>NC_140626.1:12433303-13735803 GCF_057382275.1 Copadichromis virginalis | reverse complement strand
CGGAGCAGCAGAGGAACATTTTCAGCTACTTGGACTCAGCTCAGCCACTACAGAGGAAACAATGAGCTCAACACAGAAGGTGACAGACAGAGCAGGGCGATATGACCGAAAATATTTATCACGATATACATTTGAAAATGTGCGATAACAATATGACTGACGATACAAGTGACGCGAGACAAAATACTTTACAACTCCACAACTTTATTAAAAAAAAACCATCAATGTATTTTCATTTAAACAAACAGCTGTTTTTTATGTGCATTAAAGTTATATAAAAATTTAACAGTGCAAATGCAAATTCCTTGCTGACAGTTTAACCAAAAGGCATTTCCAGTGGAAATTGGCCGACATTTGCTCCGAGGAATTTGCATTTGCACTGTTAATATTTTTGGTCATATCGCCCTGCTCTACGTTCATGTGTTACTGTTTAGGCTTAAATTGGTTTGATGTTTGGTGCCTTTTTCTTAATGTAAAAAAAAACCCTCAGGTTACAATCAGACATTTTTCTTCACTGAACCTGTTGGGTCTAAACTCAGACCCCGCTGTCTCCAGGACTTATTCCCATGAAAGAAAAACAAGGCAACAGCGATCGATCGATTTACTTGCAAGGGAGGCCTCGTCGGTACTTCAGACTAACTGAAGTCTGAAGTCTGCTAAGACAGATATTAACAGACTTCAGTTAGTCCAGAATAAGGCGTCTAGATTAGATGTTCATACTATACTAATTAAAGACGGACTGATCCTCACCTCACAAAACGCGCTACTTCGCTTAACCCAACTTTGCTTGTCAGAGAAGTATGTGTCACTCGATAGAGCGGCTGTTGTCTGCGAGACCTGTCAGGGAACTGGTGGAGCATTTGGAGCCTCACTACATGCTTCCAAACCGCAGCATTTTTAATCTTAATCTCTTCCATACTGAGGTGAAAAGGAAGCGATTTGTCCCGTACTTCAGCTAGAATCGGGGGAAAAGACTCTGGAGTTAGTCTGTGTCCTTAAGCTGCAGCTGCCTCTTCTTCTCTCATGTTTTCTAAGTAGCTGAAAGCTGGTAACTGTGCAGGGGCGGCTCTAGCAAAGCTTTGCCAGGGGGCAGGTAGGCCATTAACAAGAAAAGGGAGGCACAAAAAATACTTTTCTTTGTTATTTCATTTAAAGGACTAACTTTTAATAAATAATTATCTGAATCTTACAACCAAAGTGGTCATCTGATTAAATGTATAGAAATCCATTACTGTATATGGTAACTATTAAGTCTAATTTACACCCTGGTAAGCTATAGTCCTTCTTCCTTTGGGAAGGTACCATCTGTGCAGTCTGCAATTCTGTTGAAGAAAGATGGTGAATCTATTTAATTATTGTAGAAACATAATTGATTATTTCTGTGCATTTGATTTACACGTGCATTAAATCAAAGTTGATTACATTGATTAAGCATCATGAGGTGGAGGGCGGGGGTGGTTCTGGGAGATTTTTGCTGGGAGTTGGCAACTCTATTAGTTAGCAGAAATATTAAACAACCTAAGTACTCTTTATAATACCAGAATAGGAAGGATGGTGCAGGTTTAAGTTTATTAGATTGATGTGTGTTGCTGAACTATAAAATATTTGAATAGAATAGAATTAAACTTTATTGTCATTGCACATGTCACAGGTACAGGGCAACGAAATGCAGTTTGCTTCCATCCAGAAGTGCTTTAGCCATGATATAGATATATTACAATATATATTAGCAATAATATAGATATGTAAGTATATTACAGAAATGGGTCTATTATGGTATGTTATAATGTACACGGTATAAAGTAAGTTATGAATATGCTATAACTATAAGTATGTACAGGCTGTGGTGAGTACAAGCTATGTACAGGATATAAATATGAAAAACTATACAGAACATGAAAAAAAAACAAAACTATACAGAAATGGGAAATATGCAAGTTATAAACAGTTGTAGAATTAAAAATTATCGTATTTTACAGAATGATTATTTATACAGAATTATGCAGTGGTGCAGTTAAGATAAGTGAGATATGTGGATAATTTCTACAGAGGCTATATAAAGTGCTAGTGGTTGTGAGTGGTGGTTCAGTCCATGAGTTTAACGTGGGTCAGATGTCAGGAGGCAGAGTTCAGGAGTCTGACAGCTGTGGGGAAGAAGCTGTTCCGGTTCCTGGTGGTCTTAGTCCGGAGGCTCCTGTAGCGCCTCCCAGAGGGCAGGAGGGTGAAGAGTCCACGTGATGGTTGACTGGGGTCTTTTATGATTGTCCCAGCCCTTTTCAGTCACCGCTTCCTGTAGATGTCCTTTATGGCAGGAAGTGGTGCTCCGGCGATGCGCTGGGCAGTTTTCACGACCCTCTGCAACGCCTTCCGGTCCGAGGCAGAGCAGTTCAGGTCGTCCAGATGAGATCCTCGGAGATGTGGACTCCAAGAAACTTGAAGCTGCTCACACGCTCCACAGCCGTCCCCTTAATGTAGATGGGTGGATGTGGGTCAGCATTCCTCCTGTAGTCCACGATGAGCTCCTTGGTCTTCTCACTGTTAAGCAGCAGGTTGTTTGTGTCGTACCACTCAGCCAGACGATCCACCTCCTCCCTGTAGACGGCCTCATCGTTGTCACTGATGAGGCCAATCACCGTGGTGTCATCTGCAAACTTAATGATGGTGTTAGAACCATCGGCAGGTCTGCAGTCGTGGGTGAAGAGGGAGTAGAGGAAAGGGCTCATTTGGTATAACGGAATAGCTTTAGTGTCTTGTTTTTAAAACTTGAGTATGAACTTTTACAAAATGCAGCAAGATATTTATTTAAAAACAGTTTTATTGATTACAAAAAACGCTATATCGGATTTATATCGGTATCGGCAGATATCCATATGATATCGGAATCAGTATTGGACATTAAAAAGTGGCATCGTGCCATCTCTAATACTAATATCGATAAAATGCATTATCAGCTTTCTTGGCTTCCTGTACAGGCTAAAATATTCTATGGCTTACTTGTAGTTATAAAGAAAGCAATTCTGTTAAACACGCCACTTTTATTTCTGCTCAGCTGCAGTATCCAGATGAAATACATAATGATATTACACGATTTTCAACAAACTACAATTTAGCAAATCCTCGAGTTAAAAGTAACTTTTTGTAAAACTGTTATATTTAGAGCAACTTTCAGGTGGAATAAATTGCCTTATAAAATTAGAGAATTAGCAACTATTCAAAACTTCAATGAACATTTAAAGGGGGCAGGGATAGCTCAGTAAAGTGGTCGCCCCATGATCGGAAGGTCGGCGGTTCGAATCCACTTAACGGCTACCCTGAGGTACCCCTGAGCAAGGTACCGTCCCTACACACTGCTCCCCGGGCGCCTGCTTAGTGGGCTGCCCACTGCTTCACTGAGTGAATGGGTCAAATGCAGAGAAAAACAAGTAATTTCCCCATGGGGATCAATAAAGTATCCATTATTATTATTATTATTATTATTATTATTATTAAAAGCTGATTTACAGAACTTTTAGTTGTTGTAAATATTGTAAGAGATGATTTGTTTTTGAAATTTGTGTAATGTGCCTCAATGTTATTGATATTGTTATTATTATTATTATTTTTTATTATTGATTGCTTATATTTTAATTGTGAAACGTCACTGTGGATGTAAGAGGCAAATTATGTGGATATCTTGAATCCACTTTATTGTATAATATTTTATGTGATTGTATTTGACGGAAGATGAGCAACATCTGTTGTGGAAGCTAATGGGGTTCCTTTTGAATAAACAAATAAACAAACAGGATTTATTATCACTGAATAATTATGTAGAAATCTATAAAAATCATAGAAATATGCATTAGAAACAACAACTCTGTGTGTGTGTGTGTGTGTGTGTGTGTGTGTGTGTGTGTGTGTGTGTGTGTGTGTGTGTACAATCAGGAGGGATGGGAATGATTTTAGTGTTTAAACAGTCATGAATTATTTTTAACACCAGGTTGAATGTAATGTGTTAGAACTACCAGTAGGTGGGGATAAAAGACCTTTAAGGTGTTTGGTGCCACACTCCACCTTCAGGTTTAAATAGGGCTGCTCAATTAATCGAATTTTAATCACGATTACGATCTGGGCTTTCAACAATCATTAAAAATGACTGAGCCGATTATTAGCCCCTCCCTCATGCTTTACTCTCGCGCTGCTCCGTGTAGCAAATCCAGCGCACCTCTCTGCATTTCGAACACTCATCACAACAATTAAGAGCAGCGGTCCCCAACCCCCGGGCCTTGGATCGGTACCGGTCCGTGAGTCGTTTGGTACCAGGCCGCGAGAGTTGAGGCTCATGTGTGAAATGTATGGTTTTCAGGGTTTTTATCGGTTTTCAGCGATATTTTGTTATCGTTTTGATCGTTAACTCGGTTTTCCTGGGTCTTTTCACATGTGTTATGAATAAATCTTCTGTTTTTCGGTACCGGTACTAGTTTTATTTTGTTGTATTTATCCGCGTAACCTTAATGGCCGGTCCGTGAAAATATTGTCGGGCATAAACCGGTCCGTGGCGCAAAAAAGGTTGGAGACCGCTGATTAAGAGTCATTATTCAATACATTGTTATTGTTAACCCTTTAAAGCCGGTCAGAGCAGCACGCTCTGTTTTGTGTAACTATTTTTAAATCCCTGTAGAACCTGAACCGTGTAAGCTAGCGCAATATATATATTTTTTTTGCATATGAAACCAGAGGAGTTGTACTTACATCTTATGCCATCAGCTTGTCCTCGGTCACGGTTTCCTCCCGCATAAAGCTTTGCAAAAATTGCATAAAAAGCGCTTGAAGGAACAAAAACATAATATTTCAGAAACACGCTTTGCCGATCGGATCAGCTGTTCGTAACACTTCCCACAGTGAAACAGATGTCAGCGCGAACTATCGCATGTCCGCCATTTCCTGGCCGAAACCGGAAGTGACGTCATTTTCGCGGAAAATGTAGTTTTTTACTTGTAGGCCTTAAAAGCCTATACTGGTGTTTTTATAAGTCATGTTTGACTTTTCTGAATAGTTTCTGGGATTCTTAGAACTCGAATTGCACTGCTGGAAATAGTTTATTTTATTTTTTATTTTTTGTGCCTGTCCCGTTTGGCTCTTTTGCCATCAGAATTATTGTCTAAAGGCAGAGAAAGATGCCCAACGGATTTACTTTACCAAATTGACCATCCCAGCCTTGCCATAATGGTCCATTTGATTCGCCTTTTATTGTTTATTTTATTTTCACTTGCTGAATACGGGACAGACTTGACTGGAGGAAAGAAGGGGAGAAAGAAAGAGGGAAAGAGAAACAGCTGAGAAGAGGGACGACGGGGGAGAAGGGCAAAAGACAAAAACCAACAGAATGGGCAGAAAAAAAAAAGAAAAAAGAAGAAAAAAATGCATATATCAATCACCTGGATCACCTGTTGAGAAAGAAAAAAGAAAACAAGCAGAAGAGAACAAGAGTAATAGAATAAACAACATCACAATGATATATGGGAATATGACAGTAAATACTAAATGTTAAACATTATTGTGCAGCACATAAGATCAACAGAACACAGTGTGCTTTGAGGTAGGAGCCAAAAAGGGTGTAGTTTGTGGGTGTGATCACCCGTGTGTACACCTGTGAGCATGGACGCGCTTGTTTTTTTGGTTTTTTTAAAGGTTCCGTCATGTAATGATCTGCTAGAGGGTGTGGGGGGGCCACAGCCCCGTCCTCCAGGGCATGAAGCAGGTATGGAGGAGATCAAAACTCCAGACATCCAGAGGCCCCCAGAACACAAGAGACCAAGGAAGACCAACAGAGGGGCAGCCGCGCCACTGTCCCAGAAAGAGCTGAGGAGAGTCCCAGATGAGGGCTCACTCAGCAGCCGCGGAGCAGAAGCCAGGGGGAGTTGCAGTGACGCGCCCGTGAGCTCCGCCGGCAGCCAGCCGCGCCTGAGTGACCGAGCCCCACGATCCAGGCCCGATAAGCGGCCGCCAAGGAGTGAGCCGGTGTGTACCTGGAAGCCCATCCCCAGACACAAAGAACCACCAACACACCGATGTCTGAGGGAGTCCGCCACTGGCAACGGAAGTGGTGGTGGGTGGAGATAGGCCTCCAAACCTTGGAGGGCCTGAGATGTCACACACGATCACACTCCCCAAGCGTACTCTACGAACCGGGTCTAGGTACCCTTGCCCCTGGAGGGGGGAACTGCACCCAGACCCAGGTGGTGTTACCCTTTTGCCTGCGGTGGGGAGAGGCAGACCGCCCCGACTCCGCAGCAGCAGGGAGGCCCCACACTCCAGACCGCAGTCGGACGGCCAACTCCTCCTCCTAGCCCCCCCCCCCCCCCCCCCCCCGCTCCAGCAGGTCGCAGAGAATGGGGGTGAGAGAAGACTCCAAACCTCCCTCCACCCGCTCATATGTAGTGTTGATGCATGTGTGTTCTAAGGTGCATTTAAAACCCAGGAGGGCATGGAGCTACCTGCCAGAGAGCAGCAGGTAAGCACATAGTCCCTCCTGCTAGCCCTCAATGTCTACGTGTATTTAAAATTGAGAGGTGGGCAACGACGCCAGGGGTGAGGTGTACACCCTGATGGTAATTTGGATTCCGTGTATCGTTCCCACCCCCAAGATCCTATATGTATGTGTAATGAGAGTGTGAGTAATGTGAATGTCTAAGTTGTGGATAAAATTGAGGCAGAGGCAGCCAGAAGGGGACAGAGGGGGGGGGTAGCCTCCTCTGCACCCTGGTGACATACCCCTACTCTAAGGCCCTGCATGTGTGGGTGGCTGTGGTGGAGCGGGAAGAGGGGGAGATGGGGAGGGAAGGAAGGGAGGGGCAAGTGACCCCCCCCCTGGGGCCAGCTCCCCCGGTGACCCCAGTAGGCACCCCCATACTCCGCGACCCGCCAGGGAAAGGGGGCCCAGGCCCATCCAGACCGGGGCCCAGTGCAGCAGCGCCGCCCGGTCCCACAGAGCCCGGGACAGTCCACCCAACCCCACCACAGAGAAAACTGCACCCACCCCACCATCCACTCATCTTCCAGACTACACAAGACAATAGTTTGTTTTGATGCACCTGCTGTTTTCTTTGCAAATTTGCATCATAGGATTGTTTTTTCGTTTTTCCTGCAGTATATAAAAATTGCTGTATCTCCAAAATAAAACTATGAAGACACTCAAAATAAATTTCTTGTTGTTGTAAACTATTTTTTGCAACTTTTTTGTATTTAAAGTTTTGAGGGATAAACCTCTTAAATTTCTCCAAGTAGAAATATATGTAAAAAAAACAAAAACGATTTTCAATTTTTTTTGTAGTTTATTGCACTGTTTTGCAATTAATGTAGTTACTATGGACTTAATTCATACATATTATTAAAATATGGGCTATAACAGTTGTATAGCAACTTGAAATTCTCCCACAATTGGCACTACAACATGTAAAAAAAATAATATAAGCTCTGGCGGACTTGGTTCTATAGTAGGTCTTAAAGGGTTAAATAAATATCGTCAAATAATCGAGATCTCAATTTCAGTGAAAATAATCGTGATTATCATTTTTGCCATAATCGAGCAGCCCTAGGCTTAAAACTAGTGTTAATGGAGAGAGTTTGAAGGTTGAGTTTGTTCCATGACTGCATTTCACTCACTGCCTCTGTTTGTATCTCTGTCACTGCAGGACCAACATGGAGCCAGAAGTCAGCGCTCTCAGGAGGCCGACAAACCTCACAGAAGAAAGAGAGAGAAAACATACAGCTGTGACGAGTGTGGGAAGGATTTTACTGTGAGGGCTTCACTAAAACAGCATCAGGTCATCCACACTGGAGTTAAAGCGTTCAGCTGTGACTTGTGTGGAAAGTCTTTTTCCTTGAAGAGTTCCCTAAAACACCACCAACTCATCCACAGTGGAGTTAAAGCGTACAGCTGTGATCAGTGTGGCAGAGCTTTTAATTGCAGTAGGAGCTTACAGAGGCATCTAGTTACCCACTCTGGAATTAAGGCATACAGCTGTGACATCTGTGGGAAAACTTTCAGCCAGAGAGGGAGCCGAAATAGACACCTACGCATTCACACCAGACATGATGTGTACTGCTGTGAACAGTGTGGCAAATACTTTGCTACAGACGCACAGTTACAACAACACATGTTTATCCACACTGAGGGACGACCTTATAAATGTGACTTGTGTGAGAAGACTTTTAAATCTCCACATTACCTGAGAGGACACCAACAGATCCACACCAGAAAGAGACTCTACAAGTGCAGTTACTGTGAGGTATGTATTTATATTGTTATCTTGTCATTTTAGCCTGACTGTTTGGAACAACTCTGCTCATTAAACTGTGTTAGCATGTTAGCAATTCTACTGCATGGAAAAGCAGCTCTGAGTGATTATTCAGATTTTCATGTCAGTTATGATTTTAGTATTACTGTAGTATTATGGTGGTAGTATTGTAGTTATTGCAGCCCAGTAAACTGAGTGTGTTAACTGAAACAGTCAAATGTAATTGGACGTCTGCAGAGATGCTCTTTATTTCAGGCGACGTTCAGGATAAAAATGTTGAAGGACTGACTTACACTGTCTTTGTGTCTTTGTTTAGAAGCAGAGCGACACAGATGGATCCAGTTCTCAACCCTGTCATCACCGTGGTGGTGGAAAAGACTTTCGTTGTGACCTTTGTGGAAAAACTTTCAGTCGACGAGACGCCCTAAAAACACATCAACGTAGACACACTGGAGAAGAACTGAAATACTGCAAAGAATGTGGGAGAAGCTTCACCACATCACATCACTTAAAACGACATGAACTGATTCACAGTGGGGTTAAAAAGCACCTCTGTGATCAGTGTGGGTCATCCTTCACCACTGCATGGGAGCTTAAAAGACACAAACGAGTCCACACAGGAGAGAAACCATACAAGTGCAGACACTGTGACAAAAGCTTCTCAGATTCATCTGGTTGTAACTATCATGAACGTGCACACATGGAAGGAAACTACAGCTGTGACCAGTGTGACAAGAGCTTCAGGAATCTCAGTTCATACTCCGAACACAAACGATCCCACGTTACTAATAAACTGTTTCACTGTTACCAATGTGCCCAAACATTCACCTCATTGTCTGCTCTGTGCAAACATCAGCGTGATCACTCAGGGCTGAAATCACTCCCATCACTGGATCACAGTGAATCTGAAGAGACAGAAAGATCCTCTGGTTTCAGTGTCAGACTCAAAAAGCTTGAGATCAGGCTCCACAGAGTTCAGATAGAATCATTTAAACTTGTGTTGAACTGAACTGGTTGCTGGGCTGAACTTCTACATAATACAGATTTACATGGGATCTTATTTTCTGTCGTTTTACTGAGTCAGTTTTGTCCTTTTTTCTCTGTCCTGGTTTTGCTCGTCTGTAAATAATTGAAACTCAGTCAAATAGTTCATTGTTCTCCAGCAAAACAGCTCTCCTGTGGATAAATCCTTACTCTTAGCCTCAGGACCTCACACAGTCCCAGCAGATTCGGTCAGAAGATTTATACCTCTTTCATTTCTATATGATTCTTCTTGCATCTAAACAAAGATGATTATGATGATGATGAGTCATTTATGAAAAAAGAAGCAAAAAACAATATTGTTGTGTGAGGATTTTTATGGCAGATTTTGTGCATCACCATTTTTGTACATGAAAATGTTGAAAAGATGCAAAGGAGGAGGAGGGCACAAGAGCTCAGCACGTGATACTGACTGGAAGCAACACAGCTGCTGTTGACAAAGCAGCAGAGTCAGATATGAATGTGTATTGAATTCATCGTGTAAATATACCAGATTTATCCACATACGTCAGTTTTCACACTTTTTTTTACTTTCAGTAAGTTTACTTTTAGTTTATTTTTTACTTTCTTAAGACGCGGGAGAATCTGATTCATCATGATTGAGCATTTCATTAAAGTAATGTTTAAAAGACATTTCTCGTTTGTTCTTTCAGCTGCAGCCTCGCTGGTGTTTAACTGTCTGACAGTAAAGAAGATAAAAGATACGTGCAAACACAAACACATGAAAAGTATTTGCAGAAAAGCTTAAAGCTCTTGTTTGTCTTTTTTTTTCATTCCAGTCATCGCGAACATGGCGAAGATGTGAAGCTGCCTTCCTGCTACAGTATCTCCTTACATACATTTGCTCATATCGTGGGAATTCTTATAGAGTGTCTTTCTTTGACCATGTCTCACTGTGTTTTATTCTTGACGTTGCATTTGAGTCTTTCATGACTCTATTTTAACTTATATTAAAATGGATGGATGTCTAGACGGACCCCCTGAATTAATCATCTGAAATCTTTTTATTCCTTTATTCCACTGCTTTCACGCATTTCTGTGAATCCAAATTTATATATAGATATCGAAACACACATATACTCATATCTTTACAGTTTGTTAATATCTTCATAGTCTCCAATAATGTTACACCCCAGTGCTTTCATTTGAAACCCAAGTGTCATTGTCTTTGAAAAAGCACAGAGTATAATGCATCTATTTTGCAAAAATAAATAATACAATAAATGTTAAAAGACTTTCAAAAGGGTACCCTGTATTTCCCTTCATCGTATCGTACAAATAGAGATAATATAATGATCTGAGGAACAATTGTCAATAAGCAGAGAAGTTATTTAAATATTAATGCAAGACATGGAAGCAGGTGTTGTTGTTCCTAAATTAGGAACAATATTTTAAAATTACTTCACAATTCTTCTTGCACTTCAGATTGTTACAAACTATCAGAATATAAAGAAAGTCAGAAAATGGACAACCTCAGCTTATAAAACTGCTTTTTTTTTTTAACCACAAACCACTGGATCAATTTCAAGTGTTTTCCACTTGATTTTTATTTTATCATAAAACACTGCAGAGATACAAAGAAATAATCATTATAACAGTGTGCAAATACTCCACGTTATACTATGTGTCAGAGCTATAGAAGCAACACTTTAGGAAACTCCTGCATAGCTGCACAGTCCACATTGCACAGTGACAGCACAAAGACCCACAAAGCTGGATTTAGATATTTAACATTCTTTCAGTAAAAATTAAACCCTGCATAAAATCATGAATATCTGGCATTAATCAGATGAAAGCCTCTTCTGTAGCACCCTGTCATCCATTCATCCAAGAGATGTAACCAAGCTAAAAGACACTGCCTCTATTAGATAATTATTAGATAATCATTTTTGAAAAATAATCTGTAACATCAGATTAATTTCAGATTTTTAATGTCAGATTTTACACGGTCAGGTGTAGCAGAGGTTAACTCAGAAACGTAAACTTTAACTCAAAACGTATTTTAAATAAATTTCAAACAAGCCATCATGATAAAGGGAATGTGTGCAGTTTTGGTGCTCCGTAAGTTCTGTGCTGAACAGCATGGCTGACTCTTCGTATCTACTATTGCCTCCACAGTCTGAGCCATTATGACCAATTATGGAGTCCATCGCCAGCTCACACTTTTTTGAGGTTATGTCAAAAGGTTTCTTGGAAAGAAACACGGACTATTTGTTTAGGCAGTCTGTGTCAATGGGCTCAGTCAGTAGTCACGTTGTCTTATTACAATGAACACATGCAGTGTAGTTTATTTTGAGTTAATCCAGCCTTCTGCCTGCAAGAAATCTTTAGTGCAGTATGTAATCTGCTTCTGAAAATGGCTCCCAGCAAGAAGAATTTCTTCTTTCAGCTCTAATCCGTGAAAAAAAGACAAAAAATACTTGGTTGGTCTGTTCATTGTCACCGCTCTGATGTCAGGTGTACATGATTGGAGGATTTGGGGTTGGGTTCTCTGCTCATTCATCACTGCAGATTTTAGTTAGATTTGTTTGTCCCTGGGAACTGTGGGAACCGTAAATTACATTTTGGATGTAAACAAAAAGAAGAGCGTGAAGGGGTGTGAAGAAAAACAGATTTTAAACTTTGTTTTTTTAACTGGACTCTGGTGCCATCCTGTGGCTGCTATGAAGCAAAAGTGAAGTAATGAAAATAAAAAATGTTCTCAGTTTTCCTTGTTTGCCAAACTTCTCTCTAAAAACCAAGTCTGTTCCCTGTGTTTTTATTACAGTCTCTACAGTGTGAGATAATAAAAGGAGGATGTTGAAGGCAGCACCGCACTATACACACTATACAATTTTTTCATAACAGATGAGTTTTGGGTTTTTTGGCTTTTTTGGGAGGGGGTGTTTTTTTTTTTTATTCCCACCTATGCTTCTATTTTCTATATTTAAAAAAACAACAGGAGTTATGCAGTTTTACTATGATCAAAACTTCAGACTCACAGTGAAACACCATGCTGTGTAACACTATACACCAGTGTAAAGTTCAGGAAAGTTTTTTCATGGTTCAGAGGCTGCTCGGCAGAGGATGATTTAAAGATGTGTGTGAAATGGGCTGTTATGATTGGTCAGAAAGTGTGATGAGGGTTGCCTTTTTATAAAGAGTAGCCTTTCCTTTTTGCCAGCGGTCGTGGCCGCTAAAGAGTGTTTCCCTGAGCCTTAAAACTGCAAAGACGGCACGGCGCTGTCACGCTGATGGCCCGGGAGATACCGTTGGTGAGTCGAAAACTATTGCCTAATACAAAGCATTAAACCATGTTAAAAACACAGCAGCCTTTATAAATGTAGTTTGGACCCAGAAGCAAGTTTCATCAGGTCATCACTTAAAGACTGGATATCCCACCTGCTGTGGAGTTTTAATGCAGCACAGTTGTTATTATTAAACCCCTGTCACAGTCTGACCGTTAAAATGAACAACATTCATATATGAAATGAAATTGTTTCAGGTAAACTGTATATGGTGATACACCCACCTTGGGGTAGCCATCGGGGCGGGGGAGCTGGGAGGAGATGTTGGCTGTCCAATTGGCCTCCCTGCTGCTGCGGAGCCTGGGACGGTCTGCTTGCCTCCACCCCGGGGGGAAGGGTAACATCTCTTGGGTCTGGGTGCCGTTTCCCCCTCTGGGGGCGAGGGTACCTGGACCCGGGGTATAGAGTATGTTTGGGGAGTGTGATTGTGTGTACATGTCCATTTATGTCAATCCTTACGTTAGGTTAGTGCTGAGTGTTTGTATATGTGCGCATGAGGGTGGGAATGCATGTTTGTGTCTGTGTGTGCCTGTTTGTCTGTGTCTATATGTCAGTTTGGGTCTTAGACTCCACCTCTCTGGGAACTCCCAGGCCCTCCAAAGTGTGGAGGCCTATCTCCCCTCACCACACTCCCTGCCGGTGACTGATGCCCTCAGGGGTCGGTGCATTGGTGGTTCTTGGTGTCTGGGGCTGGGCGCTCAGGTACAGTATGTACCAGCTCACTCCCGGTGGCTACTTGGCGGGGCCTGGCGCCTGTTGCTCAGTCAGGCCTCTTCCGGGGCGCGGGGGGCCCTCGGGCCTCCAGCCTCTGGGCCTGCGACTTGGTTCACTCTGGCACAGCTGGCCCCCGGCAGAGCCGGTGGGCACGCCGGTGCAGCCCCCTCTAGCTTCTGCTCGGTGGCTACTGGGTGACCCCTCGTCTGAGGATCCACAGCCCTTCCCATGAGGGTGGCACGGATGCCCCTGCGGTGGTCCTACTTGGGCTTCTGGATGTCTGGGGCCTGGATCTCCTCCATGCCTTCATGCCCTGGGGGACAGGGCTATGGCTCTCTACATCCTCTTGCAGACCATTACATGGGGAGACCATTTGAATATAAGCGCGCTGATCCACACAGGTTTGCACACGGGTGTTCACTGCTCGTAGACTTAAATTACACCTTTCTTGGCTGCTACTTCAAAGCACATTGTGTGCTGTCTGTCCTGTGTGCTGCACAACAACATTCAATATCTGGTATTTACTGCTGTTTACACTTAGCTAGATTAATGCGATGGTGTTGTGTTTGGTATGTTGCTTTGTTTTTGTTTTTTTTGCTTGTTTTCTATTCTTTCTCCCTCAACAGGTGATCCAGGAGATTTTTTTCCCCTTTCTCACTGTCCCTCTCCCCTTCTGTTTTTCTTTTCCTTCCTCTTTCTTTCTCCCTTTCCTATCCCTCACTCATGTCTGTCCCGTCTGTAACATCTGAAAATAAAATATAATAAATAATAAAAACAAAGGTCGATCAAATGGACCAATACGGCAATGCCACGATGATCCATTTGGCAAAATGAATCCATTGGGTATCCTTGTTGATCTTCAGACAACAATGCTGACGGCTAAAGAACCAAATGGGACAGGCAAAAAAAAAAGACTGGATATCCCACCTGCTGTGGAGTTTTAATGCAGTACAGTTGTTATTATTAAACCCCTGTCACATTCTGACCGTTAAAATGAATAACATTCATATATGAAATGAAATTGTTTCAAGTAAACTGTATATGGTGTTAAATAGGCCTAAACTACTGTACTTTAATGTCGGCAATAAGGGCGGTACTTCAAGAGCCATATATTTTATGAGGTGGTACTCATTGTGATATATAGAGGACAGCAGGAGCACAACAGACACACAGCAACAACCAACAACAACCCTGCAAGTGGACCTATTTGGGGGGGACTTGTGTATCATGTCAGCACTGTGCAATGCTCTATGTGACAAATATTAAAAAATAAATTTCATTAGTATAGATGAAATATTTTGTTCTCTATGAATGCCCAGCAGCCCTGAAACCCTCTGAACTCTAATGTTCACAATCCAATAAATCGATAGACTTTGAGGAGCATGAATTAGACTGGATAAGAATTTTTATGGAACTTCTTTTATCCTGGACCTGGAAGAACCCTTGACCCCAAGCAAGCTCATGCCATCCCCCTGTACCCAGCTCCACTTGTTTGTGAAACAAAGCTGTGTCCCACTGGTTCTCCTGTTTGGTCTACCTTAGTAATTTGGACATCCTCCACAAAACGAACAGTAAGTATGGAAAATTCAAGTCCATGTCAAGTCCACATCGCGCAGAGAACTGTGCTACTGGGCTTCCAGGAGATCATCGAGAGGAGTCTTTGCACAGCAAACAACCATAAGGAGTCTTGTGCTTTGCCTCCATGCGTGAGATCAGTATCTGCAGCAGCTTAAGCTGTACAATGTTTCAGGAAATAGTTTATTTCCCCTTTTGACACTGTTAGTTCCACACGAGGTAGATGTCTACTACTGCAGACTAAAATTAAATTTCTGTCAGCTGCAAGACACTTGTCTTTAATGTTACTGTTACTCTTACAACCACACATAACCATAAAATGGTGCACAATTCTGAATCCATCAACTCTTTTGCCAATGAAAGAGGAGGGCACTTCTCATGAGTGTAGAGAGCACGTGGAGTGTAAGCCGAGGGATGACTTAACAGATGTGCCACTTGATGAGGGAATGGTTTGCTTTGTTGATGGTTCGAGCTTTACAACAGCAGAGGGACAGGCTAAAACAGGTTTTACTGAAGTAGATAGTGAGAAAATTATCTGTGCAAGACAACTAGCATGTTTCATATTTGCTTAAGCAGCAGAGATGCTAGCTTTAACGGAAGGGTGTAAAGCTACAGAGAGACAATATACACTGATAGCCAATATGCATTTGCTACATTACATTTTTTTGTAGTGCAGTGGGTGAGACGAGGTGTGACAGCCTCTATAGGAAAGCCTGTACAACACAACAAACTCCTGCAAAATCTGCTGGAAGCAAAAATATTGCCCAGTAGAATTGCCATTTGTAAATGTGCAGATCCAGTTGCATTAGGGAATGCTTTTGCAGATAAGATCGCAAAAGAGGCAGCTTTAGGAGCACATGGTGTTCACATTTTAGCAGTGCAACATCAACAGACATCGCCTATTATACAAGATGCACTGGCGGACATGCAGGCCTATTCACCTACTGCAGGAAAAACGGTTGTGGCTTACAGAAGGAGCGAGCTTGCAGGATGGTGTTATTGTCTGTGCGATAAACCAATACTGCCATAGAATTTGTATAGGACTGCTGCTATTTTGAGCCATGGGCCGTGGGCAGCAGTAGTGCAACATTTTCATACTCTAGGATTTAATACCTTTGAAAAATTTTGCAGGTCATGTATGATATGTTGCAAGCGCAATTCTCGAGGTAATTTGAGACCTAAGAGAGGGAAATTCCCCTGACCCAGTCACCCATTTCAAGTTATTCACATGGATTTTATAGAGCTGTCCAACTGTAATAACTATAAGTATTGTCTAGTGATAGTGTGCCCTTTTCAAAGTGGGTAGTGGGTTCTTCCCATTCTGTGCAAGGCCACCTGGGTTGGCTGGAAGACTGTTTACTTAGCCTGGCAGAGCGAAGGACACTGTCTCAGCTGAACTCTGGACATACACACACACGCACACAGACATATACACACATGCAGATATACACTCATCCCCCCTCCCCCTCCAAACGCCTTCGACGCTTATTCCTGTTAAGGTTCACATAATTGAGGAAGGAGAGTACAAACAACCATTGGTCCAGAAGATCTTGGTCAAACAACTGATTTTAATGAATACACGCGTGGGAAGACCACTATGTTCGCAGACAGGGATTGATCTTCGACTTAATCAAAGCATGCACAGATTTTTATAGCATCAGGGTTTGAATTAATGACGCCCCTTCTTACGTCACAGACAGAATATATACATACGTCAAATGAAAACCACAATGACTTTTAACATAGTTTAAAAGAACGTTGTCTTCGTCTTCATGGCAGGTACATCCTGTCACTGCCCACACTGGAAGTTCTACACAACGCCCACTGTTTTAAAAAGGCCCAAAACATCATAAAAGACACCTCACATCCTGGCCACTCCCTGTTCGAACTGTTGCCCTCAGGCAGACGGTACAGGGCAATCAGAGCAAGGACTAATAGACTCAAACACAGCTGTTATCCAACTGCAATAACACATCTGAATACTACAAAAAAATGTCCATCACGCCACTCTTGTGTTAATCTATGCACGGTCTGAAGCATGTGTGTGGGAATGTATGTGAATGTTTTACTGTTATATCTTATTAGTATTTTAAGTATTCTATCTATTTTATTTATTGAATTTTATTGTTTTATTTATATTTTGATATTGCTAGGGATGATGCAATGATCGGGGACCATCCTTAATTTCGTTGTTCTCATGACAATGACAATAAAGTTTCTGATTCTGATTCTGATTCTGATGCTCGCTTGTCATCTTGACACCTCAGCAGCAGTTCTGCGACAAACTGCTCTTTTTGCAACCCCAAGCAAAACATGATTAAACTTCCACCTATAAATGATTCTCTCTAACTGAGTGTGTGTGTGTCTATGTCGTCCTCAAATGCTCTCTCATCTCACCCGTTGCACTTCTGACCTTTTACCAGACCAGAGGCTCATCCTTATGTGTAATAACCTAACTGAAACTATATGTACTATGTTGAATAAATGTTTTAATCAAGAACCTCTACTAAAAGCTTAATAAAAGAATATAAAAGTATAACAGACAATTTGAATAACCTAATAATTCAAATAGCCTCGTCTAACCTGCTCCTCAGAATAACTCTGCTTTCACTTCTGCAAACTCTCTGCAACTTCCTGTCAACTCCTGCCTGCAACTTAGTCTTTCTGAAAGACACACACACTGTTTAAACATCTGAATGCAATATCAATACTGTAAATTATATTATTAATGCAATGGTAATGATGATGATTATTTATCGGCTGCAGACTCACCCACCCCCACTGCTGCTGTTCCACCTCTGACACCTCACACCTCCTCTATTCACCCTGCTCACTCCCCCCCACCCCCAACAACAGCATCCAATACACACTCAACACAAGGCTCCAGCCTGTCTCTCTCAACCACCCAGGTTAGGAGGGAACTGAGGAGGATTAATGGCAAGAAGGCAGCGGGCCCAGATGGCATCAGCTCGAGGGTCGTCAGGTCCTGCGCGGACCAACTGTGTGGGGTGATGGAGCACCTCTTCAACCTGAGCCTGAGGTTGGGAAGAGTCCCACAGCTCTGGAAAACCTCCTGTGTTGTACCAGTGCCAAAGACTTCACGCCCCAAGGACCTCAACAGCTACAGGCCGGTGGCTCTGACATCCCACCTGATGAAGACCCTGGAGCGGTTGGTCCTGGCTCAGCTTCGGCGCCTAATAAGCTCATCACTGGACCCACTTCAGTTTGCCTACCAGCCTGGCATTGGAGCGGATGATGCCGTCATTCACCTCCTACATCGTTCCCTCGCTCACCTGGAGACCGCTGGAAGCACTGTGAGAATTATGTTCTTTGATTTCTCCAGTGCCTTCAACACTATTCTTCCCTCGGTTCTAAAGGACAAGCTGGTGAACTCTGGAGTGGACCATCACCTCACTACCTGGATCCTGGACTACCTCACCGACCGACCACAGTATGTGAGGACTCAGGGCTGTGTGTCGGACAGGGTCGTCTGCAGTACGGGGGCCCCACAGGGAACGGTTCTGGCTCCGTTCCTCTTCACCATCTACACTGCAGACTTCTCCCACAATTCCACCCAGTGCTTCCTGCAGAAGTTCTCTGATGACTCTGCAATAGTCGGCCTCATCACTGATGGGGACGACAAGGAGTACAGAGGTCTGACCCAAGACTTTGTGGACTGGTGCCAGCTGAACTACCTCCAGATCAACGCCAGTAAAACCAAGGAACTGGTGGTAGACTTCCGCAGGCACAAGCATTCTCCACTGCAACCACTGAACATCCAGGGTATGGACATTGAGGCTGTGGACAGCTACAGGTACCTTGGTGTTCATCTGAACAATAGACTGGACTGGACTCATAACTCAGACGCCCTCTACAGGAAAGGGCAGAGCAGGCTGTACCTGCTGCAGAGACTCAGGTCGTTTGGGGTGGAGGGCCCACTCCTGAAGACCTTCTATGACTCTGTTGTGGCTTCTGCTATCTTTTATGGTGTGGTCTGCTGGGGCGGCAGCATCTCTGCTGGGGACAGGAAGAGACTGAACAGGGTGATCCGAAGGGCCAGCTCTGTTCTAGGATGCCCTCTGGACCCAGTGGAGGTGGTGAGTGACAGGAGAACGGCGGCTAAGCTGTCATCCCTGATGGACAACATCTCCCACCCCATGCAGCAGACTGTGACAGCACTGAGCAGCTCCTTCAGTGGGAGACTGCGGCACCCACGGTGTGGGACGGAGAGATTTCGCAGGTCTTTCCTCCCCACTGCTGTCAGACTCCATAATAAAGACTTTAACTGATCAAACACACACATCCATACATATGCAATAATACTAAGTGCAATAATCCTTTCTGTCATCGTTGTATTTTTACTCAGTTGTATATAGTATTTGTATTCTATTTTTATCTTATTGTATATTTATTTTATTTTATTCTACTGTATATAGTATTTTATTCTATTCTGTACAGCTGTGTACTGTATTTATTCTTATTGTATTCTAATTTTTGCCTCATAACTTTTGCACTGTCCACTTCCTGCTGTGACAAAACAAATTTCCCACGTGTGGGACTAATAAAGGTTATCTTATCTTATCTTATCTTATCTTATCTTATCTTATCTTAACAATAGCAGTAAAATAATTTCCCTGATCCACATTCCCTTCCGATGCTGACGTTGAATCAAGGAGACCAGCGCATAGGCTGCAGGCCCGGATGTACCGTCTACACTGTCTGTCTCTCACCCTTTACCCACTCCTGTTGCTTGCCATGTGTTTCTTTGGCGTATTAAGAGTTTTTTCATGTGCTATGTGCAGAGGTGTTTTTTTTCTGTTCTCAAACTGATCTCCCTGTTGGAGCTCAGTCTGGGGGGAGTTATTTTTTTCTCCTTATCTTTCCTCGTGTGGTGCATTTTCCATTGTTATACCTCTCTGACCTGTCTTCACCATGTGATGTTTTTGTGTAATGTATGTATGGTTAGAGGGTAAGATGGCGCCGCCCTTGCGTGCAATAGGTTGGCAGCCTTAACATGAAATTTCCCCTTGTGGGACTAATAAAGGTATATCAATCAATCAATCAATCAATCAATCAACTAGGGAAGCAGATGCAATTTCGGTTGCCAAAGCAATATGTAAGAATATCATCCCAGAACACGGGATTCCGGAGACTATTTATAGTGATGATGGTCCACACTTTGTAAATGAAGTGATTGGATTAATGGCACAGCATCTAGGGATAACACTAAAACATCATTGTTCATATCAGCCACAAAGTGCAGGGTTGGTAGAGAGAACTAACGGCACAGTAAAGCTGTGAGCTTTGAGATTATATATGGTAGAGCATTTAGAGTTTTAGTCTTCTGTAGTGATGATAGAAAAGCAGAAGAGAGAGCACATTAGCAGATTGGATGCTCAAAATGTTTAAAAGTAAAGAAGTCATGAGAACAAATGATCTGCCAGATGATTCTGTTTCTCCTCAGGAGCAGAGTCTGAAGTCTGGAGATTGGATGTTGATAAGGCCATGGAGAGGAAGTGCTCCGTTCTTACTGCAGGTTTTCATAGAAAGTATGGAGAATAACACCCTCCCTCCTACTCAGGGTCTCATAACACTTATTCCAAAGCCAAACAAGGACTTACTTCTTATTGATAATTGGAGACCCATCTGTCTGCTCAATAATGACTATGGGATTATGGCTTTAGTACTTGCTAACAGAATTAAAGAGTTCTTGGATACAATTATCGATGAGACACAATCAGGCTTAATGAGAAATAGACACATTTCTAATAACATTAGACTGGTTTTGGATCTACTTGATTACTCTGATTTGGTATCTGACAATAGCTTCATTCTCTTCCTGGATTTTTAAAAGGCTTTTGATACAATTGAACATCAATTTATTTTCCAATCTTTGAAAAAATTTGGCTTTAGATAATTTTTCTGTAAAGCTTCAAAACCTTGTACACGAATGGCAATAGCTCAATTAAAATGATTAAGACTCCACCCTTCCCTTCCCTCCCCATCTCCAGCTGCCTCCCTCTTCCCGCTCCACCACAACCACCCACACATGCAGGACCTTGGAGTAGGGGTATGTCACCAGGGTGCAGAGGAGGCTACCCCCCCTGTTACGCCCCAGTCTAGGGGTATAGGAACGCAACATAAGTTTGAAAAAACTGCCCCGCCCTGGTCCCCAAAACCATACACAGAGGGAAACCAATTCCTTAGTGAATCGTGTTTTATTATCTACACTGCAAAAATGAAGCTCCAGGGTGAACAAAGGCCAAAATAACAAACAAAACAAGCTAAGTCAGGAGGAGGTGCTATCTAAAACCCTATGTGAAATCAAACATCAAACAAAAGACAAGCGCTACACCTAACTCCCTAACTGAAATAAACAGGAGAAAACAGTGCAAGGAAAAACAATACGGCAGCTCACCCCTTCTGTTGCAGTGCTATTTACAATGTGCTATGTACAATGAAAGCTAATATACACACTATATACAAAACTCAGAAAAGCCGCACAAATCACAAGCACAAATGTCTCAGGTTTTGGAGGCCAGGGTCAGGTCTGCTGCAGCTGTCAGTGGCTGCCCCAGGTAGCTCCAAGCCCTCCTGGGTTTTAAATGCACCTTAGAACACACATGCATCAACACTACAATGAGCGGGTGGAGGGAGGTTTGGAGTCTTCTCTCACCCCCATTCTCCGCGGCCTGCTGGAGCGGGGGAGCTAGGAGGAGGAGTTGGCCGTCCGACTGCGGTCTGGAGTGTGGGGCCTCCCTGCTGCTGCGGAGTCGGGGCGGTCTGCCTCTCCCCACCGCAGGGAAAAGGGTAACACCACCTGGGTCTGGGTGCAGTTCCCCCCTCCAGGGGCAAGGGTACCTAGACCCGGTTTGTAGAGTACGCTTGGGGAGTGTGATCGTGTGTACAGCGTCTCTTTATGTCTGTCTCCACGTTGGTTGAGTGTGGAGTAAGTGCATATGAGAGCATGAGGGTGGGAATGGATGTTTGTATCTGTGTGTGCCTGTATGTCTGTGTCTATATGTCAGGTTGGGTGTCAGGCGCCACCTCTCTGGGGACATCTCAGGCCCTCCAAGGTTTGGAGGCCTATCTCCCCCTACCACCACTTCCCCTGCCAGTGGCGGACTCCCTCAGACATCGGTGCGTTGGTGGTTCTTTGTGTCCGGGGATGGGCGTCCAGGTACACACCGGCTCACTCCTTGGTGGCCGCTTATCGGGGCCTGGAGCCTGGGGCTCGCTCGGGCCACTTCGGAGGTGGGGTGCCCCCGGCCTCTCGGCCTGGGGCTCGGTCACTCAGGCGCAGCTGGCTGCCGGCGGAGCTCATGGGCGCGTCACTGCAACTCCCCCTGGCTTCTGCTCCGCGGCTGCTGAGTGAGCCCTCATCTGGGACTCTCCTCAGCTCTTTCTGGGACAGTGGCGCGGCTGCCCCTCTGTTGGTCTTCCTTGGTCTCTTGTGTTCTGGGGGCCTCTGGATGTCTGGAGTTTTGATCTCCTCCACACCTGCTTCACGCCCTGGAGGACGGGGCTGTGGCCCCCCCACACCCTCTAGCAGATCATTAAATGAAGGAACCTTTTAAAAAAAAAACAAGCACGTCCATGCTCACAGGTGTACACACGGGTGATCACACCCACAAACTACACCCTTTTTGGCTCCTACCTCAAAGCACTCTGTGTTCTGTTGATCTTATGTGCTGCACAATAATGTTTAACATTTAGTATTTACTGTCATATTCCCATATATCATTGTGATGTTGTTTATTCTATTACTCTTGTTCTCTTCTGCTTGTTTTCTTTTTTCTTTCTCAGCAGGTGATCCAGGTGATTGATATATGCATTTTTTTTTCTCTGCCCGTTCTGTTGGTTTTTGTCTTTTGCCCTTCTCCCCCGTCCCTCTTCTCAGCTGTTTCTCTTTCCCTCTTTCTTTCTCCCCTTCTTTCCCCCAGTCAAGTCTGTCCCGTATTCAGTAAGTGAAAATAAAATAAACAATAAAAGGTGAATCAAATGGACCATTACGGCAAGGCTGGGATGGTCAATTTGGTAAAGTAAATCCGTTGGGCAATAAAATGATTAAGACTCCACCCCAAGATTTGACCTGTTTTACAAGGAATCACCATAGCTGATAAGGAGCTCATCATCAGCCAGCTAGCTGATGACACCACTCTTCTTGAAGAATGCAAATCAAATCCGTCCAGCCCTTAGTGTTATTAGTGATTTCTCTGAGGCATCTGGTTTATGTCTAAATCTAAAAAAATGTGAATTGCTAGCAATTAAAGACTGCACTGCAAATGCTCTCTGTAACATTTCTGTTAAACAAGGAGTCACATACCCAGGACTGTTAATATCCAAAGACCAAAAGTCAAGATGCTCATCAAACTTTTAAAAAAAAAGTACGTTCTAAATGAAGCTTCAGACGTCACTAATCACGTGACTCTGGCCAAACGAATCAAGCCTCGACACGGTGCTTCTGAAGCAGTTAATCTTTCTGACACACGCACCGGAGTGTCAGCTTCAAGCGGACCATCACTACCTCTCACATCTACAGGTTAGTGTCAAGGTAACTTTGAACTGAGTTCAGTCAATCTTGAGTTTTTCGAAGTTTTCCGAATGAAGTTTTCTGTTGCTCTCTGTGAGAGGAAACCGTTAAAGGCGAGGCTCTCCAGAGTGTAGCAAAACAGGAAACCGCAGCTGGGTGTGTGTAAGTGTGCAAACGAATAGATTAGAAGTGCAAGTGAGCCACGAGTATAGAAAAGTTAAGTTTTGTGAGTTGTTTTTCTCACCACTGATCACGCGCTCAACACTCTACACATACTTGCATCACACGCGCTCTCAAGCATCAGTATCCGGTCGTTCAGTGATGATGCGATGAATCCTACTTCCGGGCCTAAACGCTCCCGTGTTCAATATGCCGCAATGCTGTGTTCCTCGTTGTTTTAACCAATCTGGCTCAAAACAACAGTCTAATCTGTCATTTTACTGGTTTCCTTGTGAAAAGAGAGAGAAGAGGAAGTGGCTGAAGTTGATAAGGTATGTTAGTGAGCCACGAGTATAGAAAGGTCAAGTTTCATGAGTTGTTTTTCTCACCACTGATCACGCGCTCAACACTCTACACATACTTGCATCACACGCGCGCTCTCGAGCATCGGTATTGTACAATTCTGGGCGTCACGTGAGTTGCAGGTGTTACCATATAACGGAAATCTCCATTGTTCTGTAGCAGGGGTTCTCAAGCGTTTCACAACGAGTTTCACCCTTATGAGCGACATCACAGCACAGTAGTATAGGCCTATTTAACACTACATACACATACTTGCCAACATTCAAAAGGGATCTATCTATCTATCTATCTATCTATCTATCTATCTATCTATCTATCTATCTATCTATCTATCTATCTATCTATCTATCTATCTATCTATCTATCTATATGTGTGTGTGTGTGTGTGTGTGTATTGGTGTGTCGGCCCACTGGGCATTTGATTCTAATAACAGGCCTCAGTCTCTCCTGCTATACTGCTAAATTTTGTATCGGTGCTCAAACCTTTTGTGTTTGTTTCCAATAAGTTGCCCACCTCGGGAAGCAAAAATGTGTTTTTTTACTTGTGAGATGAACATATGAGACACTTTGACTCTTCAGTGCAGTGTGGAGCCTAACAAAGATCTGTTTTGTGTCCCAGCTGATCAGCAGGAGGAGAAGAGTCTGACGGAGCAGCAGAGGAACATTTTCAGCTACTTGGACTCAGCTCAGCCACTACAGAGGAAACAATGAGCTCAACACAGAAGGTGACAGACAGAGCAGGGCGATATGACCGAAAATATTTATCACGATATACATTTGAAAATGTGCGATAACAATATAACTGACGATATAATTGAAGACAAAATACTTTACAACTCCACAACTTTATTAAAAAAAACCCATCAATGTATTTTCATTTAAACAAACAGCTGTTTTTTATGTGTATTAAAGTTATATAAAAATTTAACAGTGCAAATGCAAATTCCTTGCTGACAGTTTAACCAAAAGGCATTTCCAGTGGAAATTGGCCGACATTTGCTCAGAGGAATTTGCATTTGCACTGTTAATATTTTTGGTCATATCGCCCTGCTCTACTTTCATGTGTTACTGTTTAGGTTTAAATTAGTTTGATGTTTGGTGCCTTTTTCTTATTGTAAAAAAAACCCTCAGGTTACAATCAGACATTTTTCTTCACTGAACCTGTTGGGTCTAAACTCAGACCCCGCTGTCTCCAGGACTTATTCCCATGAAAGAAAAACAAGGCAACAGCAATCGATCAATTTACTTGCAAGGGAGGCCTCGTCGGTATCTCAGAAACGCACTTTGTTTACTTCAAACTTCAGACTAACTGAAGTCTGAAGTTTGTTAAGACAGATATTAACAGACTTCAGTTAGTCCAGAATAAGGCGTCTAGATTAGATGTTCATACTATACTAATTAAAAACAGACCGATCCTCGCCTCACAAAACGCGCTACTTCGCGTAACCCAGCTTTGCTTATCAGAGAAGTATGTGTCACTCGATAGAGCGGCTGTTGTCTGCGAGACCTGTCGGCGAACTGGTGGAGCATTTGGAGCCTCACTACATGCTTCCAAGCCGCTGCATTTTTAATCTTAATCTCTTCCATACTGAGGTGAAAAGGAAGCGATTTGTCCCGTACTTCAGCTAGAATGGGGGAAAAAAAGACTCTGGAGTTAGTCTGTGTCCTTAAGCTGCAGCTGCCTCTTCTTCTCTCATGTTTTCTAAGTAGTTGACAGCTGGTAACTCTAGCAAAGCTTTTCCAGGGGGCAGGTAGGGCATTAACAAGAAAAGGGAGGCACAAAAAATACTTTTCTTTGTTATTTCATTTAAAGGACTAACTTTTAATAAATAATTATCTGAATCTTACAACCAAAGTGGTCATCTGATTAATTGTATAGAAATCCATTACTGTATATAGTAATTATTAAGTCTAATTTACACCCTGGTAAGTAGTGATGGGTCGGTCGCGAACGAAATGGCTCTTAGAGCCGGCTCTTTGACGTGAACGACGCGAGCCGTGGTTTTTTTTTTTCTTTCTCTCACCCTCTCTCGCACTTTTTTACGCTTCACTCCGCACGTGAGCCTTGTGCTTTGCACTGGGCAGAGGGGGGAGGAGCGGTAGTCACACTGGCAATAGCACAGGAACAGAGTGGGAGGGAGAGAGAGAGCCAGGGACAACAACATCACATTAGAAAGGTATAGTGATCATCCACAACTATTTTCAGTTGCAGATGGTAAAGGATTCAGAAAGTTTATTCATGCAGGCCCATATGACAGAGAATATGCATGTTCTTTCTGTTTTCATATTTTAATGTATATTTAATTGTGTTGTGGTTTGCAGTGTTTTGTGTTGTTTCACTTTAAAAAAATTTAAAAGGAAAAACCTGAAAATTTAAATAGTTAAAAGTTGAACTGTGAATAGTTGGTTTTTGTATTATATGATTTATTTATTACATTTTATGTGGAGTGAATAAATAAAAGTATATTTACCATGACCCCTAGAGACAAAGCACACACAAACTTCAAAATACGTACAAACCCTGAAGCGCGTACAAACTCCAAAACACGTAAAAACTCCATAGCACGTACAAACTCAGAAGCACGTACAAAACACAACAGAAGTGCTCCAGGATGCTAGGCACAGTGTTGAGCTTTTGTTACCTAGTGGCTACACAAGCCAGCGACAGGTAACAGGTAAATGAACTTTTTTGTTTTTAATTATTTGTCAGTGCGCCCCAGGGCAGCTGTGGCTACAACGTAGCTTGCCATTGCCAGTGTGTGAATGTGTGTGTGAATGGGTGAATGACTGAATGTAGTGTAAAGCGCTTTGGGGTCCTTAGGGACTGAGTAAAGCGCTATACAAATGCAGGCCATTTACCATATATGAGTGCTTGTGTATAAATACACAAACAATACACATATGCTTTCAATTGTGTCATTTAAGTGATCTAGGTAGCTCTGTTTTGGGAGTTCAGTTAACACTAGAAATGTGTTTTGGAGTTTGTACATGCTTTGTCTCTAGGGGCAACCGTATATATTTATATATAAACATATATAAATAAAACCACTTTTTTTTTTACATTAGTAGTTCCTTTTCTGCATAATTTTATATTATTGTTAATAATTAATTATCCGGTTCGGAGCTGAAAGAGCTGGCTCTTTTTAGTGAGCCGAGCCGAAAGAGCCGGTTCTCTAAAAATAGCCAGAAATCCCATCACTACTGGTAAGCTATAGCCCTTTTTCCTTTGGGAAGGTACCATCTGTGCATTGTGCAATTCTGTTGAAGAAAGATGGTGAATCTATTTAATTATTGTAGAAACATAATTGATTATTTCTGTGCATTTGATTTACACGTGCATTAAATTAAAGTTGATTATGTCGATTAAGCATCATGAGGTGGAGGGCGGGGGTGGTTCTGGGAGATTTTTGCTGGGAGTTGGCAACTCTATTAGTTAGGTTGTTTAATATTTCTGATAAGTACTCTTTAAAATCCCAGAATAGGAAGGATGGTGCAGGTTTAAGTTTATTAGATTGATGAGTGTTGCTGAACTATAAAATATTTGAATAGAATAGAATAGAATAGAATTAAACTTTATTGTCATTGCACATGTCACAGGTACAGGGCAATGAAATGCAGTTTGCATCCATCCAGAAGTGCTTTAGCCATGATATAGATATATTACAATATATATTAGCAATAATATAGATATGTAAGTATATTACAGAAATGGGTCCAGGGCTCGCAAAATTTCAAAATCCCTGGTAGCCCTTTGGGCAGAGACTCTTCAGTTTTTGGTAGCCCAAAATAAATTTAAGTAGGCCAAATAAAAAAGAGCAATTTTTTGATTGATGTTTTGTTTCCTGTTTTGTTTCCGTTACAATATTATACATTAAAGTATAATATTGTAACGGAAACAAAACATTAATCAAAAAATTGTTGAAACACAAATTACAACATTGTATAAAAATTACAACCATCAACTCAAATGCTTGGTTCTAATTGAACAGAAATTTCTATGAACTTGTAAGAACTGTGTAGGACATGAATCAGTCTGTGTCAGATCCTGAATTTGAAATTGAAGTCACGGGTAAGAGGCAAGTGGAACCAAGATCTAGGCCATTTGCTTTTTGAAGTTTGCGAAGACTGCTAAATTTTGCCAGTGGTAGTTCACTCTTTGCAGAACTACCAGCAGGTGGGGATAAGAGACCTTTAAGGTGTTTGGTGCCACACTCCACCTTCAGGTTTAAAACTAGTGTTAATGGAGGGAGTTTGAAGGTTGAGTTTGTTCCACGACTGCATTTCACTCACTGCCTCTGTTTGTATCTCTGTCACTGCAGGACCAACATGGAGCGAGAAGTCAGCGCTCTCAGGAGGCCGACAAACCTCAACCAAGAAAGAGAGAGAAAAAACACACCTGTGATGAGTGTGGGAGGGGTTTTGCTTTGAAGGGTTCACTGAAACAGCATCAGGTCATCCACACTGGAGAGAGACCGTTCAGCTGTGACTTGTGTGGAAAGTCTTTTTCCATGAAGGGTCACCTAAAATCACACCAACTCATCCACAGTGGAGTTAAAGCGTACAGCTGTGATCAGTGTGGCAGAGCTTTTACTCACAGTGGTAGCTTACAGAGTCATCTAGTTAGCCACTCTGGAATTAAGGCATACAGCTGTGACATTTGTGGAAAAACTTTCAGCCAGAGAGGGTACCGAAATATACATCTACGCATTCACACCAGACATGATGTGTACTGCTGTGAACAGTGTGGCAAATACTTTGCTACAGACACACAGTTACAACGCCACATGTTTACCCACACTGAGGAGAGACCTTATAAATGTGACCTGTGTGAGAAGACTTTTAAAGCTCCACATTCCCTGAGACTACACCAACAGATCCACACCAGAAAGAGACTCAACAAGTGCAGTTACTGTGAGGTATGTATTTATATTGTTATCTTGTCATTTTAGCCTGACTGTTTGGAACAACTCTGCTCATTAAACTGTGTTAGCATGTTAGCAATTCTACTGCATGGAAAAGCAGCTCTGAGTGATTATTCAGATTTTCATGTCAGTTATGATTTTAGTATTACTGTAGTATTATGGTGGTAGTATTGTAGTTATTGCAGCCCAGTAAACTGAGTGTGTTAACTGAAACAGTCAAATGTAATTGGACGTCTGCAGAGATGCTCTTTATTTCAGGCGACGTTCAGGATAAAAGTGTTGAAGGACTGACTTACACTGTCTTTGTGTCTTTGTTTAGAAGCAGAGCGACACAGATGGATCCAGTTCTCAACCCTGTCATCACCGTGGTGGTGGGAAAGACTTTCATTGTGACCTTTGTGGAAAAACTTTCAGTCGACGAGACGCCCTAAAAACACATCAACGTAGACACACTGGAGACAAACTGCAATACTGCAAAGAATGTGGGAGAAGCTTCACCACATCACGTAACTTAAAAAAGCATGAACTGATTCACAGTGGGGTTAAAAAGCACCTCTGTGATCAGTGTGGGTCATCCTTCATCACTGCATGTGAGCTTAAAACACACAAACGAGTCCACACAGGAGAGAAACCATACAAGTGCAGACACTGTGACAAAAGCTTCTCACGTTCATATGGTCGTAACTCTCATGAACGTACACACGTGAAAGGAAACTACAGCTGTGACCAGTGTGACAAGAGCTTCAGGAATCTCAGTTCATACTCCGAACACAAACGATCCCACGTTACTAATAAACTGTTTCACTGTTACCAATGTGCCCAAACATTCACCTCATTATCTGCTCTGTGCAAACATCAGCGTGATCACTCAGGGCTGAAATCACTCCCATCACTGGATCACAGTGAATCTGAAGAGACAGAAAGATCCTCTGGTTTCAGTGTCAGACTCAAAAAGCTTGAGATCAGGCTCCACAGAGTTCAGATAGAATCATTTAAACTTGTGTTGAACTGAACTGGTTGCTGGGCTGAACTTCTACATAATACAGATTTACATGGGATCTTATTTTCTGTTGTTTTACTGAGTCAGTTTTGTCCTTTTTTCTCTGTCCTGGTTTTGCTCGTCTGTAAATAATTGAAACTCAGTCAAATAGTTCATTGTTCTCCAGCAAAACGTTTTGGAAACTCATGTTTAACCTTTAAACTCTGACATGTTTTAGCACACAAGGCTTCATCGGGGAGTTCACTCATGATTGGACCATGAGAATAAAGGTTTTTAGTTCTTTCAAAGAGAGTCTTGGAGGTGTTTGATGTTTCTGTTTTTTCTGAAATCACCTGAAAGAAAAACTATTTTTCTTGCTTTATGTAGTGTGGAAGTTTTTAATGTTTCTTCATTTGTGATGTTCTTGAATGTGTTCACATGAAGATGGTACAAATAAACTGTCCTTTTAGTTTTAGCTCCTAATTTATTCATTATTTATGGATGTAGCACAGCAGCAGTTTCTTGATTAACACATGGAGGGCTCGGGATCTGATGGTAAATAATGTTTTGTGTCCTTGTACACATCATACAGCTCAGCTGTTCCACAGATGTCAGGTTTACACAGTGGGATGGTTTGTAAGAACGCAGCTCTCCTGTGGATAAATCCTTACTCTTAGCCTCAGGACCTCACACAGTCCCAGCAGGTTCGGTCAGAAGATTTATACCTTTTTCATTTCTATATGATTCTTCTTGCATCTGAACAAAGATGATGATGAGTCATTTATGAAAAAAGAAGCAAAAAATCAGAATCTTCATCAGAATTGTGAACATCACAGCATATGCCTTTGTGTGAAAGTAACTGAGAATAAGGTCAAGGTCAAGGTCAGATTTATTTATATAGCACATTTCCAACAGCCGATGCTGCACAAAGTGCTTAACAATAACAATAAAATTAAAAACTACAGTGTAATACAATAATAACAATAGAAACAATAGAATAGAAGAATTGAAACAATACTAACTAATTCAGTACAATAATAACAATAGAAACAATAGAATAGAAGAATTGAAACAATACTAACTAATTCAGATAAATCCAAAATGCTTGGGTCATAATGTGTTAAAAGCCAGAGCGTAAAAGTGTGTCTTTAGTAAAGATTTAAATTGCTCAAGAGTTTGAGCAGATCTAATATTAAAGGGGAGACTATTCCAAAGTCTGGGACCTGCCACAGAGAAGGATCTATCACCACGAGATTTGAGGTTAGTCCGTGGAATGGACAACAATAGTTTTGAACTAGATCTCGTGGGTTTTCCTGGAGCATAGGCAGAGAGGAGCTCAGACAAGTAGGGGGGGGCTCGGGCGTTGAGTGACTTAAAAACAAAAAGTAAGAGTTTAAATTGGATCCTGTAGGGGACAGGGAGCCAGTGTAAAGAGGCTAAAATTGGGGTTATATGCTCTCTCCGTTTAGTACCGGTTAGCAGGCGAGCAGCAGCATTTTGAACCATCTGAAGGCGATGGATGGTGGCATGATCTAGGCCATAATACAATGAATTGCAGTAGTCCAATCTGCAAGTAAGAAAAAGGTGGATGATACGCTCGAAGACGTCAGCCGGAAGGTATGGCTTTATCCTGGCTAGCTGTCTTAGCTGAAAAAAACAGGACTGAACTACTGCACTCACCTGCTTATTCAATTTAAAAGAACCATCAATGTAAACTCCGAGGTTTTTTACATGTGTTTTACAATACGAGGAGAGGGTACCCAACGTGCTGTCGATATGATTGAAATTGCCAAAAATGACAACCTCAGTTTTGTTTTCATTTAGCTGTAAAAAATTTAATGATAACCACTGTTTAACGTCGTCAAGGCAGCGTAATAAGAGCTGCGGTTGATCTGATCCTGATTTTAAAGGTAGATAAATCTGTAGATCATCCGCAAAGCAATGAAATGAAATGCTGTACCGCGAGAAGATGGAGCCCAATGGCAGCAAATAGAGTGCGAAGAGGGCGGGACCCAAAATAGAGCCTTGAGGAACGCCGTATTTAAGAGGAGCTAATTTGGAGTTGTGGGGGCCCATATTGACATAAAAGAACCTTTCTGTCAAGTAGGAGCGAAACCACTGAAGGGCAGATCCTTTTAGGCCAGCATGCGATTCTAGCCGTGATAACAGGATGTCGTGGTCAACCGTGTCAAAAGCTGCTGACAAGTCCAACAGTAAAAGGGCAGCAGGGCTGCCAGAATCCATAGTTAAGAGAATATCGTTAAAAATCCTTAAAAGTGCTGTCTCAGTGCTATGTAATGATTTAAAACCAGATTGAAATTTTTCTGAAATCATATTAGAATCGAGGTGTGCCTGCAACTGTAGATAGACCACTTTCTCCAAAACTTTAGATAGAAAAGGAAGCTTTGAGATGGGCCTGTAATTAGACAGAACAGTTGGGTCCAGGTTTTGTTTTTTAAGAAGAGGCTGAACTACAGCTTGTTTAAAGCATAGTGGGACGCAGCCTGTAGTAAGGGACGTATTAATCAATTTCAGAATAAAAGGGCCAACAATATTAAAAGTGTTTTTGAGCAGACTCGGGGGAAGAGAATCAGAGGGGCAGTGTGATGATCTTAGGCCACTAACTATCGCGGTCAGGTCCTTAAGGGAAACGGGATCGAACTGCTCTAAGACAGCTGAACACACAGGTGGAGGGCTTTGAACTGAGACAACAGACAACGAAACAAGGGCCCTAATCGATAAGATCTTGTTATTGAAAAATGCTAAAAAATCATCGCACATACTTGATGAAGAAGTAACTCCAGGATTATCACATAAACTAAAAAAGCGATTAAGAATGTTAAAAAGTACCTGAGGCCTATGACCGTTTGCTGATACTAAGTTTGAGACAAATTGTGTTTTTGCAGTTTTTACAGCTTCTTGATAAGCAGAGAGACGAGTCCTTAAAATCTGTAAGGAAACATACAATCTGTCCTTTTTCCATCTCCTTTCAGCGCGTCTGTAGTCGCGTCTGAGGGAGCGGGTGTAATCGTTCAACCACGGTTCTGATGAATTCTTAGCGCGCACAGTTCTGAATGGTGCAATAGAGTCCAAGATATAAGTGCAAGTAGAATGAAGAATAGCCGAAAGGTCCTCAACATTTTTACAATTGGAGTTCAATATTCCAGAGTCCATAAAGGCAGCAGAAAAGGCAGGTGCTGTTAGTACATTAAGCGCTCGCTTTTTGCGCAGTGGGGCGTTCGACTTATCCATCGAGCAGTGCAGTGTTAGAGTGAACAACACAGGAAGATGATCGGAAATGCGTAATTCAGATATACAGTGGGGCAAAAAAGTATTTAGTCAGCCACCGATTGTGCAAGTTCCCCCACTTAAAATGATGACAGAGGTCAGTAATTTGCACCAGAGGTACACTTCAACTGTGAGAGACAGAATGTGAAAAAAAAATCCATGAATTCACATGGTAGGATTTGTAAAGAATTTATTCGTAAATCAGGGTGGAAAATAAGTATTTGGTCACCTCAAACAAGGAAAATCTCTGGCTCTCACAGACCTGTAACGTCTTCTGTAAGAAACTTTTCTGTCCCCCACTCGTTACCTGTATGAATGGCACCTGTTTGAACTCATCATCTGTATAAAAGACACCTGTCCACAGCCTCAAACAGTCAGACTCCAAACTCCGCCATGGCCAAGACCAAAGAGCTTTCGAAGGACACCAGGAAAAGTATTGTAGACCTGCACCAGACTGGGAAGAGTGAATCTACAATAGGCAAGCAGCTTGGTGTGAAAAAATCAACTGTGGGAGCAATCATCAGAAAATGGAAGACATACAAGACCACTGATAATCTCCCTCGATCTGGGGCTCCACGCAAGATCTCATCCCGTGGGGTCAAAATGATCATGAGAACGGTGAGCAAAGATCCCAGAACCACACGGGGGGACCTGGTGAATGACCTGCAGAGAGCTGGGACCAAAGTAACAAAGGTCACCATCAGTACACACTACAACGGCAGGGAATCAAATCCCGCAGTGCCAGACATGTCCCGCTGCTGAAGCCAGTGCATGTCCAGGCCCGTCTGAAGTTTGCCAGAGAGCACATGGATGATACAGCAGAGGATTGGGAGAATGTCATGTGGTCAGATGAAACCAAAGTAGAACTTTTTGGTATAAACTCAACTCGTCGTGTTTGGAGGAAGAAGAATACTGAGTTGCATCCCAAGAACACCATACCTACTGTGAAGCATGGGGGTGGAAACATCATGCTATGGGGCTGTTTTTCTGCCAAGGGGACAGGACGACTGATCTGTGTTAAGGACAGAATGAATGGGGCCATGTATCGTGAGATTTTGAGCCAAAGCCTCCTTCCATCAGTGAGAACTTTGAAGATGAAACGAGGCTGGGTCTTCCAACATGACAATGATCCAAAACACACCGCCCGGGCAACAAAGGAGTGGCTCCGTAAGAAGCATTTGAAAGTCCTGGAGTGGCCTAGCCAGTCTCCAGACCTCAACCCCATAGAAAATCTGTGGCGGGAGTTGAAAGTCCGTGTTGCTCGGCGACAGCCCCAAAACATCACTGCTCTCGAGAAGATCTGCATGGAGGAATGGGCCAAAATACCAGCTACTGTGTGTGCAAACCTGGTAAAGACCTATAGTAAACGTTTGACCTCTGTTATTGCCAACAAAGGTTATGTTACAAAGTATTGAGTTGTATTTTTGTTATTGACCAAATACTTATTTTCCACCCTGATTTACGAATAAATTCTTTACAAATCTTACCATGTGGATTCATGGATTTTTTTTTTTCACATTCTGTCTCTCACAGTTGAAGTGTACCTCTGGTGCAAATTACTGACCTCTGTCATCATTTTAGGTGGGGGAACTTGCACAATCGGTGGCTGACTAAATACTTTTTTGCCCCACTGTATCCGTGATGCACACTTCCAACCCGTGGGAAAGCACCAAGTCCAGTGTGTGACCTTTTTCGTGCGTGGGACCAGAAACCCACTGGGTCAAGTTAAAGGAATCAATGATATTTAAAAAGTCCTTGACCAAAAGTTTCGAATCACAACAGACATGAATATTAAAATCGCCAAGGATCAAAAAGCTGTCGTATTTAAGAGCGATTCCAGCCATAAAATCAGAAAACTCTTTGATAAAATCCTTATTAAACTTGGGAGGGCGATATATGAGGGCACACAGCAGAGGCGCAGCAGGATTAAGGTGTAACTCAAACAGCTGGAGTTCAAAACTAGAAAATGAGTCATGCTGTAATATTTGATGGCAATGAAATCGAGGATTGAACACAGTGGCTAGGCCTCCTCCCCTGCCAGAGGACCGAGGGAGGCTGAAGAATGAGAAATTGGGAGGAACCAGTTCCGAAAACGCTACAGACTCACCGGGTTGGAGCCATGTTTCCGTCAGAAATAGAAAGTCCAACTGTTGAGACTTTATGAAGTCGTTTAATACAAACGTCTTGTTTGCTAATGATCTTACATTTAGCAAGGCCATTTGGAATGTGTAGATCCTAGCATCGGACGCTCCAGCTCGGTTAAGTGTGCGAAGATTTCTGTGGTCCACACCGCATCCACGGGTCCGAGGCCGCTTAGGAAAATAAAAAGCTGAGGACGGGGGATCAAGTGACGTGGAAGTTCCAGGGACAACAGGTAGGATCCATCTCGAGATGCACTCTGCTGGTCCAGTAGTTCCGCGAGAAGCGCGGAGAACAGCTCGGAGTTTGATGAGTGTACCAGCCCGCTTTCCTCGTTTCCTCGGACGCTTTTTCCAGGACGTTGTGAAGGTGTGTTGACACAAGTAGGCCGGGATACAGGGCTCTGGAAGTGGTGGAGGAGGCCCATAAGCATTTCCTACCACCGATTGTTTAAGAGCGAGGTCATATGAAGCTTTGATTTCAAGGAGTAACTGGCGATTATACACACGCAGAGCGAGAGCATTTTGGGATAGAAAGGAGAAGGATAAGGCTAGCCAAAGCCAAAGCAAAGTTAGCAGGGTTAGCAGACGTGTCGCCGTGCATACTGCTGGCGCCATCTTCGTTTGTAGCTGTTAAAACACAGAAAAACATGAAGGAGATTTTTCTGGCCTGACTTTTTATAGCAGATAACCTTAAAAATATTCTGCAATGCTCTGCATATAAAGTTTAAATTTCTTCACTATTGAACAACAGAAAAAATAGGCTTTCTTGTCCGAGGTCGTTTAAGTGAAAAAAGAAAAAGAAAAGAAAAAGACAGCGCTGTGAACAACAGTAGACTGGTGGGTAATAAGCGAATGAATAATGCAGAAAACAGAGATTTGACACGGAAAGCTGTTCTTGAAGTACAGAGAGAGAGAGAGAGAGAGAGCTAGCTGTGCATGAAGTGTGATTTTAATAGTCGTGGAGGCAAAACAGCAAAACGCATGACGACATTGATCAATGTGAAGCGCAGTTTGCTGCTTCTTTTGCTGCTGGCTCAGTGAATTTTCGTTGGAGAGAGACCAAACCTGCAGCTCAGAATCAGTGCAAAAAGATGTAAATACAGAGCGGACCCGACGCATCAGAATCGCTGATCTCTGACAGCGTTTCGGTCTGCGGGCCGTCGGGTGAGAAAGCGGAGAAAGACAAAGCTGATTCTGATGCGTCCGCTCTGTGTTTATGTCTTTGTGTGGAATCCGTGTACCTGCTCTCATTTACTGTTTGTTGGTTGTTGAAATAGTTTTGTGAGCTTTAATCTGAGAATATGCCATTTCTGGCAAAACACAGTTATATTTAAAAGTCAATTCAGGATGTAATGAATCGATATCGCTTTAGGCAGCACGGTGGTTAGAACTGTTGCTGCACAGCAAGAAGGTCCTGAGTTCAATTCCAACATCACCAGGGTCTTTCTGTGTGGAGTTTGCATGTTCTCCCCGTGTTTATGTGGGTTCCTTCTGGGTACTCCGGCTTCCTCCCACCGTCCAAAGACATGCAGCTTGTGGGGATAGGTTACAGTTTTTTTAAATTGGTTTGGTACTATTTTCACAACTAAAGTGTGCATTTTCAAATCTCTCAGTACAAAACTCACATTTGATCACATTTGTAACACCACTAGTCATTCTTTCAAATCTGATGTCATGAGTTCATTGTATTTGCACATATTTTCATTCCACTTAATCATTGTTGCAGAACATATGGTCATTGTGATATATTCTGAGAACATTTGCTTTACTCACCCAAACAAAACAGTAAGATCTTTTTTCAACGTAGTACTTTTACCAATCATTTCATTCAGGAGCAAATAATACAAGGTAAGCGTTTCAAATTGTCCTTGGTGATGAATGAGTGTAACTGAACTGTAAAACTTTACACAGCAAATATTACACTTATGTTCAGGCATAACCAAAAAAAACAAAAAAACAAAACAAAAAAAAAAAACATACACATACACACACACGAAAAAGGGAGAAAAAACAACAAGTCATTTACATAAGCACAATATATTTTTTATTTTATTTTTATCACTTTTACACAATTAATCAAGCCGGTCATTAACATTGGGCCATAAATTTTCATCAACATCACAGTGGATGTCTTTGTTGTTCAGGCACCGTGGGAAAAATTTCCTGGCATGACGAATCCAGGCTTGACTTTGCCCAGCAGTTATATCACCACAAGCTTCACACATGGCTTGAAGAAGGGAGACATGCTCATGGGGATGGCGATCATACACCTTCCACCTCCATGTAGAGAAGAATTCCTCAATTGGGTTGAGGAAAGGGGAATATGGTGGAAGATAGAGTGTCATGAAGCGAGGATGTGTTTGAAACCATTCCTGAACCAGCTGTGCATGGTGGAAGCTGACATTGTCCCACACAACAACATAGACAATGTCTTCTCCCTGACAGGCCTGCTCCAGTTCATTTAAAAAAAAACTATCAGGTGTTCAGTGTTGTATGACCCTAGAACTGGTCTACAGCCTACCACACCATCTTCAGATATAGCTGCACCCATTGAGATGTTTCCTCCAGGTTGTCCAGGGACTTGGATGGTAGCCCTTTGTCCAATAAGGTTACGTCCTCTGCGTCTAGTTTTTGCCAGATTGAAACCGGCCTCATCAACAAAAATATACTTGTGATGATTCACAGCAGCGTCCAGCTCCATCACCCTCTAAAATGATAATTTAGTTAGTTTTTTTTTTTTACAACTAATAGTTGTCAGTACTGTTACAGTAATTGCATGCCAGTTTAGTGTTGTACCTGAATATATTCTGAACGCAGTTGTTTCACCCGGACATTGTTCCTCTCAAAAGGAACCAAGTAAATTTGTTTCATGGAAACCTGGTGCTTCTTCAAAAGCCGGGCAATCGTTGGAAGGCTAATTGATGGCACATTGGCAAAGGTGTCATTGCTGTTCTCAATAGCCTGTTTGATTTCCGACAGCCGTATGTCATTCCTTGCCCTGACCATTTCCACCACAGCCAACTCCTGCTGGTCAGTCAAAACACGTGGGCGACCACCACCAGGTTGTCTCCTGTTAATTCTGAGGACAATCATATACTGTGAATATTGAAGTATTACAAATTACATTACTGTAAACTGACAATTACATGTTGTTCATCTATACAATAGAGTACTATATTTTAGAAGTGAAGTTGCTATAGCAAACATACCAGTTTTCTTGGCGAAAAGTTCTGATGATAGAGCTGACAGTTGACCTTTGTAAATTAGGCTGTACCAACCTGGCAGCCTCAGCCATGGTAAAGCCTCTGTTAACCACATGGTCAACAATGATGGCCCGGACTTCATTAGAGATGATGGTGCGTTGTCTTCTGCCTACATTTCTCTGAAGACCACCTCTCTGTTGAGGAGCACCACCACCACCTCTTCAATGAAGGTTTCCTCTCCCTACGAGTCTATCCTGCTCCATATTTGAACAGTGCAAAGTCTCAAACACAGTTCTACTTATATGGTAACTAATTGTGATCATCAGGGGGAAACAATTAGTAATTAGTATTTCTAGATTGAAAGCTCTTGCAGCAATGTGTAACTTACAAATGACCAGACAACAATCAGTCAAGTTGAAAATCCATGGACATAATGAAGGATTCATTGATTAAACATTAAGATCAGTTGAATTAAATGATAGACAAATGTATTAAACTGAATAATAAGAGGTGCAAATCAAAAATTTGATAGTGATAACATTATGAAAGGCAGTAACTGTGAACAAAACATTTATTTAGATGAAACACTTATTTTGTGTAGTGAAAAGGATATTTTGTCATTATGTGTATTGTACTGACACAATTGGAAATATGCTGAAATGTTTGAAAAACGTGCACTTTTGATGATCTGTTGTGATATAAGTACTAAGAGTTTTGAAAATGTACCAATTGCTTGTGAAAACTGCGCCAAACCAATAAAAAAAAACTGTAATTGGAAAAATCCAAATTGCCATTAGGTGTGAATGTGAGCGCGAATGATTGTCTGTCCCTGCGTGTTGGCCCTGCGACAGACTGGCGACCTGTCCAGGGTGTACCCCACCTCTCGCCCTATGACAGTTGGGATAGGCTCCAGTGCCCCCCGCGACCCTGAAAAGGAGAAACAGAAGCGAATGGATGGATGGATGGATATTGCTTTATTCAAGCTACTCACCTCTCTCTTCCACCTGTACTTTCAACTGGACCACGGCCAATCAGAGAGGTCCCGCCCCTGACTATCTCTGATTGGCCGTGGTCCACGATAGGGACATAATGTGTGTCTGTTGTTGACCACACGGAAGGTTGCAGTTAATTTTTTTTTTTTGTTACCCGAACAGATGTTATTCTGTTAGCAAGTACTAAAGCCATAATCCCATAGTCATTATTGGGCAGACAGATGGGTCTCCAATTATCAATAAGAAGTAAGTCTTTGTTTGGCTTTGGAATTAGTGTTATGAGACCCTGAGTAAGAGTAGGAGGGAGGGTGTTATTCTCTATACTTTCTATGAAAACCTGCAGTAAGAACGGAGCACTTCCTCTCCATGGCCTTATCAACATCCAATCTCTAGAACTCTAAATGCTCTACCATATATAATCTCAAAGAGTCAGACCGTTCTCTGTTGGAGTAATGTACATCTTAACTAGTTCTATACAGTCTAACCATGTCCTGCCTGTCTCTTCCATTGACTTCCTAAGTCTTAGCTTTACTGTGCCATTAGTTCTCTCTACCAACCCTGCACTTTGTGGCTGATATGAACAATGATGTTTTAGTGTTATCCCTAGATGCTGTGCCATTAATCCAATCACTTCATTTATAAAGTGTGGACCATCATCATTATAAATAGTCTCCGGAATCCCGTGTTCTGGGATGATATTCTTACATATTGCTTTGGCAACCGAAATTGCATCTGCTTCCCTAGTTGATTGATTGACTGATTGATTGATTGATATACCTTTATTAGTCCCACAAGGGGAAATTTCATGTTAAGGCTGCCAACCTATTGCACACAAGGGCGGCGCCATCTTACCCTCCAACCATACATACATTTTTTTTTTTTTCCGCCTGTCCCATTTGGTTCTTTAGCCATCAGAATTGTTGTCTGAAGACCAACAAGGATACCCAATGGATTTACTTTGCCAAATGGATCATCGTGGCATTGCCGTATTGGTCCATTTGGTCGATCTTTGTTTTTATTATTTATTATATTTTATTTTCAGATGTTACAGACGGGACAGACATGAGTGAGGGATAGGAAAGGGAGAAAGAAAGAGGAAGGAAAGGAAAAACAGAAGGGGAGAGGGACAGTGAGAAAGGGGGGGAGAAAAAAAATAAAAATCTCCTGGATCACCTGTTGAGAGAAGAATAGAAAACAAGCAAAAAAAGACAAACAAAAAACAAAAAACAAAGCAACATACTAAACACAACACCATCGCATTAATCTAGCTAAGTGTAAACAGCAGTAAATACTAAATATTCAATGTTGTTGTGCAGCACGCAGGACAGATGTGCTTCGAAGTAGTAGCCAAGAAAGGTGTAATTTGGGTCTACGAGCAGTGAACACCCGTGTGCATACCTGTGTGGATCAGCGCGCTTGTATTCCAAAGGTTTCTCCAGATCTGCTAGGGAGTGTGGGGGGGCCACAGCCCCGTCCTCCAGGGTGTGAAGCAGGTATGGAGGAGATCAAAACTCCAGACATCCAGAGGCCCCCAGAACACAAGAAACCATGGAAGACCAACAGAGGGGCAGCCGCGCCACTGTCCCAGTAAGAGCTGAGGAGAGTCCCAGATGAGGGTTCACTCAGCAGCCGCGGAGCAGAAGCCAGGGGGAGTTGCAGTGACGCGCCCGTGAGCTCCGCCGGCCGCCAGCTGTGCCTGAGTGACCGAGCCCCAGGCCGAGAGGCCGGGGGCACCCCACCCCCGAAGGGGCCCGAGCGAGCCCCAGGCTCCAGGCCCCGATAAGCGGCCACCAAGGAGTGAGCCGGTGTGTACCTGGACGCCCACCCCCAGACACAAAGAACCACCAACGCACCGACACCTGAGGGAGTCCGCCACCGGCAGGGGAAGTGGTGGTAGGTGGAGATAAGCCTCCAAACCTTGGAGGGCCTGAGGTGTCCCCAGAGAGGTGGCGTCTGATACCCAGCCTGACATATAGACACAGACATACAGGCACACACAGACACAAACATCCATTCCCCCCCTCATGCTCTCATATGCACTTACTCCACACTCAACCAACGTGGAGACAGACATAAAGAGACGCTGTACACACGATCACACTCCCCAAGCGTACTCTACAAACCGGGTCTAGGTACCCTTGCCCCTGGAGGGGGGAACTGCACCCAGACCCAGGTGGCGTTACCCTTTTCCCTGCGGTGGGGAGAGGCAGACCACCCCGACTCCGCAGCAGCAGGGAGGCCCCACACTCCAGACCGCAGTCGGACGGCCAACTCCACCTAGCCCTCCCGCTCCAGCAGGCCGCAGAGAATGGGGGTGGGAGAAGACTCCAAACCTCCCTCCACCTGCTCATTGTAGTGTTGATGCATGTGTGTTCTAAGGTGCATTTAAAACCCAGGAGGGCATGGAGCTACCTGCCAAGGAGCAGCAGGTAAGCGCATGGTCCCTCCTGCTAGCCCTCAATGACTAAGTGTATTTAAAATTGAGAGGTGGGCAACGACTCCAGGGGTGAGGTGTACACCCTGATGGTAATTTGGACTCCGTGATTGTGCCCACCCCCAAGATCCTATATGTATGTGTAATGAGAGTGTGAATAATGTGAATGTCTAAGTTGTGGGATAAAATTGAGGCAGAGGCAGCCAGAAGGGGACAGAGGGGGGGGGGGGGGGGGGTAGCCTCCTCTGCACCCTGGTGACATACCCCTACTCCAAGGCCCTGCATGTGTGGGTGGTTGTGGTGGAGCGGGAAGAGAGAGGCAGCTGGAGATGGGGAGGGAAGGGAGGGAGGGGCAGGTAACCCCTCCCTGGGGCCAGCTCCCCCGCTGACCCCAGTAGGCACTCCCACACTCCGCGACCCGCCAGGGAAAGGGGGCCCAGGCCCATCCAGACCGGGGCCCAGTGCAGCAGCGCCTCCCGGCCCCACAGAGCCCGGGACAGTCCACCCAACCCCACCACAGAGAAAACTGCACCCACCCCACCATCCACTCATCTTCCAGACTACATAAGACAATGGAAAATGCACCACATGAGGAAAGATAAGGAGACACATCAAATTCAGCAGGGAGGACATGAAAAGTGGCAGGTTAGCCTTCTTAGACTGTGAGATTTCCATCAGTAATGGCTGTACATCTAAAAGCTGACGTGTACCGGGAACCTACACATACGGATCAGTATCCAAGGTTTGACTCATCATCCACTGGAGCACAAACTGGGTGTCATCAGGACGCTACAACACAGAGCGAACACCATCCCCACTGACACAGCGGCCAGGGAGGCAGATGAACAGCACATCAAGAAGGCCCTGAGTGAATGTGGTTATCCCAGCTGGACTTTTGTCAAAGCGGGAAAGGCACCTAAAGAAAGCTCCGGTCAATCCAGGAGAGAAGGACAACCGCTGCCCAAGCGAAAACCTGTAGTGATCCCATATGTGTCAGGAGTATCGGAGCAGTTGAGACGCGTTTTTTCTAAACACTGGGTCTCTGTGGCTTTTAAACCCCAAAACACGCTGCACCAAAAATTGGTCCACTCTAAGGATCGGGTCCCCCGACACAAACAGAGTAACATAGTGTACGCTGTTAAGTACCAGGAGGATTGCCAGGATTTATACATTGGGGAAACCAAACAACCTCTGGCGAAGCGGATGGCACAACACAGAAGAGCTACCTCGTCAGGCCAGGACTCTGCAGTCTATTCACACCTACAGGCCAGTGGACACTCTTTCAATGATGAGGATGTACACATCCTGGACAGGGAGGAATGCTGGTTTGAGGGCGGAGTCAAGGAGGCCATTTACGTGAAAAGGGAAAGACCATCTCTGAATTGAGGAGGGGCCTAAGATTATTAGACACCACCAGAAGGCAGCAGGTTCTGTAGCAGGAGTAACTGCGTTTAGAGTGTTTTAAATTGTGAAAGTATAGGCAAACTTAACATCTCTAAAACCTTCTCCTTCTCTTATCACAGCCCTCATAGATGTCTGAATAGTCTAAACTCACAAGTAACCACAATAGACCAGAAAAAGAAATCTTATTGATGCAAATCTTCTCTAACACCTTCACGTAGCAGGTATCAAACTGATGAGACACTTTTTCTCTTCCCGTTGACATGAACTTGACATGGACTTGAATTTTCCATACTTACTGTTCGTTTTGTTGAGGATGTCCAAATTACTAAGGTAGACCAAACAGGAGAACCAATGGGACACAGCTTTGTTTCACAAACAAGTGGAGCTGGGTACAGGGGGATGGCATGAGCTTGCTTGGGGCCAAGGGTTCTTCCAGGTCCAGGATAAAAGAAGTTCCATAAAAATTCTTATCCAGTCTAATTCATGCTCCTCAAAGTCTATCGATTTATTGGATTGTGAACATTAGAGTTCAGAGGGTTTCAGGGCTGCTGGGCATTCATAGAGAACAAAATATTTTATCTATACTAATGAAATTTATTTTTTAATATTTGTCACATAGAGCATTGCACAGTGCTGACATGATACACAAGTCCCCCCAAAATAGGTCCACTTGCAGGGTTTTTGTTGGTTGTTGCTGTGTGTCTGTTCTGCTCCTGCTGTCCTCTATATATCACAATGAGTACCACCTCATAAAATATATGGCTCTTGAAGTACCGCCCTTATTGCCGACATTAAAGTACAGTAGTTTAGGCCTATTTAACACCATATACAGTTTACTTGAAACAATTTCATTTCATATATGAATGTTATTCATTTTAACGGTCAGAATGTGACAGGGGTTTAATAATAACAACTGTACTGCATTAAAACTCCACAGCAGGTGGGATATCCAGTCTTTAAGTGATGACCTGATGAAACTTGCTTCCAGGTCCAAACTACATTTATAAAGGCTGCTGTGTTTTTAACATTTTTTAATGCTTTGTATTTTTTTCTATTTTACAGTGGCTTGCAAAAGTATTCGGCCCCCTTGAACTTTCCCACATTTTGTCACATTACAGCCACAAACATGAATCAATTTTATTGGAATTCCACGTGAAAGACCAACACAACGTGGTGTACACGTGAGACATGGAAGGAAAATCATACATGATTCCAAACATATTTTACAAATAAATAACTGCCAAGTGGTCCAAACTGCATTTATAAAGGCTGTTGTGTTTTTAACATGGTTTAATGCTTTGTATTTTTTTTCTATTTCATATGAACAAACCCCTCCTGGCATTCTCCTGGCTACTGGGAGTTTCGGCATCCAGGCAATAGTTTTCGACTCACCAACGGTATCTCCCGGGCCATCAGCGTGACAGCGCCATACCGTCTTTGCAGTTTTAAAGCTCAGGGAAACGCTCTATAGCGGTCATGACCGCTGGCAAAAAGGAAAAGCTACTCTTTATAAAAAGGCAACCCTCATCACATTTTCTGACCCATCATAACAGCCCATTTCACACACGTCTTTAAATCATCCTCTGCCGAGCAGCCTCCGAACCATGAAGAAACTTTCCTGAACTTTACACTGGTGTATAGTGTTACACAGCATGATGTTTCACTGTGAGTCTGAAGTTTTGATCATAGTAAACCTGCATAACTCCTGTTGTTTTTTAATATAGAAAATAGAAACATAGGTGGGAATAAAAAAAAAAAACACCCCCTCCCAAAAAAGCCAAACAAAACCAAAACTCATCTGTTATGAAAAAATTGTATAGTGTGTATAGTGCGGTGCTGCCTTCAACATCCTCCTTTTATTATCTCACACTGTAGAGACTGTAATAAAAACACAGGGAACAGACTTGGTTTTTAGAGAGAAGTTTGGCAAACAAGGAAAACTGAGAACATTTTTTATTTTCATTACTTCACTTTTGCTTCATAGCAGCCACAGGATGGCACCAGAGTCCAGTTAAAAAAACAAAGTTTAAAATCTGTTTTTCTTCACACCCCTTCACGCTCTTCTTTTTGTTTACATCCAAAATGTAATTTACGGTTCCCACAGTTCCCAGGGACAAACAAATCTAACTAAAATCTGCAGTGATGAATGAGCAGAGAACCCAACCCCAAATCCTCCAATCATGTACACCTGACATCAGAGCGGTGACAATGAACAGACCAACCAAGTATGTTTTGTCTTTTTTTCACGGATTAGAGCTGAAAGAAGAAATTCTTCTTGCTGGGAGCTATTTTCAGAAGCAGATTACATACTGCACTAAAGATTTCTTGCAGGCAGAAGGCTGGATTAACTCAAAATAAACTACACTGCATGTGTTCATTGTAATAAGACAACGTGACTACTGACTGAGCCCATTGACACAGACTGCCTAAACAAATAGTCCGTGTTTTTTCCAAGAAACCTTTTGACATAACCTCAAAAAAGTGTGAGCTGGCGGTGGACTCCATAATTGGTCATAATGGCTCAGACTGTGGAGGCAATAGTAGATACGAAGAGTCAGCCATGCTGTTCAGCACAGAACTTACGGAGCACCAAAACTGCACACATTCCCTTTATCATGATGGCTTGTTTGAAATTTATTTAAAATACGTTTTGAGTTAAAGTTTAAGTTTCTGAGTTAACCTCGGCTACACCTGACCGTGTAAAATCTGACATTAAAAATCTGAAATTAATCTGATGTTACAGATTATTTTTCAAAAATGATTATCTAATAATTATCTAATAGAGGCAGTGTCTTGGTTACATCTCTTGGATGAATGGATGACAGGGTGCTACAGCAGAGGCTTTCATCTGATTAATGCCAGATATTCATGATTTTATGCAGGGTTTAATTTTTACTGAAAGAATGTTAAATATCTAAATCCAGCTTTGTGGGTCTTTGTGCTGTCACTGTGCAATGTGGACTGTGCAGCTATGCAGGAGTTTCCTAAAGTGTCGCTTCAGAGATGTCTATAGCTTGGACACAGTAAAACATGGAGCAGTTGCACACTGTTATAATGATTATTTCTTTGCATCTCTGCAGTGTTTTATGATAAAATAAAAATCAAGTGCAAAACACTTGAAATTGATCCAGTGGTTTGTGGTTAAAAAAAGTAGCAGTTTTATAAGCTGAGGTTGTCCATTTTCTGACTTTCTTTATATTCTGATAGTTTGTAACAATCTGAAGTGCAAGAAGAATTGTGAAGTAATTTTAAAATATTGTTCCTAATTTAGGAACAACACCACCTGCTTCCATGTCTTGCATTAATATTTTAATAACTTCTCTGCTTATTGACAATTGTTCCTCAGATAATTATGTAATCAGTAATTAGTTACTGATTACTTTTTTCAAGTAACTTGACCAAAACTGGTCCCAACACTGTAAATGACTCATCATCATCTTTGTTTAGATGCAAGAAGAATCATATAGAAATGAAAGAGGTATAAATCTTCTGACCGAACCTGCTGGGACTGTGTGAGGTCCTGAGGCTAAGAGTAAGGATTTATCCACAGGAGAGCTGCGTTCTTACAAACCATCCCACTGTGTAAACCTGACATCTGTGGAACAGCTGAGCTGTATGATGTGTACAAGGACACAAAACATTATTTACCATCAGATCCCGAGCCCTCCATGTGTTAATCAAGAAACTGCTGCTGTGCTACATCCATAAATAATGAATAAATTAGGAGCTAAAACTAAAAGGACAGTTTATTTGTACCATCTTCATGTCAACACATTCAAGAACATCACAGATGAAAGAAACATTAAAAACTTCCACACTACATAAAGCAAGAAAAATAGTTTTTCTTTCAGATGGTTTCAGAAAAAACTGTCTCTTCAGATTCACTGTGATCCAGTGATGGGAGTGATTTCAGCCCTGAGTGATCACGCTGATGTTTGCACAGAGCAGACAATGAGGTGAATGTTTGGGCACATTGGTAACAGTGAAACAGTTTATTAGTAACGTGGGATCGTTTGTGTTCGGAGTATGAACTGAGATTCCTGAAGCTCTTGTCACACTGGTCACAGCTGTAGTTTCCTTCCATGTGTGTACGTTCGTGCCTGTTACGATGACCTGAATATGAGAAGCTTTTGTCACAGTGTCTGCACTTGTATGGTTTCTCTCCTGTGTGGACTCGTTTGTGTGTTTTAAGCTCACATGCAGTGGTGAAGGATGACCCACACTGATCACAGAGGTGCTTTTTAACCCCACTGTGAATCAGTTCATGTTTTTTTAAGTCACCTGATGTGGTGAAGCTTCTCCCACATTCTTTGCAGTATTTCAGTTTGTCTCCAGTGTGTCTACGTTGATGTGTTTTTAGGTCAGCTTTCCAACTGAAAGTTTTTCCACAGAGGTCACAATGAAAGTCTTTCCCACCACCACAGTGATGACAGGGTTGAGAACTGGATCCATCTGTGTCACTCTGCTTCTAAACAAAGACACAAAGACAGTGTAAGTCAGTCCTTCAACACTTTTATCCTGAACGTCGCCTGAAATAAAGAGCATCTCTGCAGACGTCCAATTACATTTGACTGTTTCAGTTAACACACTCAGTTTACTGGGCTGCAATAACTACAATACTACCACCATAATACTACAGTAATACTAAAATCATAACTGACATGAAAATCTGAATAATCACTCAGAGCTGCTTTTCCATGCAGTAGAATTGCTAACATGCTAACACAGTTTAATGAGCAGAGTTGTTCCAAACAGTCAGGCTAAAATGACAAGATAACAATATAAATACATACCTCACAGTAACTGCACTTGTAGAGTCTCTTTCTGGTGTGGATCTGTTGGTGTTGTCTCAGGTAACGTGGAGATTTAAAAGTCTTCTCACACAGGTCACATTTATAAGGTCGTCCCTCAGTGTGGATAAGCATGTGTTTTCGTAAGTTTGCGTCTGTTGTAAACTGTTTGCCACACTGTTCACAGCAGTACACATCATGTCTGGTGTGAATGCGTAGGTGTATATTTCGGTACCCTCTCTGGCTGAAAGTTTTTCCACAGATGTCACAGCTGTATGCCTTAATTCCAGAGTGGGTAACTAGATGGCTCTGTAAGCTGCTACTGTGAGTAAAAGCTCTGCCACACTGATCACAGCTGTACGCTTTAACTCCACTGTGGATGAGTTGGTGTGTTTTTAGGGAACGCTTCCAGGAAAAAGACTTTCCACACAAGTCACAGCTGAACAGTCTCTCTCCAGTGTGGATGACCTGATGCTGTTTCAGTGAACCCTTCAAAGTAAAACCCATCCCACACTCGTCACAGGTGTGTTTTTTCTCTCTCTTTCTTCTGTGAGGTTTGTCGGCCTCCTGAGAGCGCTGACTTCTCGCTCCATGTTGGTCCTGCAGTGACAGAGATACAAACAGAGGCAGTGAGTGAAATGCAGTCGTGGAAAAAAACTCAACCTTCAAACTCCCTCCATTAACACTAGTTTTAAACCTGAAGGTGGAGTGTGGCACCAAACACCTTAAAGGTCTCTTATCCCCACCTGCTGGTAGTTCTAACACATTACATCCAACTTGGTGTTAAAAATAATTCATGACTGTTCAAACACTAAAATCATGCCCATTCCTCCGGATTGTACACACACACACACACACACACACACACACACACACACACACACACACACACACACACACACACACACGTTGTTTGTAATACATATTTCTATCATTTGTATAGATTTATACATAATTATTCAGTGATAATAAATCCTATGTTTGTTTATTTGTTTATTCAAAAGGAACCCCATTAGCTTCCACAACAGGGCCCTATTTCAGGAAGCCGGTTTCGAAAACTGTGTGAAAAACGATACTCAGGGTTGAGTAACCCCGAACTGTCCAACTCGGAATATTCGGTTTCAGAAAGGCTGATAACAATTAGTTCAATCAACGCGGAGTTGCTTTAACCCCAAGTTAAGCGCGCGCACGAGGATACATAAAGCCCTGATTAGTGGAGCACAGATTAAGCGAGTCACCATGGAGACGGAGGGAAAGAAGGCGCGGTCAATGTATTTTACAGCGCTTGAGGCCGAAATTCTGATGGCAGCATATGCCGATAACATGCAAAAAAAAGTAACACAGCCTCAGCTGCAAAACAAAGGGAGCATGCATGGCAAAACATAGCCAACAGAGTCAATGCGTGAGTGTTAATTTAAACATTGATCTAGGGATTTCCACCCATTCAACACGTTATTTTATTATTTTATTATTTTTTATTTTATTTTTTATCTCATACATTTTATTTTGTGATGTGATGTGAGCGCAGGTGCAACCCAACAGGCCCCAAACGAGCCTGGCAGCAAGTAAAAATGAAATATAAAAATATAGTCCAAACAGGTAAGGTGTAATTGTATTATGAGCCATAGTCCTTGGTCTGTTTGTCCGATGTAAATCAATTGCAGTTAGAGGCTACATTAATTTTCTTTCTGTAAGCACTTATTGAAATTATCTGAGCACATTACAAGTACATATTTGCTTACTCTGTATGCTCAAATGTGACCCGTTATAGCCAACAGAAAAAAAAGTGGAGGCCCGGAAAACAGGTGGGGGTCCTCCACCACCACCACTCACAGAGGCTGAGCAGTTGGCTTCCACATTTGTGATAATGTTGGCAGCATCACATATGATCTTCACAGTGCAGAGAACATAAATTAGCATCCATTACTATAATGAAATAATTTGTTAGTTTGAAATGCTACAGGGAACTATGTACCTGTACATTAATGCTGTGGAAAGACTTCCTGTTCACATAGTCTCCTTCATTTACTGAAGGAGCAATGATTGGAATGTGAGTGCCATCTGTACAGCCAATCACGCCTGGGAACCGTGAAAATAAATGTAAAATGTAAGTAGTAGTTCAAGTATCACCACATCATGAATTAAGTTTTGTTCATCCTGATACCTGCAATTTTGTGGCATCCCTCTTTGATAAATCTTGTGGGTCTATGACCGGGGAACACCACAAACAAGTACAGGAGACGTTTCAGTGCAACTGTAACATTCCTGACTGCCCGACAGACTTGGAAACGTGCTCAGCGTCACCAATATTATACAGAAAGCTCCCGTTTGCAAAAAACCGAAGTGCAATACAAATAATATGTAATGAACTGAGAGAATGTCCACGATGTGTCACATGAGCAATATTAAGCCTGAGGATGTTATTCAAATAAATTATAGATTGTGCTGAAAAACGGTAATGTTCACACAGAAGCTCATCAGGAAATTATAAAATGTCCAAACGCGCTCTAATCACTCTCTCCCAGCGGAGAGCTCTGCGGAGAATTTGGGCTTCAACATCTACTGGCTCTTCAAGGAAGGAGCACGCCATGTCTGACACTTCCTACAGTCAGGTTTCCGACAAAGAGGCGGAGAAGGTCAGGGTTAGTTGAAGTAAACGTGCTGGGGGGCAGGTTAGCTTCACGGAGTGAAACAGGGCCCTGGTGTTGCTCGTCTTCCATCAAATACAATCACATAAAATATTATACAATAAAGTGGATTCAAGATATTCACATAATTTGGCTCTTACATCCACAGTGAGGTTTCACAATTAAAATATAAGCAATCAATAATAAAAAATAATAATAATAATAACAATATCAATAACATTGAGGCACATTACACAAATTTCAAAAACAAATCATCTCTTACAATATTTACAACAACTAAAAGTTCTGTAAATCGGCTTTTAAATGTTCATTGAAGTTTTGAATAGTTGCTAATTCTCTAATTTTATAAGGTAATTTATTCCACCTGAAAGTTGCTCTAAATATAACAGTTTTACAAAAAGTTACTTTTAACTCGAGGATTTACTAAATTGCAGTTTGTTGAAAATCGTGTAATATCATTATGTATTTCATCTGGATACTGCAGCTGAGCAGAGATAAAAGTGGCGTGTTTAACAGAATTGCTTTCTTTATAACTACAAGCCATAGAATATTTTAGCCTGTACAGGAAGCCAAGAAAGCTGATAATGCATTTTATCGATATTAGTATTAGAGATGGCACAATGCCACTTTTTAATGTCCAATACCGATTCCGATATGATATGGATATCTGCCAATACCGATATGAATCCGATACAGCGTTTTTTGTAATCAATAAAACTGTTTTTTAAATAAATATCTTGCTGCATTTTGTATAAGTTCATACTCAAGTTTTAAAAACAAGACACTAAAGCTATTCCGTTATACCAAATGAGCCCTTTCCTCTACTCCCTCTTCACCCACGACTGCAGACCTGCCGATGGTTCTAACACCATCATTAAGTTTGCGGATGACACCACGGTGATTGGCCTCATCAGTGACAACGATGAGGCCGCCTACAGGGAGGAGGTGGATGGTCTGGCTGAGTGGTGCGACACAAACAACCTGCTGCTTAACACCGAGAAGACCAAGGAGCTCATCGTGGACTACAGGAGGAATGCTGACCCACATCCACCCATCTACATTAAGGGGACGGCTGTGGAGCGTGTGAGCAGCTTCAAGTTCCTGGGAGTCCACATCTCCGAGGATCTCATCTGGACAACCTGAACTGCTCTGAACTGCTCCGCCTCGGACCGGAAGGCGTTGCAGAGTGTTGTGAAAACTGCGCAGCGCATCGCCCGAGCACCACTTCCTGCCATAAAGGACATTTATAGGAAGCAGTGTCTGAAAAGGGCTGGGAAAATCATCAAAGACCCCAGTCACCCATCACATGGATTCTTCACCCTCCTTCCCTCTGGGAGGCGCTACAGGAGCCTCCGGACTAAGACCACCAGGAACCGGAACAGCTTCTTCCCCACAGCTGTCAGACTCCTGAACTCTGCCTCCTGACATCTGACCCATGTTAAACTCATGGACTGAACATACACACACACACAACCACCTACACACACACACATACAATGGACAACTGTACCCTCAAACACACAATAATAACATGGACTGAACCACCACTCACAACCACTAGCACTTTATATAGCCTCTGTAGAAATTATCCACATATCTCAGTATCACTTATCTTAACTGCACCACTGCATAAATAATCATTCTGTAAAATACGATAATTTTTAATTCTACAACTGTTTATAACTTGCATATTTCTCATTTCTGTATAGCTGTATATCTCATATTTCTGTATAGTTTTTAATTTCATATTCTGTATAGTTTTTCATATTTATATCCTGTTCATAGCTTGTACTCACCACAGCCTATACATACTTATAGTCATAGCATATTCATAACATACTTCATACCATGTACATTATAACATACCATAATAGACCCATTTCTGTAATATACTTACATATCTATATTATTGCTAATATATCTATATCATGGCTAAAGCACTTCTGGATGGAAGCAAACTGCATTTCGTTGCCCTGTACCTGTGACATGTGCAATGACAATAAAGTTTAATTCTATTCTATTCAAATATTTTATAGTTCAGCAACACACATCAATCTAATAAACTTAAACCTGCACCATCCTTCCTATTCTAGTATTATAAAGAGTACTTAGCAGAAATATTAAGCAACCTAACTAACAGAGTTGCCAACTCCCAGCAAAAATCTCCCAGAACCACCCCCGCCCTCCACCTCATGATGCTTAATCGACATAATCAACTTTAATTTAATGCACGTGTACATCAAATGCACAGAAATAATCAATTATGTTTCTACAATAATTAAATAGATTCACCATCTTTCTTCAACAGAATTGCAGACTGCACAGATGGTACCTTCCCAAAGGAAAAAGGACTATAGCTTACCAGGGTGTAAATTAGACTTAATAGTTACCATATACAGTAATGAATTTCTATACATTTAATCAGATGACCACTTTGGTTGTAAGATTCAGATAATTATTTATTAAAAGTTAGTCCTTTAAATGAAATAACAAAGAAAAGTATTTTTTGTGCCTCCCTTTACTTGTTAATGCCATACCTGCCCCCTGGCAAAGCTTTGCTAGAGCCGCCCCTGCACAGTTACCAGCTGTCAGCTACTTAGAAAACATGAGAGAAGAAGAGGCAGCTGCAGCTTAAGGACACAGACTAACTCCAGAGTCTTTTTTTCCCCCCCATTCTAGTTGAAGTACGGGACAAATCACTTCCTTTTCGCCTCAGTATGGAAGAGATTAAGATTAAAAATGCAGCGGCTTGGAAGCATGTAGTGAGGCTCCAAATGCTCCACCAGTTCCCTGACAGGTCTCGCAGACAACAGCCGCTCTATCGAGTGACACATACTTAAGCAAAGCTGGGTTACGCCAAGTAGGGCACTTTGTGAGGCGAGGATCGGTCCATTTTTAATTAGAATAGTATGAACATCTAATCTGGACGCCTTATTCTGGACTAACTGAAGTCTGTTAAGATCTGTCTTATTAGCTGCTGACAAATGATTGAACAATACTCCACATGAGACATTACTAGTGCATTAATGACATCTTTCAAAATTGAAGATTTGATACAGAAAGAGCATTTCATAGCCATAGCTATGCCTTGTCCCATTTTCTTAAAAACAGAGTCGATGTGCTGAGACCATGAAAGGTGGTGATTTATGGTAACACCGAGTTGCAGATCATTTGTGAAAACTAGAGATGTGAGGCAACTTTTCATCGAGCACAGAGCAGCTGGTGAAAATCAATAACATTTTAGTTTATCAATCAAAAGATCGAAAATTTATCGAAACCTGTTGGGTCTGAGTTTAGACCCAACAGGTTCAGTGAAGAAAAATGTCTGATTGTAACCTTAGGGTTTTTTACATTAAGAAAAAGGCACCAAACATCAAACCTATTTAAGCCTAAACAGTAACACATGAACGTAGAGCAGGGCGATATGACAAAAAATATAACAGTGCAAATGCAAATTCCTCTGAGCAAATGTCGGCCAATTTCCACTGGAAATGCCTTTTGGTTAAACTGTCAGCAAGGAATTTGCATTTGCACTGTTAAATTTTTATATAACTTCAATACACATAAAAAAAACAGCTGTTTGTTTAAGTGAAAATACATTGATGGTTTTTTTTTGCACTAATAAAGTTGTGGAGTTGTAAAGTATTTTGTCTCGCGTCAATTATATCGTTATCGCAAATTTTCAAATGTATATCGTGATAAATATTTTTGGTCATATCGCCCTGCTCTGTCTGTCACCTTCTGTGTTGAGCTCATTGTTTTCTCTGTAGTGGCTGAGCTGAGTCCAAGTAGCTGAAAATGTTCCTCTGCTCTCCGTCAGACTCTTCTCCTCCTGCTGATCAGCTGGGACACAAAACAGATCTTTGTTAGGCTCCACACTGCACTGAAGAGTCAAAGTGTCTCATATGTTCACCTGACAAGTAAAAGAACACATTTTTGCTTCCCGAGGTGGGCAACTTATTGGAAACAAACACAAAAGGTTTGAGCACCGATACAAAATTTAGCAGTATATATATTTATTTATTAGGGGTGCAACAATACACAAAATTCACGGTTCGGTTCGGTTCGATACTTTGGTGTCACGGTTCGATATTTTTTCGATACAAAATAAAATGTTCATGCCTTTTTAATTTGTCATTTATTAAAATTATAAATATATATTTTAACTCAAAAGTACAGTTTTTAAGTTTAACCCTAACCCTTGTGCGTGTTTTTTATTTTGACAGCGAATGCGCACCTGCGGACCACTTATGTGCACCCCTGGTTATTTAGCTCGTCATATTGCAGCCACAGAAATTAAAAAAGCAGCAGGATATATGTAAAGTGCATAAAGTGCAGCTTTATGGTCCATGAAACCATAAAGCTGCACTTTCTTTTTGCCTTATAGTCTGATTTGTCATAACTTTTCCGTTTTGTGGTAAGCTTTTCTTTGGCTGTCAGTTCTTCACCCTGACCTGTCTTATTTGGCTCAGCAGAACTAAAATATATATCCTGCTGCTTTTACACACGCACTCACATAAGCTCAGCGATTCTCTGCGCGATCAACCTCTCACATGTTTAAGCTTGCTGCGGGAGATTTCACTTTCACACTTCACATATTTGCATAGTAAGCTAACGATTGATAAGACTATGTCAGAGGAATTGGTGCACAAATTATCATCACTCACAGATCAGTGCTGTCGCTCTCTATACACAGTTCACGCGATTGCAAAGTGAAAGCAAAAAAACAAGCGCAAATTCAAACGCGATTTCAATATGTCACATATTGACAGTGGCTCACCGATGCCAATGACATAATTACCCAGCTACATTTCCGAAAGAATGCAAAAGCATTGACATATATTTTTCCTTCCTACAATAGCCGGACGGGCAGGGCAGAGATAGATTTTGGTAGCCCGACTGGAAAAATCGCTAGCCCCAGGACGTCGGGCTAGCGATTTTGCGAGCCCTGTATCTGATTGAAGAATCACTCATCTTTGGAAAAGAGAGTTTATTACAGAGAAATGGCTCTTTCCAAAATAAAAGCTATACTATCCGCTTCTTCTGGGCTATATTCTCAGCAGCATATTAAACATATCAGGTCCCCATAAGGCGAATCCTGTGCTAACGGCTGTCTAAATGACTCGGGTAAAGTTAGTAGCATGCTTGCTTTTGTCTGCTTCCACTTGTCTTTGCACTAGGATGATGTCGGCGTAAATGTGCAGTCATATTCGTTGTGTTCCCACTAGTGCTTTCAGGTTAATCTCGTTAAAATGACCTTAACGCCACAACACGGCAAATCTCCGTTAACGAGCTACCGCCGATCGCCCCGTGCATGGGGCTAGACGGCCAACACGTTAACGAGCTAACTGCGCTAACACACTAGCTCCCATCCATGTAATTGAGCATTGTGTTAGTGGTGGGAACAGTCATACGGTTATTGTTCATGTGTCCAACAGCAGAGGGGAAGAAACTGTTCTTATGGCGAGAGGTTCTGGTGCGAATGGACCGGAGCCTCCTGCCTGAGGGGAGCAGGTCAAACAGACTGTGTCCAGGGTGAGAAGGGTCAGCTGAGATCCGAGCTGCACGCCCCAGTGTCCTGGAGGTGTACAGGTCCTGCAGAGATGGGAGTCTGCAGCCAATCACCTTCTCAGCAGAGCGCACAACACGCTGCAGTCTCTGTTTGTCCCTGATAGTGGCTCCAGCGTACCACACGGTGATGGAGGAGGTGAGGATGGACTCGATGATTGCAGTGTAGAATTGCATCATCGTCCGTGTTGGCAGGTTGAATTTCTTCAGCTGCCTCAGGAAGTACATCCTCTGCTGGGCTTTCTTAATGACGGAGGTGATGGTGGGCTCCCACTTCAGGTCCTGGGTGATGGTGGTACCCACGAAGCGGAATGAGTCCACAGAGGTGATGGGGGTGTCAGTCAGGATGATGGGGGGGAGTGGGGCTGTGTGCTTCCTGAAGTCCACAATAATCTCCACTGTCTTCTGGGCATTCAGCACCAGGTTGTTGTGGCTGCACCAGGACACCAAACGTTCAACCTCCCTCCTGTAGGCAGACTCATCTCCGTCCGAGATGAGTCCAATAACGGTGGTGTCATCTGCAAACTTGATTAGCTTGACAGACTGGTGGGTGGAGGTGCAGCACTTAGTATACAGGGAGAAGAGCAGGGGAGAAAGAACACAGCCCTGAGGGGAGCCGGTGCTGATGGTCCGGGAGTCCGAGACATTCTTTCCCAGCCTCACATGCTGCTTCCTGTCCGTCAGGAAGTCAGTGATCCACCGGCAGATGAGATCAGGCACATTCATCTGGGAAAGCTTGCCTCGGAGATGGTCTGGAAGGATGGTATTGAAGGCAGAGCTGAAGTCCACAAACAGGATCCTGGCGTAGGTTCCTGGGGAGTCCAGATGCTGCAGGATGAAGTGTAGGGCCATGTTGATGGCGTCATCCACAGACCTGTTGGCTCTGTATGCAAACTGCAGGGGGTCCAGGAGGGGGGCCGTGAGGGTCTTGAGATAGGAGAGAACCAGGCGCTCAAAAGACTTCATGACCACAGATGTCAGAGCCACGGGTCTGTAGTCATTTAGTCCAGTGATCCTAGGTTTCTTGGGGACAGGAATTATGGTAGAGGACTTGAAGCAGGCAGGCACATGACATGCCTGCAGTGAGGAGTTGAAAATGCCAGAAAACACTGGGGCCAGCTCGTTTGCACAGTGTCTGAGGGTGGCAGGAGACACACCGTCTGGGCCGGGAGCTTTCCGAGCATTCAGACTCTTAAACTGCTTCCTCACATCTGCTTCATGAATATGAAGAGTTGTGGTGGGAGGAGGTGGTGTGAAATCCTCTTTTGTGTGGGGTGAGGAGGGGGTGTTGTAGGTGAACAGTTTGAAGGTGGTGATGGCTCTATGGAGGGGGGAGAGGTGGGGGAATGAGTGTCCAAAGTGTCTCTATTGTTGGGGCCGTTGGAGGTGTGAAGGCTGCCTGATGACTCGTCAAAATGGCAGTAAAAGTCGTTCAGGGTGTTGGCTAAGAGCAAGTCATCAGTGGAGTGGGGGGTTTTAGGCTTGTAGTTGGTGATATTCCTAAAACCTTTCCACACAGAGGCCGAGTCATTCTCTGAGATCTGCTGCTGCATCTTCTCAGAGTGCTGATGTTTAGCAACGTCCACTTCTTTAGTGAACCTGTACTTGGCCTCTCTGTAGCAGTCCCTGTCTCCGCTTCTGAACGCCTTTCTCTTTTCCAGCCACAGCTTTTTGAGTTTAGGAGTAAACCAGGGTTTGTCATTGTTATAACTCACCCTGGTGTGTGATGGCACAATGCTGTCCTCACAGAAGTGGATATAGGAGGTGACAGTGTCCGTAAACTCGTCCAAGCTGTTAGAAGCAGCCTTCATTGTGTCCCAGTCTGTAGACTCCAAACACGTGCGAAGCTCCTCCACAGCCTCGTTGCTCCACAGTTTTTTGGTCCTCACGACAGGTTTGGAGAGCTTCAGCCTCTGTCTGTACGCGGAGATTAGGTGGATCATGACGTGGTCAGAAAGTCAGAGTGAAGCGCGGGGCACCGCACGATAGGCCCCGCTGATCGTGCTGTAACAGTGGTCTAATGTCCTCTCCTCTCTGGTCGGGCATTTAATATACTGCTTGTATTTGGGAAACTCATGGCTCAGATTGGCTTTGTTAAAGTCCCCAAGAGCAATGATGAGAGAGTCCGGGAATGTCCGCTCCATGTGCAGTATCTGGCGTCTGGCGGGATGTAAACAGCGGCCAGGATGAATGAAGCAAACTCCCGCGGAGAATAAAACGGTTTGCAGTGAATAAAAAGGTATTCCAGAGAGGAAGAGCAGTGCTGAGCAATCACTGTTACATCTGTGCACCAGCCACTATTAATGTAGAAGCAGACACCTCCACCTTTGGTCTTACCGGAGAGAGCGGCCTGCCGGTCCGCACGCAGCAGATGAAAGCCCTCCAGCTTGAGCGCGCTGTCCGGGATGTCCTCACTGAGCCACGACTCCGTAAAACATAAGACACAGGAGGAGGCAAAGTCTCTGTTCATGCTTCTCATCAGGGCCAGCTCGTCTATTTTATTCCTGAGTGAGCGTACATTGGAAAGGAAGATCCCAGCAAGAGCAGTTCGCAGTCCACGGCTCGCTTACCTCTCTTTCGGCGTCTCACTTTCCTGATCAGAGTCTGCAGTAAATCTGCCGCAGATGCGACAAATATTGGAAGTAAATCCACAGGTGTTGTAGTCCTGTAGTTAAGAAGCTCTTCTCTGGTGTAAGAATATCCAGAGGAGTGCCCAGACACAGAAGTTATGCACAAAAACAAAACAGAAGTAGCGCACTGAAGCACCAGGGCATCCATACGCGGCGCCATCTTGGATCTTGAATCATATATATATATATATATATATATATATATATATATATATATATATATATATACCGGGGACTGGTGAGTGTCAGCACCACAGTCCAGGATGAGACAAGGAACATCCAAGAATACATTGGGAAGATGGCCCCAACTGACCGAGTGCTCAGTGAATACCTCAGGCAGCAGAAACCCAAGAAAGAGGAGGGAGACGAGGAACCATCATGGAAGGACAGGCCCCTGCACGGTATGTACCACCGGCAGATAGAGGAGGTGGCTGATATCCAGAAATCCTACCAGTGGCTGGACAAAGCTGGACTGAAAGACAGCACAGAGGCACTAATCATGGCAGCACAAGAACAAGCTCTGAGTACAAGATCCATAGAGGCTGGGGTCTATCACACCAGGCAAGACCCCAGGTGCAGGCTGTGTAAAGATGCCCCAGAGACAATCCAGCACATAACAGCAGGGTGCAAGATGCTAGCAGGCAAGGCATACATGGAACGCCATAACCAAGTGGCCGGCATAGTGTACAGGAACATCTGTGCCGAGTATAACCTAGAAGTCCCGAGGTCAAAATGGGAGATGCCCCCAAGGGTGGTGGAGAATGACCGAGCTAAGATCCTGTGGGACTTCCAGATACAGACGGACAAAATGGTGGTGGCTAACCAACCGGACATAGTGGTGGTAGACAAACAGAAGAAGACGGCCGTAGTGATCGATGTAGCGGTTCCGAATGACAGCAATATCAGGAAGAAGGAACACGAGAAGCTGGAGAAATACCAAGGGCTCAGAGAAGAGCTCGAGAGGATGTGGAGGGTGAAGGTAACGGTGGTCCCCGTGGTAATCGGAGCACTAGGTGCGGTGACTCCCAAGCTAGGCGAGTGGCTCCAGCAGATCCCGGGAATAACATCGGAGATCTCTGTCCAGAAGAGCGCAGTCCTGGGAACAGCTAAGATACTGCGCAGGACCCTCAAGCTCCCAGGCCTCTGGTAGAGGACCCGAGCTTGAAGGATAAACCGCCCGCAGGGGCGTGCTGGGTGTTTTTTTTTTTTTTTTATATATATATATATATATATATATATATATATATATATATATATATATGTCCTGGGGCTTTTCCAGTTGGGCTACCAAAATCTATCTCTGCCCTGCCCGTCGGCCTATCGTAGGAAGGAAAAATATATGTCAATGCTTTTGCATTCTTTTGGAAATGTAGCTGGGTAATTATGTCATTGGCATCGGTGAGCCACTGTCAATATGTGACATATTGAAATCGCGTTTGAATTTGCACTTGTTTTTTGCTTTCACTTTGCAATCGCGCGAACTGTGTATAGAGAGCGACAGCACTGATTGGTGAGTGATGATAATTTGCGCACCAATTCCTCTGACATCGTCTTATTAATCGTTAGCTTACTATGCAAACATGACAAGTGAAATCTCCCGCAGCTTAAACATGTGAGAGGCTGATCGCGCAGAGAATCGCTGAGCTTATGTGAGTGCATGTGTAAAAGCAGCAGGATTTATATTTTAGTTCTGCTGAACCAAATAAGACAGGTCAGGGTGAAGAAGTGACAGCCAAAGAAAAGCTTACCACAAAACGGAGAAGTTATGACAAATCAGACTATAAGGCAAAAAGAAAGTGCAGCTTTATGGTTTCATGGACAAAATAATTTCTGTGGCTGCAATATGACGAGCTAAATAACCGGGGCTGCACATAAGTGGTCCGCAGGTGCTGTCAAAATAAAAAACGCGCACAAGATAAGAAGTTGCAACGCGTGTTTGCGTACATAAGATTTTCAGGAGGAGGACAGACATATGTTTAGAACTCTTACAGATGTTGAAGAAGCTCCTTTAAGCAATTACTGTGATATTCCTCCAACTCTAGTAAAGTGGTCAGTGTAACCGTTCTCCCAGGCGGAATTATAAAGGGAAGTGTCCAGGCATCCATGAAAAAGAAGATTTACAATGTTGAGGTGAGCTAGGAGTAAGCTAGCTAGCCGACGATTAAACATGAGATATTCTGTATTCTGATGTATTTCATAAAGCACACACACGTACAGCAATGCTATAACAGTGGAGGTAAACAAAGATGGAAATCTACATAACATGGAGGTTTTGGAGAGTTAGTAATGTTAGCCTAGTACCAGTTATATTAGCCTAGTTAACCTAGTACCAGTACACAGAGCAGCGCTGCAAGTGTTTGTTAGAATGTTTAGGGTAAGCATTAACTTTCTTTCAATGTAGGTGCATGTTGAGGGTCAGTCAGTCAGGTTCAGCTCCTGTGAGTGCCCGATTGGCAATGATAAGTGCCATCATATGGCGGCATTGTTGATTTGGGTGAAGAAGAATGTTTCTTGCACTGACGTGGAATGTGTGTGGAAGAGGGTAAAATCATCCAAAGGAGAAGAAATTACTGCCAAGGGAGTGTCTGTGATGACACCATCAACAACACAAGGTCAGTTATTTATTTAAAATTTGCTCTTTGAATTAATTATAATTATAATAATTATTTTCTTAACTTTTTAAAAAGCATTGTGTTTTATATGCTAAAATTATTATTTATTTACCTGAATGCTCCCAGGTACTTTGATATTTACTTTAACATGTGGTATAAATTGTACATGTATGTAAAATCTTGTAAACTACATACATCAGACTGTTTGCCTCCACTGTCCCCACTTTATTATTTAAATGTATTTTATATACTCCGTACCTTACTTTGTCTATTCTGTGGTCAGAATTCCTTTATGACTAAGTTGTATTTTCATCCCCAAAGGCATGTGATTGGGGGATCCTTTGTGAGCCAAAGGCCAAGGAGCTGTACACTGACTGTACTGGTGCAGCTATCAAGGAGAGGGGACTGTTTTTATCTAACAGTAGCCTGCTTGGTGGTTCTCCTGATGGGACTGTCTCTAATGAGTGCATCATTGAGGTGAAATGCCCATGGTCAGCCAGAACCAAAACTGTATTGGAGGCTGCAGAAAGTAAGGACTTTTTCCTACAGCTGGATGAGGCAAGTGGTTCCCTGGTATTAAAAAAGAATCACAACTACTGGCATCAGATCCAGGGCAACTTCTATCTCACAGGGGCGAAAAGCTGTCACTTTATTGTTTGGACTCCATGTGACTTTTTCATCTTGCATGTGGATAGAGAACAAACTTGGGCTGTTAACACTGAATCTTTGGAAACGTTCTACCGGGAAGTTATTTTGCCCCATATTTTATCGCAGCTTTGAATTCATATCAGCATGAGTAATTTATCAGTCCAAATGTTTATAGTTAATTTTAAAACTATTTGTAAATATTTGTAAATTGTACATTTTTTGTCATTGTAACTTTGTAAATATATTCAGATAAATTTTTAAATTATATTAATTTTTGATTTGAAAAAATAATATGTTTTGGACAAACTGTTCCTGAAAATAAAGAGTAACACATGTATCTGGAATTCTTGATTTTAATTGAAAATGTTTAGCAAGAAAACTAGGCAGTAATCAGGAAGCTGGAATGGAATGAAAAATGTAACAAGCCATTGATAAAAACAGAGTAAAACATTTTACGAATCACAAATGAGACCATTCTCAATTTGAAACTATGCAACTAAGTTGTTTTTATGATGTAACATCCTAAGTATACACATAAAACAATCCAGAACACTTAGGAGTTATAAATAATAAAAGTAAACTTATTCAACAGTTGTATTTTCTGGTCCACAACTAGTTAGAAAATGACACAATGTACTTTTACCTCTGAACTCTCACAGGTATAATTTATTCAATTTCACGGAGAATAGGTGTTTGTAAATTTGTAAGACACACACATGCTTTCAAGATCTTATTAATATTTTTTTTTTAACTGATGTGGGATGTGATGCAAAATTGAGAAAAGTTTCAGTCTTTGAATGGAACGCTCTACATGTATTCTTGCACAGGAAATCTTCCTGTTGTTGTTCACTTCCTCCTGTGTGAATTGTCCGTTGGTGAGGAAGGACGGAATGTTCAGTGAGACCCCTTCTGGTAGGATGTCCCGAATTGTGAAGCCCTTATCTGTAGATGTTGCAGTACTCCACAGTCAGCTGTTATGGCCTTATCTGAGGCACTTCCACCGTACAAGTTGCTTACAAAGGTTATTACACCATTAGGAGCCACACCAATTAGAGCCTTTAGTGTGGTCCGTCCTTTGTACTGGCTGTACAAATGACTTTGTGTGTCAAGTCTCTCTGTGTTACAAACAGAAACTTCCGTGCAGTCAAGCACAATCCTGCAGTTAGGAAATAGTTGGAAGCAATCTGGCAGCGATGTTTGATTCTTGGCTCTCGAGGTAATGTTGTTTTCCAGCATGCCAACATACAAAATGTCATACAGTGCACTAACAATTGTTGTAAAAATATTAGTTACTGTGGCTCTGCTGCAGTTAAACCTTGTCGAAAGGTCTGCATGACCAAAATTAAGTTTGAGCTTCATCAGGGTTAGAAATAACTGGTCAATTAGGGGCATCATTTGGACAATCAGAATGATATTTAAGATCAAATCTGGAAAGAAGCACTTCTAAAAACAGGACAGAAGCAGCATCAGGCAATCCAGTATAGTACTGGACCCTTTCAGGATTGTCAGATATTTTACTGAATGAGAAAGTCTGCTTCTGCTTCTCTACTTGTTTTTTACGTTTTTCATTCTCTATTCTTAGTATGTCATTCTGAATCTCTAGCACCAGAAGACTTTGGGAAGAACTTGTGGAACTTGCAGTAGCTGTCTGTGTATCTGCATTGTTGGAATGATGTAGCTCATCTGATCTTTCACTCTGATTTTCACCAATAGCTGGGACCTGCTCTTTTTTCTTCTTTTTTCTAACAGGGTTGTGGTCATCTGGGAACTGAAAAGACTTCCCGTCGTTCCATGCAAATCTTGTTGGCCCCGCAGCTTTTCCTTGAGGGAAGTGCCAACTGCAGACTCTTGAGTTGCAGTTTGGGGTGAAGTTTTCGCGTCTGTGGAAGTGTTTAAAAAGGCAGAGAGAAATTTCAGATCATACGGTAGCCCTCCATTAGTTATGATTAATAGAAAAAAGTAGAGATAAATAATAGAGAGAAGCTTCATCCAGATGAGAGAAGCTTCAAGAAACTTAAAGAAGTCCAGATGCTTTTCTTTCCAAGCTCCTTGGACTACGATGACCTGGATGACTGGTCACAGACAGTGACCAGAATTATTCAAATCTTACACATCGTTGTACTAATTTGCTTTTAAGCTTACCAGAAAGATAAGTACTGGGAACCTTTGCTAGCTATTTGTTGGTTAGGTCTTTATTTTGGTAATTAACTGGCACATAGGCTGGGGATTGTAATGTATTTTCTTACATAGACATCACTTTTTGGACGTAATTTTTATTCCTCTGAGCGTCGAAAGCTAACTAAGGTTCATATATATAGCGAAGTGACCCTTAGCTCTCAATCTTTGCTTGGAGAAATAAAAAAGACTTCAAAAATGCAACAACGTCTTTGTAGTAAAAAAAACACAATAAAATCCATTGTCTATATAAGTAAAATTACTCGTAAAAGCCAGTTTGTCTTTTAGTAGCGGGTTTTAATTGTTCATCACTAGCTATATTAGCTAACTAAAGTAAGAGTCCACTTGCTCTTATCTTACAAATTTATTCATTCACTTACGAGTTGTAACATACCTTATCAACTTCAGCCACTTCCTCTTCTCTCTCTTTTCACAAGGAAACCAGTAAAATGACAGATTAGACTGTTGTTTTGAGCCAGATTGGTTAAAACAACGAGGAACACAGCATTGTGACATATTGAACACGGGAGCGTTTAGGCCCGGAAGTAGGATTCATCGCGTCATCACTGAACGACCGGATACTGATGCTTGAGAGCGCGTGTGATGCAAGTATGTGTAGAGTGTTGAGCGCGTGATCAGTGGTGAGAAAAACAACTCACGAAACTTAACCTTTCTTTACTCGTGGCTCACTTGCACTTCTAATATATTCGTTTGCACACTTACACACACCCAGCTGTGGTTTCCTGTTTTGCTGCACTCTGGAGAGCCTCGCCTTTAACGGTCTCCTCTCACAGAGAGCAACAGAAAACTTCATTCAGAAAACTTCGAAAAACTCGAGATGGACTGAACTCAGTTCAAAGTTACCTTGACACTTACCTTTAGATGTGAGAGGTAGCGATGGTCTGCTTGAAGCTGACGCTCCGGTGCGTGTGTCAAAAAGATTAACTGCTTCAGAAGCACTGTGTCGAGGCTTGATTCGTTTGGCCAGAGTCACGTGATTAGTGACGTCTGAAGTTTCATTTAGAACGTACATTTTTTTTTTTTTTTTTAAAGTTTGACGAGCATCTTGACTTTTGGTCTTTGGATATTAACAGTCCTGGGTATGTGACTTCTTTTTTAACAGAAATGTTACAGATAGCATTTGCAGTGCAGCCTTTAATTGCTAGTAATTCACATTTTTTTAGATTTAAACATAAACCAGATGCCTCAGAGAAATCACTAATAACACTAAGGGCTGGACGGATTTGATTTGCATTCTTCAAGAAGAGTGGTGTCATCAGCTAGCTGGCTGATGATGAGCTCCTTATCAGCTATGGTGATTCCTTGTAAAACAGGTCAAATCTTGGGGTGGAGTCTTAATCATTTTAATTGAGCTATTGCCATTCATGTACAAGGTTTTGAAGCTTTACAGAAAAATTATCCAAAGCCAAATTTTTTTCAAAGAGTGGAAAATAAATTGATGTTCAATTGTATCAAAAGTTTGCAATGAGAACTGTTCGAGACCTAGTGTGGAAGATGTCCAAGGAGGCGAAGTTCTGCAAGGAGATGAAGATTCGGTTTAGAGAAGACTTTTGTAAGGAAGACAGAGAAGCCCGCAAACCTCTGTGGCCGAGAGTGGAGGAAGCGGATATGCTGTCATCGATGGTCGTCAAATCAAAGAATGAAAGAACTTCATAATGACCTAGATAAGAAGGTATAACTGTTCAACTAAATTTAAGCCGGTAACTTGCTCAATGGTCCTTAACTTTGACTGCATTTATTAGTTAATAGGAGGTAAAACGTTCCATTGCTCTCTCAAGCTATATTCAATGGTTCTTTCAATATTTTCTTTAAATGTTCGAGGTTTAAGAAATAACATAAAGCGTAAAGCGTTTTTTTCTTTTTTGTAAGGAACAGCCTAACACTAATTGTTTTTTATTTCAAGAGACACACAGCAGTAAAGATGATCATATATTTTGGAGAAAGCAGTGGGGAAGCGATGATATTTATTTATCTCATGGTAACTCTCATTCAGCAGGAGTGGATATTTTTCTACATCGTTTTAATGGAAGAGTTATTGATCATAAGGTTGATAAGGAAGGTCATTTTAATGGTTAACATAGAGTCGGATGATACTAAGTACATTTTAGTAAATTTTTATGGGTTCAACAATAGAGCTGAAAACCGGAAATTAATTTCTGATTTGAAAAAAATGATAGAAGAATGGAAGATCATTTATTCAATAGAAAAAGTCGTTGTTGCAGGTGACTTTAATATGGCACCAGATGAAAAACTGGATAGATTTCCAACTAAATATAACTCTTCTCATTTTAACCAAATAATAATGGATTTCTCCTGCACCCTTAACCTAATCGAATAATAGGGTTATAGTCATCAATAAGAAGTCCTTATTTAAATCAGACTGGTATGATAGCGGTGTATGTTTTGTTGTTGATCTGCTTGATAAAAACGGAAACTTGCTATCTTATGAAGAATTTATTGATAAGTATAAAATTGACATTTCATTTAATAATTATAATAAGGTTTGTAAAGCGATACCCACACCGTTGTTAAATCTTATCGTAAATACTTTAAAGTATTCACTAATAAGAACATGCTTACCTTCACTGACGATAGGTAATACCTCAATAAATGACAAACAATTTAATAATAAGTTTATCTCTAATACCTTTAAGCAAATAGTATTCTGCAACTACAATGTCAATGTCAGACATGACCTTGATAGCATGTTGAAAGAAAAGTCATTTTCTTTTTACCTAAAATACCCACTTGCGTCTAAAATGAAAGAAACACACTTCAGAATCATATCCGGCATTTATCCAGTTGGAGAATTCCTGTATAAAAGGTTTAATTTTGAGGACGACTCTTGTGTGTTGTAAAGGCTCACCTTCTAGCACATTCACTTCACCAGATGCACCTTGTTTCTTTTCCTCACCTTTGATTGGGTGTGGTGCTTGGCCTTAATTGCACTCACCTGTCACTCGTTATATAAGGACTGCACTCACCTACCCCTCACGCTTTCTTCACTCCCACATGGGGCGGCAGCTGAGGTGAGTTTCTCTTTGAGTCTCCTGAGTTCATGTATCATTTTGAGTTACTTAAATCATACTTTATGTCCTTTTTAGAGAGAGCAGTCCATGTGTGTCTTTCTTTCCTTTACCCGTTATACAATATACAATAAAACAAAACCTGCACATGATTGATGACTGCTTATTTTCATTCTAATCGGATGAGCCCATGATGACGACTACTGAAACCCTGAACCTTCCTTCCTCCAAAACACTTGTGCTTTCTGTTCTTCCGATCCAGAAACACTAGAGCATCTATTTTTCACTTGTTTCACTCAGAATTTCCAATATACCTTCCTTCACATCTAAGGATGTTCTTTACTTTATGGACAATCTGGATTCTGAAATCTCAGATGTTGTCAATTTTGTAATAGTGCTATATAAGTTTTTTATTCATGTATGTAAGTGGAAGAATGCCTCTCCTATGTTTACCGTCTTCTTGAATTACTTTTGTCAATATTTTAAGTCACTTAAGCTTATTTCAAATATGAATAAAAAACTGCTGTACTATACTGTAAAATCACAAAATACTTGCTATTCTAATTTTCCTGCCTGTGTCAAAAGGTCTATGTTCCTTATTACTTTACCCTAGAAACTTTTATTTTCTCCCTGTAAAGTTATAATGACTTGCTTCACCATCTCTATAATGTAAATTGTTACAATTCTAGTCTGTTTCCTTGACTTGTTTTGTATATGAAAATTTCTTTCAATAAAAAAAAAAGTATTTCTGAGTTCGCGCCATTACCCCGATTCATAGCGGAAGCCGGTTTTTTACTTCTGCTTGCGCTGTTGTTGACAGTTGCAGGGTTACACCTTCACTGTTGATAAAGATTTCTCTGACTGCAGTTTCTTTTACCTGGAGTAAATGGCAACACATCGAAGGTGGATACACAGTAGAGATGTTTTAAAAAGCAGCGAGCACAGTTCAGTTGCAGTGCCTCACCCGTCACTTCTCACAGAGTGGATAGATGACATGAAACTATGGCCCGATGTTAGCTACATCGACATTATTAATTACCTTGTATTTTCCGAAGGCGTTGATGGCGAGGAATTACATATTTACAAGAGCACCGAGGCGTATAATTACCTGCACAGCAACAAAATTGATAAAGTACTGCTCAACAAACAAGGCGACTTTATTTTTCTTAAAGCAGATGTAGAGCCGAGCCAAAGCATTAATCAAGCGAAACACTTAGCATGGGTAATGCTAAGAGAAAGTGGAGTAGTGGAGACAGTCAGCTGTTCCTGTATCGCCGGATTAGGGAGATCATGTAGTCATGCGGCTGCTATTCTGTGGAAGGTATATCACTTATCTGGATATCACAATGTTTAAATCACTGAAACAGAAACACTGGACTGGTCAAAGGCTGTGATTAAGGAGTCACGCTACTGCCATCTAGCCAAGTATTACGTGGAGCACTGTTTACATGTGAAAGCCACTCGTTAACTTTGTGTGGGCTGTATGCTGTACAATCACATGAAGATAAAACATAAAAAAAATAAAAGACTGCACATTAAGGTCAAATTTACAAGACAAGAACAACTATAGTTATAAGAAGTGACACAGGGTAGTATAATACATGTTTGTTTATATATATATATATATATATGTATATTTGTACACACACACTACTTTGAAAAAAATTAGACTGTGGGTGTATATTTCTGCATCAAAAAGTAACTATTAATATGAAATGGATAATATGGGTGACTTTGCCAGTGTTTATATCTGTTTTGGATATGATTCAGGTGTATTGACCCAGGGTCATATCTATAACATGCAGGACACCGACCATGTACTGCTTTTGTTAGTGTAAACTTCCTCATTATGTTAAATCTTGAGTATTGACAGTGAGAAAAAACTATTAATGTTTGTTACAGGTGCAGAATGCTGCGATCAGTGGAAAGACAGGGCTTGCGTGTACAGACGAGCAGCGCAGGTGGAATGCAGGGACAGCAAAGAACCTTGAACCTAAACGTCTAAGCCAGATAAACTTCAGACATCACAGGACAGAGCAGCAGTACGATGTGAACTCCCGGACTGCAGTGACACAATTTCTCCCTAACACACCATATCACCTTACACATCAAGACTTTATTGACAGTGTTAGCAAAGCACCAGTGAAGCCACTTTTCCTTCTCAGGAAAACACATTAATTGGAAAGTGTTACAATGCCTCGCCGTCTGCAGGTCCTTACCGCAACAGTAAGGCAAGGCAAGGCAAGTTTATTTGTATAGCACAATTCAACAACAAGGTGATTCAGAGTGCTTTACAGAGACATTAGAAACAAGAACAAATAAAAAGCATGATTTAAAATACGGTACAGTTGATGAGCAATTTTTTCAGCCACACCAAGCACACAGTTACAAACTAAGCTGTAATCCATGCAGGGCATTCTACCAGGCATACATTAGAGTTTCTGTCACGATCTGAGGGGACAGACCGTGCGGGGGTGTGTGTGGTGGACCCAGATGCAAACACAAGAGAGTGGACCGGAGTAAACTTCAACTGAAAGCGAGCCTTTATTGTGGCTGATGACAGGTCTCAACACAAAGCAGAAACACCGTGACTAAACTGAACCTAAACTAAACTGGGAAACAGGTACTGATAAACCATGACAATGTTGTACAGACTGACCGGGAGGACATGGGAGGTAGGAACACAGACGACGCGACGCAGACTACATGAAACACAGAGACTAAATACACATGAGGGATGATCAGGGGAAGTGGCCACACATGGAATCACAGCTGACACACATGAACCTAACGACAGGACAGGAGGGTGCAACTGAATACACTGACATGAATACAGATTTACAAAGTAAAACAGGAAACATGGAAATTAGACATGACAAGAACTAAACATCACCACGCAGACATGACTCACGACCCAGGGAAACTTAGTACAGGGGAGATGACATAACACACCAGCCCACAGTTCATGAGTTCAGGCGGCCGACCCGGGGGTTGGCAACCCAACAGGCCACGCCATCCCCCATCAGGAGGCCGGCCATGCGGGAGGCAGCGGCGGTGCAGTTCAGGAGGCCACCCCCGAGCCTGTGGGCACAAGAGTTCAAGGGTCACACGGTCAGGGGGCCGACCAGGCGGGCGCCACAGGTGACAGAGCCGGTCAGGAGGCCAGCCGTGCGGAAGGCAACGGCGGCGACGAAGGGGACGACGGAGCAGTTCAGGGGGCCAGCCGCGCGGAAGGCAGCGGCGGCTCTCCAGTGTCAGGCGTACTGGCCGAGGCCCGGTGGGCACAGGACCAGTCGAGGCAGGACCAGGCGGTGGCGTGGCAGCCACAGGCGACGGAGCCGGACCAGGCGACGGCGAAGCAGGAGCTGAGGCTGGACCAGGCGACGGCGAAGCAGGGGCTGAAGCCGGACCAGGCGAAGCAGAAGCAGAAGCCGAAGTTTCTGTTTTTTCTGAAACCATCTGAAAGAAAAACAATTTTTCTTGCTTTATGTAGTGTGGAAGTTTTTAATGTTTCTTTCATCTGTGATGTTCTTGAATGTGTTCACATGAAGATGGTACAGGTGATTACCTGAAGAGCTACTTAACCCGGCGCTGACGGATGCTCCACGCCAGTCCGTTAATCACCTCTCTGTGGTAACTAGACTCCCGCGAAGGCATTGCATTAATATCTTGTTGGAGCTTCGTTAAATCTGCCTACTTGTGTCTAGGTTTCGATCCGGCGTTCAGCGTCTGCCACCTGCCTTTCCTCCTGCTCAATTGGATCACCCGGTGCATCATCTGGCCCATTCACTACCTCCACGGATTTCCTTCTCACGGAGTTCCCTCCCGAGCTCCCATGGTCCCGCTCTAATCGTAAGCCAACTAGTCTAACTCAGTTTTGATGTGTTTCTCCCGCTTCCCGGCTCCCTAGTAATCTTCTCCCCTTTCTGTTGCAGCCTCCCACGGTCCCGATTCCGGCTTCCTCACGTCATTGTTTCCCCGGGTTTTTTTAGTTCCTCGTTTTGCTCCTCTGGTTTTCCCGGGTCGCCTTTTGTTGTTATAATAAAGTGTCATTTTCTGCTAGCGCTTGAGTCTGCGTTTGGACCCTTTTGTGCACGTGCGCCGCGGCGCATGACACTGACAGTCTTGCAGTGAAACAGGGGCCCGCATGCAATTCTCCACTTTGGCCACTGTATTGTTGGGTGTTCAGAGACAAAGACTTTAAGCTGATTTGAGGTTGATTTTTTCTTTTCTCCACTTGATGGCAGCAAATATTTGCTCAACACTGACCCACCTCCATGACTGCTCTGTTGCTACCACAGACTGAAGATGTGTACTGTGAGGATGGTGTTGGTGCACTGCTAACTTTAAAAGATTTTCATCTTTCTGGAGTCAGTGCAGAGTTTCAAGTTTACTAACACTTCAGTAAATGCTTCAGTTTTTTCTTCTTGAAGAGATTTTAAAAAAATTAAAACAGAGAAAACTAACTTTATTTGGCATGATTACTGATAAAGATCAAGAAAAGTTAGAGAGGACAGGGAATGAACTCTAAATCTAGGGATTATTAGACACCACCAGAAGGCAGCAGGTTCTGTAGCAGGAGTAACTGTATTGTAAGTGTAAGTGTAAGTGTAAGTGTTTTAAAATGTGAAAGTATAGGCAAACTTTTAACATCTCTAAAACCTTCTCCTTCTCTTGGCATGAGCTTGCTTGGGGTCAAGGGTTTTTCCAGGTCCAGGATAAAAGAAGTTTCATGAAAAGGAGACAAGTTTTAGATCCAAATCCAAAGTGACTGCTGATAATGGTGAGAGAGAATTGACAGGTGAGTTTGAGCTTACTTTGAACATCCATAGGGGAAGTGTTGCAAAGGGGAGGAACAGGGCACAAGCTGACAGTCCAGGGCAGTGTTACTGTTGAAGGGTGAGAAGGCAGGTGGATCGGCTGAAGTAAGTGATCCATGTTCGGCTTGCTTATCTTTACAATGAGGATAGACGGCAAGATTCTCTTCAGCCATCAGGAGGAAACTGGGAACAAGATGCTGCATCCACAGAAGTAGTTATATGTTACAAATAAAGTTCAGATGTTACTCATTTTATTGACTGATTGATTGACTGATAATATTTTATTTATCTCGAGGGAATTTGTTTTAAAGATGATCTGGAGTCTTTAGAGGATGATTTAAAAATATAGTCAATATGTGTGAAATAGACAATAGACAGTTACAATTGGTCAGAATTAGATGATGAATCTTTACATTAATTAACTATAAAATAAAAAGCTATGCCAGTTTCTAGCTTTGCTTAACATTGTATAGAAAAGACCTGATGACACAAAATCTTTAAGTGTAAAAGTTAAACTCATCTAAAGTCTGAGGGCTCAAGGCTGGCAAGAAACACAGTCGACTGAATCCCAAAACAGCTGAAAGCCTGTGGTTATAACAATAAACATAGCAGGTTTTTTTGTTTGTTTTATTTAACAAGCTGAGCAGCTGATAAAACCCCACAAAGGTTAAAAAAAATCACAGCTTGTTCTCTACTACTACTTTTCTTTCCTTATTTGTTTGAGGACTTCTCCAAAATGTATGTTGATCACCAGAGATGGGCAGTAACGCGTTACGCGTTACTGTAATCCGATTACTTTTTTCAAGTAACTAGTAAAGTAAGGGATTACTATTGCAAAAACGGTAATTAGATTACCGTTACTTTCCCGTAGGAACGCTGCGTTACTGCGTTACTAAAACCGTGATTTTTTTGCGAGAATGTCTCATGACAGTGACGAGTGCGACGTTCGTGACAACAGCTGTGTGCAGATCAACAATGGATAATATATCGAGTGCGGGAGAGAGTATGAGCGTGCAGCGTTTAAAGCGTGGAAGTACTGACCTTACTTTGAGTTTGATTCCATAAAAAGTGACAAAAACATTAGCGTCCATTAGCATTGTGCGTGGGAAGAAAACATCTTTTTACAGCGAAAAAAACCCCTAAACTTCCAAGCAAGCTCCGAGTGCGCAACGACGTAATGGGAAACTCACAGAGAAACTGCCGTATCCTTCCACTGACCGCTGCGGCACACCTGCACCAGGGTAAACCTCCGCCTACCCAACTCCTGCTGTACAGGTGAAAATAGAGCAACAGGACCGCTAGTCTTTGATTTTATTTATTTTCTGCTGTGTTTTACTTGCATCTATTTGAAAGAGTGAGTGTAAACACAAAAAAAAAAAAAAATTTATTTTATGTGCTGGAATGTGCAGAAAATAGGTTTAAATATTAAACAAATTTCTTCCAGTCAGAGAATGTTGCATATAATTAAAATTTTGCTTGATGCATAAAGTTAAAAGATTAAAATTAATAAAACTATAAAAGTTTTTAAAAGAGACTTTTCCATTTGATTACATTTTGTATGATGGATTATGCAGAAAAAGTAGAATTGGGCTGAAAGATCTATCACTTTATCACCTACTCAGGTTGTAAATCGTGTTTTTAAAAAGTAACTAAGTAACTAAGTAATTAATTACTTTTGAAAATAAGTAATCAGTAAAGTAACGGGATTACTTTTGGGGGGAAGTAATCAGTAATTAGTTACTGATTACTTTTTTCAAGTAACTTGACCAACACTGTTGATCACAATTACTAATAGTCTGGTATGATGAGTGTCTTTGGAAGAGAATATCTGCAGGATAATCTACTTGGACGAGGCAGAGAAACTAAACAAACCTGCGCCCATCATGACAAATACATGCTAAATGTGCAAAACTATTAGGTCACATCTCCTAAACTTGGTGTTGGCGTTTTTGGTCGCATTGCCACAGATTCAGAGCACACACCATTCATGCATGATGCTGTAACAGGATGCACCACTGCAATAAATCAGTTCATGAAATTTATTCCAACTAAGATATTCAGAGATCAATCATTAAACCTATTATTGCAAAGTGAAGCATTTAGGAAGCACAGAAATTACATTGAGGTTACAGTGTGTAACAGTACTGACTTAGTGACATGTGACTTAGCACAGAATCTATGAACTGGGAGCTTTGTGGTGCTCCTGTAGGTGTTATTTTCTATCTGAGGTTATACTGAGTGTAGCATGATGTAGACTGTTCTGTTTTTTCCTCCTCTTCAGCCTCAGCATGCACTTATTTGCTTTGTTGGCACAGGAAATGACAGAGCTCATGGGTAGAAATGTTCTGTAAACATTTCATACGTAAGGAACAAGTATAGATCTTCTGATTTTGCTGACGATGCCGTGTGTTATATTTGACTCATGTCAGGAGTCACTCTGTAAGAACTACATTTTTAAGTCTAATTCAAACGGTCAGCAATAATGGGAAAATGTGTGGGTACTAATTTGGCCTGAATGCAGAGTTAACTCTGAGACTATTCTGAGTGCCCAAAAACCCTGTCAGTCCTGTCAAATGTGAAAGAATAACTTAAGAAGTTAATAAAAATCAATTATAGTTTGTTATTCCAACCAAATAAAGACGCTTTCTGAAGCCGTTCTTCAGCAAGACACCAAATGCTGATGTCAGCTGTAACATCTGGATGATGGGAATATGGGTGCATCACATATCTTTACTTCCTTCTTCTTGCAATTTTTTCTTAAAAACACCAGATGCTTATGGGAGAACAGAAAGTTTGCAAAATAATCCTTTTAAGAAAAAATTGTCCTTTCTGGCCTGTAATGTTTACACTGTAAACCAGGTAAAGTGCAAATGTTGTTAAATAGTAACTATCCTCTTAACATAAATCATGTCCGAAGTTTTCTACCCCTTTATATTCAATTTTTTGAAGTTAGTTTTCATATCTAAATAACCTGCACAGACAAAAAAGGCATAAAAGAGACTTTCTCCAGCTGGGCCCACGTCCTCATTTTAGGTTTGACAGTGTTTTAGTGGATAAAGGTGAATGTCACGGACATGAATTGAGCTGCGGTTTGGGGAAGGACTTGAAGGGGACTGGCGGCGGCTCCTGGGCCTGGCAGATCCCCAATGATGGATTTCTGTACTAAATAGAAGTGAAAAAGTTAAAGAATTGAACAGGTGAAGGAGGGGGTCACGTAAATTAGAATGAGCAGATTGTAGAACTGGGGGAACATATACAGATAAGAACCAGAAGAAGCATGTTTGGAGGCATTGTCCCGCTCCTAAAATTCAGATACTTTATCTCCAATAAAATGTAAGATCTTTGAGTTTGTATGCTTGCACGTGGTAAAAATGCAAAACACTAACACTCGAGCCTGAAAGCAAGGACTGACATCAGAATGTCTGCATTCATTTTCCTATTTACAAAACAAAATCTTAAAGCCAGGACTGCAGCATGTCCAGAATATTTGCCAAAGAAGGTTTTGTGAGATAAATGCTACAGAAAAATTAAGAACAGGTTCCCAGTTTGAAAAAGTATTTTATTCATAATTAATTTTAAATAAAAATATTATACTTTAGGTCCTTTAGGTTACATTAAATTTAGATTACGTTAAATAACTGATTTACTAAACTTTTTCTTAACAATTCTACAACAAATGCATTGATGAAATATGTCATGTCATGACTTCCCGCTTCTGTGGAACGCCTCATACTTCCACAATCTAAGAACTGTGTGATGAAACGTCGTCTCATTTTGTAAAGTTCCTCTTAAATCACTGTTTAATTTATTTGTAAGAAGAGAGAGGAGGAGGAAACAGAAAAAGCTGAGCCGAATAACTGGAGGAATCACTTCTGCTTTTAAGACCTTAACTATTTCTTCACGCTTCACTCTGGAGAAGAAGGCAGATCAAAGGGGAACAAATCATTTACTCACTGTTCTTCAAGCTTTTTGAAAATGGTAAACTCTAGAAGCCTGTTACTGCTGGTCTGCACAGTCATGGTGGTTGGGGCCATCTCTGGATCAGACGGTAAGATTAAACTTCAGACTCCATGTAAGAGCTTTCAACTGGCTTTTCTCTGTTTAAAATTCACTTTGTAAAATGTCATTTGTGTTCCAAAAAAGATTTGGACATCTGCTGCATAACAGTCAGCAGTAAGAAGATTCAGGAAGTGCATTCGTTTTTTGTTCTTTCAGCTGTAGCCTCGGTGCTGTTTAACAACTAAGAGTGAAGATTGAATACAAAAAACAGAAATCAAACATGGGCTTAGATTATGTGCAAATTGTATAGAAGGCCAGCAAGTACAAATTAATACCCATCCAAGTCAAAGGGAAACACAAACATTAGATGCTGCTTAAAAACCCCCATGGAAATATAGCCCAGTAAGAAGTGACACAGGTACAGATACAGGCCTCTGCTCTTACTGTTTAGCATTCTTGAAGAATATAGTGTCTAGAATGAGGACATAGACTGGTGTAACTAGGTACTTTGTTAATACTTTTATAATGTTTGCAGTAAATTTCTCATTAGTAGAAATACCTACAAGGTGAGGCACAAAATAAACTATTTCATGTCACTTAATGTCTGGTAACGGTTCAAAAGTCAGCTTTTGTTTACTCTTGTTAGCAGTTTTATAACATTTTAAACCCGAATTTCACTTTGAGTTTCCTTCCTGTGGGCGAAATATATTCAGTTTTAAACTTCTCCTAATCAGCTCGTCGCCAGAAGAGACCGTGCTGTGTTGAAGTCACCCGCCAAGATACGAGCGCTGATGTGGTGGGGGAAACATATCGTCAGCAGGCCGCAACACCACCCTGTGTGAAGGCTATAATGTAAGTCAGCACATGTGTCGTCCTACACACAAACATAAACACATTCAATCTGTATAATTTTCTCTCTTTATTTCCAGTTTCAACACAGAATATGGACAGCTTTGTGCTGATCCAAACGCTCAGTGGGTCAAAGATCGTAAGTTACGCTAAAAGAAACACACACACACACACACACACACACACACACACACACACACACACACACACACACACACACACACACACACACAATAAAAGTATTTGTAGAAACAAACTGAAACTCCTGTTTGTCTCTCTTTCCTGTCCAGTCATTGTGAGGATGACGAGGGTATGAAGTACAAAGTGTGAGGTGAAGCATCGCTGCCTGTCGGGTCATCAGTATCTCCTTATCTCAAACTTTTCTTTGAAATGTTTTTGTTACGTTACTCTGTTAATTCTGTCCACATCGCACTGCAGCAATTTCCTAATGTTGTAAACCTGCTCAACATTTGGCAATAAAAACCCTTTCTGATTCTGATTCTGATTTTATTCTTGATGCTACATCTGAGTCTTGTGTGACTTTAAAGTGACGACTAAGGCTGGACATCAATCTGTGCTTAGACGGACCAACTGAGTTCTTTTTTTTAAGTTTAGTTACATATTTAGTTTCAAATCTTCTTTTATTCTTTATTTTTTGCTTTTATGATTCCATTTATCTGTTTTGCAAAGCTCACTCTGAAAAGTATTTCCAAATAAACTCTGACCACCAGTCATTCAATAAATCTCATATCTTAATAATCTCCCAGAAACCTACAACGCATTTTATTTAAAAATTTTTTTTTGTCCCGTTTGGATCTATAGCCATCAGAATTGTTGTCTTAAGGCCAAGAAAGATGCCAAGCGGATTTATTTTACCAAGTGGATCATCATGGCCTTGCCATATTGGTCCATTTGATTGACCTTTATTATAATTATGAATTTATTTTATTTTCAGTTGCTACAAACGGGACAGACATGACTGGGGGATAGGACAGGGAGAAAGAATGAAAGAAAGAGAGGGAGGGAAAGAAAGAAAAACAGAGGGGAGAAGAGACGGTGAGAAGGGGGGGAAGAAAGAAAAAAAAAACAAACAAAAAAACAAAACACCTGGGTCACCTGTATGGAGAAAAAAAAACAGAAGAGAAAGCAAGCTAGTTTATTGTGATGGTGCTTTTTTTTTTTCCTTTTTTTTTCTTATTATGTTGCTCTTTGTTGTTTGCTTTCTATTTTATTTAAAACTTTTAACTAAAACGTGTGCAATCCAAGAAATCAGTACATTTCTTATTTTTATCCATTAATGTCCCTGTGTCGCCTGCAACTTTTAACCCTCTACTACATGACTTTTTAATTTGGGGAAAAAAGTATTTCTCCCTGTTTTGGGGGTTGCTTTAGGGTCCCTAATAATATATCATTCATAAAATTGGACAGCAGAGACCTGTTTTCTGTAGGCCTGGGCCACATAAACCAAGCCACAATCAAGCCAGATATGGCATGCCATCACATAGACAGTGCCATCTATGCCAGGCCTGGCCTATATGTGGATGCCAGCACTGCCGACTTGATACCAGATCCTGGCCAGACCTGCTTGCTATGTGGGCACTAACACACACACAGACACAGTTACTTTACCAACTGACCCCTGAGCTCCTAACCGTCACTCCCTAAAAGCTCACTGTCCTCACTTTCTGAGGACAGAAAGTGCACATTCCCTTGGTTTCCTTCCATAAAAGGTATTTACATCCATGTCCTGTAATTATGAGCAGATTGTAAAGGAAAAACATTGACTATGATCATATAAATGCACACAAACACATCTCTACACACATATGCAAATGCATTGTATTGTACCGCCTACTGGTGTTGGCCAGAGGGGCCGATGGCGCGATATGGCAGCCTCGCTTCTGTCAGTCTGCCCCAGGGCAGCTGTGGCTACACCTGTAGCTGCCTCCACCAGTGTGTGAATGTGAGAGTGAATGAATAGTGGCATTGTAAAGCGCTTTGGGTGCCTTGAAAAGCGCTATATAAATCCAATCCATTATTATTATTATTATTATTGCCTGAAAAAAAAACTGGGTTTGAGACAACGACTGAAAATTAACAGTTTTACTGTATAAATAAATTTAAAAAAGTAGAACATACAATCAAATATGCTTCTTAACATATTCATGCACATACAAGTTTTTTTTAATATACATTTATTTCACTATAAACATGTAAAATAGTGATCCTTATCTTGCCTCCTAATGGAGATGTCTCTCATGTAGTGCAGCTTGCAGAATGCCCCCCCCCCAAATAAAAGTCACACCACCTTCAACTCATCATTTTATTGGAAGGAGATGTGCCTGGTAGCATTATTTGAAAGAAAAAAAAATGTGGTTTTTTTTGAAGGGCCAGTGTAAGGCATGAAAATGTGGTTTGTTGCCTCGGGGCAACGTTGTTTCATTTGTCTTTATTTCCTTCATCTGCTACACATTTTCTTAGTTCTGTAGTTACACCAAATATAACTTTGAAGTTTAACCAGCACTATGCAGTTATTTTATGCAAAGGAAAAGGAGCTTTAAAATTATCATCAGCAAATCCACAACAGAACGTGGTGCGATGGCCCAGTTAAAGTGTAAACCTCAACCTGATGGAAACGCTGTGGCCGGACCTAAAGACAGCTCTGCATAAGTGAACGACTCAAAACCTCAATCAGCTAAACTTTTCCTCCACCATGATGTGAGACTTTCTGTAAAAATTATGATTAAAAAATACCAGAACAAAGTCGTTTATAAAATGTCATGAATGTGTGGGACTGATAAACTTTCTATATATATCATCTGTAATGAGGAAGTGGTTTAGTGTGTGTGTGTGTGTGTGTGTGTGTGTGTGTGTGTGTGTGTACAGTACAATAAGATGCAAGTTCAGTTTGCTTTTCCACACTGTAGATTTGATTGTTGTTTTTATTAGATTTTAATATTTGAGCAACACCTCAACAGAGCCACAGTCATCCTGGACTGTCCTGCAAGTTCTCCTGGAAACTGGAAACCAGTATTAGAGGTTTTTTCTGCCTCCATGTTGCTTTTTTCAGCCATGTGGATGAGGGGGCCGCATGTTTAGTTTGTAACTACAAGAGAAAAAGAGTCACTGTCAGACAGTCAAAATGGAAAAAAATAATAATAATCAGGAGGTTTAGGCTCATTACTCATGAAAATGCACAAAGTACTGGTATCAATCATCAGGCTCTTGACCATATTTGAGCATCTGTGAACTTTGTGTGAGGCTGTTTCTCAGAAAGCTCTCAGTGAGGTGTTGATAGGTTGAAATACTGAATTCTCAATGATAAGAGGCGGAGGTGTGATATGCCACAACCACGCACACACAAATGCAAAGACCTACAGAAATACGTCAGCAGTTCTGCCTGCAGATGTTCCTACACTTACCAATAAATAACCAAGCATTGGTCAGCATATAGTTTCAACCTGATCAGTGAGCCAGACCGCCGGTGAAAATGACTGTGAAGAACCTCTCCATCACTCTCCTCCTGCTCTCGGTGTGTGTGTGCTGCCACTCCTCTGAAGGTAACTGTGCTCTTACTTTTATAAAGAAAAATGAGGAAAAAAGAGATCAAATAGATAAATTTATCACAGCAATGAATATTTCCAACAATGGCTGCTGCCTGTTTGTGAATAAGGTTCACTTGTGATATTTTGGTGGTTTATTGGGCAGGACCACTGTGTAAAGACCACAAACCTTTACATCAGTCATATTCTGGTATCTGCTCAGTCTATAAATGGGGCGATCGTGGCTCAAGAGTTGGGAGTTCGCCTTGTAATCGGAAGGTTGCCGGTTCGAGCCCTGGCTTGGACAGTCTTGGTCCTTGGGCAAGACACTTCACCCGTTGCCTACTGATGGTGGTCAGAGGGCCCGGTGGCGCCAGTGTCCGGCAGCCTCGCCTCTGTCAGTGCGCCCCAGGGTAGCTGTGGCTACAATGTAGCTGCCATCACCAATGTGTGTGTGAATGGGTGGATGACTGGATATGTAAAGCGCTTTGGGGTCCTTAGGGACTAGTAAAGCGCTATATAAATACAGGCCATTTACCATTTATAATTGCACATGTGTTTTTCAGCATTTACACTCAACTTCTACCCACAAAGCTCCAGACACCCTGGAAGCTGTTTTCTGGGCTAAGTTTCATTAGTCAGTGATGGCATTTTAAAGGCGTCCTTTATGTCTACATTTAGAAGAAGTCTTGGAGATTTTTATTTTATAAGCACGACATTCACCTGATTTTTGTGTTCAATTGCTGGACTGATTGACAGCCACACCATATCCATTCACGCTATACTGCTTACCATTAACAATGTTTGTACTATTTATGTTTATCTACATGCAAACTTTTGTTTTCTGTCACTTATGGGGTTATGTCTCACGCTGCGTTGCATGCCAGGCATATGTTGTAAGACACTTAAACTATCATAACTGCCAACTGATTAGTGTAGCACAGTTGGTGCAGTGGTTTCCTTCAAACAAATTCACTCTGTAACTAAATCTCACTGCTTCATTTTAGTTTTTAGCAAAGTCATCATTTCAGTGACTCATTGCATAAGGCATGAAAGCAGAAAATGAGAGAGACACAGAGAGAGTATAAGATAATATCTTGCAGCTACGAGAAAATATTTTTCACCTTTCACTTAATTAACATAATGCCAGAATTGCCCAAAAAGTAATCGAGGGCCTCGAAGTGTTGAGAACATTGATTTGTTAAACTTGTTGATTGATTTGCACAAAAAATGCCTGTGCACTGTAACATAATTTCAGGTCACATTTTGAAAGTCACCTTCTGTTTAGTGATGTAAGGAGCTTCATATTTTAAAACTAGATTTAACTTTTATTTTCCTTCTAATTAGACTTTTCTCAGGTAAGAAAATTCCATTTTTAACCTTTAATCTCTCAGGTACTCGTCGTCGTCATCCTGGAAGGATACCACCATGCTGCCCTGCAGTCACCAAAGGCAATAGGACTGCTGAGGTGGTGAGGGAAACATATCGTGAGCAGGCTGCAAGCGGACGCTGTGTGAAGGCTATAATGTAAGTCCACACATGTTGTCCTACATACAAACATATACAATCTCTATAATTTTCTGTCTTTTATTTCCAGTTTCAACACAGAATATGGACAACTTTGTGCTGATCCAGATGCTCAGTGGGTCAAAGATCGTAAGTCGTGCTAAAAGAAACACACAGAAATAAATGCAAAGTATTTACAGAGAAAAACTGAAGCTGCTGCTTGTCTGTTTTTCCTCTCTAGTCACTGCCAAAATGAAGAAGGCATGAAGTCTGTCTGCTGCATCAGTATTTCCAGTATTACCATCACCATTAAAGGCTTATTCAAACCAGAGCGCTTTCTCAGCCTGACTTAAATTTGTTTTATTCTTTTTTTTTTCTTTTTCTTTTTTTTTGCCATTTGTCGATTAATTTTTCCTGTAACCTGTGGAGCAAATGTGTATTTTATTCATGCTGTTGACTTCATTGTTTTGTAATTGATCATTGGAGGTCAGCTTTTATTTGTCTTTTACTTTTCTTTTTGTTTATTTGTGAATCTCTTTCTGTGCATTTTGTGTTTATGTGAAGAACAATGTGGCTGTGAAAAACAATATAAAAATAAACTTTTGTTTATTGAGCAAATATTTTCCTGCTGTTGTTTCTGTCGCCCACCAGACTCTCACAAAATGCTACACACATCACATAATGTATTCCACAAGTGTTTTAACTGACGATGGTTGCTGAGTATACTGTCCAGTTTTTTAAAAAACTTTATCTTTTACCCAAGTTTATGTAGCCCATGATGAACATAAGTGGGCCCGAGCAGTGAAACCCAGCAAAACACACACACACACCCACACCCACACACACACACACCCAAGTATACATATATATTAGGGGTGCAACGATACTCATATCGATATTGAACCGTTCGATACAGTGCTTTCGGTTCGGTACGCATATGTATCGAACAATACAACATTTTTAATTTATTTGATCAACTTTCCTTCTGACGATGCTGTCTGTGTTGAGCGCTCAGTGGATCTGCGCTCGACAGTGCAGCCTAGGCGGAGTAGTCGAATGCAGATTCACTGAGCGCAGGGCAAGCTAGCTAGGCAGAAGTTAAGCTCTCCTTTCAACACGGGAAATTGGACCTCCCCCACCCTCATTCAGATCTGGCGTTTGGAACTCTTTTGGTTTTCATGTGACGTATGACCCTGAAGGTAAGCGCGTCATGGACTAAAGTAAAACAGTATGTTGGATGTGCCACGCAATGCTTAATTGGTGGGAACTACTGTGTTAGCGCAGTTAGCTCGTTAACATGTTGACGCCGTCCAGCCCAACGCACGGGGCGATTCCCGGTAGCTCGTTAACGGAGATTTGCCGTGTTGTGGCGTTAACGTCATTTCAACGAGATTAACGCTGACAGCACTAGTGGGAACACAACGAATATGACTGCACATTTACTCCGACATCATCCTAGTGCAAAGACAAGTGGAAGCAGACAACAAGCACGCATGCTACAAACTTCACCCGAGTCATTTAGACAGCCGTTAGCACATGATTCTCCTTATGGGGACCTGATATGTTTAATATGCTGCTGAGAATATAGCCCAGAAGAAGCGGATAGTATAGCTTTTATTTTGGAAAGAGCCATTTCTCTGTAATAAACTCTCTTTTCCAAAGATGAGTGATTTCTCGATCAGATAGATTTTTTTTTTTTATTACTTTGTTGTTTCAGCAACATTAAATTTAAAAACTGTACTTTTGAGTTAAAATACATATTTATAATTTTAATAAATGACAAATTAAAAAGGCATGAACATTTTTTTTGTATCGAAAAAATATCGACCCGAACCGTGAATTTTGTGTATCGTTGCACCCCTAATATATATAATAAATAAAAACACATGTACGTACACTTTAGGGCTGCCACGATAAGTCGACTAGTCACGATTACGTCGACTATTAAATAAGTAGTAGGATTTAAGATTGTAATAATGGGCTGAAACAGAAGACGGCAGCACTGCATGTCCAGGGATGCCAGCCGCCGTTAAACCCCGAAAAAGAAGAACCAGTTTCCGGTTTCATAGCTGTGTCCAAATTTAGTGGCCGCATCCTTCGGAGGCCGCATTTGTAGCCCAATTATGTTACAGCGACATGGCGAAGCCTGTCCAAATTCGAAGACTCCCCCAAACGCGGTTGAAAAATGTGTTCTTCATTTCCCCAGATTTGAAGGGTGGGTCAGGCGTGTCCTTTGTGGCCCGACATATCTCAGAATTCATAGCACAGCTCAGCTAATTCCAGTTTTCAACAAACCACTTAGTTTTAAGATTACTCGTATTACTCTTTCTTGGTCACAAAATAAACTTTTAACATATTTTCAGGCGAGAATGTAGCTGTGTAAACTTCAAATATCTGTTCGGTTTATCAAGACACCACATATTTGCTCTGACGTTTTCAGAGACGTCTGTTACCCACCAGCTCGATAGCTAGAGGGTTCAAACTCACTAGAGCCGGCGAGAACAGTGAACTCCCAGCACATCATATCCAAACCCACCACAGTTTTTCGCTACTCAGGTTAAACATGATATATAAGTCACCCAGATAGTTTGAAAATATTATTGCTTGGCTTTTTTCAGTGTTTTATTTGTTCCTCAGTAAATTGGTTTGGATGAGATTAAAGTTATAGTTTTTACATAGTTGAACAAATGTCAGACAGAGAACTGATTAAACATAAGTGTGAAATGGTAGAGAATTTACTCCAGGGTCCTGTTATATTTTACATAGAAAGAACAAACTGTCGAGTTTATTAAAACTCCACTGAGACAATCTACAAATTTTATTAAAAAATTAATAAACTATCATTTTGTCTTTATTTTTAGTTAGCACATACCTTAAACACTTCAAGCTGTAAGCTAATGATAGTTAAATACAGTTGGATGCAAAAGTTTGGGGAACCTTGTTAATAGTCATCGTTTTCCTGTATAAATCATTAGTTGTTACAATAAAAAATGTCAGTTAAATATATCATATAGGAGACACACAGTGATATTTGAGGAGTGAAATGAAGTTTATTGGATTTACAGAAAGTGTGCAACAATTGTTTAAACAAAATCAGGCAGGTGCATAAATCTGGGCACTGTTGTCATTTTATTGATTCCAAAACCTTTAGAACTAATTATTAAATATAAATTTGCTTGGTAGGCTCAGTGACCCCTGACCTACATACACAGGTGAATTCAATAACGAGAAAGAGTATTTAAGAGGGTCAATTGTAAGTTTCCGTCGTCTTTTAATTTTCTCTGAAGAGTAGCAACATGGGGGTCTCAAAACAACTCTCAAATGACCTGGAGACACCATCATGGTTTAGGGGAAGGATACAGAAAGCTGTCTCAGAGATTTAAGCTGTCTGTTTCCACAGTTAGGAACATATTGAGAAAATAGAAGACCACAGGCTCAGTTCAAGTTAAGGCTCAAAGTGGCAGACCAAGAAAAATCTCGGACAGACAGAAGCGACGAATGGTGAGAACAGTCAGAGTCAACCCACAGACCAGCACCAAAAACCTACAACATCATCTAGCACCAGATGGAGTCGCTGTGCATCGTTCAACCATTCTGCTGTATGCGAGAGTGATGCAGAGGAAGCCTTTCCTCCTCCCACAGCACAAACAGAGCCGCTTCAGGTTTGCTAAAGCACATTTGGACAAGCCAGCTTCATTCTGGAATAAGGTGCTGTGGACTGATGAAACTAAAATTGAGTTATTTGGGCATAACAAGGGGCGTTATGCATGGCTGGGGCAGCGGCCATGTGATGTGTGGAAAAGAGAACTCAAATGCAGCACTTACTAAGGTGTGAGCGTGGTTTATTATTAAAACAGAACACAAAGTGGGGATGGAAAAACAGAACCTAGGAGAAACTAAACCATAGAACAGCAAACCTGAACACAAAGGGAGGACAGCCTACAGTGGCACTCTCAACATGCGAAGCTGAATACATTGGACTTGCAACCACTACTCAGGAAAGCATGTACTTTACCCAACTGTTAAACGACATGGACAGAAAAAGGTACACATGTACAGTGGGATGCAAAAGTTTGGGCAGCCTTGTCAAATTACTTTTTCATCTTGTTTAAGATGATTAAGACTATATTTTAATTTTCCACATTATCCTAGTTATATTTTGACTTCCATTATCCCAACAGAATAAGGAACCTTTCTGAAGCCTTTCTTTAGTAAAACACTGAATGCTGATGTCAGCATTAACATCTGTGTGATGGGAATATGGCTGCAGCAAACTTCTTTACTTCCCTCTTCTTTCACTTTTTAAAAACACCAGATGCAGAAAGTTAAGAGAAAGTTAGTGATGGTGTTCTTGTAAGAAAAGTTTCTGTTCCTTAATCTTTACACTCTAACATGAACACTTCTCAAAACTCAGAAGCCAAAAATGCTAATATTGTTATGTAGCAGACAAAATGCATATAACAGACTCGACTTAAAATGTAATGCCTTCAAGATTCTGAATGTGGTTTGGTTACATGTCTTCCTGCTATATTTGCATAAAGACAGAAACTAGCAGCATTGAGTAGCGATAGGCCAAAAGTTCAATTTAATGACATGATGACCACTCGTCAGTGAGAATGAGTATCATCAGAAGCCTGTCTGTGCTGCTCTGCACAGTCTTGGTAGTTTTGGCCATGTCTGGATCAGAAGGTAAGATGGAATTTCATATAAACACCATGTAAGGTTTTTCTGTCGGCTCTTCTCTGTTTAAAAATCTTTTTTTGGTTTTTGTTCCAGCAAAGAATGATTTTGTCACGTGCTGCACAACTGTCAGCAATAAGGAGATCACTGAACCAATTTTGGGATACTTGATCCAGAGAGCAAACCGACCCTGTGTCAACGCAGTCGTGTAATTTTTTTATGGCACATTAAAAGCATCAACTGTAGCCCAGGAATGATTTATTACAAACTGTTAATTACTGAAAAATATGATTTTTTTTTCACATTTAAAATTAATTGTTTAACTTCAACACAACTTATACTGGCTAAATAACTTTAGCCTAAAGATGTAGATGTGATGTTTTTGGTGCTCTTCAGTTAAAGTTCATTTACTTATTGTTAATATTATCTCAAATGAACTGATTAAAGTGTTGCTACCAAGTTCATCGTTCATTTCTCGTTCCTGCAGCTTTCAGACACAGTCCGGTGTTTTCTGCATCAATGGGAGAGCTCCCTGGGTTCGTGCCAAGATTGTTGCATTCGAGTGAGTTTTACATCACCTTCCACTGACTCACATGCTCAGTTCGACTTTTCAAATTTGATCAGTCCTCATATACTGTTATTTTTTGTTGATTTTCTCACAGGAAAGCAAAAGCTCAGCGTACGACTGCGTCTGAGGTCTCCTCATAGAAGATGACTGATGGTGAAACCTTTTCAGGAATGCAGGAAGAAGTAAATACACCAATACTCAAAACATGGTCGAAGAATGTTTCTGCCATGTCTTATTATTTTCAATAAATTATCAGCCTTTATAAATGAAGATACTGATATATCAGCAAAAGGTTAATATCAGCCAATAATACTGGCCTGCAGAGAAATCGCTTGTAATATATGAGATCTGTAGAACTGTAATAAGATTAACTCTTATGCCCTAATTGGGCATTATTGTACTTTTTTTCCAACTTAAAAAATAAAATTGGTGATCAATTTGGGCAATAAATTTTCTTTTAAGTAAGTTTTTGTCTTTTACTCTTACTTGTCATCCATACTCTCTCGATACTATATATTACATGGACAATATCTGGGTTTTTGTGAGTTTTTAAAAACAAATAATTAATAATTCAACTGTTTAAAATCCTGAAAATAATTTAATGTTTGATCATTTTGAAAAGGGCTCGAGATGATTAAGTCATTTATGAAAAAAAGAAGCAAAAAACAATATTGTTGTAGGAGGAGGGCACAAGAGCTCAGCACGTGATACTGACTGGAAGCAACACAGCTGCTGTTGACAAAGCAGCAGAGTCAGATATGAATGTGTATTAAATTCATCGTGTAAATATACCAGATTTATCCACATACGCTAGTTTTCATCATATCTTCATGATCTCCAGTAATGTTACACCACAGTGCTTTCATTTGAACCCCAAGTGTCAAAATTACAGAGTATAATGCAGCTATTTTGCAAAAATAAATAATTACATAAAGACTTTCAAACGGGTACCCTGTTTTTCCCTTCGTAACAACCGAACTATTGTACAAATAGAGATAATATAATTATCTGAGAAACAATTGTCAATAAGCAGAGAAGTTATTTAAATATTAATGCAAGACATGGAAGCAGGTGTTGTTGTTCCTAAATTAGGAACAATATTTTAAAATTACTTCACAATTCTTCTTGCACTTCATATTGTTACAAACTATCAGAATATAAAGAAAGTCAGAAAATGGACAACCTCAGCTTATAAAACTATTTTTTTTTTAACCACAAACCACTGGATCAATTTCAAGGGTTTTGCACTTGATTTTTATTTTATCATAAAACACTGCAGAGATGCAAAGAAATAATCATTATAACAGTGTGCAACTGCTCCACGTTATACTGTGTCCAAGCTATAGACGTCTCTGAAGCGACACCCTGTCATCCATTCATCCAAGAGATGTAACCAAGCTAAAAGACACTGCCTCTATTAGTTAATTATTAGATAATCATTTTTGAAAAATAATCTTTAACATCAGATTAATTTCAGATTTTTAATGTCAGATTTTACACGGTCAGGTGTAGCAGAGTTTAACTCGGAAACTTAAACTTTAATTCAAAATTTCTTTTAAATAAATTTCAAATGATCATGATAAAGGGAATGTGTGCAGTTTTGGTGCTTGGTGCTGAACAGCGTGGCTGACTCTTTGTATCTGCTATTGCTTCACAGTCCGAGTCCAAACAGGTAATGAGCCATTGCAAGCTGACCAATTATGGAGTCCACCGCCAGCTCACGCTTTTTTGAGGTTATGTCAAAAGGTTTCTTGTTTAGGCAGTCTGTGTCAATGGGCTCAGTCAGTAGTCACGTTGTCTTATTACAATGAACACATGCAGTATAGTTTATTTTGAGTTAATCCAGCCTTCTGCCTGCAAGAAATCTTTAGTGCAGTATGTAATCTGCTTCTGAAAATGGCTCCCAGCAAGAAGAATTTCTTCTTTCAGCTCTAATCCGTGAAAAAAAGACAAAAAAAACTTGGTTGGTCTGTTCATTGTCACCGCTCTGGTGTCAGGTGTACATGATTGGAGATTTGGGGTTGGGTTCTCTGCTCATTCATCACTGCAGATTTTAGTTAGATTTGTTTGTCCCTGGGAACTGTGGGAACCTTAAATTACATTTTGGACGTAAACAAAAAGAAGAGCGTGAAGAGGTGTGAAGAAAAACAGATTTTAAACTTCTTCTTTTTTCTTTTTTTTAACTGGACTCTGGTGCCATCCTGTGGCTGCTATGAAACAAAAGTGAAGTAATGAAAATAAAAAGTGTTCTCAGATTAAGTCTGTTCTCTGTGGCATGTTTTTTTTAATGGTTTCTACAGTGTGAGTTAATGAAAGGAGGATGTTGAAGCAGCTTCGCCTTTACATAAGCTGCTAATTGGAGCCAAACATTATCCCTGTGACAGTCCAGGTTTGTGGTGGTAAAAACTCTGAAAACTAAAGAATTTTTAAGGCAGTCCTTCTACATAATCCTATAACTCTGTGTGCTAATCCAGTCTTTCCCAAACTTAGGAATGTATTTAATCACAACTGAGTATGAATTCTGCTTGTGTGAAGTCTTCTGGTAGCTTGCTTGTCACTGAGGTGCTTTAATCTTGCCTTTTTATACCTCAGTCAGTCATAGATCAGGTACAGGGAGTGGACTGAAAATGAGTGAAAAAGCAGCCAGTGTCCATCTCCAGCTGGTGCAGAGAGCAACATATCACACGTATTCCTGCTGCCCTTCACTGTTTTCAGTGAAATTCAGAGGCCACTTTAAAATCCTGTTATTATCATCAAAGCTCTGCATCAGGGGTGGGCAACTCCAGGCCTCAAGGGCCGGTGTCCTGCAGGTTTTAGATGTGTCCTTGATCCAACACAGCTGATTAAATGACTTCATTAACCTGTCTTGAAGTTTTCCAAGACAGGTTAATGAAGCCTGATAATGAACTGCTCATTTGATTCAGGTGTGTTGACCCAGGGTGAGATCTAAAACCTGCAGGACACCGGCCCTTAAGGCCTGGAGTTCCCCGGGGTGAGGATGTAAGCAGGGGCTGCTTACATGGACAGGACCCTGCTTATATCAGACCTTCTGAGCAGGCCTTTCTCATCCTCCCCATATGGAAAAGATATATATAAATCTTATAAAGTTTTTATCTGTCTTGTATGAAACTTGTATGAAAAGCATACAAGAGTGAAAACACATATAAGATCCCTTGAAAAATTATATTATGAAACTTGTATGTTTTGTATACTTACTAAAAAAATATATGAAAGTAATGAGAAAGTGTCCACTTTCATGAGTAAATCATATATGTTTTTACTATTTCTTTTCCATATGGGCTATGGTCTCCCAACTGTTCCTCACTCTGACTTTAAAACCAGAGACAATCCTATTTTTGAGGTTGCTGAGAAAAATCACTTGAACAACCTCTAAAACCTGTACAACCCATAAAAACAACCTATAAAAACTCAGCCAGGCTGATGTTTGACAGGTTAGCTTTCCCTTAATCTTCTCCCCTTTATTTTGAGCCATAGATTGCATCTATTTGCATGTATCGAAGTGTCTTTGTGAAAATGATTATGTGTCTATAACTTATCTTTAATGTGTGGCTTTTATTCAAATTTAGATGCACTTTGTAACTCTGTCTTTTAAAAGGCGCCGCAAAGACCTCGTGAAAACCTGGAAAAATGTTGCTCAAGACCACTTTAGCAAAATTACAAGAAAGTTTGACTTTTAGGAGTAAAATATAAAGAAAAGGGGAGTGACTCACCGTCTTTGATCTAAATGTACAATAAAAAACCCAGCAATTCATTTTTGACCCCAGTCAGGACATAAGTCTGAGACCTCTGCGTTAACCACCATTAATGCAATCTACATGACTCGTTCTGCACTGTCGAGGGGACATCCTGCCTTTTCTATTGATGACAGGTTTGTGGGGGCTGAGCTAATACAGCTAACATTGATTTAGTAGGATTTCAGAAATGCACAGTTACTTTTATTCCTTTGTAGTGGGCAGCAGGACACATTTTCAGATTTTGAGCCGTACTTCGGGAAGCAGGAGGCAGGATGAGGCAGAACCGTGGAAGGGGAGTCAGTCTTACTGCTGTCGTGGGATGAGGTGGAGGAAGGACAGACATCAGAGCAGGAAGCTGAAAGCTCAGTGTGGTTCCTCAGCTTTTGAGGAACCACACAAACACACACACACACACACACACACAAAGCTGCCAATGAAAGATGATTCCAGGCTGGTGTCCTGTATTGCGGTCAAAACCAAATCCCAGAGCTTCGGAGCCCGAGCTTACGTAATGCTTCTTATCCAAGATGGACTTTGGGTATCGTCACTTTGCCCGTAATCAGGCTCTTCAAAGCCAGCATGTCCTCCACTGAACTTTCACCTTCTTGCTCGCATGTCTGGCCCCTCCTCCTCATCATCTCTCGACAGCTCGAGTTTTAACTTCACTTCCAAATTCTGCGTGAACTCCTTTCTGTCTCACTCAGCCATCTAATCATATTTATGACAGATGTGCCCACTTCATGGGACAGAAGATAATGAATAAATAACAAATTTGAAAAAGAAATGATCCAGCATGTTTCTTTGGGGGAAAAAATCTGAATGTAAAAACAATTTTTTTTCTGTGTCTCAGGACATAAAAGATCTGACCCTGACAAGGATCTTTTTCCTTTTTTGTGCTTTTTAACATTTAATAATGCAGTATTTTAATTCAATGTATTTTTCTTTTCTTTTCTTTAAATTTACAAATAACATCTTGCACCTGAAGTACCTTCAGTGACCACCAGGGGACGGCAGCTCACATAAACACGAGTTTAAACAATTGCTCAAATTATTCCTCAGCAACTATTCGGCTTGCAGATTTATTGTTTGCATAACTGTTTTCGGAAAGATTGTTTAGTATTAATTTTTAAATAATTTTTCTTCCCAAATTATGTTTAGATTCTTCTATCCCTTGTATATCTTTGGGTTTTATATTGTCAATTGAACTTCCAATAGTTACCAGCATCATTGTCTCTCTGTGCTCATGTTGGCAACTTGAGCTCCAAGGTGGATGCCTTTTGATTTAAACCCCTTAAACATTTCTTATTTCCTTTAAAATCTAATTAAAAAAACATTTTAGAGCTGAGGAATTAGGAAATCCTAAGTTAAAGTTGAAGCTTAACTTTACTCATGTGCTAGTTTGTGTATGTGTCTGTATTTGTATCACCACATACCTGATTCGAGGTTCACGTCTTCAGCTTGACTGCAGGTAAGATGAGAGGAACAGTGACTGGAGGATGAAAAGAGGGCGGGTAGCACAGATGGAAAAGCAGATGGGAGTTTCTCAGGGGAACAAAAAGAAAAGATCATGTGAAGCGAAGGGGCTCCTTTCATCCTTGTATCTTAAATTAAGTTTTAGCCCAGTAGAGTGAGCACATTCCCCCTGTTTCACCCAGCAGTCCCCAAACAGCTGTTTAAAGGTTCAGGTTGAGACTTTGGTGAGGATAAAGTTAGGCAGGGCTGTGTAGTAACTGCAGAGCATATCAGTGAGGGTCCTCACATGTGAGGATGTGTGATATGTATCGGTACATGACACAGGTTCAAAGTTAGGCAGGGCTGAGCTGTTATAATTTTTCGTAATTAAGATTTATTTGATGACTTGGCACAAAATCAAGAATAAAAAAAAAGCATATTGTGCTTTTACACTATCTTCCATTCCTTCTGCACAAAGATGCAGAGACCGATGATGGTGCTGGACGATGCCCTTCAACAGCCATGCTAAAGCCCACATCCTGGTATGTCCTCCACACTCTTGAGACTGTGACATCCTGGACAAGCTGGACTGTCTGTGCAATGTCAATGAGCTGCAGCTAGCGTCTCCTGTTACTAATACTAACAACAGTAGCAAAAAAGGAAAACTAGAGACGTATCAGTCGGGAGGGATGAGGAGGGAGCAATAGTCTGTGGTCACTGCCTCCTAAATCATTTTCTTTTTGGGGGGTTTGGCTGTTGTCCTGTTGCATCTGTTGTTACTTTCACTTTCAGCAAAGCAGCTGAACTGGCTTTGCAGTGGTTTATGTTTCCTAAGTGAACAGACTGATCTCCCTGAGGTTTAACTGACTTTGGTTATGCCATAATAATTGAGTGTTCCTTTCTTTCTTTCTTTTTTTGGAGCTGTATTTTTTAAGGCTTTCATGAGACATCTGAACCTACCAGTCACATTTCCCAGTTATCAGTTTCGCCTTCTTTGACTCTGTCCGGCTCATAATTGTGTAACTCCATTCTGCTCAAATGCGTCACAATCTAAAGTAAACACAGGAAAAGTAAAGAGCGGCAACAATAACACAGGTTGGTTTTTTTCTGTTAAATAGTGAAGCAATATACCCTCACTGACCTCTGACCTTTGACCTCACAGGTCTGATGCGAACTGATGCCTTTAACTGTGCCCGCTGGAAACTGTGACAAAGAATTCATTTGCCATTTGCGTATATTGTTATTCTGTGTTCTGTTATCCTATAGTCTATCATAATGCTTTAATGTAAACACAGCACATGTAACCTTGGCTCGACATACTATCCCGGGTCTGTTTGTGGTAGCATTGGTTATATTTATGTCATCTGTGCAAATGTACTTAAAGCTAAATGTAGTGATGTGTCCTGTGTGTCGAAGCTTCGAATCGTGCGTCGGGTAATCGCGGGGGCGTTTTTCTGAAGCGCGTATCGAGGCTTGCTTTGATTACGTATGCAGTGACGTTCGAGGCCTCGCGGGCAGTCCGTACCACGTGACTGATTCAGGGACTGGTTCATCGGTTCGCGCCAGATTCGAAATAACATGGGCAGGAAAACAGCTGATTCCCCATCACACCATGTTGTGGAATTGGATTACGTACGTGCTACATAGTTACTTGTGCATTTCTTCTTCGATGGAACCAGCAAGGAAGAGATGTTTTTTTTTTTATTTTGTCTCTCCTAATAAAGTATGCACACAGTAATAAATATCACAAATGATAAACACCAAAATATAAATAAACAACACTACACATCCTATAATCTGATTTCTGTCTTTTAGTTTATTAAAAAGTGAAGCACCAAACACTAGTTTGTGTCATTATCCAGATGTACATAAGGTTTACACATCATTATAATCAAAGAGCCCGCTTCACTTGAATTGTCCACTTGATGGCGCAGTAGAGCAAATGAATCATCACAATGCTTCGAACCATGAGTCGACCAATTGGATGGAAAGCTTCAGTTCATCATGAGGCTTCATCTCACCATCACTAGCTAAATGTCACTTCATCATTAATTGATTTGAATCTTTCATTTGTTTATGTAGTTTGGTTATACTTACCATTGTGTGTTCCTTTGAGCAGGTCCTATGTGTAAAACAGGTATGTGGGAAGGGCCGCCCCAGTACTTCCTGATTTTATAGGATATGATGTCACTGATCATGTCAATTGGGTGTAACCAAATGAAGGGGTGTTTATTTTGTGTAAAATTGTTTATTTCATTTAAAATAACTCATGAGTCAGATTAGGTGAAGAGTGACTTTTCAAACTGTTTAGTTGGGTGAATGAGTTTGTTAAGTGGAAAAATGATTTTATTCCTGTTTCTTTGTCTAGACTGTGTTATTTAGTCTACCCTGTTTTCCCAATGGTAGAGGTTAATGAGATCCAGGTGTGCGTGGAATTTATATAAAGCAGGTGAGATTTTGACTCACAGCTTCGGAGGTTTTTGTGAGATAATTGCTGAAAGGCGACGCCAGAAAATAAAGGACACTTAAAAGAAAGTTGAACTGTCTGCAGATGCTGTCTTACTATCACCTTTCATGCTGCTTATGTTATGCTACTTCACAGAAACATAAACATAAGATGAGAAAATATCTGCAAATGTGGAAGAAAAAACATTTAAAAGGATTCAGTTTGTGTGATTGAACAAACAGAGCTTCATTTCCATGATAAAAAAGCTTTTATGGATTAAACATATGGAATCACAGGTTTACAGTTGTGATCAAAAGCTTACAAATTTAACAACTATGTCTTTCTCTACATTTTACAATCAGCCAGCGATATACTCTCCACTGTATAAAAAAGAAAGAAAAATAATACAAAACAGTCTATGTACAAGGCAAGCATGGTTTTTGGCTTTAATTCAAATCAAATCCATTTTATTTGTATAGTGCCAAATCCAAACTGTCACCTCAAGGCGCTGATAAAACTCTGTTAAAGTGAGTTCGTTTGGATGAGAACATTCTGTGTGTGGGAAACACTGATCACCCTTAAAGTGAAGTATCTGTATTCTAATTTTATCTCAAATTGAATGCTATCACGTTCATTCCCTGCTGACGTGATAAGGGAAAGTAAATGGAGTTACTGAAAAAACAATACATTTAACAGGTGTGGTAGGCCTTATTAAATTACATGTAAAACAGCAATGATCCATGATAGACTTTCAGGAAAAAACTGAACTTCAAGAGGATCATAGTGAAATTACTGACGATAACGTGCTGTTCAGACAGCCGTTTTTGTTGAGCCCTGAATTTGGTACCAACTTAAACACACATTGTTATCAAATGCATTCAAAACATGAAAAAATGAAGAGTGACAAGAGCTACAGTTACCCAGGAAACACCAATGATATCTTGCCAGTCAAAACAGAGGGGTGTACTGCAAAGTGAAATTACAGTAATAGATCAGAAGGCTGCAGTATGTTGAGCTTAAAGTCTGGAGGTGAAGGTGGATCTCTGTTTACGTGGCTACATCACTGTGGTAACTTACCCTGCTCCTAACACTAATAATAACCCCTTCTTAGTACCTGATTGAACCTCCTGTGCTTTCTTTTAAGGTTTAGGATCATATTAACATGATAGCATCACATAGTCACTCCAGTTTTGTGGGCTTCACATCCACTACCAATTTCCTGTTCCACTACATCCCAAAGGTTCTCTACTGGATTGATATCTGGTGACTGTGGAGCCGATTTAAGTGCAGTGACCTCATTGTCATGTTCAAGAATCCAGGTTGAGATTATCCTGCTGGAAGCAGCGATCAGAAAATGGGTACACCGTGGTCACGAAGGGATGTGCTCACCAGCCTGAACCGATCTAAGAAAGGATGGATCCATCCTTTCATATTTATACCAAATTTTGTCCCTACCATCCAAATGTGGCAGCAGAAATCGAGATTCATCAGATCAGGCAACATTTTTCCAATCTTCTGTTGTCCACGTTTGGTGAACCCGTGTGAAATATAGCCTCAGTGTCCTGCTCTTAGCTGACAGGGGAGCCATCGGGTATGGTCTTCTTCTGCTGCAGTAGCCCATCTGCACCAAAAACAGACAGATGTTGACATTGTTTCCACATACAGTAGTGGTCTCTGCTTCCCATGTCAATAATCAGCTCAGTGTCTGAATCAGTTAGCTCAGTGGGGCTTCAAAGTGAGAGGTCGGGGATTTGAGCTGCCGTTATTTGGTTTTATTTTTTATTTTTTCAGCTTTGTTTTCGTTAAAAAAAAAAACATAAATAGATTTTTAAACAAAAACTTTCCCTTGCATATTTCCTGAATCTTTTCTTGGACAGTGAGTCTTAACTTACAATATTAATGAGCTGAACAGCCTGTGAGATGACCGAACTGAAAAGCAGGAATAAATATGCTTACCTATAAGCATATTTGCAACATAATTTGCAACATCTACTACGTCACAGTAGCAACCAACAGAGCTGAAAAACTGCACCAAAAACTGCAGTTCCTCTACTGGCCACGCGAGGCTGGCTCCACATCCCCATAGCCTGCCATGCTAAAATGCCCAACTTCACGGCACATATAAGCATGTTTACAGCCTGATATGAATAACACGTTTGGTCTCTATAATTAATTTCTTCCTTCATATCAACTGTACAACTGTAGATAACTCAGCCATGTAAATATAGGTACGGCTTTTTTATTATGAGGTGGATTCTTTTTTTACTTAGCACTAATCAGCAGGTATGGATGAACCTTATTAACCAAACATACTCTGCATATCAGTTAAAAAAAGAAAAGCTTATATGAAAGGAAGAACTAGATCAGCCCTACAAAACTAAACATAAAATATGAATATTTCTGTATACATCTACCTTCAGGTATATAAACTGTATGGTTACTTTCTCCAATATGGATTTAGCATTTTTATGTAAGTCTTAATTTGTGCATTAACTATTTGAAAACTATTTTTTCAAGTCAGTTAGTCATTCTTTGGATGTGGAGAATAATTATAAAAATGAATTTGTTGTTCTGGAAACATTATAGGAGGCACTGTTTCATCCGTTATGTGTTTAAAAATGTTAAAGATCATTGTGAAATCTCACGCCGATGTGGAAAAAAAAAAAAAAAAAATCTCCGGGAGGTTTGACGGTCCAAAACGAAGTCTTTCACCTCAAAAACATTTGCAAGCCACAAGTTCAGTCCCTGCAGCATCAGGCGATATGTCTATAAAAGCGAGGTTAAGTATAATTCCTCCACACTGACCGAACATGAGCGCCCGTTCTCAAAGTCTTTAACAAAACAGGCTGTTTGTGTCGCAGATCACAGCCCGGTGATCTCAGTCTGCAGGATGGATTGGGCTCGGGAGTTTCTAGAACACTGGGTCGAGCTTTCTGTACCATTTTGGTTCACGCTGTGGAGCCTGAAGTCCTGTCCCACGCAGCGCTTTACAGAAAAACACTTCCATGTCCTCCTCAGCTCACTCTGAACCTTTATGTGCAAAAAAAAGAAGAAGTAGAATTATATTAAATATATTATATATTAAAAAATCTTGTAAATTATGTTACGAAGAACACATGCATAGGCTCACCTCACTGTTGAGGAAACAGTAGAGAACCGCTACAATTAGACCCTAAAAGGAAACAAATACCACCATAACAGATCAGTGCCAATGTGTCAGAAACAAGGCTATATTAATACTAAAGGATGCTGCCTTTAAGGGTCACCACCTATCCCGAGCATCCTCATCTGTCACACCAACCCACTGCATGTCCTCATTCACTACACTCATCAATCTCCTGCATTGTCTTCCTCTTTTCTTTCTACCTTTATTAGAGGCAGTGAGAGAGAAAGGAAGGCAGAAGTGTGGAGGCAACTTTAAATGACTGGTTTGTTGGGACAGCACAAGAAATGAGCACATCAGAGTGACAGCTCAGGCTGAGTCTTTGGGGACAAAGTTAGAGAGGCAAGGCTGAGGTGAGATGGTGGATATGTTGGACAGAAGCTGCCCGGCAGGAGGAAAAGAGGAAGACCGCAGAGAAGAGTCAAGGATGTGGGGAAAGAATGGAGACTGTGTGCAGACACAGAGCCGGACATTAAACTAGGACACAGTCAATGAGCTAAAAAAAGAACATGCAATGTTTATTTTTCTTACTACAGCTCCCAATCATACATGACTATCTTGTAAGGGTCAAAATTCTTGATGTGGTTCTCTCCTTTGCTGGGTCCTAACTTGATGACATTTTTATCTTCCACTACAGTCATTTTCCTACCAGAGCAAAAAAGGCAAATCATTTTATTTAGGAATTTTATGTTTTTAAATGTCTTATAGTACCTGGAATGATCCGAGGCCGAGATCGAAGAAGATCTTCACTTGCTTCACGTTTTCATTTTCCGGTTCCATCAGGTAGAAAAACACCACGTAATACACCCCAAACAGAGGGATCAGCAGGAGTGTGGACTTAGCCAGGCGCCTGATAAACACACATAATACTCACTCAATGCACACAATACATTTAGACTAAAACTTATCTGCGAGACCATCAGTGGGAAATCTCTTTCTTTCACTTTTTCTCAACAGTGCAGAAAAATTGTTTATTCTGGATATTAAAAAGGAGAGTTACAATGAGGAAGGAATGGCTATTATTTGTTTGGTAAAGAAAGAATAATCAAAATCATTTGTTTCCAGATTGAGAAGCAGAAACAGGCAGGAAGATTGATTCTAAGATGTCCAAGTTTAAACACAGTTAGCTGATAATGTGATAATGGTTCCTGTCTAATGTGTCGAGGAGATTTGATATGACTGCTGCTTTCGTCACCACATTATCAGGAAGCCCTCTTAAATGCATATGAATCTAATCAGCGAGAGCTCGGAGGTAAAAATATGACTCCTCAGTTCCTTGACGTACTTGTATTGGCATTGATCGTTTCCGCCCACATCACAGCTGCGCAGTTTCTGCACCAGGATGCGGATGATGCTGATGAACAGGATGAAATTGATCTTGTAGAGAAACACGGCAGAAAGAAAGAGGAGTCATATTAGCGAAAAGTGTAGAAAGGTTAGAAACAAATTTCTATGAAATTTGTCTGTCCAGGAGCAAAGAGTCCAAAAACTGACTGTACAGTTGTGTTTCCGAACTCCATCCATCCATCTTCTCACATTTACCCAGGCTGTCTGGATAAGTTTGCCTAGGCAGAGAAACGCAGACCTTCCTCCACCCAGCTACCTCCTCCAGCTCATCTTGAGGAACACCAAAGCATTTCAAGGCCAACTGGGAGCCATAATCTCCCCTGCATGTCCTGGGTCTACTTCAGGGCCTCCTCACTCAGGTCATAATCTTAGATATCCCCACGCCACCTCCATTGAATGTGGAGGAGTAGCAGCTCTAATCTGTCCCTCTAAATAACTGAATTCCTCACCCTGTCACTTTAGGTCACCACAGCTGAAGGCAGGGATGTAGAACGACCAGTAAATTGACAGCTTCGCTTTTACGCTCAGCTCTCTCTTTACCACAACGGACCAGTATAGTGTTCACATCACTGCAGACATGGCCCGAGTCCATCTGTCAGTCTTCTGCTCCCCTCACAGAGCCGAGTGACGAGATACTCGTCCACTGTAAAGCTCAACAACCCTTCATACAGTCCACTCCACACTTGGTGGTTTTTTGCTGGGGACCTGAGTAAGTGAAATGTGATGTACTTGCATTTACAGAATGCTTTACTAACCACTCAAAGCTCTTTAGAGTGCAAACTTTAAGGACTTTATGTATCTCACGTCCATGGCCATTTTAGCATCAGCACTTTAACCTTTGATGTCTTTGAACTACAAGAGGAAGCCCCAGCACCAAACACGGGCACAGGAAGAACATCTAAACACTACACACAAAGGCCTTAGCTGGGTTTCAATTCATTTTGAAGAGCAGTTCCCATATGTTGATAAAAATCAGCTGCCTTCTTCACTATGAGTGTAAGTGGAGGGGCTCACACCCACATACATGTGTTTATGTGACATATATGATGATGATACTTAAAAAATACTTTTTCAAGAATAAGAAACCAGCCAACCAGGTTACAAAAACTGAGAGGTGCCGAAATGAAAACAAGTGCAGCTAATAGCTGTGCTTAGCTGGATCATTAGCCACAGTGGGACCAAAGGCCAGCAAGGGAGGCGTGTTCAAATAATGCTGCATTATAAAAACTCTAACTTCGACCATATAACCAAATCTGAATCCTCAAACAAGCTTTTGACATGTTGCAAATATTTTTACAAAACATCACTCAGAGGTGTATTTTTTGTATATGCATTCCCCTAATTTTAAGTGTATTTTCTCTGGTTTTCTGTGTTAAGTGACTTCCATCACTCAGTCATACTGTTTGAACAAGCAGTTCACGAGAAAGCTACGCTCCAAAACCTGCCCAGTCATGTACCAACATACACAAGCACACATTCAGAGACCATGTCCTTACAGATGAATGCGTTTTCAGAACAATAACTTTACAACTGCTTGCATTTCATATATTTAGAAGACATCTATAAATCGTAGTTATAGCCAAATATAAATGGAAGATTGATGGCACAAAGCATATATTAGAGCACACATTATTGCAAAATGCTCAACAATCGAATCGTACAACGTCAGTTACATAGAGCTTCGCAAAAACAAGCAGTAAGCAGTTCGCTCACAACGGATCAAGCAGAGCTTCACTGTTGCAACAAGTAAAAATAGTAAAAATAGAAAAGTTCAGCATGACAGCTCTGATGGATTATCTGCTGGTTCGCATGTTTTGAAATCGACTGCTGACTGATTGAATTTTATCTAAAACTTATCTGTTTGCAGATGTTTTCTCCTGTATGTCTGTATCAGAGGATATAATTGTGTCTGGGATTTCCAGTGTAAATAAAGAGATCCACCATCTGAGGCCAAGTCTCACAGAAAATCCAAAAATAGCGATAAAATATGTCACACTGTAATTTTTTAGTATGCTGCGTATGGAAATGAATGTTGCTGGAGTAACTTTGCAACTCTGAAACTAACGGATTTCAATGGGAAGGATGATTTATGCCTGCACTGCTTGTTTGTTTTAGATCACTCTGGCTGTGACACTTTTGACATAATCAGAATATTTTATCCCAATCTGTGATCTTTTGCTAAACCTCATCAACTAGTTTTGATCCTTAAACATTTCTCCTGGAAACCCAACAATAAACAGTATGTTAAAAAGAAACATTATCTGTGAGTACTTTAGCAAACTCTATTACCAAAATAAAAACTACAGTACAAAGTGCTCATGGTTCAGTCCAAGAGTTAAAGTATAACCATCTATGTGTGTTAAAGCTTCAAAATTAAAAGGACTCATTGTGCAGATTGACTCTGGTATGGTTTATAAAGATGTGAATGCTATAGTCATTCGTTATTTGTATATAACATCTTCCCTAGAAAAGTACTGAGTATTGCTGCTGACCAAAAACAGATCAGCAGCAATACTTTTGTAGTTTTTAAATGATGTTGAGTTTGTACCAAGTGAGTGAAGCTAACATTCTTGCCATCATTAGACCACCAGCAACAGCCTGAACCTTTGATAAAAAGCAGGATCCATGTTTTCATGTCATTAATGCCAAATCCTGCCATCTGAATGTTGCATGGCATGTTTCCATTTAGCATCAGTTGAACAGGAGCACTTAAACGATGTGTCCAGTAAGTGTGTGACTCTAAAAACCAATGTGTGGCTGTGCAGGCTCTGTAATAGTGCATCATTTTTAATATGGTGAATATTTATTTGTAAAATAAAAATAATGATCCAATGTTTTATATTTTAGTAGAAGAAAGCAAAATAAAATGAGAAAATGAAAACAAGGACAAAGCAGGTGAAAATGAAAATGGATTTCAGTTCAAATTGCAGATTAATGACTAAAAACAACAACAACAACAAAAAACAGACGAAACAGACTTGACCTATTAATTTAGACTGTGTTATACCCACTGGTGGGGCATAATGGGCTGTGTGTACAATCATCCTGACCACAGATCCACTCACTTTTACTCAGGTCAATTCTTTATACTGTTTATAACTAATAAGGATTGTGTCCAGGATGCCGAAAAAACATTTAAGAAGTGCTTTTTTAATTCATGAAAAAACTCTGTCTGATGTATGCAAGGTTATCCTGGGACAAAACTCACAATGATAGATGCCATGATGGGCCAGTTGATCACTCTGTTTGGTATGGGGGTGTTGTTCATCTCCCAACACCTGGAAGTGAGTAAATAAGTCAGTGAGATTTGTAATATTTCCTGACCTAGAGATGGTTAAATGAAATCAAAGATGCATTATTTTTGATATAAGCTTCAACCAATGCAACTGCATGCATGTGGTGGAAATTAAGGATAAGCATAATGTGCCGCCTGCAAGTTTGTAACGTTTGATTTTTGCACTGACCTTGACACAGTTTGTGAAAACAATGTTTAAACACTTGCAGACTCACCCCATGTCCTCCATGTATATCCTACAAATGATCCATGCCACGATGAACACAAGAGGGATTCCTGAGAACCAGAGAGTAGAGAGGAAGGTAGATATGGAGGAGAAGAGGATCTGTTTAGGTTCTCTATCTGGCAGGCACAGAACATCCTCGCAAAGTGCCACAAAGGAAATATGACGTCTACACACACACATTAAACATCTGGGGCTGAACGGTGATGCATTGGGGAGGAACTGTTGGTAAAGTGGAGATGGATAGTGGAAGGAAGGTGTCAGAAGGCAGCAGCTGAGACAGAATGGAAGAGAGCGAACGCAGAGGCCAGGAGAGTGTTTACTGCCCGGACTTTCCCTGAATACACCAGCTCACTTCAGCAGCGTGACGCACTGTCTGCTGGTTGTCTGAGTGCTGGCACTGTGTTTTGCAGAGGCTCACACTAAAGGGGTGCTACAACAGGGCTGTCTATGAAATTTCTAAATTTATCAATATAATTGATTTTTTTAAACTGCAGGGTTAATAGCACGCTAACTGCAACCAGGTAACATTGAATGAATTGTTATTTTCATAAACTTTTCTGGTCTTCCTGACCTCTCGCAGCCTCATTCGTACGGAGCTTAATTCTCTGCAGGGATTTTCTTAAGGGCTCGATCTGCTTTGCATCAACACCTCCTGTGATAAATTTAACCTAGCATGAATCCCAAAGAGCGCAGTGATGTATTGCTGACCTATATGTGCTGTGTGGGTAGTGGCAGACATTATGTAGCAGAGAAGTGTGTTTGCTCATTGTGAAGAGGTCATTTGTACATTGTTTAGCACTGACTTGCCAACAGCTAAGCTTGGGCAGGTCAGCTAGTCTCATTTTATGTGCACATAAAGGTTAAAAGGAACAATTAGCCCAGTTACTGTACATTAAGTAGATTGCTTAACAAAAGCCATCCGTGTCAAAAACATATTAAAGCATAAGGTTAATCTTCAACGGTTTCAGGGGTCAGTTTAGCACAGGATTAATTCAACCGAGTGGTAATGATGGAACAAATTTCACAACTCAATTCGTCTCTAGAGAGAGAGACTGCGCTTTGTTTGGAAATAGTTCAGATTTTGGCCAGCAGATGGTAAATGTGAAAAAAAATGTTGGGACAAAAGATTATGAGCAAGTCCAACCTCACCCTGACTGAAACACTGCGGGAGGACGTTAAGAGAGCTGTGTATAAACAAATGCCTGCAAATCTCAATGAACCGAGGTAATATTTTAAAGAAGAGTGCCAGAATTTCTCCACAGCAATGTAAGAGACTGATAAAGCCATTCAAAAAGGTATTACTTCAAGCTATTGCTGATAAAGAAGGTTTTAAAAGTCACTAAATCATGGATGTAATTAGTTTTTCACTGGATTGCATAGTATGTGAAACTTTGTAAGAAAGAGAAAGTTCCAAGTAGCTCAGCTCCCTGATGGTTCGACCACTTTGTTAGCTGAGTGATGTTAATGGACTGTTTCTACTTCACTGCACTCATGTCAGATAACTCTAAACTTTCTCTGTGCAGAAACCAAACTAAGTCCACAATACAAGTGCTCTAAACTTTCACCAGGAGTCTGAGGTTTCCATTATTATTCGTTTTTTTTTAATCATCTTTAGACTGTCTTACATTGTCTTTGGTTTCTATTCAGTTTTAATAAAGTGTTTTTAATGCATGATCGTCAGATGTTTCAGTGGGTTTTAAGACATTAACTTGGTGATAGGAACATTATCAGTGGTTACACATAAGACCAGGCCAATAAGACTGTAAAGACAACATAAAGTTACGGTGCTCTCATTGTGGTTCAACCTACCCCAGCCGATGAGCATGTAGATGGAGAGGCGGAAGGAGTAGGTGGGGAAGACGAGCAGCAGCGTGTGAAGGTAAAGACCTTCAACCAGCAGCCAGAAGAAGTTAGCTAAGATGAAGTACTGGAAGAAGATCAGGCTGGCCTTACAGCCCACCTACACACACGCACACGCACACACACACACACACACACACACACACACACACACACACACACACACACAGCAACATGCTTTGTTACATCCATTCTATAGTTTGCATAGTAACGTTCTGTATGTAATATTATAATTTGACCACAAAGAAATACATTTTCACAAAGAATTAGAAGAATCACCAACTTCATTGTGAACCTTGATGACTGGCATTAGGGTGACTGTTTTTACACTGTGAAAAGATTTCTCAAATGTTTTGTGTAAATGTGCAGTTGAGCCAGTGTATTAAAAAAATCTGCGCTTGTTTCCAATGAATTTACTAATTTACTTTTCTCAGAACTGAAAGACATTTGTTTTTAACCGCTCCATGAACGGTGATCCACATGGTAGAACATTCAAAGCTGGAGAACTATTGCTCAAGACCACTTTATAAATTACAAGTCTGGCTTTTTGGAAGAAGAAATGAGTGATGTCTTTTGCACAGGACTGTATATCCAACCCATGACTCCTGGATTAACGGTGCTAGAAATGCAAATTTGAAAACTCTCTTCAGCATGTGTGGACATGTTGGAAAAAATGCAGATATAGAGGTAAACTTTGCAAGCCACCCACAGTTTTCTAAACTAAAGCTGCTTCTTTATGTGAATGGTTTCCAATGCTTCACTCTGAGGTCATTTATAGCCATCTGCCTAAGGACCCTCAGTGCCGTGCAAAACATTTAGATAGATTAGATTCTTATCCATCACACACACACAAAAACAACATCAGGAAGGCGTCTAACTGGTTCCAAATTCATGCTTCTGCATGACAAAGAGTCCAAACATTTAGCCAGAGTCATAAAAAACCAAACATTCAGTTCAGCTACAAGAGTCCTGCAACAGATGGCCTCATAAAGTGCTCATCTCCAAGATGCTTGGAAGAGCCCAGAAAGTTTTTTAAAGGTGAACGTTGGTATCACCAATACAGACTCCTCCTGTTTCTACTTTAATTAAGGTTCATCTAAAGGTTTTTGTACATATAGTAAATGTGTTTAACGGTGAAGTAAAAAATGTGTGTGTGTTTTCATGCGTGAAAGGCTACCAGCGAGGGCTGTTGGCTGCAGTCTGTGGTTTCACCATACGAGAAGAGCAGGGTGTCTTTGACGAGCACTGCGACGGCGCGCAGGATGAACGACACGAACAAGTTCAGATGGATGTAGTTCCTCATGCAGTGGAGTCTCCTGTAAACACGCACACACACGCAAACATAGAGAAGTGTGTTTACAGAGTGTCTGGGTGTGAATTGACTGAAGGATGCGGTATCTAAACATGTTGATAGCGGCCGAGTGAGCAGCTGGAGTCCATCCAGACTGAGCTTCGCACATCTCTACAAACTGTTATCATGCTCCGTATGTTCGGAAGTGTTAAGAGTATATAAATAAAAATGTGTTATATAACCCGATTCTGAATACATCATTTGTTCAAATTATCTTGACTTTTCAGGATATTTGCACAACAAGACTGATAACTTTGCCTTCAGCGCTGGACCCTGCCTGACTTTACACCTCACGTTTTTTTCAGGATTTCCGCACTTTAGAAGAACAAAAATGATTCATTCAACATATGTGAGAAGACTGAAGAGGTCAGAGCCATGACCCCAAACTCTGATTGCAGTCTGCTGGTGTAGTAAATGTGAGTTTTCTAAAGAAACGTGCTCTCCAAACCCTGTATTTGTTTTCTTTAAAAAGATGACCTGAGGGGCTGCACGAGGGCCCAGCATGAGACTACGAATCGTGCAAAGTCACTCTGGCAGCGTCTAAGAATAGAAATCTGGAGCTATGATGTAAAACTGAAGACAAAATCATCTGTTTCTGATTTCTTCACATACCAACTTTCAGTGTTTCAGGGAATTTAAATTGAGATGTTAGATTAGTCATTATCATTAACTTTACAAACCTATTTCAAAATTACATAAGGGAAGTTTCATGGTTTTTTTTTTACATTCGTCACCATATTTTTATGTTTAAAAAGAGAAAGACAGTTTCTGCAGACTTTTCAGGGTTATTGTATTAATAGAAAAAGTGTGAGGCACCTTTGTTTGTCCTTCATAAGAAGCCTCATTTACATATAAGAGATGTTTATTTTAGGTTGTTCCACCATCACCCCTGTGGATGTTTCCAGCAGTGTCCTTGTTAAGCTCAAAAGCATCGCCCTTGTCTTTGTTACTTTTACTTTGTCTTTTAGGTAAGTAAGAAAATTTGAATCCGTCCATGTGCACACAACATTATAAATCATGACATCCAAAGGCAACAATTTGTAGAAGTTTTAGCTTCTAGTTATAGTTAGTTATAGTTAAAGCTGGGTCGGGTGACCATGAATTATCTCTTAGTTATGCTGCCACAGGCTCAGGCAGCTGTGGGACTTTCCACGAAGCAGCGACAACTTCTCCTGTCTCCACTCTTCCACAGCATGTCCTTAGATGCCACCACTGCGTTTTTGTTCTCTGTCCTCTCTGTGCCTCTCCAACCTGTTCGCTTGTTTCAGCAAGTCTGCCTAACACACGCTTTCTTCCTGAGGCGAAGAATAAAAGCCCCTCTAATGCACCCTTTGACCGCCAAGAGAAGCATCCAATACTATCAGTTGCTTCTTAGTTTTAGCTTTTTCTTCCTACTTCCATTTTGCTTCATTCAGCTTTAGTTGTGTTTTGTGTGCTTTTGCAGCATTTTTTAATTTGCTGGTGTCCATTTGACCTCTCAGGGCGACTTTACGAAGAGGTAAAAATACTATTGTGCAGGGTTACTGTGATGGAACATGTTATGCCCTGAGTAAATGCCTTGATGAAGTTAATGGCACCATCAGGACAAGCAAGGCAATCAATGCTTGTCCAGTGAAATCTAAAAATAGACATTGATTAAAATCAAATTGGACTAAAGTATCTTAAAGTAGGATTGATCTGCTTTAGTCTGCTTGACTGAGAGTCAAATTAATGGGTGTGTTTGTGTCCTGTCATCAGCGCCTGCAGCTGGGCAAACTGAGAGCACAGCTGCTTTTTCTGGTTGTTTGAACATGCATATTGGGGATTATGTCTCGTCTTTGATGGGTGATCAGGACACTAGACAAGTCGTCTGCGGCTCTGCTTTCAGTGTTCTAGGATCAGATAAGATCTGTACTTTAGATGGAAAAAGAACAAATATTAGCAAGTAATTATCAGAATAATCACGTGTAAAGTAAAAGAGTTGCAGTTTTTGTAGTTACAGGAGATGTTTTTTAACAGTAGCTTTTTAATAGCTGTTTTATTAAATATTTAATATTATTACATATTTATATGAGAACACTTAAACTGAGTTCATCTTAAACATCTGCAGCAGAAGCATTTTACTTTTGAATTTTGGACAATAATAAAGTTTTGTGTGTAATGAGGTGCTTTCATAGTTTTTATTTCTACTTTTACTGCATCAGACGAAACTCTACACAGCTCAATATTTGCACTTCCTGGTTGTCTGTGACTCCACAGCTTCCTTTATGCTTCTCTTTCCTCCACTTTCCCATTCATCAAACAAGTGGTGACAGCGCTGTGGTCTCTGAACATGTGCTTTTGTCCCTGTTATGGGGATTTTTTTTCTCTGACTATGTGGTCACTAATGTTCTGTCAGTGTTGTTTGTCTTTATAGTATACAGTGCCTTGAGATGACTTGTAATTCTGGTCACCATGAATTAAACTGAAACAGTGCTTCTGTGAGCTGTGGTCAGTGAGTGTTTTTACCTGAACAAACAGATGATGATGGTGCTGGTTAGCAGAGTGATGATTGACAGGCTGTGGCCCAGATTGGACAGAATCTGCACCGCCTTGTAGAAGACCAGCTGCAGACATACACAAAACAGAATTATTATTATTTTCCTGCTTATCGAATCATAAATAATGGAGCTGCTGTCACATCGATTGTGAAGCACAGCTGGGTCCCCATCCTGAGTGTAACAGTGGATCCTGTGAGCACCTCAAATGTTCATGTAGATTTTAACGACATTCTTTGCCTTAATGACTGCTGAGTAAAATTAATTAAAATAAATGTGTGTCCTATTCTTCTGCCATGAATCTATTGCTTTCTTTTCTAGGCACCTCTAAATTTAGAAGAAGTTGTACAAATATGCACCTTTTACTCCTTTGGTCCACATAAAGGTACGCATAGAGGTCCAGTACACGTATGTAGGCTGTAACTGCAGGGACAGATATTGACTTTTATTGTACTTGTGATTCTGATGTTTTGAGTTTTATAGTGAATAAGTAAAGAAGAACTCTCTAGTCCCCTGTAAAATCCCAAAATATTTCGACCGAAAAAGGATAAACGGCCACTGAGGATTTCATAACTTGCACAAGGGTATTTCCTTTTATAAATACAGTCTGATCACAGAGGAGGAAAATCGTGGTGTGAGAAATAACTGTCCAGGAAATTTTTCCCACACCACGAAGCGGTGATGATACACTGATGAAACACGGCACTCATTCTGCCCACTGCTTCTTTGTCCAGAGTGGAGATGCTCTTTCACAATAAGGGGAGGGTCCAGATAAGAATGAGGATCTGTTCCTTCTCAAAACAGTTCAAACCTCTCCTCTGACTCTGGCCAACACACACCCGCAGAGCATTAATGCTGCTCGCAATGTGTGGGTTTGTCAGTGCCTGGCGTTCGTTGCTATCTCATCATGTATAAACAACATTCTCCACCTCTGACACACCATCTGGCAATTAACCAGATATACACATTGCACATCTACATCTAGCCTATATAAAATATACTCACTGACCTCTTTAGGTTAACATCGCTTCACAATGCTGAGGGTGGACACCCTTCTCCATCCATCCATTCATCCATCCATCCATCTTCTACCACTGACAGTAGAGAAACCCAGAACTCCCTCACTCAGGCATTCCCAAGTCAGCTGAGATATATTTATATATCCAGCAGCTCCTTTCTCTCTTCCTGGAAGTGGCACCCAGGACGCATCCAAATCAGATGCCCTGGACTGCCTTACAATTGTACAATTTCTCTGAACCTGTGTAAATTCTAACCTCAGCTTCCCGTTCTTAGCTGAGAGGAGTGGTACCCGATGTGCTCCTCTGCTGCTGCTTCAAGGTTCAATCTGTTGGATTAATCTGTCTTCAGAGATGCTTTTCTGCATATCTTGACTGTAACTGTTGCCGTCCGATCAGCACAAAGAAGTCGGGCCTTTCTTCTCTGACCTCTGACATGAATGCATCATCTTTGCCCAGAAAACTTTCACTCACTGGATATTTTCTCCTTTATGAGAAAAAGGTCCACAGAGATGGTTGTGTGGGAAAATCCCATTAGATCAGCAGCTTCTGAAATAGACGACCAGCCCATCTGGCACCAACATCCATGTTACAGCCAAAGTCACTTAATTCACCTTCCTTCTCCATTGTCATGCTCGGTTTGAACTTCAGCAGGTTGTCTTGATCAGGTCTACAAGCCAGTCAGTTGTAGTTTTTACCTGATGCCATTAAACAACTCCATGTCCTGTTTTGGTGTGTTGGTGTGTTTATTGAAGTACTGTGACATACACTGGGTCTACAAACCCAGTATGTAGGTAAGACAAACATAAATCACTAACAAAACATGCTAGTTATGCAGGAAATGTGGCTAACAGCACCCGGAGGACGGGGTTTCAGGCAAAACAGAGAAAATGTCTCCTCTTTAAGGTCTAAAGTCCTCACATAGATGGATTTCCTGAAGTACGGGACGTAAGTGGAAGTTGTCATTTTGAAACATTTGTATTTTTCACGATTTCCATTTTTGGAGACTTTCATGTTCTCTCTGTTCTTCTTTTTAAATTTTTTTTTATCAATTTGTCTCTTTTATCTTTGGCAATCACTCACTCTTTCCATTTCCTCTTATTTCTTATCTTTCATTTTTCTTACATACTCGCTTGTTGTTTTTCACACAACATTCACCGCCTAATGATCTATCACGTCCTCCCCCCAAATTTTTTCAATCTGTAGTCCAGAGATTTTCCATCATTCTGATAAAGTTTGTTCACTAACTTATTTGGATCATCTTGATAATCGATGGTCATTCATATTTGAACTATTGTGATAATGTACTTCAGTCTAATGACTTCTAAAATAGAGCTTAAATGTCTTTGTAATGTTCAATATTTACATTTTAGTGAAACTGTTCTGCAGGCTTTGAGGTGACGCAGATAAAATATATGAACGCGTGAGACTTTTTCCATTGTGGCGTTTCTACTTTTAGAGTTTCAGTCCCTGTCTGTCCACTGTAAATATTCGCACACAGAGACAAATATCTGAGCATACACAGACGGTCGCAGCCTGGCATCGGTGTCTCATTCCTCAGCACGATTCTCAGGCCTTCTGGCTGGGAGCTGATGACCTGCTGGCTCTGGTCTGCTGCAGCCGCACTGCCTTCTATGTCCAAATGCATCGTCTCCATCCATAAACTCTGGCTCATTCACTCTCCATTTCTGCGTCCTGTCTGACACTGGAGGATTAAAACAATGCTGAACTTAAGGCTGGGTATCTTCATGGCCATGGTTACGGATTAAATCTACAGGACTTCTGCTCCTGTAGAGTTTTAATCTCCTAAGACCCCAACTCTTTCATGGCATGCATTTTTAATTTCTCTTTGATATTTGGGCAAATTGGGACCTGATGAATGTAAAAACAAAGAATTGCCACATTTGTTTTCCCTGATTTTTGTTTCTGACAAAAATGAGATGCACATATAAGGATATTCCTTTAAAATTCAATAGAACAGTGGCTGTATAATGTCCTTGTAAGTGGACATCAGGCCTTTGTAGAGCAAAATTTAGTATTTTGGTCTAGACAACCCAAAATGTGATGTCCACAAATGTGGACAACAGGTTCTAGGAAGTTAAATCAAAACTGCAGGACAGAGACCCCTGCCCTGTTCATTTTAGGCTAAAAATATTCCTGTTAAATCTCAGTTAGCTCAATTAGTTGTTTGCTTTTAAAAATAATTTCTAAATGATGTATTTAAATAAAAAAGCATTGATCAAAGACAAGGCTCTCAACTGCACTCACAAAACACTACCAAGTAATAAAGGTTTCATAAAGGTATGAAAACTATTTCAACAGCTAATGACATACAGCTTACTCACATCTTAAAATCAGGACTGAGTCTTTATGATGGACCTAAGTACAGTTATATCACCAGACAGTAATGAATTCTCAGTAAGCTGCATATGATACAAATCATAATTATGTTGCCATTCCCTCGTTTTTAATCTGGCAGATAAATAAAGTTGGAGAAGTTGTTCTGTGTGAATAATGTCTTTGGTCGCAAAGATGAGCGTTCTTCACTTTCATGACAGAAACAGGATGCATGCTCTTTGACAAAGTGAAACCATGATGCAGACTTTGAGCAGTGAAATGTTTCTCATCTCAAAGTCTGTTTTGAACCCTGGCAGCTTTGTGTTGATTGCTGAACATAACTCAATTTTAAGGCTTTTATTTTTTTACTATATTTGTGTTATTTTTCCATCTAATTGCTGCATTTTAAGAGGAAATCAGTGCACAGACTCCTCTGGTCAGAAGTTATTTTTTAATTCCAAAAAGAAAAATGCACGATGAGCTTATAAATTACACCTCGTTGCTCAGATTAAAACTCTGTTTCCACACATATTTGGCTTCTGATTTCTTACAGACAATAGTCTGGGTCATTTATTAGCTCCACCAGTGAGATGTTTCATATGTAAGATTCTCTCTTTGTCTGAGGCACAAAGCATTATGCAATATTTAAGGCACATAAATTACAAACAGAAGAAAAAGTCATAAAACAAATCTATATCACAGAACTGTTGTTTTTCTTCTTCCCCTGTCACTGGGCTCTCAGAGCCACCACATTAAATATGAAATGATATCACCGTGTTGGTGTTGTTCCAACAACATCATGAAAATGTCAGTGCTCCAAGGTCGTCCCTGCAACTGATCATTCATGTTGTTTTAACGCAAGAAGAAGGAATGGTCAAAGGAGAGGTTTCATTGTCTCCAATTCCTTCTATCGGAAAGCCACTGTGGTGCACAAGCTTTCTAAAGCCCGTTGGGAAAACCAGTTCAAGAAGTTTTGTTTCCCAAATCTAACCAAGCCTAAATCTAACTGCAACTGAAAACTGGAAACAACCAAGTCTGAAGGAAATAATTGATCCTTTTCTGTGATTGCACTCAAGACAAGAACCCTAATTTTCTAAAAAGAAATCATTAGCATGGATAAGTGAAACCAGTGTGGATGTGAGTTAAACTAACATTTTTTCCACACGCCTGAAGAGAGCGACTCCTCAGGTTAAGTTGTATAAAAGTCTGTGTGCCGTGGACTGCTGTCACACACAGGATTGTGGATTGCTTGGAGCCCAAATGCAGGATGCAGGAGACAGAAGTGAACATAGGCTCAACTGTTGATGGTGTTGAATCCAAAAGTCCAAAAAAAGAGATTGAAGGCAGGAGACTTTCAAGAAATACTAGAAACCACAGAACTAGGAAACACAAAGCTACTTTGAAACACATGAAGACAAAGATGAGACTGTTAGAAGGAACTGAATGGAAACACTGGTAATGTCACTAAATATAAACCTAAAGTCATCAGAAACTAAAGCTAAGAACTGAAGTCACAAATAACAAGGCTCATACACACAAGGTTAACAAATAGTATTATTAACAGAAAACTAAATACTGACTAAGCAATGTATACAGAAGCCAATGAAAACCCAGAAGAAGGATGGACTAATACAAACTTAAAACCGCGGGTTTAACGCTGAGACGTCCAGACAAGGATGAAGGCCGTCGTTTTGTCACCTGTATGCTATGAATGTCGCTGCAGTCGGTGTGAGCTCAGTGCCAGTGGTGTCGTCTGGCTTCAACAGAATGTTTTCCAGATGGAAAACCTTCATCTCTCCCACAGGACACGAAGAAAAGCTTTACTAAAAAGCAAAAAGCTACACCTGAAGCTCTGGACAGGATCACAATTAAGCCAACTGTCCATGTCTGTGTGTGAATGTGCGCTTGTGGTTTATCTCTGGAGGTTAAAGTGAGACAGAAAGATCTGGAACAGCGCCCAGATAACTTCAACATAACTATCAAGTTCAAATTCATTTTAGGTTTATTTATGTAGCACGAGGTGTCAACAACCATCAGCTCAAGGGACTATTGTATAGTATTAGATTATTCTGTTATTATATGTTACCTTATATATGTAATCAAAGTAGTTGAATTAGAATACTGCTGTAGATCACATTATACCCTTTAATATAGAGTGTGTGAGCTGTATGTAGTTTAGTTCTCATTATACTTTTGAGTTAACAGAACATATTCACATATTAGTTCATTAGATAAATGTGCATCACTCTGTATCCTTGATCTGCTGGGAATGTGTTACACTGTTTTCTTGACATGCTTAATTGTTGAATCATGAAGAGAAGGTTGTAAGCAGGAGACTCTGTGTCTAAAGACAGGGGAGATAGATAGACCACATTCCACACCCCCACCTTACAGAAAGCAGAGAAACAACTGCCGAGGTCATAACTTAGGCGCTGTAACAGAGAAAAAATGTGATGTTTTGGCTTTTACGACTAGCTGGGGGCCACTAGAGACTATAAAAAGCTGAGCAACCCGTCACCATTTTGAGACATGTGCCTGACCCTCTGGTAGCATCTCTCCCGTCCGGACGTTGTAATGCTCTGACTGTTGAATTGTATGGAAATAAATGATTGTTGATTGAGCATTGATACACCGAGTATTGTCCCTCCTTCAGCCCAAAGATTCAAAGAATTGGGAGATTTCAACAACTTGGTGCCGTGTGACCCGGATCTTTGGTGTGCTGAGGAGGTGTAGATTTGGCCTTTGGTGAGATCGTGGGGCAAAGTGAACAGAAGGCCGGCCTAAAACAGAAAGGTAAGCACAGCCTGTTGTATTATAAATACCAAATGTGCATATTGGGCTTTCCAAATTAATCTGTTCGCTGAGTCACATGTATTTTCACAGTAAATTTGTCGGTGTCTGGTTTTTGGCGCAAGATACTAACAACATAAGTTGAGGCTGAATTCCAGTGTGTTAAATAAACTGCTTCTACCGAGATACTAATAACATACTACGTTGGTCTAGTCGCAGTAAACTGCTTCTACCGAGATACTAATAACATACTACGTTGGACTAGTTGCAGCCACTTTACCTTCCACATTTAATTTTGTCTAATACTGGCTTCTGTAGCAATAATACATTAGAATTTATTCTGAAGACGCGGCCATTAGTCCAGTACATTGAAGTCGAGGTTTGTTTATTTTGTTTATGGTGTCAGTGACGTCCTGGCTTTTGCCGGCTATGAAATAGAAGTTGATTTAAGGAAAAGCAGATGCTGGCTTCACGGTGCAGTTGAACGCTGGCAACGCGAGAGCGAAACACGTCCGTAGGTTTGGTTTATGATACGGCGTATTCCGGTGGTGCGGCCGTGAAGTGCAGTAGTGGTTGGTGCTAGTTTTAGTACATTGGATAGAGGTTTGACGGTGGTTTGTGGCGTCAGTCGAGTTTTAAGGGCTGCGGTCATAATACAAAGTAAAATTTTAAGTACATAGAGCAACACCTGGTTTATGATGTCAGGTATAACTTCGGGGATGCAAGCATCACTTTTATGATGCAACTTTCCCCCGTGGTGGCGGTCATAAGCGCAGAGAAAGGGGTATTTTGGTCTATGGTGCAGTGTGCTTTAAGAAGATCTAATAGTTGAGCTCAGAGGTTTCTGTGTAAAATTCCCGCTGAGGAAAAGTGTTGTGTGTGAATGTGAAGGCGCGCTCTGAGTGAGAGTGTGTGTGAAGCTGCGAAACGCGCTCTGGGTGCTGTCTTGTGGGTAAAGCGCGCTCTGAGTGTGTTTTTTGTGTGAAGTGTGAACACAGTGACGGTTGATGTGTTTGATTAGGAGGACATTAGAGCAAATACACATTTTAGGATCAAAGGTTGATGCCTAGTGTACCTGTGGAACATTTTGCCCTAGGAGTGGCGACCCTCCTGTCCGTGGACGCGTGGCCAGGACCGGCGTCGTCCGGGTGCCGAGGTGGTGACTTGGGGAGGTGAGGGCCCCCGCATAGCTACGGAAATAACACTGGAACGGCCGTGTAATCACGGGTTCACATTTATTCCGGACTAGAACAAGACACATTTTGCGAACAAAGGTTGAGTCTAGATTAGTAAAGAAATATAAAAAGGTTGAATTCCTCGTTTCAGTGGTTGAAATTGTTGTGTGCCTGTCCCCTGACGAGTGTGAAATTAAAATAAAGAGGGAATTTGGAGCCACATAGAGATAGACGGGCATAATTGGGTGTATTACTCTGTGGTGTAATAAAAATAAAAAGGAGAGATAGTAAGAGGTGTGCAGTGGAGAATTATGGAGGAGTACAGAGAGGAATGTGTTGGGAGACTGGCGTACAGTTTACGCTGTCAAGGTAGGCGGGTTGCCTGCTTATCTGTTTAACAGTGATGAAAATGAAATTAAATAAATCTCTTAGTGTGTTAATACAGGAAGCTACGGACCTGGACCAACTGCCCCCACAAGCACAGCGGCCGAAGCAAAATTATAGGTAATGGGAACCACACCCAGCACGAATCAGCAGCTGTGAAAAAGACAGCAGCGAGGAGAGAATTAGAGGAGAAATTAAGAGAAGTTTTAACACATAAAATTGGGGCCAACGGACTTGTGGAGGTTGGGAAGGCGTCCGGAGCATCACAACAAAAAGGTGAAACAAAAACACACAAGCAGAGAAATCTGAGAGAAAGGCTCCTTTTAAGGTAACGCCTAGTTTGAGAAAAGTTAAAATTAACCTGCTTGCCTACAAATGCACACACACGCAATGAAGAAACAGCTTACACTCATGAACACGTGAAGATTTTCCAGCAAGGTTAAAGAAAAATTAACATACTTAAATGATGAAGTCTATACATTACTGACAAAGAAACCCTCTGGGTTGCAGGACAACAATTTAACTAAAAAAAAAAAAAAAAAAAAAAAGGAACACTGGTCTAACCAACCAGGCAAGACACAACAAATTTAGTGGTTAAAAGATTCAAATTGTGACATGTTTTCTGTTGATTGATTAATAAAAGTGATTACTGAATGAAAGAAAATTCCTTTTTTGGGTTTTTAAACATGATCTTAAGAATTTTAATATGTACTTGTGTTGTCCTGTCAACTTGGTGGGTTAGGAGTTGATTATATCGGGAGAGAAAAAAAAAAAAAAAAAAGGGGGAGAGAAGGCTGACACAGGGCCTGGTCCCGGTGTGTCTCCCCTCTGAATAACACAGCCAACACAACATCATTTTCCTGTTCGTTTGTTTTTGTTTTTTGTTTGTTTTTGTTTTGTTTTGTTTTTGTTTTTTCTATACATATTTAATTACAGGCTGCTTTGCCGGCCCTGAAAGCCGAGGCTGACTGGACTCCTGCTCTCCCCCATACGTGACACTGACCAAATGCTGCAACAGCTGGACCCACAACAACGACCTGAGAATGTCAACAGACCTGCAGGAATGTGATCTCATGCAGCCGAGACGGAGAGCACTAAACCTAAGGCCCGTTTCACTACACGGGGGAAAATTCCCAGACTGCGTCAGCTGACAGAGCTGTGACGAGACGCCCGCCAAGCCCGAATGAAAAGTAAGGCCGAGCGAAAGAATGCTGACCTTGATAACTTTGCATTCACACTGTGCAGGACAGTGATGGACCAACACGGATGATCGGGTGGCGAGAAAGGGCGTGACCGAGACAAGAGGAGTAACTGAGGACAGAAGGCACCTCAGAATGGACAAAAACACAGAAGAAGATGCAGGTTTCACCTGCGGTGAACATCGACACTGGAGAAAGGACTGCCCCAATTGGGGTCAGAACCAGGACGGACTGAATTTTGAGCAGCAGCAGCAGCAGCAATGGTCGCAAACAAACTGAAAAGGAGGGGGGCAGGACCCCAGGGCATGCTTCAGGCCGTGGTTTACCCAGAACACCAGAACAGGAAAGTGATGAACACAAACACCCACACAAACACACACATCTACATGCACTGACTCAGAATGAAGAGAAACAAACACACACACACACACACACACACACACACACACACACACACACACACACACACACACACATTAAAGACGGTACAATATTACAGAGTATCAGAACAGCCCTTAGTGACAGTAGTGAGGAAGAACACGCTTTCAACAGGAAGCAACATGGTGGCTCTTACTCATCAAATCAGAGACTAATGCCAAGATGGCGGCGCGCACGGGTGCAGCGGCTCTTAGCTCTCCAGTTTGGTGCTCGTTTTTACTTTTAATGTGGATATTTTTGAATGTTTGCAACGCCGCCATCTCTTACAGTCGCCAGAACCTAATTGACCTAGGTTTTAAATATAGTTTGTCTGTTTCTGGCGACTATCAGCGAACACACAACATCCTGGTGGAGATAGCGAGACCGCCAGGGTCACCGTGGATGGTCTGCCCGCCCAGCAAGCGTAGAAGGCGACGGAGGGAAAGAAAGCAGAAGAGGGGATGCCGGTCGGGCTCAGACGCTAGGCTACGCAAACATCCACACCGGCCAGCACTTCCGAGCCTTTTCCTATCGAACACCAGATCCATCACCCACAAACTTGACGAATTGGAGCTACAGATAGCCAACACAAGCTTTGCACGTAACTGCAGCATTATTCTTATTACGGAGACGTGGCTTCACCCGCTGATTCCCGACGCTGCAGTCGAGTTAGCAGGCCGCACGCTACACCGGCATGACAGAAACAGCAACTCAGGTAAAAGCAGAGGAGGGGGGCTATGTGTTTACGTGCATAACGAGTGGTGTTGTAACAGCAGGATCATTCACACACACTGTTCTCCTGATTTGGAGGTTCTGGCAGTCTCGTGCAGACCTTTTTACATCCCGAGGGAGTTTACAGTAGTTATTGTGATAGCTGTTTATATACCGCCGGATGCTAACGTTAGCACGGCTCTCAGCCTCTTGCTCAACACCATAAACAAACAACAGCTTGCCCACCCCGATGGGGTTTTTATTGTCGCCGGCGACTTTAACAAAGCGTGCCTAAAGACTGTGCTTCCTAAATTTGTCCAGTTTGTGGACTTTGCTACGAGAGGAGAACACACTTTGGACCATGTCTATTCAAACATCAGGCATGCTTTCAGAGCGACACCCCTCCCCCACCTGGCTGGATCTGACCACCTCTGCATGTCCCTCACCCCCACCTACACCCCCCTGCTGAGAAAAACAAAGCCCCAGACAAAGACAATAAAAACCTGGCCTGAAGGAGCCCTTTCTCAACTGCAGGACTGCTTCTCAACAACTGTATGGGATTTATTCTCCAGCCACAACCTCCAGGAGTACACAGACACTGTACTCTCGTACATCAGGAACTGTGTTGACAATGTCACCGTCAACAAAAGGGTCAGGGTGTTTCCAAATCAAAAACCCTGGATGAATAGCGAAGTGCAATCCCTCCTAAAAAGCCGCAACACTGCCTTCAAGTCAGGGGACAGGGCTGCGTATAGGGCGGCCAGGGCAGACCTGAGTAGAGGCATCAGGAAAGCTAAGGCTGCCTATAGGAGGAGGATTGAAGATCACTTTGCTGACAACGACCCCAGAAAAATGTGGCAGGGGATCAATCACATTACCAACTACAGAAGCAATAACCAGGCAACATCTAGGACTGATGCCTCACTGGCTGAGGATCTAAACCGTTTCTTCGCCCGCTTTGAGACGACCAAGCCCTCAGCTGCCACACCACTTCCACCCGCCCCCAGCACTGGCACACTAACACTTAGGGAGCACCAAGTGAGGTGTGTTCTAAGGTCAGTGAATCCCAGGAAGGCGGCAGGTCCTGATGGAATACATGGAAAGGTTCTCAGAGCATGTGCTGACGAACTGACTGGAGTCTTCACTAAAATCTTCAACCTTTCCTTGTCATCAAACACCGTCCCGCCCTGCCTCAAAACCTCCACCATCATCCCCATCGCCAAGAAGACAGCTGTGGCCAGCCCAAATGACTACAGGCCTGTTGCACTTACGCCTGTAGTGATGAAGTGCTTTGAGAGACTGGTCTGTCAGCACATCAGGGCCGGTCTGCCTCCCACTCTGGACCCCCACCAATTTGCCTACAGGACAAATCGTTCCACCGAGGACGCTATCACCATAGCGCTCCACACTGCGCTGAGTCACCTGGAGCACCGAGGAAGCTATGTGAGAATGCTCTTTCTGGACTTCAGCTCAGCATTCAATCATATCATCCCGGAGATCCTGGTCCAGAAACTGTCTCACCTGGGACTCTCCACCCCCATCTGCCTCTGGATCAAGGACTTCCTGACAAATAGACCACAGTCTGTCAGACTCGGCCCCCACCGGTCCAGCACCATCACACTCAGCACCGGGTCTCCACAAGGATGTGTTTTGAGTCCCCTCCTGTTTACGCTCTACACATCCGACTGCTCCCCTACCCATCTCTCAAACACCATCATAAAGTTCGCGGATGACACCACAGTGGTTGGACTCATCTCAAGGGGGGATGAGTCGGACTACAGAGATGAGGTCAACAGACTGACTGAGTGGTGTTCAGTTAACAACCTCCAACTGAACACCACGAAAACTAAAGAACTTATCTTGGACTTCAGGAAGGGCAGAGCAGACCCGGCCCCACTTTACATTCACGGGAGCTGTGTGGAGAGGGTACACTCCATGAGGTTTCTGGGCGTGCAGATATCTGATGACCTCTCCTGGACTGCAAATACTACAGCGGTGGTTAAAAAGGCCCAGCAGCGTCTCCACTTTCTGAGAGTGCTCAGGAGGAACAACCTGGAGGAGAGGCTGCTGGTGACATTTTACAGAGCCACCATAGAGAGCATCCTAACGTACGGCATAACAACATGGTATGCAGGGTGCTCAGCTGCAGACAGGAAAGTACTGCAGCCACTGTGACAAAGACAAATATTTATATACAGAGGGACAGGCCAACAGAAGAAATGAAGACAATCAGGACAATTAGGGGAGACAGGCAGGAAGCAAAACTAACACGCAAAACAAAAGAAAACACGTTTTCTGAGTCTTTGAAACAAGTCAGAGGGAGGCACGTGGAAATTGGGAAACATGGGAAGTGTGGAGGAAAATATGACTTAGAATAACAGACAAGGGTTAATCCACAACCTTCAACTTATTACTAGAAACTGAAATGTGAAAACAGCAAGAGACTTGATAAAATATCATAAGAATGATAAGTAATCAAAAAGAGGACATCCCAAAATGAATCAAAAACATAGAGCACTGGAATGGCCTCAAAACCAGCAAGAAAACACTTTAAAAACTCACATCCAGAAACGGTAAAGCAATTCAAACCTCGGGGTACAAAAGAGGGGTTGTGCCCTGAGACGAAATCGATATTAATCAAGCTTCAGTAAATAGCTACTTAAATCATCTATCTATCCATCGATGGATGGATGGATGGATGGATGGATGGATAGTCAGTCTTACTCTTAAACCAAAGCGATTAGTGCCTAAACCTGAACAACCAGCAGGTGAAAACAAATCTAAACGGTGACTTCATAGTCTTGTGATTTACAGTGGGGCAAAAAAGTATTTAGTCAGCCACCGATTGTGCAAATTCCCCCACTTAAAATGATGACAGAGGTCAGTAATTTGCACCAGAGGTACACTTCAACTGTGAGAGACAGAATGTGAAAAAAAAAATCCATGAATTCACATGGTAGGATTTGTAAACAATTTATTCGTAAATTAGGGTGGAAAATAAGTATTTGGTCACCTCAAACAAGGAAAATCTCTGGCTCTCACAGACCTGTAACGTCTTCTGTAAGAGGCTTTTCTGTCCCCCACTCGTTACCTGTATGAATGGCACCTGTTTGAACTCATCATCTGTATAAAAGACACCTGTCCACAGCCTCAAACAGTCAGACTCCAAACTCCGCCATGGCCAAGACCAAAGAGCTTTCGAAGGAGACCAGGGCCCTGTTTCAGGAAGCCGGTTTAGTGGAAAAACTGAATAAGTATACCCTGAGTTAACGACAACTCTGGGTTTTCGGTTTCACAAAGCGAGTTCAGCTGAAGCCTGAGTGAGTCACTATGACGACACACGCCGTGAAGCTAACCTGCCCCCTAGCAGGTTTACTACAACTAACCCTGACTGTCTCCGCCCCTTTGTCGGAAACCTGACAGTAGGAAGTGTCAGACATGGCGTGTCCCTTCCTTGAAGAGCCAGTAGATCGTGAAGCCCAAATTCTCCGCAGAGCTCTCCGCCGGGAGAGAGTGATCAGAGCGCGTTTGGACATTTTATCATTTCCTGATGATTGTCTGTGCGAACGTTACCGTTTCTCAGCACAATCTATAATTTATTTGGATAACATCCTCAGGCCATATATTACGCATGTGACACATCGCGGACATGCTCTCAGTTCTGTACATATTATTTGTATTGCACTTCGGTTTTTTGCAAACGGGAGCTTTCTGTATAATATTGGTGACGCTGAGCACGTTTCCAAGGCTACCGTCTGTCGGGCAGTCAGGAATGTTACAGTTGCACTGAAACGTCTCCTCGTCTGTGGTGTTCCCCGGTCATAGACCCACAAGATTCATCAAAGAGGGATGCCACAAAATTGCAGGTATCAGGATGACCAAAACTTAATTTATGATGTGGTGATACTTGAACTACTACTTAAATTTTACATTTATTTTCAGGGTTCCCAGGCGTGATTGGCTGTATAGATGGTACTCACATTCCAATCATTGCTCCTTCAGTAAATGAAGGAGACTATGTGAACAGGAAGTCTTTCCACAGCATTAATGTACAGGTACATAGTTCCCTGTAGCATTTCAAACTAACAAATTATTTCATCATAGTAATGGATGCTAATTTGTGTTCTCTGCACCGTGAAGATCATATGTGATGCTGCCAACATTATCACAAATGTGGAAGCCAAGTGGCCAGGCTCTGTCCATGACTCACAAATATTCCGTGAATGTACACTGAGCACAAAATTTGGACATGGTGAGTTGAAAATACTTTAAAATATATAAAGACCAATTGCTTCAGGGACATTTGAACTGAAGTGTATCCTTCTGTCTTAGGAGAGTTCACTGGCTACTTGCTTGGTGATAGGGGGTATCCATGTTTACCCTATTTGCTTACCCCTTACTCTGACCCTGAACCGGGCCCACAGCAGCGATATAATCTGGCTAATTGCAGGACAAGAGCCAGAGTTGAAATGACTATCGGAATGCTTAAGGCCCGGTTCCAGTGCCTGCAAAGACTCAGGGTCACCCCAGAAAGGGCATGTGACATTATTGTGGCATGTGTGATTCTTCACAACATTGCCACAATTAGAGGAGAACACTGTCCTTCTGAACCAAACAGCAGTGATCCAAACCATGAACATCCTGGCCCTCCCACGGACATACAAGATGGAAGAGCAGTCAGAGACACCATATGTCACAATCATTTCTTTTGACCCATCACCTCAACATGTTGAAAGACGAAAAAACAGATTTTTTGTTCAACTGGCTTTATTGGTCGCCTGTATTTCCTGTACACAAAGTATTAAAAGATGTAAACCTCATAAAGTGTCTCTGTTGCTTCCTCCTCTGTAACAGCTGTCAATGTTTCTTCATTATTTTCCTGCAGTAAAGAAATAAACAACATTGCTGTTCTACTGTAAACTCATATAATCTGTGGAGTATTACTCACAACTGCATGTTGGTCTGGCTCAACAGGAGGCTGCACCAGATGCAGTACACCATCACCATCAACTGATAGAATATGAGGTTTATACAGGTCACTTATAACTTACAAGGGACCAAATGGCAATTAACAAACATACCAATCACCTTACACTTCATTGTCATTATGCTCTCAAAGACAACCAAGACTGAGGGAAGGCAAAATCAGTAGGAAAATAACTTCACTACAAAATAATTCATTATGGTAAAGAGTTTATCAAATGAATGAGTAGCACTGCAAAGGTGACTGTGAAGAAAGGATGTATGCACATCATGTATTATTTTGAATTTACCCCCTATGTAGGCACTTGTGTCTTGCGGGGTTATTGACTCAGAGGATGTCCCCGCAGAGATGCCTTCGGCCACAGGGCGCCCACTGTTTTGGCTGAGGGCCAACTGCTCAGCCTCTGTGAGTGGTGGTGGTGGTGGAGGACCCCCACCTGTTTTTCGGGCCTCCGCTTTTTTTCTGTTGGCTATAACGGGTCACATTTGAGCATACAGAGTAAGCAAATATGTACTTGTAATGTGCTCAGATAATTTCAATAAGTGCTTACAGACAGAAAATTAATGTAGCCTCTAACTGCAATTGATTTACATCGGACAAACAGACCAAGCACTATGGCTCATAATACAATTACACCTTACCTGTTTGGACTATATTTTTATATTTCATTTTTACTTGCTGCCAGGAACGTTTGGGGCCTGTTGGGTTGCACCTGCGCTCACATCACGTCACAAAATAAAATGTATAAAATAACAAATAAAATAACATATGATAAAATAACGTGTTAAATGGGTGGAAATCCCTAGATCAATGTTTAAATTAACACTCACGCATTGACTCTGTCGGCTATGTTTTGCCATGCATGCTCACTTTCTTTTGCAGCTGTCGCTGTGTTACTTTTTTCCGCGGAATTTGCATGTTATCGGCATATGCTGCCATCAGAATTTCGGCCTCAAGCGCTGTAAAATACATTGACCGCGCCTTCTTTCCCTCTGTCTCCATGGTGACTCGCTTAATCTGTGCTCCACTGATCAGGGCTTTATGTATCCTCGTCCGCGCGCTTCACTTGGGGTTAAAGCAACTCCGCGTTGACTGAACTACTTGTTATCAGCCTTTCTGAAACCGAATATTCCGAGTTGGACAGTTCGGGGTTACTCAACCCTGCGTATCGTTTTTCACTCTGAGTTTTCTAAACCGGCTTCCTGAAACAGGGCCCAGGAAAAGTATTGTAGACCTGCACCAGACTGGGAAGAGTGAATCTACAATAGACAAGCAGCTTGGTGTGAAAAAATCAACTGTGGGAGTAATCATCAGAAAATGGAAGACATACAAGACCACTGATAATCTCCCTCGATCTGGGGCTCCACGCAAGATCTCATCCCGTGGGGTCAAAATGATCATGAAAACGGTGAGCAAAGATCCCAGAACCACACGGGGGGACCTGGTGAATGACCTGCAGAGAGCTGGGACCAAAGTAACAAAGGTCACCATCAGTAACACACTACAACGGCAGGGAATCAAATCCCGCAGTGCCAGACGTGTTCCGCTGCTGAAGCCAGTGCATGTCCAGGCCCGTCTGAAGTTCGCCAGAGAGCACATGGATGATACAGCAGAGGATTGGGAGAATGTCATGTGGTCAGATGAAACCAAAGTAGAACTTTTTGGTATAAACTCAACTCGTCGTGTTTGGAGGAAGAAGAATACTGAGTTGCATCCCAAGAACACCATACCTACTGTGAAGCATGGGGGTGGAAACATCATGCTATGGGGCTGTTTTTCTGCCAAGGGGACAGGACGGCTGATCCATGTTAAGGACAGAATGAATGGGGCCATGTATCGTGAGATTTTGAGCCAAAACCTCCTTCCATCAGTGAGAACTTTGAAGATGAAACGAGGCTGGGTCTTCCAACATGACAATGATCCAAAACACACCGCCCGGGCAACAAAGGAGTGGCTCCGTAAGAAGCATTTGAAAGTCCTGGAGTGGCCTAGCCAGTCTCCAGACCTCAACCCCATAGAAAATCTGTGGCGGGAGTTGAAAGTCCGTGTTGCTCGGCGACAGCCCCAAAACATCACTGCTCTCGAGAAGATCTGCATGGAGGAATGGGCCAAAATACCAGCTACTGTGTGTGCAAACCTGGTAAAGACCTATAGTAAACGTTTGACCTCTGTTATTGCCAACAAAGGTTATTTTACAAAGTATTGAGTTGTATTTTTGTTATTGACCAAATACTTATTTTCCACCCTGATTTACGAATAAATTCTTTACAAATCCTACCATGTGGATTCATGGATTTTTTTTTCACATTCTGTCTCTCACAGTTGAAGTGTACCTCTGGTGCAAATTACTGACCTCTGTCATCATTTTAAGTGGGGGAACTTGCACAATCGGTGGCTGACTAAATACTTTTTTGCCCCACTGTACATCACCACACTTAAACTCTCTTTAAAACAAGTTTAAAACAAGTTGTATAAACATCGGTTATAGCTTCATAGCAGTCATCCAAACAATGTTTACAGCTGTACCAGATGTTTTCTGGTGGCCTGAGGAGCATTTCTGCTCTGTTGACCTTTGGGATTACTCAACAGCACGTGACAGAAAACTACACAACCCACAAGGACACCTCTTTTTTCTCTGCAAGGCAGAGGACGCAGTGTAATGTGCAATGATTTAAAGAGATAGAGCTCTTTCATGTTTTTCTATGACACTTGACATAAATGTATTTATTTCAAACTCTGTGATATCGTTGTATTTCTTTGTTTAAGAGTAAAATCTGAGGGACACAGGCCTGGACAGGTAGGGAAAAATATGTATTCTCTGACCAGTTGGTGAGTGGTTGGAGCTGGACAGGAGGGGCTTGTGGCAATGCGGGAACTGCACAAAAATCCACCTTATTGTTCTGGAAAGGCCGGAGTGCCATGTCTCCCATAAATTGCTGGATTGTCTGCAAACAATTGTTGCACTTTTTCTACTAGTGGTTGAAGTAATCACAAGGGGCTGCAACAGTTAGCAACTGCCAGCAACCTCCTGCAACTACTTGCCAAGTGGTTGTGGAATACACAATTTTCTCCTACAAGCAGGAGTCCTGGTTGCCAAAGGATCACCAACTGGTCTCTAGGCCTCAGGGACTGGGGCTTTGGTATTGATTGCACAGTGACTGACAGCAAACCTCAACAACCACTCACCACTGACTGGGGAATATGCATTTTTCCCTTGCAACTAGTGGTTTCCAGATGGTTGCTAATCAGTGTCCTGGCCTGTGTGACTGGGGCCTACGCTGTTTTGTTTGTGCCTGGCCTTGTACATTTGTATGTGCTTTGAATGGTGAGGTTTTGAGGGTAAATCCATGGCTATAGCACACTTTGGAAGCTTTATGTTTAGGTAACCTGATATGGAAGTGGCACAATTTTCATCCCAGTATGCAGTGAAGAGTCTTACTGTATACAGATAACAAAATTTTAATGTTAAGTCAATGTGGTTATGTATAGTGACTCTGGCTCCCTTAGATATCCATCCACCCATCCATCATAGGGACTTATCCCAGCTGTAATAGTGCAGTGGTAATGTATTTGCTAATAAATGACTAATGTCACTCTTGTTCTTGTCTTCTAAATTTCTATATGGACTGTGGCCACAATAGTCATAATAGGAAACTGATACAGCCTGGCTGTTGGTTTGGATTAACAGAACGGCCTGGGATGGAGCCACATTCCCATTTTGAATTATTGTTTCAGGCCATCCCTGTGTGCAATACACAGTATTTACTAGCTGTTTATAATAGAGTTATATAAATGTAACAGTATTTATGTTGTGTGTGATTCCACTTGTCACGATAAACACAATTTGTTATCCGTGTATGTGTGACACTGTATTGTCTCAGTGGCGCCCTCTCTCAGAGATGGTGGACAAAAGTCAGTTCATGAGAGATGTGTGTTATGGGCACAACTAGTAATGCATGTGTCTGCTATATGACACTGTAAATGATTTAACTGTTAGTACGAAGAGTTTAAGTGGACAGCTGAGCTTTTAAAGTGCTAAAAAATCTATATAACAGAATAATAGACTCGCTAAGCTAAGTGCAAAGATTCTGAGCTTCTGTGACGTGCTGTTCTTAGAGCTGCCCATAATGAGCCAAATATCGGACCAGGACATATTCTGACTTTATCCAGGTACGCATTTACACATTATTTTATTTGTTATATTATTCCAGATGCACATCTTCACATTAATGTGTTTTATTATTGGGCATAATGATAATATTATATGTTATATTTTATAGCCAATGTCGAAACTTTGCCAGTTCATGAGATGTGCCTGAGGCAGCGCCAACCTGCCTGAACGAGATTCTGATCTTATCCAGGTACACGCTTTCATAGTTCTGTATTTGTTATATTACTTGCCACAACATTATTTGTTATAGTATTAGACAGTGTTGAAACGTTGGCAATTCAATAGAGACGTGCCTGAGAATGAAAGGTTTGCACGACCAGAACATATTCTGCTCTTATTTTAGATTTTCTATTCATTAGCAAAAGTTATTATGACATGTTGTTTTTTCAGATGACGTTGGACAACAGGACATCATCCCGTGGAGCTCTGCTTCAAAGCCTCCAGCTCAGCGTTTTTGTTGTCACCGTCTTGGTGTTTTCAGCTATGGCAGGCAGCTGCCAGACAGGACTGTGAAACCACACACAAGTCGGTCAACAGACATTAGCCAGACAGCATGTCTTCTTTTTGGATTTTTAAAATGTCAATAATTTACAAAACTCGCTTAATGTTTTATTCATTGTGATAATTATGTTGACCAGAAGTGGGCAATATTACCCAAGAGAACATGATATTACACGTTATGGCAATATCATAAAATACTCAGTAGTACTGAGGCCCTGTGAGGGGCATTTGAGGGTCTTTCAAACTTTTATTTGGACACTGGCTGCTTTTTCACTCATTTTGAGTCCAGTCCTTGCACGTGACCATTTTCACAGGAATGTTTTGGGGGCTTTTTTGTTTTTTTGTCTGTTGGGCCACTTAATACTGACCTATGAATAACTGAAGCATAAAAGGGCACCTCACTTAGGGGATGAGCCACTGTTGTGTCTACGCATAACAACAACTCAGCACAGACCCAAACAGTTTCTTTACACTCTGTTTGCTTCATTTACAGCCTGTCACGAAAACATGTCATTTGTTCCATTTCTTTAGCTGAATCTATGAAAAATGTCAATAGCACAGTTTGACAGGCATAAAACAGATTTCTACACAAACAAAATGAGCTATTATTAGAAGACTTGGCATATCTCAACATGGTTTGCAGTGTGTCGGAAACCGGACAAGTGGAGGGCAAACAAAAGAAGTGGTACGCCTAAAAAAGCATCTACAGCAGATGAAGAGTATGTGAAAGTCAAGTCCTTAACAAATGGGAAAATATCCAGCAAAGACCTGACACAGGAACTGAGAGATGCATGCCTTCAGTTGATCCATTTACTGTTGGAGCTTCATCAGAAATGGAGCATCAGTGTCAGCAGATCTTATGGAGTGAGGAATCCAAATTGAACCCAATTAAAGTTTTGGAGGTCAAAGAGGTCAGGAGAAGTAAAACAAGGTCTGCAGACATCTGCAAAACACAGCAGAGGATCTGTCATGGTTTGTAACTACGTTCCATTCAGCGTGTTGGAGATCTTCTCAGAAATGATGCAATTTTGAACACAGAAAAGCACCATCAGATACTGATCTTAATTTTTCAGCATGACAAAGATCCCAAACATACTGTCAATGAAGCAAAAGCATAACTTTAAAAAAGAAAACCGCTCAGTGTGAACACTGTTAGTCATGCATTGTCCTCCCCAGAGTCTCTCAACATCATTAAAGCCGAGTGGGATCATTTTGACAGAACGGAGGAAAAGGCATCGATTGTCTCTAAAGAAGAGACTGGAGTATCTCTGGAGGCTATTCCAGAAAACGACTTAAAGAAATGACAAGAAAGCGGAGAAAGGTGACAGAGAGAGTTCAGGCTGTGATGAAGAATAAAGAGGGTTGTACCAAATGTTGACATTCATCTTAGAATTGTACAAACTCTGTTTTTGCACCTATATTCCATCTCCTTGCAAAATCGAAGGAGTGACCCAAAACTTTGGCGAGTAGAGCAGCTCATTGATTTTAGTATGGTCAGCATACATCTCTCAAAAAGGAGACATCCTCTTCAATTTGTTCCACATTTACTCTGCAATTCATCAAGATGCAATAAAATACTGCTCTTATCACATATTTTTACTTCATCCTAATTCATACAATAAATCTACTTGCTTTTAAAAGCAAGTAGTGAAAAAACAAGAGAAGTGTGTGGCATTATTTCAGGGACAGTGTGGACCCAATAATGGTTCCCGGATATTCTCTTAAACCTGGTTGTTACTCGCTTTTTTAAAGCTCATTATAAAAGAAAGGGTCCAGGAATGCAGCCGTGATTACAAGCAATAACTATGAGGTCAGAAAATAAGCTCCATGGCGTCACGCTGGACTCCTCTGAGCAACAAGAAAACACCCACGCATCCCCATACACACTCAAACGCCCATTAAAAAAACAGCAGAGCAGGCATACCGCTCTGAGAACAGGAAAAGCCTTTTTTTCTCGAGCACCTGCAGCATTCAGCTCAAATACTCACCTGTGTCACTCAGGTTCCTAATCCTCCTCTGAGTCAGCTGAAGGGGTGGGAGAATTTCGAGAAGCCTTACCTTCATCTTGTGATGAAGCAGATATGGGAACAGATGAGGCCGGATTAGAGAGCACAGTGTGCCAAGACCGGGAAGTGAACCCCGCAACTCTGTTGGAGGAGCTGGGAATTTAAGCCGGTGTCTAGCCACAACAGATACAGAACAGACCCATGCAGAAGACTGAATCCAGTGGATTTCTCATGTTCTCTGGTCACTTGCATTATTTCTCATATACCTATGAAAAGAGGAAAAAAGTCTTTTTTGATGTTAAAGAGGAGCTTAAGTGGAAATGATGAGGAAGTTTAAGACCTCAGGCAGAAGGCTTCATCCTGCATCTCTGTAACTTTTATAAAGGGCCAGCCAGCTTTGCATAGATCTCTGCATCAGCATGAAGTCATAGAGAGGGAGTATACTTTGTATGGTCATCTCAGGCACACAGCTCTGGCTGTGAACTCTGGTGCTCCACCTTCCTGTTGTACAAACCTTTTCTTTATTATCCCTCCACTCAAGTCAGATTGTGGTATGACAGCAAAAACAGACGCAGACAGGCGGCGGTTTCTATTGCTTCCACAGAGAGTGAAGGTCCAGACAGAGTTTCTCTTACCAAGTGGCAAACATGGAAGAGATGTGCAGATCAGTTTGTAACAAAGGAATTAAATGCATCTGACTTTTTGTTCAACTTTCTGCTTATTTGGTTGCAACGTAGTCCTCCACATACATAGACTAGCACAATGTAAGCAGCATGTTAAGTCATTTATGTGCATGTAAACTGCTTTGTTGCATGGTAAGCAAAGCATGTAAGACACGAGCATCAAAGCAGGAGGTTGAGAGTCTGAGTCACCCTTGATTTTTCTTTCTTCTTTGTTCTTTTTTGGTTCAACACAGAAACGTTTGCTGGTAATCGTCACGGTCTGCTGTTTTCTACATGCCTCAACATTTTATCCTAAAAGAATCTGATGGGAAGTATCTGTAGAAGATTTTGGGGAGTTAATCAAAATTAAAGATCACAGAGTGCCTTCAAAACATTTTTGATCTGCTTCACCACCAAAGGGGAAGATTAGAGGATTACTAAAGATACTGTGTAGGGAAATGAACATCTCAAACAAATTTCACAGCACTCAGTCCAACTGATGCTTCAGTCTGTGACAAAATTATGACCCAACATTTGAGCATTTTTGCAGTTATAGTAGAAAGAATGTAACACTCATTATATTACATATTGCAGAAGAAGAGCTACAGAATCAAGGCTTAAATCGAATCGAGGCTAACAACCCTCTCTGTGTTTGGATATGTTATTATTATGTAATTATGTTGACCTCCAAACATGATGCGTTTGTGGTGTTCATCATCAGCTGAAAGATTTATGGAGTCATCTGCAAAGCAGCCAAAAAAACTGTTACCTTTGTGACCTTTGCATCTTTTGTTTAAATTTCTTAGCACCACAAATTAAATTCCTCTGAACCCCAGAGCACTGAACTGGACAACAATGAGATGCACAAATAAAGCTCAAAGTATCTGCATAGATAAGCGAGTACAGCTGTGTCATTTCTGTTTGTCAGTTGGATAAACTGAGCAAAACGCTGCAACAGATTCTCACTCATCTGCTCCGCCTAATCACAGAAAAGCACACCAGCACAGTCAGGCCGCGACTTCACGGTGGTCTGAGTTATCTGAGGGGAGACACGAAGAGCAGCAGAGACCAGTGATCAGATGTGTCACCCAGTGAACTTTCCATCCTCTCTGTGCGTTTATCTGTGGGCAGATAAACAAACACACATACAGAGATGCTGATATGAAATCAGCCCTTCTCTTCACCGCTGTGCTGGAGCATCTGAGAAAACTCTGAGCTGAGATCAGACCACAGAGTGGAGACGTTTGATCTGTTTTTTTTTTTTATTTCAGTTCAAATTAAATAAAGCTGCTGATTCCTGCACAGCTTCTGTTTTGCTTAAATAAAGTCTGTTCTGATTCAATGATTTTCAGTGTCTCACTGGAAGCTCCAGAACCTCTTTTTGCACACATCTTTGCATGCAAGTCTGGCTACTTTTTGTTGTATTTCCTCTGAAACAGCCCACATAAAACCACAGATTTAATTATCCTCATACTGCAAAATATGCTGATTGTGTTGTGGTAATTTGTCTTATTTTCCACTGTTCTTGTTGACAACTGGTTACAGAGAAAGAGCTAGAGGCCAGTGTCAGGCAAGTGGAAGCTGGCTGCTTAGAATCAACAGTTAAACTGTGTTGTATAATACTAAAAAGAAATATGAATGATTAGTTTTGCAGACAAATAGCTTTGATTTGAGCTACAGAGGGTATGTAGGTCTTTACTTATTCATGCTACACACAAAACTCCAGCTGAAAGCCTGCAGCATCAGAAATGGTGTTACAACAACTTCTACTTAAGACGATGTCTCCCCAAACTCGTCCACAGTGCTGTCAGGCTACAAAATAGTGATTTATCATTCTGAAGGTGAGTTATAAATAATTTACGCTACACATTTTAGCTCACAGGGGGCTCCTTTATCATTGCTTTTTAGTCTATTCTTCATAATGTTGGAAATGGGGACATCATTTAGACGAAAAGTGATTTGTACGTGCTGATTTCTAACATAAACCATGGGTTAGTTACCATGGAGATTTACCCAGGTAACAGCTGCATCACCTTTGTGGGTGGCTCGCTAAACCTCAAAGCCTGCTTAGCAGCACAGGCCTCTGGACAAAGAGTTTCCCCGTCTCCAACAAACCAACTAACAGCACACTGAAACTAGAGTTCAGCTTTTTCCCAATCAAATCCGGTAAAAATGATTTATCTGCAACTGTTCTGTGGTTGGTTTGCTTCCTCTTGCAATGCAAGCATTTTAAAGTGGGTCAAATCAGCCCACGAACTCTCCCAACATCATCCACAGGCCGAGCATGTGCTGCGTGGGACGTGGCACATACATTTTTTGTGATCAGAACCCAAACGGAAAACGGTGCTAAAACCTGTACACAACAGTTTCACTTGCACTGTGAAAATTCACTTCAAAGGATTCCAACTAAACTTTAAACTCTTTTGATTAAAGCTACATTCAGCTGCTCCCTTATTTGAAAGAGGTCAGCCTGGCAGGGAGCTTTGCATGTTTGATTTGGCAGATTTTTACAGTGACCTTCCTGATGCAACCCCAGAAGCATTTGGGTCTCCTCCCAGAACCAAACCAAAGACCTTTTGCTTGTCAGATGAACACGTGAACTGCTACAGTAAAGAGCCAGAAGCTACATTTATTAGGAACAGGTAAACATTTTTTTTCTGTCAAAAGATGCTTCAACAACTGATTTTTATTTGTTTTTTATCCTTATGCTTCCTTTGTTTCCTAATTATGTCCTATAAAAACACTGATGAACACACACATTAACCTTTTTGGTTATAATTTGATATCATTTTGAGGGGAAAATTTAAAAAAGGATGAAAAAGAATAAAAAAATAGTTTTATTCCCTCAAATGATTAAGTGTATGCACGTGTAGTTGATACATAAAAGCTATACATGGAGGTAAATACATCGTAAATCAACAGCTGTGGTGTATCAATGATATTTGATCCATGAGTGATTTAATATTTTCATGTTTTCTTTATAGTTAGCATGTTTTTAACCATCCAAGCAGTTTCAAATTAACCACCTTGCAACCGCTCTGACTAATCTTCTACCTCATCTGAGAATCCAAGAACCCTGATAAACCAATACTGACAATGTTGCATTAACAGCGACGGGTCCAAGGCCTTCAGCTTCATTAGACAACAGACCTGAGAGTTTCAGCCGCTACAAAGTAGATATGAAAACCAAACACACAACTTTGATCAGGCTCCAAACACACACCAGTTTCTACACTGTAAAGACAAAAAATTCAGTCCTTCTTCGATATTATGTTATGTTATCATGTAAAGGCTCTAATTGCTAGACATTACCTGAGATTGGACTGAGAGAGGATGAGAAAACTGAATGAATTCGCCAGCTAAAAAGGTTCAGGCCGGAAAAGGATTAAAAGAGTTATTCACAAGCAGCACAACTCCAATCACAGTGGTGCTTCATATAACTCATAACTGCGCTCACAGGCGCACAAACGTAAACACACCACAGACGTCAAACTTGCCCTTTTGGTTGTCTCTGGGGTCTCTAAGGTGCTCGTGCAGGTGATGATGTAGTCGGGATAGACGGTGGACCAGCCACTCTCTGTACAGTTCCTGCTGAGGTTGCCTGAAAGAAAACCGACTGGTTTTAGAGCCTTTTAGAACTGAACTAGTAGATTTCATGAAACCTAACATCAGTGCTGCATATAAAGATATATTGCCCTGATTTTTTTTTTAAAGCTTCAGTGATATTTGTCCACAGATTTTAGATTTGGATAACTGGAATAACAATTATATAACACCAGTGCAGTCAGATTCACAGCAGCAGTTGCCTGGACAGACAAACACAAAGTGGAGATGTTTGTTCCTAATCAGAGCGCCACATTTGGAGAAAACCAAACACAATTGTCAGCATGGTGGTGGAGGGCTCATGATTTGGGCTTGTTTTGAAGCCACAGGAACCTGGACACTCAAAGAATCAGCATAATGATGACACATGTCCATTTTTACCCTCTCAAACAGCTGTCATCAGAGGCAGGCACATGCGTAGGCCTCAGTGAGGACTTTTGATACTGAGCAGCTACTGTTCTCGTCTGTGGTGCTGATTGTGATGCTCATCTATTAATGCTGTGTGTTTCTGCAGAGGCAGCGAGAGGAGGATAAACCAGCCGCTCACTGATGCTACTGAAGGAAATCACAGAGGGTTGGACAGATGGCGTCAGCCGCTGTGCAAATGATCACAAACATTAACAGAAGCAGCTCAAGAAGCACTGGATGGAGACGATAAAAGAGCCACAAGTCAAAGTGAGAAATGGCAGAAAGTTAAAAAAGAAAGAGGTCAAAGAAGTTCTGTTATATTGAAAATAAGTATTAAAGAATTTCAGTGGTAGTAAAAGCAAACATCTTTTCACTTAAGCTTACTTAATCACTCCTTCTTATTAGTGTTGAGACTGGTGGCATTTGAGTGAATCCACTGGATACTTAAAAAGGATTATTTTTCTGTATCAGAGTTCAACAAGATGAAGATTTCAAAGTTTTCAAGCACACAAAAACTAAATTATAATAAATAATAAAATGTTGAGTATGCCACAGTCTTTAAACAGTCCATAAACTGCTGCACAGTGCTGAGTCCTCAGACTTTGTGTGGCGGGGTCATACTAAGTGTCAGCTGTCTTAAAATGTTTTACATGTCGGGGGAAGTTGAAGCTTCCTTTAACTGAAAGTCTGTATAATTTCCAGAACACACTTTTTGTTTTTTTTAGCAAGTCAAGTGTGTGTGTGCGTGTGCGTGTGTGTGTGTGTGTGTGTGTGTTAACAAAGATGATTGAAGGGCAGCAGGAGGAAGTGTGTCTCTGAGAAGAAGCTCACCGTTCTTGTGAAAAAGCAGCAGGAAGGGGGTGGGACAGTGTAAGGTCAGCACATCGCCGACCGCGGCGCTCGGCCAACATGAAACGTTGTCCCACTCGCCGTGACATCCTGGACAAACATATACAGAGATACACACACAGACATTAGAAGTGTGAACTTGCCTGCACAGAACTTCCTGTTTGGCTGAGCGACTTGTGCGGAGCTTCTGTGCGAGCTGCTGATTGAACGTGGACAATAAATCCAGCCCACATGAAAGCAGCCTGTGAGGTTTGGACATTTAGCTTTACTGCTCAGCCAGGAGGGACAAAGACATTCACGTAACACTCTGAAGGCCTCTTAATAGTTAAGTTAAAAATAAATGTAGCCTGATGAGGCCTGAGAGTAACTAATGCTGGTACTGTCCTTTTACATCAAACACACATGTGTATCTATAGAGCAGCGTGAGAAAAAGCTCACAGTCTGAAAGCTGAGACCACACAGATTAAACACATTTTATTATCTCTGTGCTCAAACATTCGCACACATGACCGTTCACAAACAGCCTCTGTATGTCTGTGCGTCAGTCTTTGGTTACTCGTGTTGTGGTTTCACACAGAAATCATCCTAATATACGTCGTGAACATCTGGAGACTCTACTGATGCCGACTGTGTGCAGCAGTCCTTCAAGCCTTTTATTCTCTGAGCCTTTTATTCTTGCTGAAAAACAAGAGGTTAAAAATCAAAGCTGCTTCGTCAGTCAGCTCAAGCATCACACAGAGGTTTGTGTGAGCACAGCAGGCATATCCATGGTGTCACTTTGTACGTTACCATCACTTTATGAATTAATGCGTGTTTCCATCCGGGGTACTTCTCAAAAAAGTAATGCATTACCTTACTTTATTTCTATACTGTCAGACGTAAATTGTGACAGAAGGATAACAGGCCTCCAACTCGCACTGGAGCAGTTCACAGCCGAGCGTGAAGCAGCAGGAATGAAAATCAGCACCTCCAAAGAGTGGCTCATTCTGGGATGAGTTCCTGCCAAAGTGAAGGAGTTTAAGTATCTCAGGGTCTTATTCATGAGTGAGGGGAGAAGGGAGCGAGAGGTCGACAGACGGATTGCTGCTGCAGTGATGGAGATGCTGTACTGGTCCACTGTGGTGAACAGAGAGCTGAGTGAAAAGTGAAGCTCTCAGTTTACCTGTCAGTCTACGTCCCCACCTTCACCCATGGTCACGAGCTGTGGGTAGCGACCGAAAGAATGAGATTGCAGATACAAGCGGCGGAAATGAGTTTCCTCTGAAGGGTGGCTGGCCTCTCCCTTAGAGATAGGGTGAGGAGTTCAGCCATGCAGGAGGAGCTCTGGATGGGCCAGTTGAGGTGGTTCAGGCATCTGACTAGGATACCTCCCAAGCACCTGCTGGGTGAGGTGTTCCAGGCATGTCCCACCAGGAGGAGGCCCCGGGGCAGACCCAGGACACGCTGGAGAGATTATATCTCTCGGCTGGCCGGGGAACACCTTGGTGTTCCACCAGACAAGTTAGAGGGTGTGGCCAGGAAGAAGGAGGTCTGGGCTTCTCTGCTTAGGCTGCTGCCCCTGATAAGTGCAAGAAGATGGATGGATGGATGGATGGATGGATGGATGGATGGATGGATGGATGGATGGATGGATGGATGGATGGATGGATGGCAGGAAGAGTAGAAAGGGAAAGTTTACAAGATGGGGAAACCTGCTATGCTGTATCTTTTAGAGACTGTGGCACTGCTAAAATTCTCACTGGGAATGACCAATTGGACAAGATTGGAAATGAGTGCATCAACGGGATGGCTCAGGTGGAGCTGTTGGGAGACAAACATAGAGAGACAGGACTGAGATGGTTTGGGCATGTGCAGAGGGAACGTGGGTATATTGGACAAAGATGGCTGATTGTGAAGCTGCCAGGCAAGAGGAAAAGAGGAATACCTCAGAGGAGGTTCATGGATGTAGTGAAGGAGGACATGCAAAGGGTTGGTTTGACAGAGGAGGATGTTGCTGTGGTGACTTCCACTCTAATGAGGGCATATCAAAGATGTGGAAAAATGAAGTCTTCAAGTCTGACTGCTCAATGCTTTTGTTATTTGCAGCATGCAGGTCACACAGTTTTCACTTTGCCTTCACGTTTTTATCCTTTCTTGATCAAAATGAATCATTTTTAAATCATCTGATTGTAGCACAAGTGCAGAAAAGAGGTATGTTTGATTTCTCTTCGATCCACCCTCCAAGCAGGTAACTGAAGAAGCCTTTTTAACATTTATAGCTAGCATTTGTGTATGTGTACATGTGTACATTTGTGTGAGTGCGTGTATGTGTGAGTTTGTGCTTTTTGTGGAGTGTTTGATCTCACAAGGTAAACAGCTCAGTGTTGCAACACCGTCTGAAATAGCGTCCAGAGACACACACCACTTCACATCAACTGATTTCATTCAGTGCACTCACACATACACACACACACACACACACACACACACACACACACACACACACACACACACACACACACACACACTTTTCCTTACTTGATATGGATCTGAATACTTTTCCGAGGCCTAATATTCAGTGATGCTCTTACAGCAGATTATTTTGCGTCTGCTCCTGCACACGCAGCAGACGTATCGTAAAATACTTTGGATGGGGATTTCCAAACACTTGCTCGTGTGTGTTTCAGTGCATGCGTACCTGCATGAGTGGAATTGTTCGGCTGCAGCTCTGTCTGACAGTCACTCTTTGCTTTCTGCATCTCCCAGTAGAACTGGCAGGGAGAAAACATTCCATTAACCTGTCGGGATGAAGGGAAATACATCTTATGAATATTATCTCCAAAATGAACAAACCTCCTGCGTCAGGCTCTTTGTCTCAGGTTGTGCTGTGCACTCTGGTGTTTGACATACGTGCTCCAGTTTTCTGGAGTAAAGTTCATGTTTCTGCGATCTGCTCTCCTTTCACTCCTATCTGCAGCTTTCAGGGGGAGGATTTAGGCAGTGGTGATGATTTGGGAAGACAAAAAAACACTTCTGCTAAAAGCAAAAACCAAAGCAGGTTAGGTTCCTCGTTAGAGATCAGCGTGTATGACACAATCAAGTCTCCATAAAACAGTGTCACCACTCATGAAGGATCCCTCAGAGGCCTCTGCAGACAGCAGGAAGTTTCTATAATCTTTGTCTTTCCCTGAAGAGCATCGGTAATAAGTCCAGAGTCTCAGCGGCAAGTTTGGTCCTTTATTTTATTCTATGTTGGCTGCAAACAGTTTCACAACAGTTTTATTGTTTTAAAAGCATTAATATATATATATATATTCTAATTTGTGCATCAAATCTGCAGATACTCCAAATCTTTATGTGAATTCTGTTTTTGTATTTAATTTTTACTCTCAGAGCGTTAAACCCCACCAAGGCTACAGCTGAAGGAATAACAACAACTATTTAATGAAGTACTTGAGTATAATCCATCAGATTATCCTGTCTTTTAATGACACAGTTGTGATACTGAAACATCTGTTAGCTTATTTTGCTAGCTTTCTTTCCTGACCTGACCAAACTTTATTAAATTTCGCACACAATCTCACACCACCCTGGTACTAAACTGCTTTACAGCACCTTTCCTCTCACACCCACTCACTCTGTTGATTGTCTGCAGCAGCTGTGTTACTTCCAGCCTGTATCGTGTGTGTGTGTGTGTGTGTGTGTGTGTGTGTGTGTGTAATCTTAGTACATTCTTCCATGTTTGTGATTGGTTAGATGCTGTCACCACAACCCTTTTCAAGTGAGCACACTTGTAGTTAAATTGGGAAATCCTTCGGTCAATTTAGGAAAGCTTTGTGTGACCACTTATCTTGATTGTCGGTGTTAGGATTAGTGTGAGTGAGTCCAGATGAAAGAAGGATACCCAGAGTTTGATGAACAGCCTGTTAAAAAACCAACGAGTTGCAAAGTGACCCAGAGACCTCAAGCTGATTGAAATGTTGTGGTGAGAGCTGTTCATGAACAAATGAACACAAACTTCAATTAAATGAAGTGACGCTGTGAAGAAGTATAGGCCCAAATTCTCCCACAACCATGTGAGAAACCGATAAAGTCCCACAGAAAGCAGTTAATTAAAGTTATTGCTCCTAAACGAGGTTCTATAACCGAGACACCTATTCAATCATGTGGTGTAATTAGCCTATCACAGGGCTGCACAGAGGCCTGTGAGAACTTTTTATTTTCCAACGATTGTAAGACTGACTCCTCGGGTTGGGGGCGTGTGGTGGTTGGATCGATACAGCACAGTATTGGGATATTTTGCATGATGATATTGTAATAAAAAAGGGACACCAAATATTGATACTTTATTACATAAAAATACTACAAACAATAGGCTCGTGTCATGCACCAAAATGAGATCATGTCCATCAAGCAAACTAATATTAAACGACCAAAAATCATCCAACAATTTACCCACTTAGCGTGACAAAGCTACCTCCTAATTCAGAGTAAACTAATGCAGTAAAAATAAAACAGCGACCTCCTTGCATCTACAGAAAACAAAACAAAAAAAGCAGGGGCTGCCTGGTGATTATATTGACTTTGTGATGACTAAATTGTTTCCCAGAGCTGCACAATTTTGATCGGAACGCAATTGCAGTCGTCTGATAGGATGCAACCTTTCTGCAGACAGTCACAGTGTGACGTGGGCTGAGAGTAATGACTCTCGGAGTGATCGCTGGCAGAGGAAAGATTTATTTGAAGAGTTCCAGTCAGGTTTAAAAATTCATCACAGCACAGAAACGGCTTTAGTGAAGGTTACAAATGATCTGCTTATGGCCTCTGACAGTGGACTCATCTGTGTGCTTGTCCTGCTAGACCTCAGCACTGCATTTGACACTGTTATTTATAAAATTTTATCACAGCAATTAGGGCATGCCGTAGGTATTAAAGGTCCTGGTACATATCTATCAAATAGACTCCAATTTGTGCATGTAAATGGAGAGTCCTTTCCACACACTGAAGTTAATTATGGAGTCCACAGGGTTCCATGCTAGGACCAATTCTATATATATTATAGACCAGTGGTCTCCAACCTTTTTTGCACTTTTAAGGTGTCAAAGATAAATACAACTAAATAAAATGATACGACCAAGACAAAAACAGTGGTATTTTGTAAATATAATAATAAACGTGAATTCGCTGTGTAATTGTGTAACTTTATTAGCAGCATCCTCCTGAAATGCCCCAACAACATCGAGAGTAACATCCTCCTCTCTGCCCCTTAATGCTCTCTGGTCGTTATGGTAACGTGTAAACATTTCTTTCAAAATAAGACGCACAACTGCAACACGGGAAAAGACCCAGGGAAACCAAATTAACACTAAAAACCCTGAAATCCATAAATTTCACACCCGGTACCAAACCTGTCCGTGGCCCGGGGGTTGGGGACCGCTGTTATAGACGTTTCCCTTCGGCAGTGTCATTAGAAGGCATAGGATACATTTTCATTGCTATGATACCCCGCTCAATCTATCCATGAAGCCAGATAACACACATCAGTTAGTTAAACTGCATAAACGTCTTGAAGACATAAAAACCTGAATGACCTCTAATTTTCTGCTTCTAAATTCAGATAAAAATGAAAAATGGTTATTGTGGTTTAGCCTAAAAATCCTCGAAATACAGATTCTAACCAGATTCTTACTCTGGGTGTCATTATGTGTTTGATCAGGATGTGTTAAACAAACATGTAGGACTGCTGCTCGCATTTGTGCAATGACATCCTGTCTCAAAGTGATGCTGAAAAACTAGTGCATGCATTTAGTACTTCTAGGCTAAACTATTGGAATTTATTATTATCAGGCTGTCTTATAAAGCCGTATATAACCATTAGTTGTTATTAATCTCTGGCTCTCTTCCACAGCATGTCTTTTTTCCTGTTTTCCCCCATCGACCCCAATCAGTTAATGCAGATAGCTGCCCATTCTGGAGCCCGGCTCTGTCGGAGGTATGTAGGGTCTTTACCTTGTAGTTTAAAGCAACATGAGGTGATGCTGAGTGAAGGTATTGCTACTGCAACTCAGTCATCCAGGTAACACTAAAATCAAAAGACTCAATAAGGGTTTTTATAGTAAGGGGAAAGTTCAATTTTAGTTAAACCTTCGAGAAAAAAATAACAAATTTAAGCAGTTATGATATTAACTACAAATTAGAAATACATTTATATATTTGAAAAGTATTTGGTTGCAGTTTGGTTCAGTTGCACAGAAGCTGCCTTTGAAAACAGATTTCAATCTGAACCTCATTAATTAGCCTCACCTCGTTCGTACTGACTGTGCCGACTCGAGTGCTACTGAATGAGAACCATAACCCACATTTTCCTGCTGCCACCGTCAAACCCTCATATGTGTGAGTGTGTGTGCTGGTACAGCTGATGGTAGCCATGGACACACACTCAAACAGACTGTACACAAAGGGCAACATGAACAAAGAAAAACACTCAAACAGAACAAGTTCATGTGTCAACTTGATTCACTGATATACCGCGAATGTGCGTGTGTGTTGGGAGGTCTGTTTACACTTGGATTTATGGTCACTCTGCACAGTGTTTCAGATCTGTCAGTCTGTTTATACACACACACACACACACACACACACACACACACACACACACACTAAAATGTCTTTAGCCAAAAACCTGACCGTGATATCACCTATCATGCTCACCAATCAAACATCACTTTCCTTCTGTCTTTAAGTGACCCATCAAAGGAGAGACTCAGACTTCAAACAACACTTCCACACATGTAGGCACAGAGGCCTCAACAGCTGCATCAAATAAGATGAACGATCACTTGAGCCGATTCCAGTACGGAAAGGAAATCAGCTACAGAATGATTAGGTGCTAAACAAGGACGTGAGAGGAGCGGCGGTCCTTGTTAAGTGAAGTAAGGGGCTTCACCCTTACTGCACGCAACTTGTCTTCATTAAATGTGGATTGTGCTGAGTATCGTTGTGCAAAGAAATGCTGAACAGGTGAATTTTCAGAATAATGTGTCTGAAATTAAATTTAAATGCCTAAATTTAGCCTTTTTCCACCAAACTACGTAACCTAGCCTAACTTATATAGTAACCAGAAACTCCTTTTACCCCTACACCACACCTGTCCACGGCATTCAAGTCATTGTGATATTGACCCAACATGCAGTTACATTTCTCAGGTTACGCAGAAGGTTGGGACATCGGGTTAAAATGGGAGCCACTATAGTTCGTTGGGTTGAGTAGATGCCACAAGGCTAATGGAGAGGCCCATATTCAAGTCTACCTCAAGGCCTTTTACTGTACGTTTTGCCCCTGGGCATCTCCCAGTTTCCTGTCTTCTTTCCACCATCTAATCAAAATAAAAGCAAACAAGCTCAAAAACTGTGTTTACATAAAGCTGATGTAAAGTGCATAAACCTACATTCTCCCTCATACCAGGAGTCAGACAGTAAATATCCGACTCCTAGAATGGCAAACCTCATCCAGGAAATGCTCATCATCAACTATCAATTACACGTCCATGAGTTGGAAACGCTCAGGTCCAAGTTTAATACTTTAGACTTAACTAACAAATGACATGATGGAGACTACGTCCCTCTTTTAAACTCTCTGTGGAAGTTACTGCCAGAGTCACATTAAACAACTGAGCAACAAAGCAAAAGAAAAAACAGCAGCCATTAGATCCTGTCTAAACTAAAGCTATTCTTAATATCGAGGTTCTCTAGAGCCAGGCTGTCAAACATAAGGCCCAGGATCCAGAATCAGCTCGGCAAAGACTATAAGTGTCATGGGGCGGCTGCGTGAAAGCGAGAGAGGACCCAAATGCACGGCTCGAGACACACAGGGATGAACTCAAAGGCAGGTCTTTATTAACAGGAAGATAAGAAGTCATACAAAACTACACTGGGAGCAACTAAAGCTGAGGCGCTGGGAAGACACGGGAAATGCACACAACCTAGAGGGACGACGCAACACGGAACAAAGGGATACTTTGACATAAATACACAGAAGGTAATGAGGGAAGTGGGAACACACGGGGAACACAGCTGAGGACAATTACTCGTGACAGAGCGGGGAGGACACGAACCTGAAAATACTGACACCAAGATGTGGACCTTGAACACAACACAGTACACAAAGATGAGCACAGAGAGGCAGAGAACAAGGATGAATACACGAGGGGATGAGGAGAACACAGAACACAAAGGACGGGAACACGGTACCAGAACAAACACCACAATAACAGCATGGACACAGGGGGGATCCAAATACCAAACCAAACAATCCAATGAACATAAGGAACAAAATACAAAACCACAGGAAAACTAAGAACACTGGGTCAAAATGACCCAGGACCATGACAATAAGACTATAATCTGGGTGTAATCTGGCACTGACAAATGAGAAGGAGGGTTTTCCTACAGCTAGAAAACCTCTCCCATGGCTATTTATCATACACCAAAGTAACTGTGCAATAAATAAACAATAATATGACAAATAGTTTTTTTTACCATGGGTCCATTTCTCTATCATGTAGAAAAACTGATACATACTGTGGAAAGTGGACTTTTCAAAGTAGCTGTGCATGCATGTGGCCCACGATTGAAATTGACTTTGACATCCTTGCGTTAGATGAAACAATCTGTTCTTAAATGGTATTTCTGACGGTGTCTGATGGTGCCTGGATCATCCTCAACCTGCTGTGGAAGCTGCAAATGTGTGCAGCAGCTCGGCTCGTCGCTATGTGGGAAAGCATTTGGGTTAATAAGGCTACGTGACTTCACAGGAACACATTAGAAGGCGTAAATAATTAATGAAGTTACCGCCTGCTTATAATGTACACAGGCCCTTTCTTAATGTGGATCCTGCTGCTGTGACACTGCAGCTGTTCAGTAAAATCAAGCTAACAGGGCAAATCCACACAGAGCCTTAAAGAGGAGGAGGAGGTGGGCTCCAAGCAAATTCAAGCCCTGCTTATCTTATCGTTTGTCAGTGGATCTAAATCTTGTTGCCTCATAAAAACACTAAAAGACGAGTCTTTTCAGTACCTCAGTGGCTTCATGTACTATCTGAATGCATCTGCACAGTCATGGTGATCAAGCACGTTAGGCCTGCAGGTGAAGTTTGCATGTAGGTAAGAAGTGAACCACCTTGATCACAATCAAAAAAACAGCTTTAAACCTGAATTTATAACTTAGGCCCTCAAACGCTGCATCACAGTGCAGGCCTCCAGTTTCAGATTGACATCATTACTATTGTTTTAAAGTCCCGATGTTCCAGATGGAGGTGCTGCTTTCTTCAACTCGAAATTTGGCTACAGATTTGGATTATGCCCTTCCTGTTCTCACTTCCTGCTTTTCAAAACAAACAAACTATAAATAGACACAAGCAAAAGGAAAAGATAAACAATCTTATTTAATCCATTGCCATCTAAACAAACAGCATAATCTCTTTCATCTAATAAGCACTAATACACACAAATACACACAGAGACACACAGATCCATTACGAGGTAAGGGATAAAATGTTCTGGATTAAACTAAACAAAAGAACGCTTTTTTTTCTCCACCAGTCTGTAATCCCAAACCTCCTCTATATTTCCATGTGAATATGCTGTTGGAACAATAGAAACATAAGCATAAAGGAACTTTAGAGCCCTTAAGTACATATTTACATTGCATGAGCAAGAGCTGTGATTTCTCAAATGTTGTGCCATGGAATTTGTGACGGCCAAATATTATTACAATATAAAAGTAGACAGAAAACTGCTGTACTTTTTCTAATGCTGCTTTAATCATCTGGTTTACCCATCATCAGTTAAACTAGCCAAAGGAAGCCAGCTTACGATGAAACAGCTCAGGCTTGCAGTAAGTGAAGTAGTGTTGAGCAGAGGCGGAGCCAGACATTTGAAACACCCGGGGCTTAGCCCAAAGAGTAGTATGCATGTGGGATTTTTTTTTTTTTTTTGGGGGGGGGGGGGGGGGGGGGGGTAGAAATGACTAAAAGATTAATAGGCTCTGTTTTGAGTTTTGTTCAAAAAAGAATGACTTCATATAGGGAAAAATATATATCACATGTGCAGGACACCTTAAACTAGTTTTTTAATTAAGCAGCGAGGCAGAACAAGGTCAGGGCTGTATCAAGACACGAGGACTAAACCCCAATTCAACCAGACCCAGAACTGATCCAGAATTAAAACAGGACTACAACAGTTCAAAATCAGGACTACTGAGGACTTAACCAAGACAGAACCAGAATCAGAACTAGATGATAGCACTAAAAATCATCATAGACCTGCACTACACTTATTTTTTAATTCTACCAAAGTGCACTATTTAGATTGAGAAAAGTTTATATAATTATTTAGCCTTGTTGTGCAAACAATCCTGCAGAACTTAATAAATATAGAATTTGAAAAATAACAAACCTAAAAAGAAACACTAGGTACGAGATACATGAGTACCTATGATACGGTGATACTTTTGGTAAACAACCATTTGACTAACATGTGTGTCTCACCTGCTCTTGTTCATCTGTTCTGTCCTCATTCTCCTCCATCTCCCTCTCTGCTCCTCTCTCTCCCTCTTTGTGCTGACAATCATCAAATATACAGTTGAAACCAGATATTTACTCTTCAGATAAAAACACTTTTTTAATTGTAACATCAAATCAGACTAAATGTTTATTTTTTTAGATTGATAAATATAAAAAACATATTTGTTAACTTTAAGAGTAAAGAGAGAAACTATCTGTATTTCTTAATTGCAAATGGCACCAAATTGTATTCAAACTTGAGCCACATTTATGGAGCTCCACAGTTCTTTTCCTGGTGTTTTGGTTGATATCTCTTGATTTTCTCATGTCAAAGAAACAGGCTCTGTGTTTTGCCTTATATGCATCCACAGCTGTGCCACCAATTTACTCACATGGACTCTACTAACCTATCAGAAGCTTCTTCAGCTCAGAATGGAATCGTCTGGAGTTTTCTTATTAATTAACAATAAATTTAGTGTACATGTACTCCTAATTTTGATGAAAGTGATAAAAATAGCTCTGTCTCTCTTTATTCTGAAATTTAACTAATTCAAAATATATTTCAATATTTATCTAAAACAAAAGTTTACTCTAAATTGATGTTGTACAGTAAAAATGTTTTCTCCATAAAGTGTATGTAAATATCTGGTTACAGATGTGAATATCCTGCTGTGTACTGAAATTCCTCTTGTTTTGCATAGAAATATACTGAACAACATACAAAGCATAATATATAAAATAACATTTACCTGAGTTTTTTCTTTGAAAGAACCCTCGAATGTCCATTCTTATGTTTCAGTACATAACTGAAACCGATTTAGTCGGGGAGGGTAAGAACTGAAAATATGAAATAAACACACGTAAGCTAAGACTCTCTAAAAAAAATAGCATTTGTTCGGCTTTTCATTTCGCCATTTGTTGATTCACTTGAAGAGCAAGTAACGTAATATTGGTCAAGTGATCAGTTTCATATTAATCTTTCGTGATGCACCGTCATATTTACATTATTTGTATGGTACGAATGATTTGCTTTGTTACCTGGTCAAACTTAAGCTCTCCTTAGTATGGCTGGCTCCGTCTCTCCAACAGCGCACTCACGGGCAGCAGCTGCCCCGCCCCCTCGCTCAGTCGCTTAGTGCCTGAGCTTGGATCATACCAATATCAGGGGGGGATTCACGCACAGTCGTAAATTCCCACAGTGTGCACTATGTGCTTCGAATATTGTGTGTACTTTTTGTTTTATACAGTTGTCAGCCAGGCATCTAACTATGAAAAAATTACACTCCAAAATACCCCGGGCTTCTGACAAAACAACCCGGGCTTAAGCCCCGTAAGCCACCCCCACGCTCCGCCCCTGGTGTTGAGCAGGGGTGAAACTAAACTGCTGATGATTTATAAAGTAAGACAAAAATTAGGACTTTAAAGCAAAACTGGATGGAAAAAAGCAACAACTTTATCCAAAATTATAATTATGATGAAATTCTGGTTAAAAACCTCTTAAACTTTACGCTGCAACAGTCCGTGTCTTACACAGTGAGCTGTGCAACACCATGTCAGCTGCTGGGCTATAAACTGCTTTAATAATGCAGGATGAACATGACCCTCATTGTGTAAGCCATAAAGTGCAACCACAAAGTGCACAAAGTGCAGATCTCACCACCAGATAAATGCTAAGAAACCAACTTCAAAGCTGGGACTGAGGGTCAGGTGGAAAAGCAGCATTTTTATTTTATTTTGTTTTATTTATTTATACACACACATTAACATTTCTGCATTTTAAAAAAAAATGCATCTGATGCAGTTTTTAAAGAACTCACTGCTTCAGCTAATCAACTAACCCTGCTAACCTTGTCCGTAGTCTGCAAAGGTCAGAAGAAGCCACTGATCTTTTCACTCCTTCTGCAACAGTTTGAGCTGAGAGGGCCCCACCACACACACACACACACACACACACACACACACACACACACCTCTCTTTCTTCACAGAGAAGCGTGGTTCGTAAACACAAGTGCCATTTCCTGACGTCACTCTGCAGGATTTCAGTTCAACTGTCTCTGCAGAGTCGCCCGAGGCAGCGCTGACAGTTAAACGTACAAATACAGGAGGCGATTACAAGGGTTTATCACAGCTTAGCTTTATGCATCACAGTGAGAGTTGCCATGTGATACATGTCTGATTTTGTGTTTGCAAATGCATGTTTTTAATTGCAGCTTTCACACGTTAGCAGCAAATTACGTTGTGTGCAGTAACTCCTGCATCCAAAGTCTTGTCATTTTTTTTTGCACACAGAGCAGCCAGACTGATCAATACAGGAAGCAGAAGTCATTCAACACACACAGCAGACCTGTGTCATCGTTGTTTCCGAAACTCCTTCCTCGTGTCTAACAGACAGAAACCACAACAGTTTAAAAGTTGAACTTTGAAGTTTGCTGCCTGTATTTACATTCAGTTATAAAGGAGTTGCAAGATGACACAGATGCTGACCAACATCAGCGTTACAAAACAATACTGTTACGGTCAGGTTTCTCTTTTGCCAAATGCTCTGAAACCACAATCTGTGAACCAGCTCATTCCCAAAAAGCAAAACGCACAACTTGAAGTTTTGGAAACGCTGAAGGAAACAGCGTTAGATAGAAGGGATGATGAAAACATCACTGCCTTTTCTCTTGGCTCTGACTGAAGAGACTGAGTCATGACTATGCATGACTCGTCCAAAGTCTGGGAATAAATGCAAGCAGAAAACAAAACTTAGACACACATTTGAAAGGTTGGAAATAAATGTTTGCATCAGTGAGCTTTGCCGAAACAGCTGCAATGCTGATCAGATAAAATGTCATTCATCTAGTTCTGGAGAAATACATATAAAATGAAAAGACTGTCTCTCTTCACTTGAGTATTTTTTTTACACAAAGTTTTTTTTCCCCTCACTTTAAAATAAAAATCATCCCGTTTCTCACTTGAGTGCATTTGGACCATTGATGTCACCTCAATGACGTACACTTTTAAGGACATCAGCCACTTGAGGTGTCTGATGGTTTATCCAAACCCACAAAGACCCATTTTAATAAATGAGGCCTGGGCTTCAGTGTCTATATGTACAGGCCTGAGGGTGACTCAGGCATGAGTATGAAAAATTAACTCAGGAGAAGCAGCAGCAGCCATAAAGTGAATCTATAATTTATGTCAAACAAAATGCCAAATGAGAAACCTGCAAATGAAAACGTTACAATGCTGCTTTATCGTGTGATGTTTAATCAGCTGCAGTTAAAGCGCAATGAGTGCCAAATACATGACTGAGGATCAAGAAGTGAGAAGATTCTGTTCTTTTCCACGAGAGATGAAAATTATTTTTTACTGATTTCAAAAAAGTGAAAGTCATGGCTGCAAATATTGTATACTGTATTGTACGCCCAAGTTCAGATTTTCCTGCACCATGACAGGTTTTCACCCTCATTTAAACATGTAAATCTCATTTTTAAGAGTGACCTGTTCAAATATCCAGATTGAGAGGTGACAGCGCTAACTTCTGCACAAAAAAGAAAATTGTCAGAGTATTTTCTTAACTACTCAGCCCATGAGTGGCATAAACCCTGAACAGGTTTTGGAGATTCTAATATCCACACATAAAACATTTTAGAGTCACCAGTTAACCTACTGTAACAAGCATGTGTTTGGTCTGTGGGAGAGAATCAAAGCACCCAGAGGAAACCAAATCTGGCACAGAGAGATCGTGCCAAACGCTGACCCAGCAACCACTCGGATACAAAAATAATTAATCTATGAACTGCTTATTAACTCGAATAGTAAAACTTGTCTTGTTGTAGTTTGTTGAATACAAACAGTCACCTTAAAATCTAAAGAAAAAATATGTGCAAATCTGCACCTAATATTGCTCTGAAATATATATTTGCCCTTTATAGACATCAAAAAGGTCATTCATGGTCCCTGTAAGGACAGAAATGGACTTTAGTCTATATGCCAGTGTGCTGCAGCTCTGCGGGTGGTTTGTTAGAGTCAGTCTGCTGTACCCATTGATTCCCTGCTCTATTTAATCAATGCCAAACAAACTCCTGTTGCTTACCTTCCACTCGTTTCCTGCTCATGGCTTTGTGAAGTAAAATGAAAGTTAATTACGCACACTTTTACCCGAGGACTGAAAGCTGGTCTCACATGAGTTCAGTCTTAATACATTTAAATCACTGTTTGTCTGAGCGCTGAGGAAGCTTTTAATTACACATTACTGTGAAATTAATCAATAAACCAATGCCCAGACCTGGATCAATGCCCAGAGCTCGACTGGTATCTCCCAACGTGTCACAGCCTTGTTCCAAACAACAGTGAAGTCATTTTATTGTGGGTGATAAATACATTATTAGACTTTATGAACTCACTGTGCGTCTAGTTAATGGATATTCCAACACAATGACGGGATAAAACACGTCAAACCGCCAACTGGGTAACTCGGTAATATTTTAAGACCATAAAATCAGTCATAAAAACATAAAAAGCATTTTGATTCAATTGATATTTGAAGAAAAATAAGCATTAATAATGATAATAGGCGAAGCACTGACCATGAGGATGAAGGTGAAGATGAGAAGGCGCAGAGCGAGTCGGTGCGTAAAGGACATGGTGGCATCTCATCCAGCAGCGGAGTGTTAAACCCACCTGAACAGCAGCTCTGCGCTCATCTGACTGTCATCCTCTGCAGGAAGCACGTATGTTATGAGAAGTGACCAAACCTCAGTCTTTAGATCGAGAGCGAGGCGCTTTGCTGCACGCGCTTTTACGCACAGGTTCATTCAGCGCACACACTTTGGTGCAGGAAACAATTACTTTTAAGTCTTCCAAAGAAGAGCAAGTTTGAGGTAAATGTTTATCCCGATGTGCAGAAAAATAAAGGCACTAAAGTCGCAGCTGGAAGGGTCCAAACTGGCAGGAATCCGCTGCAGGTTGGGACCGAAACCCGGTGTGTTTAGTCCTGTGATCCGAGTTCCAGTGAGGCGGTGGTCCGAGTTCACTCCCAGTTCATGTTCAAAGCAAAGCGCGTCCCCGTCACACGTCCCTCGCTTGTCTCTGAACCAACGCGAGCACAAGCAGCCACAATCTGAAGGCGCTTTCTAGTGAGTGTTGATATTGAAAGCGAACAGCGACCTCCTGTGGATGTGGAAACCACTGCCGACAGGTGTTGTGCCAAACTAGGTATCCCCAACAGAATTTGTTTCCCCTGCGTCGGGAGCACACGCTGGACTGTCCAAGTCACGGACAAACAGTATCCCACATTGTTGATTTTTAGTTTACAAACACTTCTTATAATGACTAACTACTCCTGACATTTTTGAGATGTTATCTCTTTATACAACGAAGTTATAGTGGGATACAAATAATACCAGGCTGATCCTGCCACAATTTGTTCCCCCTGTGTAAATCACGGACAAACAGTATCCCACATTGCTGATTTTTCGTTCACAAACACTTCTTATTATGACGCATTACTCCTGAAACTTTGAAGGATTTAGCTCTTTATATAGTAAAGTTACAGGAGAATAAAATAGTTATCAGCCAAAATGTTAATGGTTTGTTAAAATAATCCCATCTGATACCCCGTGAGCAATAAATATATAATTTTCTGTTGTAACCCTCAAACTGAATGGTAATGTAACATACTAATTTTACAGATGTCTAAAAAAAGCAGCTCCTTTAAATGGATCCACTAAGGACAAAATTTCGTTTTCGTTTAATGACTCAATCGAGCAAAAATGAGTTTAAACGAATCTTCTCGCGAGGAAAGACGAGACTAAAGACAAAGGCTTTTAACAGAATTTTAAAATTGAAATCTGACGTCTTTGCATCATGATTTTCAGAATAAGTTTGAAACATTTTAAAGGCGCTAAAAACCGATCATCTTACACAATAATAGAATGTGACGCTAGTTTGCCAGCTGGATGCTTGTTGACCCGAGGGCTCCGTCAGTCGCTTCATTTACAAACTTTTGCAATGTCTAAAAGGAAAAAATACATACAGGCACTCTCTCTAAACGAGCAAAGACCACCGTTAACTTGTGCTCCATTGTGTCGCTCTGGAAAAAGTTTCTGAAGATCAGTTGCTCATAGGACAAATGCATGAGGCCTGTCGTCTTTCACATCAGGGATTACATGCTTTCAGTTTGCCTTTGAATTTTAGAAGATAAACATCTGTCTCACAACTGCTTTTACTTTTTTAATCCCATTAATCCTTCTTCATCCACACTGTCCCGTGAAAAGCATTCTTAATGCAACGCAGCACTTTATAATAACAATTGATCTGATTAGGATGCTGACACCTCCCTTACATCCCATAAGAAGCAGAGCCTAAAGCAGACCAAGGACAAGCTGGAGAGATTATGTCTCTCAGGTGGGCTCATGGGTGTCCCATCAAGAGCTGGAGGAAGTGGCTGGAGAAAGTAAGCAGCAGAAAATGGGTGGATGGTCCAGGGGAAAAAAATATGTGAATCTGATTTTGGTGGTGAGCTGTCCCTTTGAATTCTCAGGCCTTTGGAGGTTAAACCTGCATCCACTAAATGTGTTTTCCTTTGGGAGTAATGAGCTTTTTCCCACTGACTGTTTGTGCAACTATTTACAGGGCAAAATAAACCAACTCAGCCTCGCATGGACTTTAATGTGCTGGAGGAACAGGGGAGGAAACCCCATCCATCAGCACCGTCGTCGACCCCACACATCATTTTGTCATTTCTGACTCTAAATCCTCAGAGAAGATTTCACTGATTACAATGTTGGATCAGATCGAGAGGACAGAAATTAGAAACAGGTTTATATTGAAGTTCTACTCTGTTTGTCCATAAGTTTTTCTTCTTTAAATACTGTTTACAGCTAATAATCTGAGTGAGTAAGAGGAAGCTGGCGACTGAGCCAAGAAACCCAAATCTGCTAAACCTCTGGGAAAGATGGAGACGAGAGAAAGAAGGACAACATTTTTTTCCCTCAAGACAGTGAAGATCACAGGGTCTTCAAACAAACAAAACAGTTGCAGAATACATGGCTTGGTATCAAAAATGTTTATTTTTCAGTAGTTTTTTCTGCATTACTTTCATATTTCCTTCGGTCTCTTTTCTTGGATAAAACCTTTATTTTGATGCTCATACTTGTTTTAAAGAGAATAAGTACACGCACACTGAAATCTGAGCCCTGTTCCAGAAACCAGGTGAGTTTCAGACATAACTGCCCAAAGCTTCAGAGATTTGCAAGAAATAGCAGCTGGCAACAATAACACAAAGTCCTCAATCTGTCCACATCTACCCTGTTATGCCCGGCTCATTTCAGACATAACAGAGCATGTATAACCACACAGTGATAATTTTCACTAACTCAAAACTTCTTAATGGCATTCAAAGAAAAACTGAAGGAATGGTAACTAGGAGCTAACCTAAAAGCTTCTCGATAACTACAAAACAATCAAAGCAAAGCAAATGAAAACCAAGCTGGGTGGCTGAGAGGCACCAACCTTCCAGGAGGAGAGAGACAGAGCCAGGCTGGAAGAAAACCAGCGTAAACAAACTGCCAAGCAGGTGAAGTCATTTCCTTTAATAGATGGAAGCTTCTGATACTTATGACCTTAAAGAGGAGGAAGCAAAAATCAGCCCCACCAGCCAAACAAGGTTATTTCAGTTAACTAAAAACTAAAACTAGAAGTGAAAAAAAAACATTTTAGTTAACTACAATAAAATTGAACAAAGAAATAAATAATTTTGTGAACTTCTTAAACTAGCTGAAATAAAATGTGGCTAGAGTTTAGGTTAAGTCTTTATGAGTTTGACCCCCATAACAGTAATCATAAAGACTAAAACTAACACTGACACTAAAGACTAAAGTGCAACAGACTCTGGAAACTAACTGAACTTGAAATTGATAGAAAACAAAAACTAAAAATGAAATAAAATTAAAATACGGAACTGTAACGACACAGATCACAACCCATCATCCATCCAAATAAGACGAACACACATTTCAGAAGCCGAGTTTAAGCTGAAAAGATTAGCAGGCAGCTGTGGTGGGGCAGATACCGGGCTGATGGCCTTCTACAGCCCGTCTGCTGCGGCCTCCTCCACGCGCTCGAGGCTGGAGGCCATCCCGGAGGAGCTGGATCATCTGAGCTACTTGAACAGGCTGCAGGTAGTGCCTCGTGTTACCAGCGGTAACAAAGACATTATGAAAAAGTCAAACCTGAAAAAAATCAGCTGGGAGGGATGAAGAGAGAAGTCTGCTCCCACCACCTGCTAATGGTTTATGTTTCCTGGAGAGGCTGAAGCTTAACTGACTTTTAGTTATAGTGTGATGATGTGAGGAAAGTAAGACATCTGGCTTTTTCTTTAACTAACGAGTGAAGAGTTTGTACAGACAAATAATAACAACCCGAGTCTGAGTTTTAGCCAATCAAAGCACTTTATTGCACTGTATAGTGTGACGGTGAGCCAGTAGCAGGCTCTTATAAAAGTGTCATTTAATCTTTTTATCATGTGTACAAAACAAGTCACACACACACTTGTACCGTACAAAATCAACACTATTTACATACAATATACACACACACACCTAACACGCACACACCCAGACACACACACCATGCAGTCTCCCTCCCATCAATCCCCGAGATGAGTCCTCCGAGTTTCTGATGGGGTTTCCGTCTTGATCTACATTATCCACCTCACACACACACACACACACACACACACACACACACACACACACACACACACACACACACACACACACCCAGGGACTGAAACATGACCGCTACGCTGCTACTAACAAACCCAAACTGCTAAGTTATCCAAACAAGCGCTAAGCAACTTCTGATATGCATAAAAATAAGTTTTCTGCTCATAAACACGTGGAGGAAAACTGATGAGAAAACTCAAAGTGAAACAAAGAAGAAGAGCGATGAGATGATGTCACACGTGATTCAGCCACGGGGATGTAAACAAACGACGCTTCACTGTTTCCTCTAAACAACGGCAACGCTCTGAATAAAACCTTTTATACAACCTGCGGAGTGTCTCGCAGGTTTCAACGCTTCCATAGGTCACAGTTAGCCAAGAGTCTCGGCGTGAACTGATATAGATTATTTTAAAAGCTTTTCATAGAGTTATTAAACTATCTGTCTTTAAATCTTATATACCCTCAGTACATATGAGGAAGTGTCTAAGTCAGTGCACATCAGGTGGTAGCTGTTGTACCAAAGCTCCGAGGACGTTCTCTGCCAGGGATTCTTCACTCTGCTGTGGGACTCCTTACTTTCCTTTTTTGAGCTGTTAACTTGTGGAAATGTTTGTTGTCTGATATATTATTAATTCTGCACTTGCTGCCAAACACTGGTGGACGCTCATATTAAACATATATCGTCTGCATCACATTTACAGCAGGATCTACTGTGGTGTTGTACAGAGGCAGTTATTTTGTAATCGTACTTTGAGCGACGACTTTAACACAGACAACAACACAGTAACATTTCAGTTTGGCCATAAACACATTAGATCCATGTTTCCTCTCAGTTCATTCAGTTTACACTCAATAAAAAACACTAAAAGTCTGTTTAGACTTCGTTCTTGTTTTCTGTGATGTAGCCGGCCTGAAAAAGCTTTGGGAATTCCACGACATACAGAGGTTACACAGCTGTGTGTCTGATGTTTAAAGTTGGGAGATTATAATACTGGAACAATCATTAAACATAATTATCCCATATGTGTAGAGTGCACACAGGCAGCAGCTGAATCCCTGCGGTAAAGAACGTCCCTGGGGGATTATTGCTACAATAGGAGCTTTTCTATGTAAACTTTATCTGGAGTTCCCTTCGTCCCAACAGACTCCAGATGTTACTGCAGCTACATCCGCATTTACTTCCCCAGACAGCAAGCAGCTACTTGATTTATTACCCGCACTAATGATTGGGTGCACCCGTCTTTTTTGGCAATAAGACGGAGAAGTGTTTACTTTGTGATTGAGAGTGATTATTGTCTCCCAAGTTTGCACATTCGTTCATTAAAAAAAGGCCCGAGGACGTGTGTGGATTTCATTATAAATGTCAGGAGAAGGATATTTTATGCAGCATATTTTTTTTCAATCCATTTAACCGTTCATATGTATGGAGAGCCACAATTATTTTTTACAATTATCCATTTTCTTTACATGGAGGACCAAAGATACCTTCAAAAACAAACACCTGTCTCCATCCAAAGCTGCCAAAATCATATATATTTTGTTATGTTCATCCAATTTCTGTCATTAGCCATCGTGTGCCAGTTCATATGGGACATATGAAGGACAAAAGCTGCCAAAGTCAAAAATAAAACAGTATCTCAAAAATGAATTAATATGAGATTAAACCTAATAAAAAGGTTGAATTTTATCGTCTTTATTACATTGTCATAAACTTGTTTCTATGTTTATTCACCTGCATATTCAATTTCTGTTTGAATTCTTCAATTAATTTACGTTTCCGTTAGAATTTTCCACTTTATTTATCATTTCTATGCTTTGTCTTGCTTTTCTGCATATTACTAATTTATTTTTGAGTTTTTTGAAAATTAAAAATTTCATAAAATTTCTTTTCGCTGTATTAAATCTCACATTTTATTTATTCGTTTATTTGTTTTGGCATATTTTTTGTGTCCCATACAGATTTGGTCAGTTTGAAAATAATAATAATAATAATAATAATATTACAGATAATGAATGTTTCCTTTGAGTCTTGCTGGCCGCTGGTCAGAAGGTAGTAAATGTAAAATTGCTGCAGCAACACCTTGATGCTGTTGTCTTTGACATGATGCACAGTTTTCCCTTAAACTCCCTTTAAATAACGATAATAATAACAACATTTCTTTGATATTCACACAGTGCACTTTGCTTGACATGCTTTGGGTGCTATAGGGACTGCAAGTAATTCAGGAAGGTAACTGAAGGACTGGTTGACAGCTAAGATGATCATAGACGTTTAATGTGCATGTTACAAAATTTGCCGCACGTTTGCTTTAAATGAGACACTTTATAGAAAGCTGCTAAAATTGCATTTGTGGTATTTTCTTTTTAGCCAGAAAGGTCACAAGATAAAAAGACGCAAATCTTTCTTAACTAGATCCAAAAAAGATAAATCGGTGTATTTTTTTCTCAGACTTTGGACACCGAAACGCGCACAGCCACTGAATTTCTCTCCGTTTTTTGGATGTCTTCAGTGTGTTTCCAGTCTCCACATAAATGTCTCTTCTTTGATCGTCTCAGGATAAAAATCTGTTTAAAATCAGTGTTTGATTCACATTGAAACGACATAAAATGTCCCTGTTGCACACATGAACACAGAGACACACACACACACACAGTCTTCACACACACACGCGCAGAGGGTGTGGGCGGAGAGAGCTGCATAAAGGGGCTACTACACCTCATTGTGTTTTAAGTACCTCTCCATATAGATTATTATGTCTATGTACAATATTTATATTTTTACAATAATCTGGCTGCCCCTGCTCTAATTTGAAATAATACCACAAATCCAGGATTTTTTTAATTCAACCGGTAAAACATGATGACAGGTACAGGCTCTAGTACTTCTCTCGCTCTACGTTTACCTCCTAAAACGACACGCGGTGTGACGGTGGGAGCCGGCGCCCCCTACACAGTGTTCCCCTAAGGCTTTCTACAGTGACGAGCTCCTGGTAACGGTCACGAGGTCAAGCGGGGGTGTAAAAATGGTCGCAACACCACTGAGCAACCAACCGATCAATCAATCAACCAGCACAACACGACTAGAAAGAAAACAGACGACTTAAGACCACACCATATGCAGGTTCAAAAATACAGTACATCTTGATTCTGGGAAATAAATGAACAACAACGGCGAAATGCACAGCATACAAACGCATGCTCGCTCTCTCTTAAACACACACAGACACACACGCGCGCACACACTCAGGCTACATGTTGTAGGCCACGTAGATGGGGTCTAGCTGGTCTTGTAAGAAGCCGTCGCGGAGGTGCATGCGCTGTTTCTCGCCGCGGGAGTTGATGGGGATGACGCCGATGTCCGTCACCACGACCACGCCCACGATCAGGTAGTGCTCTTCCAGCACCGCCTTTGTCACCATGGGAACAAGGTCCAGGGCTTCCTGCTCAGAGCCCTCCAGCTCCACCACCACCACCAACAGGTTGGTCCAGGGGAAGACCGCACTGATGGAGACAGAGACGTGCAGGAAGTGTAACATCTGGAGTGGTTTCTCAATTCAAAGCTGCATTAAAGTAGAAATGCTGTGTGTAAATAAGGCCACGTGCCACGCCTCATTTTTCTGGAGCTCTACAGAGAATCACATGACTGAAAAACAAACAGGCTGAACGAAACAGAATTTTCCTTTCATTCCCTTTTCAGCCACTTGAGGGAAGAAAAACTCCACAACAACAAGCTGGTGGAGCTTCAGCAGCTAATAAGTATCAGCGTAAAGACAAAGAGAGCTTGGCCTGTGCTAATCAGCTAGCACAGTTTTCTCATGTTATCCTGTTGTGGTAAACCCGAGACTCAAACTCAGTTCCAATCCAGCCTCTAAACCCTCATCCTGTAACTTTCACTCCTTTTGCTTGCTCGCCTGGAACGCCCAAACCAAAAACTTTCAGTAGAAGTGAGCCACAAAGCCTGCACTGACTCTGCACCGATGCACAGCACTGTGTGTCCAACACACAACTACACATAACTACAGTAATAAACAAAATCCAGTGCCTTTCATGGCACATTAATGCTCATGTTTTCAAAAACAGATTCAGAACTGATTTTAGTTTCTATTTTGCTGCTTTAAATGTCAATAACAAAGGCCAAGAAGTAATAAAAGCAATAAGCCAAGAGCGAGGCGCAGGGCAACGACTAAAGCTCAAGCTTTAAAAAGTAAACCTGGAATAACTAGTAATCACTCGTTCGTGATGTCTGGAGATGTTTGTGTCCACAACAGACTCTAATCCACGCCTTCATTAGGAAACCCTTCAGCAGCCGCAAGACTGAGGAGGAGGAGCCACTGGGTGGGAAGGGTGTAGGGACCAGACTGGAGTTAAACCTTTTTATCCTGAAGCTGGACTGACTCCAGCTCCTCCATCATGGACAGCAGCTGCTGACGACAGTCTCTGCTCTGCTCTGAAAGCCTGCTCTTAGGTCGCTCTAACCACGACCTGCAGCATGACTGGAAAACCGGTGTATGCGTCTCTACGACGAGCTCACTAAGGCTGCAGAGCAGAACGAGGAGCGCTGCCATCTATGGGACGAGGAGCTCAGTGGACGGACAGATAACATCTGATCTGTCATATATCTCTCAGCTCACATTTGGCGGCATTCGCGTGCCCGATTGTGTTGGTTCAGGAACAAAAAAGATAAAAGTTTTGTTTGCAAATGAAAAATGAACATTTCATCAACAGCATGCATTTTAAATGACACTTAGTTCAGAGGCAGAACTGTCATGGTTTGACTCACCTTAAAGTTTACTGCAGGTCTCTTTTAGTTGTATCTAAACTGCAGGATATTGGATCTGATTAAAGTAGCTTGATTACTGCTAATGAGATTTTCCTCTTGCAGCTTCTTCTCTTACACACTGGTAGAAACACATCTCACAACCAGGCAGCTATTGTTCAGTGATGCTCTGGTGATTGTTGAGGACTAAACTCTTGAATATGGATTTGTTGATGATGGTTTCCCATCTTTACTCTATCTGTAACATTACAATGCGATCGACTGAGCACTGTGTGAATCATTGACATTATTCACTGCTTGTCTCAGTGAACTATCGTCCTCTGTTACATGCTATTTGTGGTCGTTTAATATCCTTCAAAGACTTTGCTGCTGTTGTTACACGTACCACTCCACGATGCTCTTGTGTGCGCGGATGACGGAGGTCTCGATGTCGATGGGGTGGTACCTCATCCCTCTCAGCTCCATGGCCTCCTCCAGAGCTCCCACCACGAACAGAGCATCATGTCGCTCTGTTCAAGCAGACGCAAAGACACACAGTTAGTCACGGTGCGACGAGGGCGATGACACGTTGCACACAGCGAGACAAACAACCTCCGTTGGCGTCCGTGAGCTCGGTGCGGCGGAGGAAGCCCAGGTAGCCCGTCCTGGCCCAGACGGTCTGAGTGTCTCCGAAGCTGAGTCTGGAGTTGAAGTGGTCGGACTGAAGAACCTCCTCACCGTAACCGCTGTAGTAACCGCTGCCGTTATGAGCGCTGTGAACCCAGATCTGCATACCAGTAAAATTTACGATTAGCTGTGTTGAGTTTACTCTTTGGTCGGTAAAAATATATATTTTTAATAAACCAATCACACTTTGAACGCCTAGCGATGGAATAAATCACAGGACTCTTGCTCATAAATTCTTAGGTTGAGTTAGGAGCTCAACAATTTTGCCCCAAAAATGCCAAAAACAAAGAAAGAACAGGAAGAAGAAAAAGAAGACAATCAGAAAAGAAAGAAACGGGTCGTGTCTGTCGACCTCTCCGAGATGTGAGTCTCCAAGCGGTCCTTTGGTCTCCGGATTGGCGATGATGATACGAACTCCGGGCAGGATCTGAAAAATAAGATGTAAAAATAAAGAATCAAAACAATCTCCCTGCTTCCTGCTTCACTCTGACTCATGCAGGAATACAGCCCCACAAATAGAAGCAGCTGTTTATGTTAAAAACACTTTACATTTCACTGTCGGTTCACACCATCGCCTGTTAAAGCTGCTCGGACATAAAATACATAAAACAACCTTATAAACGGATGTGAATGCACTTCAAATAACAGCCATTTATTATGTTTACCGAGCACAAGTCCTCCGATGTTTTTGCACGTACACAACGAACATCGTGTCAGTGAAGCGATAAAAGAAGCGATGGACTGAGTGGAAAGCAATCATTAGTTTTCTCTCCTCCTCCCACATGCAGTGAGTCAAAAACAACAGCGTGCCGATCGATGACCAGCCCTGAATCATGACGTCCTCTCTTTGTGTGTCAACGTGGGGGAAGAAGACATGAACGACTCGGCGAGCTCCAAGAAAAGATCCATCAGTTTGCTTTCAGGACAGATCGGGACAGTGGAGAGTTTAGGAAACTTCATGTGCTAAAAGCACGAGCTTCAGCGAGCTTTAAAACATCAAACCAAGCACAGTTTGTTAAATCTAAGAGCTGAAAGGCATTTGAGGACTATGTTAGCTTCAAAGCGTTCTGTCAATGTCACATTGTGTCTTAAGTAAGTGGCCACAAAGCTGCTACTCTTCATTTGTAAAATTTTAGGTCTAGGAGGCATCCAAGGTTAGAAACTCATGAAAAATGTTCAAATTCACAACTTTTGATCAAAATGAAGACAGACTCAGAAACCCCTGTCTTGGTATTTAACCAAGAAAAGTCTTTCTCTGTGGACTGCTGGTTTCCGAGGTTCTGGTCTTGAGATATCCTGAATGAATAAAGAAACTAAAGGTTTTAACAGACTGATCATGGTGTTAGCTGATCTCAGTGGTAGCCCACAGCAGTTGTTTTGTCAGCTGACACTCTTCTTCCAATTGTAAAGTACAATTCTCGGTGCCTTTTTTAAACTGCTTCAGCCTACGAACAGTTTCTGTGCATCTGCGAGCTGCTGTGGAACCACCTCCATCCCACATCTCTCTCTGTTCTCCACTGAGCCCTCACTGCAGCTCCCACAGGAGACAAACCACCAAATATAAATGAGCTGAAGATGGAAATAACAGAAATCTAGAATCTTCTGTCTCAACCGAAGACAGTTTTTTTTGGCAGCTTTAATTTAACATCAACATCTTAACACTGGACTCTGTATGCTTAGTCTTAGTTTCAGAGCTTCAACATGTCAATCAATCAAATCCCTCAGACATGCTGCCTCTTAATATTTAGACATTTTGCACTGCTGTCAGTCCTCCTGCTGGTCTCACTGCTCAGAGCTCAGTAATGAAACTGAAGTAAGTGCTGCTCAGCCATCAGTATCTCTGCAGATCCGAGTTGCTGTAGTACAGCTCTGTATTCAGGAACGTATCACTAGACCTTCAACGCCAACACCAGTTTTAAAAGCTTTTTAGGGAGGTTTGATGTCTTTATCAGGCTGACAGAGCTGAGTAAACACGCCAGAGAGTGAGAAGGGGGCGGCATGGACCAAAAACCCGTCCTTAGTGCCAGAGCGCCACTTTCATTTCATTCCTTTAAAAGCATCAAGCTCATTCCAATCACTTTAAAGCCACTTTCACACAGATGCTGCAGCCTTGAACTCTTCTAGAACATATTGAAAGGTTCTTTATCTAAAATCACAAATATCTGACAGATCTGAAATGAAAGCTTTCATTTCAACAGTTTAAACGTTTGTGTTAAGTCTGACTGAGCCCATATGAGAAAAAACACAAATGATAGTCCTCTGAATTCACAGTGAGCAGGTGCCATGTGTCCTGCCCTCTGCAGGTTCATTCCAGGCATCTCTCTCTGCTAAACCAGAGTATTTCCAGTAGTCACGACACATCTGAGGCTGGAGATTTCCTGCTCTGTCCTACATATGAGCAAGGCTAACCTTTTTCCAGAGGTCATGGGCAACAACTTTGTTACCTTTTCCAATGGCCACCAGTGGCAACTCCTCTGATTTTAAAGAAATTCCAGTTTGGAGTCGTCTCTCTTCCACAACATGTGTTTTGCACAACGTGTCTTCCATCCCCAACCAGTCCCAGTTTCTTCCTGTTAAAAGAGAGTTCTTCCTTCCCACTGTTGCCAAAGTGTTTGCTCATCTGACTGTTGGGTTTTCTTGGTTTTCTGTGTATCGCTGTAGGTCAGGCATGTCACACCTGCTCTTAAAACACCAAGAAATCTGCGACATACATACGATCTATGTTACTGTCACCAATTTATGTTTTTCAGGGGCAGAAGCAGGAGTGAGTTATAGAGGAGCATGATGTTACAAGCTGTATGAAGTCTGGAGTCAGTAATCGATGTTACTCCCCATAAACAGATGTAAAGAGAAATAATGCAGCACCGTAAAACACAAATAATAAGCAACAATGAATAAGTGAAAATGAGCACGGTTCCATAGGTTTCTGTTTAAAGTCAGGTGCCCTCTGCCTTCTTTATTAGAAATGTTATGGCACTGTCCCAAACACTCGACCCTCACCGACTCTGCAAAGCTCACGGTGATTTGAAACATGACGTGGCATGTTGAGCTTTTTTCACCACATAAACTGACTTAAACCAAACTAATTTTATTAGTCTGCTAAACATTTATACCACTGATGTTTCTTCTAATTACAGCATTAGAAATCACTGTTTAAACCTCACTAAATATCCTAGTGTGAGTTTCATATTTCTGCCGCAGCAAAAGCCAAAAAGGCTGCTCAGCAGCTGTCCTTTCACTGATACATGGAAAGACAAATGCAAAGAAATAAGCTTCAAATAACACGCTGTTCAGCATCTGCTGTTTTTAAATGTACTCTAAAAATAACCTGGTTTCATCACTGGTCTGCAGCTACTAAATGTGGGCGAGCCGTTTACCAAAGGTTATGATTTTTTCTTCCTTTGCCATCTGCCAGGTGCACATGAGTAGCTGCAATGTCTTTATTTTTTTGCATTTTGTCACAGTTATTTGTACATCAAGAAGTAAATAGTTTCCTATATAATAAATGGTATACATTGTCATGGTAACACATGTGAGAGTCAAAACTTTTTTATTTAAATAATATAGCCATCATTACAAGACACCCTTTTTATTTCCTGCTACACGTAAAAAGTGACTAAACAGCAGCTTTGCTGAGCTAAGTAAGAGTTTCTAGAGACTGAAAAATGAACATGGAAGTTAAAAAGAATTACAGTTCCTCTAACGTTAGAGGACTGGCTCAAAAAGTTACTCAATCTCTAACCTCATGCGCACAGCCTGCTATAAAAAAAGGGGGTTTGGTCTCTGTGGCTACTTCAACTCTATGATGGGTGACACGTTTTTATAATTGTCTGTTTTAGACTTTGTTGGGGCTCAAAGTCACTCTGAAGGCTGTAGAAGTGGCAAAGTTCCAACTCTGAGCTCGAACCGCGCATGAACTGAGAGGCACTGAGCGTAAGCATCGCATCCTTTAGATTTTGGCATAAAATTCACCCAGAGGCCTCCACAAAGAAATCTTTCAATTGTCTTTTGAGGCAGAGATTTGGAAAAGGCTCAGACATCGCAAATAAAAATGGTCTGATACGTTACAGGGTTTTCTAGGGTACGTTTAAGGCTTCCTCCTCACATCCACATGAATCCTAATCTAAAACTTGTAAAACTTTTCGGGTCGGGCAGCTCTGCAGTTGCACTAATGGACAAGCACGCATGTTTGACAGCTATCTAATAGAGATGGCACGATACCACTTTTTTATGTCCGATACCGATACCGATATCATAAATTTGGATATCTGCCGATACCGATATGAATCCGATATAGTGTTTTTTAATCAACAAAACTGTTTTTTAAATATCTTGCTGCATTTTGTATAAGTTCATACTCAAGTTTAAAACAACAACTACACTAAAGCTATTCTGTTATACCTGTATGCAAAAAAAAATATTTCATAGTTCAGCAATACTGATCAATCTAATAAACTTAAACCTACACCATCCTCCCTATTCTGGTATTTTAAAGAGTACTTAGCATAAATATTAAGCAACCTAACTAATAGGGTTCCAACTCCCAGCAACAACAAAAATAAATAAATAAAAAATAGGGAACCACCCTTCACGCTCCACCTCATGATGCTTAATCGACGTAATCAACCTTAATTTGATGCAGTGTGAAAAAAAATACACAGAAATCAATTATTTTTCAAGAAATATTAAATAGATTCAACATCTTTCTTCAACAAAATTGCAGACTGCACAGATGGTACCTTCCCAAAGGAAAAAGTACTATAGCTTACTAGGGTATATATATTAGACTTAACAGTTACTATATACAATAATGGACTTCTATACATTTTACATCAGATTAAAACTTTGGGTGTAAGATTCAGATAAATATTAAATAATTAAAAGCTAGACATTTTAAATGAGAATAAGAAAGAAAAGTATGTCTTTGTGCCCTCTTTTCCCTGTTAATGCCCTATCGGCCCCCCTGGCTAAACTTTGCTAGATCCGCCCCTGCACAGTTACCAGCGTCAGCTATGTAGAAAAAGATCCTGGAGTAGAAAGTAATAATAAATAAATTCTAACAACAGCTGATCAAGCTTAAACGTGCTGCTGTTGTTCAGCCGCTGGTTTCCTCTGTCTGGTGCAAAGTGGGCCAAAAGCAAACAAGAGACACGGACTCGCGACAGAAAAGCCGATCAGCTGATCATTTAAGCAGTTTCACGATTGAAGTAGCAGCAAGAAGAGGCAGTCGCTCGTTAAGCTTAACGCAGGAATGCTTTACAAACATTCAGAGATGGACTTACACACTTGCTTTACTTCTCTCGGGGATAACTTTGTCGGAGATGAAATGCCGGGTTGCTAGCGAAGCTCCACATGCTATCCAGACCACCGACAGGTCCCGCATGCCACAGCCGCTCTATCACGTGATGCATACTGCTCTGACTGCTAACGTTCTGAGGCGAGTTACAGCGTGTTGCAAGTTTTATGAGGTGCTTTCGTGATATTTAATGGATCGGATTACATTTTTTATTTTTCTCCGATATCCGATCCAGTAATTTAGGTCAGTATCGGACCGATACCGATACGTAATATCGGATCGGTCCATCTCTACTATCTAATAGTCGTCTCTCTCCTCCCACATGCCCACCGACAGAAAGGGAGGATGAACATTTGAAGGCTCGTCATCGACTCAAACCTGCTGTCTGTTTTGACTCACTGAATGTGGGAGGACACGCAGTGAAAAGCAGAGAATAGTCCTGGAACGTGCTGCCATTAAAATTACATCTTCATCCCGGCGTGTCTTTGGTAATTTGCTGTCAGCTGCTCAGTGTCGGTTCATGTTTCACCTAAAATTTCATGAATCGCCTCTCATGTGGAACTTGAACTTCTGTGGGGTTTAATGAAACCTCTTGTACTTCTTAGCACTATGCTGATTGGATGCTTTGATTTGATTTGAAACTACATGCAAATTTTAATGTATAAATATTAATGCACTCACCTTGCCAGACTCCATCAAGGGGAGACTGTGAGGAGAACCTCTCTCCACTAATCGAACCCTGGAACAAATGTGTTATCGTCAAAACTTTTTGCAGTAAAGCGAGAGGAAGACGGCTGACGGGACTTACTGACAGGTTACCGTACCTGTCGTGACGCAGCGCTCTCATGTCTACGTACACAGTAGTGGGGTCCGGCCCTGAAGTGCCCTGCAGCCAATCACAGTGATCAGAAAGATTTAGTTTCCCAAACTCTCCGACAGCGTTTCACTGGAGCGATGAGCTGACTGTACAGTGGGTGAACAACTTAAACGGGAGAGAAGCAGCTAAAAAAATACTATTTTTGGTTTAAGAAGCTAAGAAGAAGTGAAGCTAAGTGGGATATTGCAGTGATATTTGCTCTCTACGTTTAACTGATCCTCATATGAGGATTATTAATAGTCGCAGGATTCAGGAAACCTGTTGAAGTCCAACAGAAGAGCCCAGCCCTGACCTGGGCTTAAAACCAGGAGCCTCCTGGGTCAGACAACAGCACTACACATGAGCCACTGTGGTGCCAAAACAAAGGGTTCGGTGTCGACACAAGAGGAGGGAGGGGGAGGCACAGGAAAGGAGGTACAAACAGATTCCTTTATGCGAATATACAGAGGAAGCAAATCCAGGACATTTCAAAAGGAAACTCTAAAGATGAGGAAGATTAGGTCACTAACTGGGTTAAATCTACTGATTTATTATTACAAGTTTTCAATTTAATTTTGCTTTCACATGCAAGGATATCATGAGGAAAGCTCCCAAACAATGACGATGGGAGCGCTAGTTTGGACGACTTCCTGGCGACTTTCACAAAGTAAGTTTGTCATGATTGGGCTTTTGTTTTATGATTTCTTACTATAAGGTAGTCTGTCTGAAGATCTCCTGATAAGCAATTACCAGTGCACGTAGGAGGAAGTCTTACAATTGATATCCATTAACCACAGTCTGTATAAACCTCGGCTCCACCTTAAGACAGACCGACTTTGGGGATAATAAATCTGCACGATTTCCATGCAAATCAGAAATACGGCCACTTGTGTGCATTGCTCATCCTCGGTGCATTTGGTAATCTAACCTGACACTGCGTATGTGCAATGTAACAGCTTTCAGTGGCTTAGAAAATATAATTTTTATTGTCAAACCATCTGATTAACAGTTTCAAGTATTTCTTTAGACAAAGTTTAACCTTGTCCAAGTTTTCCTACTTAGGGACTAGAAATCAGTGAGCAGGAACATCCCTAACCCACTGATAAAAATTCAAAGAATTTAAGCTGCAGAATACTTAGAAGGATAAAACCGTTGAGTGCAAAGCTCCATCTGAACTCTACCAAGTTTTTGTGATAACTGCACGTACAGAATAGTCTGCAGGAGCAGCTGGTTTGCTTTTTACCTGCAGGCAAATGGCCAGGTTGACTCTGCAGCCGAAGGCTGTGCTGACAGAGCGCGGGTGAAGGCCGAGGTCTTTGAAGAGCTTAGAGAAAGAGAGTGTGAGCGCCATCCTGGGCCTCTCCTCTGCCACCACTACACAGGCTCGAACCCGGGACAGATCCAGACCCCGAGCCTGCGAAAGAGACGAAAGGAAAATTATATCTAATCCCAGAGAGTCCAGCTGTGGACTGCTGGAATGAGAGAAAAACCCTTTCAAATATAAAGTTTTTCTTCTGACTTTCTGCCTCTTTAACCTACTTAGTTCACCAGAATAATACGACGCTCAAATCCCTTCTTGTGTAGGTGTTACATAAAAAAGAAAAACTGTGACTAAAAATAAAAAAGTACAAAAGTATAAAGTTTGCTTCATCTGTAGCTGTAAAGGAGACAAGAAAAAAGTGCTTTGTTTCTGCTTTTCTCTCAGCGTTTAACGCTCAGTCTCCATGGAAACTTAAAGACAGATAGTCACTAAAATTAACTCTGTGGCTTCTATCCGTGACCAATCAGAGGCGTCGGTGTCTGTAACTCCAGCTTTCAGATGTGTCCTCGGGCTGAGCAGATGGAGACAGAGTTTATTACCGCTGAGCAGAGGAGAGCGTGAGGGAAGTGAGCTAAGCAGTGTCAGACTTGGTGGAGCTGCTGTCTGCTCACTCACATGGAGGCTGTGGGTTTATCAGCTGTGTCACTTTACTGTTCCGTCGTCTTATTTTGAAGGTTTAGCCACTGTGACCACATTCAGACAACTCAAACATCTTTGAGAGCACAAGACAACAGTTCTGCTCTGGAGATTTGGTAAAACGTCAAGATCCACATTAACCAGTACTCGCAGCAGGTGGGGAGCTTGTTTACATGCTGACACAACAAACTCACAGAGGCTGATAAACAGAGCAACAACTAGAGGAACTTGGTTGGTGTGCCTTCTTTTGCAAGATAACATATTTGTACATGTTCTCACTGACTGAGTCTAACTTTGGGAAAAACACGGTCCTGACATCTGTATGGACCAAAGAAAAACATATATATCTATTAGAAGGCCATGTTTTACAGAGCAGGCTTTGAACTGTAGGGGATCGACCACTCAAAGCAATTTACACTCCAACCCACACTCACCTTTTCACACAGCACTTTATTATCTTCTCTAAGGTGCTTTAACTACTCTGCGTTCGCACCTCTGGCCAGTATGGACTCAACTAACCTAACATGTATGTCTTTGAACTGTGGGAGGGAACACACAGAGGGAACCCACGCAGCACATTCAACTCCACACAGGCCAGCTTAGAGGTTTGAACCTGTCTTGCTATAAGCCACAAGTACTAAAAACAAATACGATTTTTTAGGGAAGCTCAGTAAATACCGACGGTCATATTTCTATTTTCATGGTTCCTGTTAAAACCAAGCAAGCTGTGTTTTCTTAGTCTTCATTTTTTATTTTTGACTCCTCCAAGCAGATCCACCTGCAGGCTCGGAGTAGTTACTCTACTCAACAAGAACTTCACAGTGCCTGCAGCACTGTGGACGAGGCAGGCAAGCTGCATGAAACATTTACAGTGAGTCTGGCTTTTTCTTTCACTGTGTGATGTATACGAGTGCTGTCCATTGTTCTTATGTCAGGATGTGTGGATTGTAAGGGTGAGGATCCAAATACTGCTAACATCTCTTAACAGAGAATCCAAAACAATAGAGGTCAGAAAGTAAAGAAACAAATAAATAAATGTTTGGAGCATAGCAGATGCTGTTACAGAGACTACACTACAATGCACCACCTGCATGTGTCCAGCAGGTGAATATTAAAGAAGTACAACAGGAATGACTGCGCGACTGTCGTGTCTCCAGCTGTCTGTGTCTGCAGCAGAGTATAATCGAGGCTCAAGGGGGAGACAGGACTATTCATAGACAGGGAGGGCTGATTAGGGAAGGACCAACACGAGGGTAACAGGACAATCAGGACATTCAGAGGGAGACAGGAAGCAAAACTAACACAGGACGTGAAAGAAAACAAAAGTAAAAAGTAAAGGAAGTAACCAAAGGAAAGTGATACAGACATGAACACTCCCACCTATCACGAGTAGAGGAAACAATCCAAAGGAAAACACAGTAAACATGGAAACAAGAAGACACACAGCAGACATGGGGACAGAGGCATAAAGATGAGAGAGAGGGAAAAACAAGCAGGAACTTGAACTACCACAAGAACCAAAACACAGGCTGGAAACTGAAGCTCGTCACACAGAAATGAACTCTTCAAACACTTGAAGCCTGAACTCTAATCCAACAAAACAAAAACCAGGGCATGACAGAGCTTCTCTTTTGCACACAAAGTAATAAAAACATTGAAGATATCACATCTAGATGAAGAAAAACATGTCGATAGAATGTTTTTTTTCAGTCGATGGCCTCGACCAGGCTGCACAGCCATCAGACTCTGTCCTACAGTTAATCACAGGAGCAAACTGGAGGCTGGACACATGATGTTTATCAGAAGCTGCAAATGTCATCAGAACAAAAAGTTCATTTTTGTATTGATATTTTATATCAGGGATTTCTGTCTCTACTGTTGAAGGACTGTTTGCAGCCCGCTCTTCTGCATCTGCAGCCTTCTGCAAAACCTCCCATATTTGAAAATGGACTTAAATATGTAAACAGACAGAACTTGAAACCGACACGTTGCTCGTCTCACTGTTGTGCTGACCTTGAGCGCCTCGGTCTGCAGGCCGAGTCCTTTGGTGCAGAGCTCCATGACGCTGTAGGAGCAGAAGGTGTCTCGCACCCTCAGCTGGCTGACGGCCAGCAGCCACAGCGCTGGGTTGGACTCCAGCTCCACCGGCGGGATCAGGATGGACTGGTGGCCAGAATACACGCTGCAGACAACACAAAGGCTTTTCAGTGTGTGTGTCGGGGATCTGCATGTGCCGACTCAGAACAATAACACAAATTTAAAAATGGACGACATGCTTACAAGCACTAACAACATCAGGAGACTGACGAGTGTTGATGATCTGGTTATGTACTGCACTGGTTTGGACAGTAAAACTAACATTCACTCACTCTATAACCAGTCACACTTGCTAAGACTATGATTTATTGTCCTGAGAAACCGGCCAACCAGCACCACAGGGTTGTGTAACAATCTGATGTAAATGTGAGCTACTGTCAGCGAGGACGACGTGAAATCCTCAAGCCGAGGATGATTTGTTTTATTCCGAAGACATTTAGCAGCAGATATCGGCTCCAGACGAGTTGAGTATTTATGAGAAGAAGATTTGAAAGTAAGCAGACCTGCAGGCTGGAGCCAAGATTTAACGATTTAAAGACTGTCGAGTTTCAGACGGAAACCTTTAAACATTAATATTACTTATTATTATTATCAATAAGTATAAATCACTGTTCTTGTATTTTAAGAGGGTGAGGCAGGGATGAGTATAACCAAACCTTCCATGTTAAAAAGCTAATTTTCCCCCCTTTTACTGAAAATACATCAATAAACACTTAAATTGTCTTACACTCAAAGAGTAAGACAATTTATTATTTACAACTCGACCCAACTCTTCCAGGACGTGGATTCAGGTTATCTGGGCAGGAAATGCTCAAATACTTTAGAATATTTTAAATGTTCAACATAAAAAAGTTATATTTATTTATGAATTTCTTAAATTGCCACTAAGTGTTGTCAGCAAACACAATGAGTCACTGCATCCACAGGTTCATGCAATATAATGCAAGAGTAAAAGAAAGGGGGGGGCTCCAATCTGTAGTTCCCAGCCTGTGTCATGTTACATCCATATAGTGAAGCAGTTTTTAAGCATTGTTCAACTTAAGGTTTTCCTTCCCCCCCATTTAACAGGAGGGTGTTCAAAATAACAACATGCAAGCTTGTCTTTAGCAGCGTGCTGCAGTACTCGTGGTGCATGCAGCTCAGGTTTGAAACCCACTGCACACATTATTAAATGAAAAAAACAAAGAAAGATGAAGTCATGAAACAGAAGTAAAGCATTTTAAAATGAACTTAAATACATAAATATATATTAACCATCTCGAGGCAGGTGTTGCTGATTTGCAACAGTTAAAAACTAACAACCTGATTACCCCACGTACATATTTTATGAGTTGTTTTTACTCAGAAGTACCACTGCAGGACTCAGTTGTGCATTAGCAACAAAAGCTCAATTTGAGCCTGAGAGGGTAAATAAGAGTATTAATCCTTAAAACAGATGTAGGGCTTTAATGATTCACAAAACATCTGCTTTTATTTACTTTTCTGGAAACCTGGGAGTTACTTTGGGAGTACAGTGGGTGTGCCTTTGATTTTGCACCTCGGACATAGTTTTGTTCCATCCTTCAAACCACGGCGGGAGTGTTTCAGAGTGCTTAGCTTGAATAGGGACTAAAAATTTTCTGTGCCATTCCTGCCAGTTCCTGTCCTCCTTATCTGCTCTGAGCTGCTTGATGAGCTATGTTGAATCTGATTGAATAATACACATTGTCTTAAGTGGGATACTAAGTTACTGCAGCTACATACAGTACAAGCTCATATCTGTGCTGCTTTGATTTGGACCATCCATTCTTTAACGTAAAGAAGTGCAAAATGAAATGACTGGAGGATCCTCAAAGAGTGTAAAATGCATATTTAATGGTTTGTAAGTGGGTGGAGATGCATTTAGGAGCTGCACCAACCTGCAGAGACACCAGAGGACGAAGCCGAGGCCGCAGTAGGGATCCAGACAGATGGCAACTTCTCTGGACGGGTACAGCTCACACTGCAGCTTCACTGACCGACAGAAGGCTGCAACTGCATTATGGGACATCTGGAGCAGAGAGGAGACGAGAGGGGAGGGAGAGAGACACACGAAACACACAAAAAGACAAACAAGGAGCAAGATAGGAAGGTTCACAATGAATTTAAATTTAAAGTAAAACATTTCACATTTTTCCCCCCGGTAAATGAATCTTTGAAAAGCGAGCGACATCTTAGTTGGAAGAAGCGGGTTGTGTGTTTGGACTAAGCCCTTCAACTGTGAGCCAAATGTGCTTTAATTCTGCTTTCTGTTTACTCATTTTGCTGCTGCTCTGATGGCTGAATTTCCCTCTGGAATAAGAAAAGTAATGACTGGAGGAGGAGGAAGAGGAGGGGAGTGGGACCAGGCGGCAGTGGTTTGGTGAGGATTAGGGCTGAGCTGACCTGAACTCCGGCCAGCATGCCGGTCGTCGACACGCTGAAGTCCAGATAGGCCAGGCCGTCTGGGTTGGTGGGCTTATAGAGAGCTGGAGGCTTCTTCTTTGGCAGGTCATCTGCAGCATGCACACACACACAAACACACACACATATATATTTATTTCATTGCACTCAAGAGCACAGTCTCATTTCAAACACTGACCTCCAGCTGAACCCAGAGAGAAAAGGGCCTCAAATACTCTGCTGCAGCAGAATCACAGCAACATGACTGATGTCTCACTTTCCATATAAGAAGAGACCGCTTTAAAGCACAAGCATGGTGATACTCTGTGTTTCTCTCACTGTTAACAAATCCCAAGGGAAGACAGAACCAACAACGAACAGTGCTAACAAGCTCTGTGTGTGCAACTGCAGCCTGATAGATCCCTGTCCTACATCACTGAGTATCGGCGTTACGCTGGGTGAGATATTCCTTTATAATCAGTGGCACTCACCCACCGGGTGTATGTGTGTGAGAAGAGCATGTATCTGAATATTCATCTGAATATGTATCTCTGTTTTGCAGTCACAGGAAATATGTTGGTCCCTCTGATATTTTTCACAAACCTACAAACTTCATATTTAAATGATCATCCATGCACAGTTCACATGTTCTCATCTGACCAGTTTCTGACTAGCTGGAGATTTGTTGCTGGTAAGAAAATCTCTACAGCGTGCACTAAACTCAAGGCTCTCACATTTAATCTGGTCCGCACCTGTCTTGAAATTTTGACCTGCCTAGATGAAGCCTGTCCGGTCTGTGCACTCATTAATAGGCAGTTGCACCTCCAGACTGCAGGCTGTGAAAGGTTTGGTTCTCTGGGGTGAGTTTAAGCAGCCGGAGATTTGGATGGCAACCACAGGACGAAGGACAGGGAGCTGAAACAGGCGGCCAACTGTCACATGAAAGTGAACCCTAAGTGATCCCAAAACCACAGCAGGTGCAGATAACCAATTTCTTTAGTGGGTTCACTGAAGAAAACATTAAGTGTTCCAGTTGTTCTATTTAAAGGGTGATCTAGATCTTATTCTTTGCTTTTAGTCATCTTGGCTCAGCTGAACTCAGTAGAGCGATTTGGAGATTTTTCTTGAAGGGCAAAAACAAAGGGAAAGAGTGTCTGTGATTTATAACACGCACATAAAGAAACAGAATTATTTTTGTTTTAATAATAATTGGAAGCCAAAATTGTAATTCAGTTAATTCGATTCAGACCCGTGCTGACAGCAGACCAAACACTAGCGGCGATATGGACTGAGGGGTGTGGAAAAGACACTTCCACACGCATCAATTCAATAAACTGATAACAGACTTGCAGCTACAGCGAGTTTTTATTTTCTGATAAATCACAGAGTGATGGAGCTGTAAAGGCAGGTTTCATCACAGCAGAGGATTTCATTTAATGTGCATTCTTTAGGTTTATATCTGCAACCAGAACTACTCAGACTGCATTGTGAGGCGGCTGTGCACGACCTGCATTTATGTTAAATTAAAGTAGCGTGATTTCCCAGTGCGGATATGAATGAAACGCTGTACCGGTGTCCAGCACTGGGGGCCAGTTCCTGATGTCCACCGTGGCCATGGCCTCTTTGGAGCGCAGCAGCTTACAGATGACGGCGGTGGTCATCACACCCACCGAGTGACTCACCTGCACAATTAGAAAGAGAAAGACAGAAGAAGAAATTAAGCTCCCTTTTTTCCCCAGAGGAGATCAGAAGTCAGCCAGAGCCATACGAGTCTGGAATTAGCTGGGAGCGAGAGCTTGAACCTTGGAGGTCTGACTGAAAGAGAAACCGCATCGGTTTAACAGACAAATTAAGAGTCTGACCTCGACAATCATCTTAACAGTGGGCAGGGTGGTGGAGATGTTCTGAGGGTGAGGCGGTCGCACTGTGATGGGAACACAGCCGGCGTACAGGCAGCCGTAAAAGGCTGCGATCAGGTCTATACCTGCAGAAGAAGCAGACACACAGGTGTGAACGATGCTTGCAGTGTCCAGGTGCTGTCACCTGAAAAGTACATTGAACATCTGCATCGTCTCTCACCTGGCGGGTACACCAGAGCGACATGATCTCCTTCCTGCAGACCGCCTCTCTCCATCAGCAGAGCTGCCACTCGCTCCGCCCTCTTATGCAGCTGCAGACAGGTGAGAGAGCTGGACACTGCCCCCTGCGGGAGGTGAGAGGGGGGAACGGTGTGAGCCATCAAGAAGCAACCTGCCACACTCAAAGGACAAAAACTGCAGTTCATCTTGTTATTGTTCAGTTTTCTACTTGCTTGAATTAGCTCATAATCATCGTTAACCTGTTTTTATTTATTTACTTAAATTAACCATGATAATGAAGCCTGAAACTCCTGATTTTAAGCCACTGATTCCATGGATAAAGATCCGTTTTGGTATCGATTATAATCCACTTTTATTCTCCTTGCATTCAGCATCTTAACATCACAGAGACGTGATGACTGATCTACAGATCTTTCACCTACAGTTCACCAGCAGCAGGTTATACGGTTCAAAATGTACAATTTTTTACGGTGGTCAGTTGTGCGCGAGTGTGCTGGTACCCGAGAGCTGAGCAGGGTGTAGAGGATGTGGTCCGGTGTGGTCTGAGCTCGCCACTGCAAAACCTCGGACAGGAACAGAAACTGCAAAACAGAAATAAACACTTGTTTTACACACACTTTGACAGCTTAATCTGTGTGTGTGTGTGTGTGTGTGTGTGTGTGTGTGTGTGTGTGTGTGTGTGTGTGTGTGTGTGTGTGTGCGCGTGTGTGTGTGATCTGATTTCTGTAAATAGTTCAAGTTGCTGATGTAATTCAAAAAACAGCAGAGGTGCATCAAACACGTTTACAAGGAGAATAAAATGATACATTTCTCCCATAATTTCAATTATTGCAACATCAGCATTTTGAGATAAAACTGCAAAGCAGACAAGAGACATTGAAGTGAAACAGAGCTGATAGCACAGAGGGAGTGCAGCGCATGTACAAAAAGTTTTTAGCATCGAGGAACTCCATGTCAACGTGTGCTTACTCACCACTTACTGCTTTTTACTGCTGAGTCTCTGCCTTCTGTCCGGCACATTAAAGCAGTTTAATCAATATCACAGGCGGTGAAATTTCAAAGCAGGTGAAAAAAACAAAAAACTGCCTCTAAAGATTATATTTACAGGCAGTTAAATGATGCAGACTGACTGACTTGAATGATGCTGAAAATCTGGCTCCATCAGGCAGTTGAAAAAGTAGGCGGCCTGTTCAGAAAGTTAATTGTCAGTTTATGTTCATAAATCAATTTGTCCTTTTCATAAAAACAGTTTTTTCTAGATGTGTTGTTTTCATAAAATGTCAAATTTGCAACTTCTCCCAGTTCTGTAGCTGCTCATTAACATTTCAGCAGATTTCCTAAAAACAAGACATCAAAATATTTCTATTAAAGTAAAGAGGAGCAACTTCTTGTTTCAGCAAGATTAAAACTTTAAGCAACATTTTAATTACCTAAAAGTACTGTATAATAGATTTTTTAAAATGTGTTTTTATCAGCTTCCAAAACCTCGTACCACCGTATTCACCCATGAGAGGGAGGATACAGAGTATAGAGGAGTCACAAAAACGACGACCTGCTGAAGTTCAAACTGAGCATCACGGAGGAAGAAAGGTTTTTAAGTGTCTTATCTGAGTATTTCAGAAGCAGCTGATCTGCTGGGATTTTTCCACATCCCTCTCTTGGGTTTAGAGAGAATGAGCCGAAAGAGAGAGAATATCCAGTGAGTGGCAGGTTTCTTTGTGAAAATGCCATGTTGCCTTGCAGCTGACAGGAAGGCAACACTAACTCAGATAACCCATCGTCACAGCCAATGTCTGCAGAAGAGCATCTCTGAAAATGAGCTGCAGCAACAAAGGACCACACTGGGTGCCCCTGCAGCTCATACTCAGTCACCAAAAGTGGCAACAGAAGACTGGACAAATGTTTCCGGTCTGAGTCTGATGAATCTGGTACAAAAACACAAAGGCATCCATCCTGGCTTGTTTGGTTTGGTGTAATGTTGTGGGGGATATTTTCTTTGCACACTTTGGGACTCTTAGTATCAACTGAGTATCAGTTAAACATCACAGCCTACCAGAGTATTGTTGCTGACCACGCTCATGCTATTATGACATGGGCAGTGTACCCATCTTCTGATCTTTGCTGATCCAGCAGGATTGCAGCACCTTGTTTAATGTAAGCATGAAGCATCTGTGAAGACAAAAGAGGCTCCAGCCCAGAAGCTGTGTGTACCTGACAAAGCGTGCACGAGTCCAAGTGTCTGTGTGTTTGTGGTTATTCGACTATGCAGACGATTAGTTTGGCAAATATTTATGGAGGACTGAACAACTTCCATCAGAGTTTACTGAGTCATAAGTGAAGGTGAAGTCTTGACACGACTTTTCATACAAAATATTCTGTTTGATGTCAAACATAGAAGAGATGAAAAATGTTCTAGACGATGGAGTCAAAGAGATTTGATGATTTTGCTTGACTGAATTATTAATAGTTTATCAGAAGTGTAGCAGATTACTCTTCCTGTCAGTCAACTTGTCGCTTACTCAATGATCTTCTGATCTCTCGGCTTTTCAACATAAAGTTACCTTTTTTTGGGCAGAGCTTGGTTTAAGCGGAGTTGTGATGTTATTTCTTGAGCTGAGACTTTGTTACGCAGCTGTTTGCCTCACCTGGTCGTTATCATCAGTCTGTCCCAGGTCTCTGCCGCTGGCCTGAGCGATTCTCTTCCCTGACACCAGATTTCCCACCATCACAGAGGCGGGACCGATCTCTGCCACACACAGACACAATCAGCACATCAACAACTACAACTACCCACAAGGTTACCACCTAAAGACCCTGAGCAGACCCTCACCCACCTGGCTGTTTCTGCCGCGGTTTGGGCAGGTTGGTGACACAGGTGTGGGGGCACATCAGGACATTGCAGGGGTGAAGCCCCCCCTCCAGGTACAGCTGCTTGATCTCCGACAGGTGGATGCCGCCCAGAGGAGTCTTGGGAAGGGTGTTGGCCGGCACCAGAGCCAGACAGAAGACGCCCACCCCGTGGATGCTGTCTATGGCCTGAGAGTCATGAGGGAGTTTGGTCAGACTGCAGATGGGATTTAACGTCCCCATGGGGTAACTCGCTTTGCTGAGAGTAGTCTAACACAATACACACATATCTAAGTGGAGTAAGACACACCAAACACAGTACACGATCCAAGTGTCCTACACAGTGTCCAACATAACCGCAAGAAAACGACATTTCAAATAAGACTTGATCTAAATGCAATAAGGCTGCATTGCATCACATTTGAACGTGCAGGGAAAGCACCTGCAGTACGCGGCTCATCCACTGGAAGCTGTCCTCCTCCGTGGAGTCCGGTCTCTGCTCGGCCACCACCACGATCCTCTCATCTCTCAGCACCGTCACAGAGAACACAGCTATCCTGCACAGACAGCAACACCAACCTGTTTGTTTTCTATTACATGAATAATGTTTTATTCCACTGTGTTAATTCTATTCAGCTTGATTTACCCATCAAGCTGCTTTCTTTGTCTTTTATTTTGTTCTATTTATTGAGCTCTTTCTAGTAGAGCAGTTTTATTTTATTAAGCTATTCTGACGAGTTTTATCATCTATTTTTTCCATTCTGTTATTTATTGGCTGACTGGTCGGTTCCTGTTGTTTGTGACACAGTTATTTCACAAAGGATAAATAAAGTACAGCTTATGATGGATTATCTAGATTGGTGTCCAGACGTGAAAAATGTGTTTCCTTTAGTTTTTTCACACTGCGAGTGTGTGATGTCACACTGCGAGGAGCGCAGCAGTGGTCACTGAGAAACTCTGAGAGGTCGCTGCAGATGGACAGTTTGATGAAGGTGGGTTCCCAAGTCTTCGTTCTTTCCTTATCGCCTTTGTTTGTCAATTTCATTTTTTTCCATGGATCCTTCTTCATTTGCTTTCCTTGTTTCATAACCTCTTCCTCCTCGTCGCTCTTCTTTATTTCCCTTCCTTCCTTCGTCTGTTTCATTTCTCCTTGGCTTTTCATGTGTCCTTCTTTCTGCCCTTATAACTAGCTTCCTTATCACCCTTATTTGCTCATTCTGTTCCTTGTGCTTGTTTCCATTCCCTTGGTTTGTTTTTTCATTTCATCCCTTTGCTTTTTCCTTATTTTTCCTTTTCCTCATTTCCTTCATTTCATCCTTATTTATATACTTTTAAACATCTTTGTTTCCTTATTTCCTTTATTTCTAAATGTCTAAATATTGTTTCCATGACTCCTTCTTACTTCCCTGTTTCACTACATGTCCTTTTCTTGATTTCCTCCTTCTTTTTTGCATATCACCTTTTCTACCCTTGTCACCTTATTTCCTGCATCCTTATTCAATCCTTTGCTTCCTTTCCTTGTTTCACTGCATATTTCCTCTCTTTACATATTTTCTTCTTCTCTGTCGTCTTCGTTTTTCCTGTAATGAAGCCCAAAAGCAGAAACTAAAGGCAAACATGGATGCTGGTATAATGAAACCTGATGGACTTTCAGCCTTTCTTCTTCATGTTTCCTGAGACTGTTTCTGCAGCTGCTTCCTCCCTGAGTAGAAACTTTAAATAGCTCCGGGAAGCGTCATCAGAGGCTGTCAGGTAAAAGATGAATTTCCTGCTCGGTGGCCGTGGACACAATTAAACTTCACTCTATTACTGTTTCTGGATTCATCCACTATTGCTCTACTTTATTAGATTTATTATGAGCGATGGCATTGCTCATTTATCAGCATTTATCAGCCAACGTACCGATGTCGGACATCTCGCTGGTTTTCAGCTTCTGTCGATAGGAACGATGATAAAAAAGATAATAAAATAAAAACCGATTCGCTGGCGGTCGAGTCATGTGACATTTGAGAAATGTGTGACTGCAATATTACATTTTCAAGTCCAGCAAACTTTAGTCTTTGTGTTTTAACATTTTAAAACCTGGAGCTAAATTGAGCTAAACTGTTTTCAGGTTTGTTTCTTTTCCAAAACCAAATTTGCTGTTATTAATCAGAACTGTCTGTCATTAACATTTTATATACACATAAAACATCTTTTGGTGGCAGAACTGAAAGGTCACAAACTGCTGGAAACCTCTGATCTCTGTCAGGAGCCGTTCCAGTTAATGGAGAGTTATGATGACTCATGGCGACGACCACAGACTGGAGGTAAAAGATGGCCACTAAGACACCTTCTGTTTGAATTGTGAAGCTGAGCGTGTGCACTGTGGCCATCTTGTTGTTTTGAAACAACAAGCGAGGGATGGACCTACGTTCATCTTTTATATACAGTCTATTGTGACCCTCAAACCCCACCCACTTCACACTCACCTGCCCCTGTAGACGAATTTCATTGGCTCCACTGCGAGTGCAGTGGCAACGATGTCATCGGCATTGTGCCTCCGCCCGCTCACCATGATGAGCCCGTCCATCTTGCCTGTGATGAAGACGAGGCCGCCGGGGCCAATGAAGCCCAGCAGGCCAGTCCGCACGAAGGCGTACTCACTGATCAACCCCCCGCTGGAGCTCACCGGGTAAACCTGCAGAGGACATTACAGCATTACAGTGTTTTTTTATTTTGGCTTTTAGTGTTTGGGTTCATGTCTTCACTTCGCCTCACCTCAAAGGTGTTCTTGGTCATGCCCGTAAGGCCGTAGTACGATGTCCCGGTGGCGATGGAGCAAACGCAGAACTCGCCGATCTCATCGGTCTGACAAAGCTGGGGCACGCCTTCCGGCTTTACTACACACACCAGGCCTGGGAGGACGAGACACACACACGGTTAACACTCCTGAAATGTCTCTGCTTGTTTTAAAAAGAAGTTATTTATGGCATGAGGAGGAACATTATTCACTCCAAACGCACCTGTTTATGAGACTCTCATTTCTCAAAGCTAAACTCTGAGCTTAAAGTAGGTTGTTCCAACCCGAGATGACGTCCCCTCCCGTCTGTGTCACAGCAAAACCAGGTTACCCGTGTAAAACTGAACTGGTGACAATGTAGTCCCTTTTTAAAGAAATATTTTGGGCTTAGATTTAATTGTAATATGTTAGTGGAGAGAGAGCAGGAAAGCTGGAGAAACACCAGCAGCAATGCACAGAGTAAATGGCCTTGGGCTGGGTTCAAAGCCAAGCCTCTACATTAGCCCTACAGCAGACTGGTCGCCTGCTCAGTCCAGGGAGCTACAGCAGTACCTGTGACACACTCTCATGAGCTTTCTGATTCTAGGATTGGCTGTGCGGACAGCGATAAGTATCACGTTACACAGCACAACTATAAAATGCTGCATCTAGATCAGTTTGAAGTGACTCAGCAAACACTTTTTACCCCGTGCTTCAGCATCTTCTTATTTCAGTCATTACAAAGAGAAATGCATGCAAGATTCCACAGAAGCTGAAGGAAACAGATTTTGCTCCTTAGTTTAGTTTCCTTTGTGGTGCTGCACGTATAATCTCTGTGGTGAACGCTGGGCAGAGCGACTTCACAGAGGCTGTTGCTGCCTGTGTGCTCACTCAGACCGACTGGAAAGGACCAACTTTTATTTTGGAGCATCAGTTTTATCTTGGGAAGGTTCCTAACTGAGTGAAGCAGCACAGTAAGAGGTGATCAAATTCCCATAATACTAAAGAAAAGCTCCAAAATGACGACTCATTTACTTTTAACCCATGAGATGAAACAGTTTTATTATTGAGTGCAACTGCTTATTATCAACATTAAAATCTTTTAGTTTGCAGCTCAATGAGCACATTTAACTGTGGATTGCATTTTTATTCACGACTCTAATTGCAGACTCATCTGCACTAAAACTAATCAGTGAGAAGATTTTTACTCTAATCCATCTGCTGTAAAACGGGACAAACAAATAATGCCACTGGTGTCTGTGGATTCTTCATTAAGACCTGAACGGATGATGTTTGGCCCTAAATGCTTTTCAATGTTCTGTGTTACCTTTTTAAACTATGTGTGGGCTTCACCCTGGAGGGGAAAACTCGGCTCATTAGAACAGATTACAGGCTCTGCAGCCGTACTGAAAACTCTCCTGAGTTTCCATAATGTACAGCAGAACAACGCTTAACTCGCTCGTTCATGAGCAGGGAGAGAGAAAGGGGTTAAAGACCGGACACTGATGAAAAAGAGAAGCTGGGTCTTAAACTAATTTTACGATTTAATGAACTTCAATTACAATAGATGGAAAACTAGAAAGGAGAAAAAAGTTTGAAAAGTTTGCTGGCTCCTTACGTCAACATTCAGTCACATTTTTGCTTGAATTGCACATTTCGATTACAATCCCCGCTTTTATTTTGTAGAAACACAAATTCCCTAAACCCAAGTCAGGCATATGTGAAGCTCGCAATCATTTTAGGAAACTGTTTAAAACCCTTGTCTTCTCCAAGATACATTATACTGCTGTTTAAACGTATCCCACCTCCGACTTCTTGCTTCCACGATTAAAATTCAACATTTGTGACACTAAAGGTCTGTATTTGTAATTTTCCTGATATAAATCTCAGTTACACCAGCTCAACCACACTTCCTCTTACAACACACACACACACACACACACACACACACACACACAACGATGTACCTCCGGGTGTGACGGTCCCCACATCCTGAACAGTGAGCACCGACAGCCGCTCCTCCGTGTCGACCCTGACGACGCCGTAACTCAGGCCCTGCATGGACAGGACGCCCCGACCTGGAGGCTGGCTGCTGTCCTCCACCGGCCTGAACACACAACCCGACACACACACACACAGGTGATCCTCTGACACAGCTCGCATCTGTCCAAACTGACAGACCGCCACACTGCAGTACAGCACACTACTGTGCAAACGCTCGTGTATTTCAATTTAGCTTCCACGTGTTTCTTTAGACAGCAGCTGCTGTTTCACTCATTCTCGTCGCAGTCCTCCTGCCCCATCATTCTCTTTCCACTAAACACCGACCTTTGGATTGTTCTAGCATAAAACAGACGCCTCAAATGATGAACCAGTGTTGTATCTACACATCAAAGACAAATAGCAATTTTAAATTGAATCTTTAGGCACTTTGCTACTAGCTGCCTAAACACATCATTTATTCCCATTTCTTCAGGTGAATCTATGAAACTTGGCTGCATGCATGTGAGACTGCTGCACATCTCTGCATAATCTGTGACGTGGAGGTTGTGTTTACGTACCTCCTGATGGCCACCGTCAGGGCCTCGGGGGAGCTGGCGCAGGGACAGATGACTTCAGTTCTCAGCCCTTTGGTCTGAAAGACGTTGAGGAAGGCGTCGCAGGACGAGATGGACCCTGACAGACAGAAACAATAACTGAGTCAGGACAGCTTCAGTTCAGGTGTCGAGCCACTTTTCCCACAAACTCCTGACACGTGCAGAATTGAAAGAGCTGTCATGTGAAAGGCTTTTAATCACATGTACCAGATCCCTGAATGTGATTAAAAAACACTCAAAAGACCTTTTGTACTGAAGTTTTAAAATGTTCCAGGCCAGTCACCTTTTTATGACCACGTCTCTGGGCAGGTGCTGGACATTTCTTTCTATTTTATTAGCACAGGTAACAGCGCACGGCTGGTTTCATATTTTGTTTTTGGGTTTCTTATTTTCTCATTGGAGGGTAGCTGTATGCAGGGATCAGCTGAAATAATTATTTAGGGCAGGAATATGAGTTCATCCCAGCGCACTCAGGCTAACATGTGTCACCATGTCAGAGCATTTAAAAGTCAGTAATGTTGCCAGAAAGCTGTGTGTTTTGCATCTATTTGGTAAATGAATGGTAAAAATGAAGTGTGTATTCATAACTGTGAAGAGAGATAAACTGAAAAAACAAATCAACACCTTTTTGTGTCGTTAACATAACATTTCCCTTCAACTATCACTACTGCTTTCAACAGTCCACAGTGGTTATCGTGCATCCATCTGTGTGCTTGACTACAAATGAAAATGTTTGTCACTGACAGACAAACCTGTGTGATTTCTGAGTGTTTATGATATGCTAAGATTAAAGGTGTACCGACACACTTGTGTCTCTCGCTGCTTCACCTCTCCTTTGATTTGTTTTGTCTCCAAATTTCTACATTATTTGTGGGGAATTTCAGGAAGGTTTCATCAGAGATAGAAAAGTTTGAATTTCATGTCTCATAAATGCTTATCACACTGAAATGAGAAACTTTGGGAGAAACTCTTTTGATTTTTTCAAATAAATATCACCAACCAGATCCAGATATCCTGGGGCTGATCCTCTAATGTCAGAGCACACCTGAAGGCACCATGAGACAGCACCTGCTCAGAATAAATGTTATGACCTGAAAATCCTGCCTCGTGCCAAACATGATGCAACATGATGCAAGTTTCAAGTCACTGCAGCTTAATGCAGAAAAACCAGTTTTCTGTGGTCACTGCTAAACCAGTTAAACAGTTACTGAACTTAAAGATACAAACCATCAGTCTGGATGGTGAAAACATCACTTCCTGGTTCCAAGCTGTTGTATTTTTGTCTCATGTTAGGCTGAAAACCTTTTCATGTACTAAGTTTGCGCAGTCGGACACATCCTGCTCTATTCCTGTAAAGTGACCCAGTTTCCTGAAATCCCGAGAGTTTTCTTTTTTCTCATTTCCCTGACATTCTCTATCTGGAATACACCTCGCTAAACTCCCCCGTTAGTGAAAGAGCTCGGCTGTGAAGGCTGAGCGCGACCTTACAGGGGTTTGATCCGTCGGCCACCAGCAGCATGCGCAGCGAGCTCAGGTTGATGTCCTTCTGGTCTTTGTGGGCCACCAGAGCCCAGTGCATGTCTCTGGACTTCACACAGGCCACCTTGGCTGCAGGAGGAGATGCGCGTACAGAGAAAAAGAGTGAAATTAGCATTTAATCTATTTGACAGGCAGGTGAATGGAGGGACTTGACTAAGATGAGTGACAGGTGTGTGTGTGTGTGTGTGTCAGTATGTGTGCCTGACCTTTGTACTGGCAGACTTTCTGGATCCACGACAGAGGGTTGACCTTCATCAGCGAGTAGGGCACGCTGATCACGTGCATCATGTTCATCACACTCTGCACACACACACAGAAAAAGACATTGAGGTGAGGCTTCATGTTAATATCTTTGGAATAAAACTCTTCTGGTTTTTTATGTATTATTTGATCATAAATGATAAATGGGCAGGAGGCTGGGGAGCGTGGGCTGAAAGCCTGAGGTGAAGTCAACCAGGTAAGCTACGAAGATATCTGTGCATTAGGTAAGACAGGTATAATCCCTTATGAGACGCTTCAGTGTTTCCCACACAAAGACCTCACTCGGGCAGCTCGCCAGCTACATCAGTCCCAGCCGAGTGATTCATTTTAGTATTTTTACATTTTTCAAATCTGTCTGCAAGAAAAACCCTCTGCACCCAATTTAGGCTGGTTCTCTTGCTCTTATTTTGAAAGTCCATTCACTGCTAATCATCTTGCTCTGGCCCCTTCACTCTTTGGTTTTCTTTACTAACCAGCTCACTGGCCAGGTTGTTAATGTGCAGGTCATTAATATAATTCAGGCGCTTCCCCGCAGATAAAGGATCCTGTCCCACTGTTGGACTAAACCCAAGTCCACCTGCTTGGACGGAAACACTAGTTTGGACTTTAGCAGAACAGAACAAGGACAGTGGAGTTCATCGGCAGCTGGAGGAGATCCTTTTGCTTTTGGGAAGCAACTGGGAACAGAAGAGGCAGAGTGTGAGAGACGGGTGACTGCCAGAGTAAAGCTTGAGGCAGAATTGAGCCCAAGCTGCTGCAGGAAACACTTACAGCACTCAGATGCTACACAGAGCTCAGCAGACCAGCCTCTACACGTTTAACCTGCGTACTGACACCAGGGGGCGGTGTCGTAAAACCAAGTGTTAAAAGTCGTCTTTGATGATCTTTTGCACAAATGCAGAGGGTCACTGATGTCCGGCTACACATCATTGGCCTTTTTCTTCCATAACCCGTCGTTCAGCACAGCTAAAGAGCTCCGCAAGTTCAATACATCAATGTAATGGACTTGTCTTTCTGTGAATCCTATTACTTACTTTTAATTTTCCATCCTTCTTTGTTCCCAGTTTATTCTTCTGAATTGTTTTTACGTGGATCATAATTTTGCTTTTATTTATCTTGTAATTATTTATTTTATTGATTGTTTTTCTTGTTTTCTGTGTAGCACTTTATATATTAATTGTGAGTTTTAAAAATACTGACTTGACTTAATAAAGTGTAAAAATTAAAATTAAAAACACAATTATCATTTATGTATTTAATCAACCCTGAAATATAGTTCTTCTTCCAGATGTCAGAGCAATGAAAACGCTTGCTATTTTCATACTGAGAGATTTATTCATCTTGCAAAGGCACTGTTTTTGCTTTGGACAGGGTGGATGCCAAAGCGCTGATCAATGCTTCATCAAATATGTGTTTATTCTACACAAGAAGGAAAGGACGTTTAATGATGCTATAAGCTGGTTAACTTATACTTAAAGGCTCGTTAATATACTTAAAATGGTAAATGGTCTGTATTTATATAGCGCTTTACTAGTCCCAAAGGACCCCAAAGCGCTTTACGCACTCAGTCATCCACCCATTCACACAAATATCTCATAATAACAACCATGTTTATAATCATGTTAAATATGGTAATGGTAAATGACCTGTATTTGTAAAGTGCTTTACTGAGTCCCTATGGACCCCAAAGCGCTTTACACTACATTCAGTCATTCACACACTGGTGATGGCAGCTACATTGTAGCCACAGCCACCCTAGGCGCACTGACAGAGGCGAGGATGCCGAACACTGGCGCCCCCGAGCCCTCTGACCACCACCAGTAGGCAACGGGTGGAGCGTCTTGCCCAAGGACACAACTTTACTCAAAAAGGTGTCTTAGCTAATTATAGGCCAATCTCCAACCTTCCTTTCATATCAAAAATCCTTGAAAGAGTAGTTGTCAAACAGCTAACAGATCATCTGCAGAGGAATGGTTTATTTGAAGAGTTTCAGTCAGGTTTCAGAGCTCATCACAGCACAGAAACAGCTTTAGTGAAGGTTACAAATGATCTTCTTATGGCCTCTGACAGTGGACTCATCTCTGTGCTTGTCCTGCTAGACCTCAGTGCAGCATTCGATACTGTCGACCATAATATCCTATTAGAGCGATTAGAACATGCTGTAGGTATTACAGGTACTGCACTGCAGTGGTTTGTATCATATCTATCTAATAGACTCCAATTTGTGCATGTAAATGGAGAGTCCTCTTCACACACTGAGGTTAATTATGGTGTTCCACAGGGTTCAGTGCTAGGGCCAATTCTGTTTACATTATACATGCTTCCCTTAGGCAGCGTCATTAGAAGACATAGCATACATTTTCACTGCTATGCAGATGACACCCAGCTCTATCTGTCCATGAAGCCAGATAACACACACCAATTAGTTAAACTGCAGGAATGTCTTAAAGACATAAAGACCTGGATGGCCGCTAACTTTCTGCTTCTTAATTCAGATCAAACTGAGGTTATTGTGCTCGGCCCTGAAAAGCTTAGAAATATGGTATCTAACCAGATTCTTACTCTGGATGGCATTACCTTGGCCTCCAAATTAGAAATATCCTGTCTCAGAGAGACGCTGAAAAACTAGTTCATGCATTTATTACTTCCAGGCTGGACGACTGTAATTCATTATTATCAGGATGTCCAAAAAACTCGCTGAAAAGCCTTCAGCTAATCCAAAATGCTGCAGCAAGAGTCCTGACAGGGACTAGAAAGAGAGAGCAGATTTCTCCTGTTTTGGCTTCCCTTCATTGGCTTCCTGTTAAATCCAGAATTGAATTCAAAATCCTGCTCCTCACATACAAGGTCTTAAATAATCAGGCCCCATCTTATCTTAATGACCTTGTAGTACCATATCACCCTATTAGAGCACTTCACTCTCGCTCTGCAGGCCTACTTGTTGTTCCTAGAGTATTTAAAAGTAGAATGGGAGGGAGAGCCTTCAGTTTTCAGGCCCCTCTTCTGTGGAACCAGCTTCCAGTTTGGATTCGGGAGACAGACACTATCTCTACTTTCAAGATTAGGCTTAAAACTTTCCTTTTTGCTAAAGCATATAGTTAGGGCTGGACCAGGTGACCCTGAATCCTCCCTTAGTTATGCTGCAATAGGTGTAGAGTGCTGGGGGATTCCCATGATGCATTGAGTTTTTCCTTTCCAGTCACCTTTCTCACTCACTATGTATTAATAGACCTCTCTGCATTGAATCATATCTGTTATTAACCTCTGTCTCTCTTCCACAGCATGTCTTTTATCCTGTCTTCCTTCTCTCACCCCAACCGGTCGCAGCAGATGGCCGCCCCTCCCTGAGCCTGGTTCTGCCGGAGGTTTCTTCCTGTTAAAAGGGAGTTTTTCCTTCCCACTGTCGCCAAAGTGCTTGCTCATAAGGGGTCATATGATTGTTGGGTTTTTCTCTGTACCTATGAAGCGCCTTGAGGCGACTTTTGTTGTGATTTGGCGCTATATAAATAAAATTGAATTGAATTGAACAACCGAGACTGTTGGGCTCGAACCGGCAACCTTCTGATTACAAGACGAACTGCCAGCTCTTGATATAAAGTCTTACTGATCATTTTTCAGATTTTTTCAGACTCCATTAGGACGCCCATTGTGAAAAATATTTGCTTGACAATTACAAATAGTGGAAATTAAAGAGGAATAGTCTGAAGACTAAAGGTCAAAGTGACGGACCTTCTCCCAGCTAAAACCAACATTAGTGTCATGACCTATGACCTCTTACAGGCAGATCTTACCGTCAGGATGCCGTGCCACAGACCCACGTCTTTTTTAAAGTCCAGCACGTTCACTATGGTTTCAGCTGCAGGCAGAGATGGGACAGAAGAGGGTTAAATTACTTATAGATAACCCTGAGACTGCACAGTGTGTCTGCATGTGTGTGTGTGTGTGTGTGTGTGTGTCCTTACCCTCAGTGTAGCTGCAGGACTGAGTGAGAGCCTGGCAGTGTGTGAGCAGAGCGATCCTCGTCACAGTGACTCCCAGCACACTGCCGTCCTTACAGGTTTTATACTGGGAGGAAAACAACAGATGGATCATTGAAAGCAAAGCAGAGGGAAGCTGTAAGTGACAGACTCAACCCTGCTGTACCTGTCGTTCAGTACAAAAACTCATTTCAACTTTGAAGAAATCACATTCGTGGGTCTCTGCAAATAGATTATTACTAAAGATAAATGTTGCTGATTATTTATTCCTTTGTTTATAGTTCGTAAAAATCCAGATAATTGCAAAAACATTCATTTTAAAAACAATATAAAATACCACATGCTGATATTTGGAAGTGTGCTTTATCGCTTTCTGGCCTACATACGCAGACTGACGCCACTTTTATGTCTGCAGCTACATGCAGCAACTGGAGTAGGTCACATTAATGTTTCATATATAACCTGTTTTCTCACGTTTATTATTTATTTAATGTAAAACATGTTGAGAAAAACACTATAGAAATAGCACACCCATTTCAATCCAAGCCTAGAAATCAGATTCTTTCTAAAAGAAGTCTTGAGAGAAAGGTGGGCATTTAAAATATGAAACCTGGCTTCCTTCCTGTGACCAGCAGGAGGCGAGCCTTTGACTCATGGTCACATGTAAACAGATGATAAAGCAGAGTATGCTTTGAAAAAAGAAAATTCGTAGATGACTTGCCCCCCCCCCCAATTAGCATAGCTACTCCCACCTATACACTAAACTGACTGTTCACTCAGTACACCTGTTCAGCTGCTTGTTAACATTAATATGTAACCAGTTCAAGCTGAGCTGACTCTGAAGCTGGCAGGCTTGTTGGTGTCAGGCTGGTGTATTTCAGAAACTGCTGATCACAGAAACATCTCTGAGATTCACAGAGAATAGTGAGAAAAAGAGAAAACATCCAGTGAGCAGGTCTCTGGGAGGCAATGTCTTGTTGATGCCAGAGGTCAGAAGAGTGCAGCCAGACTGCTTCGAGCATCTCTGAATGAACAACACATTGAACCTCGAAGCAGATGGACGACAGCAGCGGCAGAAGGCCACACTGCGGCCATGCCTGTCAGCTAAGAGCAGGAAACTCAGGTTACAATTTGCACACGCTCACAAAAATTTGGCTACAAAAATGCAGCTGGTAGTGTAATGGTGTGGGGGACATGGTCTTTGGCCCTCAGTACCAGCTAAGCATCATTTAACCACCACAGCCTACCTCAGCATCATTGCTCATCTTGTCTATTGTTTTACCAGCTGACAAATCTGTAGCAAATGTGTGACACTGTCATGTCAATGTGGACTAAAAGCTGTGAGGAATGTTTGTAGAACTTTGTTGAATCTATGGAAGAATTAAGGTCGTGTGGAAAAAGTCTCAGCTGAGTGTATGTCCAGTCTGGCTTTGACCAAAGGTGAGAGAAAATCCAAACTTGGCTACCAGCTCCTTTCAAGCTCACACAAGTTTGATTTCCTTACTGAGTACAAAACCTGACATGAGATTGTCAGCAGGAAGCAGATGCTTCTCGACAGAAATAGTCTGGCACAGGTTGCCGATGTAAACACATACCTTTACACCTACAGATTTTATTCTCTCCACCAGAGAAAGGAAACAAACATGTTTACCACAATTCAAATATTTGTCAATGCAGACATATGCAGTAAGCCTGTAACACTAATCCTATCAGCACAAAGTGCAAACAAACAGCACAAGCAGCAACCCAGCGGTTGGTGAGATGGACCACAGGCAACAGTTTCATTGTGCCTTTGTGTTTGCATGTGTGTGTGTGTGTGTGTGTGTGTGTGTGTGTGTATTAGCCTCACCTCTATGTAAGCAGTGTCATTATTTGCATCTTTGATGTGGGGGAACCAGTCTCTGGGCGGTTTGGACAGGTGCTTCGACTCTGTTACAAACCACAGCAGTTTCGGCCAACCTGCAGGGGCGAGAGAGAAGCAAAAGGTACGATAAGTAATGAAGAGAGACAGAGGAGTTCTGATATGACTGTCACGATGCTGATATTTGCTGTTTTATTTTGAAAGTCATCTTGGTTTCTTTGGTGGTTTTGAGTCCTCCCCACAGCTGAAAGCCACACTGGGAGCATTTAGCCTGCACAGGATCTTGTATTTGGAGAAGATTGGGTGCTGTGTGGCACTCCTGTGTCTGACCTGCTGCCCTCCTCACCTGCTCCATGGAGCTTAATGTAACTTCCACAGAAAACAACAAGGATGCCCGGGGTTCAAGGCTTCACTTCAGCTGCTACACCCTTGTCTTTATACTGGTGTGGGCGGTGGTAGCATTACTGGACTGGGTAATTGTATGATTGACCCTGATTGTGTTTATCGGTTCTCTGTGAATATTTATACTCAGGTCCAAATGCTTTCTGTGAGTCTTTGTCAAATTATGTTTTATCCAAGTTCCTTTTATCACCTCCTCCGTCTGCACTGGCTGGTCCATTGTTTAGTTTTACCTTTCATGTATGCCGGGCAATTCAATTGGCCAGCTGCTCTGACAGTGACAGCGCTTCCACCAATCACAGAAGCAAAACAGCTTAACAGAGTCCTCACTAACGAGCATTTTTTTCCCTCCCAGTTAGTATTTTCACACCCATGGAAGCGTTTAATGCCGCTGAAAGAAAGAGAAGATTCTTACTGGCACTAACACAGTGTAGGAAGGCGATGATAGTAGTGCAGGGAGTTTCACTCACATTTGTGACTGAAAATAGATGCATGCAGATTGTAAAATGTGGTTTGGAGCATAAAAATATGATGAGATTCAGCACGAAGGAGTTTTCATTTCTTTCAACAAAAACTGCAGTTAAGATGGTCGAGCTGCAGTGAAGAGATGGTTATAGCTACAGCTGCAGAACTCAGCATTTTGTTATTGTAATTACCACAAAAACTTGCGACGGTAGAATCGAACCACCTGTGCAGAAAAGTTCAAAATAAAGAAAACAATCTTTTCAGCTGCTTTCATATACGCTCGCTTTGTTTTACACAGTGACAGCCTAACACAAGCTTACTAATTACTCTGTAAATCTAGATTATTAATAAAAATCTACTGATGAACTATTAGTCAAAGCCACTCAGCAGTCTGATTCAAATGAACTTTTTTTTTCCAAGCCAGTAAAACTCTGGAGAGTGACAAGATGTTTCTGTGACAGTGTGCTCACTTTGAATGAACACCCTTTCTCTTCTCTCGTTGTGCACATTTAGCAAAGCCACCCATCCCCCCACCCCGCATCACGCCTTTACAACTCAGCTATGATTGATGACTTTCCCTCACCTTTGAACTGTGGGATCTCTCCTGTTGCGCTCTTGGGAAGACCCTTATGGCAGGCATCACTGGTCAGCGCCACAGTAACGCCACAGCTGCCCAACAGGAATCCAATCTGTTGGCTGCCGGCATCCTATTGGATGATACAGAACACGATGAAAAAAATAAAGCTGATGCTTTTGCTGTTCAGATATCTCATAACTACAGTAAATGCAGAGCTATATGTTTGTAAAAGACTTCTACTGAAGCACAGAATAGAACAGAACAGCCCTTTAATGTTATTGCACGTATACAGTGAACTTGCAGTTACACTTGTGAACATGCAGCGCTGGTTTAGAAGTGACTCTTGCTGCACTGCTGCTGCAGCCCAAACGTAAATTTTATGGAAAATCCTGCAGCACAAATGCAGGAGGGGGAAGGGGTTCAAGAGAGGCTACCGACATGCAGCAAAAGGCATTTCTGCTAAGCAAGTCATCACTGTGTAACCATGCCAACCCCTATGCTGGCCACTGCGCTGCAAAGACAAGCAGCTTTGTCTCAGAGTGAGACTAAAGCAGAAACAACTACGATACAGGATGGCATCCAAAACAGAAGCTGCTGAAATCTGAGGTCACTGAAGGTGAGAGATCAGCAGTTGTAGCTGAGCTGATGTGTTTCCTGTGTGACGGTGGCGCAGCAGGAGGGCCCGTTTCTTGTGTGTCAACTGTATTTTTTTGCTTTCTGCTTAGACGTGATTATTTCCTCAGAAATACTTGTTGCTGGTAAAAGGCTGCAGCTGAAGATCCAAAACATTTTATCAACTGTCTGAGGTATGGATAAGGCCTCTGTGCAAACACGACTGAAATGAAACGCAGCGGGAGTCTGGAGGTCTGGGGGGGCGAGGTGAAATACAGATGTGGCCACAGCAGGTTTATGAAAAATCTAATTACCTAACCTCCAGTAGAGACTAATCCTGCACAAAACAGCTTCAGCAACAGATTTAAAGGAAAGGAACCAGAGAGCTGCAGCCACGGCTAAAGACAGCTGATTTGCAGTGCTCTGAAGTACCTTGCGACTTAGGGGCACCTCTATGGGAACAGGGACCACCTCTGCCAGCAGACAGCCGTAAAAGGCCACCATGAAGGCCACTGGGTCGTTGTTCGGAAACACCAACGCCACCTAGAAGGGAAGGACAGAAGACAGCACTGGGGTTCAGAGAACTGAAATCATTTTCTAAGGCTCAGAAAGCAACACAAGGAGTGAAAATTGCAGTCAGTTTCTAAGCAACACGCAAGTTCATGTAAAGTCACCAGCACATTTATCTGTATGCTCAGCACAAGTTAATTCGCTAGAATGACTAATATACAGCTCTCAGTGTTTATTTGCTTTTCACTGAGAGCTGAGTGAGGAGACTGATAACAGTCTTGTGTTTGTGCACTCAACATGAATCCAGAGCAGATCATTATGTCCACCACTGAAACGTGACGGTGAGGATAACATCACCAACACTGGGCATGTGCGTGAGTTTAATAATCATTACAAGAAAAAGTGATCGTGGCTACATCTGGCAAAAACACTGTGTGCAGCTCTTTTTGAATGAACAGAGATGAGGCCCAGTATAAACTGTGACGGGCAGGCAGAGCTGGCATCAAGTGTGCTCAACTATCTGAGAGCAGTTAAGGGCGGAGGGTGATCCAAGACCGCAGCACAGAGCAGTCGGCCATCAGTGAGAGTAGTTATGTCTGTTGGTCTTCCATGGTCTCTTGTGTTCTGGGGGCCTCTGGATGTCTGGAGTTTTGATCTCCTCCATACCCGCTTCACACCCTGGAGGACAGGGCTGTGGCCCCCCCACACTCCCTAGCAGATCATTACATGGAGAAACCTTTGGAATGCAAGCATGCTGATCCACACAGGTATGCACACATGGGTATTCACAGACGCGGACTAAAGCTTTCTTGGCTGCTGCCTCAAAGCACACTGTGCGCTGTCTATCTTGCGTGCTGCACAATATCGTTTATTATTTAGTAAATATTGATATCTATGACTAGCTAGTTTATTGTGATGGTGCTTTGTTTTCTCTATTATTATGTTGCTCTTTGTTGTTTGCTGTCTCCTCTGTTTGTTTTTGTTTGTTTGTTTGTTTGTTTTTTTCTCCATACAGGTGACCCAGGAGTTCTTTTTTTTTTCCTCTCTCTTCCCCCCCCTTCTCACCGTCTCTTCTCCCCTTTGGTTTTCTTTCTTTCTCTCCCCCTCTTTCTCTCATTCATTCCCCCTGTCCTATTTATTAAAAAAAAAAAAAAAAAAAAAAAAAAAAATGACAAAGGATGAACTGAAGCTCTGCCATCACGTAATGTCGCATACTGCTGTTTCTGATGTCATTTAGAAAAAAAAAAAAAAAAAAAAAAAAAAAAAAAAGGGGCGGAGGGTGATCCAAGACCGCAGCACAGAGCAGTCGGCCATCAGTGAGAGTAGTTATGACACTGATTAAGTCAGAAACTGTGCGAACAGGAGGAGCTTTCAAATGCACAGCAGCTGTAGGAGGTCTACAGCTGCTTGAAAAAACCACGAACAATATGAGATGTAGAAGAATTTCAGCTGACGTGGCCTGGCACTGAAATCAGTTGATCTTCCCGCACTGTGGAAGGCTGAACTGAGGCTATGATAGACTTTAGTGCTGGGGATCAATACTCCTTTTATTTAAGAACACTTTAAGAAATCATCCCTTCTGTTCTCTATCAAACGTAACAACAGCCCTTCTTTTTGCCACAGCTGAACAGCACACACACTTCTGTATTATGCATCCTGCTGCTGTTTCTCACATTTATGCTGCACATATTTTTTTTATCACTGTTCGATATATCAAAATTCTTTGCACCACTACCCTCTCAGACCCATTATGCTTTTCCTAATAAAAATCTCCCCAGGAATGACTCAATGAAAGAAGAGCAGCGAGCTAGCCACACAGTGACATGTGCTCCATTAACCCCGACACCAGCCTCACATCTCCCGACTTTTTCTAGAGGATTTTCTGTTCCACTCCACAGAGAGCTGTTGGTACTGCTTTTTTTAATGAAAAGTTGATAACAGCCTCACGTTGCTTTGGTGTCATTTCCACTGCTTGAGCACCTCCCATTTATTGAAACTGGCACTGGTGGTCTGTCCGCTTTGCATATGCATCAGCTGCATATGCAAAGCGGACAAACTGGAATTGTAAGCATGTGATGATGTACTTCTTGCAATCTTTTACTGCTATTCCAGCAAATGTATTTTTCTGAACAGAACAGAAACCTACAGGAGGTCAAAAGCACCTTAAGTGCAGGTTTAAAAGCTTTTTCTTTGTGCTGAACAGAGTCAGGTTAGATTTGCTTCTGCTCGCTGTGCTAAGCTGCAGACTGCAGCTCAATATTCTGCTTACAGACATTACAGTGGTATCAGTATCTCAGTGAAGTATCCCCTTCATTCTCAAGGGAATACAACAGGAGCTTTATTATAGAGACATTGTTTGGTCAAATAAATAATAAAAACTGCATATCATCATAAATATACCAGCAAATATATAATTATCTGTTTTAATAGATTTAAAATTAAAAAAAGCTAACTTGGCTGAACAAAGTATCAAAGGGTTGGAGTGAAGTGAGCACAAACAAAAAGAAAAAAGTGAAAAGTGAGAGCTGCAGTGGTGGGCGAGTGTGACTCACCCGATCGCCCGGTCGCACCATGGGCTCCTGCTTGCTGCCCAGTTTGTGGAGGATGTTGTAGGCAAGCTTGATGCTGCGAGACCACAGCTTCCCTGCAGGGAGTGGGACACAGGATATGAGGGTGCGATTGAGGGAGGGGGAGGGAGAGAGACTGAGATTGTGTTTGTGTGTTCTTGCACTTCTATTTTGAGGCAATTCAGTCGATAAGAGAGGAAAAAAACTGTCTGAAGTGATGACATTTAAGAGCTTTCAGCAGTCAGGAGAGGTCACTACTGACGTCTGGAGAATGGATGGATTATACTTAAAAGCAAGTGTCTAACGCACAGTTGGTGGACAGGTGCACAGGAAAGAGGAAATCATGTAAAAATGGTGGGGGGAGGGTACATTCCTGCACACTTTCAGCTCTGAGTTTATTAAAGATAGAATATTCAAAAAATGCCGCTACTTCTTTTGCATAATGTGATTTCCCTGTGCAGCCTTGTCATATACTGTTACAGAAGCTGCAAACACAATGAAAAATTGGTCGGGACCGACTTGAGAAACAGCAAAAAAAAGCTTTAAGTTGTCGAGATCCCGGGTCCTAAGAAAATCCCCAGATCCCAATCCGATCAAGCATCGAGGAGAAGCCCAGTTCACAGCAGGACCCACAGGATCATTAGGCTGCTGGTTTTAATGGCCCGGTCTGGTCATTATGTGTGTTAGTCTCAGGGAGTGTCTCATTATAGTCTACATCAGAGGTTCTCAATGTTGTGATGACCGAGTGTCAATTAGGAAAAAAGGACTCATGATGTTGTTTAATTAATACAAAAAATGAATGAAAAAATGAAAAGAAAGGTCAGGCAATAAAAGAGCTTTATAACAGAGTCATGGACATAACTATTCATGTGTAATTAGTACTTAAGATGTGTCTGTTCTGATGGATTTTCATTTATATATATATATATATATATATATATATATATATATATATATATATATATATATATATATATATATATTTTAGGGGGATTTATTTTGCTATGAGAGCTGTAACAGAAGAGTTCAAACTTTTTTGTCCCCTTTTTTGCTAAAACCAAAAGAAATCAAACGAAATCAAATCAAAAACCCAACATGACTCTTAAAAGAGGAATCATGAAGAGGCAGACCAACAGAGGGCAAACAAATGATCTCATAAAGAAAAGAGGAAAGAGGGGACTGCATATGCACACAACAGGCGGTGATTGAAAAGGAGACCAGGTGAAACTAATGAGGGTGGGCGGGATACTGAGCAGGAAGTGAAGAAACCTTCAAAGTAACCAAAAAGATAAATAACCATCACAGACACCAGAGACAGGGGGACACAGAGGGGCCAACAAAACCACCAGATGCTTCTGTGGATGGTTTATCTTGTGTTGTTCCACCACTTTCCTGCATGACACACTCCTCTTCTCTTTAGTAAAAAAGTGAAGCAGTGGTTTAATAACAACTTCACTTTCATGCAGTTTGTTTCAGAGATTTAAATAATAAAATTAAAATATTATATTAAGTTTATTTAGGCACATTTAGGTCCCTTTTCACCGATTTCTGGTTGCACTAGCTTCTCTCTGTCAGCAGACTTCAGTCTATCACCCTCTGTATGTGCGAATGGGGTTAAGGTGTCACCGGAGTTGTTGACAAGTTGACAAATGGCAAATTAACCGTAACCAAACAAGAACAGACGCCAAATAGCCCCAAATGTATTTACTGGTCTGACAGCAGGGCCACTCCAGACAGCGTCAGAGGGCCGTACATCACCCCTGGTGTGAATCATATTCAGCCTAACCAGCATGCATGTCTGTGCATTTTTAAATTCTTGAACTAGCAAAACATTTATCCAACTGTAGCTCTGGTGGACATGAATGAGTGAGCACTAAGTGTGTGGTTACCATATGTGAGCACATAGAGGGGCTTCCCTGCTGTGTCCAGGCTGGTGAGGCAGGGGGCTTTCGGGGAGATGGTTCCCCAGCGTTGGAGAGCCGCCTCCAGAGAAGGAGGCCAGTTAGTGACCACCCCCAGCGGCTCTCCTCGCACTGGCATCATCTCCGCCCCCTCCGGCCGAGGCTGGTTAGGGTCGGGTTGCTGGACTGTAACAGGATGAGGCCGAGAGTTTCATGAGTGCACAGCTCACAAACTTTTACTGTTTATTTGATTTCAAGTGTGGCCGTGAAAAAAAAACACATAAACAACTTTTATGAACACAGATGTACTGAGGGGGACGTGAACAATCTTTTATCTCTTTTAATATTGAGTTCAGACTGCAGAGAGGCTGAGAGCGAGGCAGCAGTGGGGAGGGATTTGACTGGATTCAATCTTCAGCCAGTGCCATAAAAAATAGAATTAGAGTCAATTGGAAGTTTTAACCGCTACATCAATCCCAAGCTCAAAATTTTGTTGTATGATTATAACACACATGTTTACAACACACTGTCAAATGACTCCAGGATATGATTTAAAAGACCACAAAACTGGACAAAAGTATGAGTTTCCCAGAGAGTCGAAGAAACAGAGAGAAAACACTCCCAGATGGAGAGAGGCGAGCAAAGAGCAGGAAATATTTCAGTACGTTTACAATTTTAACTCTTTAACAACACATCTGTGCTCTATATGAACCTTTCCCATGACTTGGAGTGTCCACATGAAGACAGTTCTTTACATGGACGTGAGTGTTGTTCTCACCATTAATGAAGATTTTGGTCACATTGGTTACCACTGCCCAGCATCTTCCTGTATTATTTTATTCATTATTATTAACTAAAACTAAAAATCTGACTGCATTTCCCATTTTTTTTAAATTCTGAAAGTTCTTTAACTGTCATGAACTAATTCAAAGAAAGAGCTTTTTAAAGGGTAGCAGATGATTATTGATCTGCACAAAGTTTATGGTCCACTCTGTTTGGAAGCGTCAAAATTCAGTCTAATGTCTGTTCACAGCTTGATGTTTCTGGAGTCAGAGTGGACCATAAAAGGCTGGAGTGCTAAGGCTAGCACACTTGTTTACCTAGGGTCTTTATATTGTAGAGGTAAGGTAGAGACCCTAAAATAATAGAGAGAAGAGCACATCCCTGTTTGAGCATGCGCTTGGCGACACTGGGAAGGATAAACTCCCGTTTAACAGGAAGAAACCTCTGGCAGAACCAGGCTCAGGGACGGGACGCCATTTGCCGCCAACAGTTGGGGTTGATGGAATAAGATACTAAGAGAAGAACTTTGCTTACCACGTGTTATGAATTTGAGACATATTACATGTTATGTTAGTGCTATGAACCACACAGGACCAGCACAAACCTGCCTGAGGGCGCACTGTTCTGCAAAAATCAGTGTGGCCTATAATACTGCATAACTTTTAAGTGCTAATAAAATTTAAAATGGTTTGTTTAAAAACATTTTCAGCCCCATGCAATTTTTATGAAGGAGAAAATTAGCTACACTGACTAATGTTGTTTCTTATTGTCAGCTGCCAACAGGTTTATTTCTGCTGTAATGTTTTTAACATGGGAGTCTATGGGAATTTACTCCCACATGGATCCTGCCTTGAGTGGTCATTGAAGGAACTGCAATTTCTGGGACTTAACCAGCTTACACGACGTTCAGCTTTTTCCAAAATTTCTTGAGACCTGCAAAATTAACATTCACAGTTCATTTATTTGCATGCATGAATGCCACCTCAGCACTGAGCTGTGTTTCTTTGAAAAAGCTGATTTTGCACACTGACCTGTAGCAAAGCTCATTATGTGTTTATTAAAGTGATTTATTAAATGAATCACTTGGGGATAGTTTTTTAAAATGAACAGAAAGACTGTTTTTACCTTCTAAAAGCTCATCAAAGTCATCAACAAAGAACTCTCGGAGTGGAGGTCTGCGAGGCTGCTTCAGCGTGTTCACCAGCTGCTGGATCTTAGCCGACACGCGACTGCTGACCGGAACACCTGCAAAAAGGAAAGTGGTGATGTGAACAGCTTACAAGACGATCATGAAAACTAAAATAAACCTCCAGTGTTACATGATGTGTTGCAAAGACTGAGACTAAAATGCTGCCTGTGATGTAAACCCTGGACAAATACTGAATGAACGATCCTGCTTTTCTTCTGACGTTCTTTTATATATGAGAGAGAAATAAAGAATTTGTCAGTCCTGTAAGCAAACAGTTCAAGCTTCAGAATGTTTTAAACCACAGACTGTATATAAATGATGTAAAGTAAAGTAAGTAAAGTAAAATTTTATTTATATAGCACCTTTCAAGATAAAATCACAAAGTGCTTTACAGAGGCAGAAAACAGACATTAAAATCTCAAACAAAACAAAATCAACCAAAAGCGCGTTTAAACAGATGCGTTTTTAACTGCTTTTTAAAAGACATGACTGAGTCCACAGATCTCCAACTCAAAGGGAGCGAGCTCCAGAGTCTGAGAGCACTGATACAAACGCTCTGTCACCTTTTGTTTTTAACCCTGTATGCTGGACAACCAGCAACCCCTGGTCACAAGACCTCAGGGACCTGCTGGGGTGATAAGGAAGAAGAAGATCACTTATGTAAGTTGGAGCTACACCGTGCAGGGCCCTATAAGTCATGATTATGATCTTAAATTGGACCCTGAACTTGACAGGGAGCCAATGCAGTTGAATCAGCAGGGGAGTATTTGTGATGCTTTATCAGAAGCCTAGCAGCAGCATTTTGAACACCCTGCATTCATTCAAGGGAGGCATTACTTAAACCTTAAACAAGGAATTACAATAGTCTAAGCGAGATGAAACAAAAACATGAATAATCATTTCCAATTCAGAACGTGACACAATGGGACTCAGCAATTTCTTAAATGGTAAAAACAAGAGCGAACCAAAGATTTAACGTGTGTGTCCAGCGTCAGAGCTGGATCAACTGTAACACCAAGGTTCCTAATGGAGGATTTAATATAAGAAGCAAGAGGGCCTCGATTTTTAACCACGAGGGGAACACATTTCTAGCCAACGTAAACCATTAACCATTCAAGGTTAGTGAAATATGGTACTTTTGGACCTGGAGGCGTCCCCCCTCTGGGTCTATTAAACAGAATGCAGGCTTGAAGCACTGCAACATTTGTACAATCTACAGTCTAAACATTGCATTTCAACAGTTTTTTAGACTCCTGGCTCTGTATGATGTCATGTGAGAATATCCCTTATAAGGTCATCTCGAGCACACGGGTCTGAGGAAAGCTGGCTTAAAGAGGGAGGAGCTAAAGCAGGTTGTTTCTGACAGAAGATGAACTTGGGTGCTGCACCAAGAGCCTGGTACATGATAAATATGGATTAATTTGGACTGTAAATAATAAAATACTAATCAAGTACAAGCCAATAATAAATGTATGAAGATGGAAATTTGCAGATTGGCTTCCCTTTAAGGCACTGAATTAGAAACTCTGTATTTTTGGCACAAGGCTCTGCTAAGTGGACCACAGCCTGTGATTATTCTGAGGAGCTCTCAGCTCTCTAACTGACTGTGTGATTGTGAAACATGCTGAAGAAAGAACAACAAAGGTGCTCTGTCAGCTCTGCTTAGAAAAATAAATGGTAAAAAAGTCCAATCTGTCTTCCAAGGGACTGACATCAACACAAACCGTGTAATTGGCCAGTTCTCTGAGGCACTGGTCCAATTTGAGCTCACTTCCTGATTAAAGAGTTGCTATTTTTATCAGACGGTCTCCAGTATTTTTATTCAGAGGCTCCAGCTGGGAGCTGGCTAAAGGTGTGACGTTGGCGGTGACTCCTACCATCGCCTGTCTCCATGCGCTCCGCGTTGCCGTATTTCTGCGTGTTCCTGGCAATGGTTCCCATATTGGCCATGTGGTGACGCTCAGTGTGGGAGTGGGACGAGTCCGACGAGTATCCCGTCACGTCCGGCGGGGCCGAGTGGTTCTCTGTGAGGCAGATGGAGAGAGAGCTGAAACAGACAGCGGTGACTCACTGTTCACCTTTATCACTGCTCTGTTTGTCAAGTGCCGTGTGTTATAGAGTCCACGGGCAATTAGACACGTTCTGATGGTCATCTTGTTTCACTGCTGATTTGGGTCACAGCCCTGACAAACACAGGAGTCAGCAGGGTCTGGAATAGCTGCGCTTCAAAACATCACAAGTGTAAAGCTTTCAACGGAAAACTTCTTCTCCAAACATCAATAACAACAGACATTTTTGGTCATATTAAAGGTGCACTTTGTAGCTATCCTGTACAGAATTAAACTAAACCTTTTACCACCAGGGGGCAGCATTTTACCAGCACATGTGTGCAGTCTTTTTCAAGATATGCAGCTGTTTAGCTTTATATATTTCTTTTCAGCCAAACCTATTTTCTAAAGAGAAGTTGCATTGACTCACTGGTATTACACAAAATTGCAGCTAAGCATCAAGTCGACTTGAGTCAATACCTCACAGTCTTCTTCCACATTTTATGGAGTGATTTAGTGCATTTTCAAAGGTTTTAAAAACGGAAATTGATAAGAAAACGATTTAATGTCCACATACTGTTTTGGGAATAGCTGACATTTCTTCTCTTAACCTGCTGAGGTCTATTCGGCCATCCGTGGTGACTCCAACTCTAAATGTAACCCTAACCTTTACTTAAACAGTTCCCCCGAGTCATTCTGTGTAATTTTAAACTGTTCACATCACACATTCACACACATTCTGCCTTTCTCCAAACTCAAGGTTGGGGTTACCACCTATCATGTCTTATCATGAATGGTGATTAAAGGCTGCATTATTTTGATTGTTTATACTCACTAAGGCATTCTGCAGGCATTCTGCATCTTCAGAGACTCTGAAAAAGGTGAAACCTACCCTCTGACTCCAGCGGCGGAGGCCACAGCATGTCGGAGCCAAACTCACAGGACCGTCGCAGAGAGCCGCCGTTCTCTGCTATACTAAGCGCTCCCTTCCTCTTCAGAGACAGGTGGCCGATACCTGAAGGAGCAATAAACAGCTGTATCACAGTCAAATACTGTGTATTACTGCAAAGACTCTTGGGCTGCACTCCTATTGGGCCATAACGGTACTGCAAGACCCACGAAATTCTAGTCCTCCTTGTTACAACCTCAGTTGTGTCAGAAAATGAAAACTGACTTCTTTGATCTCTTTTACCTTGTTTTCACTCTTTGTAGACCAAATGCTTTATCAGTAATAATCATTGGGTTAAACTATAATAAAAATTATATGAATTTCCTCATTTTAGGAATCACCTTTATTAAAAGACACAGGTGAAAATTCAAAATGCTGGAGCTGTATTAGGAAAAATGCACGAGAGGACTGAAGTCTTACCGTGGTGCGACTGTGACAGGTGGCTCTGCTGGTGGTGCGACTGGCCCAGGTGCGCCAGGTGCGCGTGCGCCAGGTGCGAGATGTGCATGTGCGCCAGCGAGTCGGCTAGCCGTCCGGCATTACCGCTGCCTCCGCTCTGCGTGGACGAGGACGAGGAGGAGGTGGAGCCTAGGTGGGCGGGGCCTAGTTGGGAAGGGCGGCTCATCCAGTGCTCCATGCCCGACATGTCGTCACCTGGCCCCGCCTCCTCCTCTGAGCCCGACGAGGAGTCTGAGCACAGGGGGGACAGACCTAGTGAGGGTCAGTAGCCACCATTATATGTTAATAACAGAACTTTCACAGCATAAAACTAACAATAATAAATAAGCAGGAACTGAAATGAGTGCTAACACAATTTAAGACCTTTAAACAATATTAGTAAACAATTCAGCAGTTTGGGAGACTAGCTTCTTCCAACTAAATTAAATGATAAACACTGCTATGACGCCAGAGCCATTTGTTTGCTAGGTTAGCTCGGCATCCAATTTAGCTCAAGAGAAAAGTTTGTGTTAATGTCCCAGCTCTAATCCTTTTTGGTTCTTTGTTTTTCTAGAGAAATAATCAGATAAAACATCTTATTTAGTGAATTAGAGGCTCACTTTCTTATTGTTACGCTAAGCTAACCGTGCCCTAACTAAGTGCTTGAATGAGAATGGTATTAAAATTCTTCTTAGCAAGAAACTGGTTAAGTCATTTGTTTATGGGATTTGAAATAGCTCTGACCAAAGTGGACAGGTTGTGTTGCATCAAGTTTGTGCTGCTAAATGTAAAGAAATAACGCGATAAAGTTGTTTTTGCTCAATGTGTTTTATGCAAGGTTGAAATTGCTAACTTTTTAGTTTTGCATGTCTGTTTGTGGTTTTTCTTGATATTACGTTCTTCATGACACTAGCTGATGACACTACGAGATGTGTGAGTTACGGAGAAGTTAGCAGGGCTTCAGAACGAAGAGGGGGAAATACAAACTGTAGGTTCCAGCGATAATCATGGAGAATGTATTTGGACAACGATGAGCTCAGAGCTAATCGAAACCCAGAGGGAACACAGTGAGCGCGGGATGTTAACCTAAGTACAGCAATTGCACTGTTTTTGTTATTCGAAGTGATGTAATCGTGGACGTTTTCCTGTGAAGTCATGTTTTTCTGGCCTGATTATTGAACTGCAGCTGTGGAATGTGTCTATATTACTCGCCAAGGGAATTTTTTTTTCATCATTCAGTTTGAATTCAGCTAACACAGAGATAATCCACATAACTGTGCTTGTGAAGAAAGACTATGGTTAATAAATGGATACCCCAAACCACCTCATACAACATTTACTGAACCAGTAGGCACTTTGTCTTCTTCCTGTATTTATATTTAGGTCTTGATACAATGAGCCCTGCACTTTTTTCCATTTCACAAAGCTCCTTTTTGGGTCACATTAAGGTCATTTTGAGCTGGGTTGTTTTTCATGCTTTGGCTGTTTTTACATAGTAATTTTCCGACTTTTTGGATAAATAGAATATATCTATGCATATCTATTTATGCAAAAGAAAAACTAGAAGCATACAAATCTCTTGATGCATATTATTTTTCACCTAACCCGTGTGGCTGCACATGCGCCTGAAAATCGTGTTTTACACCAATTTTCTACGCTGGATTTATTTCTGATCAAACATTCTGATTTCCTGTGGGCTTGCTCGCCTCCCTTGTTTGAGGTCCCACTCCTGTGCCACCCCACATCCCTTCATTTATACCCAGCGTGGCATTTAATCCATGACTACTGATCCACATCTGAGCCTGGTAATAAGAAACAGATCTGAATTGAGTGTTTTTAAGACAATTGTCTCCAGTCAGTATTACAATGGTTCAGAAAAAGCCTGGAGACCATGATTAATTCTGTTCACCACTGAAGTTTGATGAGCTTTGGGCGACACAGCAGGCTCTAGAGCTGAAAATGTCAATAATTAGTCAGCTAAGGTAGTAACAACCACGAGAACCAATTTAGGTAAAACTGGCTTTGGGCTGCACTTTAGGAAAAAGGCTGAATTTACTTCTTTAAACGAGTTCATTGTGTGAACACGGAGGAGCAGTAAACATAACATGGGGATTCAGTTTCCGCTCTGACTTTCCTATAACAGGAAGCAAGTAAGTGTCCCGTGTCGACCACTGAGGCTCATGAGTAAGACGAGCCTTTGGGGTGATGTCGGGATCGCTTAAGAATTTTCTCAAAGGTTAAAAAGCAAATTGGCAGTGAACAAAGTTATTACATTTTCTCCATTAAAATCCAATCAGCAGCAAAATTATACCGTCAACTCCAATTATGTTCAATCTAATGAGCTCATATTTGAGGTAAAGGTCAGCTCCGACTTTCCCCCTTCGTCCATGTTTTTTGCAGTTGCAAATACGCAGAATAGTCAGCTACTAATCGGTGTTTTTCCTTTTTCTGATGGCAGATCGCATTTACAGTAGCTGACTGCGTGCAACGTTACATCTGTCTGTGGTTTGTTTTCACTGTAAAACCATCAGCGCCTCAGGAAATGTGCATGTTTGCAGTTTTTTGGAGAGATGAGTGTGTTTCTGTCAGAATGGAAAACGTCTGAGAAAGCAGAGACACGGCATTACAACATAATCCCGTCTGGGCTCGGGCCTGCCTCTCCGGGGTCAAATTTTCGGCTTAGTGCAACCCATTTCAGCGGAGATAACCACAGCATGTGTGTGTATGAGTGTGTGTATGAGTGTGTGCACCTTCTGGGTACTTTTTTATTTAAACTAAACACTATTTTACAGACATGAAAAAACAATCCAACGCTTAGCTGCTTCTAATCTCCTGCTCAAAAGTGCACATCAGAAGATCACATGACCTGTTAAACTGAACCACTGAGCTATTCTTAGTTCAATATTGTTAAGTCATGTAACTTTACGCAGCCACTTTCACACATTCTGTTTATAAGTTAAATTACTGAGCTCCCTTATTATATTTTACTTTGGGGTTTTTTCTAGTTTGTCATATTTTATCTCTACTTTATTGACGTATTTTGTTATAGCTTGCAGTTTTAATGTTTTAATCCACCGTCACAAGTATATGTTGTCTCATTTTTTCACATCTCAATCAGAAAAATACATGGAGGACAAATACAGGTGTGTGTCTCAGTCTGTGTGTCGTCACCTGGAGGCGTGTATGCATCCATGGAGGTCTGCACCACCAGCGAGCGTCTCTTGGAGGGCATGGGCACCGCCACCTTCCTCTCAACGTGTCGCGCCAACACAGCCTGCACCGCCTCAGTGTGGACGTCTGAGTGAGAGAGAGAGAGACAGGTAAACAGGCTCATTCATGCAAAGGAGGAGGGAGAAAGTTATCCTAAAAAATGAAAGTGGAAAAAGTGCACCGTCCCCTCCATCTATGTCTTTTCCAACAAACAAACCCGCTGAAGTCCCATCCATTTTGATTACACTGCAAGTCCCTGTAATGTATTAACTGAAAATTACAGTTTACACATGAATAAAGCCAGACTGTAATCATCCTTCAATTCACAGTAAAGAGCAACAAGTTCATTTTAACTACCACAGTGCCAGCAGCGCGATCTGATATACTTCTGTTTTTCTAATCATAAGTACTGAATGCCAAGTGTGTGCAGTAACATGGTTACACTGCTTTATGAATTCATTTTTTCTTAATGCATTTAAAGTGGAATGTATTCTGTTCATTACCAGCTCTGTATTTTTATTCTTGGCCTCTGCTATAGTAGCTTTGCATACTACACAATCCTTCTTCATCTTATACTAAGAATACTGAACTAGGCTCACAGGGATTACTTGTACATACGCTGATTTCATTATATCTGAAGCTTTCACCTTGTTTAATACGAGTATCCACTGCTGGAAGAGGAAATATGAGAGAAAATGAAGAGGAGGTGAATATGGACACTATATAAGAAGCCTCAGTGATCCGATGGTGGTGTTTATGCAGCTGTAGTTTCCGTACCTGATCTGTAGCGCTCGTCTCTGGTGCCGGAGGTTCTCCGTCGGTGGAAACGGGCCGCAGAGGGAGGGCCGAGGGGGGCCCGGTGAGACATTGGCCCCTCCATACCTACAGAGGCAAGCAGACAAGCAGCGACAGATGCATACATATATAGAGAGACACAGACATACACACACGTGCACAAATACGTTTGACAAAAGCAAAAGATAGGAGGGCCAACAAAGAAAAATAAACATGGAGATGATCTGACTCAGCAGAAAAATTAGATTTTTCTGGCATCTTAAAATGAAAGAATTGATAAAGAAAAAGAAGGTAAAAAAAATAATAATTCGAAAAATGTGGCAGTTGCTTCTCTGCTCTCTGATAGAACATCCCTCAGTATCCAGTGAGCCGTTATTGCTAAATCATCCGATATACGATAAGGATAAACCAGATTGGGTGACACATATGTGTGTGTGTGTTTTAGCTGCAGGAGAGCCTGTAGGGCGTGTGTGTGTGTTTGAAGACAGCGACTGCAGCACGTTCAGATAAAGAGGAGCAGGCCCAAGCTGAGCTCTAGGGAGTCCTAACCTACATTCACTAATGGCGGCGGCTGAAGACTGAATCGATAGAGTCGAGTACAGTATCATTGCCACTGTATTTGTCATGATACCAGATCGATTCTCTACTAGCGGTATGGGAATATTTTCGCGGCGTGGGGAGTGTGTGGGGGAGTCAGAGGTTGCTAAATTACCTCCAGCATGTGGAACATATGCCCTGACCAGCTTGGACCTCTTCTTCTCATAACCCTTCTGAGTGATGTCCCCTGCGAACAGATAGAGATAGATAAAGAATGAGAGAGCCAGCGGAGGGTGCGTGGGTGTTTCCCTTCATCTTTTTTTCCCCCAGAAATTGTGTCCATCAAACACGTTTTGGTTGCTTATACGGTTTTTGTTTTCCTTTAAAGAGGACCTATTATGCTGATTTCCCACTCTTTGTTTTAAACCCTGATTCACAGTACTGGGCCTTATTGCAGCCCTCAGTGTATGAAATAAGCTGTTCCCCTCCTGTTGATACAGTTTTCTTCTCATTGGCTGCCCCTCGTAAAGAGACATTTTCAAAAGCAGGTGGGTGGGGCTTCTGTACTCGAGCTGTGTGCCTAACATGACCATATAAGGAAATCTGCTTTTACTGACATCATAATGGTGGTAACACTTTATTGTAACAGTTGTGAATAACTAGAAATTTGATAGTTTATTAATCCTCACATGGACTTTCCATTATTGTAAAGTTGTATCTGATATTTTCACTGCTTTATATTGATGTATGCTAGCTGTCAGGCTGTTAGACAACACTGTGGATTGGATGTTATGACAGTAAAGAGCAATATGTGTGTCGTTACACATGCGTTGCAGTGTGTCTGCTTTGATCTGAGCTGTTCATGTTGGGCTTGGAGCGTATAAATAAACATTGGCATTGTGGCCATGCTGGATACAATTACAAGCTATTACAGTCAGAGAACACACTGGGCGTGGCTGCATGAGAGTTGATCACATCCTCTCAAGGAGAGGATCCCAGAAATGGCTCTCTGTTCAAATGGCATCAGATCTGTTTTTCACAGGAGTGGGCAGGAAGTCGGACACAGGTGGAATCTGAAGCTGTGAGAGGGATGATCTGTCTCACTGTTGTGGCCACATGAGCAAAGGGGCCAACATTTACACAAGCCTTGTCCTTGTGTCTGAGGTGCCAGCAACTTTTTATGACACAATAATAACACCGGTTATTATAAAATAATAGGAGTTACAGGATAATCTAATTGTTTGTTAACACCCCAATAGCTATATACTAAATTTCACATAGCTATTTAACAATTTACTGTTTATTAATGATCGTTATGATAAAGTGTTACCAAAACTCCTGAGATGGTGCTTTATTGGGATTACCTGTGCATGCACTGACCTCAGTATTTAGCAGGCAGTAGTATTTCAGCCATGTTAAAAACATACCTACAGTACAGAGAGTAAGGAAAAGCATAACAGGTCCACTTTATATAAGCTGGTGCAGCCTCATTGGTCTCATGTCACCCAGCCTCCTCTGTCTCTCACAGCCTTTTAATGCTTCTGTCCGACTGTTAATTAAGAACATAAACATAAATAAAACAACATGAAATGAATAATGAATAATGGAGATGATGAATATGAGAACGGGAATAATGTTATGCACTGCACAGACTCTGCAGTTCAACAGTGAAATGCTACATGATGTTTTTCCCCAATGCATACAGAAGCTTTCAAGGTCGTATGATAATCTGATCATCATTATAATGTTATTCTTTGTTTTGTTCTGCAGCACACCAAGGTCTTGTTCGCTTTCTGGCATCAGAACATCAATGCTTGACATTCATGTCGGGTTTAAGCACCACAGCAGGAGGAGCCTCTGTCTTGGGTGTCACGTTTATATTTCTGGAGATAAAGGGTCCCAAATGAAAACCTGAAAGACCAGAAACAAAGCTGGAGAGACCCGTGATGGATGACTGGGGAAGGAAATTTCATCTTGGCTTTTGGACTCCTGTCCAGCAGGGAACACGAGTAAATACACTTAGTGCTATCATTTGTACACTACATGTCCAAAACATCACCCAAGGCCATAGAAAGCAACTAGAAGAAGCTGCTCATTGAATCACATCTGATTCAGGAAGCACCTCACCCAGCAGTCTTTGTATATACTGTGACCGTCAACAGGCAGGGTTTGATCTTTTCCTTTCTGCACTCCCACCATGGGAGTCATCTGAGGTATTAGTAATTCAGTTCGAATAAAAGTAGCTTTTTCTTTATAAAAGACTCAGAAATAGTAGAAAATTCATTGATTTCTGTCAAAAATTTGACTGTACACAGATCAGTCACGCGTACATGAATAGCTGACCACCGAGGAAAAACATATAGTATAGCTGTAGGTAACATATCTCTTCATATAAACTACATGACAAGTGAAATGACACCATCAGTACTCCTGTTATGTGACTACATGATGATTTTAAGACCGAGTATGAGTATTAGTGTGGATTAGTGACAGCAGCAGAGACTAATGGACGGACAGGCAGAGGTCAGCGTGGAGAGGCAGCGATGCAGAAATTCATTACAGTCCCTAAGGGAGGTCGTGGCTGCCTAGGCGACCCCCCACCCCCAGCAAAACCAACACGGCCGCTGATCAATCACAGCACCCCACGGTCCTCGCTGCAGGGATAATATGTGCTAATACTTCCTTGTTTGTCCCAATTAAATGCTGTTAAACTGGCTCACACCAGTTCGCTAATTATTGATTGTTGTTTGATTGCCACGGAGACGGGAGACAAATCAAATCCAAAGACAAAAGGACGCCGGGAGGCTACAATATCAGTCGCTCTGAGACAAGTGAAAGTATTACACCGCAGCAGATGCCTTTAAAGTCATCAAATGTCATGAAAAACATCAAAATCAACCAATGATGCAGCTTTTCTGTCTCTATATAAAAGATTTTTATACAACATTCAGCTTATTTTTTGTTTAGTTTCATTTTTTAAGCATCAATTCTGCTCATCTCCATCTCCCCTCTCTATGACATCAAGAGAGCCAAGAGAATAAAAAAATGAGTGACTGAGAATAGAAAAGAGACGAACTCAGCTAAGAGTAAAGTTAAATCAAATATTTAAAAGATTGGCAAATAATGATTACTTTAATAAGTTTATTTTGCTATCAAGTTCACATCAAACATACTTGTCTTTGGAGCCATGGCTCTTAGCTTTTCCTAGAAGTTCAAACTCACTTAAACTTCCGTTTAGCTCAAGAGACGATGACTAAGCGAGAGCCTAAATTCAACATTTCAACCACTTTTTAGTCCACGGGCAACTCTTAGTCCAATCTGATCAGCAGCGGGCCGGCGCAGGAAAATCAATCAAAAATTCCTTTCTTAAAGTTTATAGAAGTAAAAGCTATTTGTGAAAACATTCCAACAATGTGTCTCATGTTGTTCCACTTTCTATCAAACGACTGTCGTTACCAAGTCGTAACTCAAAAACGTCCTTTTTGGCTCTTTATCTTAAACGTCTTGATTTCTTCTTAGTAGAAATATAGAGAAGTAGCATTAATAGTAGTAAAGTGTCATCCTTCTCTGAAATGTTCACACTTTGCAAGCAGTCCAGTGGCTCTACTCTCAGACTTCCCTCAGTGGAAGCAGCACAGCAGGAAGTCCAAACTGGGAATGAAAATATCCAAATGAAAAAGACTCCAGAGCTTGAAGTGCATGAAGAACAAACAGAACCAGAGCAAGCACAAAACACCAGTCAGCATGGACAAAAGGGGACACAAAGACAAAAACATTGAAACAAGAAGACTTCATAATAACATGAAGGGATCAAGCAGACGCACCACCAGAGAGAGAGGACAGAGGGAGGAACCCAAAGGAAAATACTGAGGCAAATAAAAGCACCCTGACAAATACAAAACTACCGAAACCCAGTAAACACAGCAACACCAGAAGAATAAAGCCATTAATAAAAGGACCAGAAATACAATAATACAATAACATTTAGAGATCAAACACACCAAGACATCCATAAAACATCCCGGCTTTGTTTTTTAAGCAAAGCTTTCATAAACATTTTGAGGGCAGAGTGCATGTGGAGCACCAGGAAATCGTAGACCTGCCAGGAGAGAAGACGCTCGGCTCTTTCAGAAATCTTGCTTCACTAGTTTTATCTGCAGTCTTCTGCTTTATTTCAAGCTGCTGTTTCTGTAAAAAGTGAATTTATCACACCTGAGTGGAGAGTGCTACTCAATTTACCAAAAGATGAGCTCAGCTGTTTGCACACAGATTTTTTTTTTCCAGTGCGTGACTTCAGGGCACAGATGTGATTGTGCGTCTATGAATACAAACAACTTATGGCTACAAACAAACAGTGGAAGTGTAGTGAATCCAGTTTCCATAAAAATCACTTCCTAGAGAGAGAACCTTATTATGATGTAAACAATATATTTCCAAGAAAGTCTCTGAAGGACCACAAATCAGGTCCAGTGAGCTCACGCTGGCTGCTAATCCATTCCCAACAGCTTTATCCATTTCTTACAAAACAACCCTGCAAACATCATGACAGCAGCCAAGATGGTTTTAAGGCAGGCTGCCAAACGGGACGCTGTTTCCATGTCCAGTGTTGGTGCAGTCAGACCCTCTCATACAAGCCAGGAAATATTGTTAACTGCTAGGGCTGTGCAATATGACCAAAATCTCATATCCCGATATAAGACATCTATTGTCCGATAACGATATAAATCCCAAAAATGTAACATTTTCTGTAAATTCTGTGAATCTCGGGCAGCTCGTCTTGCGTGAAGTGTTTCCAGCTGCGCGTCATGTAGCTGGAGTCGAGTGTTTTAACCGATGCATGAAACGACACATTTTTAGACAGAAGTTGTAACGGCGCCGTTTTCTTTGTGAGTATTTATTACACGACGTGCTGCGGGGAAAAGCCTGTTCTAACGTTTGAGTCTAAGGTTTATTTTTTAGCACCTGGCGGCTCTTTTTTACTTCTCATCCGTAAATAATCTGCTCTTTCACATGATTCAGTTTATTTTGAAAAGTCTCAACAGGATCTTGAGCTTTATTGTGAAAGGTTTATGTGGAACATAAACGATGCTGTTACCGTCGTTGTTGCTAACCACAACGCATAAAAACAGGCGCTTGTCCGTCCGTAGTGTGGTTATATTAAATATAAGAGAAAGAGAGAACTTTAAGAAATTAATATAGCCACTACAGTGACCATCAAAACCATGAAAAAATATTGCCGTAAACAGTTTATTTTGCGACACCACGAAACAAACGATAGAGTAAAATGAAACAATAGACATTTTTATATCGTCATCCGAATATATCGTTATATCGAACAGCCCTATTAACTGCAGTGATTTGTGTGAGTGTAAGTAAGTGGCTCTCGATGGTCAAAATTCTCCCCTATAAAGGGTCAGTGATATATTTCCATCGTATGGACTTCATCAGGATGTTCAGAGTGACCGTGCAAATATACCGGATCTCCAACACATGTATTTTTCTATCATCCTGTAGCTTCAAATCGCACCAGGAGATTTTCAGAAACAGAGCATTTAGTCTACAAAAGGCTTTACGGTCCTATTTTTAATGGAAATAAATTATACAGACTGCAGTAACATACAGATAATCCAAGATGTTTCTAGCCTGCAAGACCTGCTGCTGGTGCTAGCTCTGCTAACACTAGCTATACTCTTCGCTGTAAGGCCTCAGAAATATGGCTCTAGAGACAATCCCCTGGTAACATATACTTACTATAAAAAAAGCTTTACTCTCCAAATGGTTGCCAGAGGTTGCAGGCTGTTGCTAGGTGAATTTGGTCACAGAGGGTGCTACACCTTTGAAGACAAGTCTATGTCTTCCACTCAAACTATGGGTGACTGCAGCAACGTGTTTGCAAACAAAACAACTGGAAGGAGTTTTTCTCTCGAGTACCATATGCCTTTTTGTGACCAAAAAGCTGTAACCACTACCAACTACTGACCAACCAGATGGAGAATAAAGCTTTTTTGTCAAGCAACTGTACATATCCAATTGCATGTTATATTTCAGTAACACTTAAATAGGACTTTATTATAAATTAATTAGGGGTGCAACGATACACAAAATTCATGGTTCGGGTCGATATTTTTTCGATACAAAAAAAATGTTCATGCCTTTTTAATTTGTCATTTATTAAAATTATAAATATATATTTTAACTCAAAAGTACAGTTTTTAAATTTAATGTTGCTGAAACAACAAAGTAATAAAAAAAAATCTATCTGATGGAGAAATCACTCATCTTTGGAAAAGAGAGTTTATTACAGAGAAATGTCTCTTTCCAAAATAAAAGCTATACTATCCGCTTCTTCTGGGCTATATTCTCAGCAGCATATTAAACATATCAGGTCCCCATAAGGAGAATCCTGTGCTAACGGCTGTCTAAATGACTCGGGTGAAGTTTGTAGCATGCGTGCTTGTTGTTTTTGTCTGCTTCCACTTGTCTTTGCACTAGGATGATGTCGGCGTAAATGTGCAGTCATATTCGTTGTGTTCCCACTAGTGCTGTCAGCGTTAATCTGAAATGACGTCACTTGCCCCTCCCTTCCTTCCCTCCCCATCTCCAGCTGCCTCCCTCTTCCCGCTCCACCACAACCACCCACACATGCAGGACCTTGGAGTAGGGGTATGTCACCAGGGTGCAGAGGAGGCTCCCCCCCCTCTGTCCCCTTCTGGCTGCCTCTGCCTCAATTTTATCCCACAACTTAGACATTCACATTACTCACACTCTCATTACACATACATATAGGATCTTGGGGGTGGGCACGATACACGGAATCCAAAGTACCATCAGGGTGTACACCCCACCCCTGGCGTCGTTGCCCACCTCTCAATTTTAAATACACGTAGACATTGAGGGCTAGCAGGAGGGACCATGCGCTTACCTGCTGCTCTCTGGCAGGTAGCTCCATGCCCTCCTGGGTTTTAAATGCACCTTAGAACACAAATGCATCAACACTACAATGAGCGGGTGGAGGGAGGTTTGGAGTCTTCTCTCACCCCCATTCTCTGCGACCTGCTGGAGCGGGGGGGCTAGGACTAGGAGGAGGAGTTGGCCGTCCGACTGCGGTCTGGAGTGTGGGGCCTTCCTGCTGCTGCGGAGTCGGGGCGGTCTGCCTCCCCCCACCGCAGGGAAAAGGGTAACACCACCTGGGTCTGGGTGCAGTTCCCCCCTCCAGGGGCAAGGGTACCTAGACCCGATTTGTAGAGTACGCTTGGGGAGTGTGATCGTGTGTACAGCGTCTCTTTATGTCTGTCTCCACGTTGGTTGAGTGTGGAGTAAGTGCATATGAGAGCATGAGGGTGGGAATGGATGTTTGTGTCTGTGTGTGCCTGTATGTCTGTGTCTATATGTCAGGTTGGGTGTCAGGCGCCACCTCTCTGGGGACATCTCAGGCCCTCCAAGGTTTGGAGGCCTATCTCCCCCTACCACCACTTCCCCTGCCAGTGGCGGACCCCCTCAGACATCGGTGTGTTGGTGGTTCTTTGTGTCTGGGGATGGGCGTCCAGGTACACACCGGCTCATTCCTTGGCGGCCGCTTGTCGGGGCCTGGGGCCTGGGGCTCGCTCGGGCCACTTTGGAGGTGGGGTGCCCCCGGCCTCTCGGCCTGGGGCTCGGTCACTCAGGCACGGCTGGCTGCCGGCGGAGCTCACGGGCGCGTCACTGCAACTCCCCCTGGCTTCTGCTCCGCGGCTGCTGAGTGAGCCCTCATCTGGGACTCTCCTCAGCTCTTTCTGGGACAGTGGCGCGGCTGCCCCTCTGTTGGTCTTCCTTGGTCTCTTGTGTTCTGGGGGCCTCTGGATGTCTGGAGTTTTGATCTCCTCCATACCTGCTTCATGCCCTGGAGGACGGGGCTGTGCCCCCCCCACACCCTCTAGCAGATTATTACAAGAAGGAACCTTTTAAAAAAACAAGCGCGTCCATGCTCACAGGTGTACACACGGGTGATCACACCCACAAACTACACCCTTTTTGGCTCCTACCTCAAAGCACACTGTGTTCTGTTGATCTTATGTGCTGCACAATGATGTTTAACATTTGGTATTTGCTGTCATATTCCCATATATCATTGTGATGTTGTTTGTTCTGTTGCTCTTGTTCTCTTCTGCTTGTTTTCTTTTTTCTTTCTCAGCAGGTGACCCAGGTGATTGATATATGCATTTTTTTCTTCTCTGCCCGTTCTGTTGGTTTTTGTTTTTTGCCCTTCTCCCCCGTCCCTCTTCTCAGCTGTTTCTCTTTCTTTCTCCCCTTCTTTCCCCCAGTCAAGTCTGTCCCGTATTCAGCAAGTGAAAATAAAAGAAACAATAAAAGGTGAATCAAATGGACCATTAAGGCAAGGCTGGGATGGTCAATTTGGTAAAGTAAATCCGTTGGGCATCTTTCTCTGCCTTTAGACAACAATTCTGATGGCAAAAGAGCCAAACGGGACAGGCAAAAAAAAAAAAAAAAAATCTGAAATGACGTTAACGCCACAACACGGCAAATCTCCGTTAACGAGCTACCGCGGATCGCCCCGTGCGTGGGGCTGGACGGCCAACACGTTAACGAGCTAACTGCGCTAACACACTAGTTCCCACCCATGTAATTGAGCATTGCATGGCACATCCGACATACTGTTTTACTTTAGTCCATGACGCGCTTACCTTCAGGGTCATACGTCACATGAAAACCAAAATAGTTCCAAACACCACATCTGAATGAGGGTGGGGGAGGTTCAATTTGCCATGTTGCAAGGAGAGCTTAGCTTCTGTCTCGCTAGCTTGCCCTGCGCTCAGTGAATCTGCGTTTGACTACTCCGCCTAGGCTGCACTGTCGAGCGCAGATCCACTGAGCGCTCAACACAGACAGCATCGTCAGAAGGAAAGTTGATAAAATAAATTAAAAATTTTGTATTGTTCGATACATATGCGTACCGAACCGAAAGCACTGTATCGAACGGTTCAACATCGATACGAGTATCGTTGCACCCCTAAAATTAAAGTGACTAACAGTTTCATATAGCTCTTAAATACACACACAACATTTGTATGGTCAGTGTTTAACTGCATTAATTCTATTCAATATTTTTAAGATCATTTCTAACTTGTAGAGTATTCAACTAGTCTCATTTTTTCAGTCGTTTAAACAAAACAGTAAATTAGTTGACAAGGGGACCTCTAACGCAAATATGGTCAAATCTGGCTCTAAGAATCAAACGAGACAACCCGGCTGATAACGTTGAGGCTTTGAAAACCCAATGAGTTGTCTATTCTGCGTTTTATACTGTCCATGGATGCTTCCAAAATGAGCTGCATCACATTTAGCTTGAACGACAATGAGCTAGGGTTATTACAGCTATGCAGTGAATCGAAACAGAATAAAAACTGGACACTGGAAGCTACTGGGACCCATAAAACTGACTGAAATGATACTGTGCAGATGATTACATCCTTCCATACCATGGCAATCACCTTCATCTAGGAAATATCTGAAGGCTCTCTTTCCATTAGCTTGGCTTGAATTTGGGCTTTTATGAGAAGTGCAAAAATCAAAAGTGGGAAAAGCCATAAATGAAATTCTTCTTCACTCGTCCTCTGTCACACCGACCCTCTGCATATCCTCCTGCACTACATCCATGAACCTGCACATGTCCATGCTCATCCAGCCTCTATAACTTCGTCTCCAAACCGCTAAACCTGCACTGTTCCTTCTCATTTCTAACCCTGTCCATTCTGCTCACTCCCAGCGAAAATCTCAGCATCGCCAACTCTGTCACCTCCAGCTCAGCCTCCTGTCTTTTTATTGGCACTCACCTGTTCTAATGGCATTACTTCATAGCAGGTCTCTACCATTTTGCAAACCTTCCCTTTTACTCTTGTTGAATCAAATCACCACTGGCGCTCATCCCCACCCTGCCTACACTCTTTTCTTCACCTCTCCTGTGCACTGCAAGAAATCATAATTAAAATTAAACCCAATTAACTCTCTAATAAACACACAAACTAATTTTAAAAAAATCATGAAAAAAACAGAACTATTGTAGAGCTGTGGCACAGTGTGGTGGGCGTGTTTGACATATGTGGCTGGAAAACATATAGATAGATAGATAGATAGATAGATAGATAGATAGATAGATAGATAGATAGATAGATAGATAGATAGATAGATAGATAGATAGATAGATAGATAGATAGATAGATAGATAGATAGGTGTGTGTGTGTGTGTGTGTGTGTGTGTGTGTGTTACATCTGACTGAGGTGTTTTCTCTGTTTATTCCTGGTTTCTTCTCTCTCTAATTCACACACACGAGCGGTCCATAGGGAGACGCCATCTTCCACTTGCAGCGCAGCAGAGCAGGGAGGGAGTTGCCTAGCAACGGTTCTCCTGGAGAAGGCCTGAAACGGCCATCTTGGATTTGGAGCATCAGATGTGAGAAGTGGGCTAATGATACCTGCCAGGGGGAGTGCATATGTTCGAGTCTGTGAGGTGTGTGTTTGTGCGAGGTGTGTGTGTGTGAGTCGCAGCAGCCTGTATTGGCAGCCTAATTACTTTCCTTCGTCTCGCCGCTCCCTCTCTTCCCCGCTCCTCGACGCTCACCTGTTTTAATGGCACACAGCTGAGAGAGGATCGATAGCGGCTGACTGCAAATTGGAGTTTTTACGCCAACGCGCAGTTGAAAGGTTTGGCAAAAAAAAAAAAAACCAGTGCCAGAGAGCAAGTGAGAGAGAACCATGAAAACTTATTTTACCAAATTCACCATAAACCTGTGATGTAGTCTGCAGAGAACACATTCCAGATTTCTGGATGTTTTACCACCAACTTTTTCTGCAACAATATAATCATGTCAGTCACAAAAAACAAAAAAAGTCTCAACAGTCTCAATTAATCACTTGATTTAATAAAACCATAAAACGAGTAGTAGTTACAATTTCCTAAAGAATATCTTGTGTGCTTGTGTTGCTTGTTTGGCTCGATCAGTGCTGCAAAACCAAGAATTATCTTTTGTTTTTTTAATCACAGCAGAAAACCAGACGTTTACAGTCCAAAATCCAAAATTACTCATCATAGGAGTAAATAAAACCCTAAAATACACATCTAATGCTAGCATGAGGACCCCTACCAGACGCAGGGGCTGGTCAGGATTCAAACCCCGATCTATCGTTCCAAACATGGAAGTGTTGCTACTACACTAACCAGCTACACGACTCACACCCCCCAAACGATCTCCAAGCTACCGAGTAAATCCTGGGCGTGGTCAGAGAAAGAAAGGAAGTTGGAGAAGCAGAGGTAAGCAATATCGCCCTAAAGTGGTCCTAGTGGATCACATGGACGAAGCAACACTAACCGGTATAGAAATGAGCAAACAAACACGTGTGTCTGCTACGCACTAACACCACCCACACAGCACATAAGCTACATCGGTAATGCCTTGTGGCGCTGTGCTGGATGGAGCGTGATTTACTGACTACGCTCCTCTGTCATGCCAATGTCACAGCAATGGCGGTGAGGGTGCTGTCAGGGCTAGCACTGATTAGCAGACCATGCACCCAATCAGTGCAGTTTTCTTAATGTTACCTGATAACGTATCATTCAATAAAGTCAATAAAGCTGATTCTGATCATTCTTTGGTCTAAATCTGGTCAAATAAACCAAAACCAAAAAACAGTGATGGCCAAAAAGCTAACACTGAGTTCAACACTACGCATAAGCAGTAAAAAAGAACGGATGTGGCGACCTAGATGTCACCTGTTAGATAGGTAACATCATGAAAGCCTCGAGCCAAATTTTTTTGTCATCCCAATTTCGGTGTTGAATACTTGTGATTGTGAATGATTAGCCAATGAGGCTATCCTGGATAAGCCTCCTTTCTTACACTTGAAAAACCACATTTTACAAGACGAACTTAATATTTTCTTCAGTATAACCAGAAATGAGTGACTCAGGTGGTTCCTTTTAGGTCATTCAGCTCGATGATCTGCACCTTTAACAATATATCAGGAACTATGAGCTGATGGAAAAGGGGTGCCTGGATGGGAAATCATAATTACATCTCTTAAATTAAGAAAAAATCTTAAAAAATAATTAAGAGGATGTAGAACCTTTTCTCCTGTCAACTGGCTGCAGCAAAATCTAGATGCACAGCATCACTGTTGGCTCTGCATTACACACAACCGTTCTATTGGCTGGACTCTGCTCTGCCGTCCTTTTCCTTAACATCCAGCTTTCACTTGATCTCTCTCTTTCTTATCACATAATCATAAACAGCCAGTCCACCCACAAAGCCACCATGGTAACCAAATCTACCTCCAGCAGGCACACTCAAACACACACACACACACACACACACACACACACACACACACACACACACACATACGCACACACATAAAGGAGGACTAAAGCATGCGTCATGCTTTGGGGACCTTGGGCTGTCACACTCACATGCAGGGACCCGTGTGGATGGCGGGGCGTCCTCTGGCTTTACAACTTGTGTGTCCACAGCAAAGCCAGGGACAACACGGGTACACACAGAAACACACACATTTATACAGTATATGTCTAAATATACACACAGTTGTAGCAGCAGCCAAGCGTCACGTCCACAATGGCAGAAAAGCAGAAAACCAGGGCGCCCTGTCGGAGCAGTGGGTTAAGATGCCACCAGTGGACATACAGTATCATGTCCGAGGGGAAACAGTGATACGCGTCCATCACAGTTTCCCACAGTCCAAAGAAACTCAGCTCGGGATATGAAACACAGACAAAGGCTACAAATGGTTACAAAGAGGAGGCAGAGAACTACACATATATATCATAATTGCAGATACATTTTCTGATAAAAGGCTAATCTATTATCAGAGGAGATGCATCTATTATTAATGCATTACTTCTATTAAGAGATGCATTTACTTGTCACTCCCTAATTTCTGTCAGTAACATATCTGAGGGGTAATGAGCTCGCAGCCTCATCAGCCAGACGGTATTCTGCTGCTGCAATAAGTCACTTACTTCAAACCAGAGTCGTCTGACTGAATTTTGCAGGACTGATCGTTCGCTCGCTCAAACACGGTTTATGAAACAGTCACTCATGTATTGATTTGCACTTCCTGGACATGAATTTTCCAACCTTATTTTTGTGCCTGAGCTCAGATCTGTCTGGTCTCATTTGTACTTATTTGTGTCCATGTAGAAGAAATGAATATTTTCCTTTTGTGTATGACTCCACTTGTGCCTATTTTATTTTTAAAAAGATGTCGATTTAAAGCACATCACAAATGATTGATTTAATGTAATTTGTTTTCATATTGTACTTATGTAACACAATGACAAGGAAAATTGACTTGTAATTACATTTTTGAGTGCCTGGTTTTATTGATCCATTGATCCATATCCAAATAATATTTATTTCTGGGAATAAATGATATTAAAAAATTAAAAAGAACAAGAAAATCGGTCTGCAATTTCACAATCAGTGTATCTACAGTCTGGATAATAAACCGTTTGATGGCATTACTGGGCTCTGCAAACTTTTCATTATACTTGGCACCTTGTAAACAAGCAGTCACACTGAAAAAAACTCTACAAGCTCGTCTTTGCTTCAAGTGGCTTAATCGAGTAAATGTTCGGTCTCCTCACTCAATAAATGACACTAACTGTTCAAAATTAGACTCAATTTGCAGTTCAACACTGAATCCATTCAGCGTTTGAGCTGTAGTGACACCTCTCTCTCTGTTTCTGCTGCTCCTCACTCTGACCTAATTAAAAGGTTAAACTGTCAAATTAAGGCAGAAACAGACACGCAAAGCAACATTTTTCCTGCCTATGAAGGGACCTCTGGGGTGAGACAACATTTAACGGGATCAGTCCATGTAAAAGCCGATGAGTCTTGGAGGAACCAAAATATGCAATATGCCCGAGGAGTTAATAAATCTGTTTGAGAAAAATAAAAACCTCTTTGGGTAAAATACACAAAAAAAAATCATCTATGTAGGACAAAAATCCTGCAGAGAAAAATTCTGGATTCTCACACTGACATCATCAGTGCATGTAATTGTTCCTATAGCTCAACAGTTCTGCTCAGTTATTGGTCACAAATGTCTAACCAATGCTTGTTTCCACTTTTCAAGAACTGGGATTTGACTGGTTTTAGTGATTAGCATCAATGGAGTATAATAAACAAGCAATGTGAAGACGTCACTGTGGTTTGCGTAAATAATGATAAGCATCCTTCTCCGTATTTACCATTTTAAACTCGATTAGGGTAGCTTTGCATGACTCACAATTTGAAATAATCCTTATGCATGTTATACTGGGCCTTGGTGCCTTGCAAAGACTATGGGTATGAACAACAGCTGAGTGGGGCTTCTGTGCCTGAGATTAGAGCTGGGCGATATATCGAGTTTTTTAAAAATATCGATATATTTTTATACGAGATATAAGATGTGACAACATCCTTTATATGGATATAGTCTATGTTACGTTATAATTATACTTGTGGAGCCACAAGTTTGCCTCTCTTTGTCCACTTTTGTCTCTACGCAACGTTACTCGACCTCGCCTCTCCTTCACTGAACACAACTCCCCCTCCTCCCCCATCGCTTCACCTGCAGGCAGCGACAGGATGGACACGGCAAATCTCCGTTAACGAGTTACTGCGCATCACCCCGTGCGTGGGGCTGGACGGCGTCAACGTGTTAACGAGCTAACCGCGCTAACGTCATGCAGCCTAAAATCCTTTCATTCTCTCAAAAATCGACAGCGCGCCTTATGTATGAATTCTGGTTGTGCTTGATGACCGCGAACCGATTTTATGTGGAACACGGCGCTCAGCAATCTGTCAAAAAATGTTTTAGTACGACTTTGGTCAGGTACGAAGCTGCACCGCTTGATGGATTGTCGGAGCATTACGGCTACCGAGGAGCCTCGCGGAGTGATACGTACTGTGCTTCAACGTAATATTACCCTATTGTGTGTGTATAAGGACCATACATGGCACCTGTTAAGAGACATGGTTACGAAGCGGATTTCTATGGGCTCAAAATGTGGTCATAAATATTTTGTACTTGTAAATCAGGATTTGTATGTGTAAAAAGAATTTGTGCGTGCGTAAAAAAGATTTGTATACGTAAAAAAGATTTGTGTGTGTGTAAAAAAGATTTGTGTGTATGTAAAAAAGATTTGTGTGTGTGTAAAAAAGATTTGTGTGTGGACTTAGCCAAAAAAAACCCTGCAAGTTACAAGTACGAATTTTGACCCTATTTTTCTTCCTTTAAGCTGATTGGTCAATGTCATGTCAATCACAAATGTAACAATCCAATCAGAGAACAGATGGGTTTGGCTGTCGAGGGGCGCTTTTTTTGAACTGCAGGTCTTTGAAGGGAATAAATGCCCTTTTACATGCCAACCCAGCGTTTTCCTTCATCACCACGAAGGAAAACAGTCTGTGGTCGTCTGAGTTTGGTGATTTTTGTGTCACAGGTCTACGTGTTTAATACAGGGACTTCCACAGCCTTTTCAACAGCGCTGCGGACGCGGGGGGGGGCAGTGTTTTGGAAATGACAGTCTTCATTACAAAGCTTTCTTCGTTATGAATTAGCATACATGTTTTTATTGAACATTTGAAGAACTAGCAAGAAAACCCCAGAAACTCTTGTAGGGGACAAAAAGTCAGAGATAGAAACAACAAGGAGCAGGTGCATCTAGTACAGGTAGAGCTGCTGCAAAAACCCACAGAGCCCAGCAAGGACCTGCAGTTCAAAAAAGTGCCCCTCCGACAGCCAAACCCATCTGTTCTCTGATTGAATTGTTTAATTTGTGATTGACATGACATTGACCAATCAGCTTAAAGGAAGAAAAATAGGGTCAAAATTCGTACTTGTAACTTGGAGGGTTTTATTGGCTAAGTCCACACACAAATCTTTTTTATGCACACACAAATTTTTTTTACACATACAAATCTTTTTTACGCACGCACAAATCTTTTTTACACACGCACAAATCTTTTTTACACATACAAATCCTGATTTACAAGTACAAAATATTTATGACCACATTTTGAGCCCATAGATTTCAAACTCCAGGCTGTCAGTCACGCAGTAGAGGTTGGGAACAGAGCAGCTGTGAAATCTGTCTATGTTATTATGCTCAGTGTCTTTTAGTTTACATTTTGCCTGCACAATTGTGAGCTCTTTGTTATGCACAAAAACAACATAGTTTTCTTTTATTTATGGAGCATGATTATTTAATAAATGCTCATAATTTATTTTTGAGTAGTTTTTTTCATGTACATCTATGCCGTATGTTAATTAAAGTGCCTGTGTGACATCTGGGACACAGCTTTGACTAAGAACTCTCTTTTTGTTCTTACTTTATGGCTTTAAAAAAATATCGAGATATGAATTTTGGGTCATATCGCCCAGCCCTACCTGAGATGACCATTTTAGAGACATCCTCCCACTAAGACACAAGTGTCAAACTCCAGGCCTCAAAGGCCGGTGTCCTGCAGGTTTTAGATGTGTCCTTGAACCATCACAGCTGATTTAAATTACCTCCTCAACATGTCTTGAAGTTCTCCAGAGGCCTGATAATGAACTAATCATTTGATTCAAGTGTGTTGACCCAGGGTGAGATCTAAAACCTGCAGGACACCGGCCCTCAAGGCCTGGAGTTCTCCACACCTGCTTCAAGACATCATACAAATAACTGTATATATGAAATAAAAGAAATAATACTTTTTAATATACTGATTGAAGAGGGCTGGAAATGATTAGACAAATTAAACTCTGATTAACTAATTATTTACCTTTTTATTCAAACCTCCTAAATGTAAGAGCTTGCAGCTTCTGTGGGCATAAATGCCAAATCATGATCTTTGCACAGCAAGTTTTTAATACAACTCAATAAAACCTTGTGTTTCTAGTTTTTTCAAAGTTGGGGATAATAGTGGAATATCACTCAGTGCATTCACACACAGTAGTTTGTCCAGTAGACGGTGCAGGGAAGGCTGAACTCACAATCAGTGATACCATGACACCATTATTCACATTTAAAATCCAGTACTGGGTCTGGATGTAATTTTAAAGTATTAAAATCCAGCCATGGACTTCACAGTCTTCACTATGCACTCACTCTCCAGACTAAATAAAAAAAACTCTTGGGCAAATTAAGTGATACTAAAAGTAGTACCACTGAGAATTAGTTGAGTCCAGCAGCTTAAAGTCATGCCAAGTTGGGAGTTTAGATGAGTGATTTAGGCGATGATGTAACTTTCTTCTTAACACAAACAAAACAGACAAGCAGCAATGAAACTCAGCACGAATTACTTGGTAACTTAAGTACAAAACTGTCCTAAAAGAAAGCTATACTATACAATAGCTTTTGCTGCTGACACGTTTCAGTCAGTACTGGATGACAGAACAAGTCCGGAGAACAATAGCCACGTGGTTTCCGGTTAAAAATGGGAAGCAGACCAGTGACAGCTCGATGAGTGGTGCGTTGGAGTGTTATCAGAATAGAGGGGCTGTCAGTCATTTGTCATGCAGCGTGTTTGAAATGACGTCTGTCTCCATCACATGCCCGCTGAGTCTCACAGCAAGCAAAACTAGACTGTGGGCCTCAGTTCTGTGGGCGTGTTGCGCAATTTGACTGCTCAATGAAGACGACTCAGATCAGAAGCGTTCAGATTGACTGAAAATCAATGTCAGGATTGTGCTGATGATCAGACATCAGGACTCCTTAAACAACACTGTGAAACCATCACATAGTCACAACACATTAAAGCTGCTTGCTGCTAATTTGTTTTGATGTCTAGAGTAAAGGTGAGGTACAGGATTCACATGGACGTGATTCAAGCTTAATTCCCATTTCACTTTGAATAGGCTGATAGAGTAGATGGTATAAAATGGAGAAAGTCCAATTGCAAAGCGTCAAGTTGAAGCTTAATTTAAATGTCTGTGCTGAAGCTACGTAAAGCCTGTGAAGTAGTCTATGCAAGTGGCCAGCGCTCCTGTGCAATTTAATTACCAAAACTGTAGTCGGCAATAGTTTATATTTAGTTTATCTCCTTGACTTGATTTATTCTCTTTCCAGTCGATTTGAAAAATGATGCCAGAAACAGAAAATGCCTTGGAGAAAAAGACGGTATTGAACAGGCCAATCACGGCCAGTAACGTTTGGGGATGTGCACATCAAGTCATGACAGTTACAGCGTACGTAAGAACTTTTGCCATCTCCATCAGACTGTGAAACTGCATGCTTATTGGTCAAGAATCTGTGATTGTCAAGTTAACCAATGGGTATACCCACAATCATCCTCCTTTCTGAATCAAAGGAGGATGATAGTGGAGGATAATTCTCATATGAAGAGATCAGGGAAGTGTTATTGACTGTCACAGAGAAAGTTTTCCCAGAGACGACTGCATTCTGAAAATATCCTGAGAGAGCAGGTCGTTGCTTGTGCGGCTAAAAATGAAGGATAAGTTAATTAGCCTCCTGTATATGAACAATATCAGTAACAAGTACCTAACTTGCCTGAAACTATGTGCCAATCAAACCTTTGTCACCCTGCCTTGTGAGTAGGGATGGGTATCGTTCAGGTTTTATCCGATACCGGTGCCAAACCGGTACTTTTGAAACGGTGCCTGTGCTTAAACGGTGCTCGAACCGGTGCTTAAAGAATGGAGAACACAAACTTTGTCCAAAAACTTCTATCATAACAGTTTTGTATAACATGTTGCCTTTACTTAGACCGGACAAAGATAAAGGACTGTAGCATGCCTCATGTTCTCCTCCACCTATAAGATCCCCAATAATCAATACGCACAGTGAAGTCAGACTGTTGTAGGGCAGAGAGGGTCAGATAGCCAATTAGAGAAGAGATCAATCAGAAACAATTTGAAAAGCTAGAAATCATCAAGCAAAGCTTCGAGACAAACGTCAACCCAGCTGAGGCGGGTTTCATGCTGTCATACATGAGACTTATAATAATCCCGTCCATGTCAGAGAGTCAAGCTGCCCTTTTCTACCAGGCTTCATACTACATCAGATGATATCAAGATGTTTTACCCTGCAGACTGCAGTCACAAGAAGACTGTCATTTTCACCTGCCCTTATTTATATCTGGCTGCAACAAGGCAGCAACTACAAGACTCATCATTACAGAACTGAGCAATGACACAGCTAGAAAGGAGGGCCTGGGGCGGGGGTGGGTTGCAAAGCAGCTTATAGTGGCAGAGGCAAATATAGGGTGGCTGAAACACCACTAATAAGAGATTTACCAACTGGATGTGTAGAAGGGTAAAACCTGAACTGCAACTCAACTTGAATACATTAAATGCCTGAAGACATTTTCTCATCATTTACTATTTAGGCTCTAACGTGTAAAACAAACCCAACAACTTTTAAATATTACCAAAGATATGTCAGCAGGACTTTGCATATACACAGATATAACAAAATTTATCTTTAGGAAAGAACAGCTTATGTCTACTAAGATTTACAACTTTTAAAAGAATTTTTAATGAAATTTCAAGTCCAACTTTACAGTCACATCATACCAAAGCAAAGAGGAGTTTCACAACTGCGGTTTTTTGGGGGGTCAAAATTTAAATACTTATCTGACGCAAATGTGGACTCACCAGTATAGATGAAATTTGCTTTGTCATTACTTAGAGCTCAAGACACCAGTGGGTGTGTGTGTGTGTGTGTGTGTGTGTGTGTGTGTGTGTGTGTGTGTGTGTGTGTGTGTGTGTGTGTGTGTGTGTGTGTGGTTATGAATACAGATTAATACTTCTGCATTTTCTGAGCTTAGGAGCACAACAAGCCCATTTTCACTAAATTCACACATCTCCATGTCAGTGCACTTTTCACTATCGAGCAGTGCATCTGCTTTGAGCATTCTGGCAACAAAACTCTGCCAGGTTCTGCCACCCTAATTTACATGAAATATAATAATAATACAAGAGGATTTTATTAAACGATCAAGAAAAAAAACTAGACTTTAATAATTATTTGGAGATATCCAATTGTAAATGTCAGAAAAAGATGAATAGGATGTAGTGAAATGAGCCTAGTGTAAATAACTTACACAAATAACAGCAGAGCAGTTTTCCCTTATGAATTGCAATAATACCAAAAACCAGTACATTTATATTCTTAAAGGGATTTTTGTCAAAGTTAGCAAAGCAACATTTAAGTCAAGTGTGTTGCTTTTAAACAATAAAGAATCATTTCCAATCGTGTCCTCACAGTGAGGAATACAGATCAGTAATTTATCACTGCTGCTGGATCCATAATCAGGATTGGCAGATATCCAAGTTGGACTTGTGCTCCTCTAACTGTGACACCCAAAGCAACCTACTACACATGTTTCTTGGGCTTTTTTGAACAACATTACTTCTGGCCTCAAAAGCTACATAATCTAGTGCTTTGAAATTTCAAACAACAACTATATGCTGAGTGACATGTTGGTGTGGTCACTGGCACTGTTGCTTCACAGCAAGAGTGTCTCAGGTTCAAACCCACCAGCTGGCTGGGGCCTTCCTGTGTGGAGCTTGCATCTTGTCCCTGTTCCTGCGTGGGTTCTCTCTGGCTTCCTCCCACAATCCAAACACATACACTACCTATACACTAGGTTAGCTGTTGATTTTAAATTGTATGTAGGTGCGAATGTGGTTGTCTGTCTATATATGTCAGTTCTGTGACAGACCCTGGACTCTGGATGGAACTATAAACACCTAAATCTATGGAGTACAATAAGAAGAACTTTGCATCCCATCCTGATTGGAAACTCTCCTCCACAGCAGTGCTTCATTCATCAAGCCTGATCAACTTAATCACACATAATAGTGTAAATACTCATTAATTATTCATCAACATCCCTGGGAAAGAGGCCGCGTGAGGCACTGCAGATACAAAAAAACAACAAGGCTACACTGACCTGAAATGTACGGCTTCAGGCCACAGATGCACGCTGTTGTTGTTGTTGTTGTGTTCATGCACACACAGAATCTAGGCCTGCATTGTTAATGAGAAAAAAAACTGCAATATGGCATTTTACAAAACCCCCAAATCTGCAAGAATTTAGAAGTGAAACGCAACAATCACCCTCACCAGCTCCTGATAAATATTCAATACAAAAAAGAAAAGAAAAAAATGAACAAAAGCTTTGATACCATGTGAAATATTTAGCAAGAGGAAGAAAATGTGCTGCTGCTGGGTTCACACCTGAGCAGCTCTCTGGTGATTAAACATGAACGAGTGTGTGGACATCCCCTCATTTTGTTTCTCCAGGTCAAAGCGTTTTACTTTTAACACCTGAGACTGGACCCACAGCTCACAGCGTGATCTCAAGACGTCCTTAAACACACCAGAAACATTCACAGCTTCATTCTACAGCACTTTAACAGTTAGTTCAGGGACTGCAGGAGAGCTGGACTTTGAGAGCTCTGCGGTTAACGCGGCCGTCCTTTGACGCTCCTATCATCCACCGACAGCTCGCTGCATCCCATCTGCAAGTCACTCTGCATAAGAGCGAACGCAAAACGCTTGAGAATGGCTCCTTAATGCCTAGAGGTCACAGCAATACAGCAGAGATGATGCGATTTAGGCGACAGTAAGTGAGGGAGTGAGGGAGAGGCTTATCTACCAGAGCTCAGCTGATTGCTGCGTTTATCTAATAAACAGGTGGAGCGCCGCACCGTCTCCTCAAAGACGAAGACTGAAGTTTCATCCTGCAGCTATACTCACTAAATGCAGCAGGAAATTGTAGCCTGACTTTCATTGCTGCACAATAACTGTAAAGGCACGGCGTCCTCAAACACCTTTATTAGGAGGCAGAATACCTGCTTTACCTCTCTGCCACAAATCAGACAAATATCATCTGCGGCATGTTTTAGCTTCTTAAAGGAGAACAATTCTGCTCATTTCCAGCATCACATTTTATTCTTAGAGTAGTTTGCGTTATTCACAAGTCTAAATAATCCTTAAGTATCTTATACCAGGCTGTGACGCAGCCCCTCAGCTCATCCACTGTCCTCCTCTCAAAGCAACTTTCACCTGATTGGCTGCCAAGTGTAAATGGAGGCTGGGTGGCACTTATGTGCCTGAGATGACCATTCTAGGTACAACGCACTCTATGACATCATACAGAGCCAAGACAAATTTTTTTTTAAAAACTCAGTACTTACCTAAGAAACTAAGAATAGACTAGTAATGCTCTTTAGTGTCCCTCGTTGGGGTAATTCAATATGAAGCATAATAGGACCCCTTTAAGTTTTTTATGTAGTGACTGTACAAGAGATGAAATGGAGTTCTTTAAATCAGCCTTTCAAACATCAGTTAACAACAACTGAGGCTGGCGATCAATAAAGGCGATCGATACTTTCAGGGGTTTTTTTTGCAAACTAATTAATCCCTTATTCACAAACAACACATAATCCACTCATCTATTTTTCTGAACCTCCTTATCTGAGTCACAGGTGCGCCAGTCAAAACATACGTGTTTAGACCTCCCTCTCCGCACTCACTCCTCCACTTGATGGACCGTTTTTGTTTGCTATGTTGATTGATCTTTGTGCGCAAACAGTGACGCTGCCACAGCTCTGAAACATACTAGTGCTGAAGGCGCGAACGCTCCCTGCAGCATTCTCCTGAAACACAGGAGTCGCCCCTCATATAAAACCTCCACATCTCGTATGTGGGGGAGAAGTCAGAACCGGAAGCAAAGAAAGTTTCATCTTTTCAAACTGTAGCAACAACGCGAGGATACAAAAACTGCTGAAACAACACCGAAGAGTAGCTTGTGCCAGCGGATGTGATGTCACTTTCCGTGGATTAGTTATGTGCATTAATAGATCCTGAAGAAGCGATTAATCCCCAAAACGGTGCGGGCATCCACCCTTCTCTGGCTGGAGAACTGTGGCCTCAGATTTGGAGGTGCTAATTCTCATCCACACCACTTCACACACAGATGCCACCTAGCAGGACTACATCATCCCCAAATTCACTTGGTACATGCGACACTATTATCTGTTTCCGGGCCCAAATGCTCGATCAGTTCCCAAAAGCAAACAGTCACTGGCTCACCACCCAGAGGTAAAACAATCCAAATTCCTTTTACTCAAATGGAAAACAGCCCGGCTGCTTCACAAGGTTCAAACAATCAAAAACGTACAGCACCGCTGTAGGTAAAAGGTCGTAAACAGACACGAAAATCTACACACTGAGGATGTCTGGAGGATTAGTGAAGCACATGTAACAATGTGCGACCTGGTGAGTAGCTACAGAAACACATTAGCCCGGGAAACTGTAGGACGAGGGTTTAACTGCACTCAGTAAAAGTTCACCTTGATGGTCCCTGAGACAAAATCAGCAAACTTCAAATAAGCCAAACTTTTTAATCTGCTGCTGTGTGGTCTGAGGTACTCACTATGACAAAGTCTTGGCCCTAAATTTAATGTCCACACCCGACACCAGTGGCCTTCAAAAGGCGTTTCATCCAAAGAGTGGGACTGTAGTATTAACCAGCTGGCTAACAACTTGTTTCAATCACTTCCTGTTTGAGAACATTCATTTCAGAACTCCAAGGTTACTGCCACGTTCCAGTTACTTTGGATGTCGGATTTAGTGATTTCCAGTAGGAAAGTCGGAAAAGCGTAGAAGACCAGGGCTTGTTTCACTTCTTAGCAAAGCAGAGCAACTCACGTACCACAAACAAAACAACATAATGCTTGTTGTTTGTTGTAGGCAGGCTATTATTTTAGACATAAGGTTTCAAGTTTCTCTACTTGGACTTTATCTGGACTGTTTCTTACTTTGAAACTAATTGGTTAGTGTGTTGCTTTTCTCACCTGTGCAGTTTATTAATGGGCCGTGGTTACGCTGACAGCTTAACGCTCCACCCTAGCTTCCAAATGTGGACATTTTTGGATCTAAAAAAACAACAAGGTAGTAATCAAGGCCTTCCAAAACCAGTGGGTGACGTCGCTGTGGCTATGTCCATTTTTTACACTTTTTATGCAAGTAACAAGAACACAAAGCATTGTTTCCTATTAGCTGATGTTAACAAATTGGAGTTTTTAAAATCTCTTTGAAGAGACGCCATCCATCTGAGCGGCCTCATCTGCTGCTCGCCGCGCTCCTGTTTTGTAATGACCACAGGAACACGATCCCTTAATGATCCAACGCACACACACACATATATACACACACTGTTCTCACCCCGTGTTTGGATCAGTACACGTGACAGGCCCACACTGACATGTCCGTCGCACAATCAGGAGGCCTGTCATCCTTCAACCTGCTGTGATCCACCACTAACTCCACCAATCCCTCCATCACACACACACACACACCTGAATGTTTTCAGGCTGGCTGACGTTGGGCGTGACGTTTCCTCGTCGTCCTGCCGTTTCCATCATTAATAACATCTGCCAGCAGCAGGTTCTGCTCTGATAAACACTCTCGGCTGGATTAGGAGCTCCAGTCGGCCTGCAGCTGCCACACTTTCACCTCAGCATGTGTGTGTGTGCGTGCATGTGTGTCACTGCAGAGAGAAAATAAAGCCTTTTATGAATGATGAGGCTGATCAGAAAGAAACGGGACAGTCTGATGCATCGAGGTTTGACTGCTTTCAGGGGATTTCAAAGGCACGCGCCGATGTTTTTAGATTAAAGCCGCAGATTCTTGCTTGTCTGGACTAATTACTCGGCACTCGCCCCACAATTTACACTCAGTCTTCATCATCCTCGGAGAACACGTGAAAGCATTTTCAAACACATATACACCACAATCTCCATCACCTTCAACACATCAGATTTTGGCAGCATAACACACGCGCACACCTGCACACAAGCAGTAAATTGTTGGCAAAAAAGGGTGGCTCACATCCAGCATGTATCCAGGATCTCTCCCTGTGCAATGTAGACCCTCTCAGGCCTGTATAAATAAAATATGCCCTCCACATTATATAAGGCAGAGATGCTCACTGGCACTGGGATAACAACTGGGTGGGATGTTGTGATTGGGATTCAGTGGCCCATACAGAGGAGAGTGTGCATGTGTATGTGTGTGTGTGTGTGTGTGTGTGTGTGTGTGTGTGTGTGTGTGTGTGTGTGTGTGTGTGTGTGAAAAGAAGATGGTGGTGGTGGGAAGAATATTCCTCCTCATCCTCAGGCCCAAAAAAACAGAGAGAGCGAGGCAGGGATGCAAGCAGGAGTCTGCGATCACGGGCATCAAAAGCCAAGCTGCCCCCCTCTGTGCTGCGCTGTCACGCAGCGTTGCATCGCAATGCTATTATTAAACACACACACACACACACACGTACACACACACACACACACACACACATACACAGGTAGGCTCGGCTGACTGTGTCAACATCTCAAGGTCAAACAATGGCTCGATTTTCGGACCCAAAACGGGCGAACAGGCCGTGTCGGGTGTGTGTGTATGTGTGTGTGTGTTTCCTCCGCAGCTGAGACAAAGAGCAGCGGGAGAATCCCGCAGCCTGCTCCCGCTCAGCCCTCATCCTCCCCCGGCCACACAGAGCTGCTCAGGCCGGTCCCCTGACTGACAAACATCTGGATGGGAGGAGCGGGAGGGGACGAGGAGGAGGTGGAGGACGGGGCCGCAGGAATGAACGGTTAGATTCCGTTAGTAGGTACGGGCTCCCGGTGTGGATGGTGATGGTGATGAGATAACGTGATAACGAGAGAAAAGAGGAAGAGGAGGAGGAAGAGAAGTAGGAGGGGGAGGAGAGGGGAGGCTTTTCTCCCTCGCACCCCTCGTGTTTTTTTGATCCATTTCTTACCCTCTGACAGCTCCAGCTCCAGCTCCGCCAGCCGAGCTCGGATCTCCAGCGGTATCGGCGACGCCTCGCGGTCCGCCATTCGGCTCGTACCGTATTAAGCACGTCCCCGGTTCGACTGTTACCTCCGCTGCCGCCGCTGCTGTATCTCCTCCTGCCTCCTCCTCCTTCTCCTCCGCTCGGAAAAGGAGAGCTTCTCCTGGCGGCCCCTCCTCGGCGGAGGCGCGTGAAGACTGCGAGAACAAAGAGGATAAATGTGGCTCTTGGTTTAACGGGGGCCCGCCATGACGCCCGCTCCTTGAATCGGTAAAGACCCCGGTTTCGGTCGGCTCTCTATGCTGTCGTTGCGGCGGTTGTGGCGGTGATGATGATGATGATGATGATGAGGCTCGCGCAGCCCCGGTCTCAGAGCCGTTTGCAGCTTCTTGCCGCTGGTGTCACGTGACTCTACGGAGGAAGGAGGGAAAAGGGAGGGAGCTCCGCTCATCACCGGCAGGGGGCGCATCAACCAACCACACCTACAACGCCCAAATGAACCTGTATGGGAGCCCAAAAGTGGCACAATAAATACATAAATAAATAAACTCCTGGTTTAATTACACATAAATAAAAAATTGTATGATTATTTAATCTATTACTATTTATAAGTTCAAATGTTTTTTTTCTTTCACATTAGGAACATTAGGTAATTATTTCACTTGTATTCATTTTGAACCCTTTAAAATAAAAACTGCAATTTTTTTATTTGTAGATTTCTTGCAAAAAAACATAACATTCAAGCGTAACCTATATTTTCTTTCATTTAAATGGTTTAAAATTAGGATACACAAAAAAGCACTCAAGAAAAGTTTACTCTACCACCTAGAAATACTTTGTGCCTGTTCTGCTTGTCTTTTGCGATGCAAATTTTGTTTACCTTAATATTATGAAAGTTGTTTGGTTCCTAGAAACAATTCAAAGACCCCAACAACACTCAAAGTTTTGAGGGAAAAAATTGTAGAGCTGAAACTCTACAATAAAAAATTTGTGGCATATCAAGTTTCAGTGCCAACTTTATTTTTATTACTCACTTTTTAAATTAATGAATTTAAAATTATTAGAAACTACATCGTAGATTTCTAAAACAGTTTTCTGTTGGGAAACAAAAGTTGAATAACTTTGAATAACTAAGGAAGCGCTGCCTGATCAAACTGCATAGCTTACATTCTAAAAGTGCAGATTTATTAGTCATGTTTGTTAAGTTTTAAGTCAAACCGCTGTCTGCATTTTGGGTAGTGATTTTTTTTCCAGTTTAGCACAGCTTTTCTTCTCCTTCTCTCATTAGCCATTACTTTTAATGTGGCTGTTCTATATTCCATGTTTGTGTGTGAAAACTGAGCCTCAGCAGAATAATATCATTAATATTAAAGGTCAAGCGCCCTTCAATTAAGCACAGTATGATTGAATGAGCATAATGTGCCTGTGACACATAACTGAGCATCAATTTGTCTGCAGAATGCTGTGTGTTTCATTAGTATTCTTCATCTCATTCATTAGGCCTATAGCCTTCTGAGAATCAAATCATCCTCATTGTAAACAAGTGGTGGTGCCAGATAATGGAGTAATGAGTGTTGTGATGTTACTCTTCTGCCATCTGCTGGTCCAAAGAAGGAACTAACGTAAAGGGTGCCGACTATATTTAAATGTTAATCATGGAGAGGGTGATCGGATAGAGCAGAATAAATACATACACAAACTTAACTTCAAAGGCACTTCTTTAATAGTTGTTCAATGTGTACAGTCTGTACAAAATAACTTTCCACAACCGTGCCCACTCTGTCTCCATGACATCTGTTTAACATTTAAAACTTTATATTTCAAAGAAAAGAAAAATGGCTTCATTACAATCAAATTCAAGTTCTCACATACAGTTCAAGTGCTGAAACAATGTTGTTTCTAGACACACAGTAAGTACCCACCCAGCCAAAAGGGAAGAAATGCACTCCTGTTTAAAATAAATAAAACTTTTCTGAAGTAAGGGAAACATGCTTTTGATCAATTTAATCCCAGAACTAGAAAGATCAAATCAGATCCCATTAAACACACTGGCCCTTGCAGCTCTCTGGTATCTAAAAATGGAAATAATACAGCTGATCAGCAATGATATTAATGGAAAAGGCTTCATGTGTGTCCACAGCAGTCATAGATAACACAGATGTATGGGTGGAGAAATAAAACAACAGCACTAAAATAAGTTCACAATCATGGCGGAACGTCCTGTACAACTAAGAAAACATGTAACACACACAAACAGGATGAAAATAATTGGCGATGCATCAGGAAAGCAAGAAGAAATCAACAAAATGGAAGCTCACTCTCAACAAACAGACCTAAACTACAAAGCAAGAAATAAAACAGAAATGAAAGTAGCAGATCAAACTTTACAGATCTTCCCATCTAAAAAACTGAAAAGTTGGTTTTGCCAAACAGTCGGAGCCCTCTGCCCACGCCAAACATCCAGACCTGGATTAAGGCGATTTAAAGGTTAAATGTGTTACTCAGTGTAGTATATATAATCTCATTTCATCAGCGTTTCCACTGTGCTGGCTCTGGTGCATCACCCCAGTTCTGTGAAGGCAGGACCCGACTTACTGCATAAGCCTCTCTTGCAGACCTCAGCTTAGGTCAGTTTCCTGGACTCCTGGCCAAACAGAGTAAAGATGGGGTCAAACTCACTATTACACCTTTACAACATGTGTTTGAGTCATTTTTGTAACTGTGAGACACTTGCTGCTGCCTATCTTGGGCAGGTCTCCCTTGAAAAAGACGTTTTTAATCTCAATGGGATCTTCCTAGTTAAGTAAAGGTTAAATTAAAAAAATAAAATGAAATATGACTCTAACACTCTGCACCTGTGCTACTTTTGATTTTTTTTAACTTCCTTTACAAAAGTTCATTTGTTGTATTTTTATCTTTTGTTGCCATCAACCCCCTTTTTGTGATTTATAGCTTTTAACGTACAGTTTAGAATTACCAAACACCAGCTATCAAAAAAAAAAAAAATTGGCTTCCTGTTTCCTTCCAAGTGTTTGGTAGGTGAACCTAACAGATGTGGGTGCAGAACAGCATTTAAAGCGGACATGCTGGAATGATGCAGAAGCAAGTCTGCGCCAATTCCTTCATTCTTTAATTGAAATAAAAAGATTCCAATACTGTAGTATAGATAAAAGTTATGTAGTGAAATAGTAATTCAGTTAAGAAAATGAATTTTAACACCACAAAGACGTTGAAAAGCAGTCTCACAGTTACTGGTTCCTGTGTGTGCTGAACTGGTTTCTCTTCAGTGGTCATCTCTGAGGCTTCATTCGCAGCCCTGCAAACACAAACACAACTATCTCAGCACAGACGGCTGGAAAACCGCTGCTTCTCTACTTTTCAGATATCTCATGAGCCAAAGTGAAATAACTGTAGAAGCCTGAGCCATAGACTGTTAATCATATCAACTGTAACAGTGAGCGGTATAGACACCTTACATGTGAAAACAGAACACAGAGCGTGCAGCTGCTGTGTCAGAGATACTCACTGCTCTGAGACCAGCTGAGGCTGCTGTGAAGGCGCTGCCTCTGAGGCGCAGGAGCTGCTGCTTTGTAATTCACTCTGTGAAAAAAAGAAAAACAAAACACTGTTTATTCATCACTTCATGTTCATTCATGTGCTTTAAGTACATAATGTGACAATCGAGATAATCTGCTTCATTCTTATAAAGAATGAATGCACTGACCGACACAACATGAACGAGCCTGATAGACCACAGAAGACGACTAAAGCGATCCATGGTTGAGACAAACAACAACATCTAAACATCAAGAACATCTTTGAGGAGGCAGGTGTGTAACTGTCAAACTACAGCCAAGGTGCAAACCAAAGGCTACATTAAAGAACAAGAAGGTCAGATTACACATTAACAGACAACATCACAGTTACAGACACTGTGTCTTTGTCCACATATGGTCAGTATGGCTGGAGTTTGACAGTGAACAGAGCCTCAGTTGCTCTGACGGCCATGAGCCCAGGTGAGCAGTGTGTGTGTGTGTGTGTAATACAGAGGGACCTGGTTGCCTTGGTGTTACTGTTAGCTGGAGGAAGACTTGCCATGGTAGAGGCTGGAGGAGGAAGAAGAGGGAAGTTCAACATTGTGAGCTCAAAATGGGGAGACGGCTGACGAGGAGGGGACTGACTCTGTGAATTCTACACAAACAGAAATGGTCAGTACGCTTTCTGAACAAAGTGCACATACACAACGCTCAGTGGTGACTTACCTGTCTGCTTCGAGTGGGTCGCTCCCAGGACCTTGCGGTCGCTCTCCTCCTCTGGTTGAAGTTTCCTCTCCTTCAGGGAAGCACAGAGCTCTGACGAACATCTGTTTTATAACTTTATTAAAGAACAAGCGTCCTACAAGTGTAAAAAATGTGACAGACAGGGGTCTGCCTATAGTCTGAGAACCTGATGATGACGACGTTTAAATAGAGTCTTTTTAGCCTACTGTGGCTGTAACTCGTCTTTGCTGCTCTATTTTTTTATTGCTTACAGTTTGTTATCTTTGAAGCTACTGTTGTCAAACCTCCACCCTTCCAGGTCAGGTTCATGCCATACGCATAATTCTTGGCTTAATCTGGATTTTAATTCCCCTGAACATGTCTGATACAGGCAGTCAGTGAGTTACTGTTTTGAAAAGAGGAGACGATAACACACTTGCTGAATGTGTGCGCGATTGTGTCTGCTCAAAACGAGCTGATTATGGCAGAGACGTTATAAAAGAGACAGGGCACTCAAAGAGAGAACTTCTTAGGTTTCTCTTGTGTTTTCTGAGCCCTTCAAAGTACATTTTCCAAAGGTTAAGACCTGGTTTATTAATATCATACAGAGAATACACATCTATTTGTTTGCTGTTTTTTCTATCTGTTAAACACAACTTTTCGTGTACAGTGTCTCGACCCTATTGTGAAAAGAAAGTAAGGACATTAGGGGGAGTAAAGTGGAGCATGACTGAGTTTATTTTTAGCTGCGGGGTTCCATGATAACAGTGCCAAAACTGTCCGATGAGTTACCGCTCCATCTGACTTCATATTAGTGTGAAATGAACCAGAAGGAAGAGGTTACCATTTTAACCCCGTCTCTGAACTCAATGAACAGTAAGAGTATAAAGAAAACATGCCCTTATGTCATATCCTATCTTCACTACATGAACTATACTAATGAACTGGGCATAGCAGGACTTGAGAATAATAGAGAATAAAAAAAGAGAGATCTGAAACCTGGACTGATCTTTTGTTACCTTCCCTGCTCAGTGGGAGACGTGACCTGCTTGTTGGGCTCCTTTCCGCCGCCTCTACTCGGAACGCGCACCTTTCCGCGTGACCGTCCTTGACCGGGCCATGTGGGAGAAGAGAAACGATCAGATGGCTGCTCAGATGAGTGCGAGGAGGCAGGCTGCTGGGACTGCCAACGGTCACAGTTTGACCATCTCGAGCCTCTCCTGAAGAAACAAACAATAGTCTTCACACTGATGACATCATAAAGTGTCATGACATAAGAGGATAAAAAGGAGCTACCTGTGGCCGTGTGGGTGGTACGGTTTGAAAGCAGAAGCTGCTGTGGAGTCATCCACGAAGTGGTTCATCAGTAGAGGAGGCTAATGATGAAAACAACAACCGCCGCTTAATCAGAGGAGGAGCCAGAGAGCTCCTCACACACATTAAACAACACGTTAACACTAACGACATCCACAAATCACAGGAAATGAACAAAAACAAAAATGCTAATCTGTTTAACACTGATAATAAAATTAAGTGTCATAAATACATTTTCCAGGCACAAATTCATCTTTAACAAACTCACTTCGGCCCAGTATTGGTATCCAGATGCAGCAGCCCACACCTCACCGAGGACTTCGTTTAGCTGTTGTGTGGACACGTGGGTCTGGCAGGACTGCTGGTAAGTGGTAGCGGGGGAGTAGAAGCCATAATAGCTGTTGCACTGGTCCGGCTGGGGGTGTCGGAAGCTTTGAGTGGGAGCCAAAGCAATGGCTGCTGTTGTTTCGGCCTTTATCCTCACCATGATGGGTTTTCCCTTAAACATTCGAACCTGTTCTCTGAGGTACTTGTAGGTCTGAAAACATGGACTCCGATTATTTCAGTTATTGTATTATCAGATCTCCTAACAAAGAAGGCTAACAGGAGCACTTTTTAACAGGACTGCTCTCAGGTAGTCATATTTGTAGATATTGACTGTATAACAAACCTAAATGGCATTAGCCAAAAAAATGTGCCCAAAAAAAAAGCAGCAGCTAATTTACTTCTCTCCTCGACCGGCCCTTTTCTACCTGTTCTGCATCGGCTTCTGATTTGAAGGTGATGAACCAGTTATCGTTGCTCACAAACTCACAGGTCTTGAACTTAGGCAGGTTCTCCCCTTCAAAGAGAGCTTCCACCTCCTGCACAGCAACAGCAATATCAAAAACGCTGCCAACATACACAATTTACCTTTAAAACTCCTTTAAATAACAACACACGTCTCTATCCCCGCACGTGCAGGTACATGTAAGAACAACACCTGAACTAAAACTGAGGATTTTGGTTGCGTTGGGGTATTTTGTGCAGTCTCACCGCTTGAGGTGTGGTGTTAGGAATCTCCCTCAGGATTAAAACGCACCGGCTAGGTCTGGGCCGGACTTTCTGTCCGCACGGGGAAAACTGGACCAGCGGCATGGCTGTGGGAGAACAGCAGCAGAGTGTGTTTCAGGACAACAATAAACCACGTTCATCACTCTCATCTCTACACTAGAACAGTTCCTTCTAATGTGCATCGTCAGAATACCCGATTTAGTTTTTGAACGCAAAAACAAAAAAACGTTCCTCTTCACTAATCCCTATCACGATCCCGTGGTTTTGTAGCAAAGGAAATAAAGTCTGATCCATGTACATTAAATATTATAACTCAAAACTGACACAAACTGTTACTCTGCCTCCACCTATACCCACAGAAACAAACACTGACATCTGAGAATATCGGAGATGAGGTCCAGGTCTGTGGTGAGATTCCTGATCTGGTCGAGGCAGGCCAGAGCAGAGATGGAAACATACTGGTTGCTGTCCATCTGAGTCTTGAGAAACAGGTCATTGCTGAGGTGCTCTCTGAGGAGGGACGGAAGAACTGCTGAGAACACTGATACATGCTGGCGATGGAGGGGTTACCAAAGATCACAGTGCATATATTGTCAGATTAAAGAAATTTAAATGTCCCACTCGGGTATTTAGGTTTACATATAAGTGCACTTATAAACGGGTCAAACTAAACTACAACCACAGCAAAAATACTAAACCATATGTCTTTTAGTTTGTACCAACTACAAGTAGTGGATCTGTAAAATAGGGGGTATGTGTGCAAAGCTAATACCTGTTCAGGTAGGACTCCAAAACGGTCCTCAGCTCTTGTCTGATCTCATCTGAAATCACAGAAGTCATTGGTCCCATTTGTCACTTTGAATTTGAGAGATTTTGTTAAGATGAATTTCAGTGTTTCCCACAGACTTCGATTCGACTGACTGAACTGATGCTGGTAAAAGCAACAGGCAGCAGGAATTGTTTGGTTCAGTTCTTTAACCTTTAAATAGGTCACTGTATATTTAATGCTGTTTATTCTTAACTTTTAACCCCTCAGTTAGATCACCCTTGATCTGTGTGCCTGTGTGTCGCAAAAGGACGCTTTTTAAAGGAACAATGCTTTTAGATGATTAACTCCTGTTTTTGTATTTAAATGTACATACTGTGTGACAACTAAACTCCTATTCCAGTGAGTCTCTCATGCTGTGACTGTGCCTCCATTAGCTCAGCATAGCAGCACACGATCTAGTTCTCCACCTGCAGGTGGTGATAATCTCAAGAGCAGAACGAGGACTACTGTTTCCAGTTGTTGGGGGTCTGCCTGACCAGAGGAGATCCCCTCTGGAGGAGTAGCTAAATGATTCCACCACAACAGTAACACGCCATTCGCTTATCCTTTTCAGGGTCGCAGGGGCGCTGGAGCCTATCCCAGCTGTCATAGGGCGAGAGGCGGGGTACACCCTGGACAGGTCACCAGTCTGTCGCAGGGCTAACACAGAGACAAGCTGCATGTCTTTGGACTGTGGGAGGAAGCCAGAGTACCCAGAGGGAACCCACGCAAACATGGGAAGAACATGCAAACTCCACACAGAAAGACCTGATGGGGGAATTGAACTCAGGACCTTCTTGATGTGCGGCAACAGTGCTAACCACCGTGCCACAGCAACACGCCCAATGAGCCAATTGGTCAGGAAATTGAGAAATTTCAGAATAAAGGGAGCTTTGAATCAAATTGTCTCTTTTTAAACACATTTTGCCTCAACGTAGCTCGCAGCCCAAGTAAAGCCAACGTGTGTGTGAGAAATACCGGATTTTAAAAACACAGCTGGATGGACTTCAAAGAGAAACTTAATTCAGCTTTGTACCTGTCACAGGTGGGTCACAGGACTCTCCGTTAAATATGTGAGTGTCGGCTCTCAGTGTCTGATATTCCAGTGCGTTAGGATCACCCAGGACCATGTTCTCCTGCTGAAACACTGGTATATATCCTTAAAAAGAACACAAATAACCAAATAATAAATAGTAACCCAACAATATCCAGCAGCCAATAAAATGCTTGTGTATGGAAAACAAGCAGATCTAGCCTACCTTCCTGAAGGGTCAGATTGTCATGGACCAGCCATGGCTGCTGAACCTGCTGGTAGGCGGAGTCAGGGTAGCTCAGGTAAAAATTGTTGTGGTCCATATTTCAGGATTATTGTTGAGGCCTGGAGCGGTGGCAGGTTGCTATAATAAAAATGCATAAATGTGCACCATATTTATGAGCCTATTAAAACCTACAAATACAACACCTTTGTTATTTGAACCACAGAGAAGATGGCAGAGAATAATTGTTGTGTTGGTTCAGAGGTGTAACAAAGATCAACAAAATCCATGAAGCCAAAAAGAAATGTAGCTCAAATGTTAACCTTGTATCCACTTAGTAGAAACTCAAATGTTTCTACTAATTGTGATCCTGTGATATCAAAGCATTAACAGAAGTTTATGTACCTCACCGTTCAGTCAGACTGTGCTTATGCATCAAGGACACTTGTATGAACAGTAACATGTTATGTAACTTTTTAATGCACAATGGCTGCTTCCAGTTGTAGGTAGCTCAATTTTTGCCTGTATCTGAATGAAACCACGACACATGAACCAAATCCTGTTCTTACAGGCTTTTTCTTCAAACATTTAGCATGTGAATGTTATCGCTCAGCCCAGTCAGTCGGCATACTGAGTGAACACGTACAGACTGAATGCAATCTGTGTGCCAGTCCCACATGCAGGTCCCCTGAGGCATCACTGTGCTGTAGGGATAAGCTCCCAGCAGAGCCATAGAGGATTGGAGCTCTGAGACAGATTCTGGGATTTGCTGTGTCGATACACTTCCTGCTCTCACCCTGCCCAGGCTCGGCCTCAGACGCCCTCTGAGCTCAGCCTTCCAGTTCACCTCCAGACCCAGTTCGATCCAGGAGTGGGGGCAGAGAAGACAGATGAAGGAGTCTGCATCGTCTCCCAGCAGTTTAGAGACCATCACTTATACCTCTTTCCTTCTCTACCTCCTCAGGAGCAGCAGCAGGTTCATGACCGAGGAAGTGGATCTCGTAAGATGAAGTTGAAGCATAAACATCGATCTGATTGGGGTCTAAGGTAGCCAAGGTGTAGTCCTCTTTGCTGCTGTGTGTGGTTGTCCACAGCCAACTGAAACCACTGATCTCAGGATGACTTAATAATGAAAACCTTTAAAAATGGGTGAGTCTGTCTTCTTCTTCTACTGTAATTATTTCTAATAGTGTAGAGAAAAAAATAATCTACGCGCCCTGAAAATGAAATCTCAGTGGTTCTGAGTTTTCTTCATTTTTCTTCGTCCTCTTTCCCCCATAGTGTGCGTTGTCCTGCCTCCCTATGCTCCCCCTTTTTTCCCCTTCCCCACAACCTCCACTTTGTCATGGGAGACCACTGCCACTCCCCGAGTTCTTCCTTCCCGCCAAAGTGAAAAGTGATCGCTCATAAGTGGGTTGCTTAATTGGGTATAAAGATAAAGACCCAAATGAATATTGTTGTTGCACCTCAGGGCGACTGCTCAGCTGGTGCTGTATAAATACACCTGAACTGATGAGGGTCATTACATCTCAAATCATCACATTTTCACAACCTTTTCTGCTCAGCCACCTCTGATGTCCCTGAAAAGTTTATGGTTTAAAACCTGGTCATGTATAAAATGATTGCTGTGAAATTTTGGCTTCATATATCAAATAATTTTCTAGAGATTTTAAGGCAAATTCGACTTATTTTTCCTCCACACGCTAAATTCTGAGGCAATTTTTGAACTTTTAAATTAAAAAAAGACTGAAATTTCCAGACATTTCTTTTGTAAATAGAAATAAATCAGGATCTGCAATTTGGGGAAGATACATAAACAATCACTAGTTAAAACATTGAAATAATTAAAACCGTCCTGCCCCATGTAAACCCCATCTTTGAGCTCATGCTAACAAAAACAGAGCAAAATACCACTTAGACACAACATGCATATCACAGTTTGATTAGAAAACAACATCTCTGCTTACACGGTGTCAAATGAAGAAGGCAATACAAAGTAGATCATATCCCTAGATACCTGTTTTTGTGCACGGTGCCTCATCATTTCACCAACATCCCCACACATATTTAATACTCACTGCCTCAATAAAAGAAAAATCCCAAAACTCATAAAAGGTCCAGGAAAAGGGGCTCTGGCTGAATTAAAACGTGTTTTTAGCACTTTCGAAAAACACGTTATTAAAAAGCAGCACTTTGAACATGAACCTTAGCGATAAACCTTGATCTAAAAAATAACTCAAAGTCTCTGAGTTGGGCGTGTTGATGTTACGTCTCTGCGCTCCGGCCTCAAATCAGCCTCGATGGGCGGAGTGAAACTGACCACACCGGCCTTTAAAGACACACACCTCTGCAGGGATCAGAGCCTCATCCGTTTAACACGAACCGTGGACGTTAAGAACTGTTAACCACTGTTAACGTCCGTGAAGCTAACTTTAACGTTTACGGTGCTAACGGCCAGTATGACATGAAATAAATATGTTTTTAATACTCTCATCAAATGTTTATGCATTTGTGAAATGTAGCCACTCTTAAATATCCATCTGAATATAAATATATAACATATAATAATGCAGATTCATAATACTATGTAGTCATATTTCGATATAAAAACGATGAAATATACATTTAACCTCGTTAATGTCACACTGCTGGAGCTTAGCTTGTACACAAATAAGCTCACCGTCTCTGAGGTGTTTTCATCATGTGAGACAGAAACTCACCCGTTACCTCTGCTCTGCTCCCGGTGGAGTTTCTTCCGCAGGTTTAAGTTATTTTGCTCCGTGAACTTTGCGGCTGCCATGGAAACCGTGCTTACAAAATGAAAAAAAAAAAAAACTTTTATTCCCTCCAATAAACTCACTTTAACTCCTGTATAAAAAATAAATGTTTGTAATACTCTCACCAAATGTTTATGCAATTGTGAAAAGTAACCACTGTTAAATATCCGTCTGAATATGAATATATAAATTATGATAATGCCTATTCATAATAGTATGTTGTCATATTTCGATATTGTAAAAAATGATAAAATATATATTTAAACTATTGACAAAAACTAAATAAATGAAAAAATGAAATAAAGTTTAAAAAATTGCAAAGCAAAGCTAAGTTGATATTTAGAGATATTATCTTAATAAAATTTGGGTTAGGCCAGTGGTTCCCAAACTTTCTTTGCTGTGCCCCCTTTGTTTTACAAGAAAAATGTCCCCCCCGCGCGCGCGCGCGCGCACGCACACGCACGCACGCACCCTCCAACCACACACGCCCATATTTTGCTCCATTGCGGTTTATTTCACACCTCAAACATTTAGTAAACAATTAAGCAAATACAAGTAATCTGCAATAAATTACAGGCAGTAAGAAAATAATCTACTAACTCTTTTACGCTACGTCTGCACCTACACGGGTATTTCTGAAAACGCAGCTGTTTCGTCCACACGTAAACGGCGTTTTGAAACACCGAAATGTCTGGCAGGATCAGCCTGATATTATATGTATCCCGCTGTAACTTTACTGTATAAAGAGCTAGCATCTCCAAAATGTCAGGAGTAGTTAGTCATTACAACAAGTGTTTGTGAACTAAAAATCAAGAATGTGGGATCCTGTTTGTCCGTGATTTGAAGAGCCCAGCGCTGCTCCTGATGCAGGGAAAACCAATTCTGCAGGGGAGACCTACCTCAGCACTTGTGCAGGTGAAGCCAAAGGGAAGATTTGCTTCACCATATTTTCTAGTCTTTGTCTTAGAATGAAGTTGGTTTGGAAACATATTCAGCGATGCTTCGTCTCCTGCTTTGCGTTTGTGTGGGCGCCAGAGGCGGAGCCAGACATTTGAAACACCCGGGGCTTAGCCCTAAAGGGTAGTATGCATGTGGGATTTTTTTTTTTTTTTGGGGGGGGGGGTGGGGTTAGAAATGACTGAAAGATTAATAGGCTCTGTTTTGAGTTTTGTTCAAAAAAGAATGACTTCATATAGGGAAATATATATATCACACATGCAGGACACCTTAAACTAGTTTTTTAATTAAGCAGCAAGACAGAACGAAGTCGGGGCTGTATCAAGACACAGGGACTAAACCCCAATTCAACCAGACCCAGAACTGATCCAGAATTAAAACAGGACTACAACAGTTCAAAATCAGGACTACTGAGGACTTAACCAAGACAGAACCAGAATCAGAACTAGATGATAGCACTAAAAATCCTCATAGACCTGCACTACATTTATTTTTTTAAATCTACCAAAGTACAATATTTAGATTGAGAAAAGTTTATATAATTATTTTGGCCTTGTTGTGCAAACAAGCCTGCATAACTTAATAAATATAGAATTTGAAAAATAGCAAACCTAAAAAGAAACACTAGGTACGAGATACATGAGGACCTATGATACGGTGATACTTTTGGCAAACGACCATTTGACTAACATGTGTGTCTCACCTGCTCTTGTTCATCTCTGTTCTGTCCTCATTCTCCTCTCTCTCTGTTCCTCTCTCTCTCTCTTTGTGCTGACAATCATAAAATATACAGTTGAAACCAGATATTTACAAACTCTTCAGATCAAAACAAACACTTTTTTAATTGTAACATCAAATCAGACTAAATGTTTATTTTTTTAGATTGATAAATATAAAAAACATATTTGTTAACTTTAAGAGTAAAGAGAGAAACTATCTGTATTTCTTAATAGCAAATGGCACCAAATTGTATTCAAACTGAGCCACACTTATGGAGCTCCACAGTTCTTTTCCTGGTGTTTTGGTTGACATCTCTTGATTTTCCCATGTCACAGAAACAGGCTGTGTTTTGCCTTATATGCATCCACAGCTGTGCCACCAATTTACTCACATGGACTCTACTAACCTATCAGAAGCTTCTTCAGCTCAGAATCGAATCGTCTGGAGTTTTCTTATTAATTAACAATAAACTTAGTGTATATGTACTCCTAAATTTGATGAAAGTGATAATAAATAGACAGATCTCTCTCTCTTTATTCTGACATTTAACTAATTCAAAAGATATTTCAATATTTATCTAAAACAAAAGTTTACTCTAAATTGATGTTGTACAGTAAAAATGTTTTATGTTTTCTCCATAAAGTGTATGTAAATATCTGGTTACAAATGTAAATATCCTGCTGTGTACTGAAATCCCTCTTGTTTTGCATAGAAATATACTGAACAACATACAAAGCACAATATATAAAATAACAGAGCCAGCCATACTAAGGAGAGCTCTCCTTAGTATGGCTGGCTCTGTTTCTCCAACAGCGCACTAACAGGTAGCAGCTGCCCCGCCCCCTCGCTCAGTCGCTTAGTGCCTGAGCTCGGATCATACCAATATCAGGGGGGATTCACGCACAGTCGTAAATTCCCACAGTGTGCACTATGTGCTTCGAATATTGTGTGTACTTTTTGTTTTATACAGTTGTCAGCCAGGCATCTAACTATGAAAAAATTACACTCCAAAAGACCCCGGGCTTCTGACAAAACAACCCGGGCTTAAGCCCAGTAAGCCACCCCCACGCTCCGCCCCTGGTGGGCGCCCCGTGCTACCAGTGTCCAAGCGTTGGTTTTTCTTTTCACACTGCGCCCCCCCCCTGCCATGGCTCTGCGCCCCCCTCCCCTCCCCTCCCCTAGGGGGGCGGCCCCACCCACTCCCCTCCACTAGGGGGCGGGCCCCACACTTTGGGAAGGTCTGGGTTAGGCTATCATTTCACGTTTTAGTTGGTTCTGATAAGGGCGAGGATAGGGGGAAATGTAAACTAACAAATACACAAACAAAAAACCCTTTAAAAAATGTTTCTATTGTGCAATTTAAATTTGCCTTTTATATTTAACCTTAAAAGTCAAAAATAGCTTTTCATTTTTAATCCTCTTTATTTTTCGATTTTATCTCTGCATCAGTGTTCCTATAATGCAGGGGTGTCAAACTCCAGGCCCCGAGGGCCGGTGTCCTGCAGGTTTTAGATCTAACCCTGGGTCAACACACCTGAATCAAATGATCAGTTCATTACCAGGCTTCTGGAGAACTTCAAGACATGTTGAAGAGGTAATTTAGTCATTTAAATCAGCTGTGTTGGATCAAGGACACATCTAAAACCTGCAGGACATCGGCCCTCGAGGCCTGGAGTTCGACACCTATGCTATAATATATGCTGTTTCTTTTTTAAAATCTCTTTTATTTGTTTATTTTTATTTTGTTTTGATCTTATATACACAAACCTGTAATTTTTACAGAGCAGTTGGCTGTCAGCTCCCAAGTAAGGCTCTTAATGCCAACCTCAACAAGCAAACTGTCAGAAAATCAAAACAATTCAGACAAAGAAAAAAAAGGAGATAATCACATATGTTATGGTGTTGAACATGAGGTCAGACACGGTGCTGGAAGAGGGCGGTCATGATTTGTAGAACCATGGAGGACAGGCATCTAAGACCATAAACCGTCAGATAGTAAACTTGTTGTCAATAATAAGGTCAAATATCTCAGACATGACTGAGTTTCTGTCATTTTTTACATTTATTTACTACAGGTTAAGCCTAAAGACTCGTGCTGACATATTTCTTTTATTTACTAGCAGCATCTCTTTATCATGTAGAAAAACAGTTTTTTGTCATGTTACGACAGCAAGGACACGATTTTTAAAACATATTCTTACTGTAAAATTAACAGTTTTGTATGGTTCATTATTTTATAGAAGTAAATGGATTATTTAGAAAATATTGATGTAAATTAAACATTTTCTTTGTTTTTCTATTTACACTTTTTTGATGTCAAGATTTTACACAATTTTACTGTTAATTTCACAAACGTTTTGTACAATGCATATGTTATGGTGTGGAACACGAGGTCAGATCACGCCAAGTAGAGTTTGAGGGGTTAGGTGGGCTGTAGACATTTTTCAGATTTCAAAATGGGCTGCCAGTTTATGGATGCCCCAGATTAATATAGCTATAGAGTATAATATATCAACAGATGCCTTTCCATTATCATCAGCTTGGAATCTCCACTATGCATATACTGGCTTGTGGCCTTGTGTAAATTGGATGTGGAGGATGGAGCGGCGAGGCAGGAGGACAAGAGGAAGACTGCAGAGAAGAGTCATGTATGTGGTGAAGGACATGGTTGCTGCAACAGTGGAGGATGATATGAGACAGATGACTTGCTGAGGTGGCCCTTAAGGAAGAAGACGTACTGCACGCTCAAACACTAAAACTCAAAATTTTAGTATAGTTCATGTATTTTTTTTCCAGGTACAACCATAATACCAAGTTTTTGCAGAACCCGTAAATCGATCTTTTGACAACTTTACATAAAACTTCTGTTTTATTGTTTAGGACAAGTTAACAAAATACAACTTTTAACCCTTTACACTATACTGCTTGTTTTACCCAACCACCACCTGTTGTACCTAACAATATTTTCTTGTTAACGCAAATATGTAATAAGCCATATTTTTTTCTCAAATAAAAATGCATCCAGCTAAATATTTCTGCCCGTACACTCCAACACTGCGAACAAGAGAGAAATTAATCAAGAAACACATCAAATTACACTTTTCAAACATGTGCAGATGTTCTGATATTTTAAGAAGCACGCAGTCACGCTGTTTATGTCTAATTTAATATCTTGTAGCTAAAGAAATCGATAAAGATATCATATATCAATAGCAGATATTGATATGACCTTTACGATGACGCACAAAAAAGAAAAGACACATGTACAAATCGTCCAAACAGAAAAAGTCTGACTCTCAGGATTTGAAGCCCTTCTGATGAGATAAATGCACAATTACAGAGTTCGTACTCAGGCTGAGGGTCCTCGAGGGTTTGTATCTCAGCTCTTCAGCAAAGAACATCAGCTGGATGTAGCTGAGGCCCCTCTAACCGAGCGCCATTCCAGTGAAGTCTCTTTGGACCTCTGTCGAGATGAGGAATCTCCTCTGCCGCACTCAGACTCAATTTGTAGAGTATTTGGTTCTGGATCAGGAGTACATGCTCCAGTAGATGGTGTTGAAGAGCAGGTAGGACAGAGGGAAGGCCAGTCTAGAGTACGAGTCGATCATGTAGCTGTTGTTGACCAGCAGGTCCACGTTTTCACGTACAGACCGCTGCCGGCGAAGCCGAGTCCCCTCCGTGGGGCGCATGTCTGAGCTTTGGGTTGGCGATGTCAGAGGGTCAGAGGTCAAGGTGGGTGCCAGACGGGGGAATGTAGTCAGCTCAATATCGTTGTCGTGGAAACACCCGTCAAAGGCCATTGCTTGACTGGCGTTGAAGGTGGATGGGATCTTTAAAGGCAAAGAAAGGAAACGAGCAGGTGGAGATTTCACCGACAGAGACCCGGCACTCAAAAATCTTGAATTACAATCCGAGGATTAATCTTTAAAAGCAAAGAGGTAATATATAAATAAAAGGGGGACATCTCTTAAAAATTCCATTTTGTGGCAAAGACAAACGTTTTAATCATTTCTCTAAATCAGATTTGAGTGGTGATCAAACATGTGCCGTTTTAATGCATCAGTGGACACTTAGTTTGTTTCAGATTTACACAGAAATCCAAATTCCAACATGAATTGATTATGTCGGATACTTACTAAAAAAAGGTAATAACACCACAAAGCAGTTTAAAACTTGTGGATGTTTTGAAATGACAGGAAATGTTCACCTGACTGCAGTTTCTTTTTAACTACTTTTGACATTTTAAAGATATTTTTGCAAAACGTAATGCTTGCTTTTGCCACAAGGTGTCAGTGTTTCACCAGGACGATTCTTTTTCTCTTGAGTCCTTCAACAGTCCAAAACCTCCTGAAGAAAGTAACGGCTGGAGATTTTCATATTTTAAAAGCTAGGTTGAATTTTTGATATTTATGATTAAAACAACTCAAATAATAAAGTAGTGATTTCAGCTGTTTAAAAATATGCTCCACCTTAAACTCTGCTCCACATTCTGAAGTACTTTGTTAATGCTTTGAGAGGCCACTTTGCTTGAAACCTATTGACTCAATGACTGACTTTTCACACACATGAAAGGGAAGGTTGCAGCCAATGGTTACTTCCAATTAAAAGGGAGTTTTTCCCTTCCCACTGTTGCTAAACTGCTTGCCCAAAGAGGGTCTTATGATTGCTGGGTCTTTCTCTATGTATCATTGTAGGGTCTACCTTACAATATAAAGCATCTTGAGGCAACTGTTGTGATTTGGCGCTGTATGAATAAAATTGAATTGAATCGATACTCTGGCTCCAAAAAGGCTCTCACGCTTTGCACGAAAATTTCAAAGTTTGAGTAAATCTTAGTAAAGATCCAAGAGGCAGCTGGAGGGTTCTGTGCAGCACATGTAATGGCCCTGATTGGCCACTAGAGTGAGACATTAAGCAAAATGTTGCCTCGCTCTTTGCACAGTAATAATCCCCCTTCCCCCCTGTGCTGACCTTCCCCCTCTTCATCTTCCTCATCTCCTCCAGAGTGGTGCAGTAGTTCACAGCTGCATATTCAATCACAGACAGGAAGACAAACAGGAAGCTGGTCCACAGGTAGATGTCCACCGCTTTCACGTACGACACCTGGAAAGCATCGCACGTTTTCACATATACAGGGCCACATTTAATATGGTTCACCCCTTTGTCATTTATCTATTTATATTTTAACCTTGTTTTTTTCCTTTGTTGCCATTTTTAAAATGGGGTTTCAACAGACTTTATAAAAAAGCCTAAAAACAAAAACAAAGCAATGTACAGTCAATGGTATATCCTCCTACTTTAGTTACAAAATAGAAAAAAGTGACAAAATTGCCATCCCAGCTCCTCATTTTGCATAATTCTAGTTTTACCAATATTAAAGATAAGCTGCAAAATGTATATATTGTAAATTAATTCATAACACATTTTTGTTGGTTTTATCACATATTTAGGAAATGGCATTATGGCAAATAGCAAACGGCATTGTGTTTATACAAATTATGAAACTTTCAGTTCCCAAATATGATCCTGATCTTTGCACTTTTCCTCCACGATTAAGTTTGTTCAGTTTAAGTCAAAGAAGGATCTTTTGGGCTATTTCGCTTCACATAAGGTAAATAAAAATACTGCAAATGCAAAACATTTAAAAGAAATTTGACATTGGCATTGATATGCTGTTAAATTCCTTTCTGATCATCTGTTTTGGTCACCCAGAGCCAACATAGGCCTGCTGAACTCTCACAAACAGCTGTTACCTGAGGCATCGAGGCGGACACTCCTGTGATGATGGTGGACATGGTGAGCACTGTGGTTATACCTGCAGGGGACGAGAAAACACAGACAGACTTCACATATGACATTCAAATTCTTTCAAATAACGTGTGATGTTTGGTGAAGACTGGCTGTTCTTGTTTTGTTTTTGGACATGAGTGTAGACACCAAGAAGCCAAAAACTGCAGTTCTTTAAATTTGCATTGAGGCTGGCTTCAAAATGAATCCTCCTCCACAGACTGCCACGTTAAAGCCTTTAGATACACGTGATTACAGCAACTCTTCAGAGGGTGACATTTCTTTGGAACCCATCCATTTACTGTTATAACTTTGATGAGCAGGTGTGCTGACACACAGAGGTGTAAGGTGGTAACCGTCTGCTGAGCCTTGGCTCCACCAGCTGGAGTCATTGAAGTGAACCTGTGGACTGTGATTGTGTTCGTCATGTTGCTGTGAAGTACAGAGCATCCATGATGTTTGTTCTTCAGTCTGAGGATGTGAAATCCTAGTTTTTAATTGGTCTGTTAGCACAAATTAACAGGTATCTCACTCACACAGTTTATAGATGGAGCTTGCTAGCATCAACTTAGCACTCCACCTGTTAATATTGCAACTTTGACTCAGAACAAACTAAATACACTTGCTTCAACTTGACCCGGTTTTTCTGTCTTCTGTGGTTTATATAACTCTGTATAAGATGTGATGAAAAATACAAATAAATATCAAAAATATCCATCAACTGTGTCAAATTGATATTGATGCAGTAGGTTTTAGATTCATATAAATGTTATCCTGGCAGTATCATTTGTCTTGCAGTGTAGGATAAAATAGATCAATGATGGTGTAAAATAAAATGTTAGAGCATCACTGAAGTCATTAGGCTTCACCCCAATAAAGGAACAGAACGAAACAGCACTATTTACAGGTTTAATGTGCCTCTTTAAATGTGGTTAAAGAGCCAGGAGAGAGCAGAAAGACTGGGATTTGAGGTGGTTGTACTTAGGATTTGCTTAATGAATGATACCCAGAGACACTCTTGCAGGAACAGCCCGTCTATCGATCCAGAAGGAGACCCAGGAGAGGACGACCATCAGCATGGTGGGGAAGTACGTCTGCAGCATGAAGAAGAAGATGTGCCTCCGCAGGATGAAGGTTATGAAGAGACGGTTGTACCAGCCTGACAAAGAGAGACAGAAAAACTTCAGTCTTTTCAGCAAACTGTGACACTTGATGATAAGGTTGGAGTTCCTGTTCATCCCAAAGTCTCTAAAAGCACTCTAATCTAAAAGAATATATCTACAAGTAAAGAGACAGACGTGTCCATATGTTTGTGACTACTGAATATGATCTGCTCCCACTTCCATTATTTTATGACACAATCTTACTGATGACCTACTAATTGTATTCAGCTGTGTTGCAGTAGGGACACATGGAAAAGTTTCAGGACACTGGTCTCTGAGGACTGGAGTTTGAGACCCTGCTTTAGAGCATAATGATCTGACTTGTGTTTTGTCTCTAAACGCGAGTACCCGCAGATGCTACAGGTACACAACCTGTGCTATACACACCGGTGCTGCTGTAGAAAGCCAGGCCACTGGAGGCTTGGAAATGCTCAATGAAGAACTGTGACAATACGATTTCATCCGTCCTCAGAGAGTCGTTGCCATTCTTCCAGTAAAGCATCAGGTCATTCTCGTTATACGCGTCTACAGTGAGAAACAATTAGAAACAAAGGGAGATGGAAAACAGAAGAAAGACAAGAACTGAGGTCAGCTGACATTATCCACCTTTCATTTATGTGTTACTTTATGATTAAAGAATGTGAAGTTTTTATTATTGTGTGTATATACTGAATGCATCTTACAGCTCTCCAACTCCAGCGAGCAGTTCTGTGTGTCCAAAGGGAAGCTGCTGAAGTCCATCGAGCAGAGAGCCGTCACAGTGACCCTGAAACACCCACACACACAGATATAAAACAGCTTCCCCTGCAACTGTCCTTGACTGTTCGTTCTTACAGTTTACTCCCTAGAAACTCAAGCAAACCAAAGTAGAGTCAGAAAAGTGAAAATAGGGCAGGGAAACAAAGATTAAAGCAGGAATCTAGAAGCTTTTTTTCCTAGCTGCAACAATTTCTGTTTTGTCAGTTTGTCACATCTGATACACACTCACCAGATAGTTCAGATAGTTACACTTTGCTTAATACCAGACCTCCTTTTTTCAGAAAATAATGTAATTCGTGGCAGAAATTTGTTCCTCAGAGATTTTGGTCCAATTGTGTGAAGCTGTTGACACGGTAGCTTCCCGCCGTTCCTGCAAATTAGCTGGCTGCAGATCCGTGATCAGATCTCCTGCTCTAACACATCCCATGCATAGAGATGTGGTCATTGTGGAGATGGAATGATCTGTACATTTATGCCGTTTTCGAATGTTGCATCAGAAATTGAGACTTCTCAGACCAGCCATATTTTTCCTATTGTCTGTGAATTGTAGCCTGAGTTTCCCGTTGGGCAGAGCTGAGCAGAGTGGCAGCTGATCGGGTTCTCTTCTCTCTTCTGCTGTAGCCCATCGGCTTCAAGCATGTGTTGTCTTCTGCAGACAATCACCTTCACATTCACATTCATGTCACATTTAAAGCCACTTAAATACCGTTCTTCCTCATTTTGATGCTCAGTTTGAACTTCAGCAGGTTGCCATGTCACTGTTACTGTCACGTCATTGGCTGATCAGATGTCTAGGTCAATGAGCAGTAGAACAGGTGCACCTAATGAAATTCCTGGTCATCTTATAAACCATCAGTGAGGCTTCGGAATAGTTTAAGGGACGCTTGGTTCATAAGGGATGCTACAGACATGCACAGTGTAAGATGGGATGCTTTACTTACTTATTTTATTATATGAAAAAAACCCTAATAAATCAATGTTTTCTTGACACCACATATATTTAATAAAGTAAACATTGGCTGCACTAAGCTTCAGAGGATTTCATCGTCTTCTCTGCAGCTTAACACTTCTGCATCCACCTGAACACCTGCCCTCTACCTGACGCTGTAGAGGATTTTTCCATCAGGGTAAACCCGCAGCATGATGTTCTCCATGGTGGTGTCGTGGATGAAGGAACGTTTGGAGTGGACGAAGAAGACGTCGGGAACCCAGATCTTCTTCACCAGCCGGGAGTCAAAAGTCCTGCTCTGGTTGTTTCTAGACGGGAACGCCAGCCTCTCGTCCTTCCAGTAGTGACGCAGGTACAGAGTCATGGTGAAGTCCTACAGACGGCAGACACACACCAGAGAAACATATACTTCTTATGTTTCTTTAATTTTTATTCATGTTTTTCAAGCAAGTTTGAATTCATGGGAGATCTGGGGGCTCAGAAAATGTGGTTCCAGGCAGAGCCTGAACCTGGTGTCAACACTTCCATTGTTTTAGATCAGGCTGTCATTGCAGCACCGTCCTGTTCTCATTCATCTCTCTTGGCTGGAAGAACTTTTAAGTTAGACATGGCGCTGACTTCAAAGCTGGCCACTTGAGGGATCAAGAGCCAGAGAGTCAACTGACAAACAGTGACGTCAGTAAAACTATAAAGTCATAAAACTATAAAGTCATAAAACTATAAAGTCATAAAACTACAGTTTAAGGAATCTCTTTAGTTCAGTTTGTCTACATGATTTTATTTTTACTGAAAGGTTATGAAAGAAGGGAAAAATATGACAGCTTTTGGTGTAATTTGTCTTAGGAACATTGTTTTTGGCTCATCAGAATGACTTATATGATCTTATTTAGCTGTGGTCTGGCAGCGCTTTTAATACCAAACTCTAAAAAGCAATAAATTCTTAATGATTTGCAGCACAATGCACAAAGAGGTTGACACACTGGTTAGATCTATGTGATTAATTTGGCAGATATATATGTATATATATATATTTATCCTGGATGGCCCTCCTGATGCAACCCCAGAGGGATCCTGGGAGGAGAGACAAAAGCAGGAAGTGTTTGCCTGTTTAGTAAATGTGTAAATTATTGAGCCACTGTTGGCAGCATAAAGCCTGTTGATCTAAAATACAGTGAAAAGTTCATAATTTAAGCCCTCTTTGTGTGCAGAGCAGTCCAGCAGGTCTGACTGGATTCTTTTTAGGCCATATCTGGGCCACAGGCTCCATTCAGCATTTGACACAAATGGTTTGAGGCCTTTTTAAGAACAGCGCCAGCTGTTTGGCCCTGATTCTGCAAACCTCTGTTAAACACCCCAATAGTTTATTTAATCTACTAATCTGTTTATTTATTTTACAGTGTAAAAACTATTGTATTAAGACATTTAACCAACATTTTCAGGAATATATTTAGGCAGCCTCTTTTATGATTATTTACTTGTGACCTTCCTTCATTCCTGTTAGTCACACTCCCTTTCTGATTACTGGTCCAATTAGTATCTCCTGTGTTCAGTTATCCTCTCACTTCCCGGGCTTCCTTTTTTCTCTATTGGATTTATTTGCCACTTTCCTAAATCAGGTTATCTAGCTGTTTTTATTCGCCTTCCTTCAAAACCCTACCTTTCATGTATGGATCTTGCTATTTCTTGTCTTTCCTATTTTTGATTTTTGGACTTTTATTGTGACATCTTGCATTTGGGTCCTTTCCTCTGTGACATGCCATTAAAAATCCTCACCATGTTGACCTCTGAGATGCTGTCGATGCTCTCCACCTGCACATCAATGCCTACGGGGATGGGCGCACCTAAAGCAAAGGCATGGAAAGTATTTCATTTTAATGCCATTAACTCATAAATTATTTATCAGTGCTAGTAAAGAAACTCAGTCAGAACTGTGCAGCTCAACCTCTGCACATATTTTATGGGTGTCACAATTCTGTGTGTGAGTGGGGTGTGTGAATGGTGTAAACCGTAAAAAGTTATAAACTTAGACTCGACACATGGGTCATATTTCATGGGTTTCGCAAGTGGGTGTGACAGAATGATTCTAAAGCACCACCCATTTAATTTAAGGTTTTCTGGAGCCTATCCCAGCTGTCACTGGATAAGACACACCCTGGACCCTCATCATCGTCTACTCCAGGGTTAACAACCATCAACAGCCAAACATGTCAGTGAAGGTTCTCAGTCATCCAGTTTTGTTGTAGTCTAAGGAGCTTGGAAAGAAAAGCATCTGGACTTCTTTAATTTTCTTAAAGATGTTTCACCTCTCATCTGAGAAGCTTCTGAGAAGGACACTCCCAAAGGGCTTAAAATCTGGGACTCTCCACCATTTGCTCTTAGAACTGAAGAAGCTTCTCGGATGAGAGGTGAAGAGTCTTCAAGAAAATTAGAGAAGTCCAGACGCTTTCCTTTCCAAGCTACTTACACCATCAACAGTCAAGTTACAACCAGCCTGTTGGCTGCAACAAAGAAGAGAGTCACAAAACCAACATTTAACTAGCCTCGCAAAACACTGGCACTTCCTGCAGTCTCCTGCATCAAAACACAAACACACACACACACACCCCACGAAAGGCCTCGGGCTGTAACAGAATTTAGGATCCACATCTAAGAGGCATGTCTTTGATCCGTGTGAGGAAGCAAAGGAAGAACATGCAAACTCCCCACAGAAAGGCTGTGAAAGTCCTGGGTTTGAATCAACACCCAGGACAGTTTTGCTGTTTTCAGGCACAAACCCACAAACCCAGGACACAAACTCCACCCACAGATTTAATCAGATGAATATGAGCTGTGGTTTTGTTGAAGCATGTTCTTGCCAGCAAGTTGTATTTCTATCATTTGACAAATCATCTCATAACTCAAAGGTAGATTGTCAAGTTTAGGACAGACTGAACATTTTTGATAGAAACCTCAGATTGGAGACATCTAGGTGCCACAGTTGTATCACCACTGGGAGGCAAAAGAAAAACAACATTTGGCAATAAACACAATTATTTATTGTGCGTTCCATCAATGACACATGATTAGTGGTTCCTGAATGCCAGATAATGCGCACAGGAATTGATAAGGAACTAGTTTGTGCTGCTGTCAGTCAGAATCCAGGGTGTAAAACATCCACACGAATGCAGGAAATGCCTCGACTGCAACACACCCATGTTTGCATGCACCAAGGTGCAAGGGCCCTTTAATCGCTGCTTGCATTATCATTATCAAATTGCAATAAAGACAAATGTAATATAACTGTCAACAAAAAATTCTAAGCAATAAAGTTGGACGAATCCATGCAGTTATTGCAGGGCTGGACCATACTGTCATACGACAGCAACAGACGATCCTGGAATCTCGGATCTAATTTGTCAACTGAAATTTTTTTTAAGTTTCTCACTTAGTGAAACACATAATACACACAGTGGAGTGCAAACAGAAACACAGCTCATAGAAATCCACATGCCTTCACAGTTAAAGGAAAAAAAGAATAGAAAACTATCCTGTGATAACAATAAAAATACTATTTTTAATGTGGGCTCAGTACTGGTATGTTTAAGGCAGAGGCTTTTTTAACAGCACCGGAAGCCTGCCTGAAAAGATATTAGTGTCTGTTTGATGTCCTACAGTGAGATGGGATAGAATAAAAACCGATAATAATTTAACAGCATATCAGGATCAGTCACTTCTCGTTTATTGCTTTAATCCAATCACCCGTCCTGACCTGGAAACCTCATTTTGTGTTGTGACATCCTTTGTCTTTGGCACCAACTCACCTGTGCAGCCATTGACATCTGTCTTCATCTCTCCCGCCCCACCCCATCTTCCTCATCAGCAGATTGTTTAATGGCTCCTAAAAAGGCTGAATGCACATAAACAAGCAGAACACACATAGCTGGAGGGCTCTGCGACCTACCAATGATCATAAAAAGCAGCACTTAAATTATGGTTACTCGCTCACTGTTTGCTCCACAAAGCAATCATGACAAAGTTTAGGAAAGAAGTTTGTCCATCCCATAACAGTGCCTAGTGGCCGTGCTCTCCTTTGGAATTCTATACTGTTAATTTTAGGATATATCCACAGCTGCGACCTGCAGACAAAACAGCTCATTCCTGCGCCGACCACAAGCAACAACAATGATTTCACTGCCGTTCTGCTGGAGAAAAATGTTTCCATTCATTTGGAGGTAATGTTAAAAGGTTAACAACGAGGAGAATGCACAGAAGGAAAACCAGCTCCGACCACTCTTTCAGCCTGTTAGCGTGTGTTGCCATTCTTAGATGTCTTTATTTAATCCGGGCCAATTTAGATTAAATGGGAATGTCTTAGGACATCTAGGTTACGGTATAGAAAACAGCTGTTTTCAAGCAAAACTGCTCAAAATATGTGAACTTTCCATTTCTGCTGTTGCACTGTGACTGGAGTGGGTGGAATGTTAGTGTGGGTAGTGTTTTCTTGACATGAATAAGGCTCCATAATTCATGATTTAAAAGCTTCAGTATGAGTCAAGCTACATATACAGTAGTAGAGTTTTAAATGAAGAAGACTATCATCCACTTTATTGTTTTCAAAGTCCTGCCATACTTACATTCGTATAACTATAGGCTGGAAGCAGAGAGTGGTTAAAAAGGTGGTCTTAAAAATTCCCATCATATTGCAGTTTTGCCTGACATGTTTTCATAGCAATGAAACACATTTAATAGCAGCAAACTTATAACTGCATTGGCTACCTGTGAATCCTCATGTTCACATATCAAGTCAATGAGCATATCCTGGGCAATCTTTCTTTCTGACACTTAGAATACAGTTAATGAACTTCAGTGTTTTATTCAGTTTGACCGGAAATGAATGACGGGGTGTCGAGGGGTGTTTATCGAGGTTGGGGCCATTTTCCCACAGATATGTGAGATCAGAAGTCTTCAGGTTTTGCTCCCTAGTTGCCAAAAAACCAAAAACAAATGCAGTGTTACAATAATGATGTCACTATTCAGACCTTGAAACTAAGGCCATATTTTTTGGAGATAATCTATCTGAATTTCAGGAGTGAGACCACACCTCCATACAAATGCAATCCAGCTCTCTGTCTGTCTATGACCCCCCCCCAATGACATTTAAATGAGTTGTGATGGATCAAGGACACCTCTAAAACCTGCAGGACACCGGCCCTCGAGGCCTGGGTTTGGACACCACTGACTCAAAGGATACTGTGCTGGTGACAAGCCTTGTACCCTAAAACACAGTAAGTTACTTTCTCTGAGTGCAGACTGACAGACCTCGCAGAACAGTTATTGTAATGACCACAAAAAATATAAAAATACAAAAGGTCCAGTTCAAATATTTGCTTTTGATGCTTTTTTTGTTACTGCGAATCAGGCAGAATCTGTGTCACTGCTTCCAAAAATTCCTATTTGAACCAAGAATTTTGAAACTAAAACTGCACCAGGTGTTCCATCCTCCCCAAAAAGAGCCAGGCCATGAGGGGGTGGAACAGCAAAAAGCTAAAGTGCTGGCAGGAGGTGACTGTTACTAACAGTTCACAAGGTTGGCACACATGTTTCTCTAGGGCGAGCCACCTTTAAACTGCCAGAGCTCTCTCCTCTACTCCAGCTTTTATACTGAGGGCTGAAGGATCGCAGAGTGCAGCCAGCTGTGCACCATCTTCATAGGAGAATGAGGTCTGAGTCATTAGTTTTTTAAAACTTTACACAACACCATGTTCTTTTTGGACAGTAACCCAGGCTATGTTTTTCCTTTGAGATGGGAAATTTGCTAAATTGAAGCTAACTTTGTAAACCAACGGATAACATCACAGTGGGAGACATGAGTCATCAGTGTTCAGGAAGAGTTCGTCCGGCGATGCTCTTTCGTTGCATTAATCCAGTTTAGATGCAAAATAAACTGCCTTGCTGGAAATCTTTGAAAAGTTGAGTATGCACAAACACAGACACACAAACTCTCTCTTGCACAGTCCCACACACACACTGTGACTGTGTGACTTAATAAAACCAGTGGAGACCAAAAATTTAATGTAGCCCCGACAACGACTGCTGTCAGGAAGAAAAACCTGCAACAGAAGGTCACTCGCTCTCCCTCTCCTGGCTCTTTACTGCTTTCCTTTTCCCACATCACACCCAGTCCGAGTACATATGAGGCAGACGTGCAAAGCGAGGCCACAGCTGATTCTCCACTTTTGTGCTATGCAAAGGAGCTTCAACCCTAATTTATAACCTAAACCCTGTCTTATTGTTTGATATCAGCTCTGAAGAACTATTGTAACGATACTGTATAAAAAAATAAAATAAAAATCTGAACAACATTTTTCTTTAAATAAAGCAACAAATGACACAACAAATGACAGCTAATATATTTGAATATTAGCTATCAGCTAATACCAGCACAAGCTATCGCTACAGTTTTTTGTTAAACACCGTGTTAAAGAGCTTGGACTCTTGGAATTGCACCTGTATTGTCCTCATCTGATCATTTGTAATTAAAAACATGGTTATGGTTCACCGTGACGTAGAACAGACTCACACCTTTGAACAATTTCCTCAATGCTGTTTGAGAGGAAATGTATCCTCTAAACCTCTGAGTGCCAGAATGTTAAAACTGCACACCAAGGTCAAGTTCGGGCTTATTTGAGCTGCCGACAAACATTTTAATGCGATCATTAAGCAGTAAAGTCCAACCCTTGATGCGAAAGGTACTTGACTATGTTGTATGCTGAGCACATTAGGCTTTTTCAGCTGGGTAAAGTATGTATATTTGGATAGGTTCTGGTCAGCTGTGTGCAAATAGGCTTGACTGTTTGTTTTGACTGCTGTCCCTTAATGAGACTTTGTTGCTGCAAGACTGCCATACTGCTCATTTGTTCACCTGTTTGTGACATGAGTCTAAACTGCAGCTTTTAGCACTTTGGCACTGACCTTTCTGGAAGCTGCTGCTGGTCATTACCTTGTGATTGCATGTAAATGATCAGCTAAGGTTGCCAAGCTTGGTTAGCAATACACGTTTACAGACTGTGTGAGTTCAGACACAAATATCTGCTAATTAGTGCTAACCATGATACTGACTTCTTGAACTGTATCAAACAAGATGCATACATGCTGGAGATTCTTCCTGGACCACCAGTTATGCTGCAGACCTGAAACCAGCCGGCCAACTGTCTGAAACCTTCAGACGCTGCAAAGTGTCAGAAAAATTACGTAAACCAAAGGGCATAACTCTATACGGGTGAAGACCTGAAAAGGTGATGAATTAAAAAATCCACATGCAGTTTTGGTGTGTGGCACTCACCACCACGCTTTCAGGAGATCAGATCTGCTCACATTTTAATAATGGATTGGATTTATATAGCGCTTTTCAAGGCACCCAAAGCACTTTACAATGCCACTATTCATTCACACTGGTGGAGGCAAGCTACGGTTGTAGCTACAGCTGCCCTGGGGCAGACTGACAGAAGCGAGGCTGCCATATCGCGCCATCGGCCCCTCTGGCCAACACCAGTAGGCGGTAGGGTAAAGTGTCTTGCCCAAGGACACAACGACCAGGACAGAGAGCCCGGGGATCGAACCGGCGACCTTCCAGTTACAGATACGCTTCCCAACCCCCTGAGCCACGGGGTGACCATGGCTCAGGGGTGACCGTGCAGCCAGCTGTGGCTATGGCCAGCTGTGGCTGTGCACAGTTTTTGCTCAGTCTTACCTTCCAGGTACAAATAACCACACAACAAGCTGTTTCACTTATCTGATATATTCTAAAATGTTCCAAAAGGCATCAACTTCAAGAAGTCAGTGACTTATTTAGCAGAAGATAGTTTTAGCATGCGGCTAGCAGTACAGACACCTGTATCATCACCAGTACAGGTGTAATGGAGGGAATTACACTTTTGTTTTAGTAAACAAGATAACATACACGAAGGAGGATGTAAAGTTTACCGTGTTTAAGATCTGTTTTGTGTTCAGATTTGGTTTCAACAAATAGTACCAGTAAATGTTTTAGGCGAGATGGCTGAAAATGAAAGGCTGCTGATTGGGATTGAACTGTTTTTCAGCCTCAGGCGGTTTTCTGCCTGTCACGGCCAGCGGGACAAGCCGTGTGATGACGGGATGTGCAGAACCTAAGACAACCTATACTGGGCAAGCTACCAAAACATAGACCTGATACCTTTACACAGAGACGCAGGGAAAAATGGGAAGACAACACAGGATGCGAGGAAATGACGCAGGGAACTAACACAGACGAACCAGCGACGAGCACAAGATGACACACAGTATAAATACACAGGCAGACACAAGAGGGAACGAGGAACAGGCGGCAACGCAGCTGATTAGGGAAGACGAGACAAGGAAGCAAACAGAATACACTCACATGAGACACGGGCCTTCACAATAAAACAGGAAATGCACAGAGACATGGTACAGACACTAAACAGAGGGAACACAGAACCAAACTCAAAGAACTAAAAAGTCTAAACCACAGTACACAACAGGAGCAAACTAGAACACAAGATTATAATAATAAAAAACACAAAGCACTGGATCAAAAGACCCAGGACCATGACCCTGCCACTTCCTCGTTGGCTTCATGCAGGACGCTTGTTGTCACAAAGCCTCTCTGACCTGCACAACATATTTTTTGTTTCTTTTTCTTATCAGCTCATGTGATTAGCTCTGCTACAAGGAAAGAGGGAGAAAACATCTTCTTAAGTCCCTGTTGAGCCTGGTTTAGCAACACTGAGACTGTGATGCTATCAGTGCTTTGGTGGTTTTAGGTGATATCAGCCGGAACAATCAGCAAACGTCTCTTGTGAGCTCTTCTGCTTCTTTACCTCGCCTTTAAAACCAGAATATTTCCACATGCGACCTTTAATGGCAGCAAACTTCCACCTCACTTCTGCTCTCTCCTTTCATTGTCCTGCTGGCCGCTAAATCTCACTCTGGACTTTTATTCGAGTAGTGTTATGATTTTCTCGGTTAGTGATTTGCTCCAGATTTAGCTTAACATGAAACCTTGCCTGGTGCAGCTTTAACGGCCAGCTTTTTGCCCCATAATGTTTGTGTGTTCAGCGTTTCAGAACGAGTCGCCCTAATCCCCAAACACAACGCTGCAGATGGATCAATCCATGCAGTCATAAGCGGCATAATGCAGTTTTAAGGTGGCAGGATGTTTCTCTGGAGCCTCATCGCCGCATGTGTGTTCTCATTCGACTTTCCACCGGCGCCAATCATACGAGGGGGAAGGTGAGAGGTGGACAGGGATTAAGAGGTGAATCTCTAGGCAGCTTTCAGACAACATGAGCGTCAGACTACAGAATCCATACTGCCGAAGCCTAACCATGTGTAATGCTGCATCTTTGTCTGAAACACTTTAAGACATTTGCAGAATTTACAGCAAAAGGCTTTGAAAACAGGTTTTCTGTCTCTATGCACATTCTCGGTGTATGTGCCCTAAATCACAGCTGACCTTTAGGGAAACCTCGCTGTACAGTTAGGGTGCATTTTCCCTCTGAATTCCTAGTCTCCGCTCAAATATGCTGTCAGGTGATGGCCACAATTCGACTTTTTGTTGTTGTTGTGCAAATACCGAGATAATCAGAGCTTTGTAAGGAGGATTAAGGATAGATATTCTCCTGAGGCAGAAGCAAAAGAGGCAGCAGAAAATGTGAAACAGTAGCCTAAGAGTTAAAGGTTTCATTACATTTACAGCAGAAAAATAAAGCCGGTCTGAATAATTTATCAGATTCTGGTTCGCGACAGAGGCAGACTTGAATTAAATTTAAATGAAAACTAAAGAAAATATGAACTATAAACTTACAAAAGTCCTGCTGTGGTCCTGTACAGTGTGACCATATATGTTTTTGAGATTACCGATTACTGTATTAATGAACAACAGCACAACAAAACAATGTGGCTGTGATATAAGGACATTTAATATGACTATCCTGCTGTATCCCATTTCAGCTCATATCATCATTAAGTATTGGAGTCTAAGGAGCTTGGAAAGAGTGAACTGAAGAAGCTGAACTGAAGAAGCTTCTCGGATGAGAGGTGAAACATCTTCAAGCAACTTAAAGAAATGCAGACGTTTTTCTTTCCAAGCTCCTTAGACTACGATGACCTGGATGACTGAGAACCTTCACAGACATTAAGTATTGGAACATTTACTTCCACGCTGTAGAAGAACAAAACAAAAAGAAAACCATTTAAATGAGCTTTCATAATCTATCATTTCAGCAGCAGCCACACTTTGTTTCAGAAGTCATCAAATATTTTGGATACACCTGCAATCAAAACCTTTTCTTTTGTTTTATGCTCCGAGGTGTGGTTATGATGGCAGCAATGAATCTGCCAATAAAATGTCAGGTTTGTACCTGACACTGCAGCCAAGTGAGCGCACAGAGCGGGAAGATGCAGCCAAAGTATAGCACCACTTGACTGGATACCAGCATAATCCAAGCCCTCATAGTAAATCGCAAGCATCTGGCAACATGACGTGTCATTTGGAACACATGTGTGAAGCTTATGGGGACAAGTTTAAGTTTATAGACATCCTTTAAAGGTTGACCTTGATTTAGAAACAGTAAAAGTTCTAAACATGAGAAAGAGGTATCGAGAAATGCCATAAGGAGTATTTCTGGAGTTTGGTCTGCCCTTCAAGGACTCTGGGGAGGGGATGGTTTTGGCTCTTCAGCTTCTCAAGACACACACACACACACACACACACACACACACACACACACACACACACACACACACACACACACACACACACACACACACACAGAAGCTATAGGCTTATCTGAGGGAGAAAAATGCTGATATTTCCCTCTGTATAAAATTATAGTCCGTGGAAATGCCGCAGGGCCATGGGGCAGACAGTGGTGCGTTTGGTGTTCCCACCCTGAATGGCAGGCAGGACCACAAAGACGCCGGCAGACCAGGCATATAGAGGAACATACAAAAGCAGCAAGCAGGCTGTGTGTCTGTGAAGGTGTGTCCTAGAAACACGGTTCATTTTGTAGATTCATGGTTACATTTACTTTTTGTTGTTTTAAAAGTCCTGAATTGAGAAAATAACTTCACAAAAACTGTGATTATCTATGAAATAAACCCACAGGAAATATTCAAAGTAAAAGCTTCAGAGTGAAGATGAGTAAAGTTTAGAGCAAGAATAAAAAGAACAAAATGATCAGTGGAAGAATTAAAGGAAGAGACTGTCACCAGCAGAAAAAGTTTAGAGCAAGAATAAAAAGAACAAAATGATCAGTGGAAGAATTAAAGGAAGAGACTGTCACCAGCAGAAAAATGCCTGCATTGTCCTTAAAACGTCAAAAAGACCTGTGTTTAGATTTTCACTCTGCGCAGCCTTTTGTGGTCGTGCAAATAATGACGTTAAAAACCTCTAACAAACCTTTCAGGATCGGGTGGAGACCGCAGTTTGAACCTTGGCTTCAAACAGCTGTCAACAGCGGCTTCTTTTAATTCTGCCTTTAGTCTGAAGACAAGTTCAGACAACGACTGGCACGGTGTGAAAGCCAGCGCTAATAAATCAACTAAAGCTTTTGTTCCACACAGAGAGTTTATCTAAATGATGAGAAATCACCATCCTGACAAAACACATGCAAACATCTGCCATCCATAGCAGAGGGCTTTGTCTGATCTTAGTATTTATGTGTTAAACATGTCAACCAGCCAGAAGTCAAGTCATGGAAAAACGCATTTCCCACTGCTGATGACAAAAGATAGAAAAGTCATCACTGACACTATGATGCTCGAGACTTTTTTAAGAAAATACTTTTTCTTGTCTAAAAATAAAATGTTTCCACGTTGGATGTGTTACATCAGAAGGCGGCAGTAACGATATTATTGTTGATTTTATTTTCGTGGCCTCAAAGATGATTTTTTTGTTCATATACACAAAATTAATACTGTCCTCTTTTCTTCTTCTTTTGGCTGCTCATGTAGGGGTCGCTACAGGGCCCCGTGTCTCGATCTCACCCTGTCGCCGGCATCTTCCTCTGCCACAGCAGTCCTCTGCATGTCCTCCCTCACTGCATCCATGAACCTTCTCTGTGTCAGTAAACCCACTGTCTTTCCCCAGTTGTTGTTAAACAAGGCCTTGATCAATCCAATATGGAAATCTCATTCTTGATGATCAGCATATTCAGTTTCACAAAGATGTTGTCATGGTCCTGGGCCATGTTGGCCCAGTGTTCTTAGTTTTCTTGTATGTTTGTATTTTGTTCCTTATTTAGGCCATGTTTTCTGAGTTGCCCTGTTGTGTTGTTCCCTAAGTGTTTTCCCTTCATGGCTTTTACCCCCTGTGTGCCCCTCTGTGTATCTGTGAGCCCTCGTCTCTCCTTATGTTTTATTCCATGTTTCCCCTGCCCATTATGTCCAAGTTCTCCCCGTGCTCTCTCTCCCCCCCCTGTGTGCCCTGTGTATTTATGAGCCCTCGTCTCCCTTTGTGGTTGTTTCATGTTTCCCCAGCCCGTTATGTCTGTGTTTTTCCCCGTGCTCTCTCTCCTCCTGTCTGAACCTCTGTGCACTTCCTGTTTACTTTGTGACTCTCACGCCCGTACATGTCATGTTCAGTTCACCCCGCCCTGTCTCGTTATGATTATCAGTGTCACCTGTGTTCCCCGTGTGTTCCCACTTTCCTCGTTTACCCTCTGTGTATTTCTGTCTGCGTCTCCCTCTGTTCGGCGTGACGTCGTCCCTCATGCTGTGTGTGGAGCTCCCTGTGTGTTCTTAGTTTATGGTTTCCCAGTTTAGTCTAGTTTGTATGTTTGTTCTCCCAGCAAATAAAGCTGTGTTTTGAGTTCACCTCCCCGAGTCTGAGTCCTGCATTTTGGGTCCAACTCCTGCCTGCCGCACAGCGATTCCTGACAGTACGACGTCACCACAACATGGACCCAGCGGATTCATCCCGGGAACATGACCTCTCCCGCGTCCACCGCCTGATCGAGCGGGTTTCCCTCACTAAGGACGCTAAGACCATGGCAGTTGGGATTAACGCTATAGAAGCGATCCTGGAGGGGAATCCTCATTTGCGCACACTAAAGGGATTTATGGGCTTCATGGACCAGCTGCATGAAGCCCAGGAGGTGCTACAGGCTCGGGAGCTTGCAGCCTTTGTCCGCGCCCAGTATTCTTCGCCGAAGCCGCCGCATCGGCATCGGCCGCAACACAAGGAGCTCTCCGCGGAGTCGGCCGCCGTACAGCAGCAATTGCAACAGGGGAAAGGCGTTTCTGCACCGCGGCCACAGAGCTCCACTTCTTGCCGCTCAGGGCTTAATTCACCTGCCTCCTGCTTGGCGGCGATGTGGTCGCAGGACGAGGACGTCTTTTCTCCATCGTCACCAGTTTCTCCTGTCGCCTCAGCCCCTGCCGCCAGGAGGAAGCGGCGCCACCGCCGTCATTCCTCACTACAACCGGAGCCCAATCACTCGTCAGAACAGCAGGCAATGGTGAGTGATGTTGACTGTACCCCTATTGCTTGTACCCCTATTGCTTCACCTGCAAATAGTAATGGGAACTGTTTTCTTCTCACGGCTAAGAGTAGTGAGGTGAAGGCGGTTTGTTCCATGGACATTCACCCCGGCCCCGTAGAAAGAAAAGACTCCCTGACTAATTATGTTGATGCTTTTTCCGCTGAAGAATCAGAATGCATGGGCAAAACTCTGATTGTGCACCCTCTGTTGGAGCCTGCTAAGAACTCTTCTGTCGATACAGAGTTAACCCCGGACAGTTTGAATTCAGTTTTGACATGTACTGCTGAATCTATGAATGACGCTGTGGGTTCGCAACCCAAGAGTGGGGAGGGGGACTTAACGGGCTGTTTCTGCCCTGTTCTCTTAGAGCAGAGAAGCCTAAGCAGAACTGTTTCTTCTGAACTCGTTCAGCTAGTTAAACCGAGCCCTAGAGGCTCAGGGGAGCCTATACCACCCCCTGCATCACGCTCACTACAAACACCTCCTCAACCGTTAGCCCATTCAGCAGCCCAGCTCGCTGTTCAGCTGCCCTCAGCTCAGTCAGCTGCCCAGTTAGCTACTCCGTTACCTGCAGCTCAATCATCTGCTCCTTCACTAATTTCATTCTCACCACAACGGTCACTTCAGTCTTTCTCAACCCAGTCTCCTGCTGAGCAGCCAACTTTTCTCACTCGTATTAAGCAGGAAAACATGCTCAACAGGACTGTTTTCGTCCCTCGAAAGCTGGCCCGATTAGAGACATTTACTACCTCCAGGGCCTCCCCAGAGTCCGAGTTTCAACCCGCAGTTGACTCTGGACCCCTGGGGGCTAAGGAGTCAGCCGAGGACTGCACCCAACTGTTGCCTCCTGAGCCTAACCTATGTGTTGCTCAGCCCCAGTCAGCATCAACGCTGCCAGAGGCCCGTGCGCCTGCTGGTCCTGCTCTGTCCCTGCCAGAGGCCCGTGCGCCTGCTGGTCCTGCTCTGTCCCTGCCAGAGGCCCGTGCGCCTGCTGGTCCTGCTCTGTCCCTGCCAGAGGTCCCCGGGCCTGCTGGTTCTGTTCCGTGTTTTCCAGAGGTCCCCGGGCCTGCTGGTTCTGTTCCGTGTTTTCCAGAGGTCCCCGGGCCTGCTGGTTCTGAAACTGTTTTTGCTGGGGGGCCCGAGGAGCCCGTCCAGCCTTCTGCTTCGTCAGCTGGGGGGCCCGAGGAGCCCGTCCAGCACCAAGCCACGTCAGCTGGAGGGCCCGAGGAGCCCGTCCAGCACCATGCCACGTCAGCTGGAGGGCCCGAGGAGCCCGTCCAGCACCATGCCACGTCTGCTGGAGGGCCCGAGGAGCCCGTTCAGCTTCCTTCCACGTCAGTTGTACAGGCTGGGAAGCAGCCTGCTAGGAATGGCGTGAGCTTTCTCTCCGCCTCGGACTGCTTTCTGCTTCAGCCGTCTCTTCCGGCTGGAGGGCCCGAGGAGCCCATCCGGCCTCAAGCCACGTCCGCTGGAGGGTCCGAGGGGCCCGTTCAGCCACCCGTCTCCGCTGGGGGGTCCGAGGGGCCCGTTCAGCCTCCTGTCTCCGCTGGGGGGTCCGAGGGGCCCATTCAGCCTCCGCCACCTGCGACCGCCTCGTCGTCGCCTGGTCCGGCTGCATCCGCCTGTGCTTCTGCTACGCCTGGTCCGGTCTCAGCCTCTGCTTCTGCTACGCCTGGTCCGGTCTCAGCCTCTGCTTCTGGTCCAGCTTTGGCTTCTGCTTCTGCTCCGCCTGGCCCAGCTTCGGCTTCAGCCTGTGCTCCCCCTGGTCCAGCCTCAGCCTCTGCAGCTCCGCCTGGTCCAGCCTCAGCCTCTGCAGCTCCGCCTGGTCCAGCCTCAGCCTCTGCAACCTCGTCTGGTCCGGCCCCCGCATCGCCACCGTCTGGTCCTGCCTCGTCTGGTCCTGCCTCGTCTGGTCCTGTGCCCACCAGGCCATGGCCAGCATGCCTGAGACTGGAGGGCCGCCGCTGCCTTCCGCGCGGTCGGCCTCCGGGCCAACTCTGTCACCTGTGCCACCCGCCTGGTCGGCCCCCCGACCGTGTGGCCCGTGAACTCTTGTGCCTGTGGGCTCTGGGTCGGCCCCCTGAACCTTATTTGGACTATAGTCATGTGCTCCTGTGTTTTCTGTTGTTTGTTTTTGTTTCCCGTTCTGGTCCCTCCGTCCTGGTCCCCCGCCTCCCGCCCTGGGTGGGTTGTTTTCTGTTTTTGTTTTTTCGGGTTTGGGCTGTCGGGAGCCAGCCCTTGAGGGGGGGGGGGGGGGGTACTGTCATGGTCCTGGGCCATGTTGGCCCAGTGTTCTTAGTTTTCTTGTATGTTTGTATTTTGTTCCTTATTTAGGCCATGTTTTCTGAGTTGCCCTGTTGTGTTGTTCCCTAAGTGTTTTCCCTTCATGGCTTTTACCCCCTGTGTGCCCCTCTGTGTATCTGTGAGCCCTCGTCTCTCCTTATGTTTTATTCCATGTTTCCCCAGCCCGTTATGTCTGTGTTTTTCCCCGTGCTCTCTCTCCTCCTGTCTGAACCTCTGTGCACTTCCTGTTTACTTTGTGACTCTCACGCCCGTACATGTCATGTTCAGTTCACCCCGCCCTGTCTCGTTATGATTATCAGTGTCACCTGTGTTCCCCGTGTGTTCCCACTTTCCTCGTTTACCCTCTGTGTATTTCTGTCTGCGTCTCCCTCTGTTCGGCGTGACGTCGTCCCTCATGCTGTGTGTGGATCTCCCTGTGTGTTCTTAGTTTATGGTTTCCCAGTTTAGTCTAGTTTGTATGTTTGTTCTCCCAGCAAATAAAGCTGTGTTTTGAGTTCACCTCCCCGAGTCTGAGTCCTGCATTTTGGGTCCAACTCCTGCCTGCCGCACAGCGATTCCTGACAGATGTTCCAGCAAAATCGCTTCCTGATGCGTTTCTGCCTCCACATTAATCTTGCTCACGACCAGCTCTAAGCTCACATGCTTGGCTTCATCATCAACGGAGTTTGTTTATATGGTTTGGATTAAATCAAACCAGTGGAAACAGTCCTTGCTGTATATTGCAAGGATACAGTGCAGACACGGCTCATTAATGCTGAGTAACTAACTAATAAAATCCAAATCTGAGGCACAGACATCCTGGAGGGTCTCTATTAGTAAAATAACCTTATAACAAACTATAATATTAAAAAAAAGACTAAAAAGAGCAGAAAGGGAAATTATTACATAAAATTTATTCAAAGCCCAATCCACACTTTAAACCTAAATGTAATTTAAGCACACGAGTCATTAAAATACTCACCTGCTGCACAAATGCCACAAAGGGAGAAGCTGTCACCAAAGATCAAAACCTTTCTTGTAGCAGGCTGTAAACATGTTTATTTCTCCTCTAATGTTGGACATTTTAATATGGGAGTCGATGGGCACTGACTCGCTTTTGGCAGCAGCCTTAAGTGGACATTCAAGGAAGTGCAGTTTTTTAAGTGTCTATTTTAAAAAGTTTTTTAAAAGATGATGACGAAATAAAAAAGTGCACCTTCAGTAGATTCTCTCAAATCTAAATCTGACAAAATCCTAAAAAGTCAACAATGAAAATCACAGAACTCGAGCTGAACACCAAATCTGGTTTTGCATAATAACCATCAGTACATTGATCCCTTAATGCAAACACACAGAGGCACTAATATACATACAATACAGATCACACGGAGCATTCCAAGTTCATACATTAATATTTGAATCCATATGATGGAATCACATGAACCATCTGTGTGGATAAATGCATTGTCGTGTGTTTGATAGCGATGATTTTCTTTGCAGACGTCACTTTGTTGCCCACCCCTCCATCTGCTCCAGACCTGGAATATAATCCAGATTAATGCATTCGAACCCCCGCGACTCACACATCTACACACACTCATTATGTTCTGGAAACACACACAGACACATGCACAGTTGCATCTGAGAGAGCACATTGAGTCCTACTGTATTTCCAAAGCTCTCACACACACAGACACACACGGATGCTGGTGTTGCTGCACGATGGTGATATCTGGGTCAGTGCTGGGGTAATATTTTGTTTTTATCACATCCGTTGTTTGTGTGACCCAATGGCCATCATCACATCAAACCACAGCGAGCGAGGAGTGATTTTTCTCTGTTAGGCGATGTGTGAGGGAACGGATTAAATCATCAGGGATCAGAGATGAAATGAGGAGTGCCTTTGTCTCTTTGGCTATGTGTGTGTGTGTGTGTGTGTGTGTGTGTGTGTGCGCCTGACCTCCGAAGCCTGGTCTCATGGCGAAGTCGTGCTCTTCAATCCTCAGCAGTTGTTCACTTTTTATTAGTAAAGTTTTGGTGCTGTCCTGCCTCTTCAGCTTGTAGTCAATACGTCTGCAGAGAGAACACACACAGAGACGTAAACACACACACACATAGACACACATCATGTTGAGTGATTAGTTATGTCCTTGAATTAATTGCACATTTTGATTAGAAAAAAAAAATGCAATTTGTAGTTTTCTTCCTACTCTTTGTTCTTCCCATCATGCAGTTCTCTCTAGCCCTGCTAAAACCAAAACCTTAATCAAAGGCATGTCTGGGCTTCATGAAAAAATAACACACGTGCACACACACACACATGTTCGCAAATATTCCCCATCTAACTAAAACACAAAGCATTTTATTATGTTCCAAAACAACCTCGATGCTACTGCAGGCCTGATAAACACAGCTGCTGAGAGTCAACAGTCAAACACAGATAATGAGCATTTTCAGCTGCATGGACCATTAGAGGTGGCTTCTTGGCCTTCACGGAGAAGTCAGGACTAATCCTCCATACAATTATAACACACATTATAATATAAAAGGCTTAAAATGTTTACAGTACATGGCAAAAACAACAGGGCTCAGTTTAGTATCCAAAGTGAGGTTTATCATTTCAATTTTGTTTTTAATGTTCTAAAGTCTTTTTATTATTAGTTTCAGTATTATTTGAATTCATTTGTTATTATTATAATATTAGAATCAGATTCAGAAAGATTTTATTTATCCCCAAGGGGCAATTAACATAAAACAGAGCAGCATAACGTTGACGATAAGGACAATAAGAACAGGCAATGAGAGTGAGATAATAAATACACAGAATATACAGTTTTAAAATTAAAGTGACTGAAAGGTGAATAAAGTGTCGGTAGTATAAAAAGAGTGTAGAGTAGTTTAGAATTTAAACTACAACATATATAATACTAAACTACATATATCATAATATGAATAGCATTATGGTAAAAAAAATCTAATAACACATAAAATAATATATAAAAATTGAAAACACTCACAGTTTGTTTTGTCTGGACACACCTTAGGCTACTTTCGAATCACCATTTAAGCCATCAAGCATGGATCCGGACTGTGATAATCAAATTAAAATTTACAATAAAAACCTATTGTTTATCATGCTAAGACAGCAAGGACAAACAAAACTTCTACAGCTGCTACATCAACACTAATACTCATATAATTGAGCCCGGTCCAGTAAGCGATCGTTACTTCCACCTGCAGAAATGTGTATTTATCAGTGTGGTTCAGTTGTTCGAGGACAGCAGGATGAGGGGAGACCAGAGCAGAACAGCTGTGACACCGGAACTGTTTCAACCAAGCTGTACACAGTTTCATTTCTACTGTAAGAACGGACCTTTTATTTACATGGCTGCCTGAGGGGATTGACTCACTTTGAGGAACTGACTCTCAGGCTGCTGCTTGGTCTTTGTCAAAGTTTTATATTAAATCTCATGCGATGCAACAAAGAGGATGTTGGGAAAATTCAATCTACAGTGTTAAATGGATACATTTTGTATGTGTGCTCTGTGTGTGCTTTCCTACCCTTTCATCTCCCCCAGATGTGGATTAGTTCAGAGCAGCTGGGTTGCAAAGTGGTTTGCAGATTGAAAGACACGGGGCAGATACGGGCAGGCTTAAGCAGCTTAAACAACACAATCTACGTGAGAATTTGATGCATAGCCTTGCATAGCTTTGAGATCAGAGTGACATTGGCCTGGACTGCAGGTGGGTTTGACTTTGTGGCCTGCCTGAACTAATGCTCAATTTGGTAAGGCTTAATAACCCCAGGCACAGAGCACAGAGGCACATGTGACACCATGCAATACTGCAACGCAATGGAAAATTTCTACAAAAGAGAAACAAGATGACGTCATTTGAACACACAAACTAATCAAACGAACGAAAAAAGAAACAACCACAATGCTAAACAAATCAGCTAAACCAGACCACAACATAGGAACCCACAAACAACCCAAAGGACCACAGAGAGACACACAAGACAAAGGACACGAATCTACCACAAGGAGAAAATAATGTTTACATGTAAGCATACAAACAATCCAAAACAGATGTGCTTAAAAGAGACACGCAAAGTACCACACAATTAGATAAACGCCTTCAAATATTTACGAAACAAACAAACAAACAAAACATAAGCACAAGCGTAGAAAGCTTATGAAGCCTAAAGTCTAAATCTAATCAAACTGTAGATAATATATAATAAGATTTTCTTGTTTTATGCAACTTATGACCTTCATCATGAGGTTGTTGTGAGGCTTTGTTGATATCAGGGGACTTCCAAAGCTTCTGGATTTATCGTGTGGATTTTGGATGGAGGGGACTCTGATGCTGAGACAGATGCTGTCTGTGATATGTGGCTGAAATGTTTACAGAGCTTTTAACCAGATTTTTGAGAAAGCAGTGAACAATGAGTCTTCACACACAACCTTGTAGGAACTCTGCAAGGTTCTTATGTAGCAGCTTGTCAATGGTGTCGAGTGTTTTTGGTTGAAACTGTCTGCAAATGACAAAGAACAAAGTCATAGTGCAGGCGATAGTGTTATGCAGGACCCACATTCAAACAGGGAGCCCCAGAGAGACGACATTTAGGATGCATAAAGTGTAATTATAGCTCAAGCATAACTGACTTTCAGTTGTAATACATGCAGAATTGCATGCGTGTGTGTGTGGACGTGGTAATCACATGCACAGATGTGCGGTGCAAAGGTGAACATGCAGCGGTAAAAGCGATGGAAGCTGTTTGAGATCTTCTCCGCTCGTGGATGAAAAGCCTCTTTAAAAATCACACACCTCGACACACATCAAGGAGAACACACATGGACACGCAGACACACAAACACACATTCATTCCTCTGTTATTGTGAGGTTAAAAAAAATAATTTCAGCCAAATCCTATTTCTATAATCCTTTAAATTAACCTTGACTAACACTCCAAAATCCAGCCAGAACAAACCTAATGTAGCGCTAATCTCAAGCCTGAAGCTAATTTAATCAACTAACAATCAACCCTGGATGTTTTTAAAAAAAATGTTGCTCAAATGAAATAAAGAGTTCTCGTTTTAGACATAAAACTCTAAAGTCCTGACATCTTAGAGGCTGGAGGAGGAAATGCATTCAGATACTGAAAATTCTGACTCACACAAATTTTTCTCCCCTAAAAGTTCCTTTTGTTTTTTTGTAAAACTACACAATTCAGTATTCGTTAATGGCCTTTGAAAGTACAGGTCTTGTGCTCAAATCACTTAATTTTTTTTTTTTTTTTTGAAATTTGGTTGGATAAAACCTCCATTGTGAAGTTGCCACAGTGGGTGTCCCTGTGGTTTAGCAGGCGGAGCAGGTTAGAGGATTTTAGCAGGACTGTGATTTGATTCCTCCCTCTCCTGGTTCGCATGTCCTTGGGGATGATACTAAATCCAAAGGTCACCGATGTGTGTGACTGAAAAAGTGACAAAAGCAGTCCATTTTACTTTTGTGATTAAAAAAAATGAACTATTTGCTGATATTTTGTTTTTAAAAACCAACATTCACAGTCTGATTCAGCTGATTTGGAGCATTATCCCCTCGACAGGTCACAGCGCAACCACAGAAAGACATTCATCTTCTTTGTTCTTTTACCGCTCTCTTTGACAAATGGTATCTCACCCTACCAGTATCAGCTCCCTCCTCTGCACATGTCGCAACCATGTCAGCCTCACTTCTCTAACTTTGTCTCCAAACCTGAGCTCAGCCTCTGATCTGCTTCTGGAGAAAAACTCTACCTTAATCAGCTAAAGTTGAAAATGCTGGTACAAACGCATTCATGAGTATTATTAATGAGCATGAATGAAAGTGATAAATAATAATTTCCTTTTTAATAATTGAAAAAAAAAACCTTCTCGTTATGTTACAGTTGTGCCTGTTCTTATCATACAAGGAGGTTAGCATATTGATAAATGATGCATAAGAGCGCAAAGCCTGAGGCCCTCACCCATTTAGACACACCCAAAACACCTCAGCTAGGAGGCTTCCAGGAGGCATCTTAATCAGATGTGGAGCCACCTCAGCTGAAGCCTTTCCAGTTTAAAGAAGCTCTGTGGATTGGGCAGCAGTTGAAGGCGGGGGCTTTAGTGGTGCAATTCCTAGCTACTTAAACTGGCTTTAGGGACACTGTATGTAATCTTAAAAATGCACCAACTGTGTTTCAGTTTTTTCAGGAGCTTTCAACAACACACAATGCTCCTACTTGTCTTAAAGTCTTTCTTCTTCTGCTCCTTTTAGACGTCGCCACAGCGGCGTCTCATCTCCTCCTTCACTACAACCTTAAACCTTCTCTCTGGTCTTCTTCTTCCTAGCTGAACTATTTTGAACATTTCCAGTATATCCATCCTTCTGCACATCTAAACCCATCTCAGTCTTGCTGTTATGCTCAAAAGAATAATGTTGAGACTAACACCAGAGTTTGTAGAAAAATGTGTTTTATTTTATAAGTTTTTAATAAATAAAGTATTTAATAACCTCAGCTCAAAATGACAGCCCAGAGATCATGAAGGCATTGCTCAAACTCAGGCATGCTGTTTTCCACACCTTGTCAGGTTTAAGTGTCGCCAGTTAAGGCAACACCTAGACTCTTGGAATGCTGCTGGGGTTTGCAGAGGGCTGTAACACTCAACCTGAGCCATCCCTTTGATTTACTCCTCTTAATTTTGTCCCTTCTGGTCACTCCCAGTGAAAGCTTAACACCCCCGGGTCGTCCCCTGTAACTCATACAAAGCTGTTCAAGTTGAGTCCAAGAATGAAATATTTTGCCTGAAATGAGCAAAATAGTTTAAGCAGAAGCTGTGAGCTACTGCTGGAAACATTTGGTCCTCACAAAGATAGATGAACACACAAAAGCACAGGTCAGTGCGACAGATGAGGGCAGGCTGCCTGCTGTCAGCAGCAGGATTCACCCACAACTGCCGCTGTAATACTCCACTGAACACACACACACACACACACACACACACACACACACACACACACACAACTAATCAAATCTAATTTAGGGATTTTATCTTCTCCGTTTAAAGGAAACGCTGTTGGAAACTGGCTTATTTGCTGCATTACTGGAAAGTGTTCAATGCAGTTCTGTGCTACATTTACAAACCTTCATTTACGCCTTCTTTACATTTATTGTAATATATATTCAACACATATGTACGTAAAAGAAAATTTTTAGTGTGACCTCAAACATCAATCACAGGCCGATTTAGTTTTATCACAGTAATTTCAGCTCTGCTGTGTACTCACTCGGCTGTTTTTGCACTTTAATTTCACAGAGATTACCTGCTGTACAAACAGTGAGGGCTGCGTTATGGTATTATATACATGGATCAAGGTCATATTGTTATCTCACTGTTGCAACACATACATCAGCTCTCAGGTGGTGTAAACGACAAAGGGTCAAACTCAGTCACTGCTTTATTGCATGACTCTTTTTATTGCATTTGCATTTATTTGCTTTATGTGTTTATTTTAAGTGTGTTAAATGGAATAAATGCAGAGTCATTAATATTATTATAACTGTCTGTGCTTGGACATGCTTTGGAAACATTTTTATGCACAAATTGTACTTCAGATTGCAAACTACTGTACATATTGAGTAGATATTTATATTGAATTTGGCTGAGATAAAGAAATCAGAGTGTTAAATGTATGTTAGGTTAGACAGAGTGAAGTCCATTCAGGCAGTTTACATATTTGGTTCTCCTACAGGAATCTGAAGAAGCTTATTAAACAGCGTGAGCTGCTCAGAACAGAAGCTGCATTCACTGATTCTGGAAAACTGGCTGCTACTGGTTTTTTTCCATTCAAAACCTGTTTGAGATGCAAGCTTTCAAAATCTGCAATATGCTAAACCTGCAGTGGTCACTCCTCCGTGGGCTGGTGCTCCTGCAGACAGCAGACTAAGCAAAAAGAGCAGCTTTTCCACTTAACTGTGAAGTGCTGCAGACTTACTTTTTAACTAAAAATAATCCTGCCACGCTGTGAAGGGCAGGGAACCTTGGCGTTACTTTTACACATTATTATTTATTTTAAGCAAATGAAAGGAAATCTACAGAAGTGAAATTTCCTTTGCAGCCGACTCTGTGGTTTTTCTGTAAAACTGGGATGTGAGAGTCAGCAGCCCATATGGGAACCTCTTTGTGACGTGTGCTTCAGAAGTGAATCACAGCTTCCTGACAACCACAGACTTTCCTGTAAGTCTCTGCTCTCCCTAAACTGATGCTGCAGAAACTTCAGCTTCCTGCTCCTCAGTCAGCTCTAGTAACTTTAAATAATTGTGTTGCTGTAACAGTGAAAAGAATTCATAAAGCATCAATAGATCACTCAGCAATGTCATACAAACTCATACAAAGCCACATAAGCTACTTTCAGCTGCTCCCTCATCACAAAAGGCCACCGCAGCAGGCAGTAATATAATAGTTCTGTTCACGCAGACTAAAAGTAATTCATTTTTAGATGTTTATGGTTAGTGTTGTCTCTTAGGAAGACGGCTCCTTGTTCAAATCTGAAAGCCTGCTGAAGCCTTTCTGTGAGGAGGTTGCATGTTCTCCCACAGTGCAGAGATATGCATGCAGTTCTATCATTGACCATAGGGTTGAATGTTTGCCAATCACTGTGTGTTGCCCATGTGACTGACTGGCAATCATCCTGCCTCTCATATTTCATAAGTGATTAATAAAAAGGATCTTAAACCATAAAGCTGGATCTTTATGGTTTAAGTCCAGCAGCAACTGGTTTCCTTTAGGTACCAATAAAACCGTATGGCAGCTCTCCTCAGTCTGACCTTTTCTACCCTGTGCAGGGCCCATATCACATTTTAGCTGTTAGTTCTGCTGTGTATACAACACAACAATAGAAACAGAAACCTCTTCAGCCAGCCAGTTTACATCACCACAGTTTCTGTGATCTGTGATGTTAAAAAAGGCAAAATTTTCAGGCTCAAAAATACAAATTGGAGACATTCACAAAAAAAGAAAAAGCATCTGCACTGATTGGTTGGGCTTATGGTCATGTGGCTTCAGGCCCTCCCTCCATCACTGAGAAAACAGATAGCATCAAATCTTGAACTTAAACTGAACGGCTACGTTTAACGGGCTGTGTTTAGGAGTTTAACCCCTCTATGCACCCTGGAACTAGTGGAAGCTGTGAGAGACACTTTTTACTATTTTATTTGCCTCTTTATTTGTTCTACTGTTCTAGTTTTTCTTCATAATCAGAAGAAACATCTCATGGATTACTTTGCAACACGAATCAAGTAGACAAAGACATTTTTAAGCATAAATAGATCTGAAGCATTGAATTGAACACCAACAGCAGGACGGCACATTCAACACATCTACATTAAAGTCCCAAAAAGCAAAATAAGACACAAACAATAAGTCAGCTCTCATCTCATCTGCACTACTGGCTCAAACTGCCTCAGTAGGAACACACAGATCTAACAGCGAGTCTGTCTCACCCTCCAAACTTGAACTTGCTGTTCTCCCCGAGGAAGACATCCTTGTGTTTCCTGCGGCTTGAACTGCGGCCACCAGTCACCATGGCGACAAAGCTGACTGCTGCCAGAGCCAGGTAGGTGAGTACGTCCACCTTCATTCTTCACAGGTTTCCCTGCCAAAGCAGACACAGCTCTAACATCCCGACCATCTCTCCTCCAGTCCTGCTGACTAACGCTGGTCAAACATCCCACAGCAGCTGGACGTTTCCTCAACCAGAGACCTCCAGGACGTCAGTGAGATTTCCAACCAGGACAAAAACATGAGGAAGTTCCTGAAGTATTCATGTGTCTCTGCAGCGTAGATCTCTGCAGCTCCCAAGTTTCCAGCTGAACATCCCAGCTCGATGATCTCCAGGAATCTTCTGCCTTCCCTCCAAATCATCTACTGCTCTCCTCTCTCTCACTTTCACTCCCTCTCCCTCTCTCTCTCCCCCAGTCTGTTTGTTTCTGCAGTTTTGTGGATCTCTCTATCCCTGATTAAAATCGATATGAATCTATTCCTCGCGGCGATAGAGGAATGACACTAATTCCACCCTAATCCTCTTATCTACAGCCACAGCAATCTTTCACTAACCTACAAACAGCCACACACATGCATACACGCACACTCATCAGTAATCAGGATTTTCTCAGTGGGACAATGACAAAAGAAGCACGAGGTTAGCGCACACCTCCACTTTGTATAGGTGGAGTATTTGTGAGGGAAAATGAAGCACGGGTTTGAAAGCGGCACAAACAACAATAGCTCATCAAGCTCAGCCGCGGTTTAATCTGAGCTAGAGTGGAGGGAAATGTGTCTAATCCCGCTTTACCTACCGTCTTCCTCAGCTTACACCTCTGGAAGACATAATCCTGAACACACAAACGGTGCAGCAACACAGAAATGCACACAAACTGCATTTTTCAATGATGTGTTTTGGGTAATTTAAGCAACTTTTGGGAATTTCCTGCTTTGCATGGGAGTTGTCAAAGTTCAGTGATCTCAACATGACACATATCCTCTTACAGTTTCAGCAGGTCTGAAATACTCAAAAAGTGTGAACTCTAATATCACTAATAATAATGTTAATGTTCACTGCCACAGCAACATGTTTTTAAAGCAGGAAGAGCACAAAATTAATGCTTCACTTCTCACAACATTTGTTCTCCTTTGATTTAATTAGACCGATTATTTTTAATTAACTCGAGCCATTTTGAGGAACTAAACTGTTTCAGTATCAGGCTGTAACCGTCTGTACTACAAAGTGAGATAAATGGGTTAGAGTAAAATTAGAGTTTCTGTCTCATGAAGGCTGCTCTATTTACCTGCCTGGCTAAATCACCATGGTTACACATCCTGGACACATAACCTGGCCAGAGCAGCAGAGTTTTAAAAATGAGCTCAAATCTCAGTGTTTTCACAGATTATTTTATTCACAGTATGTTTTAAGTATGAGGCAATATGTTTTATATGTACAAGTTAAGCGGTCCAAACTGTGCATGGCAAGAAAACCTGATCACTGAATAAAATAATTTCACTTTGATCTACAGTCAAACAAAGTGAGGCTATGGGATGGTAACATTTAATATTTAAATGTATCCATGTAACAAACCGACAGCAGACCCAGGTGCACGTTCATGTTTTGCAGCATCTCTTTAATAATGGTTTGTTGTTCACACACTGTTAGCTGCAGCTCTCTCTCTCTGCCAGCTACACTCACTGAGAAAAACCTCCCTACTGCAGGACCCAGTACCATGTTTAAGTCGGCGAGTATGACTGTGGATGCCGTGCAGGTGCATCCACCTTCCCTGCACGGCACCACAAGCCACACCCCGCTACAATCCAATTTAAAGTTTCAAAGCTTTGAGTGTCTAAATCTACACAATCTCTTGTCTTATTTGCAACATGGTTTCATTTAACAGTTACATATTTATTGTTATCATTATTTATAGTTTTTCTTTTTCTTTTTAAATCTTTTTATTTGCACCATTTTAAACTTTATATAGACTTCAAGTTAGGGGCGTGGCCACTTGTTTGACAATTATCATGTCACAGGCAGCTCTAGCCGGCAATTGTATTCTAGCATTTGTCCCTAAACTGTGTTTGTGTTGTTAGTGCTTTATGGTGCCTCCAAAAAATCTGTGCTCCAGTGTTTGGTGAATGAAATTGTTGTATGTTAACAATCTATTACTGTGTGTTGCACCTGTACAGTGTATGGGTGCTAACCATGCTTGCACCACTATCTTGACCAAATTTGATCATTTCTGGTTCCAAAAAACCCGACCCATTGTGGTGGTGCCCAAAATACTAAAACCAGTGTGTGTGATGTCAGAGTGTCTGTGTTCGTTTTTACATACTGTGCATGTATGCGGCCGCTCCCACATTCTCCGAGGCATTACCACTGCAGATGGATCCACATGTTTCATTTTTATACAGATTTTGCAATCCTCCCATTTGGGTCTTGAGGTAGTTTGTGACCCCCTGAGGATGGGTTTTGTGTCTCCACGTTGTGTCTCCACGTCTCCACACATGGAAAATGTGTTAAAACTACATCATGGAGCTACGATCTATAATTAATGCTTGTGATAAAGGATAACAGATATTATTAAATATGTTCAAGAAAGACTGGAGGACAAGGAGTAAGAATGAAGATCAACTAACAGGGTTTTGTGTTTATTGGTTAATTTATATTCTTAGATTATTGTCATTCATGGTTTTCTGCTTTGTTTATTTTTAGTTTCCAGGATTTCGGTTTCTGTTACTTTGCCTTCCCTGTGTTCCTTGTCTAGTCACCTTTGTCTCCATGTCTCCCCAGTCAGTCGTGTCTCCATGTCTCAGTGTCTGGTCTGTTTTCCTCTGACGGTCCCATGTCATATGTCAGCATATCTAGTTTCGTTTCTCCTTGTTTCTTTATGTGTAATTAGTCCCAGCTGTGTTTTCCTCCTGTTTCCCATTCCCTCATTACTTCCTTCCACATTTCTAGTTTCCCAGTGTTTTGTTTCTAGTTGTCATGCTCAGGGTTTTAGTTTGTTTTTTTATGAGTTTTGGTTTATGGAAGATTTCCTCAGCAATAAAGCTGCTGCCTTAAGTTCACCTTTTTGTTTCCTCGTCTTTTTCTTGTCGCCCATCTAATATATGATTGGTTCCCTGAAAAAAGGCAAAAGTAGAACTTGAAAGTGGAAACACAATCAGGAAGAAACTGAGACTTGGGAACAGCTTTGGATTCCTTGTCTTAATAAAGGACTCGTGGACAGGTGGAGGAGCTGAGGGACAAACCGCTGGCACTGTAATTACACTCTGATCTACCAGCTGAGCCGCAAATGCCTGAAAAGATTCAGTCAGCCATAGCTAATGAGTTCCTGATAGAGGCGCATGAGAAAATTCCATAATGTCAAGGATGTCATTCATGTGGCACTTTTCCCACCCTGAGTTATCTCTGCTATGACAGTGAAAACAGGAAACACCCAGCCAACGGTGTTGTTGCACTGATGCATGGTAATGGAGTAAATACCTGCATGGGGCGTTACCTGGAGTGGGGAGATGTGCTGCAAAGGACTTTGGAGTCATTACTTGTTTTATTTATACAATAACCATTATCTCATGATCATGTAGTACTGTCCTCTTCCAAGAACCACACGAGTCTATTAATCATTCCCCCCCTCCAACATTTAAAGCTGGTTGTTCTTAAGTGACTATTAATAGAATAATGAGCAATTTCAATGTTTACAACATTTTTAGTCTTAAAATTATGCTTCTAACATCAATATCAGAAAGCTAATTGGAATAACGTACCACTGAATGAACAGCATACGATAAAACATAAAGATGGTGCTGAATTTGAAGAAGGGCCCACTTTGAGACTCTCTGTGGATTTCCAGACACATTTAATTGCATTAACTAACAACAAACATGAGTGTAAGGACAGCTCCGCCTTCTTTTGCAGAATCTGATCTGAATCCTTTTTTAATCTAATCCATCACATTAAATCACATTCATCAACATTTCCATGCACACTCTGCATGTTTTAATGACATCCAATACTCACAATAAGATAAGATAAGATAAGACTTTATTGATCCCACAACAGGGAAATTTTTGCGTCACCTCAGCTCAGGTACAGATATCAGAAGGAAATACAAAAATACAAATAAGTACAATCAATGAAAAAAAGTAAGATAATACACTATATACAATGGTAGCATACACAGTATGTGATTATGGATATAGTTGGAAATATGGAAGACATAAACTATATAGCTTGATATAGCTATTGTACCACTACTATTCCTATTTATAGACATGTACACACACACATGTACACACTAAATATACATATGTATACATATACAGACATGGATGATCTGATATCCTCGTGTTGGTGTTGTTCCCAGATCATCATACTAAATGTTGTTCCAGGATCAACATTGCAAGTGACCAATCACATTGTTGTGACGTTATTCTTTTGCGCGCCAAGCCATTCGTGCATTTATGAAATTCCAATGTTGCAAGGACAATATCAATTCTGCTTACTGTTTATTAAAGGGTTACGGTTAGGGTCAGGGTCCGTTGATCGGCAGACAGAGGCGGTTTCTCGCAGCTTTAGTACAGTTTTTTTTTTCACGCCGGTTTTTCCCGAAGTTGCAAAAGTATGACGTCACAACATTCTGATTGGTCACTTGCAATGTTGATCCTGGAACAACATTTAGTATGATGATCTGGGAACAACACCAACACGAGGATATCAGATCAACCGGATTATGCTATAGGGTAATTGCTGCCTGACTGCACTTGTTCAGACATTTCGTCTGTGTAACTGTCCACAATGCAGATTAAGGTTTGTATTCGTAAATAGCACAAGAGATAAAGGAAAAGAACTTTATCACCACTTATTACCACTTACCTGCCTTTATCCCATGAAACAGGAGCCCTACTCTACTGCAGAGGAGCTCGCTGTGCCGGTGTCCAGTTTCCAGGTGTGACTGTGAGTAAGTGTGTTTCTGGAAAAAGACAAGAGCACAAGTGTATCTGCAAACAATATGACTTAAAAGTACATTTAAAAGGGATTTCTTTCCACCTACATTTTTTAGCACTATGCTTCAAAATAATCTCTGTTTATCTTCTACTGGGCCTTGCTGAACCCTGTCAGTTTGACACATCTCCCTTAAAGCCAGCCTTGTTCTGATTGGCTGCCTCTCACAAACAGAACGTCATACAACATCATAAAGAGTCAAGAGTATAAAAGAAGTGTCTGAAATCCAGGTCTGAGTGAAGCCCCTCAGTTTGTCCTGTGTCAGAAACAAGCTGCTTACCTCACGTCTTTTTAAGTCCATCCTCGTCCTCTGATTGGCCGTGGCTTACAAACAGCTTGCTTCTCTCCATCTCATCTAAACAGAACAGAAAGTGTGTGTGTGTGTGTGTGTGTGCCTGCCTGAAGTGGCCATATTAGGAAAATGGAGCATTTACAGCAGCCCTAACACTCATACTTTGGATCACAGGGATCGCCTGTTCATACACTGAGATCATTATATGACTCTTTCATTTAACAAGAGCAATAAATGTAAATCCTGTGTCGCCCCGATGCTCTGTTTCGAGACTGGAGCCCAGAATTAGAAGCAAACATTCAGGGGCTGCACTGTAGCTTCTCTGTGTGTGTGTTTGCCTCAGCCGGTGTCAAACGGTTGGACGTTTTGGCATACATCACATAGCACATGGTACAGCACACCCACTAAAACAGCTCTGGACTTTGAAAACAAACCCCTCTGACATTTTGTGCCAGCAGAAGCAGAGAAATTGCTGCGAGGGTCTTGTGTGCCTGTGTGTGTAAGCCTGTGTGCATGTGTGATGTGTGTGTTTGTGTGTGTTTGCCAAATTACAACCAAACTCCACCCATTCAGAGGGTGTGTGTCTGACGGTGCTGTGTGAAGGGTGAAAAGTGTGCCTCCGTGTGTGAGTGTGTCTGTGTACAGCCTATTCTCTAGATAACCTGTTGAGCCAGTCAAGCTAACGCTCAGTCTCTGGAGGCTCAGATCAGCTCGGTTCTTGCTTTGCCCTCTATCTCTTCCTCTTTCTGCTGGATTTCATCTGAACTGGAGCTGAGTCACTGTAAGTCACCGGGGTTGGTGTTTCCCTGCTTTCCCACTGATTCATCACCACTTCTCTGACAGGCTTCACCTCTTTACAAAGTTGACTTTTTGGACTAATGCTAAAATAAGGTTTACTGTTTACTGAAATTCCTGTAAGTACTTGTTGCTTTATTTTTCTATAATTTATTGCACACTAGAACCACATCTGCCAAGTTTTTTTCACACATTAAGGACTGTGTGACAACTCTGAAGCCTAAGAGAAGCTAAACTCTGGAGCTTTCTGTGTCTGTGTGGGGAAAAAAACGATTTATGTAATTTAAGAGCAGCTTTGAAACAAGACTATAATAATATGTCCATTATCTTCATTCATAAAACTAATCAGCCAGCGCAAACTTACACCATAGCATCTTAGATGTGAGATAAGATATGAGACACTTTGTAGCTGGGTAATGATGACAGGTGAACTATTGTTAAATTGGTATTTGTCTCTTCTGTGCACACTTAATTTGAAATGATGCACTTTTGTCTATGTCCATGTTTTCTGTGTTTATATTGGTAAAAGGTTAAAAACATTTATTTTAGATGGTACTTCACGTCTTGATTGATTTAGTTCGTCGGTTTGTTTGTATGATTACTAAAAACAGTTGTGGCCAGATTTCCACACAAATGCCGACCAAATGTCTCAGCTCTGCTCAGCTTGTGAAACCATTTGCAGTTTTCTTTACCATTAAAAGATAAGGAAAAATTGAACTTAGCTTCTTATGTCAAATAAATATCAAATACATATCAAACTGCAAAAAGAAAAACTGGGAGAGATGGCCTGTTGATCTAAAGAAGCAAGCCTGGATCCAGATGCCTCGCTGGATACATGTGCTCACAATGTGCATGGCGTCGTTTTGGAGGGAGTTGCAATCTGCACTCTTTGATGAGCTCCAACTGTTTAGAAATTAACTCTCTCATTACTGAGCCACTTCACTGCTTCTGCAGTGACTCTGTGTCTACAAATGCAATGAATCACCTCATCTGGTTCACAGTGAAGTAAATGGGTAGTGGGTTTTATGGTAGGTTATGGACTCCTCTCTTTATTTGTCTGGTAGGCTTCTTTTTTGTAATATGAGAATGCCCAAACAAAACAAATTTAGAGTTCAAAGAGTAATAGAAACCACACTGGCACTGGTACAAACCTGCCAATGCCCCATTAGATCCCCACCAAAACACAACTGGTTATTGCTTTGCCCATCTTACTCGTCTAAACCAGCTTTCACAAGGCTGAGTTTAACTTAAGGTATAGTCACAGCCCGTTTAGTTTAAAGGGGGATTATTAATGTGGAAAAAGCTCTGAACTTTTTTGAAACAGCACATTTCACTGCTTGTTTATGTCCCATTTCTTGTAGATGAGCTACTGTGTGGAATTAATTTGTGAAGAAATGTGCTGAATAAATAAATTGTCCTTATCTTTTCTTATGAAAACATCAAACCTGATGAATTTCTTCCCTAAAAACATGTTCTGTCACGTTTTCCACTCTGTATCTTTTTGTTTCCATGTTATCATGAATGCTTCTCTAATTATGCCTTTTCTCCTGCTTTTCCCCAGTATTTGTGTTACACCAAACCACCCAGAGAGATTCAAGGAAAAAACTGCTGAAAGGAAAAAAAGAAGAGTGGCAAAATTTGGCTGGAATCACTCAGTGGAAGGATTTTGGACTGAAGGCCTGAATACTTTTCTCTGTGCCATCACACTGTATGTGTGTGTGTCTGCTTGCGTTTTAAATGCGCATAGCTGAAAGGAAATCATGTCAGCGATATACACCTGGGCTTGTTTCCTCCTCTGGATCAGCTTCACCACACAGGACAAAACCCCAGGTAAGACACAAACGCCTCTTTGTCTGTTTCATTTAATCTGATCCACTCACACGGATTAAAGGACTGAAGGGTTTCTTTGCAGCACCTGATACACAGATCCAGTTTGTTAAGAAGAAACAGAATGAATGAATGAATGAATGAATGAATGAATGAATGAATGAATGAATGCATCTTAAAACTGTATGTTGCAAAATTTTTCTTCTTGGAAAAGGAAACTCTTGGATTAGTCAGGCAGCAGATTCAAGTTTTTTCCTCTCAGTTAAATTGTGACATCAGAGAACGGAAAAAATCCGGCCACAGCAAGTGAAAGAGCAGCTGAACCTACAGGGGAAACAGTTTGAACAGCTCACAGCAACGTTGCTAACTTCTGAGATCACTTTTGATCTGTGACTTCGCTGCTGACATCTGCAAGGTTTTAATCTGGTCTGAAAAACTAACTTGGAAAGGAAACAGAAAATGACGCAGCTGAGATTTTAACAGCTAGCTGCGTTTCTAAGAGAAGTATTTTCTCTTCCCCAAACTGAACTTTACAAAAAGGTCAAGTTGATTTGTCTTCCTCTTTGGAGGAAGGCAGGAAGTCTAACTGACAGTGACCAAAATTTGGTTTGTTAGCTGGCTGGTATCAGTGGTCTGCTGGGATTGGCTGTTACTAGCTGAAGGACCTCGTAAACATCGTCCGAGCTGTCTATATCAAAGTGCTGAGGATGTGGATGCTTTTCCCGTGATTTAAAAATATTGTGTATTGCCTCAGAGCTCAAAGTGCGATGGCCATGAAACTGGTTCTCATATAGAGCTTTTCTATTCTGTTTTTACACCCAGCTGAAAATCAGACTATCTGATCAGAAATTAATTGTAGAAAGTTGATGGAGAAAACATTGAGTCGACAGCCCTCCTGTGACTTCATACAGGGGACATAAGAGGAAGGTTCCACTATGTAAGGCTTCACAAATTTGAATAACTGCTTTGAAAAGTGCTTAAAGTAATATTTGCAGTCCTTATCTTTTTAAGCATCCAAAAGAAAAAAAAATACTTCTGCAGAATCATATCACCACAAACATTTCAGAGGGAGAGGTTGGGACCTGTGGCACACCCCTCACCAAATGTCACAACTTTGTCTGTACTTGTAGTTTACTTGACTTATACGTTTCATTGATCTGACAGTTTTAGTTTCTAGTTTTCAGTTCTGGATTGTGTAAATCCACGTGGAAACGTGGAACAGGCAGTTTCCTGCCTCCCTCGCTGAACTGCCACGCTGACTGGGTAAGCAGGCAGCGAGGCTTTAGAGAGCCACATGTAACTGAAGCCAAAAGCTATTGGCCTTAACTGAGATATGATGATTTGTTATTTAAAAGAAAAATACAGACAACACATTAGATGAGCTCTTCTATCTAAAAACTAAGAATATGAATAGTGTGAAATGGACTTTTAAGGCTTGACTCATCAGATTTTAGAAGCAAGTTCAAGGTGGAGGGGAAGTCGGGCTAACTGTACTGCTAATATTTGTAATCCCATTTAATGTTTTAATCTGCTCACCTATCAGTTAACGTGCGTAATTATATTAGGCTGAGTGTTTATTTCATTCAGTAAATGCATGTATGAAGTCCATTTTCACCCTTTAAAGATAACATAGAGAGAACATATTTGTTTCACTGCAAACATTTCAGCAAGGGCACAAAATGTCATTTCACTGTGTGACAGGAGCCGGCTTTGATATCACTGAGCATTCATGCAGGTCAGCTGCCTGCTACATTGCACAGGTGCGAGTCAGCAGTCTGAATCAGTACGCTGCTGCTGCTCCCGAAGTGGAAATTTACAAGAAAAGGAAGAAGGAGCCAAAAGAGCGGCAGCATGAGCCAGCAGATTCCATCATAATACTGCCCGAGGTGGAGAGGGTGATGAAAGAAACACTCAAGTGATAAAGCAACGATTAATCCCTCCAGTTATTTGAATGTTGCAGTGGCAGTAACTGTCGCACAATTTTGCAAACACACGGATTTGAATTTGAGAAAAATCCCCCAAATAAACAAACAATCTCCTGGCACAGTCCAGTGATCTGATTCCAGGTTTGGCTCAGACCTGTCCCAACAGTCGCCCTGACTGAACCTGGAGGGTAAAAGCCATCTCTGAGCAGGATAATTAGGCAATCTGTACTATGCTTGAGCACCCACCCTCTTTCAACTTCCCCAACTTTAATCCTGTCATCCACGTGGGATTTTTTTTACAAAGTGTGTACTGAATCCTACCGATGCAGTTCTTCCAGACAAGTTTTCCAATGAAGTTTTTAGTTGCACTCCACAGACTGCATATAAAAGATGGACAGAGGCATCCATTGGTTTGTGGTCTACACATTTGAAATAGTGCAATCTGCAGATTTAGACCACAGAGCTGAGTGAAAGGGTGTTGGCTAATGGTAGCAAACTTGTTTAGCGAGCTGCTAACTATACAGGTCCAGCTCACTGACTCCAGAAAGTTGAAACGAAGCCTAGCAGGCAGTCAAAGTGGCCACACCCCTTACCTTAAGTCTTATTAAAATTCATACAAATGAGCTGTGTTAGCATTGATCCCCCAGACAACAAAATAAATAAAAAGTTGACTAAAATACCAATTTGAATTCAGAGACTATTGCTTATACTGGACAGTTTCTGTCAAAATGAAATGCACATGTACATGTGGACACAGCCTCAGTTTTCCTCTAACTATTTGAAACACTTTTACTGGCGGTGGGGCGGTGGTGGTGGTGGTGGGGGGGGGGTCGGGACCATGACATACTGAAACACAAGGCTTAAATACATAGAAGGAGCAATCAGGGAATGGACCACAGGAGGGAAACACAGCTGGGGCAAATTAGACCTGACGAGAAAAGTAAAAGTAAACTGAACACACTAAGATAACACAGACTTTCAAAGTAAAACAGGAAATACATGACAGTCACGCAAAAAACAAAACACTGACAACACCGAAATGTAACAAGCATTTATAGTAAGGTGTTTCTTTTCTATATTTGTGTTTCCTTGTGTTTATAGATACTCATTCTTGGAAGACCTTTAGTGTGTTTTTTGGACATTGATATTTTTGTGAATTATTCACCTTAATGGCTTTGCATGACCACAGTCTCTTTAAAAGATATGGTTTTAAGAGGTTTAGGATCTGATCTCTCTGCCTGTGGCGTGCCGCAGTACTTCCTTGTTTGGTACACCTAGTTTTCAAACCCTTGTTTTCTCTATCTGGACATGAATGCAGATGTGGAGCAGTGGTATGATCGTCATATCTCACCCAAGTAAACAAGCAGCAATCATGCTTTGAGCATACTCTTGGGTACTCTTGGGTATTTTAAATTCAGGGAATTTAAAATAGAAAGTAGCTCGTCCACAGAAGGACTGGTAGCTCCCCTTACGATAAGGGTTCAGATCGCGCGAACAGGTGTGAAATGTGTGTGTTTAGTTAGTTAGTTTGTTTGCTTGTTTTAATCAATTTTAAATCATGCTTTTTATTTGTTTTTGTTTCTAATGTCTCTGTAAAGCACTTTGAATCACCTTGTTGTTGAATTGTGCTATACAAATAAATTTGCCTTGCCTTGCCTTGCCTTACAGCAATGGAGTACTAAAAATGAAAGTAGACTGGAGGTGCTTTTCTCAGAAATTAGGAAGGTGGAGTTCTGATGAAAGCTTTACAAACAGTTGGTGTTTCCAGAGGAGGAAATAAATTCAGAGGTTGTTATGTTTGTACAATAGGCGCAAGTAGTTGGCATTTGTCATATGTCAGTAATACAACTGTAGAAGTCCTCATTCCTGCAGACTTAAGGGAGAGTTGATGGGAATCTGTGGATACACTCATTTGCTTTTCTTTTTTGTGTAATAAAAGCAAAGATATCTTTATAAATTGTAATTGTCAGATAAGGCCCACAACATAGTTCAAACACAGATAAAATGTTATCTCATTCTTTTCTCCCTTGAAAGGTCTGACGTGTAAGGAAATACAATTGTATTTAAAGAACCTCTTAATCTTAAACAAAGGAGCTTGCAAAGAAAAGCGTCTGGACTTCTTTAAGTTACTTGAAGACGTTTCACCTCTCATCCGAGAAGCTTCTTCAGTTCTAAGGTCAAATGGTGGAGAGTCCCAGATTTAAACCTAGTGGGGGTGACCCCCCACAGAGGGACAAAAGGACCCCCTGATGATCCTCTAATCACCTGAGCCAAGGTGTGAAACTGGGTGTGGGTCCCAATCAGCCAGGGTTTCGGGTGAGCGCATTGTAAAACCTGGCCCCACCTCTTATCATGTGATTTCCTGAGGTCAGATGGCCCAGGATGTGAGTGGGCGTTAAGGTGTCTGGGGAGGGAACTCAAAACTGGATTATAGATGGCAGACAGCTGGTGTTGGTTTCTTTGCAAGCTCCTTTGACTACGATGACCTGGATGACTGAGAACCTTCACAGACAACCTCTTAATCTTCTTACAGAGACTGTGATACAGTATCTCAGGAAAAAATCACGGCCTTATTTAGGAGGGTTAAGTTAATCCTATAATGCCCTTAGTGTCATATTTGATACCTGAGTTTCTGAGACCTCGATCCATGTTTGCCATAATTTCAAAATGTTATGGACAAAACTTTCTTTTTGTCTAAAATTAACATTGTTGTTATCAAAAAGTTGCAAAAAACGCCCAGTGTAAGAAATGTGATACAAAAATATATAATAAATCTATAAGAAACAAAACGTGATATAGCAACAAAATATTTGGTGGATTTTGTTATAAGGGTTAATAAACATCTCAGTTCAAAAAAAATCAGAATTTTCTGGGTATTTTTTAATAGTTTGGGTCTTTGAGGGTTAAGAAAGGCTGCGGGTCCTGATGCCATTTGTGGGCACACTCTGAACTCTGCTGATCATCTTAGTTTTTCAGTGGTATCTTGATAGTGGACAATTCCCCACAATCTGGAAGACATCCACTAACATACCTACTCCGAAAACAAAACAACTCAAATAAAGGCTGATCTCAGACCAGACCAGTTCATTGCAATTTGTTTATCAGCCAAGTACAAGTACAACCTCTTTATATTAAACAGAGTCTATGAGCAGCTCAGAAAACACAGTCCTGACTCAGGACTTCTGTTTGTTGATTTCTCTTCTGCTTTCAGTAGGATTCAGCCTCATCATCTGATGGAGAGCATTCCCTTTTAAACTTTCAGATCAGCACCTGATGCTGATTTTAAACTTTCTCACTGCAACAGCCCAACAGGTCCCAGCAAATGTCCAGTAGGATTGCGTCAAGCTCCAGTTTGCCTCACAGCTATGTTCTGTCACGCCTTCTACTTATTATGCACACCAACAGCTGACGTCTTACGGGAAAAGTTTCCTGATGACGCTGTCCTTCTGTCCTCTCGCATTTGCTTCAAGGTTCTGGTCCTGTTTTACCTGAATTTGTGAAGCGGTGCAATGACAGCTATGTGAACTTAAATCTGAAGGAAATGATTATTGACTTCTGACTCTGTAACATTGAGTATAACGCCGATGCAGTTCATGACATGGACGCCCAGATAGCACAGTCTTATAAATATCTCAGGCTCAGTCTTTGACCATCAACTAAAGTTCGATGTGAACACAAAGTCCATCGTGAAACAGGGTCAACAGAGAACATATTTGTAAAGGAGGCTGGACTCTGTTAATGTTATAAGAACATTTTATGTAACTTCTATTGTTCATTAATTAAAAGGCTGTAAGAATTTTCTTTTATCTGCTGTTTCAGTGTTTTTATTTTTTAAGGACAGAAACCCCCTCTGCAGCATTATTAATACCTCCTCCAAAATCACATCGTCAGGCAACATGTTTTGTCATCTGAGTTCAGGAAGTTGCTCTCAGGTTGCTGTTACCTTTGTTTGTTCTACATTCCAGTGCAGAACAAACAGATACTTAAAATCCTCCATTCTCTCAGCTGTTAGCTCACTTAACGCTGACAGGATACATTTAGATCAATCTTTCTGTGGATGTTTAATTTTATGGTTTACTCTTTCTTTTAATGTATTTATTTATTGGTTTATTTATTGACCTTATAGTTGTTTGTCTTGACATGGAACAGTGTTTGTGATTGGTGGTTGTGTGAGAGTAGGTCATGTGGGTAAGCTGCAAACAAATTGCCCTTATTTGGGCATTAATAAAGTTTATCTGAATCTGAGATAAACACCGCCCACTGTTATTTCCCAGCAGGCTAATGACAAATAAAATGGCAGATATTAGCTGATAACAATGTTTACATGATAATACTCTGTGGAAAAAAGGATTCATAAATATCACTGCATCAGTGGTAACTAAAAGTTATGCTCTTTTCAAATAGTCTTCTGATGGTGATGAAATCCTCAGTGGTTTCTCTGTGAATAAACGCAGCATGTTTGAGCAGTATTAAATACAAATGCATTAATCCGCTGTAGAAAACAGTCTGGGACAAATGCACTAAATCCTCCAGTTTCTGGACATATAATTAAAAACAGCAGCCTTTGGTCTGTTTTAGGAGATCACTGAGCAGGTTTTTAAAACTTAAGTGTATTGCAACTGTACGTGTCCAATAAAGGAAGTCCAAACGAGAACAGACAACAAGCTCGTTTTCTCGAGCTTTTTGTGGAGTTCACTGATGACCCTGTGAATCCACTCAGTGCCAGTTGAGCTGTTTGTTCTTCCAATCACAGCTCAGCAGTCATAAAGAATGACCAAACCCGAGACATTTAAGTTGTGACGAGTTACTAGCACTGGCTGCACTAACATTGTTCTTATTTTTTTTTTTTGCCTGTCCCATTTGGTTCTTTAGCCATCAGAACTGTTGTCTGAAGACCAACAAGGATACCCAATGGATTCATTTTGCCAAATGGATCATCGTGGCATTGCCGTATTGGTCCATTTGATCGACCTTTGTTTTTATTATTTATTTTATTTTATTTTCAGATGTTACAGACGGGACAGACATGAGTGAGGGATAGGAAAGGGAGAAAGAAAGAGGAAGGAAAAGAAAAACAGAAGGGGAGAGGGACAGTGAGAAAGGGGGGGAGGAAAAAAAATCTCCTGGATCACCTGTTGAGAGGAGAAGAATAGAAAACAAGCAAAAAAAACCCCCCAAAGCAACATACTAAACACAACACCATCGCATTAATCTAGCTAAGTGTAAACAGCAGTAAATACTAAATATTCAATGTTGTTGTGCAGCACGCAGGACAGACAGCGCACAATGTGCTTTGAAGTAGCAGCCAAGAAAGGTGTAATTTAAGTCTACGAGCAGTGAACACTCGTGTGTACACCTGTGTGGATCAGCGCGCTTGTATTCAAATGGTTTCCACATGTAATGGTCTGCAAGAGGATGTAGAGAGCCATAGCCCATTGTTCTTATTATTAATGCTGTTTGTGTATCAAAAAAAAAAAATCTTATCTCAGGAATGTCTTCAAACTTCCTGACTGTATATGACAGGAGGGCATGTAGGAACAAGAAACAGGCTAGTTTTTTAAACTTGTATTTCTCACGAATGCAGTTTGATTTCCTGTTTGAGTCACCTCATGTGGTAAACATTACTGCAGTCTATTCATTGCTGTCCAGAGGAATAACCCACCTGCCTGCACTGGCTTCATGCCATTAGAGTGAAAATGAAGACATTCCTGTTACTCCCACTTTGTGTTTTGAACAAGAGTAAAAATGAGATTTAGGTTTCATTTGAGATCATGTAAACAGTTTAAAGATTGGTGTTAAGATCGTGTCTCACTGGTGAACAGCAGCTTTCTCGCTCTGCCGCTGTCACGAATATTTGATAATAAAATGTTTCTTATCCGGTGATGATCCAGTAGTGCTCGATGCTCCTCTTTGGTGTTTTATTTCCAAAGCTTGGCTGTTTTTCTCTCTCACTGACTACTTTGTTTAAACATGCACATCAACACCTGTGTACAATGGTATCAGAGGCAAATTCATCATCACACAATGAGTGTACACTTTTCACATTTTGGGGTTAAACATAAACTGCAGGGCATTAATGCAAAACAGAGTAAACTCTCAATGTGCCAGACTCTGACAACGAGATGAGCGAGTGAATAAAAGATGATGGAACTCATCCAGAGTGTGTTTTTGTGAGTGTGCCTATTGTTCAGGGTGGGCCATTTATATGGATACACCGTAATAAAATGGGAATGATTGGTGATATTTAAGTCCTGTTTGTGGCACATTAGTATATGTGAGGGGGCAAACTCCTCAAGATGGGTGGTGACCATGGTGGCCATTTAGAAGTCGGCCATCTTGGATACAACTTTTGTTTTTTCAATAGGAAGAGGGTCATGTGACACATCAAGCTTATTGGTAATGTCACAAGAAAAACAATGGTGTGCTTGGTTTCAACGTAACTTTATTCGTTCATGAGTTATTTACAAGTTTCTGACCACTTATAAAATGTGTTCAATGTGCTGCCCATTGTGTTGGATTGTCAATGCAACCCTCTTCTCCCACTCTTCACACACTGATAACAACACCGCAGAAGAAATGCCAGCACAGGCATCCAGTATCCGTAGTTTCAGGTGCTGCATATCTCGTCTCTTCACACCATAGACAATTGCCTTCAGATTACCCCAAAGATAAAAGTCTAAGGGGGTCAGATCGGGAGACCTTGGGGGCCATTCAACTGGCCCGCGACGACCAATCCACTTTCCAGGAAACTGTTCACCTAGGAATGCTCAGACCTGGCACCCATAATGTGGTGGTGCACCATCTTGCTGGAAAAACTCAGGGAACGTGCCAGCTTCAGTGCATAAAGAGGGAAACACATCATCATGTAGCAATTTCAAATATCCAGTGGCCTTAAGGTTTCCATTGATGAAGAATGGACCCAGTATCGTTGTGCCCCATATACCACACCAAACCATCACTTTTGTTGTTCCAACAGTCTTGGAGGGATCCATCCAATTTGGGTTAGTGTCAGACCAATAGCGGTGGTTTTGTTTGTTAACTTCACCGTTCACATAAAAGTTTGCCTCATCACTGAACAAAATCTTCTGCGTGAACTGAGGGTCCTGTTCCAATTTTTGTTTTGCCCATTCTGCAAATTCTGTGCGCCGATCTGGGTCATCCTCGTTGAGATGCTGCAGCAGCTGGAGTTTGTAAGGGAGCCATTTGTGAGTAGCTAATATCCACCGAAGGGATGTTCGACTAATGCCACTCTCCAGTGACATGCGGCGAGTGCTACGCTGTGGGCTCTTGCTGAATGAAGCTAGGACAGCCACTGATGTTTCTTCATTAGTGACAGTTTTCTTGCGTCCACATTTTGGCAAATCCGACACTGAACCAGCTTCACGAAACTTAGCAAGCAGTTTGCTGACTGTAGCACAGGAGATGGGTGGTCTCGTAAGGTGTCTTGCATTGAAATCTGCTGCAGTGACCCGGTTATTGCGTTCACCAGATATCAACCCAATTTCAGTCTGCTCCTCACATGTTAACCTCTTCAACATGTCAATGGCTCTGAACAAAGAGAAACTTGTAAATAACTTATGAAAGAATAAAGTTACGTTGAAACCAAGCACACCATTGTTTTTCTTGTGACATTACCAATAAGTCTGATGTGTCACATGGCCCTCTTCCTATTAAAAAAACAAAAGTTGTATCCAAGATGGCCGACTTCTAAATGGCCACCATGGTCACCACCCATCTTGAGGAGTTTGCCCCCTCACATATACTAATGTGCCACAAACAGGACTTTAATATCACCAACCATTCCCATGTTATCACGGTGTATCCATCTAAATGGCCCACCCTGTAGTTTGGCTTGTTTGATCAGGTGAGGATACAGAGAGCCAGGCTGTCGTTTACCTTGAATCTGAACCAACTAAACATCAACAGAATGATACCGATATCTGTTAAGCTGCACCTTATTCTTGGAACTTGTGAACTAGTGCAGAGCTGCGAGTGTAACCCAGTTTTTTTTTGTATCAGTATCACTATTTTAAAAAGATACGAGAATATGATCACTTAGTGTGTGTTTGTGTGTCACTGCGTAGAAAACAAGTAGGATTACATTGCAAATTTCTTGCAAACTGCTTACCCAAATGCCCTGAACTCAACAGTTATTCAACCGTAACGTTTAACCGTCACAATTAAGCACCACTCCCTGAAACCTGAAGTACTTCTAGTCTAAGTTGAGAAGCCTAAAGCAGGCCTTTGGAGGGGTGTGAAATAATAAAGATAAAGATGAATATCAAGAATAAAATAAAAGATGAACATAAAGATAAGGACTCCTTTCTTGTTGTTGCACTTGGGCATTGTTCAGTGAAAGTGGAGCAAAACTTACGTTTCAGCAGAACATGCAATCATTTACATGCTTGCACTAATCACTCATTCCCCAGAATAAAATAGCAAATATAAAATTAAGAATACACATATAATACAGTTCTGTTAAAAAGGATATTGCAGCAGCCATGCAGTGGGAATAATATTGACTATTGTACCATGTTTTGCTAGTGTTTAACTAGTTAAGCATCCACGCCCCCAGAACAGGGGGCAAAAGGGAGGCGATCGCGTCTAATCGGTTATAACACGGGGTCAAAAATACAAGTCCCAACATGTGTAGTAGCCACAGAAACCTCTGAATCTCTGTTAAAATCTCATATAAACCATTTCTACACCCACCAAACAAAGCAAAGACACCAAAAAGACACCAAAGAACAGTTAAATGATTTCCTGGAGTTAAATATGAACCAAAGCACATTTTCAAAGGTGTTATTTGCCATAAAATATTTTTAAGGGAATCAGGCAAGGGAAATAAAAAATCTAGTTTTTCTGTGTTTGAGTCACAGTGACTTTGACATAATAACATTGGCAGTACTATTTACACCTCTGATGAAAGCTCACAAGTGTTAGCTTTATTTTGGTACCGAGACTGTTTACACAGAGTTTGTAATTGCAGAGAAATACTCCTTTTATTTTGGGCATTTTATTTTTGAGGGGGAAGCTCAGAAAACCCCTGGAGCCTAGCAGGTTAAATAATGATGGTCAACCAGAGGAGTACGGTCTATGAACCTTTTATATATAAATATATATATACTTTAAAAAAAATATATATATATATATGTATACTTTTATATATAAATTTTCTTTATATTTTGTCTGAACAGGAACTAAAAAAAAACCGAGTGGGATATTCTGTCTGAAAACAGATTTGATTTGACATGGTTGTTGTTGTTTTGGCAACACCTGCGTCATACTTGAAGAAATAATGTGTCATGTCCTGAGCAGCTTAATAATGAAAGGACAACCACATCATTAGTATTACAGATTTCTTCCATATGTTTCTCTTCAGAGGTCTTTAAGGACCAAGAGTTGGTTGGTTTAGATCCAGAAATGAAAAAGTGCTGAACTTAATGCAAGATTTCCAGCCTGTTTCGTGTAAAATAACACATTTTTTCTCACGGCTACTAGCACAGTTCTTTTGTGCTAGTAGCCTTGTGCTATTCTTTTGTGCTTACTTATTTTTATGTCATGGCTTTATTGAGGCAGGTGTGTCTCCCAACTTGTCCTTTCTTTAAGAAAGAAGATTACTATAGTGACAGTTTATGTTTTTCTCAAGGCCCAACCAAGTTGTTTCTTATGCCTAAACCTAAACAGCAATTGAAAACTAAATTAAAAGTGAGTGAAGATTAAACCCTGGGATAAAAGAGACACCGAGCGCAAAATACACCCACACCTCACTCTCCTTGCAAACGTACAACTTATGTCACCACCAATTATCAATGGGGAGCAGCTGAAAGAAGAACTCTTGGTGGTCAATATTGTATAAAAGCACAGATGCCAAAAGAAAGTGTTTCTGTAGTGCAATCAGACAAAACAGAGTTATGTGACACCGCAGAATGAGAACATACTGAAATATTCCATGTTTCTGGGGTTGTTGTAATCTGCTGAGCGCATGTTGAGTTTTTGTGTGAAGGGGTGAACATGTTGTCTTGATAAGTCATTAAAGACTGTAGTAATGCTGTCTGAAGGTGGTCTGTAGTGTACATTGTTATATAGCATGTAAGTTCAGGCCGTGTTCCATAAGCAGGACCCAGCTTTAGCTATTCAGTTCCATAAACTAAGATAGACAAGGAAAAATTCAAGCTGTATCTCAACTTGAGTTACTTCAGTTGCAGAGGATTCCTAGTCTGGTGACATATAATTAACATGTTGACTCATTCCCAAACATTTCAATGAAAACCACCATGTTCTCATCTTCACTCTTCTTCTCCAGATGTGAATGTGATGTGCGTTTTTTCGGAGGATTGTCTGCTCCCCTGCAGCTTCCAGCCCGGCAGCAACGAGACCATTGAATGGTTCAGGCAAGACGTGGTGGTCTACAAGTATTTCAATCATCAGGAGTATTTCAATCATGATCATCTCAGCGGACGGGCCCACATTTTTCAACCTCTGCTGTCTCGCGGCAATGCCACCCTGATGCTCAGGCACAGCGTTCTCAAGGACAGGGGCATGTACAGGTGTCACGTAAACAGCTCAGCGGGTGAACACAACGCAAAAGTCATCTTGAAGATAGAAGGTGAGTTTCGATTCGATGTCACAACTAGATATTTAATGATTCCAGATGCAGCCTTGTGCAAAAGAATCACTGCTTATGTTTTTCGAGTTTGCTTTAAAGCAGTGAGACTTTTAGTGGTCTTGAGCAATAGTTCCCCAGGCTGCACATCAGCTGCTTTGTCATTTGTTTTCAGTACGTTGTACCTGACTGTTTTCGGAGCAATGTTTTGGTTTTTCTTTCTGTTTTAAAGCAGTTTGACAGGAATGAAAGCACCTTGAGGCAACTGTTGTTATGATTTGTTTGTTTAAGGAGCCTGGAGAACTATCCCTGAAGACTACTTAAAGAAATTATAAGAAACCTTGCCCAAGACAGTTCCGGTGGTGTTTGCTAATACCAAATATTGACTTTCAGACTTCTAAGAATTGTAAAATAAATGTTTTTATTATAGACTGTCTTTCAAAGTCAAGGTCAAAGTCAGCTTTATTGTCAAAAACCATTTGTACAGATCATAAACAGGAATTTGAAATTACTGTGCTCTCACAGCTCTCAGTGCTACACTTTCCATTTATCTTTGCAGCTATTACAATGAATCAATGCATTAATAATGCTAATAAAATAACAAGCAAAATAACCACAGATTCAGCAGGTCCATGTCATAGAACATATTACTCAAATTCTTCAACAGCTTCACTGAAATATCACATGAATTTTAATATTCTGCTTCTCACTTTCAAGTCTGTCCACAATCCCACACCTCCCTACCTCTCTGTTCTTCAGCACAGTGCTTCCTGAACTCTGAGCTCTTTTATCTCATTATGACATCTGCTCATCTGAGCCACCCCACATTCGCAACCTATCACATTCTCCCTACATTTAAAACCAGTCTTTTTAAGTTTGCCTATTCTCTTTTATTATATTTTATCATGGACTGATATTCTCCCTGTGTTTGTGTATTGTGGTCACAAAGGTGCAACGTTGGCTATATAGGAATGATATCAGCTAAAGCAGTTTCTTAGGGAGTATTTACCATGTTGTGTTTTTATGTCCTCCCGTGTGTGTGTGTGTGTGTGTGTGTGTGTGTGTGTGTGTGTGTGTGTGTGTGTGTGTGTGTGTGTAGCCCCAATCCGAGGCCTGTTCCTGGAGCAGTCTAGGATGAGTGGCTATGAGGAGATGAAGTGCACCGTTAACAATGTCTTCCCAGCTCCTCGAGTAACCTGGGAGACTGAACCCCCAACATTTGAATCCCTCAGACCAGTCACGCGCATAATACCTAACAAGATGGGTCTGTACAGTGTGGACAGCCGTCTCAAGAAGCTGAAAGGACTGCCGGACATCATCTACATTTGCAAAGTCACCAGACTCTACAGTGGACAGACCTGGACTGCTTCGATAAGACAGCGAGGTGATTCATTCTTCATAGTTGTAAGAGTTGAATGATGCCACCGTGTGTTAAAATATATTCCACTACTCCACCTCTCTGTCATGATGGGTGCAGTTTCCATTGTGGACGGAGGAAAACATGCCGCAGTCAGACCTTTCACTTATTTCTTCAGTTCATGTAATTTTGTTTTGTGTTTTGTTGATTTAAGTTAAAAAATTCCAGATTTCCTACGGTGATTTATGACATGCACTCAGGCTTTTTGAAGACTTTGCATGGGGAGTGTTATGACAGCATCTAGTGGAAGGATTTCATATTGCACTCGGTTGCTAAACTGTAAACCTGCAGACTTTACGAGAGGGACAATTTGATAAAGCTGAAATCATTTTATAGAGGAACATATTTTCTTTCTTTCAACATTTCCATTTATGATAGTAATAGACTCATTAGAAGCAAAAATTGTAGGGTGTATGCTCAGGACAAATCACCAAATATGTTTAAAGGTCCAAACAATAAATTGAATTCTTTGGATTAAAACATTTCACACAATACCAACTTGTAGTCCATTGCCCACTGACAACTGCATAATAGAAGTAAAACATCTTCATTCATAAAACATTAAAACATTAAATACACAATAAAATACAGTACAAATGCATAAATGGCAAGAAAAACCAACAGACTTCATTCCATTAGGTCTGCAAGGTGATTCAGCCTTCTACTACACCAGTCAGTCTGTAGAAATTGCACAAGGACTTTACTCCTTGCCAATGCACACCTCATCTACTTGAAATATTTACAAATACATGTTAACCTTCGAGCTACATAAAAGCACATTTTATAATATTTTACCTAAAAGGATTGTCCAAAAGTTCAAAAGTGGCCCTCTTCCAAGGCCTCACTGAGAACAACAAAAGAACTGTAGTCTTTGACCCCTTCACTTAATATATACTACATACTGGGCCTACCCACCTGCTTCAAACCTTCTGTTTTTAAGTGGCAGCCAATCATAAAAAGGCTGGGTTAAAGGGGAGGAGCTAAAACAACATGGATGAACTGAGGGGTTTACACCAAGACTCAGTATGAGATATTTTTTTTTAAACAAAGGAGAACATTTTAAAGTAGAATTACGTACCCCAGTACTCCAATAGACTCCAACAGAGTAAAAAAGTGTACAAAGCAACAGCAAAATACTTTATTTTTTTTAGATGCAACGTGTACCTTATTTTGGCAGTAATCCTATTTGTGTCTCTCCTGTAGAAATAAGAGAATCTCCAGGGACAGACCTGACAGTTCCCTGCGCCGTCCCCAGTTACATGAACAAACCCTCCCTCAAGTGGACTTTCTCTAATGGCGAGGACCTTTCAACCATCTTAACCTATGACAGCCGGTCAGAAAACATCATCTCCTCACCGCCCTGGAAGAGCCACGCGGAGCTGGACCCCTTCAAGGTCTCATTTGGAGATAGCTCAATAAGACTGATGGACCCCAAGGAGTCGGAGCACACGGGCAGATACACGTGTGTGTTATCCATGCCGTACGGCACGCACACTGAACGTAGTGACATCATCATCGGCAGTCCTGTTGGTAAGGTTACAGACACAGGAAATGATTTCAAAAATGATTTCAACAATCTAACATCAATCAAACAATCAACAATCTAACATCCAGCACTGGGATATGTCGAAGGTTAAGCAATGTGCTTTTTAAATTAATAATAATTTTTAATTGTCTTTTATAAATGATCTTATCTGTGCATCCACACGCTACATTATTTGGCTTTAAAAACAGATAAATGTAATATGTAATGTTGTTTTCTTTCTCTAAAAACAGCTGATTACTGTATTTTTAAAAAGAAGCCCCATTATGACCATTTCCAGCTCCATAGTTTAAAATCTTAGACTCTACTACAGAGGCTTTGCTGATTTTATGATTTTAAGGCCCTCTGTTCAAATTAAGTCAAGCGACAAGCCTTTAACGCGTCCCCTTTCAGACCAATTTACTTTTGATTGGCTGCCCCTCACAAAAAATGAATATTATAACAGGTGGGCGGGGTTTTCTGTGATCACAGCCAGAGCTGTGTGACTGAGACAACCACATGAGCAGCAACCAGTAGTGTAGGTTACAGAGCCACAACTGCCTGGATATTAAGCATTAAGAGCAAACTTCAGCCTGAGCTTTTGATTCACAGAGATGACTTGAACATATTCTCACCTCATTATTTTAAACCCTTGGCCGTGTTTAATTAGGTAAAAAACAAACTGAGTATAACAAATACCCCTTAAGGCTGAGTGTTTTGTATAATGATCTGTATTGTTGAAATTAACCTGTTTCTGTTACTTTTTTTATTTTTGTTGCATTGTGCAGATAAGAACACTACAAAAGGCAGTCCATCATATTTGTGGATTCTGGGCCTGGTGGTTGGACTACTGCTTTTGTCTCTGGGAGGGATTCTGGTCTACCGGAAGCTAAAAGGTAAAGATGGACTCCAGTTGAAAGAAAAGCTGTGAAACAACAACTTTACTGCACTCAGAACTTGAAACATTTTAGCGTTAACTGATTCTCATACTGATGTTTTAAGTGGAAGTTAGTTTGAAGAAATGGTGGCCTTTACATAAGACTTAAAAGAAACACAAATAAATATACATAAATAGATTAAAACAAGCTGGACTGTTTTTTTTAACCTCCAATTAAAATGAATCTCTGAGTTTTTATTGCAAATATTTAACTTTTTAATCTTAAAGAATTCAAGTTTGTCTCAGAAATTTACCGCGTCAGCTAATCAAACCACAACACACTTATTATATTGACCAATTTAAGACATCTGGGTAAGAAATCTGGGCCCAGCCGTTGGAGCCAAATGAGTTTTTGCTTTTTTGGAGTAAAAAGGTTGGTTAACATGCACACACTGTATCGGTGCACAGTTGTGGGGCATAGGTGTGTGTTAGATGATAAATGTGGTTGTACTCACCTGATGTTGAGTAGGGCGAGCATGAGGGAAAACTTTCCGCTGACCGCAGCTTGACCGCATTTTGACTGCAACTTGATGTATAGTTTAAAGCACTAATCAATATCATACTCAGATGTTGTAGTTTGTTATTGTAATTGGTGCAATTTTTTGTGCGTTGCACGTCATCTGTATCCTCGTGTTTAGTTGGAGGAGCTGCAACAGCCAATTTCTATTTGGGTAACTGTCAATTTTGCTTTTAGGAAAGCTCCTACCCGAGGGGATTATCTAAATTACAGCAATAATAGGAGATAGTTGAATCATTTAAATACAAAGAAAAGTGAGGTTCATTGAACTGTTGCTTAATTCTTTGTGACGTAGAGTTAGCAAAGTGCTGGAGGTCATTATTGCCATGATAGCTTTGGACAGTGGCAGCAGGTTTGTCAGCTGCGAGCTCTTTCATGGTGTTAATGCCAAATCCTGACCCTCCCATCTAAATGTTGCAGCTTAAATGGAGACTCCTCAAACCGGGCAATGTTTTTCCTTTGTTCTGTCATTCAGTGTTGGAGCGCCTGTGTGAATAGATGCTCTTCTGCATAGCTTGGTTGTAACGAGTGCTTATTTGCTCTGACCTCTGGCATCAGCAAAGCATTTTCACTAGAGAAATGTGCCTCACTGGATATTTTCTCTTGATGGAGCTGGATGTGTAGATCAAATGTTTCTGAAATATTCAGACCAACCCATCTGTCACCAAAAACTGGGTCACGTTCAAAGTCACTTAAATCACTTTCTTTTCTCATTTTGATGCTCAGCTGGAAGGGGCAGCTGTTCAGGTGTAACTAAAAACTGACCAGTGAGTGGATTTTCAGCCTTTGGAATTAGCAGCAACTATTACGTATTTATGTCTACTGCAGTAGTAAAATAAAATTTGAATATTTTATTCCATCTTTTGAACTTTTTGAATCCACCACTGCAGATATCTGGTGTCATTTTAAGTAGTTTTGTGTGAGTGCTTTGTGTTCTTTGTGCATCACAGTTCTTTTAACCCAGTTCTTTTGTTTGTTTCTCTGTTTTAACACTAGTTCAGATCTTTTCTTGATCTTCATTGTGGTCAAGCTTAAGTAAAGCAGGCAAAGAGAAAGGAAGTGCTGTTTTGGAATATTTGACTATTACCTGTCTGTGACAAGGTCAGAAGCAGACATTGTCAGTAGTAATATACCTATAGCTTTTTTGCCCCCTCAAGAATCTAAATATTTGTGTCACAATGATTTCTATAAAAGCATTGTGACACAAATATTTAGATTCTTGATTCACAATGTGTCTGAACTCAAAATCTTTAGAGTTTCATATTTATAAAGTATCGCAAAGAATACATTTATACCATTGTATGAGCTACACTTCTTGTAAAAAATAAACTGATTGGAAATGCGTTTGAGAAAAGCTCCTGCTGTGACCTTCCTTCTGTGAGGGCACACACACACACACACACACACACACACACACACACACACACACACACACACACACACACACAGAGAGAGAGAGGGGGGGGATCATTAATAAAGGATTGGAGTCGGTTTTGGATTTTCACTTGTTGTTGGCTTTAATATGAACAGTCACATAAAATTCATTCCAATTTTTAGCCTTCGCTTCAATTAAGATGTTTCTTTAAATCTACAACAGCTTTCCTTTCAAAGAGTTTACTGACATAGTAAAGAAGTAGCTAGGGAACTTAGTAAGTATGAGCAACATTAGCTTAGGGACAGTTTCCACAATAAAGAGGATTTCATCATCTGCAGTTCGTCAAAAAGTGCCATATTAAAAAACAATTCAGCAGACCCTCAGAGTGCGGATACAAACTACTGAACAATGGGTCCGACTGCTGCAGCACCTGTTTGTGAATGGTTAACACTTAAGGAATTTCCATTGTTTGAGGGGCTGTGTGGTGATGCAGCAGCATCTACAGTAGCAGCATCTACAGTAGCAGCAGCAGCATCTACAGTAGCAGCATCTACATTAGCAGCAGCAGCATCTACAGTAGCAGCAGCAGCATCTACAGTAGCAGCAGCAGCAACAGATGCAGTAGCATCAGCACCACCCCGATAAGCATGTGTGCTAGGTGCACACACCCTTTCAGGCGTGACAGAAGCCCCAGTAATAAGACAATCGACGGTAGCTTGAGTAACAACAACTACAGGCAAATCTGGATGTGTTTCGGTTGGTTGATCAACAGCATCATCAGCAACGGGTTCAGAATGAGTTGGACAAGCGCGCTCATTAGACACAGCACTGCGTGCTGCAGCGAGACTGCTAAGTGTTGCATGCAAAACTTGATAGTTGCTTACTAATTGTGCAACCGCCTGGTTAAAAGCGTCAAAGTCAAACCATTTAGCTCGAGTGGAGGTACCATCATTGTGTTTGAATAATTTACGGGGTGGATCCATGGTGTGGATTTTAAAAGTCACCTATTTAGAACGGTGGTATTTATGAGATGTAATAAACCCGAGGTATTGTTTATTGTCTGCTGGATACTAGTTAGATCCCCTGCTATTTCTTGCAAGTTCCCCGGTGTTGCTTCTTGATGTTGGTTGACTTTAGCTGCTATTTCTTGCTTGATCGCTGTGGAGATATATATGTATATATATATATATATATATATATATATATATATATATACACACGTATGTATAGATGGTGTATCATTTCAAAAACAGGATGTGTTTGGCTCTTTTGATTTATTTATGCCTATACTCACACTTTGTTCTGCGTTATTCCGGATGGCCCCGATTCTTGACACGCTGTGTACTCTGTCTCAGGCCTGGCGTATTAGAACATTTGTAAATATTTAAAACCTTTTTTTTCCTTTAAATTGAGCGTCATGTATAGAGACTTGTATACATACCTAGCGTATGGCTTGGTCTTATTGCACCGGCTTCTGTAGGTTTTTCTGGACAACTTATTGAACCTGTGACTGGGGGATAAGCCCAGTTAATACAAGGTTTAAACAAACACGCATATATTTAAAACATGTGTAACACTGTATTTACCTTGTGTTTTTTAGAGGTGTAGTTTGCCCAATATAGCTTTGTGATCCTGTAGAAAGAAAGAGAAATATACATTTTAAATGTTACTATGTGAGAAGCAGGTAATATTGCTTCTAAAACAATGAGACTGTTTTGTGTGAGCTGATGACTGTTTTTAAAAAAAGAAGAAGAAACACAAACCTTGTGTAAGTGTAAGTATGGTGTCCCGTTGTGCCGATCTCCTAAAAATCAGGCTTTTGTTTAGAAAAAGAAAACAGTTTGAATATTTTATGATATACTGGGGTATACATTTAAGAATCCATTAATAGTCTTGTTTTACTTACCATATATGTTGTCCATGTTAAAAAGAACGCTGTTAGGTTTGCTGATGAACGAAGTGTTATGCTCTCAAGGGTCAATGTGAAGTAGTGAGGAAAAATACAGGGTGTCTGCTTAGGGTGTTTTATATGGGTGGGGCTAGTTTCAGTTGACCTCTGAGATGTAGAGATAAAAGAGTAGGCTGTAAAGAAGAAAGGTGGAAAGCCTTTGGAGACTCTGTTGGACATGGTTTCAGTTGACCTCTGAGATGGTAAGATAATGGAGCTACAGTTGGGATGTGTGCTGGGATGCTCTTGATAAAGGGAGCCTCTTTTATTGTTTTATGACTTGTTTTGCTGACTGTTGGGGACCTAACTGTAATCAGAATCAGAATACTTTATTGATCCCTGGGGGAAATTATTTTTTGTTACAGTGCTCCATTATAAACCAACATAAACCAACATTAAATTAAATCATCTATGTCTAAATAACAGCGCTCACTGACTGATGGGGGTCTAACTGCAACCCCCTCTGTCCAACTGTTACAGAGTGTGGCTAGGTGTGAATATGCGCTTTTAGAAGTATCACAGTTTATTTCTAAAAGAATACATGTTGTTTGTGGTATTCTGTTTAAAAACTATTAGCCTCTGTGTCTTTTCGGAGCGCTAAAGAAAAAAGTAGTTAAATCATCCATGTGTAATCAACAAGTCTTACTGTTGCAGGGTGTTTGTGACTAGTAGATAATTAGAGGTTTAGTTGCATTAAAGGCACGTTGGGGGTTGATACAGCGCTAGTGTGGCTAGGTGTGAATATGTGTTTTTTAGAAGTATCACAGTTTATTTCTAAAGGGATACATGTTGTTTGTGGTGCTCTGTTTGAGAACTATTTGCTCCTAAATAGCACTAAAGAAAAAGCAAAATGCTCCTAACTAGTTAAAATACCCTAAACTAGTTAAATGGGCTGTTGGGGGGTGGGGGGCAAAAAAGCCATAGGTGTATTGTCCTTGTGTACAGAAATGTTGTAAGCCGAAGCCATTGCTGATTTATTTATTCAGTGTTGCTGATATTCTCTCTTCTGTCTGCAGGAAGAAACACCGAGGCCAGCAAAGATCCAGAAGAGGCCACTGAGCTGCGTTCAGCCAAAGGTTGGTACAAAGGTGACTTTTGTTGCCTAAACAAATGTCAGAACAGAACTGGAGTGTGTTTTTTTTTCTTCTTTTTTTAAAGGCCAAATTTGATCTATCCTCATGTCTAGAAAAAACAGGCTCTTCTATCTTAAACTAACAGCCTTATAAATATGCAGTATCTTGATAATTAGAGATGAACTTATTTGGGTAAACTGCTGTAGCCAGGTACACTGATTCAATTGTAGACCAAGTATCCATCCTCTTACCCTTCTCCTGTGTTTCTCCTGTTTCAGATGGAGACACAAAGTGAGAATCAGCGCTCCGGAGTGCCACAAAACAGCCCTGAGACCAGACTTTGACGAAATACTAACACAAGCAGCACTCACACTGTTACACACTGAAGAGGAACTAGGAGTTTCTTAGAGAGATTCACTTTATTTTTCTATTTTCTAAGACTACTGGATACTTTTGTTTGGCAAGTCTATGTGCTTGCATGAACGGATACTTTCTTCTTCAGAAGCCAAAGTTGCATCCAGACAGCGAGGAACTCGATGTGTTCTTACAGAAATGTTTTTTTGTGGAGATGCCTAAAAATGTCTTCTTCTCAACTAAAAAATTCACAGAAAACTCTCTGAGTGATCGAGATGCCCACTTTCGCCTTAAAAACAGGCTCTGAACTATATTGAAGATCACGATCCTTCACCAAATGAGGCCCTGCTCTGGAGGATACTCAGGAATTATTGTTAATTATTATTTAACAACAGAAACAAACCAAGTGCCTGCTGTGTATAGCTTTGAGACCTGGTGTCATCTCACACACCAGTTATCTGGATGGTGTTTGCACATATATAGCTCCACATGCTTTAGCAGTGTAGTAATAGCAGCTAGCAAGCCAAAGCTATTTGTAACTGACTGTCAGTAGTCCGTTCAAAATAGCTCCTGAACGTTCTGGCCACTTTCTGCTGGTATAAAAGTTTATTATGGAGAAAAAAAGATTAACGAGACATTTGTACCATTGTGTGATTTTTAGTGGAAGATTTTACACCCCAGCAGAGGTGAAAAGAAACCTGTCCCACACTATCCTGCTGTCTTAACATCACTGAACTTTAAAGGACTCTTTACAAGATGAGTTATAAAAATGAATGTAAACATAATTCAATGATGTGACTGAAACGACACGCTCGTGTTTTAACGTGGAGAGATTAATGTTAATCTGTCTGTGATTGTCAGAGTCATGTTTCATGAATTATACTAGACCTCTTTCTAAATGTGTCATAATAAATTAATGTATTAAAAAAAGACTAATTACTGAACTCATTAAGTCTGCTATTGTTTTACTTTAGGTTGGAGGAGGAAAAATGTCAAGGAAAGCACTTTCCTGTTGAGGTTCTCCCTCCACTTTGAGTTTGAAGTTTTGTTTAATAGAGTGTGTTTATTATGGGCTCATTTAAATAAGATAATGCAGTGTATTCTTTAGGGTGAGTCTATCTTGTGCATTTAATGTATGACTGTGTAGTGTCCCTCCTCACTTTATGGCATCTTGCTCCAATAAGCCAAGCTGGAGTTCAGGCTTTAAAACAACACTTTACAAACTGACATCAACAACAACATGTATCCCTTTAGAAATAAACTGTGATACTTCTAAAAGTACATATTCACACTAGCGCTGTATCAACCCCAATGTGGCTTTAATGCAACTAGTCTTATAATTATCTACTAGTCTGCAACAGTTAGACTCGATGATTACACATAGATGATTTAACTACTTTAGGGGCATTTCACTTTTCTAAAAGTTTCACAGGCCAATAGTTTTAAATAGAGCACCGCAAACAACATGTATCCCTTTAGAAATAAACTGCGATACTTCTAAAAAACACATATTCACACCTAGTCACACTCTGTAACAGTTAGACAGAGGGGGTGCAGTTAGGCTCCCAACAGTCTGTAAAAAGGTATGAAGCAACAAAAGAGGCTCCCTTATCAAGAGCATCCCAGCCCAAAGGTGTTTCTTCACAAACAGTTAATTCCCACACTCTGTAACAGTTAGACAGAGGGGGTTGCAGTTAGGCTCCCAACAGTCTGCAAAAGAAGTCATGAAGCAACAAAAGAGGCTCCCTTTCAAGAGTATCCCAGCACCCATCCCAACTGTAGTTCCATACATTCCACATTTTTTAATTACAAACAAACAAACAGTTAATTCCATTAGACTGACATCTTATCTGCATAAAGTTTGATGATTTTGACATGAGGATGTTTTCACAGTTACAGTCATATTATTTGGAAAGTTGCTTTCAATATTTTACATCTCGTTACATACGAGGGAAATAATTATCTGATCCCCTGCTGAATTTGTCAGTTTGCTCACAAGTACATGAACAGTGTCTCGTTTTTATAATAGCTTCATTTAATAAAAATAGAATTAATATAAACCAAATGAAGAGAAACACATTATATAAATTAAATTGCATATCGTTAAATAAGTATTTGACCCCACAAGCAAAACATGACTTACTATTTTAGAGAAACCCCCGTTGGCAAGCACAGCAGTAAGTCACTTCTTGAAGGTTTGCACAAATGTTAGGATGAATTTTATCTCACTCATCTTTCCAGAAACTCTGTAAATCCTTTAGTTTTCATGGCTTGGCAACTCAAAGCTTAAGTTTCATTACGATTTCTCCTTCAAGCAGGACAAGCTGCTGCCAAATTTTTGATTTTGGTTCCATCTGACCTCAGGACCTTCTCCCGAATCTTCTATGAATCATTTAGATATTGAATGGTAAACTTGAGCAGAGGAAATATTTCAGTCCAGTATGTGTTAAGGTCTTTTTGGATTTCTGAGCATTGACAAGCTCCTTCATTGTAGGGCTGATCCACCACCTTTATCATGATTGTCCTCAGCCCATGAGGCAAACTCTCGCATGGAGCTGGGGAGACTGATGAAGATTTCATATTTCTTCCCTTTTTGAATAATCGCATCAACAGTTGTGACGTTGTCGACAAGCGACTTGCTGACAGTCTTGGATCCCATTCCAGCCTCATGAAGGTTTGGAATCAGATACAAGATTTCAGTGTTGTGAAATAATTTCGAAATTGTCACTAACGATCTTTTGCAAGTTTTTTAATAAGCGTGTGCTTAAATATGTCACTTTACAAGAATTTGATATATATTTAAATAATTTTTTTCAATTATTTGGAGTACCGTCGGGAAACTCCCAGCATTTTGTTCAATTTGGACAATGTTTTTGTTTTTGTGGTACAAACTGAGACATCTGAATTAACACTGGTTTTATTTTAACTGGTTGATTTTCCTAACACAGTAAAAATCATGTTTGAACTCCCTTTCTCTTCACTGTCTAAATATGTATAAATTATGTGTGTGTTTATATGTTATGGTGAAAAGAAATAAATTTTTATCGGGCATGATTTGAACTGTGAGGATTCAGATCTGAAAACACTTCAAACAAAGACACATTAAATGACTTTGAAAAGAAAAGAAAATCATCAAAAGGACTTAAATCTTGCTATGTCAATCCCCGGACCTTGAAGAAAGTACACAGGTAAGGTTAAGGTCATGACCTTAACCTTACCTGTGTACTGTGTTATGTAAAAATTCATTTTTACAGCAAGGATTTTATTGGAGTAAATGTTTAACCTACTTTGGGGAGAAAAAGGAGGAAAGCCCCAAAAATGAAAAGGAAGCTCACCTCTTCTGCTTTGTGCTGGATACAGTAAATAATATTTTTGCAACAGGAATATTAATCATTATTAATTTATTTCAAACAGTAACAGACCATGTCGGCAAAAAGTCCCACAGGACAACAAACAGAGGAGTTCACTAGAATCTATGTGAGCCTGAGTGAAGCTGTGTGTGTGTGTGTGTGTGTGTGTGTGTGCCAGTTTGCATTGTCTGCATTGTAGGACAGATTTCCCACCTTGTGTCCCCCACACACCTGCCATTAATCACACATCGGGTGTTGATGACATGTTGACACAGTTCATGGTACCTGGCTCTTGACCTTGTTGCATTTACTTGTGTGCAAAAGTGATTGTTTCCTGCCTGTCTTTCTGACCAGCTTTGCTCAGATTTCCCAACACGGAGTGCTGACTCTTGTGTAGAATCGGGAGTGGATTGGATTCTTGTGATGGACCGAGTTGAAAAACAGGAGGAGCCCAGGAATTATTAGAAAAATATAGTTTCCATTTATTTAACCCCCAAAAATTATATATACAAGACTAATAAATGTTGAGCTCATAAAAGAGGTCAAAGAAACAAAACTGAACTCATGCAACGACTGCAACCTTAACAAACCAAATGACTGCCCAAACATACATAATTGACCTAAACATTAGTGATGGCCCGCTTGAAGCTGACGCTCCGGAGCGTGTGTCGAAAAAAACAACACACTGGTTCAGAAGCACTGTGTCGAGGCTTGCTTCGTTTGGCAAAAGTCACGTGACCAGTGACGTCCGAAGCTTCATTACGCACGTAACTGCTTCGGTACCTGATTCAAACAGATATAAGGAAGTGAATCATCCACGGGATTCGTGGAGTGTGTTGATGGTGACAGATAGCGACGAGGTGATCATTCCACTGACAGATATGGAGCCAGCGAGGAAGAGAGGACGTTCTGGCGTGTGGGAATATTTTGAGTTGATTTTGCTCAATTCATTTTATCTGCCGAAGTGAAAAACTTGAAATGTCCAAAATCATGTTTTCATAATGTAAATATCATTACAGCATATGACTTTAGGAACACTTCCATGTGAATTAAAGCTGATGAAGACTACAAAAATGTATTTGACACTATACGTACATGACATTGCTACACAGTTTAGAAAATCATTTTGTTTATTGTTTTTAGGTGATAGTCTGCAGGACCCAGGAATACCTGCATATCTACCAACTTGCAGTGTAGTTCCTGCACTCCACAGCCTCTTCTGTTCCATGCAAGTGGATTTTCTCCAGGGCAGGAGAAACTATTTCTAAGAAAAGAAACAGACTCAGCCAGCGCACAGTAACACTAATCCTCTTTTTAAATGTAAATAACAAAAGGGCTACCTTACATTGATCATGTTTTTACTTTGCAAGTTCTTGATTAGGGGTGGGTTTTGATTATCGCCTTTCTGATTACAATCCATGCTAAATTGAATAAAGTGATATTGATTCATTACAATCCTGTGTCGATTTGTAAATTAACGTTATTATGCCTGAAACGCCAGCATCTCAGGTTAAACCTCACAACATGTCGTCAAACACCATGCAGCTAAAACAGTAACTGGGAGCAGGTTTACGGATTCTGCATACAAACGTGAACACAGAGCGCGGACCCGACGCGTCAGAGTCAGATTTTGATGTGTCGGCGGGTCCGCGCTGTGTTTGCCTCTTTTTTTTCCCGCTGGCTTCTGCAGCTGCAGGTTTCATAACTCTCTGTTTACATCTCTAATTAAGTCTCACATGTGTCAGCTTTCTTTTAATAGATACGAAATTATGGATATATACTGTTAAATGATCAGACTTGTAATATTTCTGACTGAGGCAAAACTTTCCAGATTCCAATCAAATTGAATCGGATCCTGTATCGAATCAAAATGATTCTACAAATCAGTGACGATGCAGCCGTACTCAGCTTCCTAAGCATTTTCCCTTTCCAGTTCACAATCAATCCCACCCCTAGGTCAAAAATATGTATAGGACAATTGGCCTAATCTAATATTTTGTATGAACCTGTCCAGCTGTCCAGTGATTAAACAACAAGTAGATGGAGGCAGGACTTCACAGCAGGGGCATACTCCATAATGTGCTGTGCATTATCATATGTATATTATATATATTGCTCACTTATTGTATTTACCAACATCAAGGAGTTATGAGCAAAGAAAGGCCACACCATAGTGCATGTTTAAATAGGGAAAGTTTATTGATCAAAATGTATTACGCAAATACGCATTACATTTTTTTCAGCCCCCCAATCGAGAAAACAAAACCAATTACATGTTCAAAGCAACGGAACGGTGGCCCAATATCAGAGAGAACTCCACTCTTGAGTGAGCAGTGATAATTGAGCAGTCCGTTTTATTTTGCAGATTCAAGCTGCTCTTCAAAATTTTCACCACCAGATGTCACCGGAGAGGACTGTGTTGAAAAGCTTCGAGTAATGAACCGTTTTTCAATACAAGCTTCAGTGCTTCGGAAAGCTTCATTTGGCCATCACTACTAAACATGAAATGACATACAAGGGTATATATAATGGCTGATCAGACCATTGTGACACATGAGGGGTAACAAACAAAACACAATCATAAATCACAAACAGCAGTACAATCTAGTTTGTTAATAAACTAAACACTAAAGAAGAAAATCAAAAACCCCATTAAACCCTAAACTCAACTATTTAATTAAATACAAATACTTTGTTTTTAAAGTAAAGAAAACACACATTTCCCCCCTTCAGCAGGAAGTGGTGGTGTGGTCCAATTATCTTCCTTTGTATTTAATGGTTTCAAACCCTGGCTACCATCTTTTGTCCGGCAACTCCCAGGGATGATGGCAGGTAAGAAATAAAAAGACAAAGGTTAGTCAGAAAGCAAAGAAATGAAGTAGTATGAATACATAAGTAAACTAAATGTGCGCGCTTACAAATAGAACAAATGTATCCAAACCAATCAATGAAGTTATTGGCAACTAAAATGTATTACTATGTTCAAAATGAAGAATGAAAATACAAAAGTTACTGACTTTAGAGTGTGGGCATGGGTTTGGCCATCACAATTCTGTTTGCATAATAAAACAATTGCATAGCAATATAACCTGAAAGTCTGGAAAATAAAATGCTTTTAAGAGATTACTTTGGAAGAGTATCTCCTTATCCATCAATTTTCAGTTGTTTGTTCTTTTTACTGTTTCGAGGCTGATTTCTGTTTCACTTCTAATTGCAGGCAGTTTGCCTTTACAAAAAGAAAGCAAAAAAACTACATCATTACAAGCAGAGACTGTGACAGGCTATCATTACCATGTTGATTTGAAACCAGGTGTTATGGGTAGGCTGAAGCTCATTGATAATGCAATGAACCTACACTCTCTCCTGCTAATGAAGTGTTAGTCACCAGCTGGCAAGAAGATCTCTGGATCAGTTTACCCTGCCCTACATGGCTCCTGTTGGTCCACCACCCAGAGCAGGGTTCACTATCTTGTGTACTGACTGGAGCCCCTGACAGTTTGGTGCCCAGCTTGCAAAACAGGCTTATGGTAAACTGAGTGCCACTTCTGTGGTGGGGAAGGAACCTGAACTGGTATGCAAGGTTGAGCGATACTAATCAGATCATTAGATTAGGTCTTGGCTCAACACACATTGGACTGGAAGGGAACAGAGTCCAGCTCCAGGAGAGAGGCACCTGATACTGGGGCTAAAAACAACCAGGTCATTGATCAGTTTTATCAACAATTGCCTGTGCCTGTATGGTCTGAGCATGTGAGTAAAGAGAGAGGCTGAACTTTAAATCGACCACCAACTGGTAGTTAGCTGGATCGGGTGTCACAGGAAGACGCTGAACGGGCCTGGTGTGCCATATTTCATAGTGAGGATGCATGCATGGAGCTGTGGATGTCATGGTGGTATTCCCAGAACCAGATGATATACACAGGTTAAGGAAGCTCAATAGGGCTCCACCAACTCCACCAGCAGGCCAAGTGGAGTTGAGGATGAATTGCTACCACAAGTGGAGGAGTTTAAATATCTCAAGGTATTGTTCCCAAGTGGTAGGAGAGTAGAGTGCAGACAGATTGGTACTGCATCAGATTACCAGCAACATGGACAATGTGCTGATCTGTTATGGAGAACAGAGCTGAGCACAGAACTGAAGCTGTTGAATTGCCAGTCAAACTACATAAGTTACATTATCCTACAGTCTTAAGATCTGGTATCTCAAAAGACTGAGATAATATATATATTAGCAATGAAATGAGCATCTTCCAAAGGTGGCTCCCTTAGAGATAAGGTGAGGAGATTAGTGATTAAGGAGGGAAATGCAGTAGAGTTGCTACTCCTTCAGCGAGACTCAGTCGAGGTGATTCAGGGATCTATAGAATGCCTCCTGGACACCTCTTGGCTGATGTGCTTCCCACATGTTCTGATGGGAGGAGCCAGACTGAAGACACACTGAAAGGATTATCTCTCTCTGTCAGCTTGATTAGAATTGATGTCTCCCTAAATGAGCCAGAAGAGAAGACATCCTGGACTACTCTGCTCCCCATACCAGACCTGGACAAGGAAAAGAAATTCAAATACCATCAAACCACAATAAATATATAGATCGAGTCAAGTCTATTGCTGTACTAAGTGGTTTTGAGTTATGGCTGTTTTCTTTCCACAAGGTTCACTCACAATGCAGGACGTCAAAAAAAAAAAAAAAAAGACAGACAACTTCAGCTTCTGAAGTCATTGCTGATTTATTTATTGTTTCAGACACACACCTCTCTCTCCCTCTCTCTCTTATGCAGTACGAAACAGTTCCTGAGCTGCATGCAGTCAAAGAAAATCTCATATATACTTGCAAAACCAGACACTAGGTGGAGCCAGAGAATAGCTTCAAACACTAAGCTCTTTATTGTTGCCCAAAAACTGCATAACTGGTTACAACTCAAAAGTGACAGTGAAATGTTATTTATACTAACAGGGAGTGTGATATATTTCAAACAACTGCAATATTAGGCAACGTTGAATAATCAACCACCAAACAAGGTTACAGCAAGTTCAACAGCAGTATAATCTAATTGTCACATCACACATTGTTGTTTAATTGGCATTTTCAGTTTTAAGTCTTAAGAAATCCAATATGGCTTAATTACTTACAGATTTAAACACTGCCCACCTTCTCATCCAGTTCTCCTTATGAAAGAAAATATGCCTATTTAGGTAACTCATGTGTGACCAAGTGAACCAATTAAATTGCAGCCCAAGCTGCCTACTCTATAATATCTAATCCTCTTACCCAGAATGCATTTCTCTTGTTCCACATGGAGCTGCAGGTGACAGTAACCTGAATGAGAACAGCCGTCTGACTGGCAGCACCAACGGACAATCAGACCCTCAGACCAGCTACAAGCTAACCGGAGACCAGTCACTAATGAAATACTAACACAACAAACACACACACTGCTACACACTGAAGAGAACCTCTAAGAAAGAGTGGATAATAGTGGCAGTACAGCAGTCTGCATGCATCATCTCTCATAAACAGATATGTTGTAGCATCTTCCTGGGGAGCTGGTACATTTAGATCTCGCAGTTATATCTGCAGTTACTCAAAGTGTTCTTACAGAAACATTTGTTTGTAAAGATGCCCAAAAATGCCTTCTTCTCAATCCTAGAAACAAATAAACAAACAAAATCCACAGTAAATTATTTTTTAAGGAATTCAGAAACCTATTTTTTCTCTAGAAAAAGTCAGGTTCTGAAATATATTGAAACATCTGTGCGATTATTATATTATCTTATGCCACATTATACCTCTAATGAAAGATTGTGAAATCTTTATGTAGTTTTAGTTTGCATTATTCTCCTGACTTAGAAGAAGATGATAACTATTACATTTATTTGTATTGCATTATACTGCTGATTCATAAGAAATACTGTTCTCAGAGAATCATGGCCTTGTTTGTCTGATTAGGAAGGAACAGAACATACTGCACAGGAAGCCAAGGTCATAACTTAGGCTCACTGAGATAGAAAGAATCTGGATGTTTAGGTTTTGTGACTGTGGAAGGGGGGCTAAAGCTATAAGAATGTGAAAAACGGTCAGACACTTCGAGATTTGGCGGACACCCTCCTGTCCACATCTCCCATCCAGATGGTTAATGCTCAAAAGTGTTTCATGGAATAATGAGAATTGTATGGAATAAAGGGATTGATGATTGAGCATTTATACACAGTGTGGTTCTTCCTTCAGCCCAAAGATCAAAGAATTGGAAGATTTTAACACATCTTAGTCCTGTACCCAAATGAGGCCTAGCCCTGGGGGACAGTCAGGAATTATTGAGTCAAAGTTTGCAGGGCTGAACACTCCTCACAAAAACAAACTGACTGCTGTATACACCTCTTAAGCCTGGTCTCATCTTACGCATGTATTAATAGTAGCTTGCGACCTAGCCACGTTCCCCCTGGTAGACAACCTATCAGCAAGTAAAAAATAGCTCCTGGCCTGTCTCTTCACAGCTCTGGACACTTTCTCCTGGATATAAAAGTTAATGAGAAAGAAAATTAATTAAAGAGATACTGTATTAACTATTGTGTTTTGTAGTAGTAGTGTATACTCTAACAGATGGAAGAAATGTAACTGGGGCAATAGAGCAACTACGTTAAAACATGTTCCTTCATTCTCACAAGAGCTCTGTCAACTGAAATCAAACTAAGCAGTTTCATCTCAACTTAAGCCTGAAACAGTCCAACAAATTACTTAACCTTCATAATCAAGCCAACTAAAAATTAACTGAATTTGCAAATGCTGAAGTGACCAGGCCATTATTCTCAGACCAAGCCAGTGGTGAATACAGGGCTGGACCTAGGATTTTAAATGAGATTTTACATATAGCCCCCCCCCCCCCCCCCCCCCCCCCCAAAAAAAAAAAACCATCCAGCACAAACATTAAATCACTCACACTTCTCATAAATAAATGAAGATGAACACATGTAGAAGCCTGTGGTGCCTCAGTAAAGTTCGTTTGAGGAGGGAGTACATGAGTCTGAAGTTTCAGACGATGTTTCCTCAGCAGTCGTCATGCCAGCTAAAGTAGAAAAAGTACTGTACCAGTACTTTAGTACGGTACAGTCAAAGATCACTCCTAAATTTCTTGCAAATGATTTTTTAAAATAGTTTTCTAAGGGACCAAGGTCATAATGGTCACAAGGACCAAAGACAGTGACCTCAGTTTTCTGTTCATTTAAATTGAGAAAGTTTAAAGCCATCCATGTCTTAACATCTTTTAAAACCAGACTGTACAACTTTTGACCCAAAAAAAAGCAATTTCGAGATTGGTCTGTAATTTGATAAAACTGTTGAGACCATAGTCTGCTTTTTAAGAATAGGTTTCACCACAGTATGTTTGGAGTCAGATGGAGCGGACCCAGACTGAAGACTGGGTCTGCTCCATCTCTGAGCTTTATTGAGGAGAATGGAAAAAAACTACAGAATGTTTCTCCACTAAATTACGATCTTATTAAGAGTTACCAGCACAATAAAACAGGGAATGCTTTCTGAATTGGCTTCCTTGTCAGTGCCAGACTAATGTATGAGTGTGTAATGGCCCTTGCCAGTTGTGATATCTCATGTTAAATATGTCACAAACACTCATCTACCTTTCTGTATAAAGTTGAACTTTAAAAGGGTAAGAGTATCACAGATAGTGACACAATAGCAAAGAGTTAACCTTTGATACTTTGCTGCCAGAGATTTTAGGGATTTTATCATGAATGTTCAGTCTGAGTCAGAGATATCAGGAAGGACACGCCTGGTATTTCATTCTGTCTGTGGTTCCTTAAAGCTACAGTGCTTTAATCAATCATTACACATTTATCAGATATACCAGTGGCAGACCTAACAAATTTTACATGGGAGCAAAGGAGGGCCAGAGGCGTAGGTGTGCTGTCTGTACTGCAAATCCTTTCACCTTCACAACACTCTTCACTTATTATTCCTTCAAGATATCCCCTACTCCATTTCTCTTCCTATCACCACCATGGTAGACCTACTTGAATCTGCTGCCAATGCTCCTGGTCATGCTTCCTTCTACCTGGTCACCCTCCCACAAAATAAATATCTTCCTTCTTTCCATCATGTCAGTATAATATGAGCCCCTGTTATTATTTTATTTTATTTTTATTTATTTTATTTTTTATGCAAGTGTTCACCTTTGGAACTAAGACATTCAAAAGGTTGTTGTTCCTCCTCTTCTGTGGAACCAGCTTGGATTGGGGAGATAGACTCTATCTCACTTTTAAGATTAGGCTTAAAACCTTTGCTAAAGCATATAGTTAGGGCTGGATCAGGTGACCCTGAATCCTCCCTTAGTTATGCTACAATAGGTGCAGGCTGCCGGGGATTCCAATGATGCATTGATTATTTCTTCTTTAGTCACCTTTCTTACTCACTATGTGTCAATACACCTCTCTGCACTGAATCATACTTGTTAGTAACCTCTGTCTCTCTTCCACAGCATGTCTTTTATCCTGTCTTCCTCCCCCAGTCCAACCAGTCGCAGCAGATGGCCCCACCCCTCCCTGAGCCTGGTTCTGCCTGCAGTTTCTTCCTGTTAAAAGGGAGTTTTTCCTTCCCACTGTCGCCAAAGTGCTTGCCCATAGGGGGTCATATGATTGTTGGGTTTTTCTCTGTATCCATTTTTGTACGATCTACTGTACCTCACCCTATCATCTGGCAACGCTCAGTTTCCTCAGGTGAAAATCATGTTTCTCAGCCCAAACTTGTTTCTCAAGTTTGGGCTGGAAAATTGTTTTTTTTCTCAAGTCCATTCTCTTTTCTGGCATGCAGCTGAAAGGCATATTGTCTCTTTTTCACTTGAACTGAACCCTAGACCAGTGAATGTTTTACAACAAAGCTTTGTAACTTTTAATCCTTTAGCCTATATTATGCAACTTGACCTTTATACTCCCGTACAACGTAATACATCCCCACAAACACTCACATCAGAGCTGAGATCCTAAACCTCTAAAACCCTTTCTGAACCTCTAATAATTTCTAATAATATCAGAACTTATCTGAGATCATAGAGGATAACAAATCCACGATGTATTTGTGAGAGGACCAAAATACAGAGGATGAAAAAAAATCCCTCAAATTACAAATTAATTGAAAAAATTGCAAGTTCAGATTCACAACTGTGTTTATAACCAGGTTTTTCAACAAACTGGTATATTTTATCTGAATGTCAGGAGTTAGACCGCACTCGAAGCACAGCCGATCTAGTCATATATCTATAAATACTTGCACCTGTTCTTGTTTCCATGCTTCGCCATCTTTGCCCTTTTTCAGACAGCAGCTTTTAGGTTTACAGCACGACAAGAATTGAATATTGTGAACTTTGGTCACTAAAGTTTCACTGATAAGATGAAGTCTTGCCTCATAGTACTGCACTGCCTCTAAATAGCCCAGCCTCTGAAGTGAGTATCACATGACAGCTGTTTTTCTTTCAGTTGTTTTTCAGGCTGAAGAGGTGAACAGAACCTTAAGATAATGATTGTGGTCAAGTTTCGAGTGGTTGTGGTGGTCTTTTTTCTAAGCTTCTTCTGGACTTTTGCCAATTGTGGTAAGTGACACTATATTTATGCTTTGTCTGACCTTGTTCTGCTCGAAACACCGATGAACACTAACCTCAATAACATGTACTGTCTGTTATGTACCAAAGCTTTCAGTTATTAGTGTAATGCCTCATCAAAGTGGATGTGACCTCATTATAATCTGTGGTACTTTAAGCTTTAAAGATATATATATTTTTGTAAATGTGGTTCTGTGTTAATGATTAAAGGAAATCAAGTAAAATGATATTCACTTTGAGATCAGAGAAATAAATTCCACTGACACTGTGAGATAAGATAACTTGACACAAAAATAATACTTTCCACAGTAAACTGGGTCAGGTATCCTTTAATACGTAACAACTAGTTTGCTTGGAAAATAATGTTTAGTAACAATTTTAAAAAAATCCAAAACGGTGATAGTTAACCATTAGTTAAATTGGTCTCAGTGAACTTTGGTCAAGTTCAAATCAAACACAGTGTTTATTGAGCAGTTAGAAAACTTTAAATTATTATTTTGTAAGGTTTAAAAACAGTTTCATATAAACGACTTGGTTTTTCGTTTTGTATGTAGTCATCTCCTCCGAATGTAACCAAACCTGCAAGGAGACATTCTCAACAATCTCTTAACATTGTTTAATGCTTTCAGTTTCCCAATCTATATATACACACAAACAATCACACACACACACACACACACACACACACACACACACACACACACACACACACACACACACACACACACACACACAAACAATCACACACACACACACACACACACAAACAATCACACACACAAACAATCACACACACACACACACACACACACGCACACACACATATATATGGCATATTAATTAATGTTCAGATGTGGTTTGTGATCAAAAACAGTGTCAGTTGTCAGTGAGATTAGAAAAGTACTGTTTACATGTGAACCACCCAATGACCGTAATGAACGTAAGCTCTTTGTCATTCTTTAGATGAACATTTCAAAATCCCTGCCTGAATCTCTGCCATTTACTAAAATGGCTGCTAACTGGTGCGACTTGCTTGGACAGGTTAAAACTTATTATCTAAAAACCGTTGGCTTATACTTTTTATGACTAATCATAACCAAGCAGTGAGTTGAAAAGGAAAAGCATGGCGTCAAAATGTAATAGGGGGTCTGAAATGAAAGTTGAACTCTAGCCTCCAGATTGATCGGTGGACTATTTGAGTCTAAACAGTGTTTGTACTTTTCCTTATCCTATTTCATTCTTTTTAATCTCTTAAAGCATATCGCACACACAAAGAGGTTTGCACAACATTTCTTTTTTCTCAGTGTTTCATACTAATATTGGCGGGGAGGCCTGTGGGCACGGCTAAAGGCTAGTCCGTTTAAACCACCACTCCCGACCATATTCCTCTCCAATGCCCGTTCAATCCGTTACAAACTGGATGAAATACGTCTCATTGCACTGAAGTCACACTGGGTTAAATATTTACACTTGGGTTTTAAGGGGTATTTGTTTTTTGTTTTTTTGTTTTTTTTACGGGTTGTACGGAAGCCCCAAACGCAATTTCATTGTTCTTTGACAATGACAATAAATAAATACTTGACTACTTGACTAGACTTGACCACTCACTGAGTAACTTGGTTGACACAGAACACATGATTGTGACCTGCTTTGAAGTTAGATAAATTTATAATTTATCATAACATTTATTTCTCTATGTATTCCTAAAAAGGTACCCTTTCATTTCCAGGCTCATACATAGGTCAAAGCATCATTTAATTTTAGCAATTAAAAAAAAAACATCCCTTAGTGTCCTTGTAATGATCTATGCCAGAGCACTAGAGCAGGGGTCCCCAATCTCAGTCCACGAAGGCCGGTGTCCTGCAGGTTTTAGATGTGTCCTTGATCCATCACAGCTGATTTAAATGGATAAATTACCTTCTCAACATGTCTTGAAGTTCTCCAGAGGCCTGGTAATGGGCTAATCATGTGATTCAGGTGTGTTGACCCAGGGTGAGATCTAAAACCTGCAGGGACACCAGCCCTCGTGGACTGAGATTGGGGACCCCTGCACTAGAGTGGAGTCTGTCCATTACTCAAACCTCAGATTCAGGATGCTTCACGATATTGAAGGGTGCACAGAGTTTGCCCAACCAGTCTAAATGTGGTTTGTAGATGTGGTGAAGGCATTTGACCATTGGATCCAGGGTTTTGAGTTGGAGATGTTTGGCATTTTTCTAATTATGTATGTTCGATGATCTTTGTATTTTGGTTCTGTATTGTTATTCAGCCTCTGGTTACAGCGTTATGTTTACATTCCTGGTGCTTATTATGATACTGTTTTCTGTGCCTTGTGTTTCCTGCTTGCTTTAGGTGTGGTAAGCTTCTTTTGTATTCATGCTTCGTCCAGTCTGTGTCAAGCTTGTCTCTCTTAGTCATGGTTTCAGTGTTAGTTATTTCCTGATTTATTTTGGTGATTTCTTGTCCCTTTTGCTTTGTATTCAGTTCTACTCTCTTTATCTGCACTTGATTTCAGTTGTTCGTACATAAACTACTTATTCCCTCACTGTCCTCTGCCCATATGTTGTCTCAGTCTCCGTCTGCTCTTTGTCGTGTTATTCCACATGGCTGTGTCTTTCCATGTGTGTTTTCTAAGTAGACCTGAAGTTTCAGATTATTTGATCCAGACCTGCTTTAACTTGTACTTTGTTTAACCCTGGAGAACCCATGGGGTCAGAGCCGACCCCATTGGTTTTCTAGGGAAACCATGGGGTCAAATTTGACCCCATGGGTTCTCCAGGGTTAAGTTCAGCAACAAAGTTCCTTTAAGTTTACCCCTCAGCCTTGATAGAAATGGTTTTGTCTGAGACATTGAGCAATGGCCTTCAGCTTGTATTTGGGCAGCTCACAGCTGAGTGAAAAGTAGCTGGCATGAGAATCAGCAACTCTGAGGAAATGGCTCTCAGCTGAGTGCTCAGTCTGGATCAGTAAAGGCTCGGTGCACAAAGGGAAAGAGATTAAATATCTTGAGTTTAAATGAGTGGGACGACTGAAATGGGATATTTAAAAACTGGTGTGATGTCTGTAGTGATGCAGATAACATATCGATCTTTTGTGGTAAAGAGAAAGCTTGTTGGTTGGTTTTACTAAATACTCCACAAAAATTCTATACATTTTATACACCCCACAAACAGTTAAATATGTCACAAGAGGCCTAAACAATAATAAATCACTCACTGCTTTTGCTTAAATGAGGCCTTATTGATTTCTCTGAACCTGATGTTTTACAGATGCAGCTGTCTCCTGTGATTTGAAGGAAAACTGCATCTTACCATGTCAGTTTCCGCCTGGTCCTGAAGAAGTCATCCACTGGATGACAGAAAACATTGCTGTCCACTCGTTTTACTACAACAAAGATCAACTTGGAAGCCAGAACCAGCGCTTCAAAGGCAGGACGTCAATCTTTAAGGACCAGATCTCCAGTGGAAATGCCTCACTACTGCTGAAAAATGTGAATTCTCAGGATGGGGGCAGATACAAGTGCTACACCAGCACCACCAGAGGAAACCAAGAGTTGTTCATCCAGCTGACTGTGGACGGTATGAAAAACACACAGAAACTAAAGGAAATAAAGCTAACATGACTATACTACAAATAATCATGTTGGTATTTAGAGAAATTAAAGAACTTATTAAGTCAGCAATGATTTATTTTTGCAGTTATTACACAAACCAGACTTAATTCAAACTTTTAGTCCTGTCTTAAATGAGAGAAAAGAAGGATAGTGTGAGCCGGAATATGCAGGATAACAATCAACTGTCATGAAGCTTTTTTATATGTCTGTTGTCATACAGTAATTTAAATATTTGACCCAAATATCTGCTGGCTACATGGAAAATCCCCCAAAATGTTCATGGCTGGTTGTTTTGTTAGGTAGACATTTTAGGTATTTCACAGAAGCCACACGGCTAACGCCACCTGCTCCTCAAACTGGAAGTGCTTCATTCTTCACATGCTTTTAAACTGCTTTCCCGTCCAAGCTGTTAATCTTTTACTAGAAAAGAAAATCTGTGAACCTCAGCGAACGTGATTTTTACATAAGTTAATAGACCTAAAAAAAACACAAAAGAAAAACTGCAGCTAACTTGAAAAATACTTTCAGGGCATGTTGCTTGTTTTCTTTACTGGATTTAGTTTTTGGAATATTGTGTTGCGCTGTCTGCTAGTGGACAGAAACATTTAGCTGATAAGATTACATTTCCAGACCATAGTTGATACAGCATTCTTACACTGCTGCAAATATAGATACAGACACCTCAGACAGTTTTAGTGTATGAGAAACTGAAGCAAAGGACACAGCAAAGGGACACCTGCAAATATCTGAGATCTTAAGTTTTAGCCCACTCTCGTGTTATAATCATGTTTGCTCCCCATCTTCAACGTTGGCTAAAACAAAACCGAACAAAGAGAAAAACATGTTGCATTTCTACTTAAATGAACAAACAAAGGCTGAGCCGAAGCTGTCAGTTTAAAGAGACAGAGACACCTATCCGCCCTTTTTTAATTACTTTATAGTACGGAAACTATAATCATGCCTAAACAAAAGTCATAAAAACAATCTTGTCATTTACCTGTAAGACCGAAAGGCTAAAGTGCAAATACTTGAACACCACACCTTGTTTGAGATTTAAATGTACAGTGTGTATCTAATAAAGATCCAGTTATTTGATTCTTGGACTGTACTAGTGTCCTTCACATGATTTTAAATAAGCCATACTTATTCATGCTGGGCTTTGTTGTAGTCCCTCAGTTTACCCACCTGTAAGCATTTGGCTTACAGGGAATACCTGTCCATGTACCAGCCCAATTTAACTGTAACTTTGGCCAACTTAAATATTCACCAATGTGACAGTGTAATAGATCCACTTTGAACTCAGTTGCTCAACAGAGTTTGTCCTCATGCTCGTTGTATTCACTGAGGTTCTCTTTTTTTAAATATTATTATGTTTTTTTTACACTTTGCTGTTGTTAGATAGTGACAGTGAGGATGAGGATGGACAGGAAAGCAGGAAGAGAGAAGGGAAAACATGCAGCAAACGGCCACAGGTCGGCCCAACCCGGGCCACTGCTCTCTGGCCGTACAGCATGTGGTCACCTGCAAACCCACTGAGCTAAAACTTTTCTCTGTTTTTTTTTTCAGTTCCAGTCCAAAATGTTTACATTGAGCAGTCAGGAGAAAGCATCATCTGCAGGTCAGAGGGGATCTCCCCTGAACCTACGCTCACCTGGTCTACAGATCCTTCTTCCTTCATTGAGCCAAAACCCCATGTCCAGCAGAACGGACAACTTTACAGCATCAGTAGTTCTCTGACACGCTCAGAAATTGATGCTGGTTTAAATTATATCTGCACTGTCAGCACAAGAAAAAGCAGAAGAACAGCAACTTTATTTAAACTCAGTGAGTATCTGAGGAAGAGTCGCAGTAACTATACAAACTTGTTTGTGTATTTGTCTTATTTTTTGGACTCATTTATTAGAATCACAGTTAATGACCAGATATTTTTAGAAACTGGAATCAATTTTTTTTTATGTCACATGTACTTTTCTTTGATATCATTTCAGCTAATGTCACTGGTTCTGAGTCTGAAACAACAATCCAGTGCTCTGACTCAAAAAGTCCTGTAACTCGTTTCATCTGGAGATTCGACCACAGTCAGATCATCGTGACTGAGAGTGAAGCTGGAGGATCTTACACAGCTTCAGAGGAGTGGAGGCCGTATGTGAAGAGTGTTTCAGAGACAGGAAGCCTCACACTACAGAACCTATCTACAGATAAGAAAGGAATATACACGTGTGAACTCATTAATGTTGATGAGACACTAATAAAAAATACTTTTCTTCAGATTACAGAAGGTATGATCAAGTCAGGGAATAAGGAAAGCTTCTTTGAGTAGAAACTGTTTCATGTTTGTGTATGGTCTGAAAATGTTTTACGTTTTTTCCCCCTATTTTCTTTATTGATTTTGAAATATCACTTGTTGCTTGTTGTTTCACTACTATTGCTACAACTCCATTTATTATTATTATGATTTCTGTGTTCTTCAACTAGTGTAACAAGCAAAGGATGCTTATAGTGTTTGTATTGGGGTAAATTCATGTGGCTTGATTTTTTTTTTCTATCTACATCATGGAGACCCTGAAGAAAAAGTTAGTGAGTTATCAATATAAACACTGAACCAATTACACTGACATTAACTTAAAAATGTAAGTAGTTTTTTTGGTAAAACAAAAGTTCCTTCTTAGTTTAACACTGAGTGGTTGCTTTTGTTAGACTGATTAAGTACATTTTAAAAATTATTCCCTGCAGACATTGTAAAATGAGGCCTAATTATAGATTAAAACAAATACAAGGCTGAAAAGTCGTCACAACTCATGAAAAGGATAAAAGTAAAACATTTAATGTAAGCAGAGACATAAATCTGACCTTGTTTTTGAAAGCTGCATCAACTGCAAAATTTTCTTTTTCAGAGAAATCACGTAGTAATGCCATGATCATAGGTGTGGTGGTTGGAGTAGTTGCAGTCATTGCTGCCATAGTGCTGCTGCTTGTCTGCAAAAACAAAACAGGTAAAACACTGTTCTGGCTCCTGCTTCTAATTTATGGTTTATACTTTATTTATTGATTTATTGACAATAATGTCTTTTACACTTTTGCTTACAGCCGAGAAAAACAAAAATAGGGATGACAAGAAAAACGAAAAAGAAAGCACACCTGCTGAAAAGAAGAGTTTGTCTGGAACTGTTTAGTGATTTAATGCCCGCAAATCTCTAATGGAGCCACTGATGAGAAACTAAAGATGATGATGGACAGAGGCCGGACAGTGAAGTGAAGTTTTTTTTCATAAAAATAAAAAGTATTCTGACTGAATGCTTTCAGTCACAGTTTTAAAGACTTAACCAAAGGTTGCTGTATCTACACTGTTTAATGAAGGAGAAAGACACATTGCACTTTGACAAAAAGGGTGCCACAAGACATAATTCTACAGTACAAAATGCTGTACTACATTTCCTTGATGGGAGAGACTTGACAGACAGGATTATAGTGACTGAGTCATCACATCTTTAAAATAAAACAAACAGAAAAACACTGAAAACACATTCTTGAAAACTCAACGTTTGGGGTACTTTCTCATTCTTTTTACTAATCGTTTTGATGTCAACGCGTCAAAAAGAAGAAAAGAATATGGAACAAAAAATATTTGACTACGTGCTCTGATTAAGCTCTGGGTGCTAAGTCATATGGGGTGAACAGAAATTACACAGTTTTCTCCTGGAGTGTCCATCCATCCGGCTACTTATTCCAGCAACTACAGGGCAAGAAGCAGGGACAGGTCGCCAATCTGATGTAGGGCTAACACAGAGAGACAAACCACCATTCACACTGGGATTCATACCTGTACACAATTTAGAATTAGCAGTTAACCTAACCCCACTAACAGTCCCTTTGGACTGTTGGAGGAAGCTGGAGTACCCAGAGAGAACCCTTAAAGACACACTTGTATGTTTTGGATACTTCCTAAAACAATATATGAAAGTAATGAGAAAGTGGCCACTTTCACGAGTAAATCATATAAGCCTGATATGATTTACTATATGAAGCAAGCTAAATCTGATGCAAGACTTTTATGTTTTTTTCTATGTGAACAATGTGAGAAACATACTTTGCCGCACCTGCTGTTACTCTTTATTTGTATTTGCTGATTACTGTATACATGTATTTGATATATGGATGTAAATTAAGATTTTAAAAGTTAGATGAAGTTCAGTCTTTATATGAGACATAATCTGACTGGAGTCTGATTAATGTTGTACATATTACAGAGACATAATGTTGCAGTGATAGCTCCTCTTTGTGGAGCTACAGCTATGAGTATGAAAAAACTACTACAGTAGTCATCTTGTTTGGTTTCCAGATATAGAAGTTCAGTGAACAGATAAATAATGAAACCAAATGTATGATAGAAAAAAAACCCTCAGGGAGAAATACTTTATATTATATATTTAAAATGAATAATGACAAGTTGATCAGTCAGTTTCATAGTCACTTCCATTCTTTGCTTGTTAGGTTTGGATTCAAAACACTAAGACTGCAACAGCTTGATGTCATGGAAGCATCCATGTTTCAGACATACAGTCTGTGGTGAAAAGTAAACAGCATGATAAATGAAAAACAAACAAAACAACAACAGCTGTCACATGATTGAATAAAACATACAACCAAATGCAAATCCTTTTAGATCTGCATTCTTCTCTTCTTACAAATATGCCTGAAAGAGAACAAGACAGATGTTTATGTTAAGGTGAAATGTTTTTTTTAATATTATTTTATTAGTTTTGACTGTAAAAGTAAAGCTTTTCTCATTTTCTCTTCCTTCTTTTGCTGCAAGTTTAAAATTACTACTTAAACAATGAATTACAAGCACAAGTACTGTTTAAATGTAAATATTATGTATTAAGTTAAATTTTTTTGTTTTTACTTTTTAATAATATTAGAGAGAATTATTCATTACATTTTGCAAAAAATCTGACTTTAAATATTATTAATTATTAAAATATTTTACCCTTGGTGTTTTAATTGTTTCTATAAGTGCATTTAAGGTTTTATTCATAAAGTGTTTAAAGGTACTCAGAGAGGGTAACCAAGACAAATTTTTGTCAATCTTTTGCAAAAACACTGGATTACTGGATTCTGAGAGCTCATTCTGATCCAAATATTAAAATTGGGGTGAATTAACATATCTCATCCGGAGATTCAACTAAAGCCAGATGATTATGACACAGAGCTAAGGGAGCTTACTCAGCTTCAGATGAATGGGGTCAATGTGTGAAGGATGTTCCAGAGTCCGAGAGCTTCATACTGTAGAGCTTATCTTCAGATCAGTAAGAAATATTTGCGGACTCACAAATGCTGACAAGACATTTAAAACAAACACCTTTCTTGAAGTTATGGACGGTAGTATTAAATCATTTTTTTAAAAATAACATGGATGTTCCACTATACATTTAAGGGCAAAAAAATGTTCCACAAAAATTTTTATCAGTCAACTGTTGTGAAAATCTGAAATAAATTGAGGTGAACACAGCCGGTTTGTCTTTGGGTTTTGCAAAGAAGTCAAACAACAGTAGAGACAGTATGGCAACAGCCTGCATGTTTTTGAACAAAGAATAATTGCAGCATGGATTCATTAGCAATCATTCAGGATATTTCAGCATTTAATGCTTGTGCAGCTCTGGGATAAAAGCAGCTTTTCAGACTGTTTGTCCTTGTTTTAATTGATCTACACAAACTGCTTGATCCATTATGGTATTATGTGTACATAATAGGTGAATTATGTTTAATTTGCTTCTTTAGTCTTCTTAATAATTCAAGTATGTAGGGTATATGCCTCAGGCAAGAGTAAGGAAACTTAGTATAAGTATTAATGCCTTTACACACTGGACAAGTAATATTTCTGTAAATATTTTGTGTTTAAAAATATTCTTCAGTCTCACCTATTCTTAATGTGGCTATTCACAATGACTCCGTAATTTCACAGGACATATTTGTGACATTTGTTTTTTGAACAAAGCTTGATTTTTCCTGATATATAAACAGAACACAAAAATAAGACAGATCTGAATGAATGAAATATTCTTACTAAATACTTTATTCATTATATAGTTAAATGTGCGCCGAACAAAATCACACAAAAATTATCAATGGAAATCAAATGTAGCTACCCATGGAGGTCTGGATCCAACTTTGATGTAATGTCCTTCAAACAAGTCAAAATGAGGTGCAGTAGTGTGGTGGCCTCCATGTGCCTGTATGACCTCCCCACAATGCCTGGGCATGCTCCTGATGAGGTGGCAGATGGTCTCCTGTGGGATCTCGTCCCATACCTGGACTAAAGCATCCATCAACTCCTGGACAGTCTGTTGTGCAATGTGGCGTTGGTGGATGGAGCAAGACATGATGTCCCAGATATGCTCAATTAGGTTCAGGGAACGGGCGGGCCAGTCCACAGCATGAATGCAATCATCTCGCAGGAACTGCTGACACACAGCAGCCACATGAGGCCTAGCATTGTCTTACATTAGGAGGAAGCCAAGGCCAACCACACCAGCATATGGCCTCACAAGGAGTCTGAGGATCTCATCTTGGTACCTAATGGCAGTCAGGCTACCTCTGGCATTTCTTTGGGAGGGCTGTGCCCCCCCCTTTGCACAAAGGTGGAACAGGAGTCTTTTGCATAAGCAGATTATTTTAGTCTTTTGCATAAACGGATTCGACCACTCAGATAACTGCATTGGCAACAAGTGTGCTCAAAAACTTGCACCGGTGATATAAATAAATATTAAAAAAAAAAAAAAAAAAGTAAAATTATATATATAAAAAACCTCAGACACAGCTATATTAGGGTGACCCACCGTCCCCTTTTCCCGGACAGGTTCATTGTTCACGTTCCGTCCGGGGCGTCTGGAGGGTTTTCGAGATGGATAAAAATGTCGGTGTTTTCATATATTCCGATAGAGGACCCATGTGTGTGAAGTCATCCCCGAACCGCTGCTTTGTGAGTGCTTGTTCTGCGCTCACAAACGGGACAGACAGCGCGCAGCAACGCGCCCAATCATGTTTAAAAGATCCCAACGGCCAAGTGCATCTTTTCAGACGAACTGCAAAAAAAAAATTTCCTTCGTAAAGACCGAGTAATGGTAATTTTTCTTATGCAGATGAAGCATTATTTCATATATAGTCAACCCTAAGCTATATGCCGATCCAGTTAAATCAACTTCCTGAAATGCTTTTCTCTGTCTCTTTAGATGTGGTCCCAACTCTGTCTCCTCACAAGAGACTCACCAGCGGATTAAAATCCCCAAATGGACATTTCTGTTACACGCTCCTGATGTTCGCACACAGACGTGCGACAGTAGTTACCCCCGTCAAAAATTGTTTCCCCATTCACGGGAGCGCGCAAAGTAGGAGGAGCCACTTGCCCAGCTCCGTTCTGTACGCTACTTGTCACTGATCTGCAGTCGACGCGATAAAGAGTAAAAGCTGGAAAACAGCAGACTCGATGAATTTAATATTAGTTTCGTGATATTGTAATGTGCCGTGTGGAAGACAGTTTACCTTATAATGTACACTGAAATAACCTGCTGGGAATACTTTGTCTAGAAAACGACTTTGATACTATAATACTGTAAAACCAGATGCGATCATGGAAACACGTCGCTCTCCAGTGAATTTACACTCGGTTTACACTTTGTAGCGAAGCTATCACGAATGAGTTTATTTGCAAAATCAATCTCAGTATAACCAATAAGTACAGTAAATTTGGAGAAGATGTCTTATTCACAGCAAAAGTTATGGAGGGATACAGATTTTATCAGGCTGTGTGGCATCGGCTGCCAAAATGTGTGCCCCCCCCCCCCATCTGTAATCCATATTGCCTTTGCCATCACAAAGGGTATATTTGCCAAATAAGTCACAGTATAACCAATAAGTACAGTAACTTTGGAGACCATGTCTCATTCACAGCAAAAGTTATGGAGGGATACAGATTTTATCAGGCTGTATGGCATCGGCTGCCAAAATGTGTGCCCCCCCCATCAATAATGCACCTTGGCGTTGCTATCACGAAAGAGTTTATTTGCAAAATAAATAACAGTATAACTAATAACTACAGTAACTTTGGAGACCATTTGGTTTTTTAGACTTTTTAATTTAACATCTACATCTATATATGTAGATATGTGTTCTCGACAATGTGTGCCATAAGAACACTAGCTGTGGACCTTTAGTGTCAACTATGTACAAGCGAGACAAATAAACACATCTTCTGGTGGTGGGCTTTTCACGCAGAGCTGGTGGAACCACCGCAAACACATCTCACACTGAATCTGTAAAAAAATAAATAATTACAAATCCCAATGTTAAAATTTCATTTATGGGAATTGATCATAACATTTAGCAGTCTTTCTTGATGTCATTACCCATTTGTTGTCAGTTTCATGCTCTTCTTCCCCGCAGAAATGACAGATGTTTGTCAAGTCATCTGTTTTAAAAAGTGAAAAAATAGCACATAGAGTATACTACCTACTGCACTTATTACTTCATTCAAACAACTATATGGTTTGTTTCTACAGCCATCATGATGAAAATATTCATGATGTGAGAACACTGAATGGTGGAAAATGAGTTACCTGTCTCTAGGAGAAGAGTGGTGGCAATTTGCAGCCTGTGTGTGTTTATGGCCTTTTTTGTAGACAGAAAGTCTATTGACTCTTTTCGCAAGATCTTTTCAGCAAACTGAAAAAGAGATTCGAAGATGACTAAATAGGCTAATATCGTAAATGTTATTTTATAGTAATTTGTTTCCTGTGAATCAATTTCTTTCTTTTATTGTGTAATTATCTTATATTCCTTTTCCTGTCATTAACATTTATTACAACACAACATTTCCAATATTCTCGTATATATGTATGTATTACGGTTAAGACTCGTACTTTCAATGCAAAGACTCCACATGAGGTAGCGTCCACTTGTTTTGGGTGTTTGACTGTGTCACAAGTCCATCTTGAGACGTTGCATCCTTTTTTTCGCATGAATGCCCTGAAAGACAAGTACAATAAAAACAAATAACATGTTTTAAAATTTTGGTGACACAAGAAGGTGAACAGTATGGAGAGCTTAAGTGTCTGTTGAACATCAAGTTAAGAACTGACCACATGTTTTGTTAAAATCATTACTTTTTAAAAGTCTACAACGCATTTCCGTGGACAATTACTTCTGCTTTTTTTCCCGTTTCCGCCCATGATATAGAAATCAATCACTTACACAGTACACTTTGAAGAGATGTGGAGGAGGAGCAAAGATGAAATTCACACATGTATAACCTATGTGAAATTATTTTAGACATTTGTCTGATGTTTTAGTGCTAAACCTCCGCAACACTTTATGCAACTACTAAACATTATTCTCCCCATGCTATATTTTCTAATGTAAAAACATCATCTCATACAGACATCAGGTCCTCAAATAAACATTGAAACATGGGGAGACTTCTCTTTAAAGGCAAAATTAACCCATAACACCACAATATCAGAAGGCCAACACAAAAATTCAAACCTGTTGCTGCTATTTTTTTAATTTTGAGTGCCAATTTTTTTTTAATTTTTTTTGATTGACATCATACTTATAATTGTCATAATAAACACATAAATAACAACAGCAACAAAGCGTTTAATAAAGGGTCAAAATAAATTTCAACATTTATCCTTACCTTGTTGATTCCAAACAATTTTGGATACCTTGTTTAGTTTCTCCGAGTGGATCAAGATACAGTGACTTCTTTTCTTGTGGGTAAATGACCTACAGTAAAATTATGTGGAGAATTACATGTAATAATTCAAGAGTTAAGATTATCTGCATGCCATGCATTTGTCTTATAAAACTGATTTGATGAATATTGTAAATGCAATTATTTTTTTACCACTAATGTCCAGTGATGATGTTCATTTACAATTCCCAGAATGACTTCATGCTCCATGGGTTTGATCTTAAATTGAAACAAAACAATAAAAATATTCACTTCAGAAAGAAATGCAATAACATGTTGTTTAGAGTCCTTTTTTATTAAAGCAATTTATGATATATTATATATCATCCACTTATAAAGTACTGTGCGAAAGCCATGATTCACCCCTCATTTCTTTAACCTGTGCAAGAAGCTGGACTATCTTATATTTTTTATAAGTGGTTTTGCACATTACTTCCTCCAAGACTAATAAAGGTCTTTCTAAGGATTTTTTTTGGACATGGAGTTCATTTTCAATCATTTTCAATGCGATCCTTTTACCATCTGCAGAATAATGTTTAATGCTTTCTTAAGCCTCTTTAACAGTGACGTAAGAATCACTTGATAATAAAAAGGTACCTATTAAAGAGATGAAGCAGTGTTGATGATTTCAAAAGAGATATTAGCCCAAATGTTTGAAAATTTCAAATCAAGCATTGATTGGAGTGTGTACAAAAAGAGGAGGAAACCAGACAAGCAGAGAACAAAAGAGAACTGTCAAGTCTGATAAACTATCCACATCTACTAACCCCAGTCTCAATTTATTCTTTCAGCATAAGCTGTTATCCAATCTAAATCTGGATGTGGATATGATCAGAGGTACTTAAACAATACACACAAGATTCTTTCTAGAGATACCTACCTTGAGTCTTGGAGCTTTTCTCTTCCAAATGGCAGTCATTGAAAATGAATCAATGAATGCTGCTTTTGCTGAATTATGACGATTGCATTGTCTCACCATGATCTCAAGATATGCATTAATAGACTGCGAATACAAAATGTAAACATTTGTTAACTGTTGTCAATGAATAAAACACTGATAGTTGCATTGTTGTCAGTAAAGATCAATGTACCTCACTTTCCAACTCCATGTCTGGACCAATTTGTTGGATATCCCAGTAGAATAATTTGTAAGCACCAATTCTGGAGAGTAGAATGTGAGGACTCTTTCCAGCCCAGGCATCCATTATATCTACAAAAAGTAATGAGAAAAAGAGATAAGTCAGCAGGACTAAATGTAAATCAAAATTTCAAATGCATAATTTCTTATGTAGTTGTCTGACAAAAGACGTGTTTCAGGGTAAATACTTTTAAGACGCTGATAAAATGGGCACATGGTTTAACATTGTATTTTGTAAAAAAAAAAAGGAGAACTTAAATTTGCTTTTATTTGGGGGTAAAGTTACACTTACAATGTTCTACAAAGAAATTTAAATAAATTCATATTAATAAAAGAAAAGAAATTTAAATACATAGCAATAGAAATGCTCTTGCCCCCTATCATATCTTTTTCCAGCAAAAACACCTATTACAACAATTTTTTAAAATTATGTTTAGTTGCAGCTACATGACTATATTTTAAAATACTCAGGCTCAAGGCTTGCACCTGTGGCCTTTACTATTACATAACCTTTTCTGGAAAAATGTTATTTTTCTCCTCCAAAACTAGTTTTATTATCTGTAAAATAGAGTGTCAATTTTTGGGCTGTTAAAAGCAGCGTCTTAAAGAGTATTTGATCTTTCGAACTGTTGCTGGCAGGCAGTCATCATCACAACATTAATATACTTCTTGTAGTGGGCATTCTATGTCACTAGCAGCATATATGACAGCAATTTTGGAAAAGAAGAAAATGAAGAACATACACTACTAGTCAAAATTTGGGACACACCTTCCCATTCAGTGTTTTTCTGTGTGTTCATGCTTTTCATGCAGTGACAATCATCTTAGGTGACTACCCCATGAAGCTCACTGACAGAAGGCCTAGAGTGTGCAAAGCAGTGATCAAAGCAAAGGGTGGCTAATTTGAAGAATCTAATATATAAAATATATTTTTGGTTCTTTCATACTTTTTGGTTTACTACATCATTTGTGTTAGGGTTAGTGCTCCATATGTGTCCATTCATAGTTTTGATGCCTCGAGTTCTAATCAACAATGAATCTACAAAATAGACAAGGAAATTAAGAAGCAACATTAAAATGAAGGTGTGTCCAAACTTTTCACTCTTAGTGTACATCAGATGTACAATATCAATCATGAACATTCTGGGTTACACAACAACAAAAGAAAGATTCACAGTTTTGAAGGACTCACTTTTTCATTTGTGTAATTTTACACATGTGGCTTACATCCTTTTACAAGTTTTCTATAATGTTTTGCCCCATGAATGTTTTTTTAAAGCATTAACATATTGTTAAATTTAAATATTCTGTTAGGAAATATACCTAACAAAATCTTTTTAAAGGTGTAAAATTTCCTATGCCATGATCTACAGAGTAATGAAACAAACACTGTCATAGGTACAAAAGTCCTTTTTTAAAAAAATAAAAAAATATTATATTTATTTACATTTCTCTGCAACTGTTGGTTCTATGGTTTGTGCTGTAGATTGCTGGGCTGTAATCTGTGGAGCTGAGGCTTGTGTGGTTGTAGCATTTGGAGCTGTGGTCTGTGAGGCTGGGTCTGCTGTTGTGGTCTGTGAGGCCTGGTCTGCTGTTATGGTCTTTGAGGCTGGGTCGGCTGCTGTTTTGGATTCGGTTTGTAGAGCTGTAGCGTGTTCTGGTGCTGTAGCACTTGTGGCTGGTTCTGGTGGTTCGTTGTCTTTCTGTGCTGTTGCTCCTGACTCTGGTTCTGATACCGTTATTGGTATACCTTGTGGAACTGGAAATGGATGTTTAGTTTGAACTGGTAGTGATGTAAGTGATGCCATTGGTGCTGTAGCCTGTGTAGCTCTAGGAGGAGGTGCTGGTGCTACCGCCACTGGTGCTGCTGTAGCCTGTGAAGCTAGAGCAGATGCTGGTGCTGCTTGACCTGGTTGTGCTGTTAGTAATGTGGCTGCTGTTTTCTTTAAACCCCGGTGTGGCACTCTTGGCATGCTGTCTTTGCTTAACTTTAGTTGGTCAATATTTACTTTTGGAATGATTGTCCCATTGGAATCCTGAAGATCTGCACTTTTACCTTGGATTGCTGTAATAATGTAAGGGCCTAAAAAGTTTGCTTCAAGTTTCCCCCCTTTCCTCTGCTGGCTTCTTATGTTAGCTCTTAAAACTTTGTCACCAACTTTGAAGACGACATCTCTCTTCATCATTTTTATTTTGCCCTTTGTTTTTTCCTGAGCTTTGACCACGTTGTCCTTCACCAGTTCCAACAGTTTTTGATGCTTTTGAATGTCTTCCGACACCTCCTCCTGCCCCACAATGTCTTCCACAGTCTCATCAACCTTTGAATCAAAAGACATGTCTATCATTACTATAATTTGTGTAAGATACACAGATAATACATAAAAGAACTGAGAAATACAGTGAAAATTTACATTAAGTGTCTTTGGTAAGGTTTTAAGACACAATGTATTTCTGGCAAAGCTTCAGTGTATCCTGGGATTGATTGGACATGAAGAAAACTGTTATTGAGGGGTGGAACAATCCATAGAAATATTCAGTGTTGTTGTCCTTTTATGGCGGTGACATAGCATCCATTGAAACTGATCTGCCTGCGCCTCAAAAACTAAAAAAGTTTCATTGTGTGGAATTTCCGTGTAGTTTGTCACAGACAAAAAGACATACCATGAACTCTTCTGGGATTTCGGAAGGATAGCGAGCCTCTCTGCCGAACATTAGGTAGTAAGGCGAGTATTTGGTGGTCACTTGTTTTTTAGTTCTGAGTCCAAACATTACAGCATCCAGGTACTCATCCCACATTTGTGGTTGGTTGCCAATGACTTTACACAGGGCTCTGACAATGAAAGCACATAGAAGACATTCATATGAAAGATCATTTACAGTTTTTAATAGTTTAATGTCATGCATTAATGTTTTGTTTGAAGGGAACCCCCATAAATGTATAACATGTACTCCAAGAATTTACCTCTGGATGGTGCCATTCATTTTCTCCACCAGCCCATTCGTTTGAGGGTGATAGGGGGAGCAGAGGCTTCTTTTAATTTTTAACAGTCCACAAACCCTTTTGTTGAGCTGCAAAATAAAGTTATATACACTGGCTATAAGCACATTACAATAAGAATTTAAATAAACAGCTGTCATACTAATATCTCAACAACAGATTTATAAAGACCAGAAAATTAACCATTTTCAAAAAATTATTCAAATATGAGTTCACATATTTTTGCCAAAGACTAAAGTACTTACAGAATTGACAAATTCTTTGCCTTGGTCAGTAAGAATCCTTTTCGGGGCTTCGAACTGGTGGACGAATTTTATGAGACAGTTTGTCACTTCCCCGGCTGATTTTGACTTTAAAGGGTATGCTTGTGGCCATTTTGTAAAATAATCAATAAAAACACATATGTATTGATGTCCATTGTTGGTTTCAGTAAGTTTTCCAATGAGGTCCATCCCAACCAGTTCAAATGGCTGAGAGACCTTAAAAAGAAAATCATAGTTAAGTTAATAATACTGAAATTACACAGAATGCTAGTCTACTGTTATAATTTTTTCAAGTATATAATCAGTAGGTTTCTAAGCAATGAAAACATTGTGTGATTAAATGTGATTATTTGCTATGGTCGATGACTAACCTTTATCGGAATGTATTCTGCTGGTTTTTTAATTGTTGCAGCACTTGCCTGGCAAAGTGCGCACTGTGAAACCTAATCAAAAATAAAAGCAATTCAATAACAAACACAATAGTTGATGATCAAGGTTTACATAACTTATTTTGAGAGATACAGAAACATTGCTGTGTTCCTCTTAAAATAATTTAGCTGTAGTCGAATTACATAGAGTTTGTTTTGGAGTACCCACCCAATTATTGATGTCGACTGACATCCCTGGCCAGTAGAACCGCTTTGAAATGGCTTCTCTTGTTTTTGTTTGCCCGCAATGGGCCCCAGTAGGACTGGCATGAAAATCTGAAAAAATTGTGTTTGCCTCATCAGCCCCACAGACTACCGTTGTCTTTATGGTTTTGTCTGTGCCTTTGTAGCGCCAGTAAAACAGCTGCTCCCCTAAACATAAACAAGAAAATAGAAAAGTTTATTATAGCTGTTTAAACCACGACAGGTCTATATGTGGTAAAAGTCATGACAATACATCTTGAATGTAATGAATCAATTATTTATGTGATATAATTTGGGGGTGACTATTGGACTGGTTCTCTATATTTATGACAGTATGACTACTTCAGAAACCAAAAAGATTATGCCACACACAAGACTGTATTACTGATACTAAAAAAAGTGATGGGTGTGTAAAGTAATTATGACTAATGGCCTTCAGATATCATGGATTTATTTTTAATACAAATATCAATTCGAAGTAGTTTAATTCCAAATTTCCTGCTGTCAGTAATTTTCCACATATGTAATTTAAAGACATAAAGACATAACAGTGGGTACACCTGCGTAAATGGGTGTGGCACATACCACTCCAAAAGTAATTACGACGTAATATATTGTAGTTAAGCTATAAAAGGACAAAAACAGTTCTTAGTTAACGCTGTCTACTTAATAGCAAACCTTAAAACTTTTACTTTAATAAACGCACATGTGCCTATTAACTGGGGTTAACTAGGTCAAAGAAAGGTCAAGCTAATTAAATCGGTTAGTGCAAATTAAGACTACACATTATGCCATTGTATATGTATTAATATATATGTATTGATGACATTTATAAACGCTACAAAGTTGCAGTTATTACCTTCAATGTCGTAAATAGCAGCTTTTCTTCGGAGAAGAAATTTCTCTTTCTTCGTGAAAAGCGCTGGATACTCGCCTTTCAGTTTATATGCAACCAAAATCTTGTACTCGTCTGGTTCCATCCTCTTGTGGTGTTTGTTATTTTCGAAAACAAATTGTAAAGTAATCTTTTAGTTAGCTCAGAGGCACTCTGGTTTTCGGTTCGTGCGCACAATGTGAGCTAATTTGCATAATTGATTAGGAAAACCCACGTGACCGGAGATTTTGGAAAAATTTGACAATGTCGGAGTCGAGTAGGCCTACGAAAGGTTGGCCAAAACTAACTTGCCAACTTTTGAAAAGCCCTGTTACTTACAAAGACGATAAATATATATATTTAAATGTTGTTTTAAATTTTATTTATTTACAAAGAAAAACTCTGCCAATGTGCATCATCATAGATTGGGGGGGGGGGGGGGGGCACACATTTTGGCAGCCGATGCCATACAGCCTGATAAAATCTGTATCCCTCCATAACTTTTGCTGTGAATGAGACATGGTCTCCAAAGTTACTGTACTTATTGGTTATACTGTGACTTATTTGGCAAATATACCCTTTGTGATGGCAAAGGCAATATGGATTACAGATGGGGGGGGGGGGCACACATTTTGGCAGCCGATGCCACACAGCCTGATAAAATCTGTATCCCTCCATAACTTTTGCTGTGAATGAGACATGGTCTCCAAAGTTACTGTACTTATTGGTTATACTGTGACTTATTTGGCAAATATACCCTTTGTGATGGCAAAGGCAATATGGATTACAGATGGGGGGGGCACACATTTTGGCAGCCGATGCCACACAGCCTGATAAAATCTGTATCCCTCCATAACTTTTGCTGTGAATGAGACATCTTCTCCAAAGTTACTGTACTTATTGGTTATACTGTGACTTATTTGGCAAATATACCCTTTGTGATGGCAAAGGCAATATGGATTACAGATGGGGGGGGGCACACATTTTGGCAGCCGATGCCACACAGCCTGATAAAATCTGTATCCCTCCATAACTTTTGCTGTGAATGAGACATCTTCTCCAAAGTTACTGTACTTATTGGTTATACTGTGACCTATTTGGCAAATATACCCTCTGTGATGGCAAAGGCAATATGGATTACAGATGGGGGGGGCACACATTTTGGCAGCCGATGCCATACAGCCTGATAAAATCTGTATCCCTCCATAACTTTTGCTGTGAATGAGACATGGTCTCCAAAGTTACTGTACTTATTGGTTATACTGTGACTTATTTGGCAAATATACCCTTTGTGATGGCAAAGGCAATATGGATTACAGATGGGGGGGGGGGGGGGGGGGGGGGCACACATTTTGGCAGCCGATGCCACACAGCCTGATAAAATCTGTATCCCTCCATAATTTTGCTGTGAATAAGACATCTTCTCCAAATTTACTGTACTTATTGGTTATACTGAGATTGATTTTGCAAATAAACTCATTCGTGATAGCTTCGCTACAAAGTGTAAACCGAGTGTAAATTCACTGGAGAGCGACGTGTTTCCATGATCGCATCTGGTTTTACAGTATTATAGTATCAAAGTCGTTTTCTAGACAAAGTATTCCCAGCAGGTTATTTCAGTGTACATTATAAGGTAAACTGTCTTCCACACGGCACATTACAATATCACGAAACTAATATTAAATTCATCGAGTCTGCTGTTTTCCAGCTTTTACTCTTTATCGCGTCGACTGCAGATCAGTGACAAGTAGCGTACAGAACGGAGCTGGGCAAGTGGCTCCTCCTACTTTGCGCGCTCCCGTGAATGGGGAAACAATTTTTGACGGGGGTAACTACTTTGGCACAACAAGATTCTTTCTCTTATGCAGTGTTTGAAGAATCTGTGAGTTTGCTTTGATTCTTTCTCTAACAGTTCGTCTTGCTTTCTGGCTGTGATTTTTGCGCAAGATGCGGTCATCTTATCCGTCTCGTACCTCAGGACAAACGCTGGATCGCCGTGTTTGAACAGAAATCCACACAGTTGAAATCAAACATGATAAGCAGCTAATGTGTGGTGGACGTCTTCGGAAAAAAAACTATGAGTTTTTATGTCTTGTAAGAGCAGAGTGCCGCTTTTTCCTGTCACTTCTTTGAAAATAAAACTACATTAAAGCTTGATTTTAGCAGCAGCTTTCCACTCTGCTAAAACATGCGAAAATAAGTATTGACTGTAGAGCTGCAGCCATCACATGATTAACTGACAGTAAAGGAATCCTGACCATTCAGATCGTTGTTAATCATTTGTGTTTTGAAGCAAAATCTGCTGGGAGGGCTTGATGCATATCTTTGTTGTTCATGATACTAAACTAAATATTTTTAGACTAGTGATGCGGCACTCACCAGCTTTTGACATTTTATGAAACAACAACAAATCTAAAAGATAATTGGCTGGTGAACGGTGAATGTAATGTTTAGTTGCAGCTCTTGATGGCTGTCCACATTAATCCTGGAATTTACAGAGATAGATTGCTATTAGATGGAAAATGCTTCTTATTAACAGCAAATCAGTGTGTGCACAATTTTCTGAAAAGTAACCAGGATTAATTATTGTGTAGCTTTAACACTGCTGGCACTCTGAATAATGGATCAGCTGAAAAGATGTTTCACTGACTGAATATCAGTGGATTGAAGCTTCCATTCAGAGTGAACCAGGTGTGTCGGGGAGTCATCCTGTGTGCGACAAGATGACTCCCCGTCCAGCACCAGTGTTGGAGTCCTTACTGAAAACAAGTAATGTATTACACATTACTCGTTACTTTTCTAAAAAAGTCATGCCGTGCATTGCTTAAATATTTGCTGGAGAATGTAATTAGAAAGTAGGTCATTACACTCCTCATTACATTACTTACTTTCTTGTTACTTTCATTACATTCCTTTCTTGTTATTCCAGAAAATAACCTGAAACACACTATCTAAAAATGACCAGGCTACAGTCTCCCACACTAACACAAACAATGAGGAAACACTTGCAATCTTTTTTAGTGTTTACCTGCAGTGTGAACAGAAAGTGAAAAATGCAAAGAAAAGTTAAAAAACAGCTAAAGAGACTTAAGTGGGATCACCAGAGTGATTAAGCTGTTCAGCCTAAACAGGTAGAAACAGTTCAGGGTCTGGTTGCAGAGCTGTAGTCAGCATTCAGTCAGTACTATCATCACTATGTGTTTTTGGGTAGCAGTGTGTTTGCATGTTGTCTGCATAATTTCATCATAATGTGGTTGTTTCTGTTCTGGACGCTGTTTGCATTCAACCATCGTGCTCATGTCCTTTTGGGAAATAAAAAAAAATGTCATAAACTCACTCCTGAAAAGTTGCTGCAGCAAGAGTGTTTTTATTTTACTTTCTGTCTCACCTGATTGATAAATCATCAAACATTTGTAATGTAAGTGACCGCATAATTGTAATGTGATTACAGTAGTGTGTTACTTTGTAATGTTCAGTACACGTAATGGAAAGAAGAATTTCAGTTGGTGTTCATGTGAATAATTTGTTTTTCCTCTGCAGATGTGGAATTCCACAGCATGGATGAGCGTGAGGACAGAGAGGAGGGAGTCCCTCCCTCTAAAAGCACTCTGTGTGAGGAACATGAGATCCAGCCCAAAGCTCAGAGGTGAGATGACATCTGTAAATATCGCAGCTGAGCACTCACATCACTGCACCATCATTATTTATAGAAAAACTAAATGTTGACCTGGACCTAAAGTTAAAGAACGAGCTGAGCAGAAAATTATTTAATATTTCAAAGACATTCATGTAACACAGAGTAAGTCATTCTCAGGATTCAATCAGAGTTAGAAAATACTTCATAAGATAAATTGTTTGAGTTTTTTAAGATTTTGCTTGTTTGTTTGATTATTTAACAATAGCAGTAAAATAATTTCCCTGCTCCACATTAGCCATTTCTATTATAACGTGGTCTACAAATGTAATTTCATATTGTTACTCATCATTCATTCTCACTCATTATTCAAACATGTATAATCATATTTTTTCTTTTAGCATTTTCTGTCCAACATGATTTTACTGAATATTTTTTTCTTTCAGTTCCCATCAGCGAGCTGAACCCAGCTGTGTGTCCTTAAGAAGCAGCCGTTCAAAGCAGTATGATATTACATTTAAAGAAGAAGCTTCTGCTGCGGAGAGGTAAACTGTATCCAAATGTTCTAACCAAATCTGTTTTTCTAAATAAATTTAAGAAATGTTTCATGTCATGGTAGCTCAGTTAAGTTCATTGGACATTCATCTGACACATAGTAAGTAGTTCTCACTATTTAATTAGGTTTAAATAATATTTCAAAATGTTTTAATTGTTTAAGATTGAGATATTTTTTAAATATTTAATTCTATTGTAAACTGGTCTACATTTGTAATTGAATATTTTCTTTTATTCTCTTTATTTACATGAGCATATATTCACATTTTTTTCTTTTAGCATTTTCTGTGTGAGAGGATTTTAACAAATATTATTTTTCTTTCAGCTACCATCAGAGGCCTGACCCCAGCTCTGTGTCATTACAGAGCAGCCATTCAAAGCTATATGATATTACATTTAAAGAAGAAGCTTCTGTTGTGGAGAGGTAATCTGCATCTAAATCTCTAACTGATTCTGTTATTTCTGAATAACTTCTCCAAATGTTTCCCGTCAGACCGGCTCTTGTCACACATGTTTCTGTGTTCATATGTGATTTTGTGTGTGCTGGAGTTTTTCCACAAACACAACAGTCTTAATGAGAGCCTTTCTTGTCTATAATGAGCCTAACTGACTGTTTCCCTTTCTCTCATGAGCTTCCTCTTAGCCACCCCATCTCATAGCATCACTGTGGTTGTTGGCAGAGTTCTGAGATTAATAAACATTGTAATGGTCCATGCACCCCAACACACATCAACTGTCAGGATCCTTGAAAGATAGCACCTTAATAATTATACAGCAAGTACTGTGAGGGCATTTATTGTTTTCACTGTCTGTGTCAGATAACACAGGGCACCTTCAGAGCTCCAGACATTAGCAGGAAGGCATTGTTTTGTTAGTTTGGGTGTTTTTTGGTATAACGTGGAGGACCAGTTTTGTGTGATTATACTTTTGCTTCATGATTCCTCCACAGAGTGGATCAGGAGACCTCAGAGGTTCCCAGTGGTCGGTCTGAGCAGCAGCATCAAACACACCTGGACTCCATATTTGTGGTTTGTACATGCACAACAGCTACTTTTACATTTATTCTCTTCTTAGTTATTTCGAAGTTGAGTGTGTGGATTGTAATTCAGGAGGTAAAGCTGGTTCTCCTTCAAACAGAACGCTTGTGTCAAATTTCAGCCTGCTCTAATCTGCATGCTGTACATGGTACATATGACAAACACTAGTTTCTTCTAGCATTGGAGGTGAGGTAAGGTGAAATGGAAGCACAATTAAGCACAGTTTAATACTAAACTTATTTTTACAGAAGAATATAAAACTTTGTGGTTTAGCCTTACTAATTTTATTTCTACAGATACATGTTTTTCTTCAGCTGCTGGTTAGTGTCTAGTAAACTATTTGGGTAGATAGATAATTGGAAACCATTTTGTTAAAAAACGTGTCTGGTCACGAGAGATGACAATGATCCTGTTTTGTACTGTGCAGCTCTCATATAGAACCAGATGTGGTAAAAGTACAGATATTCTGTACTTAAGTAGAATTACAGATACCTGGGTATCTGAACTACTCCAGTAGAAGTACTGAAGAAACTTCATTACTTAAGTAAAAGTGATCAAGTACAGGCTCCGCAATATACTCAAAGTAAGAAAGTAGCAAGTATCTCCTTGAAGGACATTTCTACTAACCATTTGTGTACAAAGCTAATTGAACCTCATACATTAGTACATGAGAATACAAATATTATTCAAATCATAATTTTAATTCTAATAAATATACTCAAGTTTATTCTGTTATTTAGGTCACATGCAGTGAAAGAGAATTTAAAAACGAAGAACTGGTTTTTTTGTTGCCTGGACTTTGCCTGCACCTGAAGAGGAAACTGAGTACAGTCAGGGGTTAAAGTTGGAGCTGGCATGTGAAGGGACCACAGTTTGTGGTGTAGTGGCTCAGTGTGGGGAAAAGAATCACAGCTCACAAAAAGTTGTATTGTCAGATCCAGTAGATTTTTGCACAGGCTGTGTTCAGCTGATTTAATCTGAATTGTTGAATTCAACAAACTGGCAGCAGTTTAATCAGCTATTTGAATGAATCTATCATTATCTTAAATGCATGTTAGTCTACTGCGCTTGATGTAACCCAACACTGACCGGCCGCTGTGCAAAAATAAAAATAAAATGAATTTGCAATAAATTTGCAGAAAGCTAACCTCTTTACAAACTACCAGTGCTTTCTTGTAACATTTGAATAACACAAAATAAGTATAGCTTAATTTGTTTTGCAGGATGATTGACAATATGAAAATACATTTTTTATCAAAACACATCATGTACAGATCCAATATGTGGTTAAAAATGACAACTGTGTCACTGAGCAGGCCTTACCTTTAAATCTAACTTCTCTTCCTCCTGTTCTGCCTTTCCTTCATCTTATCTCATGCTCTTTTCTCTCCCTGTGAAAAACAGCAGCTGGACCTTTAGCTTGCAACACACTGTGAGATAAACTGCACACAAACAGTTTGAGTTTGCTGACGTTTGTGGAGCTGATAGAAATGTCAAATATTAAATTACCTGACAGTTAAAAAATGTGTACTTCCTTTATGCTCGCTCCTCTTCTGTAGAACTAACTAAATGTTTAAGTACCATGACCACAGTTTATGGACACGTGCACCATTCCAGCCCACTTAAACCCCTTAGTATAAATGCTATCGATGAACCAAAAGTAACAAGTCTGTTTTGAAAATGTAAGGGGTAGTACAAATATTTGTGTTAATTTGTAGGGAGTAAAAGAAAAAGTTGTCAGAAAAATAAATACTAAGGATACCTGACACATTTACTTAAGTACAAAGTATTTCTACTTTGTTACTGTACCTTATTATCCCAAAAGTGCACTTTAGAGTTTCTGAAAGTAAAATAGAAGAGAAAGCATTCAGCTGTCAGGGCTCCCTCGTGTGGAAACAGCTCTCAGTTTGTGTTCGGGAGACAGATGGCTACTCTAGTTTTAAGATTAGCCTTAAAACTTTGCTGTTTGATGAAGCTTATAGTGAGGACTGAATGAGGTGATCATTAACCATCACTTAGTTATGCTGCTGAAGGCTTAGGCTCTTGGAGGACTTCCCATGATGCACTGATTACGTCTTCAATCCCCTCTTTTGCTGCTTAAGCATTTATAAATCATCACTGCATTTTGTCTTTTCTCTTTTGTAGTTTGCATTTTGTTCTCTTTATTGTTCCTGGGTCTTTGTACTTTTCATTTCTTTTTTTTCTTTTTTATTTCCCTATGTGTTGCAACTGCTTGTGTTTATGGGGTGACCAGGTAATTTTTAAAGTATTCTGTTGCAGCTGCTGGAGGACAGCATTGTCACGTTTGTGAAGAATGAACTGAAGAAGATCCAGAAGGTTCTGACTCCAGATTACCCAGAATTCTTAGAGAGTCAGAGGGAGGATGAGGAGATGTTAGAGAGTGAGGATGAAGAGCAGAGGAGGAGCAGCCGAGAAGCATTGGTTAAGATCACACTGCTCTTTCTTAGGAGAATGAAGCAGGAGGAGCTCGCTGACCATCTGCAGAGCAGTAAGAGGATGCGTCTAAAGATTCATGCTGTTTGATAAATGGGACATTTATTAATGGACCAATATATACTCACAACATATGAACTTGACAAGTCCTTGACTTATATTTTTTGTCTGTTTGTTCCTTCAGAAACATCTTTTAGGAACTTCCAATCGAGTCAAACTGAGCTTAAATCAAAACTGAAGAAGAAGTTCCAGTGTGTGTTTGAGGGGATCGCTAAAGCAGGAAACCCAACCCTGCTGAATCAGATCTACACAGAGCTCTACATCACAGAGGGAGGGACCACAGAGGTCAATGATGAACACGAGGTTAGACAGATTGAAACAGTATCCAAAAAATCAGATAGTTCAGAAACAACAATCAGACAAGAAGACATCTTTAAAGGTTCACCTGAGAGACATGAACCAATCAGAACAGTGCTGACAAAGGGAGTGGCTGGGATTGGGAAAACAGTCTTAACACAGAAGTTCACGCTGGACTGGGCTGAAGACAAAACCAACCAGGACATCCAGTTCATGTTTCCATTCACTTTCAGAGAGCTGAATGTGCTGAAAGAGAAAAAGTTCAGCTTGATGGAACTTGTTCATCACTTCTTTCCTGAAACCAAAGGATCAGGAATCTGCAGCTTCGAAGACTTCCGGGTTGTGTTCATCTTTGATGGTCTGGATGAGTGTAGACTTCCTCTGGACTTCCAAACCATTGAGACGCTGACTGATGTAACAGAGTCCACCTCAATGGATGTGCTTCTGACCAACCTCATCAGACAGAATCTATTTCCCTCTGCTCGCCTATGGGTAACCACACGCCCTGCAGCAGCCAGTCAGATCCCTCCTCAATATGTTGACATGGTGACAGAGGTTAGAGGGTTCACTGACCCTCAGAAAGAGGAGTACTTCAGGAAGAGATTCAGAGATAAGAAGCAGGCCTCTAGAATCATCTCCCACATCAAGAGAACACGAAGCATCCACATCATGTGCCACATCCCAGTCTTCTGCTGGATCACTGCTACAGTTCTGGAGGATGTGCTGAAAACCAGAGAGGGAGGACAGCTGCCTAAGACCCTGACCGAGATGTACATCCACTTCCTGGTGGTTCAGGCCAAAGTAAAGAAGGTCAAGTATGATGGAGGAGCTGAAACAGATCCACACTGGAGTCCAGAGAGCAGGAAGATGACTGAGTCTCTGGGAAAATTGGCTTTTGAACAGCTGCAGAAAGGAAACCTGATCTTCTATGAATCAGACCTGACGGAGAGTGGTATCGATATCAGAGCAGCATCAGTGTGTTCGGGAGTGTTCACACAGATTTTTAAAGAGGAGAGAGGACTGTACCAGGACAAGGTTTTCTGCTTCATCCATTTGAGCATCCAGGAATTTCTGGCTGCTCTTCATGTCCACCTGACTTTGATCAACTCTGGTATTAATCTTCTGGAAGAGAAAGAGATGACATCCCAGAACTCTGAAACAAGAGATCCTACACCCTTCTACCAGAATGCTGTGAACAAAGCTTTAGAGAGTACAAATGGACACCTGGACTTGTTTCTCCGCTTCATCCTGGGCCTATCACTACAAACCAATCAGAGTCTCCTACAAGGCCTGCTTACAGAGACAGGAAGTAGCTCACAGACCAATCAGGAAACAGTCAAGTACATCAAGGAGAATATTAATGAGAATCTGTCTGCAGAGAAAAGCATCAATCTGTTCCACTGTCTGAATGAACTGAATGATCGTTCTCTAGTGGATGAGATCCAACAATCCCTGAGTTCAGGAAGGCTGTCTACAGAGAAACTGTCTCCTGCTCAGTGGTCAGCTCTGGTCTTCATCTTACTGTCATCAGAGGAAGATCTAGATGTGTTTGACCTGAAGAAATACTCTGCTTCAGAGGAGGCTCTGCTGAGGCTGCTGCCAGTGATCAAAGCCTCCAACAAAGCTCTGTAAGCAAACGCGTTCTCATCCTTTTGTTTTGAAAATATTGATTCTACTTTTCAAAAAAGCAGGCATGCAAAATTCAAGAAACCTAAATAGTGTAATGGCTGCTGGCAATTTACACTGCTCACATAGGCGTAACTTTTAAATTAAATGGTCATATGCACTCACAATCAATTGTAGGATATTTTTAATGTTTCATAACAACAGAAAGTATTAGCATTTCTGGAAAATATCATTATAGATAAATTACCCTCAGTTTGAGCCTGTTGTTAAGAAATTTCAGGTTCACTTTTCTTGGAGCAGTGTTATATCTTTCTGGCCTGACTCTATGTGCTGGGTGACTGAGAACCTAGATAGACAACAACAACAACATAGGTCTGATATCTCAGCCCCCTAGAATCAGGTTGTTCACTCATGATTTTGTTTCTAAGTCAGGAGTTTTGTTTTTCAATTCTAATCCTTATAATTCAGTCAGCAGACTGTAACTATATCTTCTTTTGATGGTACTGAACATAGCTCAGTCTCAGTGTAACTAACCTTCATCGTAATCCCTTATCTTATTGTTTAAATCTCTATTATGTCTGCTATGATACCATCTAGTTAGGAGGAAAAATTTGGACTGCACAGCTTTTTACAGAGACACTTTTTTGTATAGACAGTCCAGTCTTTAGACTGGAGTCCAGACACTCCAGTCTAAAGGTATGTTTTCAGAACAACTAAAGTACAAGGCAGAGGAGGTGGGGCTCCCAAACATTAAGTGCTGCCCTTTCTGTTTCCTGAAATAGACCAATCAAAAGAGAACTATGCTTTTAGGAAGAGTAGTTTTAAAAGAGAAAGGTCTAACCTGCTTGTTTTAGAAAGGATTAACTAAAAGTCTGCATTAAGGATTGCTATGTGGTTAAACAAGGAGCTGTACATAGAAACAAAAATCACAGTTTAAAATCAGGAAAATGACCAGCAGTGGTGTATGCTTGTACCAGTGAAGTGGGTACTGAACTATATCTGCCAGCTTTGTATAAGTATTGTAGAGGCTAAGCCTATGCTTGAAGCCACTGAGATGTTCGTTGGCGGGGGTGACGCGGTGTCACTGTTATGCATTCATTTATTAAACTTGATGCAGTTCAATAATTCCAGCCTTACTCATCTTGTCCTTTAGATTCTTTATTTTCACAATTTAACATAGCAGTGCAGCAGTCACAAACTGTTCATGTAAAAGTGTTTCTCACACACAACAGTTAAATATGTGTGTCTACCTTAAATACTTTCACATAAACATACAGAAAAACTCTAAAGGTGACCTCTAGCGACATACATAAGGTATCAACCCAAAAATGGCTCCTACAAGTATTTTGACTTACTAAGAAAATGTGAAAGTGTTCTGTTTTTGGTCTAAACTTAAATTAGGTTTTTACTTATTCACAAGTTGTGACTTTATCAAGGAAATATTTGCTTTTCTCGCTGAGTGTTAAAATAAAAGTTTTACATATTTTATTTTATTTTTTACAGACTGAGTGGCTGTAACCTCTCAGAGAGAAGCTGTGAAGCTCTGACTTCAGTTCTCCGCTGTCGGTCCTGTAGTCTGACAGAGCTGGACCTGAGTAATAATGACCTGCAGGATTTTGGAGTGAAACTTCTCTCTGCTGGACTGGAGAGTTCGCATTGTACACTGGAAACTTTGAGGTCAGGAATCCGACTTTTTCTCTGATCTTTTAAAAGCGTAATTATAATATTGCATAGACAGTTCAATTTTAAAGCGAAATTTATATTTATTAAAAATGAATGTACAACAGAGCTTTTAATGTAGTTGTAATTAAACCATTACTTAAAAGGCCTTTACATGATCCAGCTTATAAGCTAATTGTAGGATAATTTCTAATCTTCCTTTCATTAAAATCATCTGAGGAGTTCTTGTAGGTCAGTTTTAGGCTTTAGAGTTCATTATAACACAGAAAGAGCACTGTTGAAGGTTAATATTGATCTTCTTATGGCCTTTGACAGTTGACTCATCTCTGTGCTTGTCCTCCTAGACCTCAGTGCTGCATTTTATATAGTGCATTATACTACAGAGGCTAGAAGACAATGTTTTTATTAAAGGAAATTGGCTACAATGATTTGAATGCTGTTTATCTGATGGATTTCAATTTGTTCATGGAAAAGTGTTTCTCACACACAAAGGTTAATCTTCAACTTCTACAGGGCTCAAATATATTTTTATGTTATATAAAGTTCACTGTAATAATTCAGAATAATTATTGTGGATTTTTTTTATAATTAAACAACAACAACAAACAATACTGATCAATATCATTAAATTTAGAAACATACTCTTTCCAGAGTCAGTCTAACGTACAAAGGCCTGAACGTTCAGGCACCATCATATCTCAATGACACTTATGGCATCATATTTTACCAACAGAGTCTTTTGCTCTCCCTGTAGTTCTTGGATCAAAATAGTTCCTAGAGTTTCTGAACATAGATGTGCGTCATTACACAATTTAAGACAACTGGTGTTATCTGTCTAAATTATCACATATAAATAAAGCTAAACTGAAGTGAATGAGTAGATGGCTGTGTATCACAAAAAGAAAAAAGCTTCAGTGAAGTGTTCACAGATGGATTGTTGTTTTTTGTGTCTTCAGTCTGTCAGGCTGTCTGATCACAGAGCAAGGATGTATTTCTCTGGCTTCAGCTCTGAGCGCCAACCCCTCCCATCTGAAAGAGCTGGATCTGAGCTATAATGATCCAGGAGACTCAGGAATGAAGCTGTTGTTAAGTGGACTGAAGGATCCATGTTGGAAACTAGACACTTTAAGGTATGAGGAGAATGTTTAACAGTGGAGGAAACATTTTCTGTGTCCTCGCTTTGTTTCTGTTTGTTTCATAAAGATATGACCTGAGCAATCACAAATGCAGGGACATTTTTTTCTTTGCTCACAACAGAAACGTTAGTCGAGTTTACCAGTAATGACGTATTTATGCTGAAGGCTGTAAATCAGCATTCGATGCCTGTGATCTTTGGGCCCTCAGGCATGAAAATGATTGCATGATCTCAGGAACATGCTGACATTGTCTCTGAGGCAAAACTAATTTTAAACGGACTGATATTATATGGCCTAAGGCCTGCAAAAAAATCAGTAAATACCAATAAAAGGTCACAGAGTGATTAATGTTCTCTGTAATTTTAAAGCAAACAAGAAGAGGACAGAATAAAAACTGATAACTGAGTGCAGTATCTGCAATGAACATATGAGTATGCTAGTAAAGGACATATATGGGTTATTCAGTGCTGACTTAAGCAGCACCTCAATAAAAGTAATGAATCAGGGTAGCAAAAGGATCTTGATGATATTCTCTTCACTTATTATCATACTATCAATACAGTGCTCAGCAAAATTGTTGAACCAAGGTTTGACGTTATGGATTTACTGCTATGAAAAACAATCCAACAACTGCCTCAAAGAACTGAAAATCCATTAAAGTGTCTTTGTGAAAAAGTTGGACTGTGTGTGCATGCTGAAAGACGGCGGTCTGACCCCTCTCCTCCTCTCAGGGTGGAGCCGGCTGGAGTCCGATGGTTGAGACCAGACGGTCTGAGGAAGTGTAAGTTTTTAACATTCATAAAAACAAAGCGGCACAGAAACTGTTGCATCACTCAGTCACATCTTTGATGTCATCAAAACGACAACATTGTTGTTTGTTGTCTCCACCAGATTCCTGTCAACTCACAATCGACACAAACACAATAAATAAATACCTCAAACTGTCCGACAACAACAGGAAGGTGACACAGGTGAAGGAGGTTCAGTCATATCCTGATCATCCAGACAGATTTGATTACTGGTATCAGCTGCTGTGTACAGATGGTCTGACTGGTCGCTGTTACTGGGAGGTTGAGTGGACTGGAGGGATCGATATATCAGTGAGTTACACAGGAATTGAAAGGAAAGGCGACAGTAAAGACTGCGTGTTTGGAAGGAACGATCAGTCCTGGAGACTAGAATGCTACAGCGATGGTCGCCCTCGTTCTGTGTGGCACAATAACGGAAGCATGTTTTCCTCCTACTCCTCCTCCACGTCTTCTGCCTCTAACAGAGTAGCCGTGTACGTGGACTGTCCTGCTGGCATTCTGTCCTTCTACAGAGTCTCCTCTGACACTCTGATTCACCTCCACACCTTTAACACCACATTCACTGAACCTATTTATCCTGGATTTGGTTTCAATCCTAATGCATCAGTGTCTCTGTGTCCTGTTTAGTATGAAGAAGCTCCTCCTGTTAGAGAAACACAACTGTTTTCTGTCTCTTTCACTCAGAAACGTGTTCTCAGATTCATCGACTGTTCTAAATAATTTATTTTAAACGTCTTCCTCTAAACGAAGACACTTTGTTGTTTTCTGTCATTTTCTAGTGAAAAGCTTCAGTAAATATCAGTATGTTGTGTTTTCATGATTTAGTTTATGTCATCTGTAGATAAGACAAAATGTGATACTGGAAAGGAACCAATGAGCTGCAGGGATTTGTTTACAACTGTCCAGTGACCACAAGTGAGCCTGTAGTCAGGTTTGGCCTCATTTCATCCATATTTACTGACTGTTAAAATGATGAAATAACAACAAGATTATAACTTGTCTGTGGTTACATCTGAGGAATTAAATTATATAATTATATAAGCTACATTAAAGTAGCTGTCTAGATTGCACAGTCTTTGATTTAATTATTAAGTTTTTGTTTTGTTTTATTTAGTAGTACAAATTTTACAAAAAATAATACAATTACGGGGGGAAATTTGGGGAGTTATGAAGTCTGACAAAAGAAATTATTTTTAAAAAGTAAAAAAAAAGAAAGAAAAACATTAGTAGATTTAACTTGATCCTTTTTTAACACTGGTGCAGCAGCAGCATAATGACTGAGATCAAATGCATTTTTCTGACTTTTCTGTGGAGTCTTGTATTATGAACAAACAGTGCTCATGAAAAAATAGTATGAAGAAGATAGATTTAGAGATGTGTGTAATTTATTTTGTCATGAACTGTTTGGTCTGTCAGTATCACTGGAAAAAACTGCAGAGACTTACTTCACCTCGGTAATTTAATTCACTGAAATTAACTGAATCTGCAGCATCATCTCACTGTTTAAAAATTATCATGTGACCGAGTCTTTCTTACAGAAAAAAGTAGTCAGCACAACAAAAACAAGAGATGTAGATTATTTGTAATGTGTATTAAATAAAATAAAGTGTTTGTCACAGTTAAGTTTAACTAAAGGAGCAGAAATTTTAAATTTTCTTTTTTTTCACGTTTTAAAACAAAAATCCGACTCCCATCTAGCCGGGCTCCCCAACCTGCAGGGTTGATGGCAGATGATAGAACTACTCACTGTCCTTCTGCCTTCACATCAGTGAATTTTAAAGGTTCTTCTGCGAGGACCTGCAAAACTCCTTGATGGCGTTTGATCCTGAGCAGCTAAACTTTAAACTGTCTTTTAATAGATGTTGTATATTTTTAATGACATCTTCTGGTTGAAAGTTTGCTACAACACCCAGCAGTTTAGCTCACATACAAACCTCAAGCACTCTTAAACTTGAGTAATAAAATGAAAGAATAAATATATGAATTTTGTATTTTAGCAATAAGTAAATGTTATTTTTTTGCACACTCAGTCACCTAAATCACCTCTTTCCTCCCAATTCTGATTCTCAGTTTGAACTTTAGCAGGTTGTGATGGCCATGTCTATGTGCCTAAATGCATTGATTTGCTGCCATATGATTGGCTGATAAGATATTTGCATTCATGAGCAGTTGAATAGGTGTACTTAACAGAGTGGCTGGTGATTGAATATTATACGTGATTTTGGTGTGCAGTTGTGAATCGATTTACTAAAAAAACTACAAAAAGCATGACATGATTCTCTTGCACTGTTGCTCATGCTGGTTTATGAAAATGATATTTATTGATTAACATAATGTGATCTGCACTTGTGATTTGAATGCACTGAAAAGGTTTACCTACAAAGTAACCTATGCTGGATCAGTAATCACAGGCACTCGGGAGTCCTACCTTTTTTTTTTGTATAAATGAAATCAATGTTTTTAGTGTTTAGCGTGTGCGCATGTGTGAGGGGAGGACAGTTGCACTTGAATCCTGGATTGTGAGAGCAGCTAAAATAAAGAAAGACGCAGTAAAAGGTTTGGTAGCATTTCAGAGAATGACTCTTCCTGTGAAAAGTTGATGATTGACAAGTCATTCTTTTCTTCTTACCACACCTAGCTATTTCAAACACTTCCCTGAGTCATAGTTTGAAGACACTTGACAGCGTCACAAGCAAACAAACAAGCCCGATGAGTTTTGTTATGAGCTAGTAACATGTTGGTTCTTTTTTCAAACACTGATGAAGTAACAGGGAGGCAACTAGAACTGAACGAGCTAATGACTGGGATCAAGTCCGTCATGTTTTTGACCATCCTGAACTGTCGGTGGATAAAAGGAGTTGAGTGAGGTGTTATCTTATGCGTACATATGCATAATACCTTATTCTAACCATTATAACTAACCATTATCATGGTAGTTATTATGAATGGATCTAAACATACCAGGAAACAATATGGCAGGCTAAAGAGAAACAGTTCATTCTGTGGGCGTGGAGGCAGAAATCTAGAACGCCAAAACTACATGTTCTAAGAGAGACTTCTTTTTTCTTCTGTTATGAAGTTTGATTCAGCAGCAGGAATATGGAACTGAGCAGGATAATCGGGATCAAGTGTGTTGTTCTGGCTTTTCTGTGGACTCTTACAAATGGAGGTGAGTGAGGCTGCCATGACTGTCATTAACACAGGTGTGTTTCGGGTCATGGTGGTTTTTATTCAAAGAAAAAATGAACATGCCAGAAAATTAGACAAGGATTTTGAATTACAATAAGAAATGTATTAATATTTTGTTTGTACTCCTCAGAAAGTTTACATAGATGGTTGTCTGAAGGAGGTTTTTTTTACTTTGATGTTGCTTGACTAGTATTTTGTCTAGAAATCCAGTCTTCTGTTATGTTCCGTTATATAAACTTTAATGGCAGAAATTTCAGAGATATTTGTGCCCAAAGACTTTTTTTTTCTCACATTTGTGTTATTTTGTATGTGCATCATTCATTAAGAGATGCCAGTGAGACTATGCTATGATGCATAGTTCAGATATGTGACACTGACAAAAGACAGAAGACCAAGCTGGAGCTGGAACAGTTGAAGATTTTTGTTGGCAGTGACCCGGATGGACAAGACAAGAAAAGGGTACATCAGACGCTTAGGTTGACACAACGTTAGAGACTCAAGTCTGAGATGGTTTGGACACATGTAGAGGAGGGATAGTGGGTATATTGGACAAGCGATGTTGAATATGGAGCTGCCAGGCAGGAAGAAAAGAGGATGAACATAGAGAAGGTTCACAGATGTAGAGAGAGAACATTCAAAGGAAGATGTGGAGGATATGGTGAGACAGAAGCAAAGAGAGCAGCTGAAAGAATCATTATCTATTCATCAAATTTGGAAAATCCTGGATCTCTTGTGCATCATTTTAGACTAAATTTTAAACACTTAAGATAACGTTTTTTTGAATAGTGATTTGCTACAAAGTCCGAGTTCCTATTCACCTACTGTGTTAGTGTAAACTTCAAAAATGGCATCACATGAGAAATGTAGTTTTTGAATTTGACCTTCATGCCGGCGTGCATTCCAGCTGTCACATACTTTTGTTTTCTGTGTGGGAAAATGTGGAGTATGTAATGTTGCTACCAGAGTGACACATCTTTCAGCTATATCAGACTCAAACAGCATTGTGTTTATATTCAAGCAACCAGCTTGGTTTTGTATTTTCATAGTGTTTAATGTGGACACCAGGTTTTACTGGTGGAAAAACGAACTATTTTTAATTTAATTGTTGGATTTCAGAGAAATGTCCTCTAAGTTGAACTGTGTTGGGTGTCTCTTTGTGTTGCAGATACTGAGGTGTCCTGTGTTTTCCAGGAAAGTTGCATCTTACCCTGCAGTTTCCTGGGTAGCACTGATGCAGTTATTAGCTGGAGTCTGCTAAAGGCAAGACATGTTTCCATCCTCTCCTACAACTCCAAACAAGACCAGCTTACACAACAGGATGAGCATTTTAGAGGCCGGGCATCATTATTCAAAGACCAGATATCCAACGGAAACGCCTCACTCCAGCTGACATCAGTGGAGTTTCAAGATGAAGGCAGATACAAATGTGCAACAGGGGGAAACAATGATTCATTTATCAGCCTAAAAGTGGACGGTACGAGAAACATACAGAAAACACAAGACACTTTTTTTTTACTATATATTTGCATGAAGATATGTAGCAATCTTTGTCTTATAAACAAAAAACATTTCAAGACAAAATAATTTTTTTAGAGTGAATAATTCATAAAGTATATTTTTTATGACAGCTCCAGTCCGTGAGGTCAACATTGAGAAGGCAGAAAACAGGATCACCTGCAGCTCTGAGGGGATCTACCCCGAACCTCTGCTCACCTGGTCCACCAGCCGTCAAACCGTCTTCAGGAGCACAACCATAGTCCAGCAGAGTGGACCGAACAGAGAACTTTATAACATTAAGAGTTCTGTCATATTCCCTGACACCAAACATGACTTCACTGATATGACCTACAGCTGCACTGTCACCACTCGCAGCAACAACAAAACAGCCATTTTGTCAAACCGCAACCTGAAAGAAGGTAAGTGTGTTTTAAGATTTGTGGTCAGTCAGTCAGACTCTTACCAACCAAATAAAAAAATGTTCTGCAAAAATCTTCAGAATTTTTTATTAACAAAATACATATAATAGTTATTTATAGTTATTTATATTGATTATTAAATAAGTAAAATCAACACTTTTCATTTGTGTATGTGCGTGTTTGCTGCAGGCATCGCTAAAGCCATGGTGGCAGGCGTCATCATGATTGCGGTAATCTTAGGCCTGATACCGATATGCTGCAATAAATTTAACAGTAAGGTAAAGACAAACAAACAGATATCAGGAAGGGTATCTACTTCTGAAATTTGGGGATCTGTTGTGTTGATGTGTTGAATTAATAATGCAACATTTTAGATGCACCAGAGCTGCTCAGTGCCAATGAGTGTGCTGCCTACAGTGGAAACAGGATCAATGGAGTTACAGGTACAGACAGGCACAGATGTTGCAATGAGCCCCCTTAATCTGACCAAACTTAACTTAGAAAGTCCAAAATTTAATTCAAGCCATTTTAATTCTTTAAAATAAATAAATAAATTAATAATAATAATAATAAAAAAAAAACCTTTCGTTTCTTTTGCTTTTTTTTTTTTTTTACCTTTTCAACTATGTTTCTGTAATGTTTGAAGTGTATATGGTAATCTAAATTTAAACCATATTCTGTTTTAAAAAAAAAATAGTCCAACGTTGATCTTTTTTTCTTATAAAAATGAAACAAAATCCTAAAATAATGTATTTCTATGCTTTAGCCCAACATGTGCAAGTTCAAAGGCAAAAGAGTAACAACACAGTGGAAGTATTTTAAAATGTTTAAAGTCATATGAAAAGGAAAACGTTCACACGATTGTATGCAACCCTTTAAAAATGATATTAAACGTATACAAAAACCTTTTTAGTACATGATTTAATAGCTGTACTACTTGCTATAGAACTAATATAAACTCTTGGATGACAAACTCTTCTTCAGTCCCATCAGCAGGTTCCTGATGCTGCAGAAATATCAAGTCAACTCGATTTGGTCCTGACAGAAAAAACTTCAGAGGAACTGAAAACACTGAGCGCTCCTGGGTAAATCTCTCTCTCGCCCGCTCTTTTTAATCCAGCGTATCTTTGGTTTGCTTTTTTGTTTATTCTTAATGTATTTCAGGACAGAATTCTTTATAATTTCATTTTGCAGTCACGACCATGAGGGAGATGATTTATTACCAAAGGCAGCGGCAGAACCCACAGAAATGTGAATCCTGTAGAAACACGGCCTCAGACAACGTGACCTCTCCATTTATTAAATGATTTTTAAATGTATCTGTTAAATGTACCTGAGTCAGTATCATTAAATGATGCTGATACACTCTGATGTCTTTTCTGTTCTCCATCAGTGACACTAATGCTCAATTTGCACATGTTGGTGAAGTTCTTTGATATTTTGAGGTTGAGATTACAGCATATGGTTCCTCCTCTACCTCATCTACTCGATAAAATGATACAAAATAATTAAGCAGAAAGAAAATGTCACTCATTATATTTCATGACACATAAATTATGTGGCACGGTGGTTAGCACTGTTGCTGCAAAGCAAGAAGGTCCTGAGTTCAATTCCACCATCAGGCCGAGGTCGTGTGGAGTTTGCATGTTCTCCCCGTGTTTGCGTGGGTTCCCTCCGGGTACTGTGGCTTCTTCCCACCATCCAAAGACATGCAGCTTGTGGGGATAGGTTAATTGGATAATCCAAATTACCACTAGGAGTGAATGTGCGAGTGAATGGTTGTCTGTCCCTGTGTGTTGGCCCTGCGACAGACTGGCGACCTGTCCAGGGTGTACCCCGCCTCTCGCCCTCTGACAGCTGGGATAGGCTCCGGCAATCCTGAAAAGGATAAGTGGAAGCGAATGGATGGATGGATAAATTAAAATGTTTACTTGTATAGTAGTTTTTTTTTTTTTTTTTGTTTTATTAAAAAACACAGTTTTGAAATCTGGAGGTTGTAAGCAGCACGTCTTCAGTGTTTTGTAAAAACATTCACAAATATTAAATGTTTAAGACCTGACTATGATTTACTGTTTTATTATTTGTTGAAAACTTACTTGCTTTTCTTACTGCTAACGTTTTTAGGGACTGTCACATGGTGTTTGTTGTTAATGCACCTTTTGGAGATCTACACCTTCATATAGTGACTTTATAAATTTTAATGTTTGCATTTAGAAGCATTAGTGCCATTTGGTTGTTCGTACTCTTACTGAGCTCATACGAGACTACAGCACTTGCAGTAAATGCAGTCATCAATACTGAGTTTATTGTAATGCCCACCCTGCTTACCGACTGGTGAAGGTTCTCATGCTCACAGTGACACCTACACATAACCTGATGTTAAATAGCAAATTTGGTTGTATTTAGCAAAACAAAAAAGTAAAATAAGTTTGACTTTACTAAACATTTTTTAGTCTTAAGTACAAATTTCCTTTATTAAAGAAAGGTTTTCTTATTAAAAAAATACAGTCTTGTCAAAACTTCATCTGATTCTGCATTTGGAACATTTTTTAAGTCAAGTGTAAATATGATTTTGTTTCGGAGGCTATGAAATGATCGAAGTTCAATTTAACTAAAGAATTTGAGATATAAGAATGTGCTTCCCGTCAAACTTCAGCAAACAACCATTATTCCCATAACGTGCAGGTATTGACCTAAATGACAGAAGAAAGAAGAAGTCCAATGAACAAAAAGTAAACCTTTATTGAAGCTGAAAAAAGTCCAAAATAGCAAAAAAACAGCAAAAACAAACAAACCAAAAATGATATCCACAAAAACACTGAAGGGAGATAAATTGGGAGATTTGGATGGTGGAGACACGGTGGAGTCACCACCGGCTGTGAGAAGAGCTGACATTAACATAAATACCAACTAACGGAGAACTGACACAAATAATTCACAAATAAGCTGAAAGCATGCACTGAATTCAAAACCCAAACCAATGTCATCAACCTAACCCATAATAAGATTTATTACTTACTCATTTAAATATTAAATTACAACAGCTGTAATCATTGACAACATAACGGGTATAATAATTTACTATCTAAGCCATTTAAACAGGCAGAGCAGGAAGTCCACTGGGGAGGATAAAACCACCTCTTATCAACATTACAACATGCGCAGTAATCGATGCTGCAATCCTAAAGAGGCAAAGTTTGAGATTTCCTCATAGCTGCTTGCGAAGAGCTGCAACAAGTTGTGATTCTTTTTCTATGAAGCAAGAGAGCAAGAGAGGACCTGCTCTGCACTCTTAAACCTTAAGAAGCACTGAAGCTTCCCATTCACCTGTTGCGTTCATGCACTGATGCTTCACAGTGCTTCATTTGCTCTAAGGTGCCATCAAGTGGACAATAAATGTAAAACAGGCAGAGTGATTACAATGACACCATGGCTTTGGTGTGAATGTATGACTTAATGATTTTTGTGAACTTCTAAATAATTCTGACCTTTTAAATATGGTGTGTGTGTGTTTATGCTACAATAGCAGGATCAAAAGAGAAGATTAGGAAAAAAGGATGCAATGAGTTTGTGTTACTGGGTTTGTAACTGTGCTTATGTTACTTATAAAAAGTGACTTTTAATTCATTAAAAAAGCTTTTCTTTTTCAGATGATTTCACCTGCTTTAGAAAACACTGGAGTGCAGAGATTTGTCTCAGGGAGCATGACTGGACTTGTTTTGGTTTCACCTCTTATCCAAGAGGCTTCTTCAGTTCAGGAAGTTAAGTTATCCAGCAAGTTTTTTACAAGTTCGCACATGTCTCTCTCTCTGACACACACAACAGCAAAAGTTTGCTTACCTTGTCCTGTTTTTTTTGTTTGTTTGTTTGTTTTGAGTGCTGTTTGTTGTTAGAGTGTGTTCAGTTACAGATGCAGCAGTTTGACGCTCTTCTTCTCTCATTCACCAACCTATCCCTCACCACAGCACCCGGCATAATAACCACTCTGATCTTAGTTTGAATAATAAAAGGAATAAAAATGTAAAAAGACAAACAGGAGGAGCCCACAGAGAGTCTACAGTGCTGCTTGGTCCTTGTCTGCAGGACTGTGGTGTCCAACCAACAGCACAGTTTGCTACCTAACATAAACAGGCTGTAAGTGACTAAATGCAATAACATAATTAGAATGTGTCCATTTCTTTTTGAAGCACAGACTGAGAAGCTTCTAATATGCGCAGTTGTGACGATGAGGAGGAGGAAGCAGCACTGTTTCGTACAACAACAGCACATTTAGAAGTGAGCATCTCCTCATCAGCTGCTGCTTTACCAGAGTTAATGAAGACTGTGTTTTTAAAGCAGGGATCGAGCAGCGCTGCCAGTGATATGATGCTCATTTATTGTAAAATGTACAGCTTCTCCTTTAACCTCAGACTCTCTGGAGTATGGACAGTGGCCATTTCCTTCCTCCTCTGGTGCATGGTGCAGCTATGATAAAGGGGAATGACTTTTGGTGGCTCAACTGTGGCCTCATTAAATGAGGACAGCACTTTTAGACTTTCTAAAATATTTTTTTACTGTTCAGATGAGATGTTCTTATGGGACAACATCAGTGTGCTCCTGCAGGTTCCCTGGGATCATAAACATGTTGGAGCATATGGTACGTGCTGTTCAAATATGTGTATCCATCTCTTTAATCATCCTTAAGCCGGCTGACCTGTTCGCTCCAACACATGTGTCAGCGTCTCCTATAAAATCAGTGAACAAAAAGTGATTTATTCAAGTGTCACTGCAGCAGCAACTTAAACAAAATGGCATCAGTTAGAATATTGCAATGACAAAAAAGCATATAATCCTTGCAGTGGTGTTGATAGAGGTTCACATATTTGCTGTTAAACTAACTACAGATGTCTTTGACACAGTGGCTGTGGGTTTGAATCATTATAGCTTATCTGTCCTTCACTACAGCTTTCAAAGCCTAAAGGAAATAATTTGCCAGTCTTGGAATGGCAAATATGAGGAAATGAGGTAAAATGCTCACATGCACACCTGTCCTGTGGGAGAACATCAGTAGTGCTCAGAGCTTTAACAAGCTTTCTTTTTTTTCTTTCAATAACCAAGGCCTCATCCACTGCATTATTCTCCACTGATGACTACAAAACAAACAAACAAATACACAAATAATTCCATATCAGTTACAAATTTCACAATTAAAATATAAATTAATGTTGTTTAATACAAACATACCACACAATGTTACCTGAGCTGGTCTGGTTTTCATGGAGGGCTCTGTAATGTCAGATCAGGTGTTACTGTTGAGCTAAAACAACACTTCACCTTTAAATATACCGGAAATTAGAAGAAAGAAACTAGAACAAGGGATAAATGTCTTGCCACGTTTTTTATATTAATTATATAAATACTATTAATACTCATTTATAACTATGTGCATATTTTATTAGGTGACATCAGCTGAAAATGTTTCCATTTCACTCCGGATTACTGCAATCATTTCCTGAATCAGTCACGTGGTAGTGCGGCTTGTGAGGCTTCGAGCGTCATATGATACAAAGTACAACCCTCAATAAAAACGAAAGTAATTTCTGCGCAGTACTCGACAGAGAGGGACTCGTCTCTAAATGTTTTTCTTATTGTTTGTAACTCGGAAACTCGGTTTGCCGTTGATCAGCAGATGCCTCTTCTGCACGTTAGTGCAGGTGAAGTTACAAACTGTTAATATTAATTATTGTAAGGCGTGTCTCCGTGCTGACCTTGAACATTCAGGCGAAGTTTGATTAGCGTTTTCCTCATTCTCAGTGCGTTAATATGAACTACCTGACAGACAGGCTGGGTGAGTTTGAGATCCTTCAACATTAATGCGCCTGCAAACGGATAAAACAACAGGATCATGGCTGGGAACAAGTGCGCAGTGTTTCTGGTGCTCCTGACATTTACGTGGACTTTAACCAGAGGAGGTGAGTTAGCCATTTACTACACACACTAGCTTACTCCAGTGTAAACAGAAGTTACCTGGTTTTAATCTGAAAAAACTACTCGAGAAAATAAATACCAGGAAGTGCAACGAGAGAAACTCCAAAAAAAGCTGAATGTGTGAGGAGAGGCAGAAGTGTCATAACCAGAAACCAACAAATGTCTCCAAGACAGAACTTAGAAATAGAAAATGAACCTTTATTTGTGCTGAGGCAGCAGAACTGAGAACACAGCCCGAGAATAATATAATAGAAACAAACATGAAATAAGACTAAGTCTCGGCAATCTAAATGACAAGAATAGGAACAAACTAAGCAGAAAATATAATTGCCAACACAATAGCCAATGATAAACTCAAAACGTTGGGTCACAGAGCAGGATCATGACAAATAATGTTTGTGATTTATTTTCCTGAAAACTTTATTATTAAATATTATCACTCTCAGTGAAATGGGAATGTGGTTTAAACAATCAGTTTGTATCTACATCTAAAACCTGCTGGTGACAGGAAAATAGAGAATATACGGTAGATCAGGGCTGGCTGTCACACTTCAGAATCAGAGAAACTTTATGAATCCCAGAGGGAAAATCAGTTGTCATAGCAGCAAATATACAATAAACAACAAACACTCATAGAGTAATGATAAATAAATATAAAGATAAATAGATGAATATAGGTATAAATATACATGTATATTAACATAAAAGGACAAGTGTGTGTGTCGTGGTGTCCAAAAGTGACAGGGTGCATTGAGGTGGGATTATTCTGGTCCACATGTGTGGATCTGACCCACGTGAATGATTTAAAGAGTTTGATGGCAGCAGAAAGGAACGACCTCCTGCAACGTTCCCTCAGACAGCAAGGTTAAAGGAACATGTCGCTGAAACTGCTCCGGTGGCGCCAGTGTCCGGCAGCCTCGCCTCTGTCAGTGCGCCCCAGGGTGGCTGTGGCCATCACCAGTGTGTGAATGTGTGTGTGAATGGGTGGATGACTGGATGTGTAAAGCGCTTTGGGGTCCTGAGGGACTAGAAAAAGCACTACACAAATACAGGCCATTTACCATAGTAGAAAGCAAAGCCGGCTCAGTCCCTTTTTGTAGGCAGCGTCCGTGTTGGCAGACCGCTCCAGCTTGTGATCCAGTTGAACTCCCAGATGCTTACAGGATGTGACTATTTCAACATTAGTCCCACCAATGCAGACAGGGAAGGGTCAGGATCTGTTTCTGCCAAAGTCCACCACCAGCTCCTTTGTTTTGGTCACATTCATCTTCAGGTGGTTCACGTCACACCACCTCACGAAGTGACCAATCAGTCCTCTGTACTCCTCTTCCCTTCCCATCTCCACACTTCCAATAATGGCCATGTCATCTGACAAGTTTATGTGATGTACTTGAAGTCGAATGTATAGATGGTAAAGAGGAAAGGGGACAGAATAGTTCCCTGGGGTGCTGCTATGTTCCTGTTCAGACTCTCTGACACACAACTCTGCAGCCTCACAAACTGTGGTCTGCCTATCAGGTAGTTGCTGATCCAGTGGAGCCTCCATCTGCATAGCTTCCAACTTCTCTCTCAGCTGGATTGTGTTAAAGGCGCTAGAGAAGTCGAAAAACATTATCCGAACCGTGGTGTTGGGTCTGTCGAGGGAGGAATACGCTCTCTTACAGAAACATCTTTTAATAACAGTTCCTTTAATTAGATCGAAGTTCAGAGTTCTGGCTCGAAATGAGCGTCCTTTACATTTTTGCTGTTATTGTTACAAAAAGAAATTCAATTAGTTATCGATGGGCTTTTCAGTAGAAAATGGAGATTAAAAAATGAAGTCTAAGTTTTTTTTGTTTTTTTTCAAATAGAGACATCAGTAAGTTTAGAAATGAACACGTTCTCATACTCCTTATATTTAAACAATGAATTTGAACCAGTAGTAATGATTGTGAATTATTCCCTATGGGAACTGAAATGACAGAATTTATGGTGCTCGATCTTTGGGATCCACATTTTAAGGTTGCTGGTCTTGATCCCTGTGCCTCACTCAGACCCACATGAGTCAGTCATGACAGATGTTTTCCTCTGGAGTCACAGGGACACAATCTTTCTAAGATCAGTTTTGGACAACGCAACAAAGCAATGTTTCCATGTGTCGGCTCAACACGAAACCTTCTGCCAACAAGGAAACAAACAAAAACATCCCTGCCTTTACATGCCTCACTCTAAAAACATTATCACACGTCTCATATTTTTAATAAATCAGGTCAAAGGTCACTTGGTAAAATAACTAAAATGGTTATACAGAGAAACCAAACTACATACACATTTAAAATGATGCGCTGACTTTGGCATCACTGCTGTAAATTAAATCTGTTCTTAAGAACTCTAAAAGATTGTTGGAGAACCTGTTTAACTGAAACCAAGTTACTGTTTTTCTGGAGTCAGCTGGAAAGAGCAGAGACATTAGCCTGTGGCACAGGGAAAGTCTTCAGTCTGCAGTTTACAATTCTTACTTTGTAATTTACTGTATTTTCATGTTTAAATTTATTGGGCTCCTGATGATTTTTAGTTTTAGATACTTTTCTGTTTTCAGCTTCTGTCTTGATTTTTATTTGTCTCTGGTGTTGCTCTCAGTTTTGTCTGAAGTCCTTCTAATGTCCGTCTGAATTTTCCTTGAATGTCGTCTCATTCATCCATCCGAGCCTCCTTTAAGTATTTTCTTTTCCTATTTCCTGTTTTACTTTGATAGTTGTCTTTTACTTCTTGCTTTGGTTCGTCCATGATCGTCTTCACCTGTGATGCACATTCACTGCACATTTCTCTTTGACTCCATCTTTGTATCTTTGTCCCTCCCACTAAATCTGAGCTAATGGGAAAAAAAGACACAAGCTGGGAGGAGAAAGGATTGGAATGGCTTGTATAATTCAGAAATTATCAAATGAGGAATTGAAACCAGTCGACGTGGCATAGTAAGATTGTTTTCAGGGTCAGTAGTAGTCTGTACTACGGCTGTAGTCCTGTCAGCTCAGAGACATTTGGTGGTGGAGGAAGGGTTATATTATTTCTGGGGGACTACTAGGTTTGACATTTAATTCTATACATGCATTTGCTTATCCCACTCTCAATAAAACATTACTTATCAGCACCAATTTTCACTCTAAAGCATCTAAAAATGTTTTGAGCTGCAGATCTTACTTTATGATCATGTCTATCTTGCTGTTGTTGCAGATACCGACGTGTCCTGCATTTTCATGGAGACCTGCATGCTGCCATGCAGCTCTGAGGGAGGCACTGCAGTCATCATCCACTGGTTCCAGCAATCAGCAGGAAACCGTTTTGTTCATTCATTCTATGAAGGCAAAGACCAGCTTGGACTGCAGAACCAGCGCTTCAGAGGCAGGACATCACTGTTCAGCGACCAGATCTCCTCAGGAAACGCCTCACTCCTGCTGACAAAGGTGGAGGTTCAGGATGAAGGGAGATACAAGTGCTACACCAGCACTGAAAATGGAATCAAAGAATCATTTATCAATTTAAAAATGGATGGTACGTGACACACAATGCATTCATTTTAAAGAAATGTATGTTTTTAATCTTTATCATTTTCTCCAAGTGTATGTATAAATGTTTCTACTTATATTCAGATATTTTTTGCAGAAATAGCTCTAGTTAAAATATAAATAAAAAACAATATCATGTACCATGCATGTATGTATTGACTGTGAATAAAGTTTAAGGTCATGGCGTTAGATCTAGTATATATCTGCAAGTAAAAGACCTGCAAAGAAAATGCAGCTACTGATGCAGTCCAGAAAATGTATGAGAATAAAGAAAAGCACTACAATTAGTCTTTTGATGAAACACTTGATTTAATGACAAAGATGTCCTGCTCATAAAAAGTTCAGTTAAAATACATCATTCGGTGTAGAAAAATCGAGCACTGGTAACACTTGACTATATTTCTCCTTTTCAGCTTTTTCACCGTACTTGCTTTATAAATGCTAAAAAAAAGAACCCATAAAGATATGTGAACATAAACTCTGTCTTTCTTTTCTTTTTTCTGCAGCTCCAGTCCATGAAGTCGACATTCAGCGGGAAGGAAACACACTCACCTGTTGTTCAGAGGGGATCTACCCTGAGCCTGAGCTCACCTGGTCCACCAGTCCTCCCTCCAATGTGAACAGCAAGTGCAACACCAGGATGCAGGAGACTGAGCAACACCTCTACAACATCAGTAGCTCTGTGACACCTTCAGACAGCGAAACTGATCTGACCTTCAGCTGCACCATCAGCACTCGCCGTAGCAAGAGGAGTGTAACTTGGCCCTCCACCTCATCTAAACAAAGTAAGCAGTGAAGACAATAATGTTGTAATATGATGTACTGTATGTTAAATTCACCTTAATCCTAAAATGACATCAGATAATGTTTTGTCATGCAAGAAGGAAATCCACACAGAGTGTTGAAATCAATTTTAACTCTGCAAACCATGATTCACAAAATAGATTAATAATAAATTCACATTGTTTGTAATTGGAATTAAAAAAATGAGAAATTAATTAATTGTATAGTTTTGGCTACATCTTGATTTTTTTTGTGTAATTTATTGAGTTTTATCAGGAAAAAAATCTCTCTGAACTCTCGAAAACTCATAAAATCTCATCTGTCAAATATGATGTATGAGTGTGATACATGATATGATCGGTGTTACATATGGGCTCAAATTGTGCTCATAAATATTTTGAACTTGTAAATCAAATGTGTACTGAGTCCTGATGAGAATTTGTGTGTGTTTGTAAAACACAAGTTACAGTTTTTTACAGTTTTACACGTAGTTTTTTGCTTTGTATCTGTAACCAGACCTCAACAAAAAACAATTTGTAACTTGTGTAATTATTTTTACAAACACAAATTCTCATCTATAGATGCACAGACATAAAATTGTCAGATATTTTGGTTTACAAGGTTACAAAACTCACAACTACAAAGTACAAAATATTTATGAGCACAATTTATGTTACAGGGTCAATTTTCTTTAACATACATGTGCAATGCAGCCTTCTCACATACAGTTTAGACCTTAATCGGTTAATGATCAAGTTTAGTGTTATTTACACGTTTTTATCAAGTTTTATGCAGTTAAACACAAACTCTGATTTCATTACTGTATATTCTAATAATATTATTCTAATTAAACCACATTCTGATGATAAAGCAAAAATAATAATAATGATGATGTAGTGGGACATGGGTGCTTATCCCATTCAGAGCCATGATGAGGTTTGAGCCAAAAGACATTTTAAGTGATTCTGTTTCTTCTGTTTCAGGTAATTCAGGAGCTACTGTAGCAGGGGTGATTGCAGCCATCGTGATTACAGGAGTAGTAGCAGCAGTAGGCTTCATGCTTTATAAACGCAGAAAAGGTAAATGACTTTCTCCCTTCACTTTGCAGTTCATTTTGTTCATGTTATTTATACTGATTATGTTTTGTTTTTTGTTTTTTCTAAAGTCGATTCCTCAGAGCAACACCAACAAAACACATACGTGAGTAAATCTTGTTTGAACTACACTAAATAAAAAATGACTTGTTTGAAAACAGTGTTATGGTCATGGAGATAAAACCAGATGTCTATAATGAATGAAATTAAACTGCTGTCGAGTCAAAATGATTTAGTAGTGAGTCAGACTGAAGCAGCGTTCAACAACATCCATGACATGAAAACAGAAAATCAGATGAAGCACATTCAGATTGATGTGGTGATTTTTTTTTTTTTGACTGTATATGTTTTTTTATTATTCATAATGATGACATGTTTCTAAATGGTCTCTTTTCATCTTTTTGACAGTGACACTGAACTTAAGGTGGAGCTGAATAGAAGCTCTGCCACGAAACATCTGGCAGACCCCAGCAGCTCTGCTTCAGCCCTGCACTGAACCCTCCTGAGTGTTGGATCTCTGCTCAGTAAAGCAAAAACTTTCATAAGTGAAAAACCTGCTGAAAACGACATTCAAATGAGTTACTTAGTTACTCATACGTGCACTGAGGAGCAAGGACACTTTTTTTTTTAAATTCTGTTTTCATCTATGATGATTCTTGGTCATAACCTAAATATTTTGATATGCCTCCTTCTGGACCTTTGATTTTTGGTTGTGCAACACAAAGAATAAGAGATGAGTCTCAGTCACAGAGGCAGCTTTGATTTGTTTGTCAAAAACTGCTGATAAACTTGAGTTTAGCTACTAGCTGAGCTGGTAGCTTTTCAACATGTGTTCTTCTACTGTGGAACGAAAAAATGATATTAAGCACTGAAGACAGTTTGTTATTTGTGTTTACATATGATTGATTTGTTTTATGCAGTTTAACATAAATGTAAATGTCTGAAACTGACATCCTGCACAGTGTTTACAGCTACTAACTATTTTCAGTCCTGAATGGGCTGAGATGAGGGACCGTTTAATTTAAGTGCAGCAGACATCATTTCAAACTTCAGAGATGATCAAGTTTGCAGCTGTTGTTTGAGTCATCTGGCATTTAATAAACACAGAGGGGAGACCGTCAAGCTGCTGGAAGAACCACGCAGAACATCTTAAGGTGGATTTGTACTGTATTGTAGTAAAAATACACTGTCACCAGGACAGGATCTCACCTGCTGTGTCTCGGAGGGCAGCTAAAAATAAAAGGTGGGTGAGAGAAAGACCTGAGGAGTGTAGAGGAATTTCTTTTATTCATGTATTATTTTACTGTAGAATGCCTTGGTGCCACTGGGTTTTAGTATGGCTCAATGTCTCACACATTCATGCCATTGAACAGCCGGGTGATTGTTGGTGGAAGCAGACAACTTCACAGGAAGAGTCTTTTGTCTCTTCAACGACTGTGAGAGGTAGCAAGGGAGTGTGAACCTTTCTTTGGGGGAAAGGCCGATGGTCTGAAGCAGCTATGTCCTGCTTTTTGTTCCTGTAGGGGGTATTTAACCCAGGGCCATGCTGGGCTCAGGGAGCGACACTGCTGACTGTCTGCCCCAGCGATGGCTTCTCTCACCAAGCTTGGCTTTTTGATCTTTTTTTGATTAAAGGATGTTAGCTACAATCCACCGTTTGTCTGCAGGCTTTATTAAATGGAAACTTCCACAACAGGAGCAGCAACTAGTAACTCGTAGGTTCTTGTGTCTTTTCAAATGCTGCCATCTCGAAAATGAATGTTTTGTGTGTATGTGTGTGTATATAATGCATAAGAAACTTCACTAAATAAACAACTTGACTAAAATATATTAAGAACAATTTTTTTTCAGTCCATGTTTAGTAGCTGAAGATGGTTTCTGCAGTTCCTGCAGGAAGCAACATCTGCACATTTGTTCTCTAAAAGACGAACACAGTAACACACACAAAGACAGACTTACTCCAAAATGTAGTTTATTGGACCAAGGGAGGAACTACAGCAGTTTAGAACAATTAAAAACAATTAATTTAGAGAAATTTAGGACCTCATGTAGGTTACAGGCTTCCTATCAGTGGCCTTTACTTTTTTGAACACCACTGATTATATTAGAACCTTCTTATACTAACACAGCTGTGATGAAGATTAGTTAAGATTTTTCAAACTGTAAGAGATAACCATAGATCTTTAACTTTTTTTAAAGCTTGTCCGACCAAAGTTATTCAAACATCTAGGTGAAGGCAGGTTAAATTAGATGAGCTTTGTTACTTCCTAGTGGATAAGAAGAGGTGAGTGAGGCATTACTGACTTCCGCAAAGACTAAACTTCATTCTCTAAACCAAATTCTCAGTGGCCTAAACTTAGTAGTTGAATAAAATCTTCTTTTGTCCAAACCTTAAACACTGTTCAGGGTCTTAGGCACAAATTGCAAAACTCATAAACTCGTTTTTTCAAAACCTTAAACACATGCTCAGTCAATAAACACAGTTAACACTTGTATAACAGCTGTCATCTTTTACACACAACAACGCACAGTTGAACACACCTGTTTCTAATGATTTAATCAGACCAACTGAACAGGATAAAATTCCATTTGAGGGGGGAGGACGACCAAGAGAAGTCATTACTGATGAAATTCAGGCAACTATTGCACACCATGTCCTTGTTCATGGAATGACAACGAGGGAAGCAGGATAAGGAGTCCAACCCAACCCTACTGTTACTGTAGGCTAGTAGTTGCAGTTGCAACTCTTGCAATATGACAATATGAGGCATGCTTTTAGAAAATGTGTGTAAACAATTGGGAAAAACTGTAATTGCAATGATCTCTTCACAGTTATGTGGTTTACATCTAAGAAAACAAAGAAACCAGGAAACCTCTCGGTTCAGTCGGCGTGGGCACGAAGGCGGAAACATTCCTGCATACTTGCGTAGCGAGAGTTACATGTTTCTTAGAAAACTAGGTGGCAAACATCAGGCAGCAGTTCTTGTTGTACAACCAGCGCTACAGTTTTTCTTTACATGTCTTTCTTTACATCGTTTCTCATAATGCTTTCATTTCATTATTTCCGTGTTCTCTGGCTCCTCCTGGAGTGTGGGATCAGGCTATGTAGACAGTAATTATGGTCTTAGTACTAATTAGCATTTTAAGCCAAAAATAAGTAAAATTAAATGTGACACAGTTCTGTTGTAATTAATTACCATCCTCCCTTCTTTGATAGAGCTATTTGGACTGAATGCTATTCAGAGGTATTTAATACAGTTAGACACAACAACAACAACAACAACAACAATAATGATTGTTGTTGTTTTTCTTCAGCTAATTTATTATAGCTGAAATGTAAAGTTTAGTGGTTCAAATTAAAACCATGTATTTATGGAGCTGAACAGGGTAAATCCACTGATGTTCTGAAGATCTCCACGGGAGAAATGTTGGTTTCGTATGAGCACAGCATTTCAGTTGACATCAGATTTCTGTGATGCTTCAAAATAGAAAAGTATGAAAAGCATTTAAATGGATTATTCTTCTTCACTACTTACTGGTTTATTTTCTTTAGTTTTAGTTCATTTTTAAAAATTAATAATGTCTAACAATAAATCGCTGTTACCTTTTTCTCCAGCAGGGGGTGCTGAAGTGACACTTTTTTACACATTGAGAAAAATAATCTTACAGTACAACATGACAACTAAATCATGACCTGAATATTTTCCATAAAAGAGTAAAACAACCTCAGAGGGAATTCTCTTCCTCCTGTATCACACCTGCAGAAATGACCTTGCTTAGTAGACAGCTTTACAGCACTGCAGTCAGACAAGGAGAATCTAACACAGGATTTTTATCCTTTTTTTTTTTTTTTTTTTTTTTTTTTTTAAAGGATTTTTATCCTACAGGTTAGACATTATACTGAGTCAGTAACGTGCTCCACATTATACCAAAAAGGGCATTTCTATAGCTTTACCTCTTCAGCACCTGGTCAAGAGAACCCAGGCCAAGGCTAACAGCAACGCCAATATGAATGACATTCTGCCAAACACTCACCAAGCCTTAGACAGTGTCTGTGAAATATTATAGAAATATTTCCTTTTTTGTGGTTCTTTTTATTCTTATTCACCCAACCATTTTTTGGGCAGCCGACCTCTTTGAACAGTTTAATTACATGAACACTGTGAGCAGTTGTTGATTAACTTTCCATTAGTATGTCACAAAAATGTATTTAGATGAAGGGTGTGTTGTTTTTCACAGTGAACACGCTACGCTGGCGTAAGCAACAGAACCAGCTGGGTCAGATTTCACCATCACTGTTCACTCTGTTTGAACACTCAGGTAGCGTAGCATGAAAATGAGCAGGATGCTGGCTGGGATCAAATGTGTCGTGTTTTTGATGGTCCTGATTTTCCAGTGGACTCATGCAAGAGGAGGTGAGTGAGATGTTCTCTACACCTATTACGTTATTTTAGTATAAATGCAAATCAATGTCATGTTGTTTAGAAAGCCAAATAAAGGAGGAAATGTAATAAAGACAGAGACTCTGAGTCAAACTTAAAAGCTCCCAGGGCAAAACTCTCAGATGTAAATCTCAGAAAGGTGTGTAGACAAACCATGTTCTTTCTCTTTATTATTTATCGTCATTATTCAGTGAAGCAGGACTATGGTTTAAACAATGTTTGACTGCACAATAGTGAGTTTGTTCAAAGTGTCAGCAGTAAGGATTTCATTAAACATACACAAAGGCAAAATATATAATTATCAAACCCTCAGTGTAACTGTGTGAAGTTTATAGTTAAAGGAAAAGTGTAATATAAATAACAAGGTACAAAAACAATTTCAAGTCAGGTTAAATGTCCCTTGAAACTGTGACTGTAACATATGAACATATGTTTATTAATTAACAGCAAAAAGAAAAGTAGCAGGGCCTGGTCTGTGGATTTATGTATATATATCTATATAGATATATAGAAATATAGAAATATATATAGATATATATATATAATGCCATTTAATAAAACATGTTTACTGCACGTTTCTTACTTCCTATTTCTCATTGAAAAAAAATGCCCAAACTTCCAGGAAATGTAATTATTGGAAACGGACTGAATAACACTGAAAACATTCAGTGTGTGGGAGTGGAGGCGGGAATTTCACAAACTATACTCGTAGTATACAAACTATGAGATCTATAAAATGGGAAGGTGGTTTAAACTGTGTTTGGATGTAGGCAGTGAGTTTGTGCTCACTGACAGGTCACTGAAACATATTGGCTGAAGGAGAACCCAAATGTTGGACTTTTACAATGGAGAAAGTGTGGTTTTTCCCAATTCCCCATGCCGTGATTCCTCTCTGTGATGCGTGGTAATGTTTAGTCCTCCTCGATGCATGTGTTTAACAGTGTGCTGCTCCCTCCACACGTTTCCCTAATCACCCTGAAAACAAGAGATGCCATAATGAGTACCGTCCTATCCACCGGCCGACAAAACACATTAACCATTCCAATGCGACTCTATGAGCTGAGCACTAACTGAATTCCAAGTTTAACAATCCCACACTGACTGCTGCTCCACTGCTCTCTTAAGTAGAGATCCTTGATTAAGCAGATCAGCAACAAGTGAGTGATTATCCCAGGTGTGGGTGGCTCCAAGGCAGGGACTCTCCAGGCCTGGTGGGGCAGCAAAATTGACACAACAACACACGGTGAAACGAGTGACCAGGGGCAGATCACACCACAAACAACCATAAAGGATTAAGAAAGACGAATAAAACTCTTAATATTCATTAAACTCAAAAATAACACGTGATCTCTGGGTCACCCAGGCCCATGACATATTCTTTAAGTAATCCAGAGTGTAAAGAGCAGGAAATAGAGTTTGTAGTACAGCCAGCTGTCAGTGTTTGAGATTTTAAACCTATGAACACAAAAGCAACAAAACATATTTTATTTTGTCGCCTGTGTTATTATCTCATAGCTTTTTTTCTGTTTCCTTTCCTGGATTAATCTAAATGATTTAATTTATTATAATGTTAAAGGCTGGAAAACATGCACATATGACCAATTTATGTTTTTCTAAATTATGTTGAATAAAGACCGAGGGTGCAAAACTAGGACTGGAGTTTTAAAACATCTAAACTCTATAGATAATCAACAGTAGCTAGAACCCGCATAATGCAATAAAACTTGATTTAACATTACAAAAATAATAAGACCTGCAGCAGGGATTAAAATTCACCCTACAAAGAATCTCAGCTTTAAACTTGAAAATAAATGGAAACCTAAACAGGAACTCAAATATACTAACACAAAACTGCAGATTCATGACAATGTGAAACAGTATGTGTTTCACTTTACTTATACTTCAATACTCAATAAATACTAGAAAACTGGAAATGTTTACGTTTTCAGCCTAATCCAATCTTTTACAGTGGCATGTTCTCACAAACATAAAAAACTTGATGAATAAATGAAATAACTTAGCTAAGGGTCAAATAAAGCAAGATACAGTATATATTTATCAAAAACAGTTGTCATGCCTGTTTTGAAAATTGTGTCATTAATGTTTTTAAGTTCTCTGCACAGCACAGAAAAAGATGAAATTTGATGAATATCAGGAAATCATTTAATCAAAGTCGCCACACCGGTGCTGCATATTTGGGTTAAATTTTCCTGAACTGGAGCAGAAAAATGTTAAAAGGCTTTATTAAGAGAGAAAAGTTTGTAATTCTCCAACATCAGAGGGCTAAACGCTGATGATGTGTCTCTACCTGCTGTTGCAGATACTGAAGTGTCCTGCATTTTCATGGAAAGCTGCATGTTACGGTGCAGCTATAGTGGCAGAGATGTAGTCATCAACTGGACTCATGTATCAGCAGGAGACCTTAATGTCCACTCATTCTACAATAACCAAGACCAGCTCAAACTCCAGAATGAGCGCTTCAGAGGCAGGACGTCACTGTTCAACGACCAGATCTCCGCAGGAAATGCCTCACTGCAGCTGACAAAGGTGGAGGTTCAGGATGAAGGAAGATACAAGTGCTACACCAGCACTGACGGAAGAAACCAAGAATCATTTATTAACCTAAAGATAAAGGGTAAAAAAAACAACTTCGTTTCATTTCGTTTCGTTTTGAGAGATGCAGGTGTGGAACCAGGTCTCTGCCCCAAAGGGCGAACACAAGAGAAACAGACCCAAGATGGAAAAACACTGAACACTTGAATCATGACAGCACCCTCCCCTCAAAGATCACTTCCTGCTTACAGAGCCGACTGTGAACCCAGGAGCTTTCCTCGGGGACATTGGACTCGAGGGGACAAGTTTCACCTTCAAGACACAAAATGGGATGGATGAGCACTGATTGTGGTAGCTTGAGCCTCATTGCAGAGGGGCTGATGACAGTCTTGACTTCAAAAAGTCCAATAGAATGAGGAGCGAGCGAGACAATGATTTGAATGAATATTTTTTGCAGTATGCCAGGATCATACTTGGGAGCATGTATCTGGAAGCAGTCAGCATAGTGATGTTGCCGCACTTACTGGTTTCAGGTCCATCAACTGTGTCACATGTGATGCTGGACTCTATTCTTAAGAGAGAGGTTGGAGCCAAATGACTTTTTCTGATTCTTTCAGGTTCAAGTAATTCAGGAGCTATTTTAGGAGGAGTGATTGCAGCCATCGTGATTACAGGAGTAGTAGCAGCAGTAGGCTTCATGCTTTATAAACGCAGAAAAGGTAAATGACTTTTTCCCTTCACTTTGCAGTTCAATTTGTTTATGTTTTTTCTACTGAGTATGATTTTTTGTCCGGCCCCAATCCCTCAGAGCAAGAAGAACCACAAAGTACAGACAGTGATTCTGCATATGTGAGTAAATGTTTTATGAACTACAGTATGAAAACTTGTTTGAAAACAGTGTTATGGTCTTGAAGATAAAACCAGATGTCTATAATGACTCTAATTAAACTGCTATTTTGTCAAAAATATTTTATTAGTGTGTCAGAGTGAAGCAGCGTTCAACAACATCCATGACATGAAAAACAGAGAATCAGATGAAGCACATTCAGATGGATGTGGTGTTTATTTGTTTATTTTTGAACTGAACACACTGTTTTCCATTCATAATGATGATATGTTTTCAACCTATATTTTTTTTATCTTGTTAACAGTAACGCTGAACTTGTGCCGATGGCAAAGGGAAGGTCTACCATGAATGGTGAAACACCTGACACCACCCAAGCAGACCCCAGCAGCCCTGCTTCAGCACTGAACTCTCTAATGTGTTGACTCTGTTTAGTAAAGCACAAACATTCATAAGTGGAAAAACCTGCTAAAGACGACCTTCGAATTAGTTTCTTGGAGCCATAGAAACTCATGCATGCACTGAGGAGCAAGAACACTGAGACATTAATTTCCTTTTTTTCCCATTTTGTTCACGTCATATCCTAATGCTTGATTTTATCAAAGAAAATTTTTCATTTTACAATCATAACCTAAATATTTTGATATGCCTCCCAGCTTCATCTTGGACCCTTGAGCTTTGGGTGTGCAACAGAATAAATCTAAGGAGAAGAAATGAGCCTGACTCACCGAGGCAGCTTTGATTTGTCTGTGAAAACTGCTGATAAGTTGAGTTTAGCTACTAACTCAGGGGTCGGCAAACCGTTGCTCTGGAGCCATGTGCAGACGACCTTTCACCTTTACATTGCAGCTCCCTATTGCTTTTGAGAAATAAGTAATCATTTAAGTGTGCTGTAGACATTTGTTGTTGTTGTTGTTTTTGTAGCTCAAAATATGCGTTACAAATGCCGGTGCCAAGGTAGGTATCCCCAACAGAATTTTTTTCCCCCTGCATTAGGAGCGCACTCTGGGATGTCCAAATCTCAGACAAACACTAGCCCTTATTTATTTATTTTTTTTTAGTGCATAAACACTTCTTATAATAACTTATTGGCCCTGAAATGTTGGTGTTACCTCTTTATACAGTAAAGTTAATGGAGAACTTTCCTACAAATAAAATACATCCTCGGTTTGTTGAAATAATCCTGTCCGATAACACGTGAGGAACAACAAATGTATAATTTTCTCTTGTAACAACAGCATGCCACAATTTTAGTTTGCTGCATGTATACTTTAAGTTCAGCTCTTTATTTCATTTGAAAAGGACTTTCAACGTAGCAGGTTCTTTATGTTTTTGTTTTGTTTTGTTTTTGTTTTTTACAGTGTTCTAAATGTTTAAAGTGTTTTTTGCTAAAATACATTTTCACAAGCAAGACATTAGCCTATTTTGTATACATAGTATAAAACTAAAAAATAATATATACAGTGTTAGCTTCATTTTATATGTCAAAAACTTGCAGCTCCAGGTGTTTTCTCTGTTGTAGAAACCAGGTCCATATGGCTCTTTGGGTGTTAAAGGTTGCTGCCCCCTTGTACTAGCTGGTAGCTAACAAATATGTCTTCTACTGTGAAACGAAAAAATAATAATAAGCAATAGTTTTACGCAATGTTAGCGATACTTTAGATTGAGACCATCAGGTGGGCACATGGCTGCTTTATTTTTCTTGTTGTTTTTATCTAGATTTGTATTTTCATGTTTTATGCAGTTAAAACATAATTTATAATTCTAAAAGTATGAAACTGATGTCCAGTGTTTACAGCCAGCAACAATTTTCAGTCCTTAATCTAAATTTCAAATTCAAATTTTATTTGTCACGTACACAGTCATACACAGTACGATATGTAGTGAAATGCTTGGACAACTGCTCGTGACCTAAAGAAAACAAAAAAGGAAAAGGCTATGAATAAGATAGGAAATAAATATGAAAAATTAAAAAGGGTAAATTTAACTAGGAAGGAATAAAATATAAATTAAGGTTAAAAATGAAATAACTGTACAACACAAATTAGAATGAAGGGTAAATTTAACTGGGAGAATAAGATAAAATATATAAATTAAAGTTGAAAATAAAATAACTGTACAACAAAATACACAATATAGAACTATATAACTATATAACTATATAAGAATGTATGATCTTCTACTGAGACGAGGGTTAGTTTAATTTAAGTGCAGCAGACATCATATCAAACTTGAAGATGATCATGTTTGCAGCTGTTTGATTCATCTGGTATTTAATAAACTCAGAGGGGAGAACATCAAGCTGCTAGAAGAACCAAACATCTTAAGGTGGATTTATATTACATTTGGTGGATTTTTACAATAACTTTCATGAAGTACTGCTGCACTCTGTGATGAAGAGGAGTCAAATATTGAATCTTTAATGGTAACAGAGGAATCAATACACTGGCCTCAGTTATATGTGTGTATAATGTGTGAGAAATAAAAAGTAAATAAACAACTTGACTAAAATATTAAGAACAATAATTTTTTCTGTGTATATTTAGCAGCTGAAGATGGTTTCTGCAAGACGCAACATCTGTACATTTCTTCTGTAAAAGACGAACACAGTAACACACACAAACACAGAATTACTCCAAAATATAGTTGAGGGAGGAACTACTGCAGTTTAGTAGCTAACAGGCTGACATCCACATCTATTCAAAGAATTCATAGTAAGCCTCATTTAATTAAAAACATCCAAAGTATTATCCTTCATATGTTAACCTGAAATACACCGTACCCTTTTGTTTGAGACAGATGTGTTATTGTTATTTTTTTTTTCATAGGCTAAATGTTTGCAATAGCAAACATGACACACTTATGCTAATGTAAGAAGTGTGCCAACTGTTTAGTTCTACTGATGCAAATTCCTGAGTTTCTGGTGACATCCTAATCAGGGAAGAAAATCTAACCTGACACGTTGCCAACACATAAGCAACTAAAACATTTAATCTTACTGAAAAGAGTGAAAGAGTAGCAGATGCCATGTCTGCATGTTCATAGGACACAGAGGTCTGATTCTGGCCTGTGTGATTGTATTTCTTATTACAGGATGAACAATGGAAGGTATTCAATGACCAGTGGAGGTGAAATAAGCAGAGAACAGTTCATGGTGCTTATTGGTGAAACTTCTCAGTTCAGAGTGCGTGGGCACGGGGGCAGAAACATTCCTGCACTTACATAATGACAGCTACATGTAAGCACGCTTTCTTAGAAAACTAGGTGGCAAACATCAGGCAGCAGTACTTGTTCTACAACCAGCTGATAGAGTTCACTGTAAACCCAAAACTGCTGTCTCAACTCAGGCTGTATAGTTTTTCTTTATATGTCATCATTTAAATGCTCTTATCATTTCCCATAATGCCGAGGCTTTGAAAACTTGCAAATGACACATTAGAGTTTTCATTTCATTCATGTGGAGCTGAAATATTCTGATGTTCTCCACTGGAGAGTCAAGATCTTACATGGAGCTCCAGACTGAGAGCGACTGATGGTTATTTTATATTTCTTCCTTTTCTGAATAAAAACATCAACAGCTGTCACCTTCTCACCAAGCTTCTTTCTGCTGGTCTTTCAGCTCATTCCAGGCTTGTGCAGGTCTACAATCTTGTCCTTGACGTCCTTTGACAGCTCTTTGTTTTTATTTATTTGATATGATGTAGATAAATGTTGTTACATTTTTTAGATATTTTTGTTAAATATTTTTAAAGGATATTTATTTAATAATTTTTAAAGTATAACACTAGTCTTTGTTGGGGGAGGGGGGGGGTTAACCCGCAAAGGACTCTAGTTGAGCTACTAATGCAAAGAATTGAAAAAATATTAGATTGTCTGGTCTCTCTGTACATCTTGTAGTTATAAACTCATTATGCAGCTCTTTTGATCTGCTCTTGAAAGATTTTTAACTCGAGTAACGTAAAGAGATGTCAATTTTAAACTTAAATCATCATTATGCAAAATCTCAAACTGATTTTCAGACATGCGTGATTCTTAGTGAAATGTTGGCATTTTTGTGATGCTTCAAAATAGAAAAGTATGAGAAACATTTAATTAGATTAGATCTTCTTTGTCATTTATTGGTTATAATTTCTTAAGTTTTAGTTCATTTTTTTAAATAAAAAATAAAGAATGTCTAACAATAAATCACTGTTACCTTTTGTTCTCCACCAGGGAGAAAGTGAAACTTTTTCACAATCTGATAAAATGATCTCTGATATTAGTCTGTGAAGGTGTTTCGAAATAATGTAAATCTTACAGTACTAAATGACAACTAAAACATGGCCTGACTATTTTCAATGAAGGAGTAAAACAATCTCAGAGGGAATCTTCTTCCTCCTGTATCACACCTGTACAAATGACCTTTTTCAGTATACAGTGTCTGCTTTAAAGCACTGCAGTCAGAAGAATCTAAAACAGGATTTTATCCTACAGGTTAGACATTATACCGAGTCAGTAACGTGCTCCACATTAAACTGAAAAAGGCATTTCTATGACTTACCTCTTCAGCACCTGGTCAGGAGAACCCAGGCCAAGACCAAGGCTAACATCACCTCCACAATATGAATGAAAATGTCTGTTTTCTGCACCATGACGTTCTGCCAAACACTCACCAAGCCTTAGACAGTATCTGTGAAATATTACAGAAATATTTCTCTTTTTGGTTCTTGTTGTTGATTAACTTTTCCTTAGTGTGTCACAAAAAGTATAGATGAAGGGTGTGACATTTTTCACAGTGAATATGCTAACCTGCTGTTAGCAACCAAACAAGCTGGGTCAGATTTCACCATCGCTGTTTACTTTTTGAACACTAACGTAGCTTGAAACATAGGAGGATCATGGCTGGGATCAAATGTGTCGTGTTTTTGATGGTCCTGATTTTCCAGTGGACTCAAGCAAGAGGAGGTGAGTGAGATGTTCTCTACACATGCTACCTTATTCCAGTATATTCCAGTATAAATCATGGATATGTGGTTTAGAAAACCAAACAACTCAGCGACTCTGAGTCAAACTTAAAAGCTCTCAGGGCAAAACTCTCAGATCTAAATCTCAGAAATTATTGGTGTGTAGAGAAACCTGTTTTTTATTTTCTTCTTTTTTTATCATCATTATTCAGTGAAGTAGGAATATGGTTTACACAATATTTGACTGTACATTAGTGAGATTTAATTAAACATACACAGAAGCAAAATAGAAATAAAAAAAATGTCACTTTAATTGTGTGAAGTTTATAATTAAAAGAAAACTGTAGTATGTATAACTGTCTCTAAGATTATAGAGTCAAACTGTGACTGTAAGATATCCTAATGAATTGTGGTTTACATGAAGTAAATCTGGTCTTAAACTTTAGAGACCTTTAAAGGATTGTAAGAAAACCTGTTAGGATGGATTCCTGCATATCGCTAAAAATAAAACCTTGGAATATTTTCTTGTTGACGAGTCAGCAAACAGCTGTCACTGTCTGAGATTTGAAATCTCTGGCAACATACTTCACAGTGTTGTGTCTTCTTTCTTCAAAGATGTCTTTTTTTCATTTTCATGTTTCTTTGCATGACTTTATTTAAAATATGTTATTATGTCTCAATCTGGAGCCTTTAAAACATGCATATATGATGTATCAGGTGTGTTTGTTTGTCATTAATCAAAATCATGTAAAATTAAAAAGTACTTTGTGATTCCTTTAGCTGTACATTAATCTAACAATAACACCATTAGATACTATTGTACCAGATATAACTTAAATTTGCTGTTAATACCACTGCAAATACATTACCGTTTTCTTATTTCCTGTTGCACTAAACTCTTTCTGTAGCATCCTCTCGTGTTGGGGATGTGGTGTCTGCATCTCCGCAACTCTTTCAAAAGACCTTTTTTTAAAAAAATCTTTGCTTTAAGACGAACTGAGGGGCAGCACTAAAGCTTAGTATGATATAAATAAGAAGAAATAAGAATGATATGAATTATGAGCTAGAAAATAATCAAAATGAACACAATCAGTCCTGAGACAAGATTACCTTAACTGTTTTCATTTGACATCCTCCACAGAAAAACTCATCTCCACTTTACACTATGTATGAACACCCTAGTTGCCCTGTGGGTGGTCTTTAACCTTTCAGTCCTCTACCAGAGCATATACAGTAGTGAAAAAGTGTTTGCCCCCTTCCTGATTTGCTAGTATTTTGTGTATCACACTTACATATTTCATCAAGAAAATCTTGGTATTAGACAAAGATCCAGGAGGTCACAAAAGAACCCAGAACAACATTAAAGAACAGCAGGCGTCAGTAATCTCAGTTAATGTCAGAGTTTTTGATTCAACAATGAGAAAGAGACTGGGCAAAATAACATACACTATCTCTCAAACGTGAGCACACCCTCCTCACATTTTTGTAAATATTTTATTCTATCTTTTCATGGGACAACAATGAAGATATGACACTTTAATACAATGTAAAGTAGTCAGTGTACAGCTTGTATAACAGTGCAAATTTCTCAAAATAACTCAACATACAGCCATTAATGTCTAAACCGCTGCTAACAAAAGTGAGTACACCCCTAAGTGACCAAATTATGCCCATTTAGCTATTTTACCTCCCTGGTGTCATGTGACACGTTAGTTTACAAGGTCTCAGGTGTAAATCGGGGACAGGTGTGTTGAATTCGGTGTAATTGCTCTCACACTCTCTCAGACTGGCCACTGGAAGTTTAACCTGACACATCATAGCAAAGAATGCACTGAGGATCTGAAAAAAAGAATTGATTCTCTGCATAAAGAGGCCTAGGCTAAAAGCATGTTGCCAACACCCTGAAACTGAGCTGCAGCACAGCAGCCAAGACTGTACAGAGGTTTAACAGGACAGACTCCACTCAGGACAAACCTCATCATGGTTGATCAAAGAAGCTGAAAAAAAAGTGACTTCTAGTAAGCTGAACTTTTTTGATGTCTATCTTCTGGTTGTTTCAGATACTGAAGTGTCCTGTGTTTATATGGAGAACTGCACATTGCCATGCAGCTATGAGGGTGCTGATGTAGTCATTCACTGGCATCAGGTGTCAGCAGGAAATCTTCCCGTTCACTCATTCTTCCACAATCAAGACCAGCCAGGAAACTCGGCCCAGCGCTTCAAAGGCAGAGCATCAACCTTCAAGGACCAGATCTCCAGAGGAAACGCCTCAGTCCTGCTGACAGGAGTGAAGGTTCAGGATGAGGCCAGATACAGATGCTACACCAGCACCATCAATGGAAACATGGAGTCATTTATCAACCTAAAGGCAGATGGTATGAGACAAAAAAGATACATTTATTTAGTAATTCAGTTTTAAGTTGTTATACTTATTTGTCTATTCTGTTTTCCACTGAATAAAGTTTTACATTTGTAACTCTGTGTTATGATTAGAAAGCAAGAGTGTAAAGTTATTTACTCAGGGTTAGTGGTCAACAGTCGTATATATGTAGATAACATACCTGACCAGGAGATGTAAACCTTATTCACACACTACAAAAACTCTAAATAGCTGTTGAGTATGTGAAATGTTCAAACTGAGAACAGTAAAGAGATTTCTATTCCAAAAACATGAAATGCAATATTTATTAGAGTTTGTAGCCAGTTACTAGTCTCAACATGGAAAGATGTTCTGCTTCCAATAGTTCATTAACTATATTATTTCACTATATCACTTCATTCTGTACAAATACCTGTCCCTCCCTTTTAAACTGCTATAGTCCAAATCCCTCCATAACGTTAGCAAAAGAATACAATTTTCTTTTCCTTTCTTGAAGCTCCAGTCCATAAAGTCGACGTTTACCAGGGAGAAAACGGGATCACCTGCAGGTCAGAGGGGATCTATCCAAAGCCTGAACTCACCTGGTCCACCAGCCCTCCATCCAGTCTGACTTTCAAAAACACCACCACAGTCAACCAGACTGAACAGCAGCTTTACAACATCAGCAGCTCTCTGATCCTTTCAGGCAGCGATCACGATCTGAACTTCAGCTGCACCGTCAGCACTCGCAGAAACAGGAAGCGTGTAGCTTTTCTGAAAATGCGTAAGCAGTGATGAATGCAACTAATGCTTTAAGTGGAAATTTGTTATTAAACAGATTCAGGTTTTCAGTTGAAGATAATTGAAAAATGATAATTCATATGTACAGTAAATCTGCATAATTTTTAGATTGGAAAATTTCATAATGTGCTTTCATAAATATAAGTTTTGTGTGTTTTTTGTAATAATATTTCAGCGTCTCAAGATGTTCTTGAGTATGAGAACACAATCCCATGCAGTCCATCAAACTTTACACTCTCAAATCTCATTTGGAGATTCAACCACAGTCAGCTCATCCTGAATGGGACTGTCACAAACTACACAGTCTCAGAGAAATGGAAGCAGCATGTGAAGAAGCTTTCAGAGTCAGGCAGCCTCACACTACAGGACATATCTGCAGATCAGGAGGGAATCTACACATGTGAAGTCAATGATGCTGAAGAGACAACAATAAGTCTCAGATCTGTGATGATTCATAAAGGTAAGGTAGCTTTTTCTCACACTTAAATGGTTAAGATTTTACTGGACAATACAATACACTATGATACACACACACACACACACACACACACACACACACACACACAATGAAATTCTGTTCACAATCTAGTTGCCCTGAATTTGATTGCTGCTGTTGTACTGAATTAGACTACATCCTGATGTGATGGGCAAAGGAATAAATCTTTATTTTTTTCTGGTGCATATTTCTAAAATATAGGACTCTCTTGTTGCAGTCAGGAATACGGTTCTCACTCCCATGCCTTTCTCTCTGACTTCAAATCTCTTCTAAAACTACAAAGTAAATTATTTAATAATTTTGAACAAAACCTCTGGCCCTGTCCAGAGTGTCTCACTTTACGTGGACCTATTTTTTTTTCCATCAATTCATCAATTAAATTCATTTTTTTCCACTTCTCTAATTCAGAGTCATGAAGAAGTTAAAACCAAAAGACATTTAAGCTGACTCTGTTTCTTTCTGTTTCAGGTACCTCAGGATCTAGTTTAAGAAGAGTCATTGTAGTCACTGTCATTATAGCAGCAGCAGTAGCCTTCATAATTTATACATACAAAAAAGGTAAACAATCTCACTTTACTTCCCTGAAATTTATTTTGAAATTCTATTGATTATGATGTTTTCTGGACTCAATTCCTCAAAGAAACAAGAACCACGACGTACAGACAAAGAAACTTATGTTTTTTTATTTGATTTGGTTTTTTATGGGACTGTTTTTGTTTTTTGTTTTTTTGTAAATCCATCCATCCTGAGAGATTGGAGCTAAATGCCTCTTTCTGTTTCTTTCAGTTTTAGAATTTTTTGCCGTTATTGTAGCAACTTTGTTTGTTGCTATTATGTTTAAACTACTAGCAGCAGTGGTCGTTAAGATGTATGGACGAGGAAGAGGTAAATCACTTTTTTTTTCATCACTTTGCAATTCATTTTGTTCAAGTCATTTCAACTGATTATGATGTTTCCTGGACCCGATTCCTTAGAACAGTGGTTCTCAAAGTTTTTACATCAGTCCCCACATTGCAGGAATAAATATTTTCACACCCCATCAAAACCAAACAGATGGACAGAAAAGCCTAGCTGCAACTTTATTTAGATAGTAAATTCTTTCGCAATAAATCCTTCAGTAATTTTTGTTTTAAACACACAACTTTCATTTCAAATAACTATTTATAACTTTTATCACTAGACTGCTTCATTAGTCTGCACCAATTCTTTAAAAAAGCAATATAAATAAATAAATGTTCACTTAAACACGCGGCTGCAGCTTTTCAGCGGATGTGCAATTTTAATGTAACTGACACAATTTTTTTTTCCGCCGTAAAAGTGAATCCAATGTTAAACATTTGTTCCGCATGACGCTTCTGCCAGGTAAAATGCCCCCCACCTGTCAGAACTCTGCGCCCCACCTGTGGGGTGCGCTACACACTTTCATAATCACTGCCCCAGAGCATCGAGAACAACGACGAAGAGACAGCAAAAAGGATACGTGAGTAAATCTTGTATGAACTACACCAAAAAATGAACTTGTTTGAAAACAGTATGATTATGAAGATACAACCAGATGTCTATAATCAGTCTAATGTAACTGCTGTTTAGTCAAAAATGATTTAATAGTGTGTCAGAGTGAAGCATCGTTCAACAACATGTATGACAGAATATTTTATTAATTTCTAAGGAAATTATGTAAGATGAGGCAAATTCAGATTGATGTGGTGTTTATTTTGGACTGTAGAAGATTTCTCTTTGTTTGAACAACTGTATTCATTATAATTAATTTTTTAATATTATTGACAGTGCTAAACTTCAGCTAATAGGAAATGGAAGCTCTAAAACCATCCAAGCACGCCCCGGTAAACGCACTGCTTTGGTCCGGTGTGTAGTTCTGTGACTGCAGTGAAGACGTCGATCCCTCTGAACTCTGCTGAGTTTTGGCTCTCTGCTCAGTAAAGCACAAACTTTCATGAGTGAAAAACCTGCTGATGACGACCTCAAATCAGTGACTTGGAGCCATCAAAAACTGAAACGTGCACGTACCCAGGGCCGTGCAGAGATGTTTAAAGGGGCGGTGCTCAAAGTTAAAAAGGGGCATATAGAACCAGGCTGAATAACAACAACATACATTCATCTTTTTTTCGCCTGTCCGGTTTGGCTCTTTTGCCATCAGAATTATTGTCTAAAGGCAAAGAAAGACATACATTCATCAAGAATCTAATATGCAATCGCATCATACTATATCATTGTCGTCAGGTAGCAACAGTGCAGCGCAAACCTAACCTATGTTTTACCTGATGGGGTGCAATGTTGCTGCTGCTCCTGCTGTTCCTGCTGCTGATAGTGCTGGAGGGCAGAGCTGTGTTGATCTGAGACAGCACTTGGAATCATAAGGCAACAAAACTGAGAAATAAACAAGGCTCTACTTGTGACTCACTCTTTGCCTCTCTTCCTCCTTCCATCTCATCAACACTCTCCATTTGCTGTCCATCGGAGAATAAGGCACAATTTGCTATTGCATTAATCTTTTATATAATCATCCACACTTAACAACTCTTGCACTTAATTCATAATAAAGTTATAACAAAACAACGCTATAGAACCAAAACTTTCCAAATATGTTTATTATTATTTTATACTTGAATACCTCTGAAACAACTGGTACACGTATGTTACCTGTGCTCCTTGTAATCCAGCTGCTGAGGGATCCACTGCCTTTAGTAGCCTCACACAGCTCATACTGTTTCCTCCTCATGTCCTTACCTTAATCAACTGAGGTGAATGTTAGCAAATTTACCTGCAGCAAATATTATATCAGACTCCCTTTGCAGACGATTATTTTTTGCAGCTTTTGTAACCACATGAGCTGCTGGAAGAACCTGTGTGTTTTTTGTCTTTTTTGATTGATTTTGGTTCTTGACTTTCTTGACTTTGTGTTTTGTTTTGTTTTTAAGTTGACACTGTTCATTATTTTAGACATTTTAACATCAAAATAAGTGCTCATTCTTGTGCTTGTGTTTATGTGGCATTTAGACTCTTACTGTATTCTTCATACAGTTGGGCAATATAATCAATCAAAAATGACAGTCGGATGAAAACCGTGTTTTCACTTGTCCCATAAGAATCTTCTTTGGTTAATCCACAAATCTGTGTTTGTACGAGCGAGGGCTCAAAGCAAAGAGAAGATCATGTGTTTTTGCTTTTTTTGTTGTTCTTTAACATCTTTTAAAGAGGAAAATGATTACCTAGGCTGGAAGGATATTAATGTAATTAAGTATTTTCAAGGGTGACAATAATCTTTGAGTTTGTCTTTACCTGCAAAAACTGCAAAAATAAAAAAGAACAAAGCATCAGTGACCGAGGATGGTACTTTAGGAAACTGCACAAGCAAAAAACATTAAAAAAGCAAGAACAGAAACTTGAAACATCTGGACAGGAGATTGTTTTATTGAGTGTGATCTTATTTTATTTTTAAATCAAGTTATTTTAAGAAATATAATTTTAAAATGAAATGATGTTTATACAAAATCTTGAAGATGTTTTCAGTCATCTGTGAGTCATCAAATTTCCTCTGATGTTTCAAAAAAAGAAAACCATAAAAATATTAAATGCATTATCCTTCTTGTTAACCTACGATTTATATTTTCATTAGTTTTGGTTCATTTTTTTAATTAAAATGTATCATGTCTAACAATAAATCGTTGTTTTTTCTCCAGCAGGGGATGCTGAAGTGAATTTTTTTTCACAAAACGACAAAGTTATCTCCTACGTTACTCTGTGAAGATGCCTGGAAATAATGGTCGAAATGATATAATGTGAAAAACATATACTTGAAGAAAATCTTACAGTACAGTATGACAACTTAAAAATGGCCCAAATATTATCTATCAAAGGAAATTCTCTTCCTCCTGTGTCACACCTGTCCAAATGACCTTGCTCAGTTTCTCAGTGTCTGCTTTAAAGCACTGCAGTCAGATTTAGACAAACGTAATCTAAAGCAGAATTGTATCCTAGACATTATACTGAGTCAGTAACATGCTCCACATTAAAATGAAAAAGGCATTTCTATAGCTTACCTCTTCAGCACCAGAGCAAAAGAACCCAGGCTAAGTCCAAGGCCAGACCAAGGCTACCATCCACAATTATCCAGTCAGAGAAAATATTCAGAGTAAACCACAACAGAAACATTTTTCTGCACTATGTAGTCCTGCCACACACACCACACAGTGTCAGTGAAATATTATAGAAGTATTTTGGGTTCTTTTTATTCTTTGTCATTCACAAATTTTCTGGTTGGACAGTTGAACTCTGTGTTAAGAAGTTGATTATATGAATACTGTGAGCAGTTTCTGATTAACTTGTTCCTCAGTGTGTCACAAAAAAAGTATTTCAGACATTCAGATGAAGGGTGTGATTATCATCACAGTGAATATGCTAAGCTGCTGGGTCAGATGTCATGTAGATGTATTTACTCACAAACACTCAGATCGTGTACCATGAAACAGCAGGACAATGGCTGGGATCAAGTGTGTCGTGTTTTTGGTGGTCCTGACTTTTCAGTGGACTTTTGTAAAAGCAGGTGAGTAAAAGCTTCACTGCATTTATTACTTGAATCTATTGTGAATACAAATCACAGTTATGATGTTTACAAACCAAATATAGGAGGTACTGAAGAGAGAGACTGAGTCAAACTTAAAGCTCAGGTATAAATCTCAGAAATTACAGGTACAGCAAGAAACCTCTTTTTTAATGTGATCATTATTCAGTGAAGTAGGAATATGGTTCACACAATGTTTGACTGCACAATAGTGAGTTTAATTTAATTAAACATACACAAAGATGAGTTTATAATCAAAGGAAAACTGAAGTATTTACAACTTTCTGTACGGTAACAGGAGTCAAACTGTGACTGCAAGATATCCCAATGAATTGTGTTTACATGGTTATTGTGAAGTAAATCTGTTCTTAAACTTTAGAGACCTTTAAAGGATTGTAAGACAACCTGTTAGGATGGATTCCTGCATGAATATTTCTTGTTGACGAGTCAGCAAACAGCTGTCACTCTGAGGTTTGAAATCTCTGACAACATACTTCAGTGTACTACTGTGTTGTCTCTCCTTACCTCAAATAAGTCTTTTCTTTTTTCATTTTCATGTTTCTGTACATAACTTTATTTAAACATTTTTATGTCTCGTGTTATGTTATTTTGTCTCAATCTGGAAGTCTTTAAAACATGCATATTACTAGTCTATGTATCAGTTTGTTATTGATAGATAGTATAGTATAATAGCGCTACAAATAAATTACTTTTTCTCATTTCCTGTTTTACTCTTTCTGCAGCATCCTCTGGTATATGGATATGGTGTTTACATCTTAGGGAAGCTCTTTCTTTTTTTTTTTTAATCTTTCTTTGATGATAAACTGAGGGGCAGCCCAAAACATTAGTATGACATGAATAACATGAAGCTAGAAAATGATCAAAATGGCCAGAATGTTCATTCTCCCTGATGCTGCCATCACTCAGTATCTCTAAATCTATCACTACGACCGTCTTACTCGGTTTGCCCACTACTACTATGTCTGGTTGGTTAGCCGCCACCCTTTTATCCATCTGTATCTGGAAGTCCCTCTGATCTTAGCTCGGTCTTTCTTAACCACCCTAGGGTCGGTGTAACATTTGTACCTCCAGGGCATACGTGGCACAGATGTTCCTGGACACTCTGCTGGCCACTTGGTCATAGCAGTCCACGTATGCCTGCTTGTTAGCATTTTGCACCCTGCTGTAGGCGCTGGGTTGGAGACGGAATGAAACTGAACACATTCAGCGTGTGGGAGTGGAGGCAACAATGTCAAAAACGATTTATCATGAAATGTGAATAAGGTTTATACATTGTTTGGATGCACAGAAGCAAAATTGTTCTTAGTGGCACTTTTTAAAAAAATAAAAATAAAACAAATTTAAATATATCCACCTTTTACTCTATCTTTATCTGTAAAGTTTAAGAAAATCACATGTCAGGATAAATGTCAAAATAACTGCTTCATTTGGTTGGATAAATTATAGCAAATCAAAGTGTATGTAACTACAAGGTATAACAATTATCTCGTTATACATGATTTTATTTCTCATAACGTTAAAGATTTGAAAACATGCAGATGTGACAAATTTATGTTTGAGGTGTGTGGTCATCAGTAATTATTATTGTGTATATTTTTAGATTCTCATTTATCAGATGTAGTTTTGTTAAATTCTGCTCTCATGGTAGCAGTGTCCTATTTTCATAACCTTGTACTTCAGGTCTTCAGGTGTTTAAGCCTGAATGGAGTCTGTTAGAGTTCTTTTGTAATAACTGAAAAATTCATCCACACAGTCGTCTTTGATATGAATGATATATGACTTTATAGGAAGGCCCTGTTTTGAAAACATTTTTCCTTCATTAGTGAAAAATTATTATTTAAACAATTTTTCATTTGTACTCTAGATAATTATATTATAATATATTATAATTAATAATTTACATTAACATGAATTTATATGTCAGCAAATGTATTTCTGTAATTCTGAGATTCAGGTCAAAGTTCAGGAAACTTCTTTTAAATCTAATGAGCAAGTTTAGAAAGAGCTTCCTGATAGTTTAACAGTTTGCGGTGCAGACCGAGACTACATTCCAGTCGAGCAGCTGTGTTTTATTATTTCTCGTTTTCTTCTCTTGATACAGTACAATACAAAAAAAATAAACAAACACAAAGTAATAATAATAAGGGAACCGTGACTGACACAGAAAGAATGTGACAGAGGATCAGACAGACAGGGTAAAAAGTAAAATATATAAACTGGAACCTAAAACTCTACAAACACATAACAGCCTCAGTAGAATAATAAAAAAATAAAATTCATCCAAATTGAACTAAAAGAATCAAAACTTCTAACTCTATAATGAAGGAAAACCCAAACAGAAACAACTCAAGTACACAAACACAAAACCTCTGATTCATGACTTTGATCATGTGTCTCTACCTGTTGTTGCAGATACTGAGGTGTCCTGCATTTTCATGGAGAGATGCATGTTGCCATGCAGCTATGGTGGCAGAGATGTAGTCATCCACTGGCATCAGGTATCAGCAGGAGACATTACTGTCCACTCATTCTACCACAACAAAGATCAGCTGGAACATCAGAACCAGCGCTTCAGAGGCAGGACATCACTGTTCAACGACCAGATCTCCACAGGAAACGCCTCACTGCAGCTGACAAAGGTGGAGGTTCGAGATGAAGGCAAATACAAGTGCTACACCAGCACCATCGATGGAAACAAGGAGTCATTTATCAACCTAAAGATAGATGGTAAGAGACAAAAACTATACATTTATTCAAGAAATTCAGTGTTGAACTGACAGCGGAAACCAACAATCCTTTATTAACCTAAAGATACATTGTAAATTGTAAATACATACACAGTGCAATTATTCAAGAAATTTGTGTTCTCTGTAGTGCGGTTTTGTTTTTTGGTATTTGTTTATTAGAAAATGTCTATATTTTGTGTCTATTGCTACTTTGTGCCAGAATATTTACACTTTTATTCACAGAATTTTTCAACTGAAACTATGAATAACATGCTGTGTGTACTTGTACAGTTGTTAGTTTGAATTGTGATTAGAATATGAGGATGTGATTTTTATTTATTCAAGGCTGAGTGGTCAAGAATTGCTCCAAGATGAAATACATGCAGCAAAACGGCAAATCGCCACTAAACAGTCGCAATGTTAAATATTCAGACTGAATATTTAACATTCAGTTTCGTGTTGTCCCTGTCTTGTCATGCGTACAATATAAAGTGCCTTGAGGCGACTGTTGTTGTGATTTGGCGCTATATAAGTAAAGTTGAATTGAACTGAAAAGCTAGTAAATTGTTGAGTTTGAGTTTATATTCATATTTACATTCGAACATCATAAAAATTAATATTTATTAGAGCTTTTCTTTTTTTATCCTGGTAGCTTCAAAAATGTGTGGGAAAAGCAACCATGATAATAAATCTTTCTGTTGTGGAACATGGATTAATATAATAAAAAAAAGCTTTCACACAGCATGAAAAGATCTGCTGCTCACAAAAAGCTGATTCAAAACACCTCATAGAACTTACACAGATACAAAAAATGAAATCCTTGTTCCTGTTAAACTTGGTCCATATGTGAACATAAAACGTGTTTTTTTCTGCTTTTGCAGCTCCGATCCAAAAAGTCAGCATTCAGCAGGTAGGAAACATCATCACCTGCAGCTCAGAGGGCATCTACCCTAAACCTGAACTCACCTGGTCCACCAGTCCTTCATCCAACGTAACTTCCAAGAACATCACAGTCCAGCCGACTGAGCGGCTTCTCTACAACATCAGCAGTTCTTTGATCCCTTCGAGCAGTGATAGGGATCTAAAGTACAGCTGCACCATCAGCACTCGCAGAAACAGGAAGGAACTAACAGTTACAAACAAATGTAAGGAGTGATGAAGGTAACTAAGTGGAAATTTACGTGTTAATTCAGTACATATAGAATTTCCATTTTACATCAGCAATAGTTATTGCTGAGACTGATCAGTGAGACTGATCGGGACTACAGCTGCACCATCAGCACTCGCAGAAACGGAGAGAAGGCAACTTTATTTAAACCAAGTAAGGATGTAAAGTCGTTAATACTTACAATACACATTTACAACAGTATTTTATGACATCTTCAGCTACAATTTTCTATATAACTTAAAAAGTATGATCTAATAAAATATGATGCATGTTGGATTCAACTAAAAATATTAAAATTATATTACACAATTTAATAATTAATCAGTTTTAGTTTTATTAGTTCCTAAAAAGTCCAATTTGGAGTCATTTTCCAAACCGAGGGGTGAAGCTGCAACAATGTGGTCAAGTAAATGTTATCTATAGATCCCAGGACCATGGATTGGTCTCAACATGTTTAAAATATGCTTAGTTCATTCATATACATCTACATGTACATGTGTTTTTGCTGAGGTCTTTTTGTAGGAACTTTAGTCAGTATTTGTTGTTCCCACTGAGGCATTATGGTGGTGGGGTGGGTACTTCCACTTTATGCAGGAGGGTTCTGGGTTTGAATCTGAAGCTTGTCTGAGGATTTTGAGGAGGCAGTTTTCTTTCATGTTTGAAGCAAATTAAGATATAAGGGGACATCCTGTCAGTGACCAGAGAAGACAGCTTTTCACCTTACACATCTGATAAACATACTTCACATACATAAAGTACTGCTGAGGTCCATGGAGACCATAAGAATGTTTTACAGTGAGATGAAAACTTAATTTTTTTCAAATTATTATAAGTTGCTATTAATGTCATCTAAGGAAGAAAATTGATTAGTATTAATATCTTTACAAAGTGACAGTTACATTGCATTTAGTGTAAACCCTTTCTTTAACACCGCTTGCAGTTTTTGTCCAACAGGCAGTCCAAGTCTATTCGCCATCTTTTGATTCTGATATTAGTTTTAATTAACTCCAAGTAAAATTATTTGTCTCGTATTTATATGATGATACTAGTCTGGGTCATTTTGACCCCAATTTATAATAATTGAAACGGATCTCTCCAGTACGGTCTGCTGCAGGTCCTACATTATTCGCCTGAAACATATTAGCAGGCTTTTTTTTTTATTTTAGTAAAGAGGAGTAGTAGCTCTACTGTGAGTCTTCCCAAATAACCAAGTTCTACAACTTGCTTCTAAGGCTGACACTGGACCCACTTCAGAGGAAACTAATTTCCACTGATTTTATTCATAATCATAGACCTTAGATCTGTACACAGAGGTGGTGCCCATAGCTGCAGATAGGAACATATATTGGCCTGTAAATTGAAACTTGGTTGTAACAGCAGCCAGAAAGACACATATACAAACAAATAGTACACAGGACACAGAACAGAAACATACACATTTTTTTTCTTACATATTTACATATGGGCAATGGTTACTCTAAACAGAGTACTGTACAGTTATTAAATTAAATAAAAATAACTACAGATAAGAGGCAAACCAGGTTGTAGTGTGAATCAGTTGATTAAATTATTGCAGTTACAGCGCTGATGTAAACATCGATGATTGTTGGGAGCAGTTTTGATTGTACAGTCTGACAGCTGCAGGGAGGAAGGACCTGCTGATACGCTCCTTCATGCATCTGTAGCAGCCTGTCACTGAAGCAGCTCTGCAGTTCAGCAACATTTAAATGCATGGGGTGGGAGACTCTGTCCATCAGAGATGTTATTTTGGCCAGAGTCCTTCTGTCTCTGTTACGTTCCCCTAAAAGGGTCCAGGCGGTGAGGGGGAAGTAACAAAAAGTGTCCGGGTCAGAAAGAGGAGTCAAGGAGGCAGAAGGGTTAAATTAAATAGTTTTATTAAGTAGCTCAACTAAAAGAGACGGACAAGCCGCTATCACCATTTAAGGAAACAAACAAAACTCAAACGTTAGCCAATAAAGTACAAAGTAAGTCAAAAAGAAAGCAGCTCACTAGATACAAACACAGACACGCAGCTCACTAGCTGTAACCACACTAATGGCACTCTGGCCCAGAGCTCACCTTTCCCTGGGCTTAGATCTCCTTGATTACTGATGAGAGTCAGCTGCACAAAAGGGAAAGGTGGCACCTCAGGCAGAAGAGGTAGTGGGACACGCCCACACAGGCACCTTCAGGAGGAGGCCCTGCTGGGCCGTAACAGTCTCCCACTACCTGCACTGGGTCCAGTCCAGTGTCCATTTATATGAACAAATCTAGAGTTGTACTAAAAACAACTAAAGATAAGCACATACTAGAGACAGCGTTAGCACACACATTTACCCCCTGTCCTGTGTTGCTCAGGACATGCTGGAATGTGACAGGAAAAGCAAACAGTTGTTACCTTACTGTCTCTGTCTTTAAACTGAAGAGATTTTTTTCTTTTTTAAAGATCCACCAAATGACAGTTCTCAGAGTCTGCATCCAAACCAGCTGAGAGCCACCATAGGAGGGATCATTGGAGGACTTTTTGTTATAGCAGTATTAGCAGTATTAGCAGTATTAGCAGTATTAGCAGCAGTCCTGTGGTGGATGAAAATAACAGGGTAAAACTGAGTTCTGCCTTTATTAGAACTGTTTGGGTTTTTTTGCATGTTTGTACTAATATTGTTGTTTTTCTAAATACAGATGTATCACCAGCTCTCCATACTAACCAAGAGTAAGTAAATGAAATGCATCGTAATGAACTACAACACTGCACAAATGACAGTTTATAAAACAACATATTAAAGGACAGAATTGTCATCATAAAATTAAAACTTTTTTTTTCACCATCAGAATAAAGTTGAACAACATTCAGGATATGAAAACACTGAACTCAATCAAAGCAGAATTAAACAGAACATCAAATTAAGAAAATGTTGATTGATGTGATGACTTCTTTTGTCTGTACCAGTGAGGTTTCTGCAATAATGAACATGAGTTTTCATTTCAACCAACACATCTGACACCAACAAAGCAGCTTCCAGTGAACAGTGAACTGCCTCTGTCAAGTAACAATTACAGTTAAGACAGGTGGAAACAAAAAACTTCCCTATCCTATGTTCTGGACATAAAGGAATAAATGATGGCCAGAAGGTTTCAATGAATTCCAGAGCAAACACATTTTATCTCCCAGCAACTAAGAACGGAACAGTTACAATTTCTTTGTGATCTCAGGGAAGCAAAAACAGACCAGCATTAAGTTAGAAGCTAAAATCATTTTGGCTGTCAGCTCAGCAAAGCTGGAAGTTTAACAGATGAACAACTACAGAAGAAAACCTTCACATCTGTGATGTGGAGCTGTTACTGGGACACACTGTCGCTGAGGAACAAGAACACTGAAAGCATGCTTCACATTTTCTACACTGCAAACAAAGATTTTTTTTACTAGCAGACTCCGTCTCTTGAAGTACAGCATGTTTTTCTCTCTCCTCCTCAGAGCAGACTTACTGTTAATTTTATAATATAACCTAAATATTTTAATATCCATCCCTGCTGTTTCCGGGATTGTGGAGCTTGGAGTCTTTGACAAACTGAATGATAAAAAAGAAGGAAAAATGTTGAAATGTGGAAAGAAAAACTTGAGTTTAGTTTAGTTATATATTTTTTTAACTATAGTGCAAAGAAATAAATATAGAGTAAAATGTATTCATGTCAAGTTGGGGCCGACTGCATATATTGTTTTTTTTGTTAGTTTTTTTTACCTTTACACTTTGTATAAACTATAGTTTGTTGCTTATGAAATCCATGAAGTGCTACAGAGAAAATGAAATTGTATTTATTTAATGAACACATTTTGAACTCTTAAAAAATAATAACAAAAAAGAAACACAAATAAAAAGCTGAACTTAAATTGTCCATGTAGCAAACAAAAACTGTGGTGAGCAGTCATCCTTATATCGCCTTTGGGCTTTCGGAGCCTGTAGCAGAGCCTTGACCTGAATTTAAAAAATACATTGGAAAAAAAGCACTATGTCACTAAACAATGAAAAATAAATATTTTGAAAACAGCTGCATAAATATGTATTTTACCTGGTTAATGGGACTTAATGGGACTGCAAATCGGGGCTGTACAAAGTCACTTTCATCTGCGCTGGATTGCATGCTGTTGTCTGTGAGGTGTGAGCGGTGTTTGTTTCATGGTAAAGAATAGATGCTCACATATGTATGTGGATCTGAAGCTCGACATGACTCCAAATGCATATTTCTTCATGTTTATGTGTTGAGGATGGCGTCCCATGTTTCAAACACAAGTTTGTCCGGTCTTGGAAAGATCTCAGTATCACTCCATTTGTCATTCTGACACAATTTTCTGACACAAAACTACAACACAAAGAAGAAAAACTTCAATTAAATACTTATAACTTATTTTCCCTAGCCACGCGGCATTTTAACCAACCTTTTCTGTAGCTCTATAGATTAAAAAATAAATCCAATTCTGTTCATTAAATTTTCTGAACCTTTCAATGTGTCCTCCACTTGAGTCCTCAGTCATATCAGAATCAGATTAAATGACATGGGTTACAGTTGCTCCAAGACAGTAACAGTAACAGACTAAATGTCATGGTTCTGGGTCGTGTGATCCAGTGTTTTTGTGTTTCATTGTATTTTGATATTCATTGTTTATGGTTTGGTTCATTTAGTCTTTGTTAGCTCCTAGGTTGCCTAGTTACAGTTCTTGTTTCCTTATGACTCCTTTGTGCCATCCCCCCCGTGTTAAGTTTCCTGTTCGCCATGTTAAGTCTACGTCTGTTAATCTGTCATGTTTTATGTCCACGTTTTCTATGTTATAAAGCTTGAGTCATGTCTGTGTCTCTGTGCCTGCCCTGGTCCCACGTCCCTGTGTTCCCTCTGCTCTCATATCGTGGCCTGTGCTTGTGTGTGTCTGTCGTACTTCCTGTGTTGCGTTGAAGGTACGTCTTGTGTCAGTATATTCACTTTCGTGTCCTCCCTGTCTTGTCATGTATAATTGTCCTCAGCTGTGTTCCCCTTGTGCTCCAATGTCTCTCATTACCCTCTGTGTATTTGTGTCAGAGTCTCCATCTGTTCCATGTCGCATCATCTCAAAGTGTTGTGTGCGTTTCCTTGTGGTTTCCCTGTGTCTCTAGCTTTGGTTCATCCCTTTTTGGTTTTGTTTTGCATCGCCCTTTGCCTTTAATAACATTTTGAAGTGGGGAAACCAAGAGGTAGAAGCAGCATTGTAAAACATGCTGGAACATAAATTTTAGTCTATGGAAGAGGGACTGAGTTACCCTAAGAAGAGATTCAGATTGTTTGTTTTTGTTGGGTGTTTTTTTTTTTTGTTGCATGGTTTTAGGATTGTCTAATAAACATCTAATAAACAAACAAAATAAAAGACAAAAGTAGCCTGATATCAGACAAAACTGAAGTAAACATGAGAGAGCAGTAACTCATGCCTGTATGTGAGTTGAGTTGGTATTTTATCACACGATGAAGCATAGAGACTAAGAGCCTCATTCCTGTTTGTTCCAATTTATTTTCAATACGTGGTTCTTGATTTTTTGTCTTTTCCTTTGCATAAATAAAGACATCTTCCCAGGGTTTAGGGTTCAGCTATGGCTAAAACTGTGCAATTTGGTTCATAAAATACACTAGTAGGCATGAAAGTAGCTGTGCTTGAAAATGAAAAGAAAGGGGTTGACAGAGTTTAGAGGCAGGATCTGTGACCTGCTATATTTGTCCAGCAGTATTCTGCTAATGCATGCTGAAATTATCTAAAATCTCCTGTTTGACCATGACAAAAAATAAATGCTATGCAAAAATGCTCACCCCACTAACATCCAACTCCATCTGATTCCATGACGTCTGGATAACAACTGTTTACTAACAGTAGATGTAGCCACTGTGACATCACTTATTTACTAATGAAGTCCAGTTTTGGGCCCAATAAAAGAAATGTATGTAATATGTGTCAGGGTTCCTGGGTCAGTGACCCAGTGTTTTCAGTTTGTTCAGGTTCAGTTTATTTTGTCACTCGTTCTCATTTCCTGTTGTTCTGTTCATGTTACTTCCATGTACTTCGGCATAATAAACACCATTATCCTGCACCGTGAGTCCAGCGTTTGGGTCATGTCTTCCTCTCCTCCACGCACACCCTGACAAGATGAAATATCAGAAGGTGACAGTCTTACTTAAACTTTTATGTATTCATCCATCTTTAGTTGTGAAGAGATGATTCCAGTATACTTATAGTGGTTATGTGACATACCCAGGTCCTGTTCAGCACCAGGGCAAGTGAACCTTGGCCAAGTCCAAGACTAACATCACGTCCACAGTTCTACAATCAGAGAAAATATTTAGACTCTCAGTAAACCATGACTGGATAACCATGACCCCCCCCCCCCCCCCCCCCCAATAATCAGACCCAGCCAAAATACCCCCCCCCCCACTCCTCCCCGATAAAGTTATGAATTATCTTGCATAAAAAGGTTGTTGATTTTCTTCACTCAGTTATTACCAGCAAAATGGTTGCATGTTTAGCCATTTGAGACTTTACTCAGATTATTTATTTATTTAAACAGAGATCTTGACCCCCAATGTTCAGCACAAAGTTACGCCCAAGTACCTCAGACAGTGTCACTGATTCTTATTCATCCAAACATTTTTTTCTGGTTGGGCAGTTGAACTCTGTGTTAAGAGATTAAGTAATACTGTGAGCAGTTTATGATTAACTTGCTCCTCAGTGTGTCACAAAAAAGTATTTCAGACATTCAGATGAAGGGTGTGATTTTATCGCATTGAGTACACTAACCTAGCACAAGTTACAAACAAGCTGGGTCAGATGTCATGTGACGTCATGTAGTATTTACTCACCTTTTAAACGCTCAGATAGTGTACCATGAAACACAGCAGGATAATGGCTGGGATCAAGTGTGTCGTGTTTCTGTTGGTCCTGACTTTTCAGTGGACTTTTATAAGAGGAGGTGAGTAGAAAATTCATTGCACATATTATCTTAATCTATTTTAAATACAAATCACAGTTATGATGTTTACAAACCAAATATAGGAGGTACTGGATAGAGCGACTGAGTCAAACTTAGAAGCTTCCAAAGCAGAAAGCTCAGGTATAAACCTCAGAAATTACAGGTACGACAAGAAACCTCTTTTTCTTTTAATCCAGTCATTATGCAGTGAAGTAGGAATATGGTTTAAACAACATTTGAGTGTATAATAGTGAGTTTGTCCTCTATACCAACAGTGAGGATTTAATTAAACCGATGTGGAAGCAGATTTATTTTCTCATGTATTAATCACATATTTTAATCATAATCATATCACATTGGTGATAGTAATGAAACTTTCTCACTTAGTTGTATGCATGTGCACTTGTAATGGGAGACGTTAAACAGATAGTGAGACTGTTTATCAGGGATGTAAATCCTCACGTGACGGCCAAGCAGAAAACAAGGTCATAATTCTCTGTGAGGGAGAAGGCTTTAAGGATGGGGCTGAAGGGGCCAACATGTAAGAGTTTGTGGAATGTTCTTTGTCTGTGTCTCTGTGTATAAAGGTGCAAGGGCGGTGGCGGCAGTTCAGAGATCACCCTAGTTTTTGCAGTGTGGAGAGAATATCCTAATATCTTAATATCTTAATTGTGGTTGACATAGTTATTGTGAAATAAATCTGTCCTTAAACTTTTGAGGATTGCAAGAGAACCTGTTAGGGTGGATTCTTGCACACCTCCTAAGTGAAATCTTAGAATATCTTCTTGTTGATGAGTCAGGAGACAGCTGGTAGCAGAGCTTGTAGGACAACCAGCTGTCACTGTTTGAGGTTTGACATTTCTGACAACATACTTCAGTTTGCTACTGTGTTGTGTTTTCTTATTTCAAAGATTTCTTGTTTTATTTTCATGTTTCTTTGCATAACTTTATTTAAAATATGTTTTTATGTTTCGGTGTGGAAACCTTTAAAACATGCATGTATCAGGTATCTTTGTTATTGATCATATTTAGCAATTGTTCCAAATTTACACTAATTTAATAATGACACCATTAAATTCTATTTTACCAGATTTACTTTGGATTTGCTCTGAACAGCACTACAAATAAGTAACTTTGTGCTCATTTCGTGTTTCACCAAACTCTTCTGTAGCATCGACTGGTATGTGGACATGGTGTGTGCATCTTAGCCAAACTCTCTCTAAAAATCTTATTTTTTATCTTACTTTGACAATGAATTGAGGGGCAGCACAAAAATTTACTATGAGATAAATAATCCAAGAATAATATGAATAACATGAAGCCAGAAAATGACCAAAATGGTCAGAATTTTCTTTCTTCCTGATATTGTTATCACTCAGATCACTTGATCTTGTGTTTAGAGCTTGTCCCTGCTAAAGCTGCTAAGAGCTTAGATTTTGGGCAGTGATCCTCCCCAAGACAGATAACTGGTTTCAGCAGATCCCAGGAACAACATCCGAGATTTCTGTGCAGAAATCCTAGGAAAAGTAAACATACTCTGCGGGACCCTGAAGCTCCCAGGCCTCCAGTAGAGGACTTGAGCTTGGAGGATAAAGGCTACCCACAGGTCGAGTGTTTTTTTTTGTTTGTTTGTTTGTTTGTTTTTTGTAGCTATATAATAGATATTACTTTAACTTTATTTACAAAGTTTCAAAAATTACCATGTCAGGTTAAGTGTCAAAATAACTGCTTTATTCGTTGGGATAAATTATATTGAATCAAACATTATATATAACTCATATTACACATGATTTTATTTCTCATAACGTTGAAGGCTTCAAAACATGCATATCTGGCAAATGTTTGAGGTGTGTGGTCATCATTAATCGTTATTGTGTATATTTTTAGTTTCTCATTTATCAGCTGTAAATTAGTTCAATTCTGCTCTCAGTGTCCTTTATTTTCATAACCTTGTACTTCAGGTTTTCAGGTGTTTAAGCCTGAATGAAGTCTGTTAGAGTTATTTTGTAAAAACTGCAAAAATTCATCCACACTGACTTCTTTGATGTGAATGATATATGGACTTTATAGGTAGGCCCTGTTTTGAATACATTTTTCCTTCACCAGTGAAAAACCTTTATTTATACACATTTTGGTGTAACTCTAGATAACTATGTTATAATATAAAACACTAAAAAAACAATGATGCAAAACTGGGATTAAAAAGTTAAAAATATAAAAATGGAACCCATAACTCGATTACTAATAATCAGCCTCACTAGAATAATAAAACATAAAAGTATTAATATAAATATAAATATTAATTCAAATTAAATTAAAACAATCCAAACTTCCAACACCATAATAAAGGAAACCTAATAAGAAACAAACTCAGATACACAAACACAAAACCTCTGATTCATGACTTTGATTATGTGTCTCTACCTGTTGTTGCAGATACTGAAGTCTCCTGCATTTTCATGGAGAGATGCTTGTTGCCATGCAGCTATGATGGCACTGCTGTAGTCATCCACTGGCATCAGGTATCAGCAGGAGACCTTAATGTCCACTCATTCTACAATAACCAAGACCAGCTCAAACTCCAGAGTGAGCGCTTCAGAGGCAGGACGTCACTGTTCAACGACCAGATCTCCGCAGGAAACGCCTCACTGCAGCTGACAAAGGTGGAGGTTCGAGACGAAGGCAAATACAAGTGCTACACCAGCACTGACGGAGAAAGTCAGAAATCATTCATTAACCTTAAGATACGTGGTAAGAGACATACAATTTATTCATTCAATAAATTTGTCTCCTCTGTTAGTATCCTTTTTTTCTGTTTTTATTTACTGCAAATGTGTCACAGTAATACTTATACTTTTGTACACAGATTTTTCAATGAAAGGTTGATTCAAAATGCTTCACAGAACTTTAATAGGTTTAAAAAAATATTAAATCTAAATCTTTGTTGTTGTAACACTTGATCATATTTCTGTATAAACACGTGTCACACCATTTGTTTAAAAATTGATGAAGTAGACCTAAAATATGTGAACATAACACCTGCTCCCTTTCTTTCTCTTGCAGCTCCTGTCCGTAAAGTCAACATTCAGCAGGTAGGAAACATCATCACCTGCAGCTCAGAGGGGATCTACCCTGAGCCTGAACTCGCCTGGTCCACCAGCTCTTCATCCAACAGTACTTCTAACACCACCACCACAGTCCGGCAGACTGAACGGCTTCTTTACAACATCAGCAGTTCTTTGATTGTTTCAGACAGTGGGACCGATCAAGACTACAGCTGCACCATCAGCACTCACAGAAACAGAAAGAGAGCAACTTTATTTAAACCAGGTAAGGATGTAAAAAAAAAAAGAGTTTGTTTTTTATTAAAGACATATTATCCAATAAACTATGATGATGTTAAATTAACCTAAAAAAAAGTATTAAAATGATATTAGAAATAATAATCAGTTCATCAGTTTAACCAGTTATAAATGTTCAAGTTAGTGTCATTTTACCAAAGGAGCGTGACAATATGGTCAAGCAAATTTTATAATTTAAACTCTATGGATCTAGGTCTTTAGGATAGGAAAACCACCAAATCTAGCTTCTCAAACCTTTGCAAAGATGATCCCAAAAAGGACCAGTGATGGTGTTGTGTTTGTTTTATTCTGGGCAAACTGGACGTTAGTTTTCTTTCACACCTAAATTTGGTTGATTGGGTGTTTGGACCTCCAATCTCTTGATTGTAAAAGATTGGAGGTCCTGTTGTAAAAGCATGTGTGGTTTTAATATTACATTGGATTTAAAATGTGCTTATCCTGTTCATGTAGATCTATGAGTAATGTTTTTTTCTTCAAGTTATGCCTCGTAGTGGGTTGCATGGTGGGCCTTTTTGTATGAACCCAGTGAGTGCCAATTGTTCCTACTAAATGAGACATTATTCTTGTGCACTGGTTGGTACATCCACTTCTTAGCAGGAGAGCTGAAGATGTTAATCGATAGGTTGTGTGAGCTTTCAGGTGTGTGAATAGGTAGTTTTCTTTCACTTTTCAACAAATTCATATGTAAAGGGACATTTTTTTAAAAACCCAAGAAGATAACTTTTCACCTTTCACATTTGAATCCCAGTGTTGTTCACACAAACATACTCAATATACACAGAGTTTCTCTGATGCGTACTGGTTCTGTCCCCAGGCCTAAAATACATTTCATGGCTTAAAAACCTCACTTTGAGGGGGTCCTGCAGGCATCCTATTAAGGTGCCTGTATCACCTTAATTTGATTCCATTCAATGAAAAGGAGTAGTAGCTCGAAACTGAGCCCCACCCACATTAGCAAGCTCAACACCCCATCTCTAAGGCTGAGTCCAGATGTGCAAAGGAAACTCATATATGTATAATTTTAGTCTGTCAGTCGTTACTCACAGATCAGCCTGTAAATCAACAGCTTTCCTTTCACACAGCTTTCTCCTCACCACAACACACCACTACAGTATTAGCCCTTCACCACTAGTAGCTACTTAGATTGACTCAACATGACCCAGTTTTTAGGGGTTTTCCATTAGTTGGCAGTACCTGGTGTGTTTTCATACCTACTCAGCTGAAGTACCAAACAACTTGAGTTAATGAGAAAATGTGACGTCAACACTGCATGCCACTGACTGGCCAGGCAATGGTTTTACTTAATGAGTTATTATTAGAACTACTCCTTCACAAGAATCAATCATGCTATTTTTGATATCCCACAACAAGCTGTACAAAAACCAACACTGCCATGAGTTGCTTTCTCTGGCTCTCTACCATCAGCCTGAGTCTGACAAAAAGCCAAAGACTGAGTAGCAGATATAACGGGGCTTTGATGCCTCCAATGTTGTTGTCTGTGTGTCGCAAACAAATAACATCACAGGACCTTCAGGCCATCTTGTTACAATGACCCCAACCACACTGATGTGGTACTCAATTGTAAAGGAAAACAACCAAAACTGACGCAAGCCTCTTTGAGTTGATTAGGGAATCATGGAAAAGAGACACATCTCCAGTCTCCCACTTGACACTTCCCACACTTATGAACATAACCCTGAGGTAGTTAAACTCCTCTACTTGGGTTAGAAACTAAACTTCACACTCAACTCAGCCCAATGTGAGGTCACTACCTTAGGACACCAAGCAATGCTCAAAAGCAAAAAACAGAGATAAGATCCTGAGTCCACATATTTACTTCACTTTGAGATTCCATAAAATTATTAATTACTATATTTGACAAGGGACAGCCCTGGTGGAGTAAGAATAAATAAGTCTGACAAACAAAACTACGTACAGTTGTAGAGGGACCAAAAACAAAAGAAAACTAAAGCTACGCACATACTACAAGTAGTGATAGCACACAAATTTGCCTCATGTTTGCTCAGGGCAGGAGGAGCAACAGCTGGTACTTTGCTGTCTTGCATTTTTTTCTAACGCATTATAAATACAGAAAATGGTGAAATCGGGAAAAAATATGTGAGACTAAAATGTACTTGAGTTAGCACAAAAAAATAGAAAAAATATTAAAATATTGAAAAAAAAATTCAATACAATTTTGCTGTGTGGCTACTGTGTAAAAAAATAAAGGGGGCGGGGGATGTTGCACATTAATAATACTTATAATCCAGATGACAAAGTTATCCAAAGTGTTTACTTATAATCAGTGTTTCTGTTTCATTTTTTCAGCTTCTGTTTGTTGGTCAAACACTGAAACAACAATCCTCTGCCCTCCCTCTGATACTTCCTTCTCATACCTCATTTGGAGATTCAACCACAGTCAGTCCATTGTGACCAGGAGTGGGGCTGACATCTCCTACACAGTCTATGCAGGGTGGGAGCAGCACGTGAAGCATGTCTCAGAGTCGGGCAGCCTCACATTACGGGACCTTACTGCAGATCATGAGGGGATATACACCTGTGAACTCAGTGATGCTGAGGAGACGAAAGTGTCTGAGAATGAAATAAGGATGATGCCAACAGACGGAGGTGAGGTACCATAAGTTTGATTTTCAAAAACTGTCTGCAAGTTAATTTAGTCAATTTAATGTAAAGCTGCATAAAACTGAAGAGTTTTTTTTTTTTAAAATATCAAAAAGCAACAAAGAAGAATGATGGGACTCAGAATTCAACCCATCTAGGAGCCATCGCTGCAGCGAGTCTTTGCTTTACAGCATTATTATGCCTGATACTGTACAGCTACTGTACAGCTACTGTAGAAGTACAAAAATAAGGTAAAATTCAATTCTGGTTGAACTTTTTATTTTTAATTTTTAATGTTTGCACTAATAGACTTAGGCAGTTTATAGACCAAACCCTGAGTACAGAAAAGGCATTTCAATGAACTACTGCAAAGTATGAATGACAGCATATGAACTAATACATTAGATCAAACTATTGTTTCCATAATATTACAACATTTTGTTTTTGGGTTTGTTTTTGGTTTTTTTACAAAAAGCCTAATTAACTGCTGTCCCATCTAACAGATGAAGTGTCAGGCTGAAGCTCCAGAAGGTCAAAGGTATGAAATTTTCAGTGACAGTAGAACAGGAAATCAAAATCAAGTCATTTCTGATTGATGTTATAGCTTAGTTTGGTCTGCAGATTGTTTTCAATAATAAACATGTTTTTGACACACATTTTAAGGTCAACATCTGACACCAACCAACTAGCTTCCAGCTAACGACATTTGTCAAGTAACATTTCCAATTAAGACAAATGGAAGCAAAAAGCTTCCCCAACCTCTGTTCTGGATCTCAGTGAATAAATGGTTCTCAGCAGCTTTTAATAAAACCCAGTTTGGTTTCCAGCAACTAACAACAGACTGGTTCCAGTTTCTTTGTGACTTCAGGAAAGCAAAAACAGACCAGATGGAAATTAAAATAATTTTGGCTCCCATACAACAACAAAAAAACAATTTTTTTTACTAACAGACTCCGGCTCATGACGTACAACATTTTTTTCTCTGTTCTCCTCCTGCCCTGATGCAGACAAAAACAACTTACTGTCAATTTTAAAATGTAACCTAAATATTCAGTGTCCATCCTTACTGTTTCCTGGACTGAGAAGCTTGAATAATAAAGAAAAGGAAAAATGAGGCAGCACTATTTTTCAAAGAGTAAATGAAAAACTCGAGTTTAGTTGCAAACTTGTAGTTATTCATTATTATTTTATTTTTTGTAACTGTGGTGTAAGGAAAGAGAAATCACAGTTGAAATGTATTTCATATATTTGTGTAGAAATCATGTGGTGTTCAGGGTCATGCTGTACAAAGGACAATAAAATGCAAAGCTTCACAATATCGTCTGTTCACCAGAACCACGGTTAGAGTGAAACTGAAATTATTTTAGACGATGAGGGAGACACTTAAGAAGGGAATAAGCATTTTAAAATTTGAATAATATTTTTGTAAAACATTGAATAAAGTTTGTGTTTATTACATTTTTTGAACTTTTTACTTTGTCATGTGCTTGAATCCTCAGTAATACCAGTGGCACGAGTGATTAATAACAGCACTGCAAATAATGTGTATGAATGAGGTTTGTTTGGTTTAAATTTTTAAAAAAAATCGAACTGGGGTTCAATACAGTACAATAGTATTTTATTGTTATTAAAGAACTGAAAAAGGAAAACGTCGTGTAATTTGGTTTCTGTATACGTTATATATGTTCTGGTCTCTGTTACACACCAGTGAGACGCTGACTTTTTGTTGTTGTTGTTGTTGTTCTGTCCACACGGACTTCTTACCAACTACCAGTAAGCTTTGAAGCCGTTCTTTCAAAAAAAAAAAAAAATTGTGCCAAATATTTGGCCACAAGCACACTATGTTGAATATGGGACAAGCTTTTTTCTGCCAACAGACTAAGAAGTGATCTATGGTGAGGCAGCCTACTTCGTATTAATTACACCATCCGGATGATCCCACTGTACAGGTATTGGCTTCACCTCATAGGACAATCTTGATGGAGGAGGAGTGAACTGAGCTAAACGACTATAATAATTCTTATATTGCGGGCGATCGTGGCTCAAGAGTCGGCAGGTTGTCTTGTGATCGGAAGGTTGCCGGTTTGAGCCCCGGCTCGGACAGACTCTGATGTTGTGTCCTTGGGCAAGACACTTCACCTGTAAAACCTTAAATCTGTACCAAATTCAATGTGCACGTTCGTATGCTGTTTTTATTTCCTTTGGGACTTAAAGAAGAGAGAGAGACAGAGACGATGGAAATGATATCACTGTTCCACTAGTATTGCAAGTTTGGTCCCACAATACACCTTATAGTCAGTGAAAAATGAAATTGCCAAATTACTTTAATCCAGGATTGAACGAATTAATATGACAGGATGGATTAGGCCCCTGAAACGGACAAATGATCACAAAGTGACAAGTTTATGTTTCCTCACTGAGAACTTTTACTCAAATTAAATATCTCAGGTAAATGCGCCATTTAACCACATGAAATTGGTTTACGTTTGATTTACACAAACGCACACTCTGCAAAGGTTTCCAACACACATACACATTTTTTTTGTTACTCGGAATAGTATTTTTTTTCTTCCTATAACTCATCTTCAACACCGTAAGGGCATACAATAACTGAAGAGGAAAATGGTGTTTAAATTAACAAAAAAAAAAAAACAGAGCTCCAGTAGCGCCAGGAACAATAAACAAAACTACACAGCCAAACAGTTTACTACATTACTTCTATATGAAGTAATTCAGCCAGTGAAGAGAGGAAAACCCTCCCGTAAGATGTTGGTTAATCTGACCATTTTGCTGTGTATATTTCCAGTTTTTATTATTACTATTTCTATTCTTTTTCTATTTTTATTGTTTCTTTTTCTTTATGTTTCTTGGCTTTTAAGCTCCACCTACTCGCTGTGCACGAGCGCACAGTGAAGGTAGAGGAGGGGCTGGTGACATTAAGATATTTGATTGGGCAATACAGTGTGAGTAATGAAAATGAAATGCTGTCAGTGTTTGTACTGCCGGCAGTGTTCCCGATGACCAGCGCTTTTATTCAAATACTAGTACTGTGTTACTAACACGTGTAAGTGTTTTTTTTTCCTCTACAGCTTGTGTATAGTTATGGAAATAGACTCTTGCTGCCAGCCCATCCCCTTCACACAATAAACTAAGTTAAAATTACTTAGTAAAAAAAATTATGTAGATGTTGTAATAATAGCATTAAAGTTGTCATAGCTCTAAATAGCACGAGTGTGAAGCCTATATTTGAACACAAGACTTTTAGTTAGTGTAACACTTGGTCTTTAGAGACAAATGTCTGCCTTTACTTATTGCTTCTCTCTGTCCTGCATGTCCTTTTCTTTGCCTCTAGAATTTAGAGATAATTTGGATGGTGGTTATTCCAAGATAAATCTTCTCCTGGAATAATTTTGCTACAATGGTTTTTTTAAATTTCATTATTTGATTTCATGTCTTATTTATATTGTTATTGTTTTTAATCCACAAAGCTGGTGTCACGTGATGCTGGAAGTGCTCGCCTCTTTGTTTTTCTTCCTCTTTCATTGTGTGCTTAGTGAAATGTAACGGTAACATGAGCACGGTCTCCTCTACTGTGTTTTGGTGGATTATAATCTCTGTGTGGATGTTGATTACTTCCAGAGGAGGTAAGGGAATAAGAACATTTAGGAGCAACTTTCATTTAAACAGTAAAACGGTGTGCAGAAAGATAGTCTTTTATTAATTTAATGCATGACCACAAGCCCAGGGCTGGACTGGCCATTGGACATACCAGGCATATGCCCAGTGGGCTGCTCTCTTTAATTTTTATGGGCCGATGGGGTTTTATTTTTATTTATTTATTTTTTTAACGGTATAAATGAATGGTGTCGGATTGGCCAGTTGGTCATGATCGACTCTGGGTTGGACCAGCCGAGGAGGTCGAACTTTAAAGTTGAGATGAAAAAGTACACGATTTGTCCAGTACTACTTCAGCTAGAAAGTTGCTAATTCAATCATGAAACTGATCAATGATCAGCTGATTGGCTTTTGCGCCAGAAAGAGGAAACCAGCGGATGTTGCGTTAAACAACAGCAGCACAAAGAAATACTTTTCTTTCCTATTCTCACTTAAAAATGTCTAGTTTATAATTAACATTATCTGATGGAAAATGTATAGAAATCCATTATTTTATTCAGCAAATATTAAGTCTAGTATATACCTGAGTAAGTTATTGTATTCTTTCCTTTGGGAAGGGACCATCTGTACAGTCTGGAATTCTGCTCAAGAAAGATGTTGAATCTTTTTAATTACTAGAGAAAAATAATAGATTTATAGGTTATACATCCATTAAATTAAAATTGGTTTTGTCAATTAAGCATCTAAATGACTGATTGTTTTGGCAGTCTGGGAATCAACACATTCAGGAGATGTGAAATGAACCCTTAGATGTGTGGCCACTAAAACTAATAAAGAGGCTTTGAAAAAGGTTGTATTGAACTGGATCCTTTACTGTTATTATTCCCTGTACTTCTATTAAGTCAGCAAGTATTTCTTTTCTTACGACTGTGTATTTCACTGAAATCAAAAGTAAAAAAAAAAATCTGTCCTACCTTTCCACCTGTTGTCACTTTAATTTGCACCAAAGCAGGCAAAAGGGATTCACGACAGTTTTTGCTTAATAACTGAACAGATATAACTCAAATATGAAAGCAGTAATATTATTTCTTCTTTTTATATGTAGCTCTGATTACGTCTCACTAATGTAATCTTTACCTGATGTTTCAGATACTGAGGTTTCCTGTGTTTTAATGCAGAAATGCATGCTGCCATGCAGTTCCCAGGATGTCACTCAAATTATCATTCACTGGTTTAAGATGTCAGGAGACATTCATGTCCACTCCTTCTATAACAACAAAGACCAGCATGGATATCAGGACCAGAGATTCAGAGACAGGACCTCTCTGTTCAAGGACCAGATCTCCAAAGGAAATGTCTCACTGCAACTGGCAGGGGTCAAGGTTCAGGATGAGGGCAGATACAAGTGCCACATCAGCACCCTTCAGGGAAACAGAGACTCATTTATCAACCTAAATGTTAACGGTATGAAAAACACAGAATATGCAGAGAATACAGACATGTTAGAAGGAAAGAATAAACAGCCACGAATTTCGTAGTCTTAAAGTTTTAGAGGATGGAGTTTTGTGCTATTAGCTAACCCGATTAGCTAACTGTGAATGCAACACAGACACACAGATTTGCTGATAATAATGTTAACATTTTATTTAAAACCTTGATTTTAATGTAAATATATGCTTAAATGTTTGAAACTGGTTCCTTGTATGTCTGTTGTATTATTATAAATATTTTTTTGCAGCTCCAGTCCAAAAAGTCAACATTCAGCAAACAGGAAACCAGATGACCTGCAGCTCAGAGGGACTCTACCCTAAACCTAATCTCACCTGGACCACCAGCCCTCCATCCAACATGTCCCTCCAGTATAAAACCACAGCCCAGGAGACTCAACAGCTTCTTTACAACATCAATAGTTCTCTGATGGTGTCAGAGAGAGTTAAAGATCTGGACTACAGCTGCACTATCAGCACACACAGAAACAGGAAGCGAGCCACTTTGAGTCGAGCATGTGAGTATTCCATGTAAGAAGGAAACTTAAAAAATGGAGAAGCATCGCTTCCTAAGAGAAACAACAAAACAGAATTTTCTTTTGAGAGGTCAGAGGGGTTGGTTTCATTTTAAGTTACTTGCTTATAAATGAGAACATTAATTTTTCATGCTCCCTGATCCAGAGGAAAAATTAATTGGTAGTAGTTTTGAACAATTTTGTGCTCAAGGCACAACAACGGGTAAAAATTTCAACACATACATATACAAATAACTGCTTCAAAACATCGTGTCATGTGAAAGGTCTGAGTAATGTTTCTTTTTACACAAGTGACACCACTTCTGCTTTCATATACTTTTCTCTTGAGCCCTGTTAGTGACCAAACGCACTGTTTGGCAGCTACTACATGAGAATATAATGCTCCAGAATGGAGTGATGCTGACATTCAGCACATTGTTGGTTATAATGTGAAGAAGCAGTGAAGTGAGAAATGGTTGTTTTATTAGAAAATTACAGCGGTTTGAGTCCTTAACTATAAATTTAAATACATTAACCCTTTCAGGTTATTGGTGATGATGACCCCAGCACCAAATCTAACCGTAAGAAATTAGAATGTGTATTTGTGGTGCTTATTACATTTATTAAATAATATGATCATTCTGTCAGACACACATTGTCTTGGGTTTGTTGTGTGGCATGCAGAGTTTGGACCCAAAGGCAGGACTTCAACACAAAGAGATAGCTAAAGGAGGCAGCTTTTATTTGCTGAAGCAAAATTCAAACATGAAAAACAAGAAAACCAAACCTAACACTTCAAACTGGGAAATGACAAATAATACATTAAGAAACAAGAAATCTGGGAACTAGAAGCAGGGAGAAAACCGAGCTTGTGTGGGGGGGGAAGCAGACATCAGCATGGACAACACAACAACAAGCAGAGGAAGACAGAGGACTTAAATACACAGAGGATAATGAGCGGATGGGAAACAGGTGGGAACACAGCTGGAAGTAATCAGTAACAAGGAGACAAGAGGGAAGCAAAACTGAATACACTGAACCGAGGACAAGAGACTGTCAAAATAAAACAAGAAACACACTGAGATGCATACTAAGTGACAACAACTTGACACTGAAACAGACATGAGGACACAGAGAGGGGGAGAGACATGACCAGCTGGGGAAAATGCAGTACTAGAAATACAAATGACTAAACTAAGAGCAAGGAAACTGAACCATGAAAAGCACTAAATCAAAGCATATTAATGAAACCAGAAAACATATAAACACTGTGTCACACATCCAGGACCATGACACACATGAAAAATTATTTACATGTTTATCCAAACATGTTTTTCTTAGGTAGGATTAGGATTCAGACATCTCCACCAGGCTCAGTATTCATCTGTGGTTCAAAGCAAAGTCATTCACAGAATTTCTTAAGATATTTTATTTCAGTGGGTTTTACTTCTTAAAAATGTGTTTTTGCTTCTGTGTTATTTCAGCCTCAGTTATCAGTAGCTACACTGAAACAACGCTCCCCTGCTCGTCTTCAAACACTTCTCTGAGAAAACTCCTTTGGAGATTCAACCACGGTCAGATCATCCTGACAAAGACTGGGCCTGATGCTAAATACACAGTGTCAGAGAGGTGGAAGCAGCATGTGAGAGGTGTGTCAGAGTCAGGCAGCCTCACACTGCAGAACTTATCTGCAGATCAGGAGGGAACATACACATGTGAACTCAGTGATGCTTCGGAGACAATAACGACTAATATCTTTGTGAAGCTAAATCAAGGTAAGATTAATTAGGAATTTGTAACTTATATGAGAAAAAGCTGTTATCACCTGTTATTACATGTGTAACTTGCAAAAACAAATAAATCATCCAGAGAAAAATAATTAGTCTCTCACCTTTAAGGGAACTCAACCAATATTGAAAGTGCCATAGGATGGGTGTTTGCAGTGGTTCTGGTTGGAGCAGCAGTCGCTGGTTTGGTATTGTTCTGTAAAAAGAAAAGAGGTAAAAGGACATTACTGTACTTGTTTGTGGCGTGCATGTGCAGTTGCTTGTTCCCCTTTGACCTAGCACTTTCTCTTGTTCATGTGACCACATGGCCTTCTTTCTTTAATGTGATGATTTAATTAAGTTTATTTTTTGGTATTTATGAGTATGTCTATGATTCTATGAAGAAAAAATAAGCATAAACCCTCATTATTTACAGATAAGAAACTATGTTCATCAGAGTGTCCCAAGCTTTCCATCTCTTCCGGAAGAAGGGCCAATTTTTACGCTCCTGAGTTCGCCAACTTCTAAAGAGTTGGTTTCTAGTTTTGTGAACGCTTTTTCAGAGCATTTGAGTTTGGTTTGCAAATTGGAGATGATGTGTGGGATCAATTCTTATTCTATAAATGAAACACATCAGTTAATTCAATTTAAAGTGCTTCATAGACTTCATTACTGAAAAACTAAATTCCTTCTTCAAGTCCAGTATGTGATCGGTGTAAACTTGGCTGCAGTGGAATCTTTTGTCTTATTTGTGTGTTTTGCCCTCACTGTTGTGCTGTCTGTTTTGTTTTGTTTTTGTTGTTTCTTATATCAAAAATCATGATAAATGTCACGTACTTGTGGATAAAAGCCTTTAACAAGTATGAAGTGCTTGTAATTATATTTCAGTACATCACAGAAACAACAAAGAAAGATCTAAAAGCAGCTTAGCAGCAAAAAAGCAAACTTTATGAAAACTAATATTTGTGTCATTCTCAAAACCTTTGGCCACGACTGTACTGGTCCTTATCGGTGGAAATTATGGGTGCTCCACGCCAACTGTGCAGGAATAAAATATAAAGAGTAAGACAACAGGGATAAATAAAAAAACAGGAGAAATATATACAATGAAGTGCAATTTAAACAAACATCTATCAGTTCCTGATGACTGAAACTGATCAGTACATTGCAGGAAGATGGAACGAAAAGGCAGAAAAAACACAAACAACAAAGGTGCACCGTAATTCGGTTGTGCCGCTGCTCATGTTCATATATTTTTACAGTAGAGGCTACTGTAATGGTGCTGTAGTGGACTGCTTATGTCTCATTTGTTAAAACAGCTCATTCTCTTATGAAAAAATGCCACAAGATTACGGACACTGGTATTTGAAAATGCATGGTGGTAAATAAAAAGTTATTTTGTCACAGTTTGATTCACCAACATCTAGAGCAGACGTAGTTCCGTTTTCAAATTCACGTTAGGGCTGATGTGTTATATCTCACAACAGGAAATTTCACAAATGTGAACTCAGGAAGTTTCTGTCTTGACCATGATAAGCAAGCTTGCTTCACTGTAGTCACGCTCCTAACAGTTGCCCAAGTTCCTGAGCACATAATCACCAAGTCATCTTACAGAAGGTTAAAAAATGTTCCACCTTAATGCTGTAACAATAGCTGTGAGACATCTTTTAACACTTCTGCTGTCAAATTGTTCCCTGGTCTGAAAATGAATGCAATCTAAATGCAGAAGGGTTTAGTATTATATGAACATTCACTGAATTCAAATTAGGAAAAAGATTTGAATGTCATTTTGTCAAAAGACTGAAACGGTGGTGCTGCTTTGTACTGTCCCACGGAGAAATAAAACATGCATAAAGTGTATGAAGGCTGCCAAATTCCAAAGTGTCTGATTGTCAAATGTAGCTAAGCTATCAATTAGAAAATCCTTTGGCACCTTGTTGTTGAGTTATCATGTTCACATAGTTGGATGTCCACACATCCTGACACCTGAAAAAGACTTTCAGGCTGTCTTGAAGTGACTCTGCAAACTGCTAAGTGATTCAGGAAGGGAAAGCAGGTTCTCCACCTGCAGTGTGTATAGTGCAGGAGGAGCGCTGGTGACGTCAACTGGGGATATTGTCCTCAGCCATAAAAGGATGCAGTGCCTACTCTTGGTCAGGGATGAGTTGCTGCACAAGTGGAGGAGTTTAAGTATCTCAGGGTGTTTTTCAGGAGTGAGTGGAGCGGGTGATCGACAGATGGATTGGTGCTGTGGCTGCAGTGATGTGGATGTAGGGAGAGCTCAGTGGAAGAGCGAAGCTCTTGATTTTACAGGTCAATCTGCGTCTCTAACCTCACCTATGGTCACAAGCTTTAGATAGTGACCAGAAGAATCATGGACACAAGCAGCAGAAATCAGCTTCCTCCAAAGGGTGGCCTGCCTCTCCCTTAGAGATAGGATGTGGAGTTTCACTAGGGCATTGTTCAGGGCATGTCCCACCGGGAGGAGGCCTTGTGACAGACCGAGGGAGCCCTGGAGAGAGATCTCTCAGCCGAGATATAATCCTGATTGTTGGATCCACAAAAAATAATTTTTGTTTCTTTATTTTAATTAACAAGAAATACAAAAAAAATAAATAAATAAATTGACAAAATAAAATAATAGTGTTGGGTCTGCGCTTAACAGGCCCGCTAGTTTAGAGACTTATCACGCATGAAGAAAGCAAGACGAATAGCTTAACCGGTTTTTACTTGCTAGCAAGGGGAACCCGCTCGGTAGCACCTCTGCCCTCGGTGTCAGACCACTCCAAAGAACCAGCACCCCCTGCAGCCTTAAAAGCCAGTCATAAAACTGAGGCACTGAGTGTGTGTGGATGTGGGTGTTTTTGTGTGAGTTCCTGGGTCATCTCCCCTCACCCTGTATATGGCTCAACCCTTTTTTAACAGTCTCACCATACACAAGCACAGGCGAGGACATAAAGGACAGGAAGTAAAACATCCTCACTAAATAAGGACAGATAATCTTCACATACTTTTTGTTTTTGAAGGCCTGCCAAATGCTATGCTATCATTTTTCTGTAAAGCAAATTGGGTATGCATAAAGTTACCTTATCTTACCTAGGATGTCTGCAGTTAAACACTATAATGTTAAGTACACATGCCTGTGTATTTAACATTCAAGCACACAAAACAAACACGTATATTACTACTGACATGCCTGCACTGCTGAATTGTGCATTGTGTTTATTCTTTCATGGACGATGTCTTATGAATGCAAAAATGTTTCTCAGGTCAACAAGAAAACCACAGAAGGTCAAAGTCCGTTAATAATGTGTAAGTATCCTAAACATTACTACAGAGGAGCCTACTTCTGTTTGCTCTGATCGTTTTCTAAAGTTGATATGTTATATTTTTAAAAATGAAATGAGTGAAATTAAATTTTCTGCTTATTTGCGTCAAAGATTAAAATGAACTGCAGATGTGCTGGAAGTAGAATTCATCAACATCCATCATATGAAAGCATAAAACGTGATATGAATATGTGAGAAAATCAAACAGCTGGTTTGTCTGACTGACCTTTATATCAATTTTTTTTTTCTTCCTGTCATTTAACAGAGATGCTGAATTGCAAGAACTCAGTGAAGACGGTTCTACTCTTAGAAAAAAAAACCCAAACAGAACCTGACCAACCAACAACTGTTTAGGACAGTTGGGACCACATTAAACGGAAAAAACAGAAGGATACTATTAATTTAAAAGAGCTAAATGTTGAAAGTAAAACTAAAATATTTTTCTTAAATAATGTCCAAATGTTGGAAATGTATTTGAAATACCTCAGTGAAAAGAAATTGAAATAATTGTCTAGATAATCATAAAAAGTGTACAGTTAGCCGGAAGGGAGGGGGGGGGAACCAGCTACAATCTGGGTTTGGAGTTTTGTTGCTGTTCCTTTTTTTCTTTGTCTTTATATATATATATTAGGGGTGCAACGATACACAAAATTCACGGTTCGGTTCGGTTCGATACTTTGATGTCACGGTTCGATATTTTTTCGATACAAAAAAATGTTCATGCATTTTTAATTTGTCATTTATTAAAATTATAAATATATATTTTAACTCAAAAGTACAGTTTTTAAATTTAACCCTAACCCTTGTGCGTGTTTTTTATTTTGACAGCGAATGCGCACCTGCGGACCACTTATGTGCAGCCCTGGTTATTTAGCTCATCATATTGCAGCCACAGAAATTCTTTTGTCCATGAAACCATAAAGCTGCACTTTCTTTTTGCCTTATAGTCTGATTTGTCATAACTTCTCCGTTTTGTGGCAAGCTTTTCTTTGGCTGTCACTTCTTCACCCTGACCTGTCTTATTTGGCTCAGCAGAACTGAAATGCTTTTACACGCTCACTCACATAAGCTCAGCGATTCTCTGCGCGATCAACCTCTCACATGTGTAAGCTGCGGGAGATTTCACTTGTCATGTTTGCATAGTAAGCTAACGATTAATAAGACGATGTCAGAGGAATTGGTGCACAAATTATCATCACTCACAGATCAGTGCTGTCGCTCTCTATACACAGTTCGCACGATTGCAAAGTGAAAGCAAAAAAACAAGCGCAAATTCAAACGCGACTTCAATATGTCACATATTGACAGTGGCTCACCGATGCCAATGACATAATTACCCAGCTACATTTCTGAAAAAATGCAAAAGCATTGACATATATTTTTCCTACAATAGCCCGACGGGCAGGGAAGAGAAAGATTTTGGTAGCCCGACTGAAAAAAATCGCTAGCTCCAGGACGTCGGGCTAGCGATATTGCGAGCCCTGTATCTGATTGAGGAATCACTCATCTTTGGAAAAGAGAGTTTATTACAGAGAAATGGCTCTTTCCAAAATAAAAGCTATACTATCCGCTTCTTCTGGGCTATATTCTCAGCAGCATAAGGAGAATCATGTGCTAACAGCTGTCTAAATGACTCGGCTAAAGTTAGTAGCATGCTTGTTGTTTTTGTCTTTGCACTAGGATGATGTCGGCGTAAATGTGCAGTCATATTCGTTGTGTTCCCACTAGTGCTTTCAGGTTAATCTCGTTGAAATGACCTTAACGCCACAACACGGCAAATCTCCGTTAACGAGCTACCGCCGATCGCTCCGTGCATGGGGCTAGACGGCCAACACGTTAACGAGCTAACTGCGCTAACACACTAGTTCACACCAATGTAATTGAGCATTGCGTGGCACATCCAACATACTGTTTTACTTTAGTCCATGACTCGCTTACCTTCAGGGTCATACGTCACATGAAAACCAAAATAATTCCAAACGCCAGATCTGAATGAGGTTCAATTTGCCTGTTGCAAGGAGAGCTTAACTTCTGTCTCGCTAGCTTGCCCTGCGCTCTTCCTTCTGACTATGCTGTCTGTGTTGAGCGCTCAGTGGATCTGCGCTCGACAGTGCAGCCTAGGCGGAGTAGTCGAACACAGATTCACTGAGCGCTCAACACAGACAGCATCGTCAGAAGGAAAATTGATAAAATAAATTACAAATGTTGTATTGTTCGATACATATGCGTACCGAACCGAAAGCACTGTATCGAACGGTTCAATATCGATACGAATATCGTTGCACCCCTAATATATATATATATATATATACATATACACACAATGCAGAGTTTGTGTGCTTTTACTGAGAGACACTTATTGTTGGATTTGCAGCTGGTTAGATCCTCATCTGGTGGTCTCAATGGGGACTTTGTGGATCCATGCAGGCCACAGAGGAGGAGAAGGAAAGAGCAGGTGTCCAGGTGAAGCTCAGACTGTTTCAGAAGTGTGGGGTAGCTAGTGAGCAACGCTGAGCTTTTCTGATTGCCTATGTGGAAAATGTCTCAGTGCCTAGATCTTTTCCAAGGAGGGGGATTCTTCTTTCCCTGCCTTCCTTGAATGTGCAGGGCCTGGGTCTCTGAGACCCTGTCACCTCAGGAGTGCTCATCCATACTCTGCAGTTCTTTCTGACATCTGTCTTTAGAAAAAATACAGCAAATATTCAAACCCAAAGTAAAAACGAGGAGATGTGAGTCACAGATGTGAGAGCTGCCTGCTTCTGTACTCCTGTTCCACCTGCTGTTTTTTTTTAAATGAAGCCTCTAAGAAAATGTCTTTCAGTCTGTCAGTTCCTGTGTGCTCACTATAATCAATGCTTCATTTGTCAAGTCCCTTTTATTTTAAATATGCTGCCATGTAAAATAACGTCAACGTTTGACCCTTCTCGTCATAGCAGTGTAGATCTCGAAAAATACCATTTGTTGCTAGAATTTTAGAAAGGGTTGTGGCTAAGCATCTTAAAAAATACTTAATTGTCCTTCTTAGTTCTCCACCTCCTTTTTTTGTTTCTCCATCTGTGTTGATGAAACAGCGATACATAGCTGACACCTGTCAGGACAGACCTGTTTGTCTAGATACAGCTGAGATTAACTACGGCACCAGGAAACGTCTTTTCTCAAATCTCTTTTCTTTTTTGGTGTTTTGGTCCCATGAATTGGAGGAAACATGATGGGCGTCAACTTTGTTATGGTTTTTGTGACTGTGGTGTTTTTGTGGATGATGACTGTTTCCAAAGGAGGTAAATACGATGTTAACACTCCAACTGTTGTTGCCATGATGCTATGACAAATTTTAATACTAACAACTGAAATGTAACTGATTAATTATAATGTTTTTTAGTTAAAAACAATCAACAGAACAAACAGCTGTCATATTCTGGTATGTTTCAGGTAACTAAAAAAGTGCTATTGCTGTTATCTTACAAAAATGAAGCCACTGTAGGACTTAGATTGTGTCTAGTATATGTGTGCGTGTGTGTGTGTGTGCGTGTGTGTGGGTGTGTGTGTGTGTGTGAAGAAAAATGTTGTTTGGTTCTCGCCCAGTGATTCAGATGCCACTCATTTTTCCTGATCTAGCATCGTGAGGTTGATTGACATGTTTACTTTGTGCTGCATTGTGTTGAGCCGAGTTGTAACCAGGTGCTAACAATGGTTTGCAGCTGTTAAGCCTTCCGTGATGACAAACACTTTTGGTTTGCTGATTTCTTTGTTTTGTTGCCTCAGGAGCTAATGTGGGTTGCAGAGCTGCTTTTCCTAAACTGAGCTTTTATGTTTTTAATTATCTGATGTTTCAGATACTGAAGTATCCTGTGTATTTATGGAAAAATGCATCTTACCGTGCACTTTCCAAAGTGACACTGACATAGTCATCCACTGGCTGCAGGAAACTGCAGGAAACATTCATGTCCACTCATTCTACCACAACCAAGACCAGCCCGCACTTCAGGACAAGCATTTCAGAGGCAGGACTTCACTATTCAACAACCAAATCTCCAGAGGAAATGCTTCACTCCTGCTGATGTGGGCAGATGTTCAGGATGAAGGCAGATACAAATGCTATACCAGCACCATCACAGGAAACAAGGAATCGTTTATAAACCTTGAAGTAAATGGTATGGAGTAAAATATGAATATAATAGCACATGAAATAAAAATACAGAAGAATATAAGACAAAATCGTGAGCATTCAGGTTATACTTTTTTAATTGATGAGTTTCTCTTCATATTTAGTGAAAATTCGTTGAACTTACACTTAAAGCCTGCAGCTCTGAGTCAATATTGTAACTGTAAGTTGCAATTCATTATGTCTATATATAGCAGGCAAGAAATAAAGCTGATTGTAACATGAGAAATTTGAATACACTTTTGCAGCTCCAGTACAAGAAGTCAATCTTCAGCAAGTAGGAAACACGATGAACTGCAGCTCAGAGGGAATCTTCCCTGAACCCCAGTTAATCTGGTCCACCAGCCCTCCATCCAATGTGTCGCTCCAGTATGAAACCACAGTCCAGCAGACAGAACAGCAGCTTTACAACATCAGCAGTTCTCTGATACTTTCAGACAGTGATAAAGATTCTGTTTTTAGCTGTAACATCAGCACTCGTAGAAACTGGAGGAACGCAACTTTAAGTGAACAAGGTGAGTCTGGAAACCAGCAAATCAAATAGGTGTGCAGAGTGCTAGTTATTTACTTTACTTTACAATTACTCATTCATCAACACGCAAAAATGTGTCAGTTATTTATAAAATGTTTATCATAAATATACATCCGACAGTTTAAATGAAAAATAATCTTTCAATTTAGGGAATGTTGTCCCTGTTAGAGGCTTCAGAGGAGGAGTCTTTGCAGCTTTTTTGGTCGTGGCAGCAGCTGGTCTGGCACTGTACTGCAAATGGAAAAGAAGTTAAAGTTATGTTCTTCTTTCACTTTTTAATTGTATGTTGCTTGTATTGATATTTTATTCAGATAAACAAGGAAAAATATGGGAAGATCAAAGAGCTATTAAAGCAAAATGGAATTAAGTTTTGTTCATGAAAATGTTTAAACCCAATTAAATGGATAGTACTTTTGTCAGCCAGTTTTCTATTAACCTAACTCCTGTCTCAATTTTTTTTAATGATTCAATTCAGATTATGAATGCATGAAATGAAACATAAATTATGTGTATATCTGTTTTTTGAGGGTTTTTTTCTTTTCTCTGTTTAACAGAGAGATGGGAATAAATCCTCCAAACAGACGAACTCTAAACACCCACCAGCTTTAGTCAAATGAAGACTTCAAACCGTGGTTATAGCGGGCTTGAATTAATTCATGCAACAAAGACTAAAATAGAAACAACAACAGCAAAATAGAAAATAAAAGCTGATCTGTTAACAGTATTCATTTGGTAGTCATGTGCAATATTTTTACAGTAATCTATATTTTATGTTCTTTGAGGTATGACACAGAACAGATCACGATCAGATTTTTCTGAAATTTTTTAAAGATTGAAAATGAAGTGTACATCATGTTTTGTAAAATTATGTAACCTTTTTTTTCTAGCCATGTGTTGTTGCTGTTTTATTTTTCGAGTTTTCTTTTTCTTACCTACTTTAATCCTGTTTCATTAGGTGTATTTTATCTTCAGTCCAGCAGGTGGCAGTGTGGTCAGATGTTTTACAGTGGAAGCAACTTTTTCTTTCATGAATCGTTGAGTTTTTCTGTGGTTTAAATATCCCATTTATTTATTTATGTATTTATTTGCATGTGCATGTAAGCATGTATGGATTTATTTATTGATTTTTTGAATATTTTGTGAAAGCAAAAATATTTTTACTCTGTAGGAGAAGCAAACCTAACTTGGACACAAAACACAATAAAATCCAAATTATGTTTGTTTTTTTTTTAAATTCAGCACACAAAGTAAAAATAAATGTAAAATTTAAATTCTCTTGGTACGTAAATATAACGAGAAATAATGAAGTAGAAGTCTGTTCTTATATACTCAGGTGATTGTGTTTTAATAGCCTCTCATTCATAATGAATGAAAACAGTAACATTTGCTGCCATGTGTTCTCATTCTGTTCCTTCTGCTAATCTTCTTTTGGTTACAGTTGGGATTATCAAACTTTTAATAATTTAAACTTTAATAATTTTAGCTAATTCACATACATTTAAACTGTATCACCTGTTTCACTCTGTGCATATGATGTTTCAAGTGATGTCACTTTTTTTTTTATTGTGTGCAGCTTATTCCATTCATATCTTACTACAATAAAATCATGCATTATCATCATGCATACATGTTTTTTTAAGATGTTGGTCATAAATGGTCTTAAGATATTTTTGTGGTGTATAGTATTAAACTTTTTCGCTATATTGTGGTGTAGTGAAATCTGAAACCTGGAGAGATCGTAGAAATATCCTCCTTCTAATAAATTAAAGCATTTTTAACTGTTTTAAAAAGTTTATAAATTATTTGCAGGCTTGTCTGCCTTAACCCCACCTCGTGACCCAGTACAGATGTGGGTGATCCCATATGCAACAGGAGTATGATGCTGTTGGAATCTATATCACTGCCAGGTTTAACACAAAAAACACTTCATTAAAATTTGTGGACTGGCTGAAGCAGGAATGTTGAGCTTTAATTGGAAAGCTGTGGTGGTGGGTGACTAATTAAGCTAGAGGTCTGAATTTGATCGACATGACAGAAAAGCAGGAAGGAAGTCGTTCCATGAGTCAGAGTCATTCCTTTGAGTCAAATCCACACATTTATTGATCCTTATTATCCATATAAAACATTAAGGTTCATTATAAGATAAGATAAGATAAGATAGAACTTTATTAATCCCTCGGGTGGGTTCCTCTGGGAAATTCGATTTCCAAAAAGCACAGCACCGACAGAAGTTACAGAGTTATACACACACACATATATATAAATACAGAGACAGTATAAATAAAATATACGAAGGGGATAAATAGAATAAATAGGAATAAAAATAAAAATACAAGTGAATTGCACATTTCAAGTATTGAGTCTATTGCACCGTTGACTATTTACAAAAGTATTGCACAAAAGGTATTGTACAGTGAGGTGAAGAGGCACTACAGCTTAGTTGTTCCCTCCTTTGTCCTCCTGTTTCCCCTTCCCTTATTGATAGATAACTAAGGCTACGCTCACACTGCAGGCAAAAGCGCATCAAATCCGACTTTTTGACCCTATGTGACCCATATCCGATCATGGTCTGACAGTTTGAACAGCACAAATCTGATATTTCCAAATCCGACCTGGGTCACTTTCATATGTGGTACTGAATCAGATACATATCTGAAGACAAACCAGTCCCACCACTCCTGGTTCCGACTCCGTGTCAATATATACCTGTGCATGGAGGTAGCAGCCACTGCTGCAAACAAGGCCATTGTTAAAGCACGGCTCTCTTTTTTCTCAGTGTCCTTTCCGTAATTAATTTATCAAAATTCTGTCGGTTGAGACTGTGCAGAAATTGATAGACTGCTGCAACAACCTACTGGCTCTGTAGCTGCCATTTTTACTTCTGCAAACAGAGCACGTTGTGTGTGACATCTTCTTTTGCACACACGGGCCGGTTTGAGGGCCGTGAACTGTTCACACTAGAGCACGTTTGCTGTCACATTGTATTTGAAGTGTGAACAACCAGACAAAAAAAATCAGATTTGATCAAAAAAATGGAATTGAGACCTGCAGTGTGAACGTAGCCTTATTCATCAGCTCAGGAATTTCAAACTTCAGACTGCTGCCAATTGTCTTCACCCAGGGAAGTCACATGACTGTGTAACATCTCTAACAGTAACAACACAACTGATGGATTTAGCATCCATGAAAAAACCTCTACCTCCTGCACTTCATCTGCTGAACCACTGGATACTTTCATTATCTAAATTACTGAAGATATATAGTACACCAAACTCTGGACAGTTTGCAATTCTCTACAATAGTGTTTATATCACATGATCCCAGTTATTATGTTAGAAAGTATAAAACAAATCTATCTTTTTTCAATTATTGAACATTTTTTACCTGATCAGTTGCACTATACAGATTATGTCGATGAAAAAAACAATTTACTGTTTCAAGAAGGATACTTGAAGTCATTGTCACACAATAGATTTCAAAACCATGATAAATAACTTAAAATTACATCAATTATACAAAAGATATTAAAATGTATTTAGGTAACTTTTCAAAGAAAATAAAACTGAACCTAGTGTCTGCAAAAAGACACTGTGATGAAAGAACACAAAGGGATGACGATAGATTCTACATGGTGTCTAACAGAGGAGCTCTCAGAGCATTTTTACAGCACTGTCAGCCATCTGCACGTCTGATTTCTGTCACTGCTGGATGAAGCTCTGCTGTCCACTCCACCTCCCTGTAGCCTGGCCCTGTCACAGCATCACTACACACAAGCTGCTGGTGTTTCAACCTCTCTGGACCATCAGGACACGCACACACACACACACACACCACACACACAACAAAGACAAACAACTGTGTTTATGGGTCCTTCCATCTGCAAAGACAAGAAAGGGCAGAGTAGATAAATGAGTGTTTGCAGAGACTGTCTTCATCATTTTTCAGTGTTAAAGCACATCCAGTATTAAGTATTATTGATATTTCTTGATGCATGCTCAATTATCCAGGTACGTACATCCCCAAAGGTTGATTCTGTTCATCTGAACGTGGTGTTTTCAGTGGGAGAGAATTTGCATTAATGACTAAGGAACTGACCTCACAGCCCATTGTTCATTCAGTGGTGCTAGTTTCAGTGATTGTGCAAATGTCCTTTTTATAAGGTTGGGGAAACCTGCAGTCAGCTGAGACTGAAGAGTGATGAAATGTTTCTCCCACTAAAAACGCTACATGCAGATGAACAGAATCAAACTTTTGGGTGTTATTAATATTTTTTAGGGCAGCACTGACTTCAGTCTTGTTCAGACAAGTCTACAGTGGAGCTTAATCACTGAGAGGCCAGAATTCTTCCTTGCTGCACAAACACTTTACTAATGGATTTTCTCTTGTTTCACTAAAACCAAAGGTTGCTGTGTATTGTTGAACTTCTTACCTGTTACTAAAATATCAGCTTACTAATATACATGGAGGCTACTACTGAACAAATGTCAATGAAAGCACTGACAGTAAGACATATGCAATCTTGATTCCTGGAGGTTATGACCCAGGTCATCATTTTGTGTACTGCATTTACTCCTCCACACCTGGAGCAGTGGTGTTCATTTAGTAAGCAGTTTAATGTAATTTACAGGTGAAGGCTGACCACTGGTTAGAGATTAAATGGGTCTGGCTATAAACTGGGACCTGTCAAGACCGACAGATCCTGCCTGCTTCCTGCTTCCAACATATCTCTGTGCGTGTGTGCTTGACTAATTTTCCTGCATCATTTTGGATTTCCATGATAGGCGAGTTGGTTGTTTTCTTTGTAGAATGTTTTGTTTGTTGGCAATTTCTTCCTCTTAAAATAAATAAAATATTCTGTAAAATATTTAATACACCTGTGTGATTTGATGTTTCTGTGTTCATGTTTACAGGAAATAAAGCTTGTTTACAGCTGACACCCTTACAAATCCAGCTTTATTCTCTGTGAACTTAAGTTATCTTCACATCAACTCAAACACATGATCACAAACTTCTGTGTCATTTGATTGGATGTCTGTTGTCTTTCTATCAAATATTGAAGCCTGCCACTGTTCTCTTCTTACAGCCTCACTGAGTTAAGAAGACTGCAGATGTACAAGAAACACTGGATCACTGATTTCACACTGTGTTATACTGGGAAAGCAGCCTGGACTGAGTCCAAGCCTCTACTCACTTGAGAACCTCCAGTGTGTGATGTGGGCTGTCCACAAACTCAGACAGCTGCTTCACATGGGATTCCTGCAGGTTGTTCAAGGTCAGGTCCAGCTCTCTCAGATGGGAGTTGGACTGAAGAGCTTTGAACAGATAATCACAGCTGGTCTCTGACAACTTGCAGCCCCATAAACTGAATGAAGATAGAAGATGTAAGTTTATGAGGCAAAGTCTGAGGTAAAATCATTTAAGGTTTGATCATTTGTTCAGAAGATTTGAAATGTTCAAGTTTAAAAAATGTAAAATCCAAACAGTTTGAGCAAACAGGATGGAGGTTCAGACAAAAGGTACAAGTGAAAACAAGAGCTCTCAATAATCTGACTGACGACATGCTGTTTGTTCACTGAAGAAAAAAGACAAAAATAGGGTCTTGGAGAGTGGGGGTATGAAATACTGACAAAATCCTCATTTTTAGATCAAAATTGTGGGGAAAAAAAGTATTTACACTGCTTCAGTTTTAAAGATTTAGTTTGAATGAATTTTATATATTTGAGAAAACTTTTTACCAGACACATTTTAAAAGCTGGCAATTTTGTTTATGTTATTTTTGTGATGTAACCTGCCAATAAACTCTGATATAATACATCAAATGGCAACATTTATAGTAATGTTGTATATTATCCCTTTTTATTTAAATCGATTAATAATATTTTTTTTAACTCAAATCTCCCTGAACCCCACCTAAACTTTGTCTTTCTGGGAAAAGGTTCAACACACAAGCAGCATGACCAGAAATGAGAGAAAAACAAGTCTGATTGAAAAACATTTTGTAGCAACGGACCCTTTGGCCACTATTGACAGACCTGTCTAGCATTTCCCAGCATGCCATTCAGCAGTACAATTTGTAAATGTGCAATAATTCCTGTTACAAACTGTTTCTGTTCCACAGATTCCTGTGTTTCATGACCTTTGTACCATGAAAAAGAGTTAACTGTAAATTATTAATCAATCTGTTGTATACCAAGAGTTGATAGCAATAATGTTAATCAGGGTGGAGCCCAGATGTGGGCTGTTTGTCTTAGGATGAGTAACACAGTTTTAAGGTTTGAAATGTGAACCATTGTTCTGCCACAGTTAAAGTGTTAATTAGGTTAATGTCAGGATATATGTGCAGGTTAATGCCAGCTTTCACATCATATATATCTAAGTACAACTAAAACATGGTGTCTGACCTGAGAGTCTCCAGTCTGCAATCTGAAGTCTTCAGATAAACACACAGTTGCTTCACTCCTGAATCCTGAAGGTTGTTCGTGCTCAGGTCCAGATGTTTCAAATGGGAGGGGTTACACTGAAGGGCTGGAAGCAGGTAATCACAGCTGATCTCTGACAAACTGCAGCGCTGCAATCTGCATAAGGAATTTAAAAAAATGTGTTTATTACTCAGAGTCTGTGCTTGAAAGCATCCAGTGTCATAATATGTCAGGAGCTGAAGAAGGTCAGCACTGAGCTAGGATAGTCCTGGTGAGCGGTTGGCACTAGCTCTCCAGGGTTTATCTTGCTTTGTCTTTTCTAGATGTCATGCAGGTCTACCTCTGAAGCTGCTGGTCAGTCATTCCTCACTGGTGAAAACATTCTTAGATCACTGTAACTGTGTGTGGCAAATACCTTCATTAAAATAACTAAATGTGTTAAATTAGGCACTGATCACAAACTCCAACACTGAAATGAAAGCACTACAAACCCCAGTGAAGGTGTAAAGTACAATTTTAGCTCTGCAGTGGCTCTTTGTGCTTTCTGACACAAATAACTCGTCATCTTAGCTTCATCTAGTTTACTGTCACTGTTCAGCAGTGTCAGTTTGTAAATGTGCCAAAATTCCTGGTACAAACTATGTTCCCAAGATGTTTGTTAATCGACACTATACTACACTTAGACTATAAATACTATACTATCCGGGATTGGGATCTAAGCACAGTTAAAATTTGGTGTCTAACCTCAGAGTCTCCAATAGACAGTGGGGATTCTTCAGAAAACCACATAGTTTCTTCACTCCTGAATTCTCCAAGTTGTTGTAGCTCAGGTATAGATGTTTTAGATGAGAGGGGTTGACATTCAGAGCTGAAACCAGAGAGCTGATATCTAGCAACTGACAGCACTCCAACCTAAATAAAACATAAAAAATACAGATGTCAGTCATCAGTGAGGTTCTCTTCAAGATTAACGCAGAGAAGTTTTTATCATGGATTTTAAAGTCATTATTACATCAGTCTTCAAAGTACAAAACTGTTAAAGAATGGCAAACACTAAATAAATATTGAAACAGCTGGATCTGACCACGTGACTTTATCTCTGTCTGCTGAGCAGAAGTCAAAGTACCAACGTGACAGAATTATCTGAATGTGTTTCCTTTATTCTTAAAATAGAAACAGTGGTCAGTTGATCTTTTTTCATTAGTATTTTCTACATGAACACTATTACGGTTTCAGTCCTAATCTCTACACTAGACTGAAGCTCTAAACCTGAAGTGAACTGAAGTGACATTACCTGAGCTCAACGTCTGAGTTCATGAGAGCCTGAAATGGTCTGCTGAAGAATGTGACTGACAACTCTTTATAAAATGTTCTTTACACTCAAACTGGTCAGTAGTTTTTCTTTAAAGATTTAGTGCTGAAAATATTCTCTATCTACAGAACAGATGATTTAGAACAGACTCTAAGCAGGCACTACTTCACAAACCATGGTAGTCTGTCTGCCTGGTTAGTGAGGTTATATTGGGCTGGTAAAGGCAGCTTTCAGTCAGCTGTCAATGCAGATATTCTGTTTTTTTATGACTTCTTGTGTTGTTATGTTGCTTTATAACAATCTAAGATATCTTTGGTGCTGTAATACTCAAAATGAGTTAAAACAAGATCATTTTAAGAGGAACAGAAACTTTTAAAAAACTACTCTTCTTGTTGTAAACCTCAAACATTTGGACTGGTTTCAGTTGCCCTCTTATAGTCTTTTTAAGAAGCCTCTCTCTTGTTACACCCCGGCCTATAGGCAACCGGCGTGCAACACAGAAAAAATAAAAGTAAGGGAAAAAAAACAAAACAAAAAAAACTACTACGGGTCTCCACAAAAAAAATCCCAAAACGAAAGTATCGACAACTATTTACATCAAAGCAAAATAAGACATTTATTTACATCAAAACACCAAACTATTTACAACCGGGGGGGGAAGATCACCAACCTGACAAACTGAAACCCAGGGCTTAAATACATAGAGGGAGCAACCAGGGAATGGACAACAGGAGGGAAACACAGCTGGGGCAAATCAGAACTGACGAGACAAGGAAGCGTAAACTGAACACACTGAGATAAGACAGACTTTCAAAGTAAAGCAGGAAACACATAACAGTCATGCCTAAAACAAAACACTGACAACACCGAATCGTAACACTCTTCTCCAGCTGTTTTTAAAAAATCCTCACATACATTCAGAATCCTGCTTTGCTGTTATGTTCCGGACTGTGTCAGGCTGCTGTTTTCTTTAACACATACATCACCAAAGCAGCTGTGTGGGTTGTCAAAGTCTCTGTAGCCTGTTTTTATCTGCTATTTATCAGAGTGACTGACACCCCACACAGACTCTAACGCCTCATCACCAATCACCTCATCTTCTCTGACTGACTGAGTTTGACCTGTGGAGGCTGAACAACTGTAAAAATATCTCTCCACCATAACCTGACTTCTGTCAGCCTTTAACTGAACTTTGCTCAAGTCTGTCACGTCTGTTTGGAGCTAAAAGTAAAAATTATCATTCAGTCATTTGGAAAAGCAAACATTTCTGAAATCAATAACACTTCTATATATTTTTGTTCATACAAATTGTGAACCTTTATTAACCAAGAGTGCAAAACTTAGATCTTTGATTAAACAACAACAGCTCCAGTCAGCAAACTCACCTGAGAGTCTCTAGTCGACAGTCTGGACTCGACAGTCCAGCAGACAAAATCTTTAGTCCTGAACCGTGCAACTTGTTTCCAATCATGTCCAACTCCACCAGATGGGAGGGGTTGGATTTCAGAGCTGAGGCCACAACTTCACAGTGAGTCTCTGAGAGTTGACAATGTTGTAGTCTGTGACAAGAGAGAACAACAAATATGTTATTATAAAAGCAGGAATTTTTCGTTATAAACACAGACTGAGTGAATAGGAAGACAAAACAAAGTGATTTCATAATTGAATAAACATTTGCTCTTCACGTCTGTGATTCAGCTCCTCTCATATCACTGTGTTTGAGATGACACAATGATTTTATTTAGTGTTTCTTAGACGTGCAGACTTACGGGAGAATCTTGATATTTAATTTGCAGATGAAAACAAAATTGTGTTGCATTTAAACCATGACGACGTCCACATTCTGTCAGTGAAATCTGATCCTCGTCAAATGGTAAATGGATTCATTCTTATATAGGACCTTGCTACTCTACTTGAGTAAAAACCTTTCTACTCAAAGTGTTATTAAAGAACCTGCCTCATTCACCTTTTCTATAACAAGGTTTTAGATTATAAACTAAAGAGTGAAGAGAAACATTTGGACTGTTTCCTGTTTTTAATTTGGCTCCAGAAGATTTTGAATAAAGTCAGTTTAATGGAAAGATTCACCTGTAAAAGTGTTGTTTCTTTGTAACAACGTGATTGTTCAAATCTACCTACATGAAAAAATCTGCTGACTGTTACCAAAAAGTGCTGAAGCTAATCACTGGATAATAAGGATGAATGAAATGACTTTGGGTGAACTACACCAAAAAGAGTTGTGTCTCTGTGTGAAGAGAAATCAAAACAAATTAACAGCTAATTCATGGCAAAGTAAATCAACTATAGATGTAAAAACTCCCTAAAAATAATAAAAATACTTTAGTGTATATTTGAAGAACTGAACTACTGATCTAATCTGATTAATTGTGTTAATGATCACAACAGGACTCACAGAGCCTTTCTGCAGTTGCTCACAGCTGGAATCAGTCTGTGTCGTCCTTCATCTGATGTGTTGAACTTCTGCAGGTCCAACTCATCCAGAACCTCCTCCGACATCTGCATCATGTAGGCCAGAGCTGAGCAGTGGATCTCACAGAGTTTTGTCTTTGATTTCAGGAATTCTTGGATCTCCTGAAACACTGAGCTGTCATTCATCTCAATCAGACAATGAAAGATGTTGATGCTTCTGTCAGAAGAGATTTGAGAACGTCTTATCTCTTTTAGGTTGTTGATGATTTTCTGGATAACTTCTGGGTTGTTCTCTGTCTGACTCAGCAGACCTACTAAGAGTCTTTGGTTGGACTCTAGTGTGAGGCCATGCAGGAAGCGAACAAACAGGTCCAGAGTGCCATTTTTACATTGGAGGGACTTTTCCATGACTTTGCTCAGAAAAATGTCCAGAGATGTCTCGTTATATTCTTCCCCCAGGACTTCTTTCAGTACCTCTGTTTTCCTGTTGGTGTAACAGTGAAACGTGTAAACAGCAGCCAGAAACTCCTGAATGCTCAGATGAACAAAGGAGTAGACTGGTTTTTGGAAAATCACACACTCTCTTTTAAAGATTTCTGTAAAAACCCCTGAATTAACTGAGGCCTCTGTGACATCCAGACCACACTTTTCCAGGTCTTCTTGGTAGAATATGATGTTTCTTTTTTTCAGATTTTCAAATGCCAGCTTCCCCAGCTTCAGAAGAACTTCCCTGTCAGCATCCGTCAGCTCCTGTGCACTTGTTTCATGTTCTTTTTGGTACTTGTGCTTATTCCTTTTTGTCTGAACCAGTAGGAAGTACGAGTACATGTCAGTCAGGGTCTTTGGTAGCTCTCTTCTTTGGTCTGTACTCAATATGTACTCAAGGATTGTGGCAGTGATCCAGCAGAAGACTGGGATTTTACACATGACATTGAGGTTTTTGGATTTCTTAATGTGGGAGATAACTCTGGACAGCTCTTTCTCACTAAACCTCATCCTGAAGTACTCCTCCTTCTGAGCGTCAGTGAAGCCTCGCACTTCTGTTACCCTGTCAACACATTTAGGAGGTATCTGATTGGCTGCTGCAGGTCGGGTAGTTATCCAGATGAGAGCCGAGGGAAGCAGATTCCCTTCTATGAGGTTTGTTACTAACTCATTGACTGATGATGTCTGAGTAATGTCAGAAACAATCTTCCGGTTAGTGAACTCCAGTGAAAGTCGACTTTCATCCAGGCCATCAAAGATGAACAAAAGTTTACAAAGAGTCAGTTTCTCTGTGGTGACTTTCTGTAATGTTGGATAGAAAACATGGAGCAGCTCCAGAAGACTGTACCGCTCATCTTTAACGAGATTCAACTCCCTGAATGAAAGCAGAATCACTATGTTGATGTCTTGGTTTTCCAAGCCCTCTGACCAGTCCACAATAAATTTCTGCACTGAGAAGGTTTTTCCAATGCCAGCAATTCCGTTCATCAGAACCACTCTGATGGGTCTCTTCAGGTGAGGTAAAACTTCAAAGAGTTTGTGACACTTGATTGTTGGGGCATGGACGGTATCTGTTTGTGAAGTTGTCTCCAGCTGCCTCACTTCATGTTGAGTATGAACCTCTTCACTCTGTTTGTCTGTGATGTAAAGCTCAGTGTAGATCGTGTTGAGGAGGGTTCCACTTGTTGGTTCACCAAATCCTTCAGTCACACGTTCATATTGTCTCTTTAGATGTATTTTATGTTCATTTAAAATCTCCTGCAGACCAACATCTGCTGTTAAAAAAGAGCAAATATAACACAATAAGAAAACAGTTGTACTTTTGTTACATCTAACCATAACATTATTTAAATGGTTTGCAATAAGATTTTTGTTCCCATACTTAGATATTTTTGAGAACACATTAGATAAGTTATTTTTCTCTCAGACCCTCGAGATGTGTTCCTGTGTTTACATGGAGAACAATTTAATAAGAAATAACAACGTCTGCTAGTCAGCTTACAACAACACAGCATTTCCATTTCACAGTAAAAGCTTCCATGTGTGAAAACCTTTATTGTGAAGGAGCAGAAACAGTCTGATTTTCATCAGTAGTAATTAGCAAAGTTTTTACACCATATGACAAATTTTGAAATAGTCTGTGTGTTATAGCTAATGATGATAATTACTGCTGATTATTATGATTACTACTCTGGGTGCAGCTTGATGTCAGCTGTGCAGTGACCTGTTCCCAAAAGCATGTTTAACTAAACGAGTCTAACAATAAACTCTGAGGTCAATGAACCAACTCTGATCAGCTGTTTTGTCAGAGAAATTATTAAGTTATTCTATTTATTATTATTCTAATGTTGGCCTGCTAAATTAATCCCAGTAATGTATATGTTTCATGTTTTAACATGTTAAATGACAACAAAATGTTCAGAGCATGCTCACTATGAATTTCATGGATAATGAAAAAAGCTATCGTCACCGGAGCTCTGATGCCATAGTTGTATTCAAACTGGGATCACAATTGTAATGTATAGTAAATGATTGAATGCAGCAATTATAAATCTAACTGTTGCCTTGTTGGTCACAAAATTACAGAGATGCAGTCTACAGATCTTGTCTCTGCCTTTACATTGATGGCAGGTTGATATAAAAAGTGGTTTTGTTAAATATAAAACATATTTAAAATCTAACTGGGATTCTACTGTTCGTATGTGTTTGTAAAGACATAAACTCGTTCAAATTTGTGTTTTGATGTAAGCTTTAATATTGACTGTCTGAATGAGGAAATGTGGAACAGAAAACCAGAGCTTCCTTCTTCAAGCAGGAACAAACTTAAAGTTTTACTAAACCTGCTTTCTAGAACATGCTCAGCTTTTCTTGGCAGAAGTGTGTTTTGTCTTTATTTTTGTTTTGTTTTTGTTTTGTTTGTTTTTTCTGTTTTTGTTCAGCAAGTGAATCTGCTGAGCAATTTGTGTGAAAATTAGGGAAGCGTAATTACAGAAAAACCTACTGTGGGCTGTTGGTCAAAGTCTGTGGCTCTTGTTTAGGATGATTTATGATGTTTGTTTCTGATACACAATGTTCTTTTGTCTCCATTTTATTATTTCACATGTCTGAGCTCACTGTGAACCTTCATCGGATCATCTTTTCTATTAACTGTAATGTTTGGCCTGCAAAGTGTCTTATTCTTGTTACTTTGTTGGCAGTTGCCAAACAATGAAATTGTGCATTACCACCAACAACTGTTATGCAATGTGGACTGAAATGCCGCTGATAAAAAATATTGCAAATGTTTATGGGAAATGAAGTCCTTATCTAACACACTTTCATCAAGTCATATGACAGCTGACAGAGAAAGCAGAATAGAACCTCTCTGTTGAGAAAAACTCAGTTTTGTGGATTTATTATTATACATATGAAGAGAGAACTGGTGGTTATGGTTAGTTACTGTATACTTTCAGATAATCCTCACATAATGTGGCTAATTCATCCAAAAATTAAGTACTTCAGTTTAGGAGAGGGGATTAGAGATGTGCTGTACTCAGAATACAGCTATCCACCATCAATGAATTTTGTAGTGCTTTCTTTCTAAAGATAGACACAAGTATTCCAGTGTGTGCCAAAATGTTACACAAATTGTAATCCTGCATTTTTTTTATTAGGGCAGTCTGTATCTGTAAAACTGATGCTCAAAGAACATCACACTCTGTCAAAACTTTTAATTTTTCAGTATGTAAGTGGGCAGCTTGGTGCTATTCGCTGCACGTGCTTTCACTCCTTGGATTGTTAGAAGTCAGTCAGTGACGGGGGTGGGGCAGGATCCTGGTGTTGTGCAAACCACATACTGGATAAGTGGGAGTGGGATGACATTTTATTCTGGTGTCCTGTTTATTTTAAATATCTAATCCCTGAGCAATGTAGGATTAATTCACGCCTTATAATATAGTAATACTATCTAAACATGTTAAAAAATCAGCCAATATTACCTTTTTATTATGATATATTATTATAATATTTGGTAGTAGAATACTGGTTTAACTCTTTTTCTGCAGCTCCAGTTTGTTTTTAATTATTTTCAATCAACTTGCCAATAAAAGCCTGTGTGTCTTTATTACACAATAACACTTATTAAAGATCGACAGTTCCACCTGGAGAACTCAGTTCACTTCCCTCGGCCCCTCCCCTATGCCACATTAAGTACCAATGATGTATTACATAACTCTGACTGTAACAGTTTTTCTCAGAAATGAGTCCATGAATAAGCAGATGCTTAATCCTACTTTGTAGACAGCTGCTCTTACTGGATATCTGCAGTTGTGCTTCAGTCCTGGATTTTTCTGGTCCACAGCTGGTAGAGACTGGATCCTCTGAGATCGCCTTCCTCTCTCTGTGAACACATTTTTTAATCGTTAAAGTCAATTGTTGTTTATCAGTTTAAAGAATGGATCAAAATTTGACAACACTGTGCAGACGGTGTGATGGCCAAAAGAGGAACGAGAAAAGGGAAATACTTTTTAAGATGAAGAAAACTAGAGCTTGAATCATCAATGTGATGTTTGCTTTTGATTTCATCAACAGTAATAAAGTGCTTTCCCTGTCAGCCTGTCTTACTTAACACTGATCTGTGTCCAGTTTTCAACAACTACAACCTCAGCCAGGTGTAGTGATTGTGAGTGCAAGAAAATAATTATTATAATAGAATGTGTTAAATTTTCTTAGATGAGAGGGTCCAGCAGATCAGAGGAATAGGGAAGGATTTGTCTGTGTGTTTTAGTTTGGTTTAATTGTAGACCTGAGAGTGTGTAACTGTGTAGAGGGAAAGGAATTTATGGACACTGGGGGTCTGCTGTCATAAAAGGAGACAGGAAGCTACAGTTGGGGGTTGCGGATGCTTGTACCTTTAATAAAAGCTCATAATTGTCATAACTTAGAAGTAGGTTTGCAGGAGACGCTCCACATGCTTACCTGTAAAAGTAAGACAACAAGAGGCCAATGGCCCAGTGGATGCAGAGTGGGGATCTCAGTGCTTGTAATCTGTTAACTTTTTTTGTAGAGGAATTTGGTTTAGCTTCCATGAGGGGAGATTACTTTTATGACCGGCAGGAAGTCACATACACAGACACACACACACACACACACACACACACACACACACACACACACACACACACACACAGTGTTTTAACTGTTACACTCACATACCCACACGCACACTCACTCACGTGCACTCACATAGATACACAGGTACTCACGTGCTCGCATGTACATACACAAACACAGAGTTTGCATCGTCTTTCACTAGCGTAAAGAGCAGTAGGGAAGACGATATACTTCAGCTAACAGCTGAATTTCATTTGATTGAGCTGACTGTGAATATTTTATTTGTTTGGAAACAAAGTTGTGGGGAGTTGCTTCGTTGTATACTAGCAGCATTAGTCCTCTTAATGCTTCCTTTGTCTTTCACTCAGTATTTTGTATGTGAGGATCATTTATTTTACTCACACTTGTTTATGTAGTGATGTTGCTGACATAAACATTTACATTTAACATAAAATATATTATAATCTTGTGCTGAAACCGTTTTAATTTGAAAATAAAAATGACCTCAGTAAGAACTGGACTAATAGAGTGTACTATTCACATAAAGGTCAAATTTAAATGGACTCGTGGTTACACACTGAGGGAGGATGAGAAAATCTTAGTAGAAACTGAGTCTTACGTTGTGTCTGAGGGTCCAGGTTCATCCCTGAAGTTTAAAGGAGCAACTTTGGAGATGTCACTTCTCATAGAAGGACAGCTGGATCCTGCAGACTCTGCTCCACTCTTTTCTTCAGACTCTGCTCCACTCTTTTCTTCCTCAACACAAATGTTCATCTTGTGAACTTCTGAAAGTCAGTCTGAGAGGTAAACCAGAAACAGTGAGTTCACATTAGCAGAGGTTATTAAGTTACAGTCAGATTTCTCCACTGAGCCAATTTCAGAATTGTCATGTAAACTAAAACCAGATCGTCATGATACACAGGGAATAGAGAGAAACTTAATTCATCTGGTAAATCTGAAGACAGTTTTCAGGAGCAGGCACTAGTTTGTGGATGCTGCTATGTTAACCTGCCGTGTTGAATACATTGGCTGAGATGGGCAGTATCATTACTTCAATCACATTTTATGAATGTACCTAGAGACCGGCCATGCAGGTACTATGCCAAAGTCAGAGAAGAAGAAACCTGTAGGTGTTCAGACCATAGAGGAAAACCTTCAGACTCAAGATATGAATCATACCGATGTTGTATCATCTGAGAACGGGCTCCCTTTACCAAAGACAAGAAAACATGGGACAAAAAAGAGACGACTGACAGTATACTGATATACTGACCAACAAATTGTCATCCTCTTCATCCTCACCTCAATCTTTATCTTCTGAAGTGAAGTCGGGGCTCTAATACACAAAAATGTGCATAAACATGTATGTTTATGGTGTTGCAAATACTACAACCCGGACAACAACCCAGCTGAAAAATAACAGCTGGTTAAGCGAACATTATGCCAGCAATGTTTAGTCTGAGTGTCCTAAAAATCATTTTTTCACTCTCATCAACTTCTTTGTCCAATTTCACATCGCATGACAGTTTTTTGCTAATTGAAAAACAAGGTTAAGACATTTAATTTGAATTGGTTAAAAAGCAGAAGGATAAACCAGACTTAGCAAAGAACCACTTTTTTAAAGTGTATCTGGGGGACTTTGTTACTGGCAGCCTGCCACACTATCACAAAAACTTAAATTATTCCAATTTTATTAACTGAACCTAAATCTTAAACCTGAATTTTGCATATCTTAACATAGTGTCCAGTGTACCCTTGAAAAGAAACGTGGAAACTGCACAAATGGAGGACAAAAAAAGGAAACTACAGAAGATGAAGAGTATCTGAAAGTGATGCTGTAGCAAATCCCTGTCACCACAAGGTCCCAACACAAACAGTCAGACAGGATCAGATCTTTTGTTTTCACTCTTTTTTCAAATTGAGTCTGATCTAGGGTCACGGACCAGCCACTGCAGGCTTCATGATGCCATGGACTGACCTTTCCAGAGCCCAGACCTCAACATTACTGAAGCAGAGTGAGATCACTTTGATGGACAAGGGAGAAAAGGGAAGACAAACTGCAAAGAAGAGCTTGGAAGTTGAAAACTATTCCAGGCAATAATTTAAAGAAATTACTAGAAAGCTCGTGCGAGTTCACAGTATGTTGAAGGATAAAAGTGGCCGTGACAGTAGTTCTAAGGAGCTGTTTGTTTAACAGTCTTTTGTTTGTAGGTCCAAACATATCAACAGGCCTAAAATTAAAATCTTACTGTTAAAGAACATTTGCATGGTCTGTGTCACTTGTCAAGCATGATTATTGTTTTAATGATCTAGTGGAGAAAACCAGTTCGACCACAATCCTAAATGTTCTTCCTATGTGTGGAAAAGAATCAACAATTTGTCTTACAGTCAGCACACTGTGTATATAGTTTATACCTGTTGAACCAGTTCCACACAGCACAGAGCATAAAGGAGATAACACACACTCGCTCAGTTTGTGCACCCGCTTTGGATGTTATTAGTCCATACAGTGAGCGTTATTTAGCAGAGCTCAGCCATGCAGATATGGGCCATAGGGGCCCATATCTGCCAGTTTTCCCTTCCCATTTACAACAGATCAGACGGCCTCTCTCTCTCTCTCTGTCTCTCTCTCTCTCTCTCTGTCTCTCTCTCTCTGTCTCTCTCTCTCTGTCTCTCTGTCTCTGTACGCACTTTTATTGAATCTTATTTTTAAGAGCCCACAAAGAGCTAAACTGACTGCAAAGCATTTAAACATAGTCTGAACATTAGTGCAGTTCACTTTTTATGTTTTTTAATTATTGTAATTTAGGTCTTATTTAGAGACGGGATGTTAGCAAATGTTGTCATAATAATGGGAAGTAAAGAAGTACAAATACTTACTGTATTTTAGTAGAGTTGTCATGAATTACTGGCTGTGGACCCAAATGAAGGCTGATGAGATGTGCTGACAACATAAAGTGAAAGTGCACCTTTACTGAGTGGGTAGATAGTCCAACAAGCAAAATTAAAAACACATTTGGGAGAAAAATCAATACTAGTACCACTAATTACTAGTAGTAGTAGCAGTACTCCTATACTACTATTAATAATAGTAACAATAGTCAGGATCCTACTGTGGTTGCTTACCTGCGTCAGTTTATCCTTTCTCTTTCTCTCTCTGTGGGGGTGTGTTTGCTGTGAGTGAACATTATTAAACTACGCCTGTATCCTCTTCTGACGTCCAACAACACAAAAACAAATATTTCCTCAGGCACTCCCTTTAGCAAGAGACTTATACTTTTTTCAGAATCTACTTAATAATATATAAAATGCATTTTACAGTCACTATTTTTCTATCATATCCTTCATTAATTTATTTAAAAAATGAATTCAGCTTTTTTTTTTTTTTTTTGCCTGCCCGTTTGGTTCTTTTGCCATCAGAATTATTGTCTAAAGGCGAAGAAAGATGCCCAACGGATTTACTTTATCAAATGGACCATCCCAGCCTTGCCGTAATGGTCCATTTGATTCACCTTTTATTGTTTTTTTTTTTTATTTTCACTTGCTAAATACGGGACAGACTTGACTGGGGAAAAGAAAGGGGAGAAAGAAAGAGGGAAAGAAAAACAGTGGGAAAGAGGGACGGGGATAAAGGGCAAAAAAACAAAAACCAACTAAATAAGCAGACAAAAATACATCTTTTAATCACCTGGATCACCTGTTGAGAAAGAAAAAAGAGAAAACAACCAGAAGAAGAAAAAAAGAGGACCATAATAAACAACATCACGTTGATCTATGGCAGGGGTGCCCAATTCCGGTCCTCGAGAGCTACCGTCCTGCAGCTTTTAGATGCATCCCTACTCCAACACAGCTGAATCAAATGGTTTGATTACTTCTTCAGCATGCCATCGTGTTTGGCAAAGGCCTGAAAACAAGCCATTCATTTGATTCAGCTGTGTTGGAGTAGGGATGCATCTAAAAGCTGCATGACGGTAGCTCTCGAGGACCGGGATTGAGCACCCCTGATCTATGGGAATATAACAGTAAATACTAAATTTTAAACATTATTGTGCAGCACATAAGATCAACAGAACACAGTGTGCTTTGAGGTAGGAGCCAAAAAGGGTGTAGTTTGTGTGTGTGAGCACCCGTGTGTACACCTGTGAGCATGGATGCAAGGTTCCTTCATGTAATGATCTGCTAGAGGGTGTGGGGGGGCCACAGCCCCGTCCTCCAGGGCATGAAGCAGGTATGAAGGAGATCAAGACTCCAGACATCCAGAGGCCCCCAGAACACAAGAGACCAAGGAAGACCCACAGAGGGGCAGCCGCACCACTGTCCCAGAAAGAGCTGAGGAGAGTCCAAGATGAGGGCTCACTCAGCAGCCAGGGGGGGTTGCAGTTGCGGGTTGCAGAAAATTAATTCATCTTAAATGGCCTGTATTTATATAGCGCTTTACTAGTCCCTAAGGACCCCAAAGCGCTTTACATATCCAGTCATCCACCCATTCACACACTGGTGATGGCAAGCTACATTGTAGCCACAGCCACCCTGGGGCGCACTGACAGAGGCGAGGCTGCCGGACACTGGCGCCACCGGGCCCTCTGACCACCACCAGTAGGCAACGGGTGAAGTGTCTTGCCCAAGGACACAACGACCGAGACTGTCCAAGCTGGGGCTCGAACCGGCAACCTTCCGATTACAAGGCGAACTCCCAACTCTTGAGCCACGATCGCCCCTTAAACAGTGTTAAGAGTGTATTTAAAATAACCTTTGTTGTTGTAACATTTTGAAGCTAGCAAAGTATAAAGCCAGTACCATATATGAACTGGTTAGCCAGTTTTTATGGAGGTTTCAATAATTGGTCAATTTTAATTAAATATCAGAAACTGAGAAAACTGAGAACATTTTTCTCAGACTTTCTTGTTTGTCAAGAGTGTGGACCACAGGCCAGCTCCACTGGGGTTTGTTGAAATGTACCACGTTGTCCTTAAAGAGTGAGAGATCTAATCAGGAGGTCAGAACTGAGTTGGCATGGTCCCTTGGACCTAGAGTTGTGAGTTTTTCTTTGTTAGATTGATTGTGACAAAAACAGTCAACACTGGATTTGCAGTTTATTTGTTTTTAAAATCTGAGTTTACCTACTGTCCTTCATTTTAGTATCAGTTTAGCTGTACATTTGTACAGCTGTACATTTGTACAGCTAAACTGATACTAGCCATGAAGGTACTTAAAAAGTAACTCTAACCAGCTGTAATCACCACAACACAGTGAATATTACATTTGGATTATGTGTGTGGATTATGTGGATTAACTGTGTGCACTGGTTAGAATTTATTCTCATGCTCCAAGTTCTACCTCTACCTCTCTCTCTATCTCTCTCCCTCATGTTGCCCTGTTTCCATCTTCTCTCTAATTAAGCCCACATGGCTGAATTGATACCAGGTGCAGGTGTTCACAGGGCTGTTACCTGCCTTTGGACTTCCTTTTGTCTCATGTCTGTTTCAGCAGGTTCCATCATGAAGTTGTGCAGGTAAATTGGATACTTTTGGTAACATTAATCATAAAAGCCTGTTCCCCTTAGGGAAAGCTACATTTCTAAAATACAAACAAATCTCTCTGCAGTCCAGTGCTCCATGTGAAATGACATGTTACAGGATCAGGATTACCATGATTGGCAGTACCATGTGTCTGGTGATTGTCATGTTTCTGTGGATTCTGACCATTTCCAGAGGAGGTGAGTGAAGCATTCACTAGCACCAGCTGAGTCAGACTGAGAAATGGCTCACTTTAATATTTCCCTTCATGTTACTGCAAAATATTTTATGTGCAAAACTTCATCAGTCATTAACAGTCTTTATCTGATGTTTCAGATACTGAAGTTTCCTGTGTTTTCATGACAACGTGCATCTTACCGTGCACTTTCCAGGGAAACACTAGAGGAGTATACATCCACTGGATGCACTTGTCAGAGGGACATCCTCTTGTATACTTGTACTATGGCAACAAAGACCAGCTCAGAACCCAGGACCAACAATTCAGAAGCAGGACATCGCTGTTCCAGGACCAGCTCTCCAAAGGAAACGCCTCACTCCAACTGACAGGGGTGCAGGTTCAGGACGAGGGCAGATACAGCTGCTACATCAGCACCATTAATACAGAAAAGGATTCATTTATCAACCTTAAAGTGCACAGTATGAAAAATCTGAGGTTTTGGGGGATTTTCCTTTTCTTTTAAGTGCTCGATATTTCAAAAGATTTATACCAACCTCTAATATATGTAGCAGTTGTAGTGTTACGTTGAAAAGCCACAGGTTTACTCTATATTTTTCAGCCCCAGTCAAAGTCAGCATTCAGCATGCAGGAAACAGGATCACCTGCAGCTCAGAGGGCATCTACCCTAAACCTGAGCTCACCTGGTCAACCAGACCTCCATCCAAGGTGACCTTCAAGAATACAACAACAGTCGAGCAGACCAAGCAGCAGCTCTACAACATCAACGGTTCTTTGATAGCTTCATTCAATGAAAGTGATCGAGTCTACAGCTGCACTGTGAGCACTCAGAGGAACAGGAGGAGAGCCAGTCTGAGGCAGCTACGTGAGTATGACCTCACATATGAGCTAGGAAATGAGGTTGAAAGCTGCTTATTGATGAATACTGAAACACATGCATTAGATTTACACAGAAGCACTTCATGTGTAGGCTGTTCATCTATACCTGGCATATGCTCAACCTTCTTGTTTCAGCTTCAGTTACTGGCAGCTTCACTGAAACCACAATCCCCTGCCCCAGCTTTAACACTTCTCCAACAAGCCTCATTTGGAGATTCCTTAATCGTGCAATTTTGGAAAAGACTGGGTCTGGTTCCAACTACACAGTCTCAAAGGAGTGGAAGCAGCATGTGAAGGCTGTATCAGAGTTGGGAAGCCTCACATTACTGGGCTTATCTTCAGAGAAGGAGGGAATATACACATGTGAGATTAGTAATGTTGAGGAGATGCTGATTAATTACACCATTATTCGAATAAGTCAAGGTAAAGGAATTTATGTTGCATCCTTCTAATCCACAAAAGCAAGAATCATTCAAAACTTTTAAAATCTCTTTGACATACAAACAAAATAAACATATTAAGGCATCCAGGAGAAATTTAAAAATCAGATTCTTTTACTGTTTCAGGAAATACACACATGACTATTATAGCAATTACTGCAGGGGTGGTAGTACTCGTATGCATCCTATCGTCAGTCTGCCTGGTGCTGTACTGCAAAAGGAAAAGAGGTAAAAGTACATTCTGCCTGTACTACTGAAATAATTTGTATATTTGTATCAATCTTATGGATCCAAAACATGTCTCAGGTCAGCAAGAAAACAGCATGACAGCGTCAGAGAGTGGTGAACCCAACATGTAAGTAAATATTGTGAATAAAAATGCACACCGTGCTATTAGTTATCATATTGGAGAACATTTTTATCATGGAGTTAGGACCAGTTTTCTCACACATGAATCTAAATATTCCCTAGAGCCAGATAAGTCAAATAAGAATTCCCTACTTGAGATCTTACTTTGATGAATTCAGCTTAGCCAAAATAATTTCAGTAAAAAGTTCCAGAATAAGAGTTCAAAAACTCCTTCAGTCTGACAAATGGAAATTCAAACAATAAAGATGAATTCTAATTGTTGTAATGCTTTTACCTCAATTTCAGTTAACAGAGAAGTTGAACTTCATGGATTTAAAGAAGCAAAGTCTCCTGTGAGCTGTTAATAGACTAAACTTCCCTGTGATTCATTCAACTAAAGATTGCATAACTTAATAACTGAATTTTAAGAAAGGTTTGATATGTAAGAGTAAACCACAGCAAGATGAAGGAAAAAAATGATCTTCTGCAGTGGGAAGCCAACTGTCAGCCAGGCACATGAATGTTTTATGCAGTAAAATAATGTGAAAGGAAGCTATTCGGCTTCACATTTGATTGATGGAACTGGAAGTGACCTCATCCCAGTTACCACTATGACTGAGATATTTTACACTTTCACCTACAAACTGCATGATTTTAACTACTAGCTGCAGGTTTTGTCATAATAAAAATGTGATGGACAATCAGGTTTTTGACTTTTTAAAATATTTTTGTATTTAGTTTATTTATCTATTTACATCTGTGTTTGGGTTTCTAAGATAAGAGCATTGCTATCTGCATGCTGGAAAGATTTCTATGGGACTACAAAATTATGACAGACTACTACGGGTACCAAAGATTTTGTAACCATCTACATCACCTCAGTCATTACCAAAGGAAATTCTATATGTGCTTAACTTTTCAGCTATGTCCAACATTTGGTCCATAGTGATCATAAACACAAGCTCTATAAACACCACATCAGCTGAGGCCTACTGATACGGATAAGCCTTGAAGATCAAGATTCAATTTTATTTTTACAGTGCCAAGAAACAATAGTCGCCTCAAGGTGCTTTTTTTTTTTTTTTTTTTTTGTAAGGTAGACCCTACAATACACAACGATTAAATGGCTGGACCAAATTTTTCTCTCAAAGCAACATGAATGAGTGAAGAGTGAAGCAGGTGACTGACAGGAGGACTGATGGAGCATCTCCAGTGATCTGGGCTCTGTGTTGATGTCCTGTTTCTCCTTCTGTAATCAAGCAATAACAAGGGTCTTTGCTCTCCATGTGACACTAATATTTGGATTAAAACTTTATTAAGTCGCTGTCTTTACACACAGCTGTTTTCACACCGGTGTGCTGGTCCTCTCCAGTCCCAGCATATACACTATATGGTCAGTGATGACACTTCTGTGACATCGTTGACCATGCGGCTCATAGAGGTGCCATTTAACCCCAGTGTAGTTGGTTTTATGGTGTTTCATCTTACATGTGTACTTGACCTGACAGAATTCAGGTCAAGTACAAGTGTTAATGGAGCTGATTATCATGGTCCCATTAGAGCACTAAAATCTGAGTATTATGCTGTACATAAATGATTTTGAATGGAGTGAACTGTTGAGCAAAAGACCTTCCACACTGGTCCCAGCTGAATCGTTCAACTTCAGCGTACATGATAAAATTCAAATTGTTTTTCTAAGCAGTGAGGGAACTTTGGAAAATGAGCTAAAGATGAAGTTCAATTCTGTGTTTTAAACCCATTTGACTAAAACATTAATTCAGTTTGATCAGGACTGCACAACCTTTACACTGCAAAAAATGTTTTATTTGGGTTTTGGGCAATCAGACTCCCATTTTCACTGTCCAATGCCCCGAATAAAGAGTAAATATGTAAAAACAAAAATGGACACGAAGATAGTTAAACAGGATGCAATGATTTAAAAGCTTATAAAGACATGTTTTACACGTGATAAAATGTTGAAAACAAAAACTGATAAAAATGTACAATTATAAGAAAAAAGAACATTTTGAATTTTATGGCAACAACACACCAATAAACTGGGGCATGGACCTCAATGTAGCAACTAGCAGCTTATGCTTACAATAAAATGATAGTGTTAATTTGGCAGTTTGTAGCATCAACAGACAGTGTTTATGCAACAGTTTTATGTTAAATGAACACCAGAGAAAAATCTACCAGCAACAAACAGTCAACGCTCACCACACCTATGTGACCAGCAACCAAACCAGAGTCCCAAGAAGCACAAGAAATAAACAATAGCTCAATAAATTTGCATGAACCACTATTAATCTACCAAGTATTGCTTTTTACTTACAAAATAACAAACAAAGTAAAAATACAGAGGTACCGTTTCAATCTGCTTGAAAGCTTCAAAAATGTTTTAACGAACGCATACAGGAACTCTGTCCCTTGTTCTCATATTTTGTTCGTCAAGTTGACCTGAAACACCTGAAGCGAAACGATAGTAACTGAGTTGGTAGCAATACTTCATGGTGCTGTGACCGCAGTAAAATCTTCTAAACAAGTGTTACACAAAACATAACTGAAGTCAGTGAACAGCAATAGATTTGCACCAATATCTGATCCAACTTGTTGACTCATTTGGATCAGACTGATATACCAGCCAAACGTAGAACTGGTGCATTTCTAGTCACAACTTTAAGGTTTTGCTTTACTGTGGATGAGCTGATGTTGTTTCAAGTGACCCTTCACAGTAAAAGACTTCCCACAGTTACCACACATGAATGGTTTAATTCCAGCATGGATGAGTTGGTGTGATTTTAAGTTCCTTTGGTGAGTAAAACACTTTCCACACTCAGCACAGATGAATGGTTTAACTCCAGCATGAATAAGTTGGTGTGATTTTAAGTTCCTTTGGTGAGTAAAACACTTTCCACACTCATCACAGATGAATGGTTTAACTCCAGCATGGATGAGTTGGTGTGATTTTAAGGCACTTTGCCGATTAAAACACTTTCCACACTCATCACAGATGAATGGTTTAACTCCAGCATGGATAAGTTGATGTGATTTTAAGTTCCTTTGGTGAGTAAAACACTTTCCACACTCATCACAGATGAATGGTTTAATTCCTGCATGGATGAGTTGGTGTGATTTTAAGGCACTTTGCGAAGTAAAAGACTTTCCACACTGGTCACAGCTGAATGGTTTAACCCCAGTGTGGATGAGCTTATGCCTCGTCAAGTTACTCTTTGTAGTAAAAGATTTTCCACAGTCAACACAAGAGAAGCATCTTTTCTTATTGTGGAAACATTGGTGTCTCCCGAGCTGCCTCCTTGTGATAAAGCTCTTTGCACAAAGACCACAAGTGAATGATTTCTCTCTCTTTGCTTGTGTGAGGTTAGCATTGTCATCATCGGAAGAGTGCCGAGGTCTCTTTCGGTTGTTGCTTCTTTGTTCCTGTAGTGACAGAGAAACAAACCAATGAGATGCAGTAAAGTGTGTGAATGTGTGTGTGAATGGGTGTGTGAATGGGTGAATGACTGAATGTAGTGTGAAGTGCTTTGGGGTCCTTAGGGACTATAAAAGCGCTATACAAATGCAGGCCATTTACCATTTATTTACCAGTAAAGGAAAAAGGGTAACCTATGATGTGGATGAAGTTAATGCAGTTTGATACCAGAGTTATCAAACTACACTGTGCAGAGTTACTAGCATCTATATAAGACTCTGCTCAGGTACATCAATTCATATATTTTCTTTTGTTTATCTAATTCAGGGTAGCAGTTAGGTTGAAACCTATCCCAGGTGACCCTGGTTGAGATGGGAGGTACACACTGGACACCAGTCCAGTACACCAATCAATTGCAGAGCGAACACAGAGAGAAAAACAGCCATTCACACCTACAGCCAGTTTACAATTTTCATTTAAGGAGGCCAGAGTACCCGGAGAGAACTCATATACACAAGGGAAGAACATGAAGACTTCATTCCAGTGGATTTGAACCCAAGGATCTTTTTGATGTTAGGCGATTGTGCTAACCACCACCGGCCACCCTCAGACACAAATAATAAATATTTATTAGGTTTATCGATTTCAATTTCTCCCACTTTACTTTTGGAATAGTCACTGTGGGTTACCTGTGTCAAAAGGTTCATTTAAAAAACATAATTTAATCTTAAGTTTGATGAAAATGTCACTTAAAGTACAGAGTTTAAAATCTCACTGCTACATGTCAGCAGCAGACTGCAGTCAACTAAATTCTGTCTTCTTATCCCTCCTACTTTAAGTTCATAGTGCTACCTATCACGGCTGCTGTAGGACAAACATCTCTATCTGTAGCGAGTGTAGGCTGTCATGTCAGTCTGACGTTTACATCACCTGGTGTCTGTCTGTATTTACTCTGGAGGAGGATGTAAATCTTTGTAAAAGGAGTCTGATAGTCAGTGAAGCTCACCTCTGACATGTGACAGCAATAGGGAGTCGAGTTGTTGAGAATATTCTGTCCGTTTCTTTGCAAGCTCAGATTATGCATCTGACCCTCACCTCAGCATAGCGGTCACAGGAGTGAGCCTCACTGACTCCCTCTAAATAAAATCCATTCAAAGTTTTGCCTCATCCACAGTAAATAGTGGATGTTCCACTGGCATTATCAAGTAAACGGTGATCTGATAGCATGCGCCCACTAAATAAACGCCAGGCAGAACATTTGAAGTTACTCTGGGGTGACTGAGTAAAATAAAATTTAAAATATCAAAAAATATTTAATTGTCACATATAGAGTACAGAGAGAAGATAATATAGTAGCTTCCACAAACCAGTGCCCAATTCTACGTTTATGAGAACGCATCAGTTTGTTGGAAGATGAAAATTATACACATATTTATGAGCAAAACATTCTGCTGTTATGTAATTGCAACAAAAGAAATACTTGCTGCACCTTTAAATGTAATTTAAATGCAGTTTATGAAGAATGTGAATAAGATATGCATTGTGCTTGACCTTTTTTAATTTACAAATATTCTTTTGCTTTTATTGAATAAGTTACAGGTTTTGAACAGCTGTCTAACAACAACAGATGTTCAACAGATACACACAATAACATTAACAAAAGACAGATTTTTTTTACCTTTTGTGAAGAATCCATTCAAGTCTCCTCTTCCTATCACCAATCACCTGTGAGATTAAACACATTGGAATTACCAGCACCGATTAACCAACCAGCGGGCCGGATTGGAGTAATGACTTATGTTTGAAACCCCTGAGCTTCATGCAAATTTGACTGTTGGGATGGACATCCAACAAAACTCTGCAGATACATTTTGTGCATCCACAAATGCCAGTTGAGGCAGATAATATGATTTGAAAATTAAACTGAATGCTAATTAATGCCCCTCAGTCCAGCAGGTCCAAATCCATCTGAACCCAAGAGCCAAGCTTTTGGGTCTGGGAGTGGCTTTAAAGGAGGTCATCCTGATCCCTCCCTGCAGGAATCACTTCTGTACAAAGTTCAACTTATTTTTCATCACAATAGCAACAGATCAGGTCTTAGTGAAAGCTGCAAGAGCATTCAGCAAACTAAAAGTCACAAAGGCTCTGAGACCGTACTCTCACAATCACAGAAATACCACTTATGTACAGTTTGGTTAAAACATTCAAATAATTGAAACAAATAATAGAAAACACCCTCACACAATAATAATACCTAGTTCTGATGGTTTCTGCTGCTTTTCCAGATTACTCCAGGAAAAAAAACAACCACAATCAACAATCACAGCAAGTTTTCAAATGTATAAAAATAACTATCTATGACAAAACTACAAAGGCTCTCCTCACCTTTAGAGGAGGCCAGGGCACAAACTGAGAAAAACTCTGAAGAAGCTTTAACAATTTTTGGCTCATTAATCAAAGAGCACAAACCGCTTTTCTCACCTCTGCAGATAAACAGACATTACCAACTCGGTTCTCCACCAAGAATTCTCCAGGTGAACAACTTTGGTTTGATTGGAGGTTGTTCCACCAGTTCAGAGCTGATTTGGCTCCACCTGCTGGTCTGGAGTTTAAAGCAACAAGCAGGAAGAAAAAGGTTCTCTTCTTAGTCCTGCTGACAAACGGTGAAATGTAATTTACTCAAATACTGGAGCCTACGACAAACTTGGGCCCCCTTTGTTACTGTTTCTACACCTTGTTTTTTAATTTGGAAAATGCATCCATGCCTATTATAGTAATTACTGCAGGGGTTTGCTGTACTGCAAAAGGAAAAGAGGTAAAACTAGGTTCTGTCTGAACTACTGGAATAATTTGTATATTTGTATTGATCTCATGGATCTAAAAGATGCATGACAGTGTCAGACAGTGGTGAAACCAATAGCTCAGTAAATCTCAGAGTTCAAAAGCCTCTTCAATCTGGAAATTCAAACAATAAAGATGAATTCTAATCGTTGTAATGCGTTTTCCCCTCAATTTCAGTTAACAGTGAAGTTGAACTTCATGGATTTAAAGAACCAAAGTCTCCTGTGAGCTGTTAATACACCAAACGTTCCTCTGATTCATCCAACTAAAGATTCCAAACCTTTATAACTAAAAAGAAAAAAGTTTGATATGTAAGTGTAAATCAAAGGGAGCTGAAGAAAAAAGGATCTTCTGCAGTGGGAACCCAAGTGTCGCCCGGCAACGTCAATGTTTTATGCATTACAATAATGTGAAAGGAAGCTAATCGGCTTCATGTTTGATTGATGGAACTGAAGGTGACCTCGTCCCAGTTATCGATATGACTGGGATATTTTACACTTTCACCCAGAGGTGGGACCAAGTCATTGTTTTGCAAGTCTCAAGTAAGTCTCAAGTCTTTATCCTCAAGTCTCAAGTCAAGTCTCAAGTAATGTCAGGCAAGTCAGAGTCGAGTCTCAAGTCACTGGTGTAAAAGTCCGAGTCAAGTCACAAGTCTGAAACTTTGAATTTCAAGTCCTTTCGAGTCTTTAAAAAAAAAAAAGAAAAAATAATGTTGCAGTTATGCTAAATGTAAATATTAGACCATGTAATTTTAAAATCTGTGTTTTTCTCAACACATGACAAAATAGTGAACTTAGAAAATATACACAAATTGTGAAATTGCACCTCTTTAAAATGCAGCTCAATTAAACCTAGCTCCAAGAATAATTTTCACCGACAGTTCTGAGATAAGCTGCATGTTAAAATCGCATGACAAAAATATCATACACATTAAAAAAAACTGTATCACCAACGTAGCCTGGACAACATTTGCTAGTTAGATGAAGTCAGCTATCTCATCTTAGCATATTTATATGCATATTTATAATTATACGCTTCTTGGAGTGAGTGCATACACTCATGAAGTTTAGTAACTTCAGGTCACTGCAACAAGCCCAGGTACAGTTTACCGACGGATGGGTACAGGACCTTGAAATGCACCGTGTAGAAAGTAAAGACCATCGTACGTATCATAAGTTTACCAGTCTCACAAATTGTCGTCATAAATACACATTCCTTAACCGTTTATTAATAGGACCTTTGAGCTCAACGGTAATTAATTAGTAGTGGAAATAATTTCTGGTACCCATCACAGAAATGTAGCAGTGACAATAATATTGTATGCTGTAATCGTACTGGGCAATTAGTGATACAAAAAACCTGTTTTATCCTGTGAATAAAAGTATATGTTTTTGTCAATGTACCATAATAACAGAAGCGAAACGCAATATTGTGTCAGGACAATTCACTATTTATGCACAATAAATAAAGGAGCATAGCGCGACAATTTCTGTTCAGCGCCAGACTTGCTTGTAACCTATATCACTAATTATGTTATGAAAATGACGTATTAACTACTAAAAAACACTGACCTTCGTGTAAATGCTTGGAGCAGACTAACCTGTGAGCTGGAGTGTTCTGGGACGTTATATTTGATCTTTGAATGGCTGCGATCCAGGCCATCCGTCGCGTCTTTGTTACTTCGGAAACATGGCTTGAACAATTTCTCTTCAACGACGTAATCCGATAACAACCGATCTCTTTACCCGTCGGCTTCCCGTGGCTGTCATGCGACCGGCTATTGCAGTTAATAATACAACGGCTTCTTGCCATTTTTGTGTTTCTTTTTATCGCTGTATAACTGATTTCAATTGAAAGCCTGCGTGCGCTAGTACCGCTTGCCACGAGTTCCCAGAATCCTTTGCGGTTCTACCCGTGAATGACGTCACATTTTCAATCTCTATATAATATGCGTGTTAAATTTTATATTTGGGGTAAAATATCAAGTCTTTTCAAGTAAACCGGTTCAAGTCCAATTCAAGTCCCAAGTCATTGGTGTAAAAGTCCAAGTCAAGTCACAAGTCTTAGAACATTTTTTCAAGTCAAGTCTAAAGTCATAAAATTAATGACTCGAGTCTGACTCGAGTCCAAGTCATGTGACTCGAGTCCACACCTCTGCTTTCACCTACAAACTGCATGATTTTAACTACCAGCTGCGGTTTTTATTGAGATAATAAAAATGTGATGGTTCATGTTCACTCAAAGCAACATGAATGAGGGAAGAGTGAAGCAGGTGACTGACAGGAGGACTGATGGAGCATCTCCAGTGATCATTGCATGAATAGGATTTCAGTGTTTTTTTAAGTTTAAATCGGTATCTTGAAGAGGTTCTATTCAGATGTTCTGTGTTGCTGTCTGTACTCAAACAATAAAAAGGGTTCTTGCTCTCAATCTGACACTATTTGGATTAAAACTTTATTAACTCGCTGTCTTTACACAAAGCTCTTTTCACACCGGTGTGCTGGTCCTCTCCAGTCCCAGCATATACACTATATGGTCATTGATGACACTTCTGTGAAAGCAGAATCAGAAAACGTTATTTATCCCCACAGGGCAATTAAGCAACACATCAATAAATTTGGGCATGGACCTAATTAAAGTAGCAACTAACAGCTTATGCTAACAATAAAATTATAGTTTTAATTTATCAATCTGTAACAGACGGTGTTCATATAACAGTTTTATTTTCGTCTCAGGGTCCCAGATTGAACCAGAGAAAAACCTACTAGCAACAAACAGTCAAAGCTCACCACACCCTTTGATCAGTAACCAAAACAGGGTCCCAAGAAGCACAAGAAATAAACAATATAGCTCAATAAATTTGCATGAACCAGTATTGCTCTACCTAGTATTGTTTTGTACTTACAAAAAACAAGCAAATAAAAGAAAAAGGAAAATACAGATGTAGAGTTTCAGCCTGCTTGAAAGATTCAAAATGTTTTAATGAATATATACAGAAACACTGTCCCTTGTTCTCATATTTTGTATGTGGAGTTGATCTGAGACAGCTGAGGCGAAATGAAGTTTCTTCAGTTCTAGGTTCAACTGGTGGAGAGTCCCAGATTTAAGCCCTGTGGTGACACTCCCACTCTGTTAAAGTGTTAAGGCTCTGTTAGTGTTAGGGCCTTAACACACCAGAAGTGTGGGCTAAATAAAGTAGGTATCAGACCTCAATTATGAGATAGAGTCAATTAATACATATAAGATATCAGCTAAGAAACTAAAAAATACACAATAATAAGATTAAAATAGATGAGATGACGGCACTAGCTAGTCAGGAATGCCAGATTAAATAGGTAAGTATTCAACCATGATGTGAAAGATTGAATTGAGTTCAAGGCACAAATAGTCGCAGGAAGGTTGTTTGTGAGGTTAGGTGCAGCTGAGACAAAAGCACAATCGCCTCGGGTCCTCAGCTGAGACCTAGGTTGCGCCAAGAGTAACTAACCAGATGATCTTAGTGCTCGACTTGGAGTGTACAGGCTGAGAAGGTCAGTGAGATAGCTCAGTGCAATGTTATTTATGATTTTAAAAGTAAGCAACAAGATTTTAAAATCAATACAATATTTGATGGGTATCCAATATAAGTCAGCTAGAACTGGAGTGATAGAAGCAAACTTTCCAGTTCCAGTTGGGAGGCGAGCTGCAGCATTTTGAACAAGCTGTAATCTGTGAAGAGGGACAGATTGGACATAATAATCTGGAAGTCACAAAAGCATGGATACGTTTTTCGAGATCCTTGTGCGGTACATAATGCTTAGTTTTAGAGATTTGGCGCAGGTGATAGAAGCCAAATTTAACTACAAAAAACACTTGTTCATCAAGATTAAATGAACTTTCCAGGAAAAAAAACCCTCGATTGCTTATAGTGTCGGAGAGAAAGCTGACAAGAGGCCCAACTAGAACAGCTCATCCTGAGGAATATGACTGTTCTGAGTCCCTGCCTCCATGTACTTATGTAATTAATCACTGGACAGCTGAACAGGTATGTTTATAAATAATATTATATTAGGCCAATTTTCTTATACACATTTTTGACCTGGGTGTAGAATTAATTGCTGATTGTCACCTTTAGAGTAGGCCAGGGCACAAACTGAGAAAAACTCTATGAGCAAAGAGCACAAACAGCTTTTCTCGCCTCTGCAGATAAACAGACACTAACAGCTCAATTGCTCTACAGGTAAGAATTCTCCAGGTGAACTTTGGATTTATTGGAGGTTGTTCCACCAGTTCAGAGCTGATTTGGCTCCACCTGCTGGTCTGGAGTTTAAAGCAACATGCAGGAGGTTCTCTTCTTGGTACTAATGAACAAAACGTTTTTTATTGAACTGCAATACTGATTTTACAGAGAGGGGGTTTGGGAACTGGTTTCCCAAAAGCATTGCAAACAGGTGCTCTGCTCGAGAGGACAGGGTATGATAGGAGCTAACATAGTTTTGAAATGTTTGTAATTGAGTTTAGAGGCTTAACTAAACACTAAAACTCCTGTTTCAGTTTCTGAGCTACTGCTCCTTCACTTCAGTCCACGACCAGATAATATTTAAAACAGTTGTCCCCATCATGGTCCCTGTAACAATGACCAACCAGTGTTGTATAATAGTTATAATAGCTTACTTACTTTTGAACTCAGACAGCACTCATAGAGATTACATCATGTGACTGTAAAACATTTACCTGCAGTAACAACTTTTTGCCACATGATGTAGCCAGTGAGTCAGATTACATCAAGCTCACTGGGTGTGTTGCAGGTTATTGTTAAATTTTCAACATACAGCTTAAGCCCCATTGAGCCTCATACAGGGGCACTGGGGCTCAAGAGGTATGTGACCCTCTATGATTATACAGAGAGAAAGACCTCAAGCCTTTTATGCAAATATCAGCCTATGTAGCATCCACAGAAACCTTAGAATCTCAGCTAAATGCACATTTAACCCATTTCTACAACCACCAAACACAGCGAAAACAAGCAATGATTAAAAGAGCAGTTATGTAAATACACAAAAGTCCGCTAAAAACGCCCAAACTCTCCAGACTTCATGTAACACTATAAATAATGGCTTGTTAGCAGGCAGAGCTATCACCTATTCCAAACATCAAGTTTCACCACGCTCCAACCAAAATTCACTGAACCAGACACAAAAGAAGAACCTAAAAGCACAATATTTATTTATTAATAGTGCTTTAATGTTTCACTGTTTCACTTTAGAAGCATAAATCTTTACACAGATGGTGTTTATATGTTGATTTACTGAATATCTGTATTACAATGTGAACTAAAGCTTGTATTCTGCTGACAGGTGAGTGCCTGGCAGAGTAGTCAAGGAACCAGGAGGAGTCACCTTTGGAGAAAAAGGGAAATAAACATCACTACAACACATACACTGACAGATGGACAGAGAGGAGTTATGCTGCAGCCTTAGCATGCTGTGGGGAATATTTAGTTTTTACTTGTCTCTTTTCACTTCCTGTGTGTTTATACATTAAATATTACATAAGAATCGATACATGAGGATCAAACTCACACATGCACAGAGAGAACATGTAGAATCATGCAGAAAGGCCCAAGATCACATTGCTAATAACTGCACCATCATTGCAAATTTTAACATGGGTAGGCCATGCAAACTTCACTGATGGTGGGGTTGAACCCAGGACGTTCTTGCTGTGAAGCAACAGTGCTAACAACCTCAGATGTTCCTGTATCACTGTAAATCTTGACCAGTGTAGTCAGTCAGTTTATGTTGTGTCCTAGGATGCTTAAGGCGTGTGCTGCTGAACTTGGGGAGCCGCTACAACGAGTCTTCAACCTCAGTCTGCGACTGGGGAGAGTGCCCGCCCTATGGAAGACATCCTGCATCGTCCCGGTCCCTAAAAGGAACCGGCCCAATGAGCTGAATGACTTCCGACCGGTGGCACTGACGTCACATCTTATGAAGACTCTAGAGCGGCTCTTCCTCAACTTCCTCCGACCACAGGTACAACATGCCCAGGACCCACTGCAGTTTGCATACAAGGCGGGTGTCGGAGTGGAGGATGCCATCCTGTACCTCCTACACAGAGCCCACTCACACCTGGATGGGGGAAAAGGCACGGTCAGGATCCTGTTTCTTGACTTTTCCAGTGCCTTTAATACCATCCGGCCCTGTATGCTTCAGGAAAAACTGAACAGGATGGAGGTGGACCCCTGCCTGGTGGCTTGGATCTCCGACTACCTCACCGACAGACCACAGTACGTCAGGCTGAAGGACATCACGTCTGACACTGTGGTCAGCAGCACAGGAGCACCACAGGGAACTGTGCTGTCCCCTCTTCTCTTCACCCTGTACACCTCTGACTTCTGCTACAACTCTGAATTATGCCATATTCAGAAGTTTGCAGATGACACAGCCATCATGGGGTGTATCTGGGATGATCAGGAAGAGGAGTACAGAAGTCTGGTGAGGAACTTTGTCGCATGGAGTCACACAAACCACCTGCAACTCAACACCTCAAAGACTAAGGAACTGGTTGTGGACTTCGGGAGGTCTAGAGCAGGTCCACTGCCGGTTCAGATAGAGGGGGAGGAGGTGGAGGTGGTCAACAAGTACAAGTACCTCGGGCTGTGGGTGGACAATAAACTGGACTGGTCATGCAACACAGAGCACCTGTATAAAAAAGCCCAAAGCCGACTGTACTTCCTCAGGAGGCTGAGGTCTTTTAACATCTGCAGGAAGCTCCTGAGGATGTTTTACCAGTCGGTGGTTGCTGGAGTACTTTTCTATGCTGTGGTGTGCTGGGGGAGCAGCACAGCAAAGAGGGACTCATCCAGGCTGGAGAAACTGATCAGGAGGGCTAGCTCTGTGGTCGGCATGAAGCTGGACACTCTGGTGACAGTGGCAGAGAAAAGGACATTAAAGAAACTGCTGGACATTATGAACAATGCTGGGCATCCTCTGCACACGGCCATTAACAACCAGAAGAGTCTGTTCAGTGACAGGTTGCTTCTCCCCAAGACCAGAACTAACAGACTTAAAAACTCCTTTGTCCCACACGCCATCAGACTGTTTAACTCCTCTCTGGAGGGGAGAGGGAGGGGAAACAGGAGGACAAAGGAGGGGGGAACAACTAAGCTGTAGTGCCTCTTCACCTCACTGTACAATACCTTGTGCAATACTTTTTGTAAATAGTCAACAGTGCAATAGACTCAATACTTGAAATGTGCAATTCACTTGTATTTTTATTTTTTATTCCTATTTATTCTATTTATCCCCTTTGTATATTTTATTTATATTTGTCTCTGTATTTATATATGTGTGTGTGTGTATATATATATATATATATATATATATATATATATATATATATATATATATATATATATATATATATATATATATATATAACAATTCTGTAACTGTAACTTCGGTCGTTGCTGTGCTTTTTGGAAATCGAATTTCCCAGAGGAACCCACCCGAGGGATTAATAAAGTTCTATCTTATCTTATCTTATCTTATTTACTGTTATACATCTGAAAGAATTTGAAAGGTGAAAAGTGAAATATATATAAGTTACAGTAATGGGATACAGATTTTGTTGAAATGCTGTCTTTGAAGTGATGTGTTAAATGTTAAAGGCATTAATTGCCTGTGGAGTAAAGTTGCAAAATCTGGAAGATTTGAGTCTAAAGTGTCTTTAGATGGCACATGTTATGATATGTGTATCCATTCAACCTTTTCTTCTGCTAAAAAGAAAATTTAATAAAACTACAAGATGGGCGGGGAAGATCCTTCATGATCTTATCTCCAAGTCTTCGTGTTCCAACATGACTTTGTGCACAAAACGAAATGCCTTTGACTGCAGGAACTATGGGACTTTGATGTCTGAAGACTTACCCAGAATGCTCAAAATGAACTGTGTTTCCTTCCTTGCAGTCCAGTGATGCATATCATCATTGCTGCCTTGTATGTGGTGATTGTTATAGTTCTTTTAATACCTACGAGGTGAGTAAAACATTTTTCTGCTGTTACCATGATGAGAAAAATGACTCTGTTACACGTTTTGGTCAGTGTTCTTGTTTTCTAAATCTGTGCAGCAATATGTTGCCTCTAAAGGGAAGGAGCTGCTGCATCCATACACGGGCACAGCAGCAGTAACTCAAGCAGTTATTACCCCAGAAATAAAAGCCTGTTGCTTGAATATCTATTAAAGTTACTGTGTCATATGGTGGTCTTTATCCTTCAAGCTCAGGTCCTCTACCAGAGGCATCTTGAGAGTCCTGCGCAGTTATAATAATAGTCAGTTGGCTTGATCTCTTTATCTCTTTTCCTGACTTCTAGCATGGGAGAGTTTATGTACCTTTTTTTTTTAATCATTGAAGTGGCAATGATACTATAAGAAATAACACCTTAGTGAGGATGGGATCTTTCTTTCTTACTTCACCATGTTTAACACAATGCCTTAGTCTGTATATCTTCTGGCAATTGTAATTCAAAGTAACACACAATAGCCTAATTTTGATTACTTTAAGAGACTAAGAAGGCTGTAGATATTGTAAAAGTCCAGATGCCTATACAAACCTCATCATGCAGCCCAGAACGAGGCAGGGTTAGAATTGAGAATTTATATACACCTGGATGTTAGTTCCTACCTAGTAGGCACTACTGTGCATAAAAGGCACGGTTTGCCAATACCCTGTAGCATATGTGTAATAGATGCAATGTGACTGTACATTACACACAATCTTAACAGACAAATAAATTGCAGATTGCTTTCTTTGGACTCCATCATGGAGGAACATTGTCACAAGTAACTTTTTCACATTACAATGTAATCAATTTGAAAACAAAAAACAAAAAAAATAGTGTAGTGCTATACACTCCTGCCTAAAAAGCACAAGATCTCTTGTTTAATCTGGAGGAAACACCAATCCCTCTGAGTCGTTCACTCAGCATATTCACTCGAACTGCAAGAACTGCAGCCGTCAATTCCAGCCTGGGAATTGTAGTTTGCTTGAGAGGAGCAACTCTAGCCTTTCCCAGGATAAAAGCAACATGCATGATGTTATTCTTTTCCAACTTTAAATATGACACTGTTCCATAACCATCTTGACTTGCATCAGAAAAATTATGAAGTTGTGCCTTATTTAGTCTTCCAAAGCAACTTGGTTTAATGCAACATTCCACTTTGAACTTTGAAATCAGCTGGAGATCCTCCAGCCAATCACGCCACCGCTGGGAAAGAGAGTGGGGAATAACTTCACCCCACTTCAAATTTTCTTGGCAAAGCTCTTGTAGCAACAGTTTAGCTGGCATACTGAAGGGAGACAAGATTCCCAAAGGATCATACAGTGAGCTGACCACAGACAAAATGCCCCTTCTGGTTGTTGGACGGTCCTGCAGGGAGGTTCTGAACTGGAACTTGTCTGTTTCTATGCACCACTGTAAACCCAGTGCTCTCTCAACTGGAAGTTGATCTGCTTTCCATCATCTTTGTGCAACTCATCTGCAGACACAAGCTTGGCATATCCTTGTTCAAGCATGTTGTTTACACATTCAGTGTATTCATCCTTATAATGAGCATCCTTTTCAAATCTCCGTCTGAGACTCTGGAGACGCTGCTCCGCGACACAGAGGTTATTTGGCAAGCTGGGACCTTCTCTCCTGAAAGGCAAATCAATGTGATAATGATTTCCAATAAGTTTTATTGAACTACTAACAATATCCATGAAACACATATCCTCTCTGGACATTTCAGTCTGCTCCTCTGAGGATCTTTCATTAAAATCACGATTGTACTGTTTAATCAACATTTCTTCAAGACGCTCAAAAGAAATCCTATTGGCTGTTACAGCAGTGCAGTTGTTTTTATTTCCACTGTTACTTCCAGTGCGCAGGGGACCATTTATGACCCAGCCAACTTTTGTTTTTGCAGCATAAGGTCCACCCTCCACACTGTTTATCACCTTGGGGCGATCGTGGCTCAAGAGTTGGGAGTTCGCCTTGTAATCGGAAGGTTGCCGGTTCGAGCCTCGGCTTGGACAGTCTCGGTCGTTGTGTCCTTGGGCAAGACACTTCACCCGTTGCCTACTGGTGGTGGTCAGAGGGCCCGGTGGCGCCAGTGTCCGGCAGCCTCGCCTCTGTCAGTGCGCCCCAGGGTGGCTGTGGCTACAATGTAGCTTGCTATCACCAGTGTGTAAATGGGTGGATGACTGGATATGTAAAGTGCTTTGGGGTCCTTAGGGACTAGTAAAGCGCTATATAAATACAGGCCATTTACCTTCCATGGCTCTAAAACATTGGAAGCATCAGTGCCTATCAGTAGCTCCACCTCTGCATCAATGTTGTGAAGTTTAACAGGTTTAAGATGAGGCCACTGATCGATGTCGCCTTGCTGGGGAATATTGACTGTAGAAATTGACATGGTCTTTTGAGTCAAAACATCTGGCAACGCCATGAAATCATTTGCTTCCAAACCAGACAGAACTTGTGCACTAACAGTCCTATTTTGACTCATTGTTCTCAAAAGGATATTGGTCTTTTTACCTTTAAGATTCAGTCTTTTTGCCAGGGTTTCTGTACAGAATGTACCTGAACTTCCAGGATCCAAAAACGCATAGGTTTGCACAATTTTATTGCTCTTTTGGCTCTTAACTTCAACTGGAACTATAGGAAAAACTACATTAACTTCATGACCAGCCCCAATATGCCCACATGTCTGAGTGGTTGCAGTTGAAAAGTGGACATCAGAGCTTGTCATATGTTGAGTTTGTTCTGAGGGTACTCCTGGATCTTTTCGCTCTATTTGAAGAACCCCTGGGTGCTTTTGGTGACACACTTTGCAATCCGAACGACTCCTACAGTCTTTGCTTGTGTGACCAACTTTTAAACAACCAAAACAAATTCCCCTTTCCTTGATAAAAGTCAACCTATCCCAATGCATTTTAGCTTTAAACTGCTTACAATTCTCTAGTAAATGATTGCTGTGTGAACAAAACAAACAACTATGCAGAACAGTGGAATTTGTGAACAGTTGATTGAGTTTTGACTCCTGGCACTGTACTGACATTAGTGGCAAAACTACTTCCCTTTTTTCTTTGCTTGGTGGAACTTGAAACTTTAAAGCTGCTTCCAGATTGTGAGTCTTGGATGTTGCCAAACACTGGATCTGATGCTACTTTCACCTGTTTTATTATGAAGGCAACCAGATCAGTGAACACTGCTCTGTGACCATTTTGTTCCTGCAGTTCATAGGCAACAACTCTCCATTTTTCCCTCAATTTGTATGGAAGCTTCATAACAACCATTCTCATATTTGAGGGCAAATCCAACTCCTTCATATAAACAACTTGCTGTGTTAGATTCGAACATCCTTTAAGAAAAAGAGAGAATGACTGAAGACCTTTCACATCCTCACTTTTAATAGGTGCCCAACTCACAATCCTCTCCATATATGCAGAGGCAATTTTATTTTCGTTCCCAAAATGTTCTTCATAAGATATTTGGCTGTGGAATAGCCCTGCTCAGGAGGTAAATGCTGACAACTATGCACCAAGTCTTTAGGCTGCCCCCTAGTGAATTGCTCTAAAATATGCAAACAGTCGCTCCAGTTATCAGTTTTAGCTTCCACTCCATTTTCAAAGGCATTCATAAATGATCTGTATACTGTAAAGGGTCTCCATCAAACAGGGATGTTTCTGGCTGGGAGGACAGAAGATATGTTTTGTTTTACAAGCAAAGTAGTGATGTCATTTTGTTTTTGCATAATATTGACAATCTCCTTCGTGCAATTCTCAGTCAAAGTAGGAGACTGAGGCTGTGTTTGCTGCGTCACTTGAGCTGAAGCATCAACTTTTACCATCATCTCATCCACCTGATGTTGGTTTCGACTTTGTCTAGGTATGATTACTGGTGATTCAGATGCAGAATTTATACCAGAGTAATCTCTTTCTGCCGGAACAAATGTATCAGCACAAGGCGCTTCTTGTACGTGCCCTCTTTCAAAATAAGAGTTCATTCCATCAGAACGCTCAGAGCTACAAACTGAGTTTATTTTTAAGACACGAAGCTTTGCCTTAGTTGCTGACAACTCTGTTTCCAAGGATAATTTCTCCTTTTCTTTTCTCAGTTTTTCCTCTTGCGCTTCAATATAATGTTTTTCTTTAATGCAGCGAGTCGCTCCATGAGCGCTGCCTTGTCAGCCGCAGCTTTAATGCGTGCGGAAGATGTTGATGAAATTTGACTTTGCTGTGACAATGTTTTCGAAGGTGGCTTTACACTTGAGATATTAGAGACACTGTCTTCAGGATTTATTTCATCCAAACTTTCAACAGCTTGATCATTAAGAGCAGTATTGCTTTGTTCAGTATACGGCTCGCCTGCTTCCTGCAACCAAACCTTTACTTTGTCCATAAAAACAGAGAATGCTGTCACCTTAGACTGAAAATGTGTGCTTTGCCTTGTCACTTCATCTTCTGGCAGTGGCCAGGATTCTTGCAAAGCGGTCATTAAAGCGGAAATTTTCCCCATGTACTTAGATGCTTGCTTACACATTGAACTCCACTTTTCTTGGCATGTCTTTATATACAAATCCAAACCTTTTGGCGTAAATTTGATGCTTCTTTTCTCTGCTTGCATCTCAGTGTCATCCTCTTGTTTACTCTTAATATCCGACATTTTTATTGTCCTCTTGGATTATTTCAAACATTATAAAGATGCACAGCACACTGAGAATCCATAGCATAAAGCGCAAACACGACATCCATTTACCTGCTGATTGCAGTGAACAACAATTTCCACAGAGGGCGTTGGCATGTTTCAATTAGCGATCCAATTATGCACCAATTTAGTACATCAAAACTCAGTTCATCAGTCTTTGTAGTGAAATAATGTCTTTAAACTCCAATAGCTTCACCATTTTCCTTTAAGGCTTAAACAATATCATCACTCACCAGCTTTGATGAACGAGTGACATGTTGATCCAGGCCTCAACATCAAATCCGTCTGGATTACTCAGAGACGATCCAGTAACTTTTATTCGAGTTCGACGGTGATCCTTGAAAGCCATATATCCAACATATCCATTAATGAAGGATTATTCCTTTGTCCACGGGCAGGTTTTTTACTTTTTCTAGTGGCAATTCCTTTTGTTTGACAAACCGAACATCCCACAATTAAAAGTCCACAAGCCCCTGCTGCACTGAGATAATATTTCGTACGCAGGCAAAAGAAGTCCACTGTCCAGACTTGAAAGTTGCGTTTTTATGGTTTATTTTATCCAGTTTGGCAATAACAAGATCCATTTTTCTTACTTCCTGCTACTTCTCCTGCTCTGGTAAAAAACCATAGGCCCACCGCAGTGCATGCTGGTCCTATACCAGTCTCTTTATTTATAGAAACAAAATGGCCCTACAGCTCTTACTGACTAATTTAACAAGGTAACATCAAACAAACAAAACATTGAAACAAATATTAACCTACAAATAAACTTGTAAATAAACCCCAAATATAAGTAAACTAACAACAAACTTTAACTAATTTCAAAATAATAAAAAAAATAAGAACAAATAGCTCCAACAAGAATTATTGTCTGAAGGCCAAGAAAACTGCCCAACAGATTTATCTTCCCAAATGGATCATTATGGCTTTTGCCATACTGGGCAACTTGATTGTCATAGTTTTTTCAATCTTTATTATTTATTTATTTTACTTGTAATAAGTTATTACAGTCGAAACAGACAGGACTGCGGGAGAGGACAGAGAAAGACAAAGAAAAGAGAAGCCAGGAAGAGGCTCAACAAAAGGAGAGGGAAAGAAAAACAGAGGGGAAGAGAGAGAGACAGAAAAGACACTAAAAATCTGCTAGATCACCTGCTGGAAATTTTGTGTTTTTGGAGTAATATTTCAGCTTCTGAAAATGTGCATGAGTATGACAACACAATCTCATGCAGTCCCTCAAACATTCAACTCATGTAGAGATTCAACCATAATCAGGTCATCCTGAATAGGACTCTGACCAACTACACAATCTCAGAGAAATGGAAGCAGAAGTTTTCAGGAGGGAATTTACACATGTGAAGTTAGTGATGCTGAAGAGACGACAAAAACTTTTAGAAAAAGTAACTACCCATTTAATAAATCAAATTAATTAGTTTATTTTGTTTAAGGTTGTTTTAACTACTGTCATTGAGTCAAAAAAGACAATGGAACTGATTACTATCTTAATATGAAAGCTGCTGTAATGCTAAACATTGAATTAAACCAAAAGAATACATATTTTTCCCATTTTTTCCTAGTACATATTATCTAGTAAACATTTCTAAAATATAAGCACCTCTTGTTACACTCAATCACATACTTTCTTAATTGTCTGATTTCAGCATCAATGTGGTGCCATTTAATGTTAGCTAACATGTTAGCTTTCAGGTTAAGTGCAGCTGTTTAATGCCAGGTTATTAAGAAGCAAAAGTGACAAACAGGAAAGAATAAAAGACTGAAAAGTGCTGGATTTGGTCTGTGTGCCATCTTAAAGACAAGTAAAGGAGAGGCAGCTTGAGTCTGAACCTCCGTACCTGTTTAATTATGTAGGCAGAAGCCAATATTATATGACGTTTACTCCACAGTATGCAACAGAAAACCTGCTTGATTTCATAGTTCAGCAAGTAACCATTGACATCTTTCAAAATTCATTTTACTTGGTCTTCCATCTCCATTTTAAGTTTGTTTATGTGTTTGACGTCAAACCTCTTCCAATAAAGCCATAAAGCAAATTATATAAAAGCTTTATAAATCAAGAAATTATATAATCATTTTGACAAAAAAAAAAAGATCCAGTTCAGAGTTGTGATGAGGTTTGAGCCAAAAGACATTAAAACTGACTCTGTTTCTTTGTGTTTCAGGATATTCCGGAGCTATTTTAGGAGGGGTGATTAGACCTATTGTGGTTACAGAAGAAGCAGTAGGCTTCATCCTGTATAAAAGCAGAAGAGGTAAATGACGTTCTCCCTTCACTTTGCAGTTCATTTTGTTTATGTTATCTCTACTGATGATCATATCTTCTGGATTCAATTCCTCAGAGCAACAACGTAAAGACAGCGAAACGCATACCGAATTTCCCAGAGGAACCCACCCGAGGGATTAATAAAGTTTTATCTCATCTTTTATCTTATCTTACATGAGAAAATCTGTTTGAACTACTCTGTAAAAAATCAGTTGTTTGAAAACAGTGTTATGGTCATGAAGATACAATCAGATGTCTATAATGACTCTAATTAAACGGCTGTCTAGTCACAATGATTTAATAGTGTGTCAGACTGAAGCAGCGTTCAACAACATCCATGACATGAAAAAACAGAAAGCCTCTTTCTCTTTAGATTTGAAGGCACAGTCAATAAAACCAACACAAAGTATACGTAGCAAAAGCATTATTAATTTGGAAAATTAAGCAGCTTTGATCAAAGCATTGTGTCTTTAAGGCATAAAGACAAAATGAAAGATATAATTATTATGGGTTTTTCATTGTCCGAAATGTTCATAGTGAGGCATTGCAACCTTAAGTTTTTTCAAAACTTTTGTATCATTATTTTCGCAAAGACAGCAAACTGACCTAAAACATTCAACCGGGATATTGAGAAATGAAATAATTTACTATTTTACTCCAAACTTTAACTTTTATTTTTCTGTTATCTCTTCTGTTTTCTTTTGTCATTGTTATTGATTTAAAAACAAGTTACCAAATTCCACCAATTCCAAAATTTTAAATGTTTCAAACAAGAAAAAGAGGCGGATTTTCACATGTTCACGATTCTGAATAGTTTGAATTCCTAAATTTGTGTGTTTGTGATTTAAATGTGATTTAGCAGCAGTAGTAATACTGTACTATAGACAATCTGCCTACACTGCTGAGTTCTGTATTCATTTTAGACAGTTCATCTAAACAAAAGGCACTTAGCCTAAAACAGACATAGACACGTTTATCCTACCATAAAACAATAAGAGAAGGTATGCCCTCTCCCATGCTCCCAGAATGTGGGTGTGAATGCCAGAACACTCTGGAATGCATACAACGTCTCTGCAGACTACTAAGGATCAAACCTCTATCAATCTACAACTAATTATAAAACTCTAAGCATAGATAAGTAGATATTTCTAAGCATAAATGATAATCAACAATACAAATCCAACAGTAATACTGTACTATAGAAAATCTGCCTACACTGCTGAGCTCTGTATTCATTTTAGACATGTGCTCATAATGTCTCATGAATATAAAACATTTTTCAGATCATACAGTAATGAAAGTGTCATTTTCGCTGGAGGGCTAGTGAACTCAAAAGCAGATGAAAAGAATAGTGAGGAACTTCCAGTGTTCATCGCAAAACTGCTGAGATGTGGGACAGAGGTCAGCACCTCAGTGCTGGGCTGCACCAGTGAGTAGGAGTGGGGTGAAGCATTCCTTCAGAGTGTGAGTTGTTTTTTGAACAATCTCTAGGGATTTGCTCCGACAGGCTCTTCCAATAAGAACACAGAGGGAGACATGAGGTGGAGAAAAAGACGATCAAGTACTTGTGGGAAAATCAAGCTACAAAACTGACTTGTCACATCACTGGATAAGCTAAGAGCAAAAACACATGAGTCTAGTATGTTATAAGAAAAAGTTAAAAGAAGACAAAGCTCTGAAAAAAAATCTTATATTTGTGTTTTGTCCAATTTTTGTAACAATTCACAGATTACCCATAAACACGTTGCATGGAGGGAATCGTAACATTACTGTACTGAAAAGAGGACTGCTGTGGAAAACAATAATGAATCTGTGTATGCCTGATTATGCCTGACAGTTTCAGACCATCACAGTGACGAAGTCTTAGCCAGTTCTCTCAAAGATAAACATCCCTGCTTGTGTGAAACCGAGCAGTGACTCTAGAGGAAACATTTTAATGGAGAATATCTTTCAGGTAAACTCTGAGAACAGATTATCCAAAAAAACAAACAAAACAAAAACTAAGAAAAATAAACCCACCTGACAAACTCTGGACTGCAATTTAGAAGAACGTCAAACACAACCATGTGTGTTAAAATGCTCTGGTGTCTCTGGTGGATACTTTTGTTATGCAGAAGTATATACTTTTTTATTTCTTTAATTGTTAAAACATATACTGAATTATTATCAAGGTTTAACTGAATAGCAGCTTATACAGACACAGTTTTTTAATTAAAGTACATTTTAGCTACTTTTTCTTTACGATATAAAATCTTCCTAACTGCTTTAAATAAAAATAGAAAATAATTTTAACAACACAAAAAGATAAAAACAATGTAAATGTAGCTAATACAGGTAATGTATCAGGTATGTTGGGAAGTTCCAACATGGCCTCAGGCAAGTATGAAATGCCTTTAAAAGAATGCACGAATCATTAAATCCTATTCTCCTTGGTGAAAGCACTGTGCCAAAACCTCAGTGCCTTATTTTTTTGTCGATTGTTGTGGTTCATCCAATTCAGTTCAGTTCAATTCAGTGTTATTTATATACCAACAGATCACAACAACAGTTGCCTCAAGTCACTTGGATGCTGACTATTTCAAGAGGAGGCGAGAAAAGCATCGACTAGCACAATTTGCTGTCACCACTGTGGGGAAAGGACTGAGTTCAAAATTCTGCTGTGTTATTGCAGCATATCGGACGAGTCACAAAAAGTCACAAGCATCAAAATTAAGAATTTCTGGTCCTCCATACAAGACACAACAACAATCACTAGCACAGAAATGAAAGCGTGTTACTTCAATATCTGTAGACGATCATGGTTAAAAACAACAAATGCAAAACAAACTTTGTACCAGTGGCTCAATATTCCATCCATCCATCCATCCATCTTCATCCGCTTTATCCGAGGCCGGGTCGCGGGGGCAGCAGCCTAAGCAAAGAGGCCCAGACCTCCCTCTCCCCAGCCACCTCCTCCAGCTTATCCGGGGGAATACCAAGGCGTTCCCAGGCCAGCCGAGAGATATAATCTCTCCAGCATGTCCTGGGTCTGCCCCGGGGCCTCCTCCCGGTGGGACATGCCTGGAACACCTCACCCAGGAGGCGCCCAGGGGGCATCCTTGTCAGATGCCCGAACCACCTCAGCTGGCTCCTTTCGATGTGGAGCAGCAGCTGCTCTACTCTGAGCCCCTCCCGGATGGCCGAACTTCTCACCCTATCTCTAAGGGAGAGGCCAGCCACCCTTCGGAGGAAGCTCATTTCTGCCGCTTGTATCCGCGATCTCGTTCTTTCGGTCACTACCCACAGCTCGTGGCCATAGGTGAGGGTAGGGACGTAGACCGACCGGTAAATTGAGAGCTTCGCTTTTACACTCAGCTCCCTCTTCACCACGACGGACCGGTGCAGCGTCCGCATTACTGCAGCTGCAGCCCCAATCCGTCTGTCGATCTCCGGCTCCCTTCTCCCATCACTCGCGAACAAGACCCCGAGATACTTGAACTCCTCCACTTGGGACAGGAACTCATCCCCGACCCGGAGTGGGCACTCCACCCTTTTCCGGCTGAGAACCATGGCCTCAGATTTGGAGGTGCTGATCCTCATTCCCGCTGCTTCACACTCGGCTGCGAACCGCTCAATATTCTCTGAGAAAGTAAATTGGATCTGTTTTTTCTTTACTTCGAGCAGTGGAGAGCTCATTTACCCTTTAACTAAGAACTAAAATCATCCGTAATGTGGCGATGACAGCATCACACTGTGGTAGTAACGTGATGCTGCGGGTTAACGAGGTACTGCACCAATGGGCTGTTTAGGTGCTCGTAGGTCCTTTATGCAAGAATCTAAATTTCTTATTGAAGCTCATCAGAAAAACTAGAAACTTTCTACCTGCACTCCAAGCTTCTCGGGATCTTGGAGGAATGACACGCTCCTTCCCATCCATAGGCAGAGCTTTCGCATTTTGTTTTTCTCATGTCTGGAACGAACATCTGGAGCGCAGTGACTCACATGCACAACACATGTGGAGCTACTTCACGGAGTACTAAATCCTGCCTCGTACTGTTCTCCGGTGGGTTTCTGCACACAGGCTGTCGGGAGAGTTATGAAACTAATGTGTGGGTGAGTGATTCTCATTTTCTTGTTCCTCGCTGTGGTCTGACTGGGTGTGATTTCATACTTGCTGTTTTAATTTTAAGTTTCTGGCCGTCGTAGGGCAATTTAGATCTAACTAACTCTGTTACTTGTGAACCAGATTATCTGGTTCTAGGTTTGAGACTGTTAAACTCTGCACATTGACATACATTTTAAAAAATAGTCTGTTTTAATCGACACATTTGTTTGTTTGTTGTGGTGATTTCTGATACAGCACCTGAAAAAGTAATGAAATCAGCACACATCTGGGATGTTGTAGAAAATAAACTAATCACCGAAACATATAAAACATTTTTGTTTAATGGCTCGCGTTTCTGTCTTTGTGAGACATAAAATTTAAAATGAATAACTTATTTGTTGGATGTTTCTTTTGCAGACCAAGTAGAAAAACGTTGGAATCATTAACAAATGCATTACACTGCTAACACTGTTTTGGCTTTTCTCGATGTAAATTCCATTTCATTCCTTCAGCTGCTTTGGGGCATTTTCTATTTTCAGGACATATTCCTGAGATTTTTCTGACTTCCATCTACTCATATCTATCTGTAATCTTCCTATTTAGGTTATGCTTGCTTGATGTCTTACATACCACTAACTGGGAAAATGTACATAACGTTGCTACAGTCTGTATTGGACTTTCTTTTTGAAGAACTTATAATAATCATTCAGTTTTTTTCAACTGTAGAAAGAGATTTGTCCTCTGTGTTGCATAGTTGGATTTGTTTTGCAGATTTTTCTGTTGTTCTGTGTGTGAACTGAACTGTTGCAGTTAAAAGAACTGAAAAGGGCAATGACTGTTAACAGCATTTCTTTTTTCAGCATTTGTTTTTTCTTCCTTGTATTTCAGGTATGTTCAAACTTGACTTAAAGGAATGAAAAACCTGCCTATCTGGATGTAACTGCCACCCCGTATGGTCATTTTTTCTGTTCACTGCTGCACCGTCACATGAAATCTTAGAGAAATATGATCAGGGTCTCCTGCACTATGTTTTTGGTGGTCGTGGAGTTTCTGTGGATACTGAGAGTTTCCCGAGCAGGTAAGTGAAGCAAATACCAGAGCAGCATGATGCCAAAATATTTACTTTGCTTTAACTTGCCCTTGATATCACAATATATTCAACTCTTAAGTGTTAATGAAGTGAAACTTTGCTATTTGACTGAGTTTATTAAATCACTACCAAGTATGTACAAGCGTATGCACATATTAATGCACATGACATAAAAGCAGCATTATCATAACAAATATACAGCTTTCTTACTTCTTACATCACTATATTTATATAAATCTGTAATTCCCTTGTAATTCAGCAGATTATATAAGACAATTCTTACATTTTAGTTTCCATGGAGCAAAGGTAATGTCAAAATATTTTGCTTATCTCAAGCAAAAGGCTGAATGGAAATAATAAAACTTTATACAAGCAGATCTGTAAAACAACAATTTTTAATTTTTAATGGACCAGTTGTAACCACAAGCCACTGTTTTCCAGTTACGGGTCCACAGGGACACATAATGAGACTGAAGTTGTTTAGTTGATCACATTAGCCTGTATGAGAGGTTTGATATTCACACTGTTATCTGTATGTTGAAAACAGTCGCCCAATGTTAGTCTCTGCTTCTCCTGCCGAGACACAAATGACACTAACAGGACAATAATTAAAAGTAAATATCTGCTGTAAATTAAATGTCATCTCCCACTAACACAGTCTTTAACTGATTCTCAGACTCTCAGGTCTCCTGTATTTTTATGGAGAGATGCATCTTGCCGTGCAGCTTCCATGGCAGTTCTGAACCTGTTGTCCACTGGTTTAAGACAGAAGGAAACCTTCGTGTCCATTCATACTACGGTGACCAAGACCAGCTTGTAATACAACACCAGCGCTTCAGAAGTAGGACTTCACTTTTCAAGGATCAGGTCTACAGAGGAAATGCCTCACTCCAGCTGACAGAGGTGAACGTTCAGGATGAGGGGAGATACCAGTGCTACACCAGCACCATCAGTGGAAACACAGAAATGTTCATCATCCTGAATGTGGACGGTAAAGAAATAAATATATAAAATGAAAATCAAGTGGCACCTTCTATGGAGTCAAAGCATCATGAATATACATTTATTTTAACTAGCGCTGTCAGCGTTAATGTTGTTAAAATAACATTTACACCATAACCGCATTAACGGGGCAAATCTCCGTTAGTGAGTAAGCGCGGATCGCCCTGTGCATGGGACTGCACGCAAACAGAGATTTGCCCCGTTGATGCGGTTATGGTGTAAATGTCATTTTAATGAGATTAACGCTGACAGCACAAGTTTTAACACTTATTTGCACATATGAAGTAAATAACAAGTAAATACCAACAACACAACACTCACAAGCTAACGGATGCAAATTTGGGTGTGCGGGCAGGTGGCACGGACCTGTTTTGTTTTGTTTTTTGTTTTTGTTTTGTTTTTGTTTGTTTGTTTTGGGGGGGGGGGGGGTTACAATAATGGCAGCTAATCGGGATACTACATGGTTGTGAAAAGATGGTCACACATCTTCTCCAATAAATACAGTACTGGTGGAGCCTGGAAGATGAGGTCAGGGTTCCAACCTTATGTGTTGGTCTAAATCCTCTGTTGATTGAGAATACTGTATTTTAAAATACTTAAAATATATATCCAGTTATTACCCCTGGTTCTATCAGCACCAGAGCAGAATGACCAGCTCTGATGGAGTTAGGTTAGACTCACTTTGTTATTTCATTTTTTTAAGGGAAAAGACTAATGCTGCCACATTTACACCCCTACACAACAAATTCAAGCATAAACAACCTAAAACCACATCACAAACCCGTTTGCACAATAACCATAAACGTACAGTAGACTCATATCAAGTAGTTCATGTCTTAAAGACCATCTCATGAACTGATGATATTTTTTACTTATACAAGGGGTTGCCAGCTTTCAAAAGCCGACTCGTATGTTCTCCAAAATAAGTGTCCTCCTCAGTCATGCTGCTACATTTGGTGTACATGCTCTAATTTACTATTAACTAAATAATTATAATGGACTTGGTTGTTACCATAATAATGTGGGTTTTTTACATTGTCATCACCAAATCATTTGACTTCATCTTGACTTATAGTTGTAAAAGTGTGTCAGCACAATTCAGCTGAGAGGCAAAGGGACCATTTTGGGGTTAGAAGCCCCAGAGCCTGTGTGTAACACCAGGGCTGAGACGTAGTATTTTAATATCACACTTCAAATTATGAAAAGAATACGATACATGCTATGTCATTAATTAATAACTATATTTTGAAATGCTGCGTCAAAAAACTATGACAAATTCTATATTTTATTGTGGTCTGAGATTCACAAATTACACATTTTTTGTTGAATTAAATCATGTTAACTTGAAATAAACAGAAAAGACTAGTTGAGACAAACTCTCTTTCTGACCTTTTTAGTAAAGTTTTTTCTTTTTCAGCTCCAGTCCACTTCAAATACATAAAAAATATATGACACATGCTACATCATTAATCATTATCTGTATTTTGAAATGCTGTGTCAAACACTAAGACAAATGCTATATTTTACTGTGGTATGAGATTCAAGAATTACATGATTTTTGTTAAATTAAATCATGTTAACATGAAATAAACAGAAAAGACAAGAAAATCTCTTTCTGACTTTTTTAGTAATTATTTTTCTTTTGTTTTTGTTTTTTCTTTTTTTCAGCTCCAGTCCATAAAGTCGATCTCCAACAAGTAGGACAAAGGATCACCTGCAGCTCAGAGGGGATCTACCCTAAACCTGAGATCACCTGGTCCACCAGCCCTTCATCCAGCATCACCAACAACAAAACAACAGTCCATCAGACTGAGCAGCAGCTTTACAACATCACCAGTTCTCCGATACTTCCAAACAGTGACATGGATCTGAATTACAGCTGTGTAGTCAGCACTCGCAGAAACAGGAAGAGCGCAACCTTCAGGCAACAAGGTGAGTTTAACATCTCATTTGGAAAATAAGAGTTCCACCTTTTAAAATCTTCATTTAGGTTTGAAAAGTTGTTGAAGTCATTTTGTTCTTTTCTTAAACGTTAGACCTTACTTTTTTGTATTTCATGTAATCAAAGGAAATATTAGTCTATCCTTCAGAGTTTGGTGTCTGAGGATAAGTCTCTACAGATATTAAAGAAATTAAGTCACGTTGTAATGAGTCATCAGCTTATACACACTAGAAAGGTGAAACCAAACATTTTAAATCAGAATCAAATAAAAAATGGGTTTTTTTGTGTTTGCATCTGTTTTTTCAGGATTAGTGACTGAGAGCCAGTCTGAAACAATAATCCACTGTTCCCCCTCACACACCCCTGTAACAAACCTCATCTGGAGATTCGACCACAGTCAGATCATCCTGACAAAGACTAACAGTCAGTACACAGTCTCAGAGGAGTGGAAGCAGCATGTAAAGGACGTGTCAGAGTCAGGCAGCCTCACACTGCAGGACTTATCCTCAGATCAGGAGGGAACATACACGTGTGAACTCGCTGATGCTGTGGAGGCTAAAATAACTAATATCCTTGTGAAGATCAATGAAGGTAAATTAACATCATTATTTTCCTTTTTATGGGTGTAAGCATAGCAAAAAAAACACACTGCAATTTTTGAATATCAGATATCAGTGGGGAAAATGTTTTGCTCGATACCGTTACTGATATAACTGAGTAATCTGTCAGGAACACTGTCAATATTTTGTTTTGTTTTTTTAATAAAAAAGTTTTTCCCCGCGTGTGATGATGATGGTGGAGTGGACTGAGCTGATCAAACTGACTCTTTTCTTCCCTCCTTTTTAAAGATTAATATCACAGACATTTTTATATTCCCTGGTCCACATTTATTTACAATTTATTTACCTGTTGCCATGGTGAACTGTGCTAATAAAGCTCCATTGATGATGTTTTGCTGCCAGACTCAGAGTTGTTCATCTCACAGCTAATAAACTCAAAATGCATTTTTAAATTCTTCCAAGGAAAAAAATCAGTTATCTGACCTCTTTTTCATTTCAGGGAATTCATCTAATGTTGGAGCAATCGTAGGAGTGGTCATTGCAGTCATTGTAGTTTTAGGCTTATTAGTAACTCTCCTGGTACTGCGGAATAATCAGGTAAAAAGACATTTTATACACAGTATTTAATTCCATCCTAATATTGTGTTTGTTGTTTGAAGTGATGATTTTTCATGGTTTGTAAAACATTCCTCAGGTTACAAAGAATGTGAGAAAACTTTCAAGAGTGAAACCAGAACATGATTAAATCTTATGTCTTAAAACACAGAGCAGCTCTCTGTGAACAGTGTGGAATCTAAAGGTCTAAACTGTTCTCTGCGTTCAGTCTAGTTTCTAGTTTTTTTTTTTATATGATTTAATAAATAATTAATAGATTATTACTAATTCATTTGAATTCAGGATTGAAATTATTTCACCACTATGCATAACTGATATGTTATGGTGGAAGCTGGTGCAGCTGGAATCACTGCAGTTTATTTAAATCTGTAGAAGTTGTGCTTCATGATGAATACACAGTATGTGATTGTTTTTATTGTCATTTAACAGAAATGCTTCTTTTCATGACTCACTGAAGCCAGTTTTCCTGTGAGGAAAGAAATGCCACGTGACACCAAACAATATTTACAAGGGAGTCTTAGGGTCACGTGAAGGTAAAATAATGTTTTATCAGTTTTTACACTAAAAGTGTCCCACAGAGTGCTGCGACTTTTGTCCAAACTTCTGCAGTATTAGAAAAAAACCTCAACAAGCAGACGAGTGAGGACTTTGATGCTGGGAAGGAAACAGAAAGAAGAGTCTGTCTCCTGAATTCAAACTGGGAGCTGGTTCCACTGGAGAAGATTCTGAAAGCTGGTATTGAAATGTTTTTTCATCTGTAATTATTTTTCCATGTAATTCTAAAAGCAGTATTAATATGTTCAGTTTAATGAGTACAGTTTACTTTCGATTTTTTAAATATTTTAAAAAACATTTTCAATGCCAACTTTGAATGCTCACATTGTTTCTGGAATCAAATTAGGAGCTGAAATAATTTTGTCTCTCATGTAAACTCAACAGGAACTTTCATAGATGGTAAACCTGCTTTAGATCTGTTTTTTGAAGTCATCTGTCTAACTCGTGATTTCAGTGTGAATGGTACCACAGTTTGAGCACTTTGCATGGATGTTTTTATGTATTAGACTCTTGTTTCTACTCTGGATTTAAACAGTAAAGACAAAGGCAGGGATAGATGAACTGGAACAGAGGCAGCTGCTATGTAAGTGACCAGTACAGTTGTGGCCAAAAGTTTTGAGAATGACACAAATATTCGTTTTCACAAAGTTTGACGCTAAACTGCTTTTAGATCTTTGTTGGCAGTTGTTTCTGTGATGTACTGAAATATAATTACAAGCACTTCATATGTTTCAAAGACTTTTATTGACAATTACATGACATTTATGCAAAGAGTCAGTATTTGCAGTGTTGGCCCTACTTTTTCAAGACCTCTGCAATTCGACTGGGCATGCTCTCAATCACCTTCTGGGCCAAATCCTGACTGATAGCAACCCATTCTGTCATAATCACTTCTTGGAGTTTGTCAGAATTCGTGGGTTTTTGTTTGTCCACCCGCCTCTTGAGGATTGACCACAAATTATCAATGGGATTAAGATTCCAGGCCATGGACCCAAAATTTCAACGTTTTGGTCTCCGAGCCACTTAGTTATCCCTTTTGCCTTATGGCACGGCGCTCCATCGTGCTGGAAAATAATTCCAATAATTCTTCACCAAACTGTTGTTGGATTGTTGGAAGAAGTTGCTGTTGGAGGCTGTTTTGGTACCATTCTTTATTCATGGCTGTGTTTATGGGCAAAATTGTGAGTGTGGGCTTACTCACAATTTTGCCCATAAACACTCCCTTGGATGAGAAGCAACCCCAGGCATGGATGGATGCTTGACTGTTGGCCTGACACAGGACTGATGGTAGCGCTCACCTTTTCTTCTCCGGACAAGCATTTTTCCAGATGCCCCAAACAATCGGAAACTGGCTTCATCCGAGAATATGACTTTGCCCCAGTCCTCAGGAGTCCATTCACCATACTTTCTGTAGAAGATCAATCTGCCCCTGATGGGTTTTTTTGGAGAGAACTGGCTTCTTTGCTGCCTTTCTTGACACCAGGCCGTCTTCCAACAGTCTTCGCCTCACTGTGCGTGCAGATGCGCTCACACCTGCCTGCTGCCATTCCTGAGCACGCTCTCCGATCATGCAGCTGAGTCCTCTTTAGGAGACGATCCTGGTGCTTGCTGGACTTTCTTGGACGCCCTCAAGCCTTCATATCAAGAATTGAACGTTTTTCCTTGAAGTTCTTGATGATCCTATAAATTGTTGATTTAGATGCAATCTTAGTAGCCACAATATTCTTGCCTGTGAAGCCATTTTTATGCAACGCAATGATGGCTGCATGCGTTTCTTTGCAGGTTAACAATGGAAGAACAATGATTTCAAGCATCACCCTCCATTTAACATGTCAGGTCTGCCATTCTAACCCAATCAGCCTGACATGATAATCTCCAGCCTTGTGCTCATCAACATTCTCACCTGAGTTAAGAAGACGATTACTGAAATGGTCTCAGCAGGTCCTTTAATGACAGCAATAAAGTGCAGTGGTAAGGGGTTTTTTTTTGGGATTAAGTTCATTTTCATGGCAAAGAAGGACGATGCAATTCATCTGATCACTCTTCATAACATTCTGGAGTGTATGCAAATTGCTATTATAAAACTTAAGCAACAACTTTTCCAATTTCCAATATTTATGTAATTCTCACCACAACTGTATACTCTTGAAGGAATCACATCCTGACTCACCATTGATCACATCTGGACGTTCACTCGGAGAGACTCTGCTTCAGTTACAAATACACTGGGTGCCCCCATCAGCTCATTAAAGGGGGTACCCATGAAAACCATTCATGGTGTTTTCAAGAGAATTTAAATATTTTAGTCAGCTTTCTACAGTTTCACATTTCAGTTATTTCTTATGAAATATGTCTGTTTAATGTGAGGTAGACGTGGACACTGACTTTGTTGCTCCTTGGCTGTTATGGTACAGTGCAGCTCTTTGAGTTTATTATCTAACACCTAATGAAAACACTTATTCAAAAAATATTTTTGTTTATAATTATTTTTATTATATTTTGTTGTGTGTATATATATATTTTTGCCAAATACAGTATGTTTCACACTTTCAGGTCTGGTCTCTGTTGTTGATTATGTTCTATAGATTTAAATAGCTTAGACTTTTTATTTTTTGTATCACCACCTGGTAAATCAGTCCAACTGTAATCCAAGTGTGATTTTGGAGGAAAGACAGACAGTGTTTTTGTTTCTCAAATCAAATCACTTTTATTGTCACATCACATGTGCAGGTACACTGGTACATTACATGCGAGTGAAATTCTTGTGTGCGAGCTTCACAAGCAACAGAGTTGTGCAAAATACAATAAAATAAAACGAGAAAAATATAAGGATGGCTAAATCTTTTCCTTGGATAAAGCTCGATGTCAAGCAAACAACTACGGGATACAACTGAAATACTTATTCACAACATCTTAATTATATACGTAAAATAAGACAACCGAAACATGTCGAACCCCAGAAGCAAAACCTGAGATACAGATGAAAGGCTGCTGAACACGGATGCACAGCAGACGAGGAGGAGCTCGGTGGATAGATTCATGTTTATATAACTGCTCGATCATATATTACGTCAGAAGTAGGACTTCACTTTCCAAGGATCAGGTCTCCAGAGGAAACGCCTCACTCCAGCTGACAGAGGTGAACATTCAGGATGAGGGGAGATATCAGTGCCACACCAGCACCATCAGTGAAATGTTCATCATCCTGAATGTGGACGGTAACAAAACTCTTTTTAAAAAGAGAGGAAAGACTAAAGCTGCCACGTTTACAGCCTACGCAAGAAATTGAACCACAAACATCTTGAACCCGTATTATTAACTAAATAATTATAATAGTCTGAGTTGTTACTACAATACCTAATCAGTGATGTGGTTATTCAGCATTGTCATTCCCAAATCATATGACCTCTGACCTTTGACTCATAGTTGTTAAAGTGTGTCAGAGGAATTCACCTGAGAGCCAAAGGGACTTTCTGAGGCCTGTCTGTGACACCAGGACTGATCCAGAGTCATTTTTATAACACTTCAAATACGTAAAGATTACATGACATGTTACATCATTAATCATTATCTGTATTTAGAAATGCTTTGTCAAAACACTAACACAAATGCTATATTTTACTGTGGTCTGAGATTCAGATTCAATTTTCAGAAAAGGAAAATTGTGACATGAAAATCTCTTTCGGACTTCTTTAGAAATATATTTTTCTTTTGGTTTTTTTTAATTCTTAGGGGTTTTTTTTTTTCAGCACCAGTCCGTAAAGTTAATCTCCAAAGAGTAGGACAAAGGATCACCTGCAGCTCAGACGGGATCTACCCTCAACCTGAGCCCACCTGGTCCACCAGTCCTTCATCCAGCATCACCAACAACAACACAACAGCCCAATAGACTGAGCAGCAGCTTTACAGCATCAGCAGTTCTCTGATACTTCCAAACAGTGACATGGATCTATATTACATCTGTGCAGTCAGCACTGGCAGAAACAGGAAGAGAGCAACCTTCAGAAAAAGAGATTATCCATCCATCCATCCAGTGGAACATTTTCATCAGATCTTTACAGGAGATTCGATCTGAACTCTGTGGAGCCTGATCTCAAGGGTTTTAAGTCTGACACTGAAACCACAGGAACTTTCTGTCTCTTCAGGTTCACTGTGATCCAGTGATGGGAGTGATTTCAGCCCTGAGTGATCACGCTGATGTTTGCACAGAGCAGACAATGAGGTGAATGTTTGGGCACATTGGTAACAGTGAAACAGTTTATTAGTAACGTGGGATCGTTTGTGTTTGGAGTATGAACTGAGATTCCTGAAGCTCTTGTCACACTGGTCACAGCTGTAGTTTCCTTCCATGTGTGCATGTTCATGATAGATACGACTACCGGGATGTGAGAAGCTTTTTTCACAGTGTCTGCACTTGTATGGTTTCTCTCCTGTGTGGACTCGTTTGTGTCTTTTAAGGGTGACTGCGGTGATGAAAGATGACCCACACTGATCACAGAGGTGCTTTTTAACCCCGCTGTGAATCAGTTCATGTTGTTTTAAGTAACTTGATGTGGGGAAGCTTCTCCCACATTCTTTGCAGTATTTCAGTTTGTCTCCAGTGTGTCTACGTTGATGTATTTTTAGGTCAGCTTGCCAACTGAAAGTTTTTCCACAAAAGTCACAATGAAAGTCTTTCCCACCACCACAGTGATGACAGGGTTGAGAACTGGATCCATCTGTGTCGTTCTGCTTCTAAACAAAGACACAAAGACAGTGTAAGTCAGTCCTTCAACATTTTTTTCCTGAACGTCGCCTGAAGGAAAGAGCATCTCTGCAGACGTCCAATTACATTTTACTGTTTCAGTTAACACAGATAAAAATATAAATACATACCTCACAGTAACTGCACTTGTAGAGTCTCTTTCTGGTGTGGATCTGTTGGTGTCGTCTTAGGGAATGTGGAGATTGAAAAGTCTTCTCACACAGGTCACATTTATAAGGTCTCTCCTCAGTGTGGGAAAACATGTGTTGTTGTAACTGTGCGTCTGTTATAAACTGTTTGCCACACTGTTCACAGCAGTACACATCATGTCCGGTGTGAATGCGTAGGTGTCTATTTCGATTCCGTATATGGCTGAAAGTTTTGCCACAGATGTCACAGCTGTATGCCTTAATTCCAGAGTGGGTAACTAGATGACTCTGTAAGCTGCTACTGTGAGTAAAAGCTCTGCCACACTGATCACAGCTGTACGCTTTAACTCCACTGTGGATGAGTTGGTGTGTTTTTAGGTAACCCTTCAAGGAAAAAGACTTTCCACACAAGTCACAGCTGAACGGTCTCTCTCCAGTGTGGATGACCTGATGCTGTTTTAGATTACCCTTCTCAGTAAACTCCTTCCCACACTCGTCACAGCTGTATGTTTTGTCCCTCTTTCTTCTGTGAGGTTTGTCGGCCTCCTGAGAGCGCTGACTTCTCGCTCCATGTTGGTCCTGCAGTGACAGAGATACAAACAGAGGCAGTGAGTGAAATGCAGTCGTGGAACAAACTCAACCTTCAAACTCCCTCCATTAACACTAGTTTTAAACCTGAAGGTGGAGTGTGGCACCAAACACCTTAAAGGTCTCTTATCCCCACCTACTGGTAGTTCTAGCACATTACATCCAACCTGCTGTTAAAAAGAATTAATGACTGTTCAAACGTTTCACTGTAGAAAACATTGGATTCATTTTTCATTAATGGCAATTAAATGACCTTCATTTTCAATCTATATTATGGCATTTCGTTTTTCATGAGCAAAAAAAAACATACACACTTAATGTGTTTACTGCCTGATATTGGGCTACCATTGTGGTACTTTGAATGAGTTTTTTGCAGTGATGAACCAATATTAAGTCTATTTATACAGCAATGATAGCAATAATATTATTAGTAGTAATAATAAAATTCCCCAGCATGTATTTTTTCCTGTCTTCCTTTTTTCGCCCCAACCGCTCTCTGCAGATGGCCCCGCCTCTCTGTGAGCCTCATTCTGCTGGAGGTTTCGTCCTGTAAAAAGGGAGTTTTTCCTTCCCACTGTCACCAACGTGCTTACTCAAAGAGGGTCATATGATTGATGGGTTTTCTCTGTATGTATTATTGTAGGATCCACATTACAATAAAAAGCACCTTGAGGTGACTGTTGTTTTGATTTGGTGCTGTATAAGTAACACTGAATTGAATTGAAAATGTAATTAATACTACTACTAATAATAATAAAGAATAACAATTGCTTGTGACTTCTTAATGTTTGTAAACACCATTTAAAAATACATAATAAAATGCAACACAGTCATATAACAGGTTGGGAGGATGAGAGTTTTAGACGTGACTGATTATTTGGTGAAACTGTGATATTTTCCTCACCTCCTGTGTTGAGCTCATTGTTTCCTCTGTAGTGACTCAGCTGAGTCCAGATGGCTGAAAATGTTCCTCTGCTGCTCCGTCAGACTCTTCTCCTCCTGCTGATCAGCTGGGACACAAAACAGATCTTTGTTAGGCTCCACACTGCACTGAAGAGTCAAAGTGTCTCATATGTTCATCTGACAACACAAAGTACAAATTTCACTCTGATTGCTTGTAGAAATCTTGTGAGACGTGTTGTGCTGCAAAGTGAGGAAACTCTCTCACTCACTTATACTTCAGGAGGAACTTTGTGACATTGGCTCTAATATTCTAAGCAGCCCTTTACTATGACAGGGCCAGAAAGTCCTATTTGAAGGTTTGGGAGAAGGACCATGTTAAAGGTGGATTGGGGTTTATACACTTTGTTATGATACAGGTAAGGCTGTAAGAGCCTGAGAAGGTGTCCTGAATAAACCTCTAAAACCAGTTTTCAGCTAACGACTCTGCTTCAGTCTGGAAAACAGCAACTACAAGTTTAAAGACTCCATCAACAATTCACACCCAGCAACAGCCTGAACAGCTCCTCCTGTGGTTTCCACAAACAGGGACAGACCTGTTACTCCCCCACCCCACACTTTCAACTCCTTCAGCCCCCCAGTCCCACCCCCCACCCCAACCATTCATAATAACAGAGACCCACACCTGATCACCACTTCACAAGTCTCTCCAGCCCCCATGGTGCCGCTCTCCAAACTCCACCATTCCCCAAACTTTGATTCTGTTCATCTGGACGTAGCTTTTTGTGGGAGAAACGTTTCGTCACTCATCCAAGTGACTTCTTCAGTTTCAGCTGACTGCAGCTTTCCCCAATCTTCAACAGTGCATTTACATAATGACTGAAACTAGAACCACTGAAGGAACAATGGGCTGGGAGGTCAGTTATTGAGCATTAATATGCAAATCCTCATGATCATTGATCAACAACCTCTGATCACTTGCAGCGACTCCCCAACTCTCTCTGAATGGTACTCATGGCCATTGATCAGCGGTCTTTGATTAATGAGCTTTGATCAGTGGTTTCAGTGCTTTCCTTCCTGCTTTGACTGCAGCTGTGTTTGACACAGGAAGACATTTTTACATTCTTCACGATTATACTTTATTCTTTTTGGGGGAAGTGCAGCTTTAAACCTTCACATGATTCAAGTCAACCCAACAAATCAATCTGAACGATCACAGGTGGGACAAACTTCTGTAGATAAAATAAAACCCAACATTCAATCCACAACATGATTAAAAACACGACTTCACCAAATCACGAAGAGCTGCACATTAACCACCACAATATATTTTATTCTCTGTGCTTTCAAATATGAACACTGTTTACTTTCATCTCTGTTTCATTAGTTTTTGTTAACATCTTCCTGTGCATCACTTTACAGCAGCCAGACTCATTAAAATGAGACTTTGTAGGAGTTCACTTCCTCTCATGTGTTCATCCACAGCAGCTGGACAATAAAGTTTATTGTGACCCTGATACTGCAGCAGATCGCTCTCATCCATTTCCTGTTATCAATTCAAATAGAAATGAGGCTGTAGAGGTTTGGTGCAGGCAGAAAAACAGCTGCAGGGACAATGAAAAGACTTTTCTGCTCCAACTTCTCCCAGCATGCTGAGCTAATGATTAGTTGGTGTTTTTCTCCAAACACTCTCTCACTCTTCTCTCAACGTGTTCACAATAAACTGTGAACAGACACCGAGGAGAGCAGCAGAAGACCTCATTCAGGAGCTAAACTCAACATGAACTGAACTCACAGTAAAGTTAGCTCGGTGCTTACCTTTAGATGAGCCCACAAACCGAGAGAAACTCCGCGATGAAGCTGGAACTCTTTCCAAACACAGGAAACAGATCAGGGAGCAGAGACCCACGTGGTTCACGCTGATCTCAGCTACGATCCAGGAGACAAGGGTGGGCAGATCGATGCAGATATCGATCCAAGCGTTGGTGCTACTTTATTCTCTTTGAATGAAAAAGCAGCTCTCTGTGCAAACGCCTCCTCTCGTGGAGCGTCCTCACTTTGCTCCGCCCCCTCCTTCTTCTTCTTTACATCGTTTTTTGGCGGTTGTCAAACAACAAAATGATGAATTACCGCCACCAACTGGTGTGGAGTGTGAACTGGAACGTCGACCCTCAAATCCTCCCATTTTACTCTTTTAAAAACTGGAATAAGGCCTGATCACTTTCACTTCTTGAGTCATTTTGCAGTAAATCAATAAGATCCAGTTTCATTTTTATGTTACTGAGGTTTTGGATCAGTTACCTTCTCACAGTGTAATATAACATGCTCTACAGTTTCTTCTTTTCTCTTTTTTGAATGATTTGAATGGAGGTTATAATCCACCATCACTGAACTGAAGAGATCTCTAAGTAGGAAGTCATCAGTTCAGTTTTTGATCAATTTCAGAGTATTTTATTTTACTGGCGAAGTTGTTTTGGTGATTTTAGGTTTTCTTAGTGGTTATATTAATGTTATGAAATTGTATTTTATTTATTAATTCATGTATGTATTTCCTTTTAAATATAGCACTAATTTACAATGGGAGTTTCCAAGTTGTGTTATTGCTGGGTAAATGTCATTTAGAGATTTGTAAACATATTCTAATAATATCTTTAACAGGAGTGGCTGATTTTAAAAATTGGATTGTTTATGTCTGTAATATTTCATTAATCTCTGTTACTCTGTTATTTCTCTCCAGACTCAACCTTGTTTTTCCCTATAAAACACAGTTATACATCAAATATTATAAATCTGACTTTGACAAATATTTAGATCTTCACACATTTCAGGGTCCAAGTTTGGGTTGACTGAAGTGTTTGCTTTTATCCCCACAACTTCCTAAACATTTTACTGTTATACATAAACAGAAACGAAAAATCTAAAACATGATATATGCATTACTGTCTTCAGCCTCTAGGGCTGATTATCAGGAAGTACATTCTCCTCCGATAAGCAGCTAAAAGCACTTCTCTAACCAAAGGCTGCAAATAGACAACATAAAAGTTTAGAAACAGTAAAACAGATTCACAGAAGCCACAATGATATTAAACATACAGCACTGACAGTGATGACAGAAAACATTACAGGTGAGTTTCAAAAACAATAACACAAATACAGGGTTGAAGTTTATGAAACTGATGAAAGATTTATTACCTTTTAAAATACTAGTACTATTTAAAATACAAAACCTGAGAAACACAGAGGAAAGGCTGCTGAACACAGATGCACAGCAGGTGAGGAGGAGCTCGATGGAAATGAGGAAATAATGCTTGAACACAAATTTTGTTTTGCTGGAAAACTGAACAACCCAGCGCATTCAGGACTTCAAGAACACAGAGCACACAGTCAACACTGAACTCGAGTCTTTACAGTGAGAAAACTCCCACTTTGGAACTAAAAGAACAAAAATGCTTGATTCATCATAATTTCCTTTATATATTTCAAAATATCAGCTAAAGAGAATAAATAAATTAAATTGCTGCACATTTGGCAGACTAACATGTTAAGATTATTCAAAAATCAAATTTATGTTTTTATAACATTAAACGTAAAGATTCAAATGGAAGTTTTTCTAAAGTTATTTCATGATATTTATATTATGAAAAGCAGTTTTGACATTTTAAGTTTTTCCCATTTTCAGATAAAATAAACACGCACAAAACAAAAGCAAACAACAAGAACACAAAGCTGGAAAACCCACCCAATTGACCAAAAGCAACTCAAAATACTCCCACACAACAGAACCTCCTCTATTCCTCGCTGGCTCCAAATCTCTCAGCAGAGGCGGAGGCAAACTTTACATACACCCAGGGTTTAGCCCTAATCCGGGGGGGGGGGGGGGGGGGGGGCTTTAGAAATGACTGAAAGACAGGACACCTTAAACTAGTTTTTTAATTAAGCAGCAAGGCAGAACAAAATCAGGACTGCATCAAGACACGAGGACTAAACCCCAATTCAACCAGACTCAGAATGAAAACAGGACTACAGCAGTTCACAATCAGGACTACTTAGGACTTAACCAAGACAGAACCAGAATCAGAACTAGATGATAGTAGCACTAAAAATCATCATAGACCTGCACTACACTTATTTTTTAATTCTACCAAAGTCCACTATTTAGATTGAGAAAAGTTTATATAATTATTTAGCCTTGTTGTGCAAACAAGCCTGCAGAACTTAATAAATGTAGAATTTTAAAAATAGCAAACCTAAAGAGAAACAGGTACGAGATACACGAGTACCTATGATACTGTGATACTTTTGGTAAACAACCGTTTTGGAGGAAGGGAGGTTCAGGTTTTCAGTAGTCATCATTATGGGCTCATCCGATTAGAATGAGAATAAGCAGTCATCAATCATTTGCAGGTTTTGTGGTTTTATTGTATAACGGGTAAAGGAAAGAAAGACACACATGGACTGCTCTCTCTAAAAAGAACTTAAAGTACGATTTAAATAACTCAAAATGATACATGAACTCAGGAGACTCAAAGAGAAACTCACCTCAGCTGCCACCCCATGTGGGAGTGAAGAAAGAGTGAGGGGTAGGTGAGTGCAGTCCTTATATATATATATATATATATATATATATATATATATATATATATATATATATATATAAGGAAAATACTAATAAAATTAAGATAAACAAAATAAATATTCCCTTTAGAAAATTTTTTGCTCCATAAAATAGTTGTTTTCTTTTAGAATCACGCATCTTAGCGGTAGGATATACATGAAAAGAGACACAAATTAAGTGTTTGAGTGAAAATGTAAATTTTTCCACTCTATGGTCAACTGACTCGGTGAATCAAACGACTCAAAGAAACCGATTCACTTTGGTGAGTGACTCATTAAAACTCGATTCAGTAAAAGGAATCGACTTTACTATCACTATGGCTGTATCCCAATTCAGGATCTGCAGCCTTAAAGGCCGCATTTCAAGGCCAATTACGTCACAGCAGCGCGCCGAAGGCTGTCCCAATTCAAAGGCTGCTCGAAATGCGGCCCTGAAATGCGTCCTTCATTTCCCTGAATTTTAAGGCTGTGGCAGTGTAGACTTCGTGGCCCAACATATCCCAGAATGCATAGCGCGGCGATGGGTGTGGATAAATTTGCAGAAAAAAACGGCGGATGAGGGGCGGCCAAAGAGTACACTTTAAGTACTGAATATTATGTCACTTATTTATGTGCAAATGTTTAATAACAAAGAAAATTAAACATTACTGTTGGCCACATGTCGGCAAAGTTATGTGACATTAGTGACGTTTGTACTAACTTGGTTTTAAAGTCTTTACTTTAAAATATACGCCGTTCAATAGCTGAGCTTAATCTTACAGAGAATGATCAAAGCTCATGTAGAAACAAACAAACAAATGAACAAAAGATTTTCTACTTCATTTCTGTCAAACAAAGCTGTAGGACACGATTCCAGTGGTTAGTATCATGGTTGCTAGGCAACCTGGGCAGCGCAACGGAGGGTTTTTTTTTTTAACTTTATTGACAAACAACAGTATCAGCGCAACGGAGGCTAGACTGTCCCATTTCACAAGCCTCACACTTTCGGCCTTAGCGGTCTTTGAGTACGCGGCCCTTGAGGATCGTTGAGGCTGCGTACTTTAAGGCTGCAGACCCCGAATTGGGATACAGCCTATTGCTCACTTGCTTTGCTTGACTGAGGGGACTTCCTGTTCAATAAAGTTTTTTTTTTTTCCAAAATAAAGGCGTTTCTAAAGTGCATTACTTGGAGCAACCAGAGAGGATGGTGTAAACACATAACGAATAACAACTGATTGAGAATGATATTTAAGTGATACATTTTACAACTTTTAGTAATAACAGAACAGTGTCAATAATTAAATTACATGTGTCATAAATATTTATGTAATTAATTATTGCCACATTTAATTAATTATTTAAGGGTGTATTTAATTAATTCGTTATGGCAGTCCTGGCGTTCCATAAGATTCTAGAATTACAGGATTTCTGTTAAATAAATCATGTTTACATGAAATAAACAGAAAGGAGTTGTGATAACAAAATCTCATCAATCTCAGCAAACTATCTACTGGAGCGGTAGGTCACTGAAAGTGATCCACTTACATTTTGTTAATTTGATGGAGGTTTGTTTGTTTTGTTCCTGTGAAGAAACGTGTGGTGGACAAGGCCACTGTTTGCTGATATTTCTTAAGGGGTGTCGCCAACTTGTAAACAGGTAACTGAACAACACATATGAAGCCATGTGGGAGGAATATTCCTGCTGCGGTCAGTTGTTCAGTGTAGGGGATGTCCTGTTTTCATCCTGTCTCCCACTTACAATTAGAGATAGGCAGTAACGCGTAATCCGATTACTTTTTTCAAGTAACGAGTAAAGTAAGGGATTACTATTGCAAAAACGGTAATTAGATTTCCGTTACTTTCCCGTAGGAACACTGCGTTACTAAAACCATGATTTTTTTTTTTGCGAGAATGTCTCATAACAGTGACGTAAGCAAGTGCGACGTTTGTGACAACAACAGGCTGCAGATCAACAGTGGATCATATATCGAGTGCTGAGAGAGTATGAGCGTGCAGCGTTTAAAGCGTGGAAGTACTGACCTTACTTTGAGTTTGATTCCATAAAAAGTGACAAAAACATTTGTGTCCGTTGACCGTGGGAAGAAAACTTCTTTTTACAGCGAAAAAACCCCTAAACTTCCAAGCAAGCACCGTGTGCGCTACCACGTTATTGGAAATTCACAGAGAAACACGCGGATTCTTTCACTGACCACTGCGGCACACCTGCACCAGGGTAAACCTCCGCCTACCCAACTCCTGCTTTACAGGTGAAAATAGAGCAACAGGACCGCTAGTCTTTGGTTTCATTTATTTTCTGCTTCACTCACATTTAAGGAACCTAGGATCTAATGCCAAAAGGACAAACTATAAACAAAAGAAAACACAGAGCGCTGTGTCATACGATCCAGGACTGTGACACCGTATTTAATAAAATCAAGTTTTTAAATTGTTTTAGGTGCTACTGTTACGTGTTTGATTCTATTTTGATTTAACATGAAACCCTTGTGAACTGAATGTGCCTACGGCTCCACCCTATTGAAATAGGTACCTCCCACAGGTCGCACTTATTCCGCCAACAATGTGGAGGACCAGTTGTTTTAGATTCAGCAAAATCAAGGCACTCAAAAAGATCCTCTGGAAAAGATTAAAATTCTTGGAACAGAGTTTAATACACAGAATTATATCAACAGGAAGAAAATACAGTTTTTCTTGCCTTCTGGCAGCTGAGGCGAGAAAAAAACAATCCCAGGTTGCAAAAACTTCATTAATATAATTGTAGATAATATTTGACCTAAATATGCGGGTCTTGTGATTTTAAACATGTAGGTTAGATGCTTATCACAGTGATTCCATTATTTAACCACTCCAGTGTATGTATAGTGTATACATGTCAGTATAAGTCAAGTGTATACAGGTATATATGTCATACAGTTGCAGTGGCCTCATTGTTCTGACAAAGAAAACAAACCTATCGACTACACTACACAATGGAAACATGGTAACAAATAGGGATGGGAATCCTTTAAGTTTTATCCGATACCGGTGTCAAACTGGAAATTTTGAAACCGTGCCGGTGCTCGAACCGGAGGTTAAAGAATGGAAAACACAAACTTTGTAGAAAAACCTCTTGTGTTTTTATTTTTAGCAGTCTTTTTCTGCAAAATGATAACCAAGTTAGCCTTTTCTGTTGATACAACATACCTCCTTTGGTTGGAACCGGTGCTACACTGGCAGGGCTAGAGGCCAGGACTCCACTCTTCGGGTTCTTGGGGGATATTGCTAACTCCGGGTCCGATAACAGGCACCACATCTGCAGTAGATGTGCTCGGTGTGAGGTCTTGCAGCAAGCTATCAAATACGGTGCATTTTCTAGCTTTTACAAAAACGCTATACATCACCAGGTGCTTCATCAGATTCAAGGTGTTACCTCCTTTGCACAGTATCACCTTAAAGCACTTGTTGCAGACTGCTGAGTTTGCATCTTTTGCTGTGAAGTACAGCCAGACTTTTGAGTGCTTTGCCTTGGGCATTTTCAATCTGTAGCTCTGTTGCAGGGTGTTTTGGTACAATTCTTTATTCATGGCTGTGTTTTGGGGCAAAATTGTGAGCCGACTCCATTGAATGAGAAGCAACCCCACACATAAATGGTCTCAGGATGCTTTACTGTTGGCATGACACAGGACTGATGGTAGCGCTCACCTTTTCTTCTCCGCAAAAGACTTTTTCCCAAACAATCGGAAAGATGCTTCATCTGAGAATATGACTTTGCCCCAGTCCTCAGCCGTCCATTCACCGTGTTTACATGTTTTTCAATAAATTAAATCATGTTAACATGAAATGAACAGAAAAGGAAAATTGTGACAACAAAATCTCTTTCTGACTTCTTTAGAAATATGTATTTTTCCAGCTCCAGTCCGTAAAGTTAATCTCCAACAAGTAGGACAAAGGATCTGACCTGCAGCTCAGACGGGATCTACCCTCACCCTGAGCTCACCTGGTCCACCAGCCCTTCATCCAGCATCACTAACAACAACACAACAGCCCATCAGACTGAGCAGCAGCTTTACAGCACTGGCAGAAACAGGAAGAGAGCAACCTTCAGAAAAAGAGATTATACATCCATCCGTCCAGTGGAACATTTTAATCAGATCTTTATAGGAGATTCGATCTGAACTCTGTGGAGCCTGATCTCAAGGGTTTTAAGTCTGACACTGAAACCAGAGGAACTTTCTGTCTCTTCAGATTCACTGTGATCCAGTGATGGGAGTGATTTCAGTCCTGAGTGATCACGCTGATGTTTGCACAGAGCAGACAATGAGGTGAATGTTTTGGCACATTGGTAACAGTGAAACAGTTTATTAGTAACGTGGGATCGTTTGTGTTTGGAGTATGAACTGAGATTCCTGAAGCTCTTGTCACACTGGTCACAGCTGTAGTTTCCTTCCATGTGTGTACGTTCATGCTTGTTACGATGACCTGATCGTGAGAAGCTTTTTTCACAGTGTCTGCACTTGTATGGTTTCTCTCCTGTGTGGACTCGTTTGTGTGTTTTAAGGTGACTTGCAGTGGTGAAGGATGACCCACACTGATCACAGAGGTGCTTTTTAACCCCACTGTGAATCAGTTCATGTTGTTTTAACTCAGTTGATGTGGGGAAGCTACTCCCACATTCTTTGCAGTATTTCAGTTTGTCTCCAGTGTGTCTACGTTGATGTCTTTTTAGGGAGACTTGCCAACTGAAAGTTTTTCCACAGAGGTCACAACAAAAGTCTTTCCCACCACCGCGGTGATGACAGGGTTGAGAACTGGATCCATCTGTGTCGCTCTGCTTCTAAACAAAGACACAAAGACAGTGTAAGTCAGTCCTTCAACATTTTTATCCTGAACGTCGCCTGAAATAAAGAGCATCTCTGCAGACGTCCAATTACATTTTACTGTTTCAGTTAACACAGATAAAAATATAAATACATACCTCACAGTAACTGCACTTGGAGAGTCTCTTTCTGGTGTGGATCTTTTGGTGTTGTTTCAGGTGATGTGGAGCTTTAAAAGTCTTCTCACACAGGTCACATTTATAAGGTCGTTCCTCAGTGTGGGTAAACATGTGTAGTTTTAACTGCCTGTTGGTTGTACACTGTCTGCCACACTGTTCACAGCAGTACACATCATGTCCGGTGTGAATGCGTAGGTGTGTATTTCGGTACCCTCTCTGGCTGAAGGTTTTTCCACAAATCTCACAGCTGTATGCCTTAATTCCAGAGTGGGCAACTACATGCTTCTTTAAGTGGCTACTTTGAGTAAAAGCTCTGCCACACTGATCACAGCTGTACGCTTTAACTCCACTGTGGATGAGTTGGTGTGATTTTAGGGAAGCCTTCAAGGAAAAAGACTTTCCACACAAGTCACAGCTGAACGGTCTCTCTCCAGTGTGGATGACCTGATGAAGTTTTAGTGTAAACTTCCTAGCAAACTCTTTTCCACACTCGTCACAGGTGTGTGTTTTCTCTCTCTTTCTTCTGTGAGGTTTGTCGGCCTCCTGAGAGCGCTGACTTCTCGCTCCATGTTGGTCCTGCAGTGACAGAGATACAAACAGAGGCAGTGAGTGAAATGCAGTCGTGGAACAGACTCAACCTTCAAACTCCCTCCATTAACACTAGTTTTAAACCTGAAGGTGGAGTGTGGCACCAAACACCTTAAAGGTCTCTTATCCACACCTGCTGGTAGTTCTAACACATTACATCCAACCTGCTGTTAAAAATAATTCATGACTAGGGATGGGTATCGTTTAGGTTTTATCCGATACCGGTGCCAAATCGGTACTTTTGAAACGGTGCCGGTGCTCAAACGGTACTCAAACCGGTGCTTAAAGAATGGAGAACACAAAATTGGTCCAAAAACCTCTCATGTTTTTTGTAAAAAGATAACAATGTTAGCCTTTTCTGCAGCTATGGGGCATATATGGTATCACTCTTGGCTGGAAGCAGTGCTTAAACAATGGAAAAAACACAAACTTTGTCCAAAAACCTCTCATGTTTAACTGTTTTCCACTTTTTCTTTGGGCATTTTAGCCTTTTTGGCCAGGGTGAAGGGAGTATCTGCCATCAAACAAGAAGACAGCCGCATGTAGCTATGATGATGTTTGCTAGTTCACCTTACATGCATTAATGTAATAACGTGGTTAGCCTACTCAACGTAAATTACACACGAACAACATTAAACTACTCACGCAGAGAAGAACGGCTACTGCTGCCATCATCATCCTCATCATTTCTGCTACACTGGCAGGGCTAGGGGCCAGGACTCTCCTCTTCATGTTTTTGGGGGATGTTGCATAACAGGCAACCCACCCGCAGTAGATGTGCTCGGTGTGAGGTCTCGCAGCAAGCTATCAAATACGGCGCATTTCTGGGCTTTTAAAAAAAAACGCTATGCGTCGCCAGGTGTTTCATCAGATTCGAGGTGTTACCTCCTTTGACAGTATCACAGTATCAGCTTAAAGCACTTGTTGCTGCTGAGTTTGCATATTTTGCTGTGAAGTACAGCCAGACTTTGACCGCTTCGCCTTGGACATTTTTAATCTGTAGCTCTGTACCTAGGCCCGCCTATTATCCTCGGAAACGTAAAATGATTGGCTAGAAGTGTATCACAGCTCAGGAAAAAAAAGCACCAAAATAAAGCAGCGAAATGTGCGCTGCTTTTCGGTCTGGTTACTACCGTTTATGTCAGAACGACACCGGTACCCATCCCTATTCATGACTGTTCAAACACTAAAATCATACCCATCCCTCCTGCTGTACACAAACATTAAGACTAGCATGCTAACACACTCAGAAAAGTAATAAATGTTTACCAGGTCTATACTTTTTTTTATATTTCACGTTGCTGTTTCCTATTAGATATTTTTATACCGGTGCAACGAATCAAAAAGAATTCATGACTGTTCAAACGTTTCACTGTAGAAAACATTGGATAAATTTTTGATTAAAGGCGATTAAATGTCATTCATTTTCAATCTATATTAATAGCATTTCAATTTGTATGAGCAAAAAAAACTAAAAAAAAGGGAAAATATACAGACTTAATGTGTTTACTGCCTGATACCGGGCTACCGTTGTGGTGCTTTGAACGTGTTTTTGCAGTGATGAACCAATATTAAGTCTGTTCGAACGACAATAATACCAATAATAATAATAATATTATTATTAATAGTAATCAGAATAATAAAAACAACAACAACAATAATAATAATAATGTACTTCCACAGCATGTCTTTTATCCCAACCACTCTCTGCAGATGGCCCCACCCCTCTGTGAGCCTCATTCTGCTGGAGGTTTCTTCCTGTTAAAAGGGAGTTTTTCCTTCCCACTGTCGCCAAAGTGCTTGCTCAAAGAGGGTCATATAATTGTTGGGTTTTTCTCTGTATGTATTAATGTAGGATCCACATTACAATAAAAAGCACCTTGAGGCGACTGTTGTTTTGATTTGGTGCTGTATAAGTAACACTGAATTGAAAATGTAATTAATACTACTACTAATAATAACGAATAACAATTGCTTGTGACTTCTTAATGTTTGTAAACACAATTTAAAAATACATAATAAAATGCAACACAGTCATATAACAGGTTGGGAGGATGAGAGTTTTAGACGTGACTGATTATTTGGTGAAACTGTGATATTTTCCTCACCTTCTGTGTTGAGCTCATTGTTTCCTCTGTAGTGACTCAGCTGAGTCCAGATGGCTGAAAATGTTCCACTGCTGCTCCGTCAGACTCTTCTCCTCCTGCTGATCAGCTGGGACACAAAACAGATCTTTGTTAGGCTCCACACTGCACTGAAGAGTCAAAGTGTCTCATATGTTCATCTGACAACACAAAGTACAAATTTCACTCTGGTTGCTTGTAGAAATCTTGTGAGACGTGTTGTGCTGCAAAGTGAGGAAACTCTCTCACTCACTTATACTTCAGGAGGAACTTTGTGACATTGGCTCTAATATTCTAAGCAGCCCTTTACTATGACTGGGCCAGAAAGTCCTATTTGAAGGTTTGGGAGAAGGACCATGTTAAAGGTGGATTGGGGTTTATACACTTTGTTATGATACAGGTAAGGCTGTAAGAGCCTGAGAAGGTGTCCTGAATGAACCTCTAAAACCAGTTTTCAGCTAACGACTCTGCTTCAGTCTGGAAAACAGCAACTACAAGTTTAAAGACTCCATCAACAATTCACACCCAGCAACAGCCTGAACAGCTCCTCTTGTGGTTTCCACAAACAGGGACAGACCTGTTACTCCCCCACCCCACAATTTCAAATCCTTCAGCCCCCCAGTCCCACCACCTCCACCATTCCCCGACGACCACTGATCAAAGCTCATTGATCAAATGCTGTGATTGCAGCGACTCCCCAACTCTCTGAATGGCCATTGATCAGCGGTCTTTGATGAATGAGCTTTGATCAGTGCTTTCCTTCCTGCTTTGACTGCAGCCATAGCTGGACTGGCCATTGGGCATTTGCCCGGTGGGCTGCTGGCGATTTTTTGTTTTTATGGGCCGATCGATTTTTTTTTTTGTTTTTTTGGAAGGGTGTAAATAATGAAAGGTGTTGGAAAGGAGGTGCAGAAAAAATTAGGGCCAACAAGAAACAAGGCCTTCAGGCAGACGCTGCTAAATGTGTAAAAATAATTGAAATGTTTGGCGGTAGCTATGGCATAGCTTCCACAGATTTAGCAACATCAGCAAGTGGTGGAGGCCAGCAGGTGGATAAGGGAAAGGGGAGGCAAGAGGAGGAGAGACCCGAGGCGGCCGCCGGTCATAGTGGCTTAGGAACTGAACTTCAGGTAAGAAGTTATGATCTGGGCCCTATTTCAGGAAGCCGGTTTAGAAAACTCAGAGTGAAAAACGATACTCAGGGTTGAGTAACCCCGAACTGTCTAACTCGGAATATTCGGTTTCAGAAAGGCTGATAACAAGTAGTTCAATCAACGCGGAGTTCCTTTAACCCCAAATTAAGCGCGCACACGAGGATACATAAAGCCCTGATTAGTGGAGCACAGATTAAGCGAGTCACCATGGAGACGGAGGGAAAGAAGGCGCGGTCAATGTATTTTACAGCGCTTGAGGCCGAAATTCTGATGGCAGCATATGCCGATAACATGCAAATTTTGCAGAAAAAAAGTAACACAGCCTCAGCTGCAAAAGAAAGGGAGCACGCATGGCAAAACATAGCCGACAGAGTCAATGCGTGAGTGTAAATTTAGGGATTCCCACCCATTTAACACGTTATTATATTTTATTTTTTATCTCATACATTTTATTTTGTGACGTGATGTGAGTGCAGGTGCAACCCAACAGGCCCCAAACGTGCCTGGCAGCAAGTAAAAATGAAATATAAAAATATAGTCCAAACAGGTAAGGTGAAATTGTATTATGAGCCATAGTGCTTGGTCTGTTTGTCCGATGTAAATCAATTGCAGTTAGAGGCTACATTAATTTTCTTTCTGTAAGCACTTATTGAAATTATCTGGGCACATTTCAAGTACATATTTGCTTACTCTGTATGCTCAAATGTGACCCGTTATAGCCACTAGAAAAAAAGCGGAGGCCCGAAAAACAGGTGGGGGTCCTCCACCACCACCACTCACAGAGCCTGGCCACTTTTGGCTTCCACATTTGTGATAATGTTGGCAGCATCACATATGATCTTCACAGTGCAGAGAACACAAATTAGCATCCATTACTATAATGAAATAATTTGTTAGTTTGAAATGCTACAGGGAACTATGTACCTGTACATTAATGCTGTGGAAAGACTTCCTGTTCACATAGTCTCCTTCATTTACTGAAGGAGCCATGATTGGAATGTGAGTGCCATCTATACAGCCAATCACGCCTGGGAACCCTGAAAATAAATGTAAAATTTAAGTAGTAGTTCAAATATCACCACATCATGAATTAAGTTTTGTTCATCCTGATACCTGCAATTTTGTGGAATCCCTCTTTGATGAATCTTGTGGGTCTATGACCGGGGAACACCACAAACGAGTGCAGGAGACGTTTTTAATGCAGTACAGTTGTTATTATTAAACCCCTGTCACATTCTGACCGTTAAAATGAATAACATTCATATATGAAATGAAATTGTTTCAAGTAAACTGTATATGGTGTTAAATAGGCCTAAACTACTGTACTTTAATGTCGGCATTAAGGGCTGTACTTCAAGAGCCATATATTTTATGAGGTGGTACTCATTGTGATATATAGAGGACAGCAGGAGCAGAACAGACACACAGCAATAACCAACAACAACCCTGCAAGTGGACCTATTTTGGGGGTACTTGTGTATCATGTAAGCACTGTGCAATGCTCTATGTGACAAATATTAAAAAATAAATTTCATTAGTATAGATGAAATATTTTGTTCTCTACAAATGCCAGGCAGCCCTGAAACCCTCTGAACTCTAATGTTCACAATCCAATAAATCGATAGACTTTGAGGAGCATGAATTAGACTGGATAAGAATTTTTATGGAACTTCTTTTATCCTGGACCTGGAAGAATCCTTGACCCCAAGCAAGCTCATGCCATCCCCCTGTACCCAGCTCCACTTGTTTGTGAAACAAAGCTGTGTCCCATTGGTTCTCCTGTTTGGTCTACCTTAGTAATTTGGACATCCTCAACAAAACGAACAGTAAGTATGGAAAATTCAAGTCCATGTCAAGTTCTTGTTAACAGGAAGAGAAAAAGTGTCTCATCAGTTTGATACCTGCTACGTGAAGGTGTTAGAGAAGATTTGCATCAATAAGATTTCTTTTTCTGGTCTATTGTGGTTACTTGTGAGTTTAGACTATTCAGACATCTATGAGGGCTGTGATAAGAGAAGGAGAAGGTTTTAGAGATGTTAAAAGTTAGCCTATACTTTCACAATTTAAAACACTCTAAACACAGTTACTCCTGCTACAGAACCCGCTGCCTTCTGGTGGTGTCTAATAATCTTAGGCTCCTCCTCAATTCAGAGATGGTCTTTCCCTTTTCACGTAAATGGCCTCCTTGACTCCGCCCTCAAACCAGCATTCCTCCCTGTCCAGGATGTGTACATTCTCATCATTGAAAGAGTGTCCACTGGCCTGTAGGTGTGAATAGACTGCAGAGTCCTGGCCTGACGAGGTAGCTCTTCTGTGTTGTGCCATCCTCTTAGCCAGAGGTTGTTTGGTTTCCCCGATGTATAAATCCTGGCAATCCTCCTGGCACTTAACAGTGTACACTATGTTACTCTGTTTGTGTCGGGGGACCCGATCCTTAGGGTGGACCAATTTTTGGTGCAGCATGTTTTGGGGTTCATAAGCCACAGAGACCCGGTGTTTAGAAAAAATGTGTCTCAACTGCTCCGATACTCCTGAGACACATGGGATCACTACAGGTTTTCGCTTGGGCAGCGGTTGTCCTTCTCTCCTGGATCAGCTGGAGCTTTCTTTAGGTGCCTTTCCCGCTTTGACAAAAGTGCAGCTGGGATAACCACATTTACTCAAGGCCTTCTTGATGTGCTGTTCACCTGCCTCCCTGGCCGCTGTGTCAGTGGGGATGGGGTTCGCTCTGTGTTGTAGCATCCTGATGACACCCAGTTTGTGCTCCAGTGGATGATGAGTCAAACCTTGGATACTGATCCGTATGTGTAGGTTCCCGGTACACGTCAGCTTTTAGATGTACAGCCATTACTGATGGAAATCTCACAGTCTAAGAAGGCTAACCTGCCACTTTTCATGTCCTTCCTGCTGAATTTGATGTGTCTCCTTATCTTTCCTCATGTGGTGCATTTTCCATTGTTATACCTCTCTGACCTGTCTTCCCCATGTGATGTTTTTGTGTAATGTATGTATGGTTGGAGGGTAAGATGGCTCTGCCCTTGCGTGCAATAGGTCGGCAGCCTTAACATGAAATTTCCCCTTGTGGGACTAATAAAGGTATATCAATCAGTCAATCAATCTATCAATCAACTAGGGAAGCAGATGCCATTTCGGTTGCCAAAGCAATATATAAGAATATCATCCCAGAACACGGGATTCCGGAGACTATTTATAGTGATGATGGTCCACACTTTGTAAATGAAGTGATTGGATTAATGGCACAGCATCTAGGGATAACACTAAAACATCATTGTTCATATCACCCACAAAGTGCAGGGTTGGTAGAGAGAACTAACGGCACAGTAAAGCTAAGACTTAGGAAGTCAATGGAAGAGACAGGCAGGACATGGTTAGACTGTATAGAACTAGTTAAGATGTACATGAGGATTACTCCAACAGAGAACGGTCTGACTCTTTGAGATTATATATGGTAGAGCATTTAGAGTTTTAGTCTTCTGTAGTCGTCTGTAGTGATGATAGAAAAGCAGAAGAGAGAGCACATTAGCAGATTGGATGCTCAAAATGTTTAAAAGTAAAGAAGTCATGAGAACAAATGATCTGCCAGATGATTCTGTTTCTCCTCAGGAGCAGAGTCTGAAGTCTGGAGGTTGGATGTTGATAAGGCCATGGAGACGAAGTACTAAGTTCTTACTGCAGGTTTTCATAGAAAGTATAGAGAATAACAACCTCCCTCCTACTCTTACTCAGGGTCTCATAACACTTATTCCAAAGCCAAACAAAGACTTACTTCTTATTGATAATTGGAGACCCATCTGTCTGCTCAATAATGACTATGAGATTATGGCTTTAGTACTTGCTAACAGAATTAAAGAGTTCTTGGATACAATTATCGATGAGACACAATCAGGCTTAATGAGAAATAGACACATTTCTCATAACATTAGACTGGTTTTGGATCTACTTGATTACTCTGATTTGGTATTTGACAATAGCTTCATTCTCTTCCTGGAGTTTTAAAAGGCCTTTGCAAGGGTGTAGACTTGGTTGTGGCATTGGTGGGGACGGCTGATTCGACCATCGAACCCTGCCCCGTTTCTTATTTTTTCCTTTTTGTTTTTGCTTCTTGATAAAAAAAAAAAGGAGAAATATACTTGCCTGCATATGCTATTCTACATGCTTTTAAACCGTTTAAAATTACAATTCATAGTTTTATATGTGCATTATATAATGTTAAATTACTATTAAACAAATGACTGACTAAGTATTTCAGGCTTTAGTTTACTTCAGCCATATATCATATAAATCGGGTATCATACAAAAGTAAAAATACAGTCATGACAATAAAAGAATATGACTTTAAGGACTTAACAACATTACTTCAGTTATAGTGCACCAACATCTCTGACACATTAGCACTAAGGGAACACTGAAAGATCTGGTGGGTTTTGTCCATAAAACTACTCGTCTAAGATTACCACAAAGTAAAAGATCTCTCAGCAACATTATACAACATTTTAGGCACTACTGCCCTCTATCAGATAGGGGGCTGAGATGTTTTATTCTAAACATGAACTACTGTTACAGCAACAGACATGGACTACATGCCCCACACAACAAACACATGCCTGCTCCTAGGGATGCACCGATACCGATACCGGCATCGGCCTCGATACCACATTTTCTAAAGTATTCGTACTCGTTAAAAGTCCCCCAATACCGAGGACCAATACCACGGTCTGAGACCTCTCTATGTTTGACTGGCATGTAAGGGGTTAATCACAGGCGCCGAGTGCCCGCCCCCAGGCCCCGGCTGCAGCTCAGAGCGGGGAGAAAGTGAGGCGAGACATATCAGCTCTGTGGAACTATTTCAAAGTGAACGAAGACGCGAAAACAAAGGCGGCCTGCAAATTGTTCTCAGCGAAATTGTCCAGAGGAGGCTCTAAAGGTAGTGCATTTAACACAAGCAATTTAATCAAGCACCTAAAATCCCAACACAACAACGAGTACAAAGAGTTTACCCACGCTTATTTACCCACGCTTATTAGCACAGAGGAGCATAGCTGATGCTATAGCAGTGGGACGGAAAATAGTTGGGCATTTTAAACATTCCGCCTTAGCCTACACCCGCCTCGAGGACATTCAGGGACAGCTCAACTAGCCAATAAAGAGACTACAGCAGGACGTACAGACTCGCTGGAACAGCACGTATTACATGCTCCAGTCCCTCATTGAGCAAAAGCGAGTGCTGGGCGTGTATGTGTCCGAGCACAAACTCCCTGACTATCTCACCGCTCACCAATGGGCTCTTATGGAGACAACTGTTGCCATCCTCGCCCCCTTTGAGAAACTAACCAAAAAAAGTGAGCAGCTACGACGCACCAGCCTCTGATGTCATCCCAGCTGTGACTGTGCTAGTGAGACTTCTAAACAGAGAAACAGACGAACAAATTTAAAATTAAATTTTGTTTTTTATAATTATTTATTCTGTAATATGTTGCATACAACATGCTTTTCATTTTAAATAAATGTTCTTAATTCCAAACTAGTCCCTTGTTTGTTTGTTTTTTGTTAAATTATAGGACTAAAGCTGTTACCTGCAAATTTAAATCATGTTTTTATTAAGTACTCGGTATCGGTATCGGTGAGTATTGAAATGCAAGTACTCGTACTCGTACTCGTTTCCAAAAAAGTGCTATCGGTGCATCCCTACCTGCTCCTCTCGTTAGCTGAAATTAACTGGTGGCATATTTGTTTTACATCTATACTCTCCAGTCTCTCCTTGTGGACATGGCATCACATTATTCATGGTTACATACAATTTTAGACTGATGTGGACCAAACCTAGCTCCTACTTGCCAACCTTGAGACCTCAAAATTAGGGAGACATTCAAAGGGGCTGGGGGGATATACATGTACATATACATACAAAAAACTTGATTTTACAGTGTTTATTTATCGGATAAAATAAGTTAAATGTCACCGTTATTATTGTCCGACCGGAAACAGGCCGGGGGTGTCCAAATTCAGAGGCTGTGTCCACCTGAGAACCCGGCCTTTGTGGTCTAAGTGGGCCGGGTCCTCCGAAAGCCGGGTAGACCGGAAATGAGCGACTGTGAAATTGGACGGTCTAGCCTTCAGAATTACGTCACCTGCCGTCTGCTCCTTGCTGTCTAAAATATAACCGGACGCTGGTGTAGATGGTCGAATAAACTGCTGTTTTCACACAGCAGTTTATTCAGCTGTGTGAGAACCCTGGAGGAATTCTCCTGAGGGATTAATAAAGTTTTATTTAATCTAATTTAATCTAATAACTTTAATCTCAGCCAAAACCATTTACTCACCAACAAATAAAACACAGAAACAGGCCAAACAATAACATGTTTAAGTTATTTGTGTCATGATCGGCTGTGTGGCAGGCGGGAGGAGGACCCAATCGCAAGATTCACAAACACGGGGATAAACTCAAAAGCAGCTTTATTGCTGACAGGCAGAACATAGGAAATACAGAACTCAACTAAACTGGGAATCAATAAACTAATAGTCGTAGGGAGCCACAGGGAATCCACACAGCAATGAGGGAGAACGCGACGCCGAACAGAGGGAGACGCAGACAGAAATACACAGAGGGTTAACGAGGAAAGTGGGAACACACGGGGAACACAGCTGACACAGATAACCATAACGAGACAGGGCGGGGTGAACATAACACTGACGGGAGACGGGCAGAGTCAAACAGGAAGTACAGAGGTTCAGACAGGAGGAGAGAGAGCACGGGGAAAACACAGACATAACGGGCAGGGGAAACATGGAATAAAACATAAGGAGAGACGAGGGCTCACAGATACACAGAGGGGCACACAGGGGGTAAAAGCCACGAAGGGAAAACACACAGGGAACAACATAACAGGGCAACTCAGGAAACAGAACCTAAACAGGGAACTAAATACAAAAATACAAGAGAACTAAGAATACTGGGCCAACACGGCCCAGGACCATGACAATTTGACTTTTACACAGCTACATTCTCGCCTGAAAATGTGTTAACAGTTTATTTTGCGACCCAGAAAGAGTAATAAGAGTAATATTAAAACTAAGTAGCTGCAGTAATAGTATCCATTGTTGGAAACTGGAATTGGCTGGGCCAGTCTAGGATATGGTTTTCAGTTTTGTTGTCCGGGTGTAAAATCGGGAGAAATTGGGGAGAATGGTCGCCCCGGGAGATTATCGGGAAGGGCACTGAAATTCGGGATTCCCCGGAAAAATCGGGAGTGTTGGCATGTATGTCCTAGCATAGCCTGTAACGTTATTGTGACGGACACATTAAATGAGTGAACTTGACTTTATGTGACTCACAGGTTTCTTTGAAAAATACTTTCTTATATCCAGGTTCTTCCTCTTTGCTGCCATCCTCCTCGCAGCGCAGGTTTGCAGCTGCTGAAACTAAACAGAGCTCCCTGAAAGGCACAGCCAATCACATTGGCCATATTTGTCACATGACGTAGGACTCCAGTAGAGAACTAATTTAACTCTTTCTGCACCACTCGCTGAATGAGAAGCTGACAGATCGTTTTTTACTTACTATCGGGTTTGTTTTTCTTTACTCGAAGAGATCAAATTATTGGTGGGGACAATTCAATAATTGCTGGATATTGGTGGGGACGCGTCCCTTCCGTCCATGCCAAATCTACGCCCTTGCTTTTGACATAACCTCAAAAAAGTGTGAGCTGGCAGGGGACTCCATAATTGGTCATAATGGCTCATTACCTGTGCGGACTCAGACTGTGGAGGCAATAGTAGATACAAAGAGTCAGCCACGCTGTTCAGCACAGAACTTACGGAGCACCAAAACTGCACACATTCCCTTTATCATGATGGCTCGTTTGAAATTTATTTAAAATACGTTTTGAGTTAAAGTTTAAGTTTCTGAGTTAACCTCGGCTACACCTGACCGTGTAAAATCTGACATTAAAAATCTGAAATTACTCAGATGTTAAAGATTATTTTTCAAAAATGATTATCTAATAATTAACTAATAGAGGCAGTATCTTGGTTACATCTCTTGGATGAATGGATGACAGGGTGCTATAGCAGAGGCTTTCATCTGATTAATGCCAGATATTCATGAACTCATGCAGGATTTAATTTTTACTGAAAGAATGTTAAATATCCAAATCCAGCTGTGTGGGTCTTTGTGCTGTCACTGTGCAATGTGGACTGTGCAGCTATGCAGGAGTTTGTTAAAGTGTTGCTTCAGAGACGTCTATAGCTTGGACACAGTATAACGTGGAGCAGTTGCACACTGTTATAATGATTATTTCTTTGCATCTCTGCAGTGTTTTATGATAAAATAAAAATCAAGTGCAAAACACTTGAAATTGATCCAGTGGTTTGTGGTTAAAAAAAATAGCAGTTTTATAAGCTGAGGTTGTCCATTTTCTGACTTTCTTTATATTCTGATAGTTTGTAACAATCTGAAGTGCAAGAAGAATTGTGAAGTAATTTTAAAATATTGTTCCTAATTTAGGAACAACAACACCTGCTTCCATGTCTTGCATTAATATTTTAATAACTTCTCTGCTTATTGACAATTGTTCCTCAGATAATTATATTATCTCTATTTGTACGATACGATGAAGGGAAAACAGGGTACCGTTTTGAAAGTCTTTTAACATTTATTGTATTATTTATTTTTGCAAAATAGATGCATTATACTCCGTGCATTTTCAAAGACAATGACACTTGGGGTTCAAATGAAAGCATTGGGGTGTAACATTAATGAAATGCTCAATTATGATGAATCAGATTCTCCCACGTCTTCAGAAAGTAAAAATAAACTAAAAGTAAACTTACTGAAAGTAAAAAAAAAGGGGTGAAAACTAGCGTATGTGGATAAATCTGGTATATTTACACGGTGAATTCAATACACATTCATATCTGACTCTGCTGCTTTGTCAACAGCAGCTGTGTTGCTTCCAGTCAGTATCACGCGCTGAGCTCTTGTGCCCTCCTCCTCCTTTGCATCCTTTCAACATTTTCATGTACAAAAATGTTGATGCAAAAAATCTGCCATGAAAATCCTCATAAAACAATATTGTTTTTTGCTTCTTTTTTCATAAATGACTCATCATCATCATAATCATCTTTGTTTAGATGCAAGAAGAATCATATAGAAATGAAAAAGGTATAAATCTTCTGACCGAATCTGCTGGGACTGTGTGAGGTCCTGAGGCTAAGAGTAAGGATTTATCCACAGGAGAGCTGCGTTCTTACAAACCATCCCACTGTGTAAACCTGACATCTGTGGAACAGCTGAGCTGTATGATGTGTACAAGGACACAAAACATTATTTACCATCAGATCCCGAGCCCTCCATGTGTTAATCAAGAAACTGCTGCTGTGCTACATCCATAAATAATGAATAAATTAGGAGCTGAAGCTAAAAGGACAGTTTATTTGTACCATCTTCATGTCAACACATTCAAGAACATCACAGATGAAAGAAACATTAAAAACTTCTACACTACATAAAGCTAGAAAAATAGTTTTTCTTTCAGGTGATTTCAGAAAAAACAAAACATCAAAAACCTCCAAGACGCTTTGAAAGAACTAAAAACCTTTATTCTCATGGTCCAATCATGAGTGAACTCCCCGATGAAGCCTTGTGTGCTAAAACATGTCAGAGTTTTAAAAGTTAAACATGAGTTTCCAAAACGTTTTGCTGGAGAACAATGAACTATTTGACTGAGTTTCAATTATTTACAGACGAGCAAAACCAGGACAGAGAAAAAAGGACAAAACTGACTCAGTAAAACGACAGAAAATAAGATCCCATGTAAATCTGTATTATGTAGAAGTTCAGCCCAGCAACCAGTTCAGTTCAACACAAGTTTAAATGATTCTATCTGAACTCTGTGGAGCCTGATCTCAAGCTTTTTGAGTCTGACACTGAAACCAGAGGATCTTTCTGTGTCTTCAGATTCACTGTGATCCAGTGATGGGAGTGATTTCAGCCCTGAGTGATCACGCTGATGTTTGCACAGAGCAGACAATGAGGTGAATGTTTGGGCACATTGGTAACAGTGAAACAGTTTATTAGTAACGTGGGAATGTTTGTGTTTGAAGTATGAACTGAGATTCCTGAAGCTCTTGTCACACTGGTCACAGCTGTAGTTTCCTTCCATGTGTGTACGTTCATGATAGTTATGACTACCTGAATGTGAGAAGCTTTTGTCACAGTGTCTGCACTTGTATGGTTTCTCTCCTGTGTGGACTCGTTTGTGTTTTTTAAGCTGACCTGCAGTGGTGAAGGATGACCCACACTGATCACAGAGGTGCTTTTTAACCCCACTGTGAATCAGGTCATGTTGTTTTAACTGTGGGGAAGCTACTCCCACATTCTTTGCAGTATTTCAGTTTGTCTCCAGTGTGTCTACGTTGATGTGTTTTTAGGTTCTTTTGCTGACTGAATGTTTTTCCACAGAGGTCACAACGAAAGTCTTTCCCACCACCACAGTGATGACAGGGTTGAGAACTGGATCCATCTGTGTCACTCTGCTTCTAAACAAAGACACAAAGACAGTGTAAGTCAGTCCTTCAACATTTTTATCCTGAACGTCGCCTGAAATAAAGAGCATCTCTGCAGACGTCCAATTACATTTTATTGTTTCAGTTAACACACTCAGTTTACTGGGCTGCAATAACTACAATACTTCCACCATAATACTACAGTAATACTAAAATCGTAACTGACATGAAAATCTGAATAATCACTCAGAGCTGCTTTTCCATGCAGTAGAATTGCTAACATGCTAACACAGTTTAATGAGCAGAGTTGTTCCAAACAGTCAGGCTAAAATGACAAGATAACAATATAAATACATACCTCACAGTAACTGCACTTGTAGAGTTTCTTTCTGGTGTGGATCTGTTGGTGTCGTCTCAGGTAACGTGGAGATTTAAAAGTCTTCTCACACAGGTCACATTTATAAGGTCTCTCCTCATTGTGGGTAAACATGTGTTTTTGTAAGTCTGCGTCTGTTGTAAACTCTTTGCCTCACTGTTCACAGCAGTACACATCATGTCTGGTGTGAATGCGTAGGTGTGCATTTCGGTACCCTCTCCGGCTGAAAGTTTTTCCACAGATGTCACAGCTGTATGCCTTAATTCCAGAGTGGCTAACTAGATGATTCTGTAAGTGACCATATTGAGTAAAAGCTCTTCCACACTGATCACAGCTGTATGCTTTAACTCCACTGTGGATGAGTTGGTGTGTTTTTAGGGAACGCTTCCAGGAAAAAGACTTTCCACACAAGTCACAGCTGAATGGTTTCTCTCCAGTGTGGATGACCTGATGCTGTTTTAGATGACACTTGGAAATAAACTCCATCCCACACTCGTCACAGGTGTGTTTTTTCTCTCTCTTTCTTCTGTGAGGTTTGTCGGCCTCCTGAGAGCGCTGACTTCTCGCTCCATGTTGGTCCTGCAGTGACAGAGATACAAACAGAGGCAGTGAGTGAAATGCAGTCGTGGAACAAACTCAACCTTCAAACTCTCTCCATTAACACTAGTTTTAAACCTGAAGGTGGAGTGTGGCACCAAACACCTTAAAGGTCTCTTATCCCCACCTGCTGGTAGTTCTAACACATTACATCCAACCTGCTGTTAAAAATAATTCATGACTGTTAAAACACTAAAATCAAGCCCATCCCTCCTGATTGTACACACACACACACACACACACACACAGTTTCTAACACATATTTCTATAATTTTTATAGATTTATACATAATTATTCAGTGATAATAAATCCTGTGTTTGTTTATTTGTTTATTCAAAAGGAACCCCATTAGCTTCCATGTTGCTCGTCTTCCATCAAATACAATCACATAAAATATTATACAATAAAGTGGATTCAAGATATCCACATAATTTGGCTCTTACATCCACAGTGAGGTTTCACAATTAAAATATAAGCAATCAATAATAACTACAACAACAATAACAACAACAATATCAATAACACGGAGGCACATTACAGAAATCTCAAAAACAAATCATCTCTTACAATATTACAACAACTAAAAGTTCTGTAAATCAGCTTTTAAATGTTCATTGAAGTTTTGAATAGTTACTAATTCTCTAATTTTATAAGGTAATTTATTCCACCTGAAAGTTGCTCTAAATATAACAGTTTTACAAAAAGTTACTTTTAACTCGAGGATTTACTAAATTGCAGTTTGTTGAAAATCATGTAATATCATTATGTATTTCATCTGGATACTGCAGCTGAGCAGAAATAAATGTGGTGTGTTTAACAGAATTGAGTTCTTTATAACTGCAAGTAAGCCATAGAATACTTTAGCCTGTACAGGAAGCCAAGAAAGCTGATAATGCATTTCATTGATATTCGTATTAGAGATGGCACCATGCCACTTTTTAATGTCCAATACCGATATCATATGGATATCTGCCGATACGAATCCGATAGTGTTTTTTGTAATCAATAAAACTGTTTTTTAAATAAATATCTTGCTACATTTTGTATAAGTTCATACTCAAGTTTTAAAAACAAGACACTAAAGCTATTCCGTTATACCAAATGAGCCCTTTCCTCTACTCCCTCTTCACCCACGACTGCAGACCTGCCGATGGTTCTAACATTAAGTTTGCAGATGACACCACGGTGATTGGCCTCATCAGTGACAACGATGAGGCCGTCTACAGGGAGGAGGTGGATGGTCTGGCTGAGTGGTGCGACACAAACAACCTGCTGCTTAACACCGAGAAGACCAAGGAGCTCATCGTGGACTACAGGAGCAATGCTGACCCACATCCACCCATCTACATTAAGGGGACGGCTGTGGAGCGTGTGAGCAGCTTCAAGTTCCTTGGAGTCCACATCTCCGAGGATCTCATCTGGACGACCAACTGCTCCAAGCTGGTCAAGAAGGCTCACCAGCACCTCTTCTTCTTGAGGACTCCGAGGAAGAACCAAATGTCCTCAGACATCCTGGTGAACTTTTATCGCTGCACCATCGAGATCATCCTGACCAACTGTATAACAGTCTGGTACGGGAACTGGTCTGCCTCGGAGCAGAGGCAGAGGTTGCATTGCAGAGGGTTGTGAAAACTGCCCAGCCCATCGCCGGAGCACCACTTCCTGCCATAAAAGACATCTACAGGAAGCGGTGTCTGAAAAGGGCTGGGAAAATCATCAAAGACCCCAGTCACCCATCACATTGACTCTTCACCCTCCTGCCCTCTGGGAGGCGCTACAGGAGCCTCCGGACTAAGACCACCAGGTACCGGAACAGCTTCTTCCCCACAGCTGTCAGACTCCTGAACTCTGCCTCCTGACATCTGACCCACGTTAAACTCACGGACTGAACATACACACACCCACAACCACCTACACACACACATACAATGGACAACTGTACCCTCAAACACACAATAATAACACAGACTGAACCACCACTCAAAACCACTAGCACTTTATACAGCCTCTGTAGAAATTATCCACATATCTCTCTTATCTTAACTGCACCACTGTATAAATAATCATTCTGTAAAATACGATAATTTTTAATTCAACAACTGTTTATAACTTGCATATTTCCCATTTCTGTATAGCTGTACATCTCATATTTTTGTATAGTTTTTCCTATTTATATCCTGTTCATAGCTTGTACTCACTACAGCCTGTACATACTTATAGTTATAGCATATTCATAACATACTTCATACCGTGTACATTATAACATGCCATAATAGACCCATTTCTGTAATATACTTACATATCTATATTATTGCTAATATATATATTGTAATATATCTATATCAAGGCTAAAGCACTTCTGGATGGAAGCAAACTGCATTTCGTTGCCCTGTACCTGTGACATGTGCAATGACAATAAAGTTGAATTCTATTCTATTCAAATATTTTATAGTTCAGCAACACACATCAATCTAATAAACTTAAACTTGCACCATCCTTCCTATTCTAGTATTATAAAGAGTACTTATCAGAAATATTAAACAACCTAACTAATAGAGTTGCCAACTCCCAGCAAAAATCTCCCAGAACCACCCCCGCCCTCATGATGCTTAATCGACATAATCAACTTTAATTTAATGCACGTGTACATCAAATGCACAGAAATAATCAATCATGTTTCCACAATAATTACCACATTTCCCGGACTACAATGCGCACCTGAATATTAGCCGCACAAGCTAGAATCAGGGGAAAATCCTGTTTCGCACATACAGTGGGGCAAAAAAGTATTTAGTCAGCCACCGATTGTGCAAGTTCCCCCACTTAAAATGATGACAGAGGTCAGTAATTTGCACCAGAGGGACACTTCAACTGTGAGAGACAGAATGTGAAAAAAAAAAATCCATGAATTCACATGGTAGGATTTGTAAAGAATTTATTCGTAAATTAGGGTGGAAAATAAGTATTTGGTCACCTCAAACAAGGAAAATCTCTGGCTCTCACAGACCTGTAACGTCTTCTGTAAGAAGCTTTTCTGTCCCCCACTCGTTACCTGTATGAATGGCACCTGTTTGAACTCATCATCTGTATAAAAGACACCTGTCCACAGCCTCAAACAGTCAGACTCCAAACTCCGCCATGGCCAAGACCAAAGAGCTTTCGAAGGACACCAGGAAAAGTATTGTAGACCTGCACCAGACTGGGAAGAGTGAATCTACAATAGGCAAGCAGCTTGGTGTGAAAAAATCAACTGTGGGAGCAATCATCAGAAAATGGAAGACATACAAGACCACTGATAATCTCCCTCGATCTGGGGCTCCACGCAAGATCTCATCCCGTGGGGTCAAAATGATCATGAGAACGGTGAGCAAAGATCCCAGAACCACACGGGGGGACCTGGTGAATGACCTGCAGAGAGCTGGGACCAAAGTAACAAAGGTCACCATCAGTAACACACTACAACGGCAGGGAATCAAATCCCGCAGTGCCAGACGTGTTCCGCTGCTGAAGCCAGTGCATGTCCAGGCCCGTCTGAAGTTCGCCAGAGAGCACATGGATGATACAGCAGAGGATTGGGAGAATGTCATGTGGTCAGATGAAGCCAAAGTAGAACTTTTTGGTATAAACTCAACTCGTCGTGTTTGGAGGACGAAGAATACTGAGTTGCATCCCAAGAACACCATACCTACTGTGAAGCATGGGGGTGGAAACATCATGCTATGGGGCTGTTTTTCTGCCAAGGGGACAGGACGACTGATCCGTGTTAAGGACAGAATGAATGGGGCCATGTATCGTGAGATTTTGAGCCAAAACCTCCTTCCATCAGTGAGAACTTTGAAGATGAAACGAGGCTGGGTCTTCCAACATGACAATGATCCAAAACACACCACCCGGGCAACAAAGGAGTGGCTCCGTAAGAAGCATTTGAAAGTCCTGGAGTGGCCTAGCCAGTCTCCAGACCTCAACCCCATAGAAAATCTGTGGCGGGAGTTGAAAGTCCGTGTTGCTCAGCGACAGCCCCAAAACATCACTGCTCTCGAGAAGATCTGCATGGAGGAATGGGCCAAAATACCAGCTACTGTGTGTGCAAACCTGGTAAAGACCTATAGTAAACGTTTGACCTCTGTTATTGCCAACAAAGGTTATGTTACAAAGTATTGAGTTGTATTTTTGTTATTGACCAAATACTTATTTTCCACCCTCATTTACGAATAAATTCTTTACAAATCCTACCATGTGAATTAAAAACATATCATGATATGAAAAAATCTTATATCGCCCAGCTCTAGCTTTAACAAGAAGAAAAGTCAGTCATTCACCATCTTTCTCTTCTTCTTGTGCACTAAAACCACCAAAGTCCTCTCCTCCAGTGTCGGAAACGAACAGGTTCATGATGGCTTCGTCATCACCTCTCCGCTTCTCTCATTCGTTGTCACTTTCAAAACCAAACAAATCCTCGTTGTCAGTGTCGAACACCCTCTGAAGGGCTGTGGCGGTGTCCTCCTCTCCATCATGCAGCAGTCCAGCCCTTCGAAATCCGTTGGTGATCATGGATGTTTTCACACTTTTCCACGCTGTCAGAATCCACTGGTGGAGTTGGGCATAACTTGCTTTTCGCAAGTTTATCGCCGCTCATCATCCACGCCTCCCGCTGAAGGCGTAGTGCTACTTTGAAGTTTGTTTTTCGCGCTACTTCTTACGGCACTACGTTGCCTGGCGGATGGACATGTGACCAACATACCACTCTTGAACCCCGATCCTTCCGCCAGGCAACGTAGTGCCGTAGAACAGCAGAAGAAACAAAACAAATCATCTTACGATATCACAAAAATCATGGACAATCCTTAGAAAAGCCGCACCTGACTAAAAGCCGCAGGGTTCAAAGCTTGTGCAAAAAGTAGCGGCTAGTAGCCCGACAATTACAGTAAATAGATTCAACATCTTTCTTCAACAGAATTGCAGACTGCACAGATGGTACCTTCCCAAAGGAAAAAGGACTATAGCTTACCAGGGTGTAAATTAGACTTAATAGTTAACATATACAGTAATGGATTTCTATACATTTAATCAGATGAACACTTTGGTTGTAAGATTCAGATAATTATTTATTAAAAGTTAGTCCTTTAAATTAAATAACAAAGAAAAGTATTTTTTGTGCCTCCCTTTACTTGTTAATGCCATACCTGCCCCCTGGCAAAGCTTTGCTAGAGCTGCCCCTGCACAGTTACCAGCTGTCAGCTACTTAGAAAACATGAGAGAAGAAGAGGCAGCTGCAGCTTAAGGACACAGACTAACTCCAGAGTCTTTTTCCCCCCATTCTTGCTGAAGTACGGGACAAATTGCTTCCTTTTCGCCTCAGTATGGAAGAGATTAAGATTAAAAATGCTGCGGTTTGGAAGCATGTAGTGAGGCTCCAAATGCTCCACCAGTTCGCCGACAGGTCTTGCAGACAACAGCCGCTCTATCGAGTGACACATACTTCTCTGATAAGCAAAGCTGGGTTACGCCAAGTAGCGCGTTTTGTGAGGCGAGGATCGGTCCGTTTTTAATTAGTATAGTATGAACATCTAATCTGGACGCCTTATTCTGGACTAACTGAAGTCTGTTAAGATCTGTCTTATTAGCTGCTGACCAAATGATTGACCAATAGTCCAGATGAGACATTACTAGTGCATTAATGACATCTTTCATAATTTTTTTTTTTTTTGTGTCCCGTTTGGATCTTTAGCCATCAGAATTGTTGTCTTAAGGCCAAGAAAGATGCCAAGCGGATTTATTTTACCAAGTGGATCATCATGGCCTTGCCATATTGGTCCATTTGATTGACCTTTATTATAATTATACATTTATTTTATTTTCAGTTGGCCAGCTCTGTTCTAGGATGCCCTCTGGACCCAGTGGAGGTGGTGAGTGACAGGAGAACGGCGGCTAAGCTTTCATCCCTGATGGACAACATCTCCCACCCCATGCAGCAGACTGTGACAGCACTGAGCAGCTCCTTCAGTGGGAGACTGCGGCACCCACGGTGTGGGACGGAGAGATTTCGCAGGTCTTTCCTCCCCACTGCTGTCCGACTCCATAATAAAGACTTTAACTGATCAAGCACACACATCCATACATGTGCAATAATACTAAGTGCAATAATCCTTTCTGTCATCGTTGTATTTTTACTCAGTTGTATATAGTATTTGTATTTGTATTCTATTTTTATCTTATTGTATATTTATTTTATTTTATTCTACTGTATATAGTATTTTATTTTATTCTATTCTGTACAGTTGTGTACTGTATTTATTCTTATTGTATTCTAATTTTTGCCTCATAACTTTTGCACTGTCCACTTCCTGCTGTGACAAAACAAATTTCCCACGTGTGGGACTAATAAAGGTTATCTTATCTTATCTTATCTTATCTTATCTTACAAACGGGACAGACATGACTGGGGGGATAGGACAGGGAGAAAGAAAACCAAACGGGAGAAGAGACGGTGAGAAGGGGGGGAAGAAAGAAAAAAAAAACAAACAAAAAAAACAAAACACCTGGGTCACCTGTATGGAGAAAAAAAACAGAAGAGAAAGCAAACAACAAAGAGCAACATAATAAATTTTAAAAAAAGCACCATCACAATAAACTAGCTAGCAGTAGATATCAATAGTTACTAAATAATAAACGATATTGTGCAACACGCAAGATAGACAGCGCACAGTGTGCTTTGAGGCAGCAGCCAAGAAAACTGTAGTCCGCGTCTGTGAATACCCATGTGTACACCTGTGTACACCTGTGTGGATCAGCATGCTCGCATTCCAAAGGTTTCTCCATGTAACGATCTGCTAGGGAGTGTGGGGAGCCACAGCCCTGTCCTCTATGGTATCAAGCAGGTATGGAGGAGATCAAAACTCCAGACATCCAGAGGCCCCCAGAACACAAGAGACCAAGGAAGACCCACAGAGGGGCAGCCGTGCCACTGTCCCAGTAAGAGCTGAGGAGAGTCCCAGATGAGGGCTCACTCAGCAGCCGCGGAGCAGAAGCCAGGGGGAGTTGCAGTGACGTGCCTGTGAGCTCCGCCGGCAGCCAGCTGTGCCTGAGTGACCGAGCCCCAGGCCGAGAGGCCGGGGGCACCCCACCTCCGAAGTGGCCCGAGCGAGCCCCAGGCCCCAGGCTCCAGGCCCCGATAAGCGGCCGCCAAGGAGTGAGCCGGTGTGTACCCGGACGCCCACCCCCAGACACAAAGAACCACCAACGCACCGACACCTGAGGGAGTCCGCCACTGGCAGGGGAAGTGGTGGTGGGTGGAGATAGGCCTCCAAACCTTGGAGGGCCTGAGATGTCCCCAGAGAGGTGGCGTCTGATACCCAACCTGACATATAGACACAGACATACAGGCACACACAGATACAAACATCCATTCCCACCCTCATGCTCTCATATGCACTTACTCCACACTCAACCGACGGGGAGACAGACATAAAGAGACGCTGTACACACGATCACACTCCCCAAGCGTACTCTACGAACCGGGTCTAGGTACCCTTGCCCCTGGAGGGGGGAACTGCACCCAGACCCAGGTGGTGTTACCCTTTTCCCTGCGGTGGGGAGAGGCAGACCGCCCCGACTCCGCAGCAGCAGGGAGGCCCCACACTCCAGACCGCAGTCGGACGGCCAACTCCTCCTAGCCCCCCCGCTCCAGCAGGCCGCAGAGAATGGGGGTGAGAGAAGACTCCAAACCTCCCTCCACCCGTTCATTGTAGTGTTCATTGTAGCCAAGACATATTGCAGATCGTTTGTGATAACTGAATAGAGAAGTGAGGCAACCTTTCATCAAGCACAGAGCAGCTGATGAAAATCAATAACATTTTAGTTTATCAATCAAAAGATCTAAATTTATCCAAGAATACCACTTTCCCATCATCTAGATGTTTATACCATATATTATTGGTCATATGAATTAGAGCTGAGCTGGTAAAATGACCAGCTTGGCTCTGTTAAAGTGAATTGTTAAATGTTGTCATTTTTATGCTACCATCTCTACATTGTTTTAACTCTGTGGTGAAAGGAATTTATTTGTCCCCCTCCCCAGCTTCCCGAGGTCCGGGGGGGGGGGGGCTAATGACATTTGAAGTGCCTTTCTGAGATACCAACGAGGCCTCACTTGCAAGTAAATCGATCGCTGTTGCCTTGTTTTTCCTTTCACGGGAATAAGTCCTGGAGACAGCGGGGTCTAAGTTTAGACCCAACAGGTTCAGTGAAGAAAAATGTCTGATTGTAACCTGAGGATTTTTTTACATTAAGAAAAAGGCACCAAACATCAAACCAATTTAATCCTAAACAGTAACACATGAACGTAGAGCAGGGCGATATGACCAAAAATATTAACAGTGTAAATGCAAATTCCTCGGAGCAAATGTCGGCCAATTTCCACTGGAAATGCCTTTTGGTTAAACTGTCAGCAAGGAATTTGCATTTGCACTGTTAAATTTTTATATAACTTCAATACACAGAAAAAAAAAACAGCTGTTTGTTTAAGTGAAAATACATTGATGGGATTTTTAATAAAGTTGTGGAGTTGTAAAGTATTTTGTCTAGTGTCAATTATAGCGTCAGTTATATCATTATCGCAAATTTTCAAATGTATATCGTGATAAATATTTTTGGTCATATCGCCCTGCTCTGTCTGTCACCTTCTGTGTTGAGCTCATTGTTTCCTCTGTAGTGGCTGAGCTGAGTCCAAGTAGCTGAAAATGTTCCTCTGCTCTCCGTCAGACTCTTCTCCTCCTGCTGATCACCTGGGACACAAAACAGATCTTTGTTAGGCTCCACACTGCACTGAAGAGTCAAAGTGTCTCATATGTTCATCTGACAAGTAAAAGAACACATTTTTGCTTCCCGAGGTGGGCAACTTATTGGAAACAAACACAAAAGGTTTGAGCACCGATACAAAATTTAGCAGTATAGCAGGAGAGACTGAGGCCTGTTATTAGAATCAAATGCCCAGTGGGCTGACACACCAATATACACATACACACGTGTTATATGGGAACACCCTCAAATCACGTGATGCCCAGAATTGTACAATACTGATGCTTGAGAGCGCGCGTGTGATCATAGCTGGACTGGCCATCGGTTATACCGGGAATTTGCCCGGTGGGCTGCTGGCGATTTTTTGTTTTTATGGGCCGATCGATTTTTTTTTTTTGGAAGGGTATAAATAATGAAAGGTGTTGGATTGGCCAATTGGTCATGATCGACTCTGGGCTGGACCAATTACAGCCGAGGAGGTCGGATGCACCCTCCCCCTTGTTCAGCAATCTTATAGATGAACTAAAGAAATGGAGAACAAAAAAAGGAAAGGAGGTGCAGAAAAAATTAGGGCCAAAAAGAAACAAGGCCTTCAGGCAGACGCTGCCAAATGTGTAAAAATAACTGAAATGTTTGGCGGTAGCTATGGCATAGCTTTCACAGATTTAGCAACATCAGCAAGTGGTGGAGGCCAGCAGGTGGATAAGGGCAGTGTTGGGAAGGTTACTTTTAAAATGTATTCCATTACAGAATACAGAATACATGCCCCAAAATGTATTCTGTAACGTATTCCGTTACGTTACTCAATGACAGTAACGTATTCTGAATACTTTGGATTACTTAATATATTATCATGCTTTTTACAACAACGTGAATGTACTATTGTTGTGTGATTTATTACTGAAGGTCCGCGACTCCGAACTGTAGTAAAGGGACCTCTGACTAATACGGCGGGGTCCCTGTCGGCTCGTAGCCGAAAAATAGCTTTACTTTGTTGTGTGGGTCAACTTTTCTTGCGAGAGACAGAGAGAGGCGTTGAAAGGCTGCTCCAACAGAACTTATTGTTTTCGGAGGAAAACACGAACACGGTGTACAGTTGAGTCTTAATAGCTTACTTACAACTGGGCTCGTCAGGCACTCTTCTTGGCTGAAGTGGTTATTATTATATTTACATGCTTCCAGCTCCCGTTTTTCCTCGACGACAACTCCTACCTTTCCACTCCCCCTTTTCTCCCTCCTCGAGCTCACAGACCCATAACGTGTATGGCAGTCCATTCTCCCTGCAACACGGACTACACTGCCCATGATGCTACATTCTTTAGAGCTATGCTTGTAGCATTCTGCCTGTTAGCTTAGCACAACAACAACGAAAAGGCGCTCTCTCACCCAGGAAACACACAGTCGCAGAAAGAGAGAGAGAGAGAGTTGCCCTGTAACCATGGCAACCGTAACCCTGCCCCCTGGAACAACAGAACGTAGCTGTCAAACAAAACCCAAACAGTCCTGACCCGCGTGTAACGCTAAGTTATTTAAGGACTAGTTTATGTCAATGGATGAATTTACTGACTGACGCGCAGAAGAAATAGTTCTTTATGGAGCCCAGATGGTGTGAATGATGAGACCAAAAACTGCAATGTCTTGTACCAAAAATATATTGAATAAATAGGGGAAAGGGGAAATGGAACAAAATAATTAACACAACACACAACGTAAATGTCCACAATTAAATAATAAATCAGTGCTGTGATTTTTCTGTGCAAGAGTCCTTTTGCTAAGAGTCCTTTTTTTGGTCCTTTTCTTTTTAAAGTTCACTTTTAAGGTATTCCTCCTTAGGGTCCAGCTTCATACAAGGGGGAAATATGTCCGTAATCCAAAGACGGCTAAGTGGGGGAAAAGAAAGAATGGTCCTACCGGCTCGCCACTTCAATATGAAGAAGATCAATTCAAAGAGGGAAAAAAAACCTGACCTGTAGGTCAGAAAAATGTCCATTAGCACATCAAGTTCGATTCAGTTTACCGGTAAACAAGTATATTCTTCTGCATGTCTAGGTAACAATGCAAACCATAAATCATCATCAATCCATGTACAACAGTTAAATCATTAATCATCTTAGCTACGTAGCTTAATCTATACAGTCCAGTAGCGTTCGCTACAAACAATACAAAAACAACAATAAAGGAAAACAACTGTCTAACAGACAGCATAGCCGAATTCAAGGCAACACATAACAATAATCATTCAATCGCACTTTGTTTCAAAGTAAGCCCATAAAAATGCTTAAGTAAAGAAAGTGTTCAAAAACAGCGGTTTTTGAACCGGAGTTCTGCTTGCGGTGGGAGCGCTGCCGCACAAAGTCATTTTTTAATCGCGAAAACGATCGGCTGGTTACTGACAACCAAAGGTTGAAAGATATTAAGGACACTTACCGCTGAGTTTAAAGTTTAAAGATGAATTGAGGGGAGAAAACGCTTTGTTTTCCAACACCGTTCTAAATGCCATAAGCTCACAGCCACAGCAGGAGTCGAACCCGGAAGTATCCCTCCACAGCCGGTTTTCAGAGTTGCCGCGACGTGGGAGGAGCCAATCAGAAGAGGGACCTCAAATCAGCTGACGTGGGTCATGTGACAGGGAGTAGTTGATATGGGTTACACGCGACAAAATGAAACCGGAAAGTACCGCAGTGTAATCCATTTATTTCAACAAAGTAACTGTATTCTGAATACCACCTTTTTAAACGGTAACTGTAACGGAATACAGTTACTCATATTTTGTATTTTAAATACGTAACGGCGGTACATGTATTCCGTTACTCCCCAACACCGGATAAGGGAAAGGGGAGGCAAGAGGAGGAGAGACCCGAGGCGGCCGCCGGTCATAGTGGCAGAGGAACTGAACTTCAGGTAAGAAGTTATGACCTGCTGTCTATCTGTGTCAGATATAAACCAAGTTTAGTTGTAGTTTGTTTTCGTTGTGCTGACTTTTTACAGTTGCTTAGAATAACTGGTACTGCGTACTAGCTAGCATGACGGAGTTTATATACTGCTGGGCGGGTGCTATGAAGTTACTGATAGTAAATTTTATTTTATGCTTAAGGTTAGTTTCTCAAACTCCTCAAAATCTTAACAAATTGTGCCAATCCTTACATGTTGCACCAGGCTGATTTATCATCGAAAGTGGAGAAGTCTGTGACAGAGGAGACAGAAGAGCAGCAGAGAGAGATGGAGATGGAGAGAAGATTTTATGTCATCCATGAGGGATGCATTTGACATGTTTCACATATTATAGCTCAACAAGTTACTTATAGCAATTCAAATACGAGCAATCAGTTTTTGGCACAACACCGGCTATTGCAGTTAATAATACAACAGCTTCTTGCCATTTTTGTGTTTCTTTTTATCACTGTGTAACTGAGTTCAATTGAAAGCCTGCATGCGCTAGTACCTCTTGCCACAAGTTCCCAGAATCCTTTGCGGTTTTACCCCTGAATGACGTCACATTTTTGGTGGGCCGGTCTCTAGTCAAAATGCCCGGGTCGATTTTTTGTCCCAGTCCAGCCCTGTGTGTGATGCAAGTATGTGTAGTGTTGAGCGCGTGATCAGTGGTGAGAAAAACAACTCACGGAGCTTGACCTTTCTATACTTGTGGCTAGTGATGTGACCTTCTGTATCGAGGCTTTGAAGCGTGTGTCGAGTAATGGAGGGGGCGTTTCCGCGAAGCGTGCATCGAGGCTTGCTTCGTTTATGGGAGGAGCTAAAAATGATGACGTCCGAAGCCTCGCTGCCCGGCTGTACCACGTGACTGGTTCATGAAGTGGTTCGAACTTTGCCGCGAGATATGACAGCGATATAAACCCCTCAGACTTCATTCAAAAATGTGGGTGTTTGATGGAGAGTTGCGGTTAGTGAGAGTTTGGAGACAGTTTGGAGGTTTAGGAGAGTGAGGAGAGAAAGTCAGGAGAGAATGGAGCCAGCTAAGAAGAGGAGGATGTCCTCCCCTGTGTGGGAACATTTTGAGCTTATATCTCCCAACAAGGTATGTAAATTTCTACAGAAGATGTATTTTCATAATACTGATGGTGCAATACAATTTATGTTAAGCAGCTTTACTTTTGTACAAGGTGAAGTGTTTGCTATGTGCCAGGGAGCTGGGATATAACAACAACACCTCATCCATGCTTAGGCACTACAGAGCTTTGCATGAGAATAAGGGGGACACCGATTGTGGAGCAAGACCAGATGAGCCATCAAATGCCATGATAATATAGCATGCAGTAATGTTACTAAATGATATAACAATATCATACAATGCAATAAGTGATGTGTGTGATATTTATATTTGTGCTTTATCTTTATTGTCTTTCCTCAGGAGAACAATCTCAAATAGATGAAGACCTGGTCAGCATGGTGATTGAGGACTCCCAGCCATTTAGCATTGTGGAGGACAAAGGATTCAAAAGATTTGTTAAGTCATTAAATCCTAGCTATGTTCTCCCCACTAAAAAGGTCATAAAAGCAGTGAAGATTTCGTTTCTACAGAGTTAAATGTGAACAGGCGGGACTGAGGCTCAAAGCCTCAGTGTGTAGCTACACTACACACTGCTTCACAGCCACGTCGTACTTTAGAACAAAATGTTTTTACTTTCCTTTAGGCCCTGAAAGTCATGGTGGAGGCCAGGTACCAGGAGATGAAGGAGAAAGCTAAGGCCAGCGTTGAGAAGGCAGCAGCTGTGAGTCTGACATCAGATATGTGGACCTCCATCAACACAGAGGCCTATCTTGCAGTCACCTGCCATTTTGCTGATGAGTCCAGCACATTAAACACCGTTGTTTTAGGAGTGTAATATTTTCCTAATGCACACACTGCAGAAAACATTGCACAGGTGAAAGGCTCACTCATGGCAGAATGGGCAATTACTGACAAAGTCACATGCCTAGTAACAGATGGGGCTGCCAATATGGGGGCTTGTGCAAGGGAGCTAAGACTTAAACATGCCATATGCATAGCTCACACCCTGAACTTAGTGGTGAAGAAGGCCCTTGACCAGACCCCTGAGCTCTCTGACATCCAAGCCAAGTCCAGGAAGATCATGGGATATTTCAGGAGCAGTACCTCTGCAAAGGTATGTTCTTAAGTGGCTTAATTACAGTTTCTTTAATGCTACTTATGTGTATTGTCGAGAAAAACATCTTATTTTAAATCTCACTGTGATATCATTTACATGCACTGTCATTATTTCATCATTACTTCATTAGTTTGTATCACTTTATCATTAAATATTATCAGGTATCATTTGAATTAACATTTAAATAGATCAGTTAGAAACCACCAGAATAGCTGGACCTCCAGAAGGCTCAGCTGCAGCAGTTCACATAAGGACATTTGAACTCTTTTTAGCCTGATCCCACAATTACACAAAATACACACACTGTATACACAATTGGTTAGGTTCCCAGGAAGCATGAGTGGAAACATCTGGGTTCAATTCTGGGAAGTGGGGTGTTTTGAACATAGAAGGAGATATGGGAATTCTTCTGACGTCATAATGACTATAAAGCTTTCTGCAACGAGCAGGGAAGTCGAAGTCCGGCTCTTCCCACACTGTACTACTGTGTGCTTTAATAAAATAATTTATTGACCCACTATGGACTTTTCAGTCGTATGTCTCTTCCTCAAAATTCGAACCACGACAGTATAGTTCTGCTCCCTTGACAATCTAATGTATGCTTTTTTAAATTGTATTTTGTAAGGAGAGGCTTTCAGTCGTGCAGGAACAACTAAGGCAGCCTCAACACAAACTACTACAGGAGGTGGAAACCCGCTGGAACAGCACTTACAATATGCTGCAAAGACTTTTCGAGCAAAGGGAGCCAGTGGGTGCTGCTTTGGCAAGTCTCACAACAGACATCCCACCTATGTCATCTGAGGAATTTGGTATAATTTCAGAGTGTCTGGTTGTCCTAGCACCATTTAACGATGCAACCACTGAGCTCTCTCAGGAAAAAAGGGTGTCTGGGTCAAAGGTCATACCTTTGCTCACTACGCTGGATCATTGCCTCAATGAACAAATGGAAAAACCACCATCCATTGGATCTTCCCTGGCTCAGAAGCTTAGGATGCTATTGAGAGAGAAGCTAGATAAAATACAGACCATGAGCATTATGTTCCTTGCGACACTGCTGGACCCAAGGTTCAGAAAACTCGGGTTTCTCAGCCCTGCAAGAGCTAGCGAAGCAGAAAAAAGACTGAAAGCAGAATGTGCTTCTGTAATGAGGGCCTCCACCACCTCTTCCTCCACACCACCACCACAGCCATCAACGTCACAATCTGTTGAGGCTGTTTCCCACGGTACCATTGTTATTGCATTTTAGTTGCATTTATATAAACTGAATGTTGGGTTTTCCACTGTATCTATTATTGTATGATCTACTGTACAATATAATGCGCCTTGAGGCGACTGTTGTTGTTATTTGGCACTATAGACATAACATTGAATTGAAAATTGAATTGGTAGTATCTCATAAGACTCTCCTTTTTGTTTAGGTAACAACCTGCGGCGTCGCCTGGATGAGAGTGTCAGGCAGACACAGACACAAAATGTGACAGCAGACGCAAATATTGAGGTCCAACGGTACATGATGGAGCCAAATATTGGAAGGCTGGAGGACCCCCTTAAATACTAGGAGAGACAGAAATATGTCTACCCTCACTTATATAAGTTAGCACTGACATACCTGTGTACCCCTGCCTCATCTGTGCCCTGTGAGCGAGTGTTTTCAAAGGCAGGGGAAATATTGTCCAAAGAAAGAAATCGCCTATGACCTGCCACAGTGGAGAAACTGTTGTTTTTAAATAAAAACCAATGATGTGTCCCCTAAACACTAATCACTGTCCTTGCCTCAATGTTACAAAAGCACAACCACTGTCCACACCTCACCTCACAGCATATGATCATTTCCATTTTAGGCATTTCCAAATAATCATTTTCCATACTGCCAGCATAAATATACACAGTATACTGCCATCACTACAATATAGATGTTTTACACACTCCTTTTGTTGTTGACATTTACAGGCTGTGTGCAAAATGCCACTCTTCAAATTCATGCCAACTAATATTTTTACGTCCAGTAGGTGTCCTGCTAGAGCAAATGAAGCTTCAAGAAACTTCGCGTTGGGGTGAACCAATTGGATGAAAAGCTTCAGTGCTTCATGAGGCTTCATCTGCCCATCACTACTTGTGGCTCACTTACATTTCTAAACTATTCGTTTGCACACTTACACACACCCAGCTGCTGTTTCCTGTTTTGCTACACTCTGGAGAGCCCCGCCTTTAACGGTCTCCTCTCACAGAGAGCAACAGAAAACTTCGAAAAACTCGAGATTGACTGATCTCAGTTCAAAGTTACCTTGACACTTACCTTTAGATGTGAGAGATAGTGATGGTCCGCTTGAAGCTGACGCTCCGGTGCGTGTGTCAGAAAACTCAACACGCTGCGTCAGAAGCACCGTGTCGAGGCTTGATTCGTTTGGCCAGAGTCACGTGATTAGTGACGTCTGAAGCTTCATTTAGAACGTACCTTTTTTTTTTTTTTTTAAGTTTGACGAGCATCTTGACTTTTGGTCTTTGGATCAAGGGCGTCGATTTGGCATGGACGGAAGGGACGCGTCCCCACCAATATTCAAACCCGATAGTAAGAAAAAAAAAACGATCTGTCAGCTTCTCATTCAGCGAGTGGTGCAGAAAGAGTTAAATTAGTTCTAAATAAATAAATAATTCTCTACTGGAGTCCTACGTCATGTGACAAATATGGCCAATGTGATTGGCTGTGCCTTTCAGGGAGCTGCGTTTAGTTTCAGCAGCTGCAAACCTGCGCTGCGAGGAGGATGGCAGCAAAGAGGAAGAACCTGGATATAAGAAATTATTGCAGGGTAAATGTCATTTAGAGATTTGTAAACATATTCTAATAATATCTTTAACAGGAGTGACTGATTTTAAAAATATGATTCTTTATGTCTGTGTAATATTTCATTAATCTCTGTTACTCTGTTATTTCTCTCCAGACTCAACCTTGTTTTCCCTATAACACACAGTTATACATCACATATTATAAATCTGACTTTGATAAATATTTAGATCATGTGAAAACACAGAGCAGCTCTCTATGAACAGTGTGAAGCAGGGGTGTCAAACTCATTTTCCATCAGTGTAAAGAAGTTACATATTTAACTGTTTTTCTACATGATGAAGAAAAAGCTGCTGTCAGCATGACTCTGAACCAAAGTGGGGAAAAATGTGCAAGATTACAGAAAAAGTTTTTGTAGCTTATTGCACAAACTGAAAACAGAAACTTTTCTGACATGAATTAGTTTGAATGGGTATAAGGACGGTTTTTATCTGTTGGAAATGCTTGGCAGTCACCAAGAACACTACTGGTACCACACTGCACCATGACCGACTGAAGTGCTGTGCTCATAAGAAACCAACATTTCTCCAGTGGAGAACATCAGAATATTTCAGCTCCACATTTCAGTGCATCAAATGAAAACTCTAATGTGTCATTTGCAAGTTCTCAAAGCCTCGGCATTATGGGAAATGATAAGAGCATTTAAATGATGACATGTAAAGAAAAACTATACAGCCTGAGTTGAGACAGCAGTTTTGGGTTTACAGTGAACTCTATCAGCTGGTTGTAGAACAAGTACTGCTGCCTGATGTTTGCCACCTAGTTTTCTAAGAAAGCGTGCTTACATGTAGCTGTCATTACGCAAGTGTGCAGGAATGTTTCTGCCTCCGTGCCCACGCACTCTGAACTGAGAGGTTTCACCAATAAGCACCATGAACTGTTCTCTGCTTATTTCACCTCCACTGGTCATTGAATACCTTCCATTGTTCATCCTGTAATAAGAAATACAATCACACAGGCCAGAATCAGACCTCTGTGTCCTATGAAAATGCAGACATGGCCTCTGCTACTCTTTCACTCTTTTCACTAAGAGTAAATGTTTTAGCTGCTTATGTGTTGGCAACGTGTCAGGTTAGATTTTCTTTCCTGATTAGGATGTCACCAGAAACTCAGGAATTTGCATCAGTAGAACTAAACAGTTAGCACACTTCTTACATGAGCATAAACGTGTCATGTTTGCTATTGCAAACATTTAGCCTATGAAAAAAAAAATAACAATAACACATCTGTCTCAAACAAAAGGGTACGGTGTATTTCAGGTTAACATATGAAGGATAATACTTTGGATGTTTTTAATTAAATGAGGCTTACTATGAATTCTTTGAATAGATGTGGATGTCAGCCTGTTAGCTACTAAACTGCAGTAGTTCCTCCCTCAACTACATTTTGGAGTAATTCTGTGTTTGTGTGTGTTACTGTGTTCGTCTTTTAGAGAACAAATGTGCAGATGTTGCTTCCTGCAGGAACTGCAGAAACCATCTTCAGCTACTAAACATGGACTGAAAAAAATTGTTCTTAATATATTTTAGTCAAGTTGTTTATTTAGTTAAGTTTCTTATGCATTATATACACACATACACACAAAACATTCATTTTCGAGATGGCAGCATTTGAAAAGACACAAAGAAACCTACGAGTTACTAGTTGCTGCTCCTGGGGTCCGTTCTTCGTACCTCGCTTATTACATCCAAGATCAAATCATCGCACCAACTCTGAGCTCGCTATTCCGGTTCTCCGAACACACCTGTTGTTGATGATTAGTACAGCTGGATGAAGTAATGTGAGATCACTGGGTGGCTTAACAGGGGCTACGCATCGATAGTAGAAACATTGATCGGCAACCCTTTGATTGGTCGTCGAAAATGTCGAAGGAGCGCGCTCAGTATTTTTCGGCAGCAGAGCAAGAACTCTTGATTGAGGGATTTCAGGAGTTTCACAGTTTAATTAAAACGATGCTAAGTAAATAATACCCTCACGGGAAAATCGATATCTCTCTATGAGCACACTGTCGCGCTGAGCTAAAGGATCCTGTCTATCCCGTAATATACGCTGAATTCTGAAAACTCTCCTTATCAATCTTGCACCTTCCGCAATGGGTGGCTCGCGTATACGGACAGGACATGGCTGCGACAGACTTCCCAAATCCACCTTCGCTTTTATAGCCGTGGTCTCTCATCTTGATTACACGAAGTAATTTGCAATTACTGCTCTGAAATATGAATTACATCTGTAATAATCACATACATGTAATAGAATGTTAATAGTACATTTCCCTTTTTTAGGAAGTGACCTGTATGTATCTGTGTGAAATCAATAAATGGATCAAGTGCTGCATTATCTTTAGTTACATTGATAATATTTATTTATGGTGAAACAGTGGTGGAATATCGCTGTTGCTTTCGTATAAATGAAGCGGACATACCTGAGTGGCCGCGATCTAATCCTGTTTACATAAAGTAAACCTGCTCCCGAGCAGGTTTACGCTTACGGCTCTGTTGCTATGACAGCAAGTCCCGGATGAGCTTCGGGGAACCGAACGATCCAAGATCACGCGAAATCGTCAACAATCAAATCCAGCTAACTTACTTAGTGAGGTACGAAGAACGGACCCCTGGGTCTGTGTCCCTGTGTTTTGTGTTGTTGGGTTAATTCTGTTCTTCAAATTCTGATTTTCTGTTATATTTATTGTTCCTGGTTTCTGTTCTCTTCCTCACCTCATGTTACCATTTCTCAGTGTTGAGACTGCGTCTCTGTGTCTGTCTTGTATTTCCTGTTTTACTTTGACAGTCTGTGTCTTGTGTCATGTCTTCAGCTCTGCTCCCCGCCTCGTCACATCTATTTAATTAAAGCTGTGTTCCCACCTGTTCTCCATCCTCTCGTTGTCCTCTTTGTGTATATTTGCTGTGCGTTTCCTTCTGCTCCACGTCGGATCGTCTGTTTGTCATCCCGGTGTTTCACTCTGCATTTCCTCCTTAGTGTTTGTCTTGTGCTCCTCCTTCCCGATTGTCAGGTTTTTGCTATGTTCTCCGTGTTTCACTTGATCCTTTGTTTAGCTGTTTGCAGTTTAGGTTTTCCTTCAGTTCCCTGTTTGCTTCTTACTGTGTAGAGTTGTGTCCAGCCAATAATAAAGGCTCACTTTCTTTGTTTTTGTTAAATTCACCTCTCCACAGATTCTGCCTCACTGACTGTCACTATTTCTGTATCTCTCCCATTCAAAAACACTCCATACACAGTTTATTTTATGTAATATTCAATATTAACCTATAAATTTAGTCTTTTCAAGGAAGCATTTTTTTTCTTTTTATGGCATTCAAGCCTTTTTCTGTGTGGATTTTCTACTGCTAAGCAGAACACACAAACTTTAAGACCTGGACATATTTGAAACCTGTTGTTTCTTCATTATCAGCTATTTGAGTTTGCACCGCTGCAGTAAACCTCAACAAACAGACGACCCCCTATGAGCAAACACTTTGTGAAGGTGGTAAGAAAAAGCAGAGAGAAGAGTCTGTTTCCCAAATCCAAACTGGAAGCTGGTTCAACAGGAGAGAGGCCTGATATCTGACGGCTCTGCTCTCATTCTAGTTTTCAAAACTAATAACCAAAAGTACGACTGCAGTCTGAGAGCGACGTGCTCTGTTGCAATCATACGGTACTACAGTATAAGGTCTTTAAGAAATGATGGGGCCTGATTATTCAGGACTTTATATTCAATTCTAGATTTAACATGGAGCCAGTGAAGAGAAGCTAACAAGGTAGAAAGATGATTTGTCTGCTGTCAGGACTCTAACTCCAGCATTTTGGATTAACTGGAAGCTTTTTAGAACATGGTTATATTAAGTACGTTATGTTGTGTTTTGTCAACATAGTGAAAAACACTAATAAAAACAAACAGCTGCTTATGTTGATTATGAGTTTAACCCTTTAACACCTAGCATAGAACCTGTGTAGTGCCATTTTTGGGAGCATTTCAAGTTGATATACATCAATATAACCATTATAGCCCAAATTTTAATAATATGTATGCATTAAGTGCATAGTAATTACAAAAAATTAATTAAAAAAATTTAATTAAAAATTAATTACAGTTTTCAAAAATATCCACGCTGGACGGAGTTTTTAAAAACGCTGTTTACGTGTGGATGAAAGGTGCAAACGCATAGAAAAATCTGCGTTTTCAAAAATACTCGGGTATGTGTGGACGTAGCCTTAATGAGTGGAAAAAAAGTTGGCGTTCATCCTCCAGCTTCACTGTGCTAATGTTATGCTAACATGGCTGTGTCGCTAGCAATCACGTAGCACAGCATTATATTCCAGGTATTCCAACTTCAGTAACCCTACAAACGCCACTGCTGTGTAGTTTTCTGTCTTCATTTATGTTGGAAGTGGTAGCAGAGCTGTATGTTTTAATTAGTTTCAAACATCTCTCAGTCAGAACAGGGAAATGTCATGTTTAGGTGTAAACTAGCGAGCTAACTTCCTGTTAACTTCTAACTCCGTTAAATTTAATAAATTCTGTTTTCATGGATGCATGGATGTAAAACTTAATTGTTACACCCGATAAAGCAGCAATGCTGATGATTTAATTAAAGATCAAAGAATTTAGACCGTTTTTAACTCTTAGTGTTCGTTTGACTTTGGGACCTGAAGTTGACGGAGTTTTGGACCCAGATTACTCCGCAAAGCTCCTCACTACGGCAGCCATAATGCTCTGACAATCCATCAAGCAAGAAATGCGGCTTACCAAAGTTGTACTAAAACATTTTTAACAGATTTCTGCACGCCCAAATCAGTTCGAGGTCAGTAAGCACAACCAGAATTCATACATAAGGCACACTTTCGATTTTTGAGAAAATTAAAGGATTTTAAGTGTGCCTTATAGTGTGGAAAATACGTTATACAGAAGAAAAGAATATATCGTGATATATATCGTTACCGCACATGCTTCAAATTATATCGCGATATGAATTTTAGGCCACATTGCCCAGCCCTATTTCCCACCACAGGAAATTTATTTTAAGTGTCTTCATAGTTTTATTTTTAAAATACACCAATTTTTATATACTGCAGGAAAAACAAAAATAAATATTATAATGAAAATTTGCAAAAAAAAACAGCAGGTGCATCAAAATAAACTATTTCCAGCAGTGCAATATGAGTCCTAAGCATCCCAGAAACAATGCAGAAAGTCACAAAGTCAAACATAACTTTTAAAAACCAAATTCATGGGCTGCATCCTCCTGAGGCCGCATTTGTAGACCGATTACGTCACAGCGACGCGCCGAAGGCTGTCCAAATTCGCAGACTCCTCCGAATGCAGCCAACAAATGCGTCCTCCTTTTCTCCGAATTCGAAGGATGGGTCGGGTGTGTCCTTCGTGGCCTACCATATCCCAGAATTCATAGCGCGGCCCAGCCAAACTCCAGTTTCCAACAATAGCGGCCACTACTAAGTTTTAAATTTACTCATACTAATCTTTCTGGGTCAGAAAATAAACTTAGCTGTGTAAACATCAAATATCTGCTCGGTTTATCAAGATATCGCATATTTGCAAAAGTGCTTCGACGTTTTCGGAGCATGCCCCGACCGGCTTTAAAGGGTTAATATCCAGCTGTTGGAGCCCTAAATGAAAAACACTTAAAATGAGCAGTGTTACGATTTATGAAGCTAATGAAAGATTTTATTACTAAAACATGCAGGAGTGGTTTTTAACTTAAAGGAGCCATAATAAGTCATGATACATTCATACAATATGCATAAGAGGGCAGACCATGTTTCATTCATACATCCTTCTTCCAGTAACCTAGTTCATCAGTTTGTAGCTTCACATAACAAAAGTAATTTTTGTTACAGGTTTTTCAATCACGTTTGTTTTTGTGTGAAGACGAACTACACGTACCAGACCTTTCTTATCTGCAAAGGTTGTTATAATTTTTCAGAATACCCAAGACCCTTGAGGTTTTTACATTGGGATCTAACCATGACAACATCTCCAGGCACAAAACAACTTTTTATCCATTTCTGTCATTCTTGTAGCAATGGTAAATATTCTCAAATCCACAGTTTCCAGAGAGGTCTGAAATGTACTGGATTTGTTCCCACCTTCTTCTAGAAGTAAAAAGTCTTTTTTTGGTCAAATAGTCCTGGAGGGAGAGCTGGTTTTCACTTCATGACAAGCAATAACTTTGTGATGTTGCATTAAACATGAGTCAGTATCTAAAAAGTAATCCCTTCAAGGTGCACGGCCCTGCTTGTCATGCAAGTGAACACTACTACATACCGTTTTACAATACTACGCTGTACTGTTGGCTGGGTTTTCCTCCATACAGTTTACAGAATAAACATTTTGCTATGACCCTTTGCACAGCTGAAACTCCATTTGTTATCCAAAATCTGGGAAACATGCTCTTTGGCCAGTCCTCTTGAAGATCCTATTTCATTTTTCTCTCAGTTTAAATGGAAACTTTTGAATCAGAATTTTAATGTTAGCTGGCATGTTTAACTCCTCCAAACACTGCAGTTCCTTCATAGCATTGCAACACTATGTATAGATATAGACAATATAGATGTCCTTGTCATGGTTCTGGGTCATTTGACCCAGCGTTTTGAGTTTGTTGTTTATTTGGTGTCTATCATGTATTAAGCCAGCGGTCCCCAACCTTTTTTGCACCACAGACCTTTTTAATGTTAAAACATTTTCTCAGACCAGCATTTAAGGTGTTGCAGATAAATACAACAGAATAAAATGATATGACCAAGACAAAAACTGTGGTATTTTGTAAATACAACAATAAACCTGTATTCACTAACGTTATTAGAAGCCTCCTTCTGAAAATGGGCCAACAACAGATTAACATCCTCCTCTCTGCCTCTTAATGCTCTCTGGTCGCTATGGTAACACGTAAATATTTGACATTTATTCAGAACACACGGGAGAAGTCGCAGGGGAACAGAGTTGATGATTAAAAACTCTGAAAACCATAAATTTCATGCCCGAGCCTAAACTCTCGCGACCTGGTATGAAACAAATGACGGACCGCTGGTCTAAGCTCACATCCATCATGGACAACACCTCCCACCTCTGCATGAGACGGTACAAGCACTGAGCAGCTCGTTCAGCAGTACTTTTACACCCACAGTGTAGGAAGGAGCGTTACTGCAGGTCATTCTTACCAGCAGCTGTCAGACTCTAACCAGGGGTGCACATAACTTTTTTAGTGAGCTACTCAGGTGAGTCCCAGGACGGTTTTTAGTACGCATTGAAAACGATCTTTTTCAGATATGCTACAAGTCACTCTCGAAGCCAGTTGCATTATAATGGCTGGCAGGTGGTCTTCATGCCTCCATGTATTATGAGACTTACCCAGTTTTACAAAGGGGATCCCATTTTCTTCACACAGCTTCTTCAGTGTAGCATTTTTTTTTGTTCCACTTTTTTTTTTTGGAGCATCAGCTTGACCACACAGCGATTAAATGTCTCACAGTAAGGATCCTTGTGATCATCTGAATTTAAGAAATCTCCCAGTGTGTGTGCTGTGCAGAGAATGTGCACAAGGGAGTCTCCAACTGTAGCAAGTTGCCGGAGTTTTGGCACAACGCCATTGAAGACACCCACGTTGATAGCAGCCTCGTTTGTGCACGCAGCGACCAACTTTGTTGTCCAGTCATCCAAGCCTGTGTCCTCAAGAAGTCTCACAAGTCCACCCCTATGCGGTGCGGTCAGCACCCAGTTTAATCAGTCACACAGACACAATGTAAATGATTTCCTGCTCAACTTTTGTGATGTCAACAGATCCATCGGAAAGCATCCCCCAAAAATCGGCAGACTGCAATTTGGCTCCTAACTCCCAGCTGATGGTGTGATGCTCTGCACGATCCGTGCCCCCTTCACGTGAATGATATGCACATCTGACATTTACTCCTAGCCGCTAAAATAATAATATCCTCAGAATATAAATATGGACATTTCTTCTCAGCTAGCTTGTTTATTAGCAATGACTTGCACCACATTTCAGTGCACTCATTGTTAGCTTTAAGCCACGGCAGTTTGGAGCCAGTTTGGAACCAGTTTTTTTTTCTTCGGCTCTGCCTTCAGTTGGTGTTTCTTAGGTGGTTGCGAAACACCAAAGAAGCTGTAGGAACACGTGTCAGGTTGAATGAGATGTGGAGCTCTGTGGAGCCTGATCTCAAGGATTTTGAGTCTGACCCTGAAACCAGTAGAGGTTCTTTCTGTCTTTTCAGATTCACTGTGATGGGAGTGATTTCAGCCCTGAGTGATCACGCTGATGTTTGCACAGAGCAGATAATTTAGTAAATGTTTTGGCACATTGGTAACAGTGAAACAGTTTATTAGTAATGTGGGATCGTTTGTGTTCGGAGTATGAACTGAGATTCCTGAAGCTCTTGTCACACTGGTCACAGCTGTAGTTTCCTTCCATGTGTGCACGTTCATGCTTGTTACGACTACCTGAATGTGAGAAGCTTTTTTCACAATGTCTGCACTTGTATGGTTTCTCTCCTGTGTGGACTCGTTTGTGTCTTTTAAGGGTGACTGCAGTGATGAAAGATGACCCACACTGTTCACAGAGGTGCTTTTTAACCCCACTGTGAATGAGTTCATGACGTTTTAAGTGATGTGATGTGGTGAAGCTTCTCCCACATTCTTTGCAGTATTTCACTTTGTCTCCAGTGTGTCTACGTTGATGTATTTTTAGGGCGGCTTGCCAACTGAAAGTTTTTCCACAAAGGTCACAATGAAAGTCTTTCCCACCACCACAGTGATGACAGGGTTGAGAACTGGATCCATCTGTGTCGCTCTGCTTCTAAACAAAGACACAAAGACAGTGTAAGTCATTCCTTCAACATTTTTATCCTGAACATCGCCTGAAATAAAGAGCATCTCTGCAGACGTCCAATTACATTTTACTGTTTCAGTTAACACACTCAGTTTACTGGGCTGCAATAACTACAATACTACCATCATAATACTACAGTAATACTTATTTCATGTTACAGTAACATCTGAGTTACACTAAAGTACTACTTTGCTAATATTTGCAGGGTACCAACACAGTGCTAAACTACTAATGTAACACTGTAGTAATACTCATTTATTACTGCATTAATAATACTGTAACTGTGCAGTTATAACACTCAGCTGAATGGACACAACACAAACACTACTACCCCCATGACACTGCAATTATAACATTAAATTAGTATTTTAACACTAATGTCTAAAAGTACTAAAGTTAAAAACAAGCAATGATACTACTGCTACAATATTACAATACCATTACGTAACGATACAACTTTGTTAACCATAAGAGAAGATTACAGAATGTTTTGGTTTTGAGCTTATTTTCATTGTGTTTTATTTTATTACATGTGCTCCTAACAGAGGAATCAGGCTCTGTAAACAAAAGGCCATTTATGCTGAAATAATAACAATATCATGATATACCAGGAAACTGCCTGAACATTAAATAACACCATCATATTAATTTTCACCACTTTTAGTTTTTCATGATCGTGTAAACAAAAATCATAACTGAAATGAAAATCTGAATAATCACTCAGAGCTGCTTTTCCATGCAGTAGAATTGCTAACATGCTAACACAGTTTAATGAGCAGAGTTGTTCCAAACAGTCAGGCTAAAATGACAAGATAACAATATAAATACATACCTCACAGTAACTGCACTTGTAGAGTTTCTTTCTGGTGTGGATCTGTTGGTGTTGCCTCAGGTAACGTGGAGCTTTAAAAGTCTTCTCACACAGGTCACATTTATAAGGTCTCTCCACAGTGTGAGTAAACATGTGTTGTTGTAACTGTGTGCCCGTTATAAACTGTTTATCACACTGTTCACAGCAGTACACAACGTGTCTGGTGTGAATGTTTAGGTGTGTATTTCGGCTCCTTATGTGGCTGAAAGTTTTTCCACAAATCTCACAGCTGTATGCCTTAATTCCAGAGTGGGTAACTAGATGCTTCTGTAAGCTGCTACTGTGAGTAAAAGCTCTGCCACACTGATCACAGCTGTACGCTTTAACTCCACTGTGGATGAGTTGATGTTGTTTTAGGGAACGCTCCCAGGAAAAAGACTTTCCACACAAGTCACAGCTGAACGGTCTCTCTCCAGTGTGGATGACCTGATGACGATTTAGTTCAGCCTTCACAGTAAACTCCTTCCCACAATCATCACAGCTGTATGTTTTCTCTCCCTTTCTTCTGTGAGGTTTGTCGGCCTCCTGAGAGCGCTGACTTCTCGCTCCATGTTGGTCCTGCAGTGACAGAGATACAAACAGAGGCAGTGAGTGAAATGCAGTCGTGGAACAAACTCAACCTTCAAACTCCCTCCATTAACACTAGTTTTAAACCTGAAGGTGGAGTGTGGCACCAAACACCTTAAAGGTCTCTTATCCCCACCTGCTGGTAGTTCTACCACATTACATCCAAACTGGTGTTAAAAATAATTAATGACTGTTCAAACACTCTAAAATTATGCCCATCCCTCCTGCGTTACACAAATATTAAGACTAGCATGCTAACACACTCAGAAAAGTAATAAATGTTTACCAGGTCTATACTTTTTTATATTTCAATTCAATTCAATTCAATTCAATTCAATTTTATTTATATAGCGCCAAATCACAACAAAAGTCGCCTCAAGGCGCTTCATAGATACAGAGAAAAACCCAACAATCATATGACCCCCTATGAGCAGCACTTTGGCGACAGTGGGAAGGAAAAACTCCCTTTTAACAGGAAGAAACCTCCGGCAGAACCAGGCTCAGGGAGGGGCGGCCATCTGCTGCGACTGGTTGGGGTGAGAGAAGGAAGACAGGATAAAGACATGCTGTGGAAGAGAGACAGAGGTTAATAACAGATATGATTCAATGCAGAGAGGTCTATTAATACATAGTGAGTGAGAAAGGTGACTGGAAAGGAAAAACTCAATGCATCATGGGAATCCCCCGGCAGCCTACATCTATTGCAGCATAACAAAGGGAGGATTCAGGGTCACCTGGTCCAGCCCTAACTATATGCTTTAGAAAAAAGGAAAGTTTTAAGCCTAATCTTAAAAGTAGAGATAGTGTCTGTCTCCCGAATCCAAACTGGAAGCTGGTTCCACAGAAGAGGGGCCTGAAAACTGAAGGCTCTCCCTCCCATTCTACTTTTAAATACTCTAGGAACAACAAGTAGGCCTGCAGAGCGAGAGCGGAGCGCTCTAATAGGGTGATATGGTACTACAAGGTCATTAAGATAAGATGGGGCCTGATTATTTAAGACCTTGTATGTGAGGAGCAGGATTTTGAATTCAATTCTGGATTTAACAGGAAGCCAATGAAGGGAAGCCAAAACAGGAGAAATATGCTCTCTCTTTCTAGTCCCTGTCAGGACTCTTGCTGCAGCATTTTGGATTAGCTGAAGGCTTTTCAGTGAGTTTTTTGGACATCCTGATAATAATGAATTACAGTAGTCCAGCCTGGAAGTAATAAATGCATGAACTAGTTTTTCAGCGTCACTCTGAGACAGGATATTTCTAATTTTAGAGATGTTGCGCAAATGGAAGAAAGCAGTCTTACATATTTGTTTAATATGTGCGTTGAAGGACATGTCCTGGTCAAAAATGACTCCAAGGTTCCTCACAGCGTTACTGGAGGCCAAGGTAATGCCATCCAGAGTAAGAATCTGATTAGATACCATATTTCTAAGATTTTCAGGGCCGAGTACAATAACCTCAGTTTTATCTGAATTAAGAAGCAGAAAGTTAGCGGCCATCCAGGCCATTTCACGTTGCTGTTTCCTATTAGATATTTTTATAGTGGTGCAACGGATCAACAATCTCATGGTTAGTATCGAATCACGGTTTTAAGTCACGGATCGGATCAATTTTCGGATCAGCAAAAGAGGAAAAGAAAGACAAAATTTTTACATTTACTTATTAACTTATTTAAGTATATTTTTGCCTATTAAAAACATTCAACTCAAGACTCATTCCACGCAATTATATAAAAACATATTAAGGTGCAATATAGGGCAGTACAGGGCTTTGTATCTAACACTCCGCTGTGATATAATGAGCGGTCACGGTCACGTAGCTGTTCGTTGACCTGGAGGTCCACCCATTTGTAGTTAGGGCAACAGAAGATGACTGGGACAGTTCAGCCATAACTTTAAACTTTTCCTACTCATACCTGCCTGGATACGATCTTGTCACTGAAGTGGACGCGCAACGGGATATTATTATTTGGCTCAAGCACGTTCATCATAGTTTAAACCCCTTGTTTTGCCCAACGGAAAACGGCCTCCCGTCTGCAGCTAAACACACCAGTAGCTTTTGTAATAGCTTTAGCCCGGTCGGACTGGGCAGCAAAGGGCTGCTTAAATGCTGCAAACTCCTCTGCTCCTCCACTTGGACCGCTAGCACTGGCCATGATTATCACTTGACAGACTGACCATGTGCACCATACACATACTTTTTTTCCTTCTTTTTCGAATGTTCGGATCACGTGCGTGCCGAAACGTGGAGTGGGATCGGTTCGGATTATGGATCAACCGTGATCCGTTGCACAACTGCTAGCTTGGTTCAGTGAAGGAGAACATCAGAGTCTGATTGTAACCTGAGGAATTTTTTACTTTTACTCCCTACATTAAAAATATATCTGTATTTTCTACAACTTACATTTACAAAACAGACTTTTTACTTTTGGTTTAAGGCATTTGCGGGGAGTTATTTCATCACTGCAGGCATCAAACATTAAACCGATTTGAGCCTAAACAGTAACACAAGAAAGCTAAGATGAACATGAAAGAGGCAAAACTGTGTGCCATAGCCAGGGGTTAAAATGGGCTGGTTCCCCCCCCCCCCTCTCTTGCACAGCACTAAACAAATGCAGGTGCTCATAAGTTGCAGTCACAGTACTTCAGTACCTAGCTAGCCTGTTGTGTGCAGTTTGTCTCACAGTGTGTTGCTGGCTAAAGGTCCAGCTGCTGTACATCACAGGGAGAGAAAAGAAAGAGAGCTAACTTCACTCAGAGATGGAGAAAGATAAGACACACAGGACAGGAGAGGAAGAAGAGAGGTTAGATTTAAAGGGAAGGACTGCTCAGTGGGATTTGATCAACTCAATGTTAATTCAGTTGTACATTGTTGTACATTTGTACACAGTGGATTAAATAAACTGGAAATGTAAAGCTTACATGCAAGTCCTAATGTGTTGAAATCAGATATTGAGTCTTTACATGTGACATTATGTTTTTTCATATATTGAAAGATGCTGCAAAACAATCTGAGACAAACTATTTAGTGAAGTGATTGTATATATAATAAAATACAGAGTCATATAACAGGTTGGGAGTATGAGAGTTTTAGACGTGACTGATCAGGGCAAAATTGCTAGCCCGAAGTCCCGGGGCTAGCGATTTTTCCAGTCGGGCTACCAAAATCTATCTCTGCCCTGCCCGTTGGGCTATCATAGGAAGGAAAAATATATATCAATGCTTTTGCATTCCTTCGGAAATGTAGCTGGGTAATTATGTCATTGGCATCGATGAGCCACTGTCAATATGTGACATATTGAAATTGCGTTTGAATTTTCGCTTGTTTTTTGCTTTCACTTTGCTATCGGGCGAACTGTGTATAGAGAGCGACAGCACTGATTGGTGAGTGACGATAATTTGCGCACCAATTCCTCTGACATCGTCTTATCAATCATTAGCTTACTACGCAGACATGACAAGTGAAATCTCCCGCAGCAAGCTTAAACATGTGAGAGGCTGATCGCGCAGCGAATCGCTGAGCGTTATGTGAGTGCGTGTGTAAAAGCAACAGGATATATATTTTAGTTCTGCTGAGCCAAATAAGACAGGTCAGGGTGAAGAACTGACAGCCAAAGAAAAGCTTACCAGAAAACGGAAAAGTTCTGACAAATCAGACTGTAAGGCAAAAAGAAAGTGCAGCTTTTTTTTTTTTTTGTCCCGTTTGGATCTTTAGCCATCAGAATTGTTGTCTTAAGGCCAAGAAAGAGGGGGAGAAGAGATGGTGAGAAAGGGGGGAAGAAAGAAAGAAAAACAAACAAAACACCTGGATCACCTGTATGGAGAAAAAAAAAACAGAAGACAAAGCCAAAAAAAAAAAAAAAAAAAAAAAAAAAAAAAGGAGCAACATAATAAATACAGCACCATCACAATAAACTAGCTAGCAGTAGATAACAGTAGATGCTAAATATTAAACGCTATTGTGCAGCACGCAAGATAGACAGCGCACAATGTGCTTTGAGGCAGCAGCCAAGAAAGGTGTAGTCCGCGTCTGTGAACATCCGTGTGTACACCTGTGTGGATACCTGTGTGGATACCCGTGTGGATCAGCATGCTTGTATTCCAAAGGTTTCTCCATGTAACGATCTACTAGGGAGTGTGGGGAGCCATAGCCCCGTCCCCCAGGGCATGAAGCAGGTATGGAGGAGATCCAGGCCCCAGACATCCAGAGGCCCCAGAGTACGAGGACCCGAGGAAGACCACCAAAAGGGGGGGGAACCGTGCCACCCTCCTGGGAAGAGCTGAGTAGAGCCCCAAACGAGAGGTCACAAGGGGTTGCAGTGGCGTGCCCGCGGGCTCTGCTGGCAGCCAGCTGTGCCAAAGAGGACTGAGCTTCAGGCCCAGAGGCCAGAGGTCTGAGACAAGAACCACCAACACACCAACGTCTGAGGGCATCAGCCACCAGCAGGGAGTGTGGTGAGGGGAGATAGGCCTCCGTACTTTGCAGGGCCTGAGATGTACCCAGAGAGGCTGAGTCTAAGACCCAACCTGACATATAGACAGACGAACAGGCGCACGCGGACACAAACGTGCATTCCCACCCCCATATACACAACCAAATACTCGGCACTCACCCAACGTGTAGACAGACACAAATAGACACTGCACAGACAGTCACACTCCCCAAACATACTCTATATCCCAGGTCCAGGTACCCCTGCCCCCAGAGGTGCAAGCCGCACCTAGACCCAGGAGATGTAACGCTTCTCTCTGGGGTGGAGGCAAGCGGACCACCTCCTTATCTGCAGTAGCAGGGAGGCCCCGCATCCCAGACCCCAATCTGAGGGCCAGCACCTCCTCCCAGCCCCCCAGCCCTGACGGCTAACAGAACCGGGGTGAGTGAAGACCCCGAACCTCCCTACGCCCGCTCATATGTAGTGTTGCTGTGTGCTGTTCTAAAGTGCATTTAAAACACAGGAGAGCATGGTACTAGCTTCCTCTCAGAGAGCAGCACGGCTCTTCCCGAAAACCCTTAGTGTCTAAATGCATTTAAAATTGAGGGTAGGGCACCAGCGCCAGAGGTGGGTTGGAGTACACCGACCATCCTCTGGATGCTGTAAAACGTGCCCACCCCCAAGGCCCTATATGTATGTGTTATGTGAGAGTGTGAGTAATGTGTCTAGGTTGCAGAATAAAATTGAGGCACAGGCGGCCAGAAGGGGACAGAGGGGGAGTGCCTCCCCTGCACCCTGGTGACAAACCTGCACCCCAAGCCCTGCGTGTGCGGGTGGGTGTGGTAGAGCGGGAATAGGGAGGCAGCTGAGGACAGGGAGGGAAGAAAGGGAGGGGCAAGCGGCCCCTCCCTGGGGCCAGCTCCCCCACTGACCCCAGTAGGCACCCACACACTCTGGAAACCACCAGGGCAAGGGGGCCCAGGCCCATCCGGACCGGGGCCCGCAGCAGCAGCACCGCCCAGCCCCACAGAGTCCGGGGCAGCCCACCCGACTCCACCCCAGAGAAAACTGCACCCACCCCATCATCCAATCATCTCCCAAACTACACAAGACAATAGACACCCAGGTTGAGTTCATTCTCCACCTCTCCTATATCTCTCCCCCCACCTGCAGAGTGAGCTCCTGTAGAGAGGAGACCACCTGCAAAGATATAACAGCCTCCCCACCAGTTAGAGAGACCCCTAGTTGGGCCGATGCACCAGAGGTCCCCTGCACTGGGACTGAGCCCCCCCTGCACCCACCCCCCCGCAGCTCCGGCGACACAACAGCCAGGACCCAAGCCCCCAAGGCCCAGCCAGCACCCCAGACCGGGGGCGGAGCACCCCCAGACCCCCAAGCCTCCACGCCCATCCCGGACCCACCCAGGGGCAGCCAGGCTACCAGGCCAGTAACCAACATCCGCCAGCACAGACCCTCCCCCATCTCCGCTGTACGCAGCAACAAGGAAAACACCATCTAAGAGCCACCAGAGCCCCTAACCAGGTCATGGCCACATCCCCCGGGTTAGGCCCTCCAGGGAAACATCCCTAGGAACTCCCCAGACGCCCTAAGGCCGTCCCTACCCCCATATCAACCACAATAGCGAAGGCAGGACCAAACCATGACCCCCCACCCCCACTAGGTGATGGAGCCCAAAGGAATTGATCAAATGTGATGGCAGAGGCTGTATCAAGACTAATGTGATCTATTAGAGGGTTTTTATATTGGTTAGAATTAAGATTATTTTTATTTTTCCAGTTAATGAGGACCATTTTCTTGGCAATGCATAGGGCCGTAAAAACAACGTGTTTATTTCTGCAGTGACCTCATCCAAGTTGCCAAGCAAGCATACTAAAGGGGAGGCTGGAATGTTACATTTCAGACACTTTGATAAGTCTTCACATATCTCACGCCAAAACTTCTGCACTGGTGGACAGAACCAAAGAGCGTGGATGTAATTGTCCGGTGTATTTGCTGTGCAGTGTGAGCAGTTGTTGGAAGGCGTATAGCCCATCTTGAACATCCTATGACCAGTATAGTGCACTCTGTGTAATATTTTGTATTGTATTAATTGCAAACTGGGATTTCTGATCCATTGAAAGGTTTTTAAGCATATCTGAGACCAAAGGTTTGGGTCTAAGCTTATCGATAAATCTGCTTCCCATTTTGCAATAGGAAGGGATATTGATTCATCTATTTTAGAAAGTGTTCTGTATATTTTAGACAATAATTTGGGGGGTTTTAGACTAAAAAATAAATAAATTGTACCACACTTGGTGGTGTTTGTAATTCAGCTTCACTGGGATTAAATGTATTTTTTACTATGGGTTTAATTTGTTGATATTCCAAAAATTGTTTCTTGTTGATCCCATATTGTGTCTGTCAAACGAAATAAAGTCTGTTCCTTCCAATATATGTTCCAAGTATTTAATTCCTTTGCAACTCCAATCTGGAAAGTTTATCATATTATTGTTTTGTAATATGTCCGGATTGTTCCAGATAGGTGTACGTTTGCATGGGATTAATGAAGACTCTGTCATTTTTAGAAACTCCCACCATGCTGTCAGAGAAGAGCTGATGTTGATGCTTTTAAAGCATTCATGTCGTTGGATGTTTGAGCTGATAAATGGTAGGTCTGAAATTTCTTTTTTTTTTTTTTTTGGCCTGTCCCATTTGGCTCTTTTACCATCAGAATTGTTGTCTAAAGGCAAAGAAAGATGCCCAACGGATTTACTTTACCAAATTGACCATCCCAGCCTTGCCGTAATGGTCCATTTGATTCACCTTTTATTGTTTATTTTATTTTCACTTACTGAATACGGGACAGACTTGACTGGGGGAAAGAAGGGGAGAAAGAAAGAGGGAAAGAGAAACAGCTTAGAAGAGGGACGGGGGAGAAGGGCAAAAGACAAAAACCAACAGAACGGGCAGAGAAAAAAAATGCATATATCGATCACCTGCTGAGAAAGAAAAAAGAAAGCAAGCAGAAGAGAACAAGAGTAATAGAATAAACAACATCACAATGATATATGGGAATATGACAGTAAATACTAAATGTTAAACATTATTGTGCAGCACATAAGATCAACAGAACACAGTGTGCTTTGAGGTAGGAGCCAAAAAGGGTGTAGTTTGTGGGTGTGATCACCCGTGTGTACACCTGTGAGCATGGACGCGCTTGTTTTTTGTTTTTTAAAAGGTTCCTTCATGTAATAATCTGCTAGAGGGTGTGGGGGGGGCCACAGCCCCGTCCTCCAGGGCGTGAAGCAGGTGTGGAGGAGATCAAAACTCCAGACATCCAGAGGCCCCCAGAACACAAGAGACCAAGGAAGACCAACAGAGGGGCAGCCGCGCCACTGTCCCGGAAAGAGCTGAGGAGAGTCCCAGATGGGGGCTCACTCAGCAGCCGCGGAGCAGAAGCCAGGGGGAGTTGCAGTGACGTGCCCGTGAGCTCCGCCGGCAGCCAGCTGCGCCTGAGTGACCGAGCCCCAGGCCGAGAGGCCGGGGGCACCCCACCTCCGAAGTGGCCCGAGCGAGCCCCAGGCTCCAGGCCCCGATAAGCGGCCGCCAAGGAGTGAGCCGGTGTGTACCCGGACGCCCATCCCCGGACACAAAGAACCACCAACGCACCGATGTCTGAGGGGGTCCACCACTGGCAGGGGAAGTGGTGGTAGGGGGAGATAGGCCTCCAAACCTTGGAGGGCCTGAGATGTCCCCAGAGAGGTGGCGCCTGACACCCAACCTGACATATAGACACAGACATACAGGCACACACAGATACAAACATCCATTCCCACCCTCATGCTCTCATATGCACTTACTCCACACTCAACCAACGTGGAGACAGACATAAAGAGACGTTGTACACACGATCACACTCCCCAAGCGTACTCTACAAACCGGGTCTAGGTGCCCCCGCCCCTGGAGGGGGGAACTGCACCCAGACCCAGGTGGTGTTTCCCTTTTCCCTGCGGTGGGGAGAGGCAGACCGCCCCAACTCTGCAGCAGCAGGAAGGCTCCACACTCCAGACCGCAGTCGGACGGCCAACTCCTCCTCCTAGTCCTAGCCCCCCTGCTCCAGCAGGTCGCAGAGAATGGGGGTGAGAGAAGACTCCAAACCTCCCTCCACCCGCTCATTGTAGTGTTGATGCATGTGTGTTCTAAGGTGCAATTAAAACCCAGGAGGGCATGGAGCTACCTGCCAGAGAGCAGCAGGTAAGCGCATGGTCCCTCCTGCTAGCCCTCAATGTCTACGTGTATTTAAAGGTCTGAAATTTCTAGGTTATTACATAGTGCCTGTTCTACATCTATCCAAGGTTCATCTAAGAGGGTGTGTTTAAACCATCTAGAGATGAACTGAAGCCTGTTGGCTAAAAAATAGTGATTAAAGTTAGGCAGATCTAATACTCCTTATCCTTGGTCTTTTGTAGTGTTTTTAAGCTGATACGTGGGGGTTTATCTTTCCAAAGGAATTTAGAAATATACGAGTCTAGAGATCTGAACCAATCTTGTTATGGCTTTTTTGGGATCATTGAAAATAAATAGTTTATTTTTGGCAAGACCATCATTTTTACAGCGGCAACCCTTCCCATGAGTGATGTGGGTAGATATTTCCACCTAGCTAGATCGCCTTCTACCTTCTTTAAAAGTGGGATGTGGTTTAATTTAGTTAATTCTGAAAGCTTAGGAGAGACATTAATACCTAAATATTTAATATTTCCAGATTGCAGTGGGGAAGGAGAAGAATTATGGAAGGAGCAATTAATCGGAAGAACTGTAGATTTTGACCAGTTAATTGAATAATCTGAGACACTTGAGAAAGAATTTATCAATGCAATTACCCCATTGAGCAGCTTTATGGTTTCATGGACAAAAGAATTTCTGTGGCTGCAATATGACACGCTATATAACCAGGGGTGCACATAAGTGGTCCGCAGGTGCGCATTCGCTGTCAAAATAAAAAACGCACACAAGATAAGAAGTTGCAACGCGTGTTTGCGTACATAAGATTTTCTGGAGGAGGACAGACATTTGTTTAGAACTCTTAAAGATGTCGAAGAAGCAAGCTCCTTTAAGCAATTACTTTGGCGTTCCTCCACCGCCAAAGAAATGTCAGAAGGAGTCCAAACCACAAAAGAAACGCGTATTCTCGGAAAAGTGGTTGCAGGAGGTGAGCTGGCTTCAAACAAATGATGAACGCACAGAGATTTGGTGCAGAATGTGTCATGAAAATCCCACTCTAGCGGACAAAAACAGCTTTTTATATGGACGCAAACGCGCGTTGCAACTTCTTATCTGGTGTGTGTTTTTTATTTTGACAGCGAATGCGAACCACTTATGTGCACCCGTGTAAATAACATAATGTTCTGCCGGATGTGTTGTTGGTTTTCCCTCAAGAAATGCATTATTGCTCAGTCTGCAATATCTTTCCCAGAACAAACACCAATTGCAAATAACATACTAAAAATAAACCTGAAAATCAGTTTAAAACAGCGAACTATGTTGCAAAGAGTGAACTACCACTGGCACAATTTAGCAGTCTTTGCAAACTTCAAAAAGCAAATGGCCTAGATTTTGGTTCCACTTGTCTCTTACCCGTGACTTCAGGATCTGACGCAGACGGATTCATGTTCTACACAGTTCTTGCATGTTCATAGAAATTTCTGTTCAATTAGAACCAAGTATTTGAGTTGATGATTGAAATTTTAATACAATGTTGTAATTTGTGTTTCAATAATTTTTTAATTAATGTTTTGTTTCCGTTAAAATATTATACTTTAATGTGGTGAAACTGTGATATTTTCCTCACCTTCTGTGTTGAGCTCATTGTTTCCTCTGTAGTGACTCAGCTGAGTCCAGATGGCTGAAAATGTTACTCTGCTGCTCTGTCAGACTCTTCTCCTCCTGCTGATCAGCTGGGACACAAAACAGATCTTTGTTAGGCTCCACACTGCACTGAAGAGTCAAAGTGTCTCATATGTTCATCTGACAACACAAAGTACAAATTTCACTCTGATTGCTTGTAGAAATCTTGTGAGACGTGTTGTGCTGCAAAGTGAGGAAACTCTCTCACTCACTTATACTTCAGGAGGAACTTTGTGACATTGGCTCTAATATTCTAAGCAGCCCTTTACTATGACAGGGTCATAAAGTCATATTTTTCTACCAAATCACCAGGAGCTGCACATTAACCACCACAATATATTTTATTCTCTGTGCTTTCAAATATGAACACTGTTTACTTTCATCTCTGTTTCATTAGTTTTTGTTAACATCTTCCTGTGCATCACTTTACAGCAGCCACACTCATTAAAATGAGACTTTGTAGGAGTTCACTTCCTCTCACGTGTTCATCCACAGCAGCTGGACAAGAAAGTTTATTGTGACCCTGATACTGCAGCAGATCGCTCTCATCCATTTCCTGTTATCACTTCAAATAGAAACGAGGCTGTAGAGGTTTGGTGCAGGCAGAAAAACAGCTGCAGGGACAATGAAAAGACTTTTCTGCTGCAACTTCTCCCAGCATGCTGAGCTAATGATTAGTTGGTGTTTTTCTCCAAACACTCTCTCACTCTTCTCTCAACGTGTTCACAATAAACTGTGAACAGACACCGAGGAGAGCAGCAGAAGACCTCATTCAGGAGCTAAACTCAACATGAACTGAACTCACAGTAAAGTTAGCTCGGTGCTTACCTTTAGATGAGCCCACAGACCGAGAGAAACTCCGCGATGAAGCTGCAACTCTTTCCAAACACAGGAAACAGATCAGGGAGCAGAGACCCACGTGGTTCACGCTGATCTCAGCTACGATCCAGGAGACAAGGGTGGGCAGATCGATGCAGATATCGATCCCAACGGTGGTACTACTTTATTCTCTTTGAATGGAAAAACAGCTCTCTCTGAAAAAACCTCCTCTCGTGGAACATTCTTACTTTGCTCCGCCCCTTCTTCTTCTTCTTCATATCGTTTATTTGCGGTTGTCAAACAACAAAATGGTGAATTACCGCCACCAACTGGTGTGGAGTGTGAACTGGAACGTCGACCCTCAAATCCTCCCAAATAATTTACTCTCTTTGAATAACTGGAATAAGGCCTGATAACTTTCACTTCTTGAGTCCTTTTGCAGTAAATCAATAAGATCCAGTTTTGTTTTTATGTTACTGAGGTTTTGGATCAGTTACCTTCTCACAGTGTAATATAACATGTGCTATAATTTTCTCTTTTTTGAATGATTTGAATGGAGGTTATAATCCACCATCACTGAACTGAAATGAATCTCTAAGTAGGAAGTCATCAGTTCAGTTTTTGATCAATTTGAGTGTATTTTACTGTGCAGGCTGAGTTTGATTCGATGAGTTAGGGTTTCTTATTGGTTATATTAATGTCATTAAATAGTTTTTTATTAGTTTTTTTTAATTAATTCATGTATGTATTTCCTTTTATATATAGCACTAATTTACAGTGGGAGTTTCCAAGGTGTGTTATTGCAGGGTAAATGTTATTTAGAGCCTTTTAAAAGTATTCTAATAATATCTTATCTTTTAACAGGAGTGACTGATTTTAAAAATGTGACTCTTTATGTCTGTTTAATATTTCATTAGTCTCTGTTACTCTATTATTTCTCTCCATACTCAACCTTGTTTTTTCCTATAACAGTTATATATCAAATATTATAAATCTGACTTTGATAAATATTTAGATCTTCGCACATTTCAGGGTCCAAGTGTGGGTTGACTGAAGTGTTTGTTTTTATCCCCACAACATAATAAACATTTACTGTTATATGTACAGAACCAAAAATCAAAAATATGATATATGCATTACTGTCTTCAGCCTCTAGGGGTCATTGTTGTTCAGGAAGTGCATTCTCCTCTGACAAGCTGCTAAAAGCGCTTCTCTAACCAAAGACTGTAAACAGAAGATGCGAGAGTTCAGAAACAGTAAAACAGATTCACAGAAGCCACAGTGACATTAAACATACAGCACTGACAGTGATGACAGACAACATTACAGGTCAGTTGCAAAAACAATAACACTAATACAGAACACTGACTATAAATAATGACATTAGACCTCACTAAGATCAGGATAACTGGTGACCTTCAGGGCATCAATCCAGTATGCCTCTGATGACATGACATGAGCAGTGTTACAATTTATGAAACTGATGAAAGATTTTATTACAAAAAACTAAAGGAGTGTTTGTAAAATAGAATCTCTCGGGAAAATGAAGGTGTGGCAACACACAAATATATATTAGCAATTTGAGATGGACCGATCCGATATTAGGTATCGGTCCAATACTGACGTAAATTACTGGATCGGATATCGGAGAAAAATTTTAAAAAATGTAATCGAGCCATTAAATATCAAAAAAGCACCTCACAAAACTTGCGACATGGCGTAACTCGGCTCATAACCGTAGCACATTGCAGCAGTACGGGTCACGTGATAGAGCGGCTGTGTGTATTTGTAGCCTCGCTACCAATCCGGCATTTCATCTCCGAGGAAGTTTTCCCAGAGAGAAGTAAAGCAAGTGTGTAAGTTCATCTCTGAATATTTGTAAAGCATTCCAGCGTTAAGCTTAACAACCGATATATGGAGCGACTGCCTCTTCTCTCTCCTGCTGCTACTTCAATCGAAACTGATTAATGATCAGCTGATCGGCTTTTCTGTCACGAGTCCGTCTCTCTTGTTTGTTTATTGCTCACTTCGTGCCAGAAAGAGGAAACCAGCAGCTGAACAACTGCAGCACGTTTTAGCTTGATAAGCTGTTGTTAGAATCTATTTATTATTACTTTCTACTCCAGGATCTTTTTCTACGTAGCTGACGGCTGGTAACTGTGCAGGGGCTGATCTAGCAAAGTTTAGCCAGGGGGGCCGATAGGGCATTAACAGGGAAAAGGGGGCACAAAGACATACTTTTCTTTCTTATTCTCATTTAAAATGTCTAGCTTTTAATAAATAATTATCCGAATCTTACACCCAAAGTTTTAATCTGATGTAAAATGTATAGAAGTCCATTACTGTATATAGTAACTATTAAGTCCAATATACCCTAGTAAGCTGTAGTACTTTTTCCTTTGGGAAGATACCATTTGTTCAATCTGCAATTCTGTTGAAGAAAGATGTTGAATCTATTTAATTATTCTTGAAAACTTACTGGTTTTTGTGTTTGTTTGTTTGTTTTTCCACACTGCATCAAATTAAAGTTGATTACGTCAATTAAGCATCATGAGGTGGAGGGTGGGTGGTTCCCTATTTTTTTTTTTTTTTTTTTTTGCTGGGAGTTTTAGAACCCTATTAGTTAAGTTGCTTATTATTTCTGCTAAGTACTCTTTAAAATACCAGAATAGGGAGGATGGTGTAGGTTTAAGTTTATTAGATTGATCAGTATTGCTGAACTATGAAATATTTTGGGTGCAGTGCAGTTTTTTGCATACAGGTATAACAGAATAGCTTTAGTGTTTGTTTGTTTTTTTAACGTGAGTATGAACGTATACAAAAAGCAGCAAGATATTAAAAAACTGTTTTATTGATTAAAAAACACTATATCGGATTCATATCGGTATCGGCAGATATCCAAATTTATGATATCGGTATCGGACATAAAAAAGTGGTATCGTGCCATCTCTATTAGCAATTACATTTCAGCTCGCCTGGACTTTTGTAATAGTCTTTACTCTGGTGTTAGTCTGTCGTCAGTCAGCCGACTGCAGCTGGTCCAAAATGTTGCAGCAAGGTTACTAACGGGCACACGCAACCGAGACCACATATCTCCCATACTGGCATCCTTACACTGGCTGCCAGTCAGTTTTTGAATTCATTTTAAGATTTTATTATTTGTTTTTAAGGTGTTGCATAGGTCTGAACTCTCATACCTTTCAGATTATTTAAATTAGTACATTCCTGCAATATCACGGAGGTCTGTGGATCAGATGCTCTTGGCTGTCCACGGTCCACATTAAACACAGAGGAGACCAGGCCTTTGCTGTGACTGCTCCTTAAATTGTGGAACAAACTGTCCCTTCACATCAGGACCTCCTCAACATTAGACAGTTTTAAAACCCTTCTAAAAAAGGAATGAGTTTGTACTACTTTTGTCTTACTCAAATCGTATAGAAGTATTGTGTTGTATAGCTGGAGACAGCGTTAATACCGCTGTCTGCTTTGGTCGCAAAGCCATCATGGATCTCTGTGGAGATCCGGCTTTTTTTTTTAGAGTCAGTTAAAATCAAGGCACTCAAAAAGATCCTCTGGAAAAGAGTAATATTCTTGGAACAGAGTTTAATAAACAGAATTATATGGACAGTAAGAAATTACACACAGAATATAGCGAGACAGTTAGCAGAAAGCAAAGTGAAGCGAACCCCATGGTGAAGAGCCTTTAAGCACAAACATAACAAATTTGCAAAGGGATAACAAACAGTCGTTATAATTAATCACACATTGAAATATCAGACAAATCAACAATACAGCTCTTCCAATTAGCGGCTCGTTAATATTATGCTGAACACAGTCCAAAAGATTCAACAAGTCACATCAGTCTCTACTGTCTGTCTACTGTTTACTATAATAGCCAAGTGGCTAACAAAGGTAAACAGCAGTTTTCTCAATCCCTACTAATGAATGTTATCTTGTTTCAGGACAATACCAGGTAAGCAGATGTGCAGTTTTTTCTGGGATTTCACACAACCCAGAAAAAATAATTAATACATAATAGGCTTGGAGTGAAGATATGAATCATAATCAAGCAGCCCGCCCCCTCCCCTTTCGACAGGTTGTGTGTGAGACTTCAGCACAGCATCAAGCAGGCGCACCGAGGGCCCTGACACACGTTAACGCTGTCATCAAGATTGACACAATTGACACAATTACAATTTTTAACCCATCTGGAGCGCAGAATGCACGAACTTTGGACAAACTGTCCGAAATACATTGACAGAGACATTTCAGGGATTTCTGATTTCAGCGCTCCAGAACGGATTAATTGTGTAAAATTTTTAATCACGTAATCGTGATGTCAGCATTGACATTAAGTTTAACCCTCGAACCTCAAGAGGATCTTTCTTTCTCTTCAGATTCACTGTGATCCTGTGATGGGAGTGATTTCAGCCCTGAGTGATCACGCTGATGTTTGCACAGAGCAGACAATGAGGTGAATGTTTGGGCACATTGGTAACAGTGAAACAGTTTATTAGTAACGTGGGATTGTTTGTGTTCGGTGTATGAACTGAGATTCCTGAAGCTCTTGTCACACTGGTCACAGCTGTAGTTTCCTTCCATGTGTGTATGTTCATGAAGGTTACGATTGCCTGATTGTGAGAAGCTTTTGTCACAGTGTCTGCACTTAAATGGTTTCTCTCCTGTGTGGACTTGTTTGTGTGTTTTAAGGTTGACTGCAGTGGTGAAGGATGACCCACACTGATCACAGAGGTGCTTTTTAACCCCACTGTGAATCAGTTCATGGCGTTTTAACTCACTTGATGTGGTGAAACTTTTCCCACATTCTTTACAGTATTTCAGTTTGTCTCCAGTGTGTCTACGTCGATGTACTTTTAAGGTGTATTGGTGACTGAAAGCTTTCCCACAAAGGTCACAACAAAACCCTTTCCCACCACCACATTGATGACAGGGTTGAGAACTGGATCCATTTGTGTCGCTCTGCTTCTAAACAAAGACACAAAGACAGTGTAAGTCAGTCCTTCAACATTTTTTTCCTGAACGTCGCCTGAAATAAAGAGCATCTCTGCAGACATCCAATTTTTTTTTTTTTTTTTTTTGTGTCCCGTTTGGATCTTTAGCCATCAGAATTATTGTCTTAAGGCCAAGAAAGATGTCAAGCGGATTTATTTTACCAAGTGGATCATCATGGCCTTGCCATATTGGTCCATTTGATTGACCTTTATTATAATTATGAATTTATTTTATTTTCAGTTGCTACAAACGGGACGGACATGACTGGGGGATAGGACAGGGAGAAAGAATGAAAGAAAGAGAGGGAGAGAAAGAAAACCAAAGGGGAGAAGAGACGGTGAGAAGGGGGGGGAGAAAGAAAAAGAAAAAAAACAAAAAAAACAAACAAAACACCTGGGTCACCTGTATGGAGAAAAAAAGACAGAAGAGAAAGCAAACAAAGCAGACGTCCAATTACATTTTACTGTATCAGTTAACACACTCAGTTTACTGGGCTGCAATAACTACAATACTACCACCATAATACTACAGTAATACTAAAATCATAACTGACATGAAAATCTGAATAATCACTCAGAGCTGCTTTTCCATGCAGTAGAATTGCTAACATGCTAACACAGTTTAATGAGCAGAGTTGCTCCAAACAGTCAGGCTAAAATGACAAGATAACAATATAAATACATACCTCACAGTAACTGCACTTGTAGAGTCTCTTTCTGGTGTGGATCTGTTGGTGTCGTCTCAGGTCATGTGGAGATTTAAAAGTCTTCTCACACAGGTCACATTTATAAGGTCTCTCCTCATTGTGGGTAAACATGTGTTGTTGTAACTTTGCATGTGTTGTAAACTGTTTGCCACACTGATCACAGCAGTACACATCTTGTCTGGTGTGAATGCGTAGGTGTGTATTTCGATTCCGTATATGGCTGAAAGTTTTGCCACAGATGTCACAGCTGTATGCCTTAATTCCAGAGTGGGTAACTAGATGACTCTGTAAGCTGCTACTGTGAGTAAAAGCTCTGCCACACTGATCACAGCTGTACGCTTTAACTCCACTGTGGATGAGTTGGTGTGTTTTTAGGTAACCCTTCAAGGAAAAAGACTTTCCACACAAGTCACAGCTGAACGGTCTCTCTCCAGTGTGGATGACCTGATGCTGTTTTAGTGAAGCCTTCCTAGTAAAATCCTTCCCACACTCGTCACAGGTGTATGTTTTCTCTCTCTTTCTTGGTTGAGGTTTGTCGGCCTCCTGAGAGCGCTGACTTCTCGCTCCATGTTGGTCCTGCAGTGACAGAGATACAAACAGAGGCAGTGAGTGAAATGCAGTCGTGGAACAAACTCAAACCTTCAAACTCCCTCCATTAACACTAGTTTTAAACCTGAAGGTGGAGTGTGGCACCAAACACCTTAAAGGTCTCTTATCCCCACCTGCTGGTAGTTCTAACACATTACATCCAACCTGCTGTTAAAAATAATTCATGACTGTTCAAACCAATGACTGTAGAAAACGTTGTCTCTATCACTCACTAGTGTCTGGCTAGATCATAAACCCCGCCTCCTCTATGTTAGCAGAGAGGGGTCAGACAAAAAATAAATAAATAAATAAATCTGCTCAGATAATTTTTCAATCATTGACTATAGATTAAAATAGTAAAGCCCAATATTTATGCATGAAACCAGCTACAGCTGTTTGGTAGCTTACGTTAAAATAAAGTTTGTTTCAAATATTCTGGTTAAAAGAAACAGTCTGGATAATTCTTAATAAGTTATTGTTCACAGTTACATGGACATTACTCTGTACAGCTTACATGCTCTGAGAGAAATAATTTGAAGCTTTAATATTTCTTGTCCAATACCCAGGCAACCGCTGAAACACCAGTTATAATGCCTGCGTATGTTGGTGACCACAATGCAGCTGCAGACTGAACAAGGACTGAAACCTGCTCCATCTCATTTTTATCAATTTACATAGCACCTACAACTCAAAGGTAAACATATTGCAAAATCTGTTAGTATATAAGGCTTTGTCCTTATCTAATAAACAGCTCATATGTCAGCTGTCAGCAGAGCTGTAGAAAGGAAAATATGTAAGAGAAGAACTTCAGATCCCGAGTGTGTGAGGACAGAGAGGATCAGCTTTATTTCAGATTTGAGGGATAAACTTTATTTTTCAGTTTGTGATGGTTCTGCTGTCTTTGTGATTCCAGGAGCTGCCCTCAGATTCAGACCTCAGCACCACCCAGTGACAGCAGACAGATCATCCAACATGTTCACATCTTAACTGCAAAATTAATTGATGAAAACAGTACAAAAGTTAAAGTACCACATGATGTGCTGTCAGTGAAAGCTGCAGCTCTTTTATTGATACAAGTAGTGCTGTCAATAGATTAAAAATAATAACCTCATAAATAATCTAATAAATCGCTCAATTTTCTGTATTTAATCGCAATCATTGATCAATAAGCCAGAATGCAATTACACTTTTTGAACTTTATATTTAAGCATGTAACAGACATTCATGCAATATAATGAAATAAATAAAGAATATTTGCGTCAATCTTTTAACACAGGTTCTCTCCTGTGAAATACAACTTTTTAAAAAGCCTATTTACTAATATGTAAGTATACATTAATATATAATATATATGAGTGCTGTCAAACAATTAAAATGTTTAATCATATTCATCACAGGGTTACTGTGGATTCATTTATTCTTTATGTTTCCTTTTATATATTTCCATAAATTTCTAATTTCTTCAGGCTGGAGAAACTGATCAGGAGGGCTAGCTCTGTGGTCGGCATGAAGCTGGACACTCTGGTGACAGTGGCAGAGAAAAGGACACTAAAGAAACTGCTGGACATTATGGACAATACCAGACATCCTCTGCACACGGCCATTAACAACCAGAAGAGTCTGTTCAGTGACAGGTTGCTTCTCCCAAAGACAAGAACTAACAGACTTAAAAACTCCTTTGTCCCACACGCCATCAAACTGTTTAACTCCTCCCTGGAGGGGAGAGGGAGGGGAAACAGGAGGACAAAGGAGGGGGGAACAACTAAGCTGTAGTGCCTCTTCACCTCACGGTGCAATACCTTTTGTGCAATACTTTTGTAAATAGTCAACGGTGCAATAGACTCAATACTTGAAATGTGCAATTCACTTGTATTTTTATTCCTATTTATTCTATTTATCCCCTTCGTATATTTTATTTATATTGTCTCTGTATTTATATATGTGTGTGTGTATTATTTATATATATATATATATATATATATATATATATATATATATATATATATATATATATATATATATATATATATATATAAATAATATTCTGTAACTCTGTAACTTCTGTCGGTGCTGTGCTTTTTTTGGAAATCGAATTTCCCAGAGGAACCCACCCGAGGGATTAATAAAGTTCTATCTAATCTAATCTAATCAATGATAACAAACTCAAATTAACAGTTACTATTTTGGTTTAATGAAGTAAAATATCTGTTTGTAACCTGAGGGTTTTTACTTTTACTCCTTACATTTAAAAAACAGATGTGTTACTTTTGGTCTGAGGAATTTAAGGAGAGTTATTTCATCACTGCAGGCATCAAACATCAAACCAATGTGAACCTAAAAAGTAACACATGAAAGGCAATCCGGATCATGTACTAATCACCAGGGTGTGAAATATAAAAAGTACGGTGGCCCTGAGAGGCCAAACGGACTGCAACTTCAGAAAAAACTTGCAAAAAGAAAAACGCTGCAAAAGCACACAAAGCACAACGGAAAAAGGAAAAAAGACAACGGAAATGTTTCTGGGGAGACAATAACCGGACGGACCAGTTGCACGAACCAAAACATGCTAACAAGTGCACTGGGACTGGGAGACACTTCAAAGAAGTGGAAGCGGTGCGGCCAAAGAGTAAACTTTCAAAAGTAAGTTCTGAATATTATGTCACTTATTTATGTGCAAATGTTTAATAATGAGGAACATTAAAACATTACTGTTGGCCACATGCCGGCAAAGTTATGTGACATTAGCGATGTTTGTACTTTCAGCATTTACTTTGTTTTAAAGCCTTTACTTTATACGCCGTTAGATAGTCGACCTTAATCTTACAGAGATTGTGATGATTTTATGGATAATTAAAGTCAGTCATATATACACAAACTCAACAAGCTGAAAGTCAGTGATGCTGCTCGGTTTGCAGTCCTGAATATCACGGCACAAGCAGGATTCACTGCACTGTTAATGTTAGCTATGTTATATTGCTGCCTCTGTTCGGTGGTGTCGAGCCAAACGGACTTTAACGTGTGTTTGAACGAGCTGACGGTTCACTCGTTAAGCTGAAAAAAAAGATGCTTTAATCACAGGAGTCACACATGTGTCCACTGCACCATCTGGGAACTCTTCTTGTTTAACACTCGTAATAACACAAACACTAAATCCTCCTGTTTGTAGCAGTGTGTACACCTGAGACTGTCACCTGTCTGTCTGTCCTGCACTCTCTCTTTCTTTCTCTCTGATTGTGGAATAAAAGTATGAACATGTGTTTATAAGTTACACTTGTGTTTGAAACTTGCAGCTTATCACACATTTGATTTCCATGTGTGACGACTGCAAGTGTCCAGAGTGAGGACAGACTGAGGGACACGCTGCTGCACATCATCTGTGAGGCTTTGCACCCCTGATGATCCACCAGGACAAACTCAGCAGTGTGTGAGGAAGAGGAGGAGGAAGAGCCAGCAGCAGCTGACAGATGGAGAGAATAGACAGACTGTTCCCTGTTTGTGAAGGACTGCTAGGAAAGTTTAACATAACTAACTGTCTGTCCTGAATCGGTCTTATTAGGTAATGTTCAAATAATTTAATCATTCCAGTGTTTTCAGTGTGGGAGAAAGTACTCAGGGCCTTCAAGTTACACACTATGAAAGGCAGCAACAAGTTTAATGTTCAGAAACCTAAAGTATGTATCAGCAGCAGAATGGAGCTAAAAATAAATGTTTGTTCCAGTTCTATGAAGCTTTGAGTATTTTGGATTAGTAGCACTGCTGTGTTTGTTGCATCATATTGCTGTAATTGTTTATATGCTTTATATATTCTGAGCTAAGTTGATCTATAGTGTTACATCATATTCTATAAGGATGTTATGTGTTTGTATACTTTCTGCCCAGTTTGACCCATTTAGCAGAAGTCAGCCTGTTTAAGGCTCTGATATCTATTCTGTATGACTTAAAGCAGTTATGACATGGTCTGATTTTCTCACCCAATAAAGGAATATTTAATATATCAGTCTACTCTTCATTCTATCAGACACAGTTTTCACAGCTCGTACATTTGCTTTTTACACATATATGTAAGCATTGAGCCAAATTTAGTAATGCCAACATATTAAAAGAACAATATTTGTCTCTTATATATAATACATCTATATATATATATATATATATACATATACACTGTCACAGATACTTGTCTTTAAGTGAAGATTTAAGGTGATAGGAAATATAAATAAATGCAACTTGAATCTTTACTGAAGCTCAGTGTTTGGCACAGAGTTCATGTTCACTGCTGTAATAACTAATAATGATTAATATAATATTGGCCATATTATATTTACATTACCAAATTGAGATGACTTTAGTCTCATGAACAACATTAGCTAATTGTTATTTACTAGCTAATCTTAAATGACTGTTCATGTTCAATCATGTTTTACAGTCCTGTGGTCTCAGCCTCAGATACTTATTAAATCACACAGAGCTCATGTAGAAACAAATGTGCAAAATATGTTCTCCTTCATTTCTGTCAAACAAAGCTGTATGAAACGTTTCCAGCTGTTAGTATCATGGTTGCTAGGCAACCTGGGCAGCGCGACGGAGGCTAGCCCGTCCCATTTCACAAGCCTACAAGCCTCGCACTTCCGGCCTCAGCGGTCTTTGAGTACGCGGCCCTTGAGGACCGTTGAGGCTGTGTACTTTAAAGCTGCAGAACCTGAATTGGGAAACAGACCCTGAATTGGGAAACAGCCATACATACATGTTTTGGTTCGTGCAACTGCTCCGTCCGGTTATTGTCTCCCCAGAAACATTTCCGTTGTCTTTTTTCCTATTTTCGTTGTGCTTTGTGTGCTTTTGCAGCGTTTTTCTTTTTGCAAGTGTTTTCTGAAGTTGCAGTCCGTTTGGCCTCTCAGGGCCACCGTAAAAAAGAGATGAAAGGGGGAAACTATGAGTTAAGTGTTTTTCTTCTTTTTGTTTTTGCACAACAACTGAACGACTGCAGGTGCTCATAGGTTGCAGTAACAATACTTCAGCATCTAGCTATCCATGCAGAAGATGAGCGAGCATAACTGGAGTAATATTTTTAAGTGGCAGGTAATTTCAAATGCAGCATTTCTATCAGCTCAACAAACATCAGCAAACAAACAAACTGTTTGTGTGCAGTTTTGTCTCACAGTGTGTTGCTCGCTAAAGGTCCAGCTGCTGTACATCACAGGGAGAAAAAGAAAGAGCTAACTTCACTCAAGAGATGGAGAAAGATAAGACACACAGGACAGGAAAGGAAGAAGAGAGGTTAGATTTAAAGGGAAGGACTGCTCAGTGGGATTTGATCAACTCAATGTTAATTCAGTTGTACATTGTTGTACATTTGTACACAGTGGATTAAATAAACTGGAAATGTAAAGCTTACATGTAAGTCCTCGTGTGTTGAAATCAGATATTGGGTCTGTACATGTGACATTGTGTTTTTTCAGGTTTTGAAAGATGCTGCAAAACAATCTGAGACAAACTATTTATTAAAGTGATTGTATATATAATAATATACAACACAGTCATATAACAGGTTGGGAGGATGAGAGTTTTAGACGTGACTGATTATTTGGTGAAACTGTGATATTTTCCTCACCTTCTGTGTTGAGCTCATTGTTTCCTCTGTAGTGACTCAGCTGAGTCCAGATGGCTGAAAATGTTCCTCTGCTGCTCCGTCAGACTCTTCTCCTCCTGCTGATCAGCTGGGACACAAAACAGATCTTTGTTAGGCTCCACACTGCACTGAAGAGTCAAAGTGTCTCATATGTTCATCTGACAACACAAAGTACAAATTTCACTCTGATTGCTTGTAGAAATCTGGTGAGACGTGTTGTGCTGCAAAGTGAGGAAACTCTCTCACTCACTTATACTTCAGGAGGAACTTTGTGACATTGGCTCTAATATTCTAAGCAGCCCTTTACTATGACAGGGCCAGAAAGTCCTATTTGAAGGTTTGGGAGAAGGACCATGTTAAAGGTGGATTGGGGTTTATACACTTTGTTATGATACAGGTAAGGCTGTAAGAGCCTGAGAAGGTGTCCTGAATAAACCTCTAAAACCAGTTTTCAGCTAACAACTCTGCTTCAGTCTGGAAAACAGACGTCAAGGCGACAGGTCTGTAGTCATTCAGTCCTGTGATGGTGGGTTTCTTGGGAACAGGGATGATGGTGGAGCATTTGAAGCAGGATGGAACTTCACACAGCTCCAGGGATCTGTTGAAGATGCGAGTAAAGATGGGAGCCAGCTGTTCAGCACAGGTTTTGAGGCAGGAGGGTGAGAAACCGTCTGGTCCGGGGGCTTTCCTGCGCTTCTGTTTCTGAAATATGTCTGTGAAGGTTCTCAGTCATCCAGGTCATCGTAGTCAAAGGAGCTTGCAAAGAAAAGCGTCTGGACTTCTTTAAGTTACTTGCAGACGTTTCACCTCTCATCCGAGAAGCTTCTTCCGTTCTAAGGTCAAATGGCGGGGAGTCCCAGATTTAAACCTAGTGGGAGTTTCCCCCCAAAGAGGGACAAAAGGACCCCCTGATGATCCTCTAATCGCCTGAGCCAAGGTGTGAAACTGGGTGTGGGTCCCAATCAGCCAGAGTTTCGGGTGTGCTCTTTGTGAAACGTGGCCCCACCTTATCATGTGATTTCCTGAGGTCAGATGGCCCAGGATGTGAGTGTGAGGGTTAAGGCGTCTGGGGATGGATCTCAAAACTGGATTATAGATGGCAGACAGCTGGTGTCCTAAACCCCCGCCTCTGTTCAAAGACTCAGCTGTCCATTTTAAGGACAAAGGTCACTCTTTCGAGGATGCCAATGTTCACATTTTGGACAGAGAGGACAGATGGTTTGAAGGAGGAGTGAAAGAAGCCATCTATGTCCACTGTGAGCGACCATCTTTGAACAGAGGCGGGGGTTTACGACACCAACTCTCTGCCATCTATAATCCAGTTTTGAGATCCCTCCCCAGACGCCTTAATGCCCACTAACATCCTGGGCCATCTGACCTCAGGAATTCGCATGATAAGGTGGGGCCAGGTTTCACAAAGAGCTCAACCGAAACCCTGGCTGATTGGGACCCACACCCAGTTTCACACCTTGGCTCAGGCAATTAGAGGATCATCAGGGGGTCCTTTTGTCCCTCTGTGGGGGGATACTCCCACTAGGTTTATATCTGGACCGCTTCACGAATTTGCGTGTCATCCTTGCGCAGGGGCCATGCTAATCTTCTCTGTATCGTATCCAATTTAGCGTACGCGCTTGCCGAAGCAAGCCGAAGCAAGTTTATATCTGGGACTCTCCGCCATTTGACCTTAGAACTGAAGAAGCTTCTCGGATGAGAGGTGAAACGTCTTCAAGCAACTTAAAGTCCAGACGCTTTTCTTTGCAAGTTCCTTTGACTGTTTCTGAAATAGTTGGCTCACGTCCTCAGAGAGTATTCTGAGTTTCAGGGAGAAGGAAAGGGGGGTGAGAAGTGTGACGGAGATCGTTGAAGAGGGTGGTGGTGGTCGTTGATATTTACATAATGACTGAAAAGAGCACCACTGAAGGAACAATAGGCTGGGAGGTCAGTTATTTAAGAATTAATATGCAAAATCAGTGGTTTCAGTGCTTTCCTTCCTGCTTTGACTGCAGCTGTGTTTGACACAGGAAGACATTTTTACATTCTTCACGATTATACTTTATTCTTTTTGGGGGAAGTGCAGCTTTAAACCTTCACATGATTCAAGTCAACCCAACAAATCAATCTGAACGATCACAAGTGGGACAAACTTCTGTAGATAAAATAAAACCCACATTCAATCCACAACATGATTAAAAACATGATTTCTCCAAATCACCAAGAGCTGCACATTAACCACCACAATATATTTTTATTCTCTGTGCTTTCAAATATGAACACTGTTTACTTTCATCTCTGTTTCATTAGTTTTTGTTAACATCTTCCTGTGCATCACTTTACAGCAGCCAGACTCATTAAAATGAGACTTTGTAGGAGTTCACTTCCTCTCATCTGTTCATCCACAGCAGCTGGACAATAAAGTTTATTGTGACCCTGATACTGCAGCAGATCGCTCTGATCCATTTCCTGTTATCACTTCAAATAGAAATGAGGCTGTAGAGGTTTGGTGCAGGCAGAAAAACAGCTGCAGGGACAATGAAAAGACTTTTCTGCTGCAACTTCTCCCAGCATGCTGAGCTAATGATTAGTTGGTGTTTTTCTCCAAACACTCTCTCACTCTTCTCTCAACGTGTTCACAATAAACTGTGAACAGACACCGAGGAGAGCAGCAGAAGACCTCATTCAGGAGCTAAACTCAACATGAACTGAACTCACAGTAAAGTTAGCTCGGTGCTTACCTTTAGATGAGCCCACAAACCGAGAGAAACTCCGCGATGAAGCTGCAACTCTTTCCAAACACAGGAAACAGATCAGGGAGCAGAGACCCACGTGGTTCACGCTGATCTCAGCTACGATCCAGGAGACAAGGGTGGGCAGATCGATGCAGATATCGATCCAAACGTTGGTACTACTTTAGTCTCTTTGAATGGAAAAGCAGCTCTCTGTGCAAAAACCTCCTCTCGTGGAACATTCTTACTTTGTTCCGCCCCTTCTTCTTCTTCTTCTTTTTCCTAGAAATTGTTTTTGCGGTTGTCAAACAACAAAATGGTGAATTACCGCCACCAGCTGGTGTGGAGTGTGAACTGGAACATCAACCAGCAACGATTTACTCTCTTTCAAAAAAACTGGAATAAGGCCTGATAACTTTCTCTTCTTGAGTCCTTTTGCAGTAAATCAATAAGATCCAGTTTTGTTTTTATGTTACTGAGGTTTTGGATCAGTTACCTTTTCACAGTGTAATATAACATGTTCTACAGTTTTCTCTTTTTTAAATGATTTGAATGGAGGTTATAATCCACCATCACTGAACTGAAATGAGTCTCTAAGTAGGAAGTCATCAGTTCAGTTTTTGATCAATTTGACTGTATTTTACTGTGCAGGCTGAGTTTGATTCGATGAGTTAGGGTTTCTTAGTGGTTATATTAATGTCATTAAATAGTTTTTTTTTTAATTAATTCATGTATGTATTTCCTTTTATATATAGCACTAATTTACAATGGGAGTTTCCAAGTTGTGTTATTGCAGGGTAAATGTTATTTAGAGCCTTTTAAAAGTATTCTAATAATATCTTATCTTTTAACAGGAGTGACTGATTTTAAAAATATGATTCTTTATGTCTGTGTAATATTTCATTAATCTCTGTTACTCTATTATTTCTCTCCATACTCAACCTTGTTTTCCCTATAAAACACAGTTATACATCACATATTATAAATCTGACTTTGATAAATATTTAGATCTTCGCACATTTCAGGGTCCAAGTGTGGGTTGACTGAAGTGTTTGTTTTTATCCCCACAACATCCTAAACATTTTACTGTTATATGTACAGAACCAAAAATCAAAAATATGATATATGCATTACTGTCTTCAGCCTCTAGGGGTCATTGTTGTTCAGGAAGTGCATTCTCCTCTGACAAGCTGCTAAAAGCGCTTCTCTAACCAAAGACTGTAAACAGAAGATGCGAGAGTTCAGAAACAGTAAAACAGATTCACAGAAGCCACAGTGATATTAAACATACAGCACTGACAGTGATGACAGACAACATTACAGGTCAGTTTTTGCAACTGACCTGTAATGCTGGTAAGGAGAGTTCGTCCGTTAGTCGAACCTCGGATACAGGAGGAACAATGCGGTTTTCGTCCTGGTCGCGGAACACTGGACCAGCTCTTTATCCTCTCCAGGATACTTGAGGGTGCATGGGAGTTTGCCCAACCAGTCTACATGTGTTTTGTGGACTTGGAGAAGGCATTCGACCGTGTCCCTCGGGGTGTCCTGTGGGAGGTGTTGCGGGAATATGGGGTGTCTGGCCCATTGCTACGGGCCATTCGATCCCTATACAACCGTTGCAAGAGCTTGGTTCGCATTGCCGGCAATAAGTCGGACTCGTTCCCGGTGGGTGATGGGCTCCGCCAGGGCTGCCCTTTGTCTCCGGTTCTGTTCATAATTTTTATGGACAGAATTTATAGGCGCAGCCAAGTGGCGGAGGGCTTTCGCTTTGGTGGCCTCAGAATCTCATCTCTGATTTTTGCAGATGATGTGGTTCTGTTGGCTTCATCAGGTGAGGGCCTCGCACTGGAACGGTTTGCAGCCGAGTGTGAAGCAGCGGGAATGAGGATCAGCACCTCCAAATCTGAGGCCATGGTTCTCAGCCGGAAAAGGGTGGAGTGCCCACTCCGGGTCGGGGATGAGTTCCTGCCCCAAGTGGAGGAGTTCAAGTATCTCGGGGTCTTGTTCGCGAGTGATGGGAGAAGGGAGCCGGAGATCGACAGACGGATTGGGGCTGCAGCTGCAGTAATGCGGACGCTGCACCGGTCCGTCGTGGTGAAGAGGGAGCTGAGTGTAAAAGCGAAGCTCTCAATTTACCGGTCGGTCTACGTCCCTACCCTCACCTATGGCCACGAGCTGTGGGTAGTGACTGAAAGAACGAGATCGCGGATACAAGCGGCAGAAATGAGCTTCCTCCGAAGGGTGGCTGGCCTCTCCCTTAGAGATAGGGTGAGAAGTTCGGCCATCCGGGAGGGGCTCAGAGTAGAGCAGCTGCTGCTCCACATCGAAAGGAGCCAGCTGAGGTGGTTCGGGCATCTGACAAGGATGCCCCCTGGGCGCCTCCTGGGTGAGGTGTTCCAGGCATGTCCCACCGGGAGGAGGCCCCGGGGCAGACCCAGGACACGCTGGAGAGATTATATCTCTCGGCTGGCCTGGGAACGCCTTGGTATTCCCCCGGATAAGCTGGAGGAGGTGGCTGGGGAGAGGGAGGTCTGGGCCTCTTTGCTTAGGCTGCTGTCCCTGCGACCAGGCCCCGGATAAAGCGGATGAAGATGGATGGATGGATGGATGGATGGATAAAGGAGTGTTTGTAAAATAGAATCTCTCGGGAAAATGAAGGTGTGGCAACACACAAATATATATTAGCAATTACATTTCAGCTCGCCTGGACTTTTGTAATAGTCTTTACTCTGGTGTTAGTCTGTCGTCAGTCAGCCGACTGCAGCTGATCCAAAATGTTGCAGCAAGGTTACTAACGGGCACACGCAACCGAGACCACATATCTCCCATACTGGCATCCTTACACTGGCTGCCAGTCAGTTTTTGAATTCATTTTAAGATTTTATTATTTGTTTTTAAGGTGTTGCATAGGTCTGAACCCTCATACCTTTCAGATTATTTAAATTGGTACATTCCTGCAATATCACGGAGGTCTGTGGATCAGATGCTCTTGGCTGTCCACGGTCCACATTAAACACAGAGGAGACCAGGCCTTTGCTGTGACTGCTCCTTAAATTGTGGAACAAACTGTCCATTCACATCAGGACCTCCTCAACATTGGACAGTTTTAAAACCCTTCTAAAAAATGAATGAGTTTGTACTACTTTGGTCTTACTCAAATCGTATAGAAGTATTGTGTTGTATAGCTGGAGACAGCGTTTATACCGCTGTCTGCTTTGGTCGCAAAGCCATCATGGATCTCTGTGGAGATCCGGCTTTTTTTAGAGTCAGTTAAAATCAAGGCACTCGAAAAGATCCTCTGGAAAAGAGTAATATTCTTGGAACAGAGTTTAATACACAGAATTATACGGACAGTAAGAAATTACACACAGAATATACACAATTTAACATGTTTATCTTACTCATCACCTGTTTAATTTTTCTCAGTACACTAGAAGAACATGTTCATTCACAGCTGCCTCATCACATTTTTACACCTGAACTCTGTGGAGCCTGATCTCAAGCTTTTTGAGTCTGACCCTGAAACCACAAGAAGATCTTTCTGTCTCTTCAGGTTCACTGTGATCCAGTGATGGGAGTGATTTCAGCCCTGAGTGATCACGCTGATGTTTGCACAGAGCAGACAATGAGGTGAATGTTTGGGCACATTGGTAACAGTGAAACAGTTTATTAGTAACGTGGGATCGTTTGTGTTCGGAGTATGAACTGAGATTCCTGAAGCTCTTGTCACACTGGTCACAGCCGTAGTTTCCTTCCGTGTGTACGTTCGTGCCTGTTACGATTACCTGATTGTAAGAAGCTTTTGTCACAGTGTCTGCACTTGTATGGTTTCTCTCCTGTGTGGACTCGTTTGTGTGTTTTAAGCTCCCATGCAGTAATGAAAGATGACCCACACTGATCACAGACATGCTTTTACACCCCACTGTGAATCAGTTCATGTTTTTTTAAGTGATGTGATGTGGTGAAGCTTCTCCCACATTCTTTACAGTATTTCAGTTTGTCTCCAGTGTGTCTACGTTGATGTACTTTTAAGGTGTATTGGTGACTGAAGGTTTTTCCACAAAGGTCACAACGAAAGTCTTTCCCACCACCACAGCGATGACAGGGTTGAGAACTGGATCCATCTGTGTCGCTCTGCTTCTAAACAAAGACACAAAGACAGTGTAAGTCAGTCCTTCAACACTTTTATCCTGAACGTCGCCTGAAATAAAGAGCAAATAAAAAACAAACAAAATCATAACTGAAATGAAAATCTGAATAATCACTCAGAGCTGCTTTTTCATGCAGTAGAATTGATGAAACATCAGAATCAGTGAGCTGCAAACTTTCAGCCCCGACCGTGTCCGTGCTATCAGGTGAGAAAGGTGACATCTCACTGATTCTGATCTGCGGGTCGGCGCTTTGTGTTTATGTCTTCGTGCAGAATCCGTGTACCTGCTCTCATTTACTGTTTGGTGGTTGTCGAAATTTTGTGATGTTTCACCTGAGATTCGGGTGTTTCGGGCAAAATAAAATTATATTTAAAAAATCGATTCAGGAGTTTAATGAATCGATGTCACGTTATCCAAGCCAGAATCGATTTTAATCGGTAAATCGATTATCAAAACCCACCCCTAGCTAACACAGTTTAATGAGCAGAGTTGTTCCAAACAGTCAGGCTAAAATGACAAGTTAAAAATATAAATACATACCTCACAGTAACTGCACTTGTAGAGTCTCTTTCTGGTGTGGATCTGTTGGTGTCGTCTTAGGTAATCTATAGATTTAAAAGTCTTCTCACACAGGTCACATTTATGAGGTTGTTCCTCAGTGTGGGTAAACATGTGTTGTTGTAAATGCTGGTTTCTTGTAAAATGTTTGCCACACTGATCACAGCAGTACACAACATGTCTGGTGTGAATGCGTAGGTGTGTATTTAGGTTCCCTCTCTGGCTGAAGGTTTTCCCACAGATGTCACAGCTGTATGCCTTAATTCCAGAGTGGGTAACTAGATGCTTCTGTAAGTAGCTACTGTGAGTAAAAGCTTTGCCACACTGATCACAGCTGTATGCTTTAACTCCACTGTGGATGAGTTGGTGCATCTTTAGAGTACTCTTCCTGGAAAAAGACTTTCCACACAAATCACAGCTGAACGGTTTCTCTCCAGTGTGGATGACCTGGTGACGTTTTAGATCATCCTTCCCAATAAAACCCATCCCACACTCGTCACAGGTGTGTTTTTTCTCTCCCTTTCTTCTGTGAGGTTTGTCGGCCTCCTGAGAGCGCTGACTTCTCGCTCCATGTTGGTCCTGCAGTGACAGAGATACAAACAGAGGCAGTGAGTGAAATGCAGTCGTGGAACAAACTCAACCTTCAAACTCCCTCCATTAACACTAGTTTTAAACCTGAAGGTGGAGTGTGGCACCAAACACCTTAAAGGTCTCTTATCCCCACCTGCTGGTAGTTCTAACACATTACATCCAACCTGCTGTTAAAAATAATTTATGACTGTTTAAACACTCTAAAATCATTTTTTCCTTATTTTCCTTACTTTTACTCCCCACATTTAAAAAAAGGACTTTCTACTCATTGTATTTTCAAAACAGACTTTTTACTTTTGATTTGAGGAATTTGAAGGGAGTTATTTCATCACTAAGGGCATCAAACCAATTTGAGCCTGAAAAGTAACACATGAAACATAACGACTTATGTTGTGATTTGGCGCTATATAAATAAAATTGAATTGAAAGACAATCCTGATCGTGTACTAATCATCAGGGTATGAAACATAAAAAGAGATGAAAGAGGCAAAACTGTGAGTCATAGTCAGGAGTTAAAGTGAGATGTTAGGGCTGCACAATCAATCGTTAGAAAATCGCAATCTCAATTCATACTTATGTGCGATCTCATTTACAAATGACAACGATTAAAAAAAAAAGGAGAAAAAAAAGATGACGATTGTACCGCATTTTGATCCGGGACATGAAAACAAGCGCTCACTCTTCCTGCTCAACAAATGACATGGGCGGAGCCTTATACCACGTGATACAGAAGCCAGCTTGCTGATAAAATTGGCAGGGGAAAAAACAACGGAGAGCATGTGAGAGATGAAGCTGTAAAGGCCAAGAAAGTGACAGGAGAAAATCCGTCCCGGTCAACCACCCAAACATCAATAACGGGAACCTTATACAGCGCCGTCGAACTCCCGCAGGCACAAAGAAATTACAGAGGCTTTCACTTATCACCTGGCTAAAGATATGGCTCCCATCAACACTGTGCAAAACGAGGGATTTAGGAAAATGATCAACACCCTAGACCAGGGGTCGGCAACCTGCGGCTCCGGAGCCGCATGTGGGTCTTTAGTCCTTACAGTGCGGCTCCGCGTGGTTTGGGAAATAAATTAGAAGTATTTAGCTGAAGTGTATTTTATTTATGTTAGTTCTTTTTTAACTTGTAGTTCTAAATTGGAAGATTATTGTGATATTGAAATATAAAAATAAAATTATATTCTATTTTTTTTTTTCGCTCAAAATAAGCGTCACACTAGCGGAAGCCGATATACCGCCCGAAATGCCGTGCAATTTATCGAGACTTTCAACCCCAGGTAGGCCAATTATGGATCTTCGGATCCACATTATGTCAGCAGCTGTTCTCCACCATGAACTATGTTAAAAACAAACGCCGCTCACGCCTCACAGATGACAGCTTACAGTCCTGTGTAAAGATGAAACTGACTTCGTACAACCCCGATCTGCAGACGCTGTGCGCAGAGGTTCAGGAGCAGAAGTCCCATTGTAAACATATCAGGGCAGACCCGACGATGTTTGTATGAAGATGCTTTTCAGCATCTCTTTATTGAGCACTTTTCACACACGGTTGCTGTACGCATACAGCCGGCTGTAGCTTTTCAGCTCATAGCCCAACACACACCAACACAACAGCATAGAGAGCACAGACGTTAAGGCGGCGAGGCGTGATTGCGAATCCCGCTCAGGTGCATCTGCCTCCCCTGCAGCAGCGCTGCAGACCACGCCTCGCCACACACATTAACCAGGTAAAATACATATTTAGGCAGAATTTTGCAAATATCTATTTTTCATCTTTTAGCAGCATAGTGCTTTTTTCCAGTTTTTTTTTTTAAAGTCAGGTCAAGGCTCCAAAAGCCCAAAGGCGATATAAGGGTGGCGGCTCACAGCAGTTTTTCTTTGCTACATGGATCATTTTAGTTCAGCTGGGTGTCTTTCCTTTTGTTATATTTCTTTAAGAGTTCAAAATGTGTTAATTACAGAAATAAAATGTAATTTTCTCTGTAGCACTTCATGGACTTCATAAGCAACACACCTTAGTTGTTCACACAAAGCATAAAGGTAAAAACAATATATACAGTGTTATCTTCATTTGAGATGTCAAAAAGTATTTGCGCCCCCATCGTTTTCTTTTGCGTGGAACCCGGGTCCAAATGGCTCTTTGGGTGTTAAAGGTTGCTGACCCCTACCCTAGACAAACGCTACACAGTGGCATCCCGCAACTATTTTTCAAATGTTGCACTACCTGCTGTGTACACGTAGTGTCGAGCAACGGTGGAGACGAAATTGTTCTTATGTTCAGTCTCAACTATTACGAAGTTGATGTGCAGTTAATAAGTGCAATAAATATTTATATTAGAAAAGAAAATCGTGACAGAATCGTGATCTCAATTCTAAGCAAAAAAATTGTGATTCTCATTTTATGCAACATCGTGCAGCCCTATGAGACGTTGTTCTTCTTTCTTTTTTGCACAGCACCTGAACAAACAGGTAATTTCAAATGCAGCGTTTCTATCAACAAACATCAGCAAACACACAAACTGTTTGTGTGCAGTTTGTCTCACAGTGTGTTGCTGGCTAAAGGTCCAGCTGCTGTACATCACAGGGAGAGAAAAGAAAGAGAGCTAACTTCACTCAGAGATGGAGAAAGATAAGACACACAGGACAGGAGAGGAAGAAGAGAGGTTAGATTTAAAGGGAAGGACTGCTCAGTGGGATTCGATCAACTGCAGATTAAAGCTTACATGTAAGTCCTCATGTGTGGAAATCAGACATTGGGTCTGTACTAGAGATGGCACGATACCACTTTTTTTATGTCTGATACTGATATGAATTCGATATAGTGTGTTTTAAATCAATAAAAGTGTTTTTTTAATATCTTGCTGCTTTTTGTATAAGTTCATGCTCAAGTAAAACAAACAAACAAAAAAAAATACACTGCACCCAAAATATTTCATAGTTCAGCAATATTGATCAATCTAATAAACTTAAACCTGCTCCATCCTCCCTATTCTGGTATTTTAAAGACTAAGCACCCTAACTAATAAAGTTCTACAACTCCCAGCAAAAACAAAACAAAACAAAAAAACAAAAAACAAAATGGGAACCACCCACCCTCCACCTTATGATACTTGCAAGGAAATCAATTATTTTTCAAGAACATTTAAATAGATTCAACATCTTCAACAGATTTGCAGACTGCACAGATGGTACCTTCCCAAAGGAAAAAGTGCTATAGCTTACTAGGGTATATTAGACTTAACAGTTACTATATACAGTAATGAACTTCTATACATTTTACATCAGATTAAAACTTTGGGTGTAAGCTTCGTATAATTATTTATTAAAAGCTAGACATTTTAAATGAGAATAAGAAAGAAAAATATGTCTTTGTGCCCCCTTTTCCCTGTTAATGCCCTATCGGCCCCCCTGGCTAAACTTTGCTAGATCCGCCCCTGCACAGTTACCAGCCATCAGTTACGTAGAAAAAGATCCTGGTGTGGAACGTAAATAAATTCTAACAACAGCTTATCAAGCTAAAACGTGCTGCAGTTGTTCAGCCGCTGGTTTCCTCTTTCTGGTGCGAAGTGGGCCAAAAACAAACAAGAGAGACGGACTCGCGACAGAAAAGCCGATCAGCTGATCATTAATCAGTTTCATGATTGAAGTAGCAGCAGGAGAGGGAGGGAGAGAGAAGAGGCAGTCGCTCCATATATCGGTTGTTAAGCTTAACGCTGGAATGCTTTACAAACATTCAGAGATGAACTTACACACTTGCTTTACTTCTCTCTGGGAAAACTTCCTCGGAGATGAAATGCCGGATTGGTAGCGAGGCTCCAAATGTTCAAACAGACTGCAGACAGGTCCCGCGCGCCACAACCACTCTATCACGTGATGCATACTGCTGCCACATGCTATGGTTATGAGCCGAGTTACGCCATGTCACAAGTTTTGTGAAGTGCTTTGTTGATATTTAATGGATCAGATTACATTTTTTATTTCTCTCCGATATCCGATCCAGTAATTTACGTCAGTATCAGACAGATACCGATACATAATATCGGATCGGTCCATCTCTAGTCTGTACATATGACATTATGTCTTTTTTTCAGATTATGAAACTTGCTGCAAAACAATCTGAGGCAGATTAACTGTGCCACCTCAGATGCAGCCTTTTTCATGCAGTAGAATTGCTAACATGCTAACACAGTTTAATGAGCAGAGTTGTTCCAAACAGTCAGGCTAAAATGACAAGATAAAAACATAAATACATACCTCACAGTAACTGCGCTTCGAGAGTCTCTTTCTGGTGTGGATCTGTTGGTGTTGTCTCAGGTAATGTGGAGATTTAAAAGTCTTCTCACACAGGTCACATTTATAAGGTCTCTCCTCAGTGTGGGTAAACATGTGGCGTTGTAACTGCGTGTTGGTTATAAACTGTTTGCCACACTGTTCACAGCAGTACACAACATGTCTGGTGTGAATGCGTAGGTGTTTATTTCGGTTCCCTAACTGGCTGAAGGTTTTCCCACAGATGTCACAGCTGTATGCCTTAATTCCAGAGTGGGTAACTAGATGAGCCTTTAAGTTGCAACTGTGAGTAAAAGCTCTTCCACACTGATCACAGCTGTACGCTTTAACTCCACTGTGGATGAGTTGGTGTCTTTTTAGAGTACTCTTCCAGGAAAAAGACTTTCCACACAAGTCACAGCTGAATGGTCTCTCTCCAGTGTGGATGACCTGATGATGTTTTAGTGACTCTTTCCCAATAAAATCCTTCCCACACTCGTCACAGGTGTGTTTTTTCTCTCCCTTTCTTCTGTGAGGTTTGTCGGCCTCCTGAGAGCGCTGACTTCTCACTCCATGTTGGTCCTGCAGTGACAGAGATACAAACAGAGGCAGTGAGTGAAATGCAGTCGTGGAACAAACTCAACCTTCAAACTCCCTCCATTAACACTAGTTTTAAACCTGAAGGTGGAGTGTGGCACCAAACACCTTAAAGGTCTCTTATCCCCACCTGCTGGTAGTAGAAACACATTACATCCAACCTGCTGTTAAAAATAATTTATGACTGTTCAAACACTCTAAAATCATTTTTTCCTTATTTTCCTTACTTTTACTCCCCACATTTAAAAAAAGGACTTTCTACTCATTATATTTTCAAAACAGACTTTTTACTTTCGGTTTGAGGAATTTGAGGGGAGTTATTTCATCACTAAGGGCATCAAACTGATTTGAGCCTGAAAAGTAAGACATGAAACACAATCCTGATCGTGTACTAATCACCAGGGTATGAAACATAAAAAGAGATGAAAGAGGCAAAACTGTGAGTCATAGTCAGGAGTTAAAGTGAGATGTTAGGGCTGCACAATTAATCGTTAGAAAATCGCGATCTCAATTCATACTTATGTGCGATCTCATTTACGAATGACAACAATTAAAAAAAAAAAAAAAAAAGATGACGATTGTACCGCATTTTGATCCGGGACATGAAAACAAGCGCTCACTCTTCCTGCTCAACAAATGACATGGGCGGAGCCTTATACCACGTGATACAGAAGCCAGCTTGCTGATAAAATTGGCAGGGGAAAAAACAACGGAGAGCATGTGAGAGATGAAGCTGTAAAGGCCAAGAAAGTGACAGGAGAAAATCCGTCCCGGTCAACCACCCAAACATCAATAACGGGAACCTTATACAGCGCTTCCCTATACCCGTCGAACTCCCGCAGGCACAAAGAAATTACGGAGGCTATCACTTATCACCTGACCAAAGATATGGCTCCCATCAACACTGTGCAAAACGAGGGATTTAGGAAAATGATCAACACCCTAGACCAGGGGTCGGCAACCTGCGGCAACACCCTAGACAAACGCTACACGGTGCCGTCCCGCAACCATTTTTCTATTGTTGCACTACCTGCTCTATACACGCAGCGTCGAGCAACGGTGGAGACAGAATTTCAAGCAGTACAACATTTTGCGGCAACAACAAAACGTGAGACATTTGTTGTTTTTATGTTTATTTATTGTTTTTATGTTCAGTCTCAACTGTTACGAAGTTGATGTGCAGTTAATAAGTGCAAGAAATATTTATACTGGAAAAGAAAATCGTGAGAGAATCGTGATCTCAATTCTAAGTCAAAAAAATCGTGATTCTCATTTTATGCAAAATCGTGCAGCCCTAGTACATCCACAGAGAGCAGCAGGTCAGCTGATCACAGCCTGTACTTGAAGAAAATCTACTGGAGCTCTCAACAGAAATTATTGTGAGCTGTGATTCTTTTCCCCACGCTGAGCCACTACAGCTGATTTTAGGGTTCCCACCTGCTCAATCCCACTTTAACCTCTTCCCTGCTCATGTTCCTGTTTAGAGGCAAAGTCACCCTCTACAATGTAGGCAACAGAAAATACACATATGTTTTATTTTCCTTCATTTTCTACTTAACTGATTCAAACAGAGAACCTTTATTAGAAATAAATAGTTTGTACTTCATCTACTAATCTTAGTTTATTATTACATTAATAAAGCACAAGGTTCAGTTAACTTTGGATAAAAACATGTGGTTAAAAAGTTCTTCAAGGAGCTACTTTTACTTTTTTACTCTGATTACATTTCAGAGCCTCTACTTTTTCACTGTTACTTAAGGAAAGAAGGTGAATGAATACTTTTACTGAAGTATTTTTTAACACTAATATCTGTACTTCTACTTAAGTATAGAGTAAATGTACTTTTGCCTCCTCTGATCATTTCTATAATATTATTTATATCAGTGATGGCCAAATGAAGCTTTCTGAAACACTGAAGCTTGTATTGAAAAAGGTTCATTACTCAAAGCTTTTCAACACAGTCCTCTTTGGTGACATCTGCTGGCCAAACATATGAAGAGCAGCTTGAATCTACAAATCAAACTGAAGAGCTTCATTATAATTGCCCACTCTACAGAGCTCAGCTGACAGCTTCTGTCTGATATCGGGCTGCTGTTGTGGTGCTTTGAATGTGTATTTTTGGGGATGATGAAAAAAATGTTTTGTCTGTTTGATTAATAAATATTTTTTATGAATAAACCTTCCTTATTTTAACATGTGCTGTGGTCTCTAAAAAACAACATAATATATAATAATATGCAACACAGTCATATAACAGGTTGGGAGGATGAGAGTTTTAGACGTGACTGATTATTTGGTGAAACTGTGATATTTTCCTCACCTCCTGTGTTGAGCTCATTGTTTCCTCTGTAGTGACTCAGCTGAGTCCAGATGGCTGAAAATGTTCCTCTGCTGCTCCGTCAGACTCTTCTCCTCCTGCTGATCAGCTGGGACACAAAACAGATCTTTGTTAGGCTCCACACTGCACTGAAGAGTCAAAGTGTCTCATATGTTCATCTGACAACACAAAGTACAAATTTCACTCTGATTGCTTGTAGAAATCTTGTGAGACGTGTTGTGCTGCAAAGTGAGGAAACTCTCTCACTCACTTATACTTCAGGAGGAACTTTGTGACATTGGCTCTAATATTCTAAGCAGCCCTTTACTATGACAGGGCCAGAAAGTCCTATTTGAAGGTTTGGGAGAAGGACCATGTTAAAGGTGGATTGGGGTTTATATACTTTGTTATGATACAGGTAAGGCTGTAAGAGCCTGAGAAGGTGTCCTGAATGAACCTCTAAAACCAGTTTTCAGCTAACGACTCTGCTTCAGTCTGGAAAACAGCAACTACAAGTTTAAAGACTCCATCAACAATTCACACCCAGCAACAGCCTGAACAGCTCCTCCTGTGGTTTCCACAAACAGGGACAGACCTGTTACTCCCCCACCCCACACTTTCAACTCCTTCAGCCCTCCAGTCCCACCACCTCCACCATTCCTAAAAGTTTGATTCTGTGCAGCCATTCCCCAACTCTCTGAACGGTACTGTCCTGATTCTTTGATGTTGGGCTGAGAACAAAAAAACATTACTCAGATCTTGTCCAGTCAACAACAATTATTTATTAAGCACATATGTGGGAGATGTACACGACACCACCCTCAGCGTAGTCCAGTAGATCTCAAAGAGGAAGCACTTCAATACACAGTTTTACATGTCAGGGTTCACGCCCCTTCATGCGTAAGCAGATAACATAACATGCGCGGCAGTTGTCTGCAACTCCTTTTATAGTATTGATGTTTGTTCCTCACTAACGGTTTCAGCACTCTCTCACCTCCATCTGTTTCCTGTTTCTCGTTGTGAGGCCCCATGATCGTATATGACACATCCTGAGTACATCCTGTTCTAATCTGCGCAGGCACGTATGCAGTTACAAGCAAAACACTACTTTAAATGTCTTCCAGTTTAAACCTTCTTAAACCTCTTGATTAATGTTGTTTTATTTAAAATTACAACATTTATATTTCCCACAGTACTCGTGGTCATTGATCAGTGGTTTCAGTGCTTTCCTTCCTGCTTTGACTGCAGCTGTGTTTGACACAGGAAGACATTATTACATTCTTCATGATTATACTTTATTCTTTTTGGGGGAAGTGCAGCTTTAAACCTTCACATGATTCAAGTCAAACCAACAAATCAATCTGAACGATCACAGGTGGGACAAACTTCTGTAGACAAAATGAAATAAAACCCAACATTGAATCCACAACATGATTAAAAACATGGTTCTCCCAAATCACCAAGAGCTGCAAATTAACCACCACAATATATTTTTATTCTCTGTGCTTTCAAATATGAACACTGTTTACTTTCATCTCTGTTTCATTAGTTTTTGTTAACATCTTCCTGTGCATCACAGCAAACACTCAACTTCTCCCAGCATGCTGAGCTAATGATTAGTTGGTGTTTTTCTCCAAACACTCTCTCACTCTTCTCTCAACGTGTTCACAATAAACTGTGAACAGACACCGAGGAGAGCAGCAGAAGACCTCATTCAGGAGCTAAACTCAACATGAACTGAACTCACAGTAAAGTTAGCTCGGTGCTTACCTTTAGATGAGCCCACAAACCGAGAGAAACTCCGCGATGAAGCTGCAACTCTTTCCAAACACAGGAAACAGATCAGGGAGCAGAGACCCACGTGGTTCACGCTGATCTCAGCTACGATCCAGGAGACAAGGGTGGGCAGATCGATGCAGATATCGATCCAAACGGCGGTACTACTTTATTCTCTTTGAATGAAAAAGCAGCTCTCTGTGCCAACACCTCCTCTCGTGGAACGTTCTTACTTTGCTCCGCCCCTTCTTCTTCTCCTTTATGGTTTATTGGCAGTTGTCAAACAACATAATGGTGCTTTACCACCATAAACTGGTGTGGAGTGTGAACTGGAACGTCGACCCTCAAATCCTCCCAAACAATTTTTTCTCCTATTCTCTGGTGGTGGTCAGAGGGCCCGGTGGCGCCAGTGTCCGGCAGCCTCGCCTCTGTCAGTGCGCCCCAGGGCAGCTGTGGCTACAATGTAGCTGCCATCGCCAGTGTGTGAATGTGTGAATGACTGAATGTAGTGTGAAGCGCTTTGGGGTCCTTAGAAAAGCGCTATACAAATGCAGGCCATTTACCATTTATTAAAAAGTAGAAAGTAAAAAGTTATTACAATATACATTATTATCATGTTCGTACAATATAAATATTATATTGCACGAACATGAAAAGTATATTGTTAGAACAATAAAATTTTCACATTATAACATGATATAGCTCTATTTTTCTTTTGCCTGGGTGGCAGCTCTACGCTTACGTACTCAGATGAGCTTGCCTCATCCTACAAGTTGTGCCTCCATCTCTTGTGTCCAGATCACACGCTGCACTGCCGTGCTGCTCCACCTTTTCTCTGTCATTTCTGTGTTTGTGCATGCGCAGTGTGAGAGGCTGCGTTGAGGGGCGACAGGATTTCAAACAGGTTTGATTATCATGTGACCATACGATTGATGATTGGGAGCTGGTCGTGAGGTGTTAACTGCTTTTCATTACCCCATGTATACGACACGATGCACACACGATTAAGGCAAAACACGGGCCGATCCCCAAAACGGTTGCGCAACTGACAAATCGGCTCAAAATGGGCCAAAAGTCGCACAGTGTATGGCCAGCTTTTGGAGGCTAGCTCCAAACAAACATCTGCAGCTTTGCAGTGTATACAGCAATATAATGACCAGACCTAATTCTTTTGAAAACCATACATCTTTCCACAGGTCTCCACTTCATCAGACATCACCTAGACACAGAGCTGGATGAGGCCAGCACAAACAGCAGCCTATTCGACGAAGATGATGGATCCATGGGGTCAGGAAAGCCAGAAGCAGGGCTGGAACGGTACCTTTCATGTCCATTCACTGGAGGCGTGGATCTATTGCATGGCGTTCCTCACATCAAGAAGCTGTCAATCAAAGTCAACACAGCTCTTCCTGCATCTGGAGCTTGTGAAGGACTTCTCAGTCATGCAGGACTCCTGTTCACTGCTAAACAGTCACAACTTCACAGAAAGAACCTTGAGAGCAAACTGCCGCTGAAGCTTAACCATCACCTCACTGAGTGAAGAAATGGCACATGTTTGCTAAATATGCAGAAATAGATGCACACCCATACAATTTATGGTAAACTGAGCTGGCTTGTATGTACATATGTTCAAGATGCCTCGTTCTGTTTTCTCTGAGGCTGCTGTGGCATTTGGAGCAAAATTAATATAAAGTTTACAGCATATCTTGTCACTGGAAATTGTTTGCACTGTTTATATATTTATATTATTTACTGTAGGTATTGGTGAAAAAAGCTTGTTTGAAAAATGTTGTGAAAATCTGGAAATTAGAATTGTTGTGCCTTATTTTGTTGATGTTTTTACACATATTCCTTTTGAAAATGGTAAAATTTGTATATTTATTTATTTTTGTTTGTCTGATAACATTTATTTAAAAAATAAATCGGACATTTCAAACAGTTACTCACTACTTGAGTAGTCTTTTCGCCAAGTACTTTTTTACTCTTACTTGAGTAACTTTGTTGACGACTACTTTTCACTTTTACTTCAGTAATAATATTTTAAAGTAATGCTACTCTTACTTGAGTACAATTTTTGGATACTCGACCCACCTCTGATTGTTCCTGGTTTCTGTTCTCTTCCTGCGGCTCACCTCACCTATTCTCATGTTACCATTTCTCAGTGTTGAGACTGCATCTGTGTCTGTCTTGTATTTCCTGTTTTACTTTGACAGTCTGTGTCTTGTGTCATGTCTTCAGCTCTGCTCCCCGCCTCGTCACATCTATTTAATTGAAGCTGTGTTCCCACCTGTTCTCCATCCTCTCATTTCTTTGTGTATATTTGCTGTGTGTTTGCTTCTACTCCATGTCGGATCGTGTGTTTGTCATCTCGGTGTTTCACTCTGCATTTCCTCCTTTGTGTTTGTCTCATGCTCCTTGTTCCTGGTTGTCAGGTTTTTGCTATGTTCTCCATGTTTCACTTGATCCTCTGTTTAGCTGTTTCCAGTTTAGGTTTTCCTTCAGTTCCCTGTTTGCTTCTTATTTTGTAGCGTCGTGTCCAGCCAATAATAAAGGCTCACTTTCTTTGTTTTTGTTAAATTCACCTTTCCACAGATTCTGCCTCACTGACTGTCACTATTTCTACATCTCTCCCATTCAAAAACACTCCATACACAGTTTATTTTATGTAATATTCAATATTAACCTGTAAATTTAGTCTTTTCAAGGAAGCATTTTTTTTTCTTTTTATGGCATAGAAGCTTTATTTATGTAGATTTTCTACTGCTAAGCAGAATAAGAAGAACAAACATGAACATTAAAGGCCTGGACAAACTTGAAACCAGTATTAGATAAAAACCTCAACAAGCAGACGACCCCCTATGAGCAAACACTTTGTGAAGGTGGGAAGAAAAAGCAGAGAGAAGAGTCTGTTTCCCAAATCCAAACTGGAAGCTGGTTCAACAGGAGAGAGGCCTGATATCTGAAAGCTCTGCTCTCATTCTAGTTTTCAAAACTAATAACCAAAAGTACGACTGCAGTCTGAGAGCGACGTGCTCTGTTGCGATCATACGGTACTACAGTACAAGGTCTTTAAGAAATGATGGGGCCTGATTATTCAGGACTTTATATTCAATTCTAGATTTAACATGGAGCCAGTGAAGAGAAGCTAACAAGGTAGAAAGATGATTTGTCTGCTGTCAGGACTCTAACTCCAGCATTTTGGATTAACTGGAAGCTTTTTAGAACAACGTGATCATAAAGGAATTACAAAAGTCGAGTCGAGTCAAGTATGTGTGAACAAAACAAGATAAACATGAACAAAATCTCACTTTAACGTGCACTTTTACTAATTCTGTACTATCTAGTTTTACATGAAACATCAACTTTATATTGACATTTTTACTTTACTCTTGAATTAGTATTTCATCTGTTATTGTTTTTTCCATGTAATTCTCAAAGCAGTAATAATATGTTGGGTTTAATGAGTATGGTTTACTTTAGATTTTTTTCATATATATTTTTGACCTTAAACTAAAAACATTTTCTATGACAGCTTTGAACGCTCACGTTGTTCCTGATAGATGGAAAACCTGCTTTAGATTTGTGTTTTGAAGTCATCTGACTAACACAGCCTAATCTGCACTACACAATGCCTTTGAATGGGTGTTTTCATGTATCAGACTCTTGTTCACACTCACAAATTTATGACAAAGTACAGAACAAAACACAGTTAAAGAGATGGAGGAACTTTCTTCTGTTTTACATTGGGATTAAAGTTTCAGCCATTTCAGTTATTTGATATCTAATATGTCAGTTTTATCTGAGGTAGACGTCTCTGGCTGGACACAGACTTTGATGCTCAGCGTTTACGGTACAGAGCAGCTTTTCCTGCACAAAATACAAAATACATCTCATGGCTATATTATGTTTGCTGCTTATGTTGATTATGAGGTTAATATCCAGCTGTTGCACTAAATGAAAAACACTTAAAATGAGCAGTGTTACAATTTATGAAACTGATGAAAGATTTTATTACTAAAACATGCAGGAGTGGTTTTTAACTTAAAGGAGCCATAATAAGTCATGATACATTCATACAATATGCATAAGAGGGCAGACCATGTTTCATTCATACATCCTTCTACCAGTAATCTAGTTCATCAGTTTGTAGCTTCACATAACAAAAGTAATTTTTGTTACAGGTTTTTCAATCACGTTTGTTTTTGTGTGAAGACGAACTACACGTACCAGACCTTTCTTATCTGCAAAGGTTGTTATGATTTTTCAGAATACCCAAGACCTTCGAGGTTTTTACATTGGGATCTAACCATGACAACATCTCCAGGCACAAAACAACTTTTTATCCATTTCTGTCATTCTTGTAGCAATGGTAAATATTCTCAAATCCACAGTTTCCTTAGAGGTCTGTAATGTACTGGATTTGTTCCCACCTTCTTTTCTGTCAAATAGTCCTGGAGGGAGAGCTGGTTTTCACTTCATGACAAGCAATAACTTTGTGATGTTGCATTAAACATGAGTCAGTATCTAAAAAGTAATCCCTTCAAGGTGCACGGCTCTGCTTGTCATGCAAGTGAGCACTACTACATACCGTTTTACAATACTACGCTGTACTGTTGGCTGGGTTTTCCTCCATACAGTTTACAGAATAAACATTTTGCTATGACCCTTTGCACAGCTGAAACTCCATTTGTTATCCAAAATCTGGGAAACATGCTCTTTGGCCAGTCCTCTTGAAGATCCTGTTTCATTTTTCTCTCAGTTTCAATGGAAACTTTTGAATCAGAATATTAATGTTAGCTGGCATGTTTAACTCCTCCAAACACTGCAGTTCCTTCATAGCATTGCAACACTATGTATAGATATAGACAATATAGATCTCCTTGTCATGGTTCTGGGTCATTTGACGCAGCGTTTTGAGTTTGTTGTTTATTTGGTGTCTATCATGTATTAAGCAAGCGATCCCCACCCTTTTTTGCACCATGGACCAGTTTAATATCAAAACATATTTTCCCAGACCAGCATTTAAGGTGTTGTAGATAAATACAAAAGAATAAAATGATATGACCAAGACAAAAACTGCGATATTTTGTAAATATAATAATAAACCTGAATTCACTATGTAATTGTGTAACTTTATTAGCAGCCTCCTCCTTAAATGCGCCAACAACATTGAGAGTAACATCCTCCTCTCTGCCCGTTAATGCTCTCTGGTCGCTATGGTAACATGTAAATATTTAAAAATTATTCATAACACACGGGAGAAGTCGCAGGGAAACCGAGTTAATGATTAAAAACTCTGAAAACCATACATTTCATACTTGAGCCTAAACTCTCGCGACCTGGTACAAAACAAATGACGGACCGCTGGTCTAAGCTCACATCCATCATGGACAACACCTCCCACCTCTGCATGAGACGGTACAAGCACTGAGCAGCTCGTTCAGCAGTACTTTTACACCCACAGTGTAGGAAGGAGCGTTACTGCAGGTCATTCTTACCAGCAGCTGTCAGACTCTAACCAGGGGTGCACATAACTTTTTTAGTGAGCTACTCAGGTGAGTCCCAGGACGGTTTTTAGTACGCATTGAAAACGATCTTTTTCAGATATGCTACAAGTTATCACTTGTAGCCAGTTACATTATAATGGCTGGCAGGTGGTCTTCATGCCTCCATGAAGACCACGTGGTATTATGAAACTTACCCAGTTTTACAAAGGGGATCCCATTTTCTTCACACAGCTTCTTCAGTGTAGCATTTTTTTTTTACAAATAAAACTGCATCAGCTTGACCACACAGCGATTAAACGTCTCACAGTAAGGATCCTTGTGATCAACTGAATTTAAGAAATCTCCCAGTTTGTGTGCTGTGCAGAGAATGTGCACAAGGGAGTCTCCAACTGTAGCAAGTTGCTGGAGTTTTGGCACAACGCCATTGAAGACACCCACGTTGATAGCAGCCTCGTTTGTGCACGCAGCGACCAACTTTGTTGTCCAGTCATCCAAGCCTGTGTCCTCAAGAAGTCTCACAAGTCCACCCCTATGCGGTGCGGTCAGCACCCAGTTCAATCAGTCCAAGATAGTCAGAGGTAAACTCTCCATTGCTGGACACAGACATAATGTAAATGATTTCCTGCTCGACGACCACAGATCCATCGGAAAGTATCCCCCAAAATTCGGCAGACTGCAATTTGGCTCCTAACTCCCCGCTGATGGTGTGATGCTCTGCACGATCCGTGCCCCCTTCACGTGAATGATATGCATGTCTGACATTTACTCTTAGCCGCTACAATAATAATATCCTCAGAATATAAATGTGGACATTTCTTCTCAGCTAGCTTGTTTATTAGCAATGTCTTGCACCACATTTCAGTACACTCGTTGTTAGATTCAAGCCACGGCACTTTGAGCCAAATTTTCGAAAGAAGTTTTTTCTTCGGCTCTGGCTCTGGTTGGTGTTTCTTAGGTGGTGGCGAAACACCAAAGAAGCTGTAGGAACACGTGTCAGGCACGCAAAGGCGCTTGGTAACATAAGTGTCACTACACATTTGTAATTTTTGTCGCACATGTGCACCTGAGTAGGAGTTAGGTGTATCCCTGTCTATAACACAGTTTAACATGTTTATCTTACTCATCATCTGTTTAATTTTTCTCAGTACACTAGAGGAACATGTTCATTCACAGCTGCCTCATCACATTTTTACATCTGAACTCTGTGGAGCCTGATCTCAAGGGTTTTAAGTCTGACCCTGAAACCAGTAGAGGATCTTTCTGTCTCTGCAGATTCACTGTGATGGGAGTGATTTCAGCCCTGAGTGATCACGCTGATGTTTGCACAGAGCAGATAATGAAGTGAATGTTTTGGCATATTGGTAACAGTGAAACAGTTTATTAGTAACGTGGGATCGTTTGTGTTCGGAGTATGAACTGAGATTCCTGAAGCTCTTGTCACACTGGTCACAGCTGTAGTTTCCTTCCACATGTGTACGTTCATGATAATTACGACTACATGAATGTGAGAAGCTTTTGTCACAGTGTCTGCACGTGTATGGTTTCTCTCCTGTGTGGACTCGTTTGTGTCTTTTAAGATCACCTGCAGAGGTGAAGGATGACCCACACTGATCACAGAGGTGCTTTTTAACCCCACTGTGAATCAGTTCATCTCGTTTTAACTCAGTTGGTGTGGTGAAGCTTCTCCCACATTCTTTGCAGTATTTAATTTTTTCTCCAGAGTGTTTACGTTGATGTCTTTTTAGGGTGTATTGGTGACTATACGTTTTTCCACAGAGGTCACAATGAAAGTCTTTCCCATCATCACGGCGATGACAGAGTTGAGAACTGGATCCATCTGTGTCGCTCTGCTTCTAAACAAAGACACAAAGACAGTGTAAGTCAGTCCTTCACTATTTTTATCCTGAACGTCGCCTGAAATAAAGAGCATCTCTGCAGACGTACAATTACATTTTACTGTTTCAGTTAACACACTCAGTTTACTGGGCTGCAATAACTACAATACTACCACCATAATACTACAGTAATACTTATTTCATGTTACAGTAACATCTGAGTTACACTAAAGTACTACTATGCTAATATTTGCAGGGTACCAACACAGTGCTAAACTACTAATGTAACACTGCAGTAATACTCATTTAATACTGCATTAATAACACTGTAACTGTGCAGTTATAACACTCAGCTGCCTGGGACACAAGAAAAACACTACTACCCCCATGACACTGCAATTATAATATTAAATGCGTATTTTAACACTAATGTCTAAAATTACTAAAGTTATAAATAAGCAATGATACTACTGGTACTACAATACCATTACGTAATGATACAACTTTGTTAACCCAGGGCTTGCAAAATCGCTAGCCCGACGTCCCAGCAATATCTTTCCCGGAACAAACACCAATTGCAAATAACATACTAAGAATAAACCTGAAAATCAGTTTAGAACAGCGTACTATGTTGCAAAGAGTGAACTACCACTGGCAAAATTTAGCAGTCTTTGCAAACTTCAAAAAGCAAATGGCATCGATCTTGGTTCCACTTGCCTCTTACCCGTGACTTCAGTGGAAATTTCAAATTCAGGATCTGACACAGACTGATTCGTGTTCTACACAGTTCTTACAAGTTCATAGAAATTTCTGTTCAATTAGAACCAAGTATTTGAGTTGATGATTGTAATTTTTATACAATGTTGTAAAACGTGCTTCAACAATCGATTAATGTTTTGTTTCCGTTACAATATTATACTTTAATGTATAATATTGTAACGGAAACAAAACAGGAAACAAAACATCAATCAAAAAATTGCTCTCTTTTTTATTTGGGCTACTTAAATTTATTTTGGGCTACCAAAAACTGAAGAGTCCCTGCCCAAAGGGCTACCAGGGATTTTGAAATTTTGCAAGCCCTGTAACCATGAGAGAAGATTACTGAATGTTTTGGTTTTGAGCTTATTTTCATTTGTGTTTTATTTTATTACATGTACTCCTGACAGAGGAATATGCCTCTGTAAACAAAAGGCCATTTATGGTGAAATAATAACAATATCATGATATACCAGGAAACTGCCTGAACATTAAATAACACCATCATATCAATTTTCAGCACTTTTAGTTTTTAATGATCGTGTAAACAAAAATCATAACTGACATGAAAATCTGAATAATCACTCAGAGCTGCTTTTCCATGCAGCAGAATTGCTAACATGCTAACACAGTTTAATGAGCAGAGTTGTTCCAAACAGTCAGGCTAAAATGACAAGATAACAATATAAATACATACCTCACAGTAACTGCACTTGTAGAGTCTCATTCTGGTGTGGATCTGTTGGTGCTGCCTAAGGTAACGTGGAGCTTTAAAAGTCTTCTCACACAGGTCACATTTATAAGGTCTCTCCTCAGAGTGGCTAAACATGTGTTGTCGTAACTGTGTGCCTGTTATAAACTGTTTATCACACTGATCACAGCAGTACACAACATGTCTGGTGTGAATGCGTAGGTGTTTATTTCGGCTCGCTATGTGGCGAAAAGTTTTTCCACAAATGTCACAGCTGTATGCCTTAATTCCAGAGTGGGTAACTAGATGCTTCTGTAAGCTGCTACTTTGAGTAAAAGCTCTTCCACACTGATCACAGCTGTACGCTTTAACTCCACTGTGGATGACTTGGTGTATTTTTAGGGAACGCTCCCTGGAAAAAGACTTTCCGCACAAGCCACAGCTGAACGGTCTCTCTCCAGTGTGGATGACCTGATGCTGTTTTAGTTCATACTTCCAAGTAAAATCCTTCCCACACTCGTCACAGGTGTGTTTTTTCTCTCTCTTTCTTGGTTGAGGTTTGTCGGCCTCCTGAGAGCGCTGACTTCTCGCTCCATGTTGGTCCTGCAGTGACAGAGATACAAACAGAGGCAGTGAGTGAAATGCAGTCGTGGAACAAACTCAACCTTCAAACTCCCTCCATTAACACTAGTTTTAAACCTGAAGGTGGAGTGTGGCACCAAACACCTTAAAGGTCTCTTATCCCCACCTGCTGGTAGTTCTAACACATTACATCCAACCTGGTGTTAAAAATAATTCATGACTGTTTAAACCAATGACTGCATAAAAGATGGACGACGCGACACCGCCTCCTACCATTGTGCAAAAATGAAGCCAAAATATCCCGCTTGTGGAGGCTGCCATCTTGCAAATTTGGAGCCAGAGTCTGTAGTGACTTGAGGTGGAGCGACTGTGTAACACTCCCGCCCACACACCCGCTGGACGTGACCACAAATACGCCCCTCTACACTTTTTACGTAGCACCTGTGGTTCGAGCTTTTTGCTGGTTTACCGCGACTGATGACTCGTTTAATTAAGGTAAATACAACCATGTCACTGTTATAAAAAAAAGACACAGCTTATCATCTTATAGTTCTAAAATCGCTCTGTTGTTAATTCGTTTGCTAGATTAGCCGCTAGCATACGCACTGTGTTGGAGGCTTGTTGCTAGCTAGTTAGCGATGCTATTCAATTCAATTCAATTCAATTTTATTTATATAGCGCCAAATCACAACAAAAGTCGCCTCAATGCGCTTCATAGATACAGAGAAAAACCCAACAATCATATGACCCCCTATGAGCAAGCACTTTGGCGACAGTGGGAAGGAAAAACTCCCTTTTAACAGGAAGAAACCTCCGGCAGAACCAGGCTCAGGGAGGGGCGGCCATCTGCTGCGACCGGTTGGGGTGAGAGAAGGAAGACAGGATAAAGACATGCTGTGGAAGAGAGACAGAGATTAATAACAGATATGATTCAATGCAGAGAGGTCTATTAATACATAGTGAGTGAGAAAGGTGACTGGCAAGGAAAAACTCAATGCATCATGGGAATCCCCCGGCAGCCTATGTCTATTGCAGCATAACTAAGAGAGGATTCAGGGTCACCTGGTCCAGCCCTAACTATATGCTTTAGCAAAAAGGAAAGTTTGAAGCCTAATCTTAAAAGTAGAGATAGTGTCTGTCTCCCGAATCCAAACTGGAAGCTGGTTCCACAGAAGAGGGGCCTGAAAACTGAAGGCTCTCCCTCCCATTCTACTTTTAAATACTCTAGGAACAACAAGTAGGCCTGCAGAGCGAGAGCGAAGTGCTCTAATAGGGTGATATGGTACTACAAGGTCATTGAGATAAGATGGGGCCTGATTATTTAAGACCTTGTATGTGAGAAGCAGGATTTTGAATTCAATTCTGGATTTAACAGGAAGCCAATGAAGGGAAGCCAAAACAGGAGAAATATGCTCTCTCTTTCTAGTCCCTGTCAGTACTCTTGCTGCAGCATTTTGGATTAGCTGAAGGCTTTTCAGTGAGTTTTTTGGACATCCTGATAATAATGAATTGCAGTCGTCCAGCCTGGAAGTAATAAATGCATGAACTAGTTTTTCAGCGTCACTCTGAGACAGGATATTTCTAATTTTAGAGATGTTGCGCAAATGGAAGAAAGCAGTCTTACATATTTGTTTAATATGTGCGTTGAAGGACATGTCCTGGTCAGTCTATTAGATAGATATGATACAAACCACTGCAGTGCAGTACCTGTAATACCTACAGCATGTTCTAATCGCTCTAATAGGATATTATGGTCGACAGTATCGAACGCTGCACTAAGGTCTAGCAGGACAAGCACAGAGATGCTACACAGAGATGCTACACACCTGTTACTCTAATAGTCTGTGTTTTTGAAGGATTCAGCACTCCTTGTGTTTTTTTTATCCATTTTTAGACAGCGATGAGATCATCTGCACACCCCACAGAGGCCCAGAGTTACTGTTAATATCAAAAATATAATGTTGTCCTTTGAGATTTTAACATAAGACTGTGAGTGTAATGGATCTAAAACGGTTTAAATCTCTAGTCTACAGCCTGGTAACATGGAAACTTTAAAAACAGCAGCAGAACGTTTCAGTAGTGTAGTCTAATGTGTTCTTTTCATTTAATAATAAAGTCCATATTATGTATAACAGCTACATTCACCCTGGACAGAAACTAGTGAGGGAAACCATTAGGACTAAGCTGGGTTTCCTGGGTCCAGAGGTTTGGAGAAACTTTTTCCCTTTTTTTCATCACAGCTGTCCTGTGCCAGAAGTTCTGTTGACCCACTGAAAGAGGCATCATTTAAGAAACACCAGGAACACTGAAGCTCATCGCACTGATCAAGCAGGACTCATGATCTTCACCAGCAGCTCCCTCACAGGGAAATCTTCAGAGCTCCTCCGTAGGCCCGTCCCAGAAGATGGATAAACCCAGCATTTCATGAACACTGTGATGGAGACCTTTGGTTTGTGTAATGTTATAAATATTCAGATACTCCCCAGAGGCTCCGGACTTTTACATAAAGATATTATATTCAGTCCTGTAGAAAGTTATGACTGGTGCACAGTGACTGTGGTGCTCATGTCAGAGTTAGATAAGACTCAATGTTAATTCAGTTGTACATTGTTGTACATTTGTACACAGTGCATAATAAACTGGAAATGTAAAGCTTACATGTAAGTCCTCATGTGTGGAAATCAGATATTGGGTCTGTACATGTGACATTATGTTTTTTCATAAACTGAAAGATGCTGCAAAATAATATGAGGCAGAATATTTAGTGAAGTGATTGTATATATAATAATATACAACACAGTGATATAACAGGTTGGGAGGATGAGAGTTTTAGACGTGACTGATTATTTGGTGAAACTGTGATATTTTCCTCACCTCCTGTGTTGAGCTCATTGTTTCCTCTGTAGTGACTCAGCTGAGTCCAGATGGCTGAAAATGTTCCTCTGCTGCTCCGTCAGACTCTTCTCCTCCTGCTGATCAGCTGGGACACAAAACAGATCTTTGTTAGGCTCCACACTGCACTGAAGAGTCAAAGTGTCTCATATGTTCATCTGACAACACAAAGTACAAATTTCACTCTGATTGCTTGTAGAAATCTTGTGAGACGTGTTGTGCTGCAAAGTGAGGAAACTCTCTCACTCACTTATACTTCAGGAGGAACTTTGTGACATTGGCTCTAATATTCTAAGCAGCCCTTTACTATGACAGGGCCAGAAAGTCCTATTTGAAGGTTTGGGAGAAGGACCATGTTAAAGGTGGATTGGGGTTTATACACTTTGTTATGATACAGGTAAGGCTGTAAGAGCCTGAGAAGGTGTCCTGAATGAACCTCTAAAACCAGTTTTCAGCTAACGACTCTGCTTCAGTCTGGAAAACAGCAACTACAAGTTTAAAGACTCCATCAACAATTCACACCCAGCAACAGCCTGAACAGCTCCTCCTGTGGTTTCCACAAACAGGGACAGACCTGTTACTCCCCCACCCCACACTTTCAACTCCTTCAGCCCCCCAGTTCCACCCCCCACCCCGACCATTCATAATAACAGAGGCCCACACCTGATCACCACTTCACAAGTCTCTCCAGCCCCCATGGTGCCGCTCTCCAAACTCCACCATTCCCCAAACTTTGATTCTGTTCATCTGGACGTAGCTTTTTGTGGGAGAAACGTTTCGTCACTCATCCAAGTGACTTCTTCAGTTTCAGCTGACTGCAGCTTTCCCCAATCTTCAACAGTGCATTTGCATAATGACTGAAACTAGAACCACTGAAGGAACAATGGGCTGGGAGGTCAGTTATTGAGCATTAATATGCAAATCCTCGTGATCATTGATCAACAACGTCTGATCGCTTGCAGCGACTCCCCAACTCTTTGTGAATGGTACTCATGGCCATTGATCAGCGGTCTTTGATTAATGAGCTTTGATCAGTGGTTTCAGTGCTTTCCTTCCTGCTTTGACTGCAGCTGTGTTTGACACAGGAAGACATTTTTACATTCTTCACGATTATACTTTATTCTTTTTGGGGGAAGTGCAGCTTTAAACCTTCACATGATTCAAGTCAACCCAACAAATCAATCTGAACGATCACAGGTGGGACAAACTTCTGTAGATAAAATAAAACCCACATTCAATCCACAACGTGATTAAAAACATGATTTCTCCAAATCACCAAGAGCTGCACATTAACCACCACAATATATTTTATTCTCTGTGCTTTCAAATATGAACACTGTTTACTTTCATCTCTGTTTCATTAGGTTTTGTTAACATCTTCCTGTGCATCACTTTACAGCAGCCAAATATACACATTCTGTATTTATCATATGAAAGAAACTATACTGTGGAGGGGCATGCTAATTTCTTGTTTTTGATTGATGTATGTTTTTTTTTTTTTTTGGCTTTATTTTTGTTGCATATGTTGTTTGTTTAATTTAAAACAAAAAAAAACAATTAAATGAATGAGAGGTAAAACTTAAGGGGGTAGGGACAAATAAGTAAATACTTCTACCTACTCCTTTTTCAAACAAATAATGGAATAATAGTTTGTAATGATTGTGAAGGCACATGTTTGAAATAAAAATGAACTGAACTGAAGGAAGCAAGAAGAATGAGTTTAATAAAGTTTGATTTATCTGACTGCTTTGTTTCGCTTAATGTGCCTTATAATCCCGTGCACCTTATGGTCCGAAAAATACGTACTGCACACTGCAGTTTAATGTTGCAAAGCACCTCTTTTTAACTTCAGTGGATATTATACATGGTTATGCTCAGGATATGTCAGCCAATTTCTACTGGAAATGCCTTTTGGTTATACTTTCAGCAAGGAATTTGCATTTGCACTGTTACATTTTTATAAAGCTTTAATGTACATAAAAACCAGCTTCTTGTTTAAGTGAAAATAAATGGAAGGTTGTCTTTTTGCGCTAGTAATGTTGTGGAGTTGTATTTTGTCTCGCATCAATTATATCGTCAGTTATATCGTTATCGCAAATTTTCAAATATATATCGTGATAAATATTTTTGGCCATATCGCCCTGCTCTAACTCCTGCTGTACACAGTTATTAATGCTAGCATGCTAACACACTCAGAAAAGTAATAAATGTTTACCAAGTCTATACTTTTTTATGTTTCCTGTTTCCTATTATATATTTCTATCATTTTGTCATTTTTCAATATTAATAATTACAATGTAACATTTAAAAGTTGATTCAGTGAAGGAAAATATTTTACTTTTGCTCCCTACATGAGAAAATGATAAATGGTAAATGGCCTGTATTTATATAGCGCTTTACTAGTCCCTAAGGACCCCAAAGCGCTTTACATATCCAGTCATCCACCCATTCACACACACATTCACACACTGGTGATGGCAAGCTACATTGTAGCCACAGCCACCCTGGGGCGCACTGACAGAGGCGAGGCTGCCGGACACTGGCGCCACCGGGCCCTCTGACCACCACCAGTAGGCAACGGGTGAAGTGTCTTGCCCAAGGACACAACGACCGAGACTGTCCAAGCCGGGGCTCGAACTGGCAACCTTCCAATTACAAGGCGAACTCCCAACTCTTGAGCCACGATTGCCCTAAGAAAATTGTGGCTCAGAACAAGAAAATTGTATTTTGTACTCCTTACATTTGCAAAACAGATGTGTTACTTTTAAGGCATCTGAGGGGTTCATTTCATCACTGCAGGCATCAAACATCAAACCAACTTGAGAAACGGGAAAAGTAACACATGAAAGACAATCCTGATCGTGTACTAATCACCAGGGTATGAAACATAAAAAGAGATGAAAGAGGCAAAACTGTGAGTCATAGTCAGGAGTTAAAGTGAGACGTTGTTGTTCTTTCTTTTTTGCACAGCACCTGAACAAACAGGTAATTTCAAATGCAGCGTTTCTATCAACAAACATCAGCAAACACACAAACTGTTTGTGTGCAGTTTGTCTCACAGTGTGTTGCTGGCTAAAGGTCCAGCTGCTGCACATCACAGGGAGAGAAAAGAAAGAGAGCTAACTTCACTCAGAGATGGAGAAAGATAAGACACACAGGACAGGAGAGGAAGAAGAGAGGTTAGATTTAAAGGGAAGGACTGCTCAGTGGGATTCGGTCAACTGGAGATTAAAGCTTACATGTAAGTCCTCATGTGTTGAAATCAGATATTGGGTCTGTACATGTGACATTATGTTTTTTCATAAACTGAAAGATGCTGCAAAACAATCTGAGGCAGATTATTTAGTGAAGTGATTGTATATATAATAATATACAACACAGTCATATAACAGGTTGGGAGGATGAGAGTTTTAGACGTGACTGATTATTTGGTGAAACTGTGATATTTTCCTCACCTTCTGTGTTGAGCTCATTGTTTCCTCTGTAGTGACTCAGCTGAGTCCAGATGGCTGAAAATGTTCCTCTGCTGCTCCGTCAGACTCTTCTCCTCCTGCTGATCAGCTGGGACACAAAACAGATCTTTGTTAGGCTCCACACTGCACTGAAGAGTCAAAGTGTCTCATATGTTCATCTGACAACACAAAGTACAAATTTCACTCTGATTGCTTGTAGAAATCTTGTGAGACGTGTTGTGCTGCAAAGTGAGGAAACTCTCTCACTCACTTATACTTCAGGAGGAACTTTGTGACATTGGCTCTAATATTCTAAGCAGCCCTTTACTATGACAGGGCCAGAAAGTCCTATTTGAAGGTTTGGGAGAAGGACCATGTTAAAGGTGGATTGGGGTTTATACACTTTGTTATGATACAGGTAAGGCTGTAAGAGCCTGAGAAGGTGTCCTGAATGAACCTCTAAAACCAGTTTTCAGCTAACGACTCTGCTTCAGTCTGGAAAACAGCAACTACAAGTTTAAAGACTCCATCAACAATTCACACCCAGCAACAGCCTGAACAGCTCCTCCTGTGGTTTCCACAAACAGGGACAGACCTGTTACTCCCCCACCCCACACTTTCAACTCCTTCAGCCCCCCAGTTCCACCCACCACCCCCACCATTCATAATAACAGAGGCCCACACCTGATCACCACTTCACAAGTCTCTCCAGCCCCCATGGTGCCGCTCTCCAAACTCCACCATTCCCCAAACTTTGATTCTGTTCATCTGGACGTAGCTTTTCATGGGAGAAACATTTCGTGACTCATCCAAGTGACTTCTTCAGTCTCAGCCGACTGCAGGTTTCCTCAATCTTCAACAGTGCATTTGCATAATGACTGAAACGAGCACCACTGAAGGAACAATGGGCTGGGAGGTCAGTTATTGAGCATTAATATGCAAATTCTCATGATCATTGATCAACAACCACTGATCCCTTGCAGCGGGAATGGTACTCATTGCCATTGATCAGCAGTCTTTGATTAATGAGCTTTGATCAGTGGTTTCAGTGCTTTCCTTCCTGCTTTGACTGCAGCTGTGTTTGACACAGGAAGACATTTTTACATTCTTCACGATTATATTTTATTCTTTTTGGGGGAAGTGCAGCTTTAAACCTTCACATGATTCAAGTCAACCCAACAAATCAATCTGAACGATCACAGGTGGGAAAAACTTCTGTAGATAAAATAAAATAAAAATTCAATCCACAACGTGATTAAAAACATGATTTCTCCAAATCACCAAGAGCTGCACATTAACCAGCACAATATATTTTATTCTCTGTGCTTTCAAATATGAACACTGTTTACTTTCATCTCTGTTTCATTAGTTTTTGTTAACATCTTCCTGTGCATCACTTTACAGCAGCCACACTCATTAAAATGAGACTTTGTAGGAGTTCACTTCCTCTCATGTGTTCATCCACAGCAGCTGGACAATAAAGTTTATTGTGACCCTGATACTGCAGCAGATCGCTCTCATCCATTTCCTGTTATCACTTCAAATAGAAATGAGGCTGTAGAGGTTTGGTGCAGGCAGAAAAACAGCTGCAGGGACAATGAAAAGACTTTTCTGCTCCAACTTCTCCCAGCATGCTGAGCTAATGATTAGTTGGTGTTTTTCTCCAAACACTCTCTCGCTCTTCTCTCAACGTGTTCACAATAAACTGTGAACAGACACCGAGGAGAGCAGCAGAAGACCTCATTCAGGAGCTAAACTCAACATGAACTGAACTCACAGTAAAGTTAGCTAGGTGCTTACCTTTAGATGAGCCCACAGACCGAGAGAAACTCCGCGATGAAGCTGCAACTCTTTCCAAACACAGGAAACAGATCAGGGAGCAGAGACCCACGTGGTTCACGCTGATCTCAGCTACGATCCAGGAGACAAGGGTGGGCAGATCGATGCAGATATCGATCCAAACGTTGGTACTACTTTATTCTCTTTGAATGGAAAAGCAGCTCTCTCTGCAAACACCTCCTCTTGTGGAGCATTCTTACTTTGTTCCGCCCCTTCTTCTTCTTCTTCTTCTTCTTCTTAGAAATTGTATTTGTGGTTGTCAAACAACAAAATGGTGAATTACCGCCACCAGCTGGTGTGGAGTGTGGAGTGTGAACTGGAACGTCGACCAGCAACAATTTACTCTCTTTTAAAAACTGGAATAAGGCCTGATAACTTTCACTTCTTGAGTCCTTTTGCAGTAAATCAATAAGATCCAGTTTCATTTTTATGTTACTGATGTTTTGGATCAGTTACCTTCTCACCGTGTAATATAACATGTTCTACAGTTTTCTCTTTTTTGAATGATTTGAATGGAGGTTATAATCCACCATCACTGAACTAAAATGAAACTCTTAATAGGAGGTAATTTTTTCTTAACGGTTATTGTCATGGTCCTGGGTCCTTAGACCCAGAGTTTTGTGTTTAATATTGGTATCATCTTGTGTTTTGGGTTAATTCTTGTTTTCTTGTTCTTGGGGTTTTTGTGTTTAGTGTTTTCTATACCTACCCATGTCCTCCCCCAGTTTGTGTTTTTGAATTTTTATACATATATATACATATATATACATATATATATATACATATATATACATATATATATATACATATATATACATATATATATATACATATATATACATATATATATATACATATATATATATATATATATATACATATATATATATATATATACATATATATATATATATATATATACATATATATATATATATATACATATATATATATATATATATATATATATATATATATATATATATATATATATATATATATATATATATATATATATATATATAACAGACCTGACCCTGGCTTCCAAAACCCATGACTTTGTGCCTGTGACTTTTGCGACTTTCTGAGTTCTGTATATAGTGTGTACATTAGTTTTCATTGTAAATAGCACTGGAACAGAAGGGGTGAGCTGCCTTATTGTTTTCCCTTGCACTGTTTTCTCCTGTGGTCTCTATGGTCAACTGACTTAGTGAATCAAATGCCTCAAAAGACCCGATTCACTTTGGTGAGTGACTCATTAAAACTCGATTCAGTAAAAAGAATCAAATTTACCATCACTATTGCTCACTTGCTTTGCTCGACTGAGCGGACTTCCTGTTCAATAAAGGTGTTTCTAAAGTGCATTACTTGGAGCAACCACAGAGGATGTTGTAAACACATAACAAATAACAACTGACTGAGAATGATATTTTAGTGATACACTTTACAACTTTTAGTGATAACAGAACATTTTCAATAATTAATTAATTACATGTGTCATAAATATTTATGTAATTAATTATTGCCACATTTAATTAATTATTTAAGGGTGTATTTAATTAATTCGTTATGGCAGTCCTGGCGTTCCATAAGATTCAAGAATTACAGGATTTCTGTAAAATAAATCATGTTTACATGAAATAAACAGAAAGGAGTTGTGACAACAAAATCTCAGCAAACTATCTACTGGAGTGGTTGGTCACTGAAAGTGATCCACTTACATTTTGTTAATTTGGTGGAGGTTTGTTTGTTTTGTTCCTGTGAAGAAACGTGTGGTGGACAAGGCCACTGTTTGCTGATATTTCTTAAGGGGTGTCGCCAACTTGTAAACAGGTAACTGAACAATACATATGAAGCCATATGGGAGGAATATTCCTGCTGCGGTCAGTTGTTCAGTGTAGGGGATGTCCTGTTTTCATTTATAGATTGCCAAGCTGCTGCTTTGCCTGGATGGATTTCTGGCTGCAGGGCCGAGGTCCGATACACACGTGTTTATTTTTATTTGTTATAGGCTAGTTTAAGTCAACAGTGAAGAGCTGAAGATTTTTGTGACGGCTGCGGCTGCCAATGTTGTTTTGTTTATATGTTTTATTCCACTGTATAAGGAGGCAGCAACGCATGTATTGATTGTATTTTAGAGTGATTTACTTTTTACATTGTTGCAGACATTCAAGGCGCTGCGCAGAAACAAAAAATTTTCTTGCAGTTTTTGCATTCAACGCAGCGAGTTTTAGTGGAGACGACACTAAAGATTTTCCGTTTTATTTTGTGTTTCCCAGTTGGGGTAAAGTGTGTATTGGAGTCCCCCCCCCCCCAACGTGTAATAAATGTTGATTAGTTTTTAACAGGTTCCCTGTCGCGCCGATCCTGTCTCCCACTTACAATCAGAGATAGGCAGTAACGCGTAATCTGATTACTTTTTTCAAGTAACGAGTACAGTAAGGGATTACTATTGCAAAAATGGTAATTAGATTACTGTTACTTTAACGTAGGAACGCTGCGTTACTGCGTTACTAAAGCCGTGATTTTTTGCGAGAATGTCTCATGACAGTGACGTAAGCAAGTGCGACGTTCGTGACAACAGCGACGTTCGTGACAACAGCTGTGTGGAGATCAACAATGGATCATATATTGAGTGCGGGAGAGAGTATGAGCGTGCAGCGTTTAAAGCGTGGAAGTACTGACCTTACTTTGAGTTTGATTCCATAAAAAGTGACAAAAACATTTGTGTCCGTTGTGCATGGGAAGAAAACTTCTTTTTACAGCGGAAAACCCTCCCCTGAACTTCCAAGCAAGCACCGAGTGTGCTACCACGTTATTGGAAATTCACAGATTCTTTCACTGACCACTGCGGCACACCTGCACCAGGGTAAACCTCCGCCTACCTCACTCCTGCTTTACAGGTGAAAATAGAGCAACAGGACCGCTGAGTCTTTGACTTTATTTATTTTCTGCTTTCGTTTTACTTGCATCTATTTGAAAGAGTGAGTGTAAACACAAAAAATATTTTATTTTATGTGCTGGAATGTGCAGAAAATAGGTTTAAATGTTAAACTAATTTCTTCCAGTCAGAGAATGTTGCATATAATTAAATTTTTGCTTGATGCATAAAGTTAAAAGATTAAAACTAATAAAACAAGTTTAAAAAATAAACGTTTCCATTTCATTACATTTTGAATGATGGATTATGTAGAAAAAGTAGATTTAGGCTGAAAGATCTATCGCTTTATCACCTCTTCAGATTGTAAATTGTGTTTTTTAAAAGTAACTAAATAATTAATAGCTTTTGAATATAAGTAATCAGTAAAGTAACGGGATTACTTTTTGGGGGAAGTAATCAGTAATTAGTTACTGATTACTTTTTTCAAGTAACTTGACCAACACTGTTTACAATCATACAGTTTTAACCGTATTTCACGGCGGGGAGCACCGGTGTGTTTGTTAGAGCAGACCCAAAAGCAGACACTGGACGAAGGAGCTGGTTTGCAAACCAGCAGGAAAACATGAAAAGATGCAGGCATGACACGAACTTGACATTAACCAGGCAGACCAGAAACATGACAGATTAGACACAATCAACAACATGGTGAACTTTAATACAGGGGAAGATGACACAAAGGAGACCTACTAAACAATGACCAGTAACTACAGCTAAGGAACCTAGGATCTAATGCCAAAAGGACAAACTATAAACAAAAGAAAACAGAGCGCTGTGTCAACGGATCCAGGACTTAATAAAATCAAGTTTTTAAATTGTTTTAGGTGCTACTGTTACGTGTTTGATTCTATTTTGATTTAACATGGAACCCTTGTTAACTGAATGTGCCTACGGCTCCACCCTATTTCAATAGGTACCTCCCACAGGTTGCACTTATTCCGCCAACGATGTGGAGATCGAGCTGTTTTAGATTCAGCAAAATCAAGGCACTCAAAAAGATCCTCTGGAAAAGATTTAAATTCTTGGAACAGAGTTTAATACACAGAATTATATCAACAGGAAGAAAATACAGTTTTTCTTGCCTTCTGGCAGCTGAGGCGAGAAAAAAACAATCCCAGGTTGCAAAAACTTCATTAATATAATTGTAGATAATATTTGACCTAAATATGCGGGTCTTGTGATTTTAAACATGTAGGTTAGATGCTTATCACAGTGATTCCATTATGTAACCACTCCAGTGTATGTATAGTGTATACATGTCAGTATAAGTCAAGTGTATACAGGTATATATGTCATACAGTTGCAGTGGCCTCATTGTTCTGACAAAGAAAACTAACCTATCGACTACACTACACAATGGAAACATGGTAACAAATAGGGATGGGAATCCTTTAAGCTTTATCCGATACCGGTGTCAAACTGGATATTTTGAAACCGTGCCGGTGCTCGAACCGGAGGTTAAAGAATGGAAAACACAAACTTTATACAAAAACCTCTTGTGTTTTTATTTTTAGCAGTCTTTTTCTGCAAAATGATAACCAAGTTAGCCTTTTCTGTTGATACAACATACCTCCTTTGGTTGGAACCGGGGCTACACTGGCAGGGCTAGAGACCAGGACTCCACTCTTCGGGTTCTTGGGGGATATTACTAACTCCGGGTCCGATAACAGGCACCACATCTGCAGTAGATGTGCTCGGTGTGAGGTCTTGTAGCAAGCTATCAAATACGGTGCTTTTTCTAGCTTTTACAAAAACGCTATGCATCACCAGGTGCTTCATCAGATGCTATGAAGTACAGCCAGACCTTTGAGTGCTTCGCCTTGGGCATTTTTAATCTGTAGCTCTCTGTTGCAGGGTGTTTTGGTACCATTCTTTATTCATGGCTGTGTTTGGGGGCAAAATTATGAGTGAGCCCACTCGCTTTACTGTTGGCATGACGCAGGACTGATGGTAGCGCTCACCTTTTCTTCTCCGCTCAAGCCTTTTTCCCAGATGCCCCAAAACAATCGGAAAGATGCTTCATCTGAGAATATGACTTTGCCCCAATCCTCAGCAGTCCATTCACCGTGTTTACATGTTTTTTGTTAAATTAAATCATGTTAACATGAAATGAACAGAAAAGGAAAATTGTGACAACAAAATCTCTTTCTGACTTCTTTAGAAATATATATTTTTCCAGCTCCAGTCCGTAAAGTTAATCTCCAACAAGTAGGACAAAGGATCACCTGCAGCTAAGACGGGATCTACCCTCAACCTGAGCTCACCTGGTCCACCAGCCCTTCATCCAGCATCACCAACAGCAACACAACAGCCCATCAGATTGACCAGCAGCTTTACAGCATCAGCAGTTCTCTGATACTTCCAAACAGTGACATGGATCTATATTACATCTGTGCAGTCAGCACTGGCAGAAACAGGAAGAGAGCAACCTTCAGAAAAAGAAATATTAAATCCATCCATCCAGCTAGTGGAACATTTTCATCAGATCTTTACAGGAGATTACATCTGAACTCTGTGGAGCCTGATCTCAAGGGTTTTAAGTCTGACACTGAAACCAGTAGAGGATCTTTCTGTCTCTTCAGATTCACTGTGATGGGAGCGATTTCAGCCCTGTGTGATCACGCTGATGTTTGCACAGAGCAGACAATGAGGTGAATGTTTTGGCACATTGGTAACAGTGAAACAGTTTATTAGTAACGTGGGATCGTTTGTGTTTGGAGTATGAACTGAGATTCCTGAAGCTCTTGTCACACTGGTCACAGCTGTAGTTTCCTTCCATGTGTGTATGTTCATGATTGTTACGACTACCTGGATGTGAGAAGCTTTTGTCACAGTGTCTGCACTTGTATGGTTTCTCTCCTGTGTGGACTCGTTTGTGTGTTTTAAGCTCCAATGCAGAGATGAAAGATGACCCACACTGATCACAGAGGTGCTTTTTAACCCCAATGTGAATCAGTTCATGTCGCTTTAAGTCAGCTATTGTGGGGAAGCTTCTCCCACATTCTTTGCAGTTTTTCAGGTTGTCTCCAGTGTGTTTACGTTGATGTCTTTTTAGGGTGTCTTGTCGACTGAAAGTTTTTCCACAAAGGTCACAACGAAAGTCTTTCCCACCACCACGGTGATGACAGGGTTGAGAACTGGATCCATCTTTGTGGTTCTGCTTCTAAACAAAGCCACAAAGACAGTGTAAGTCAGTCCTTCAACATTTTTATCCTGAACGTCGCCTGAAATAAAGAGCATCTCTGCAGACGTACAATTACATTTGGCTGTTTCAGTTAACACACTCAGTTTACTGGGCTGCAATAACTACAATACTACCACCATAATACTACAGTAATACTAAAATCATAACTGACATGAAAATCTGAATAATCACTCAGAGCTGCTTTTCCATGCAGTAGAATTGCTAACATGCTAACACAGTTTAATGAGCAGTGTAGGAGCCATTCTTGGGTTAATACCTTATGTGGTCACTAGAGGTCACCTTTTTCTGTTTTGATTATGTAATGTAAAGGTATTTAAGGTAGACGCACGTAATCGGCGTCAGGTGTGTCATTGAGAAGGCAAACAGTTTGTGACCGTTGCGCTGTTATGCTATGTCGATACGGAATAAAGACCAAAAAGGACAAGATACATACTGCTGGATTTATTGGACTGTGAACATTCATGCATACCAGTGACATCGCGTCACCCCCGTTAACGACCACCTCAGTGGCTTCAAGCGTAGGCTTAGCCTCTACAAGCAGAGTTGTTCCAAACAGTCAGGCTAAAATGACAAGATAAAAATCTAAATACATACCTCACAGTAACTGCACTTGTAGAGTCCCTTTCTGGTGTGGATCTGTTGGTGTTGTCTCAGGTAACGTGGAGCTTTAAAAGTCTTCTCACACAGGTCACATTTATAAGGTCTCTCCACATTGTGGGTAAACATGTGTTGTTGTAACTGCCTGTTGGTTATAAACTGTTTGCCACACTGTTCACAGCTGTACACATAATGTCTGGTGTGAATGCGTAGGTGTGCATTTCGACTCTCTATGTGGCTGAAAGTTTTTCCACACTCGTCACAGCTGTATGCCTTAATTCCAGAGTGGGTAACTAGATGAGCCTTTAAGTTGCAACTGTGAGTAAAAGCTCTGCCACACTGATCACAGCTGTACGCTTTAACTCCACTGTGGATGAGTTGGTGTGATTTTAGGGCACTCTTCCAGGTAAAAGACTTTCCACACAAGTCACAGCTAAACGCTTTAACTCCAGTGTGGATGACCTGATGACGTTTTAGTGACTCCTTCACAGTAAACTTTTTCCCACACTCGTCACAGGTGTGTGTTTTCTCTCTCTTTCTTCTGTGAGGTTTGTCGGCCTCCTGAGAGCGCTGACTTCTCGCTCCATGTTGGTCCTGCAGTGACAGAGATACAAACAGAGGCAGTGAGTGAAATGCAGTCGTGGAACAAACTCAACCTTCAAACTCCCTCCATTAACACTAGTTTTAAACCTGAAGGTGGAGTGTGGCACCAAACACCTTAAAGGTCTCTTATCCCCACCTGCTGGTAGTTCTAACACATTACATCCAACCTGCTGTTAAAAATAATTCATGACTGTTCAAACTCTAAGATCATGCCCTCCTGCTAGAGCTGAGCCATATTACCGTATTTTCACAACCATAAGGCGCACTTAAAAGTCTTAGATTTACTTCAAAAAGTACGGCGCGCCCTATAGCGCAGTGCGCCCTGTGTGTTGTAATGAGGACGTAGTAGAGAACGCCATGAGAACGCTAAAGGGTGAAGTGCGTGCGTTGACTTTATCGCACATACCTGTATAAAAGAACAGGTATGTGCATTATGTGGAACATCGTTTTTTTAACAACCCTGAAAATGGCAAAGAGACACGCTTACGAAGCACAGTTTAAACTGAAGGCCATCAGCTATGCGGAGGAACATGGAAATCGAGCAGCGGCGAGAGAATTTAAGATTAACGAATCGATGGTTCGCAAATGGAGGAAGCTAGAAAACAAGCTCCGGCAGGTCAAGAAAACGCAGCTGAGTTTCCGTGGACATAAGGCGAGGTGGCCCGAGTTGGAGGAAAGACTCGAGCGGTGGATCATCGAGCAAAGAACGAGCGGGAGAAGTGTTTCGATGGTCACCATTCGGCTAAAAGCAGTTTCACTAGCTGAAGAGATGAACATTGAACATTTCCAAGGAGGTCCGTCTTGGTGCTTTCGTTTTATGAAACGGTGCCATTTTTCCATCCGGACCAGGACTACGGTAGCGCAGCAACTTCCAGCGGATTATAAGGAAAAGCTGGCCATCTTCCGCTCCTACTGCAGCAAACACATCGGCGACAAAAACATCCAGCCCAGCCACATTACAAACATGGACCAGGTCCCGCTCACTTTTGACATCCTGGTGATTCACACTGTGGAGAAGAAGGGGACCAACACGGTGGCGATACGCACAACGGGGCACAAAAAGTCTTCTTTCACTGTTGTGCTTGGCTGCCATGCTAATGGACAGAAACTGCCGCCTATGGTGATTTTTAAGCGAAAGACTTTGCCTAAAGAGAAGTTTCCAGCAGGAATCATCATTAAGGCAAATGAAAAGGGCTGGATGGATGAGGAAATGATGAAAGAGTGGCTGAGGGAGGTGTATGTAAGGAGACCAGGTGGTTTTTTCCACGCATCACCATCGCTGTTGATCTGTGACTCTGTGTGCCCATCTCACAGCCGATGTGAAAAAACTAGTGAAACAAATGAACTGTGAGCTTGCTGTCATTCCGGGAGGCCTGACAAAGGAACTCCAACCGCTGGACATCGGTGTGAACCGCCCGTTCAAAGTAAGGCTGCGAGCGGCCTGGGAGCGATGGATGACCGGTGGAGACCACAGTTTCACTAAGAGTGGAAGGCAGCTCCGGGCGAGTTACGCCACAATTTGCCAATGGATTGTAGATGCTTGGGCTAACATGTCTGCTGGCACTGTTGTTCGAGCTTTCGCAAAAGCCGGCATCATTTCCGAGGAGCCGCACGGCACGGAAAGTGACTCTGACAGTGAAGAAAGTGAACCTGGCATGTTTGATGGAGATTTAGCGCAGCTGTTCAATTCAGACACAGAGGATGAGGACTTCGATGGGTTTGATTAATGATAAAAATGTGAGTACCAAACTTTGTTTTGCTCCTGCTTTATTTTTAAATACGCACACTTGTATGCTTGTGTGTTGTTGATGATGACGATTACCGGTAATAGAAATTTGAGTAAGGTACCGAACTCAGGTTTGCTCCCGCTTTATTTTTAAATACGCATACGGTACTTGTATGCGCCCTATAATCCAGTGCGCCTTATGTGTGTGTTAAATACAGTAATGGCACACATAACTGAGACTGCGCCTTTTAGTACAGTGCGTCTTATGGTCGTGAAAATACGGTATACCGTTCACGGTAATACCGGTATAATGTTAGGCAACGATAGGAAAATGAAACATCGCAATAGAATGGGAGTAAAACGCGCATGCGCAGTGCCTTTGTTTTCATACGCACATGGCCGATTGTTGAGTGAAACAGATGAACCAGAATTGGTTTGTAAAATGGTGCAACTTCCGTGATGTGGAACTGATTTGGTGTTTGTCCGTCAGATACACGACAAAGCACATTTTTTTGCAGAACATGCAAGCGGCCGTCGTATTTGTCGGACTAAGATGCTCTTAAATCTGGGAGTAATGTGGGTCCTAAACTCCATATGCTTCAAGTCAAACGAACACTGCAGCATCACTGAGAGTTAAAAACTGTCTTAATTCTTTCATCTTTAATAAAACGATCAGCATTGCTGCTTTACCAGGTGTAACTATAAAGTTTAACTTCCAGGTATCGATGAAAACAAAAGTTATTACATTTAACGGAGTTAGAAGTTAGCAGGAAGCTCGCTAGTTTCGCTAGTTACCTAAGCATGATACAGCATGTTCTGAAAAAATTCAAACGTACAGCTCTGCTATCACTTCCAACATAAATGAAGACAGGAAACTAAACAGCAGTGACGTTTGTAGGGTTACTGAAGTTGGGCTAGCTGGTATATAATGATGTGCTACGTGATCGCTAGCGACACAGCTATGTTAGCATAACATAAACAGTGAAGCTGGAGGACGAACACTAACACTTTTCCACTTATAAAAGTTAACGTGAAAGTTCCTCATGGTTAGAGACAAATGCAATCGCATGGCAGGATGCTGTAAACGGACCAAACTTCAGTCAGGAGAACTGAGATAATCCATCCACAATACAAGGTTAGTCATTAATATACTGCAACAACATGGGAATAGAGCAGCTGCCAGAGAATTCAACATTAATGAATCAGTGCTACAGAAGTTTCACGTTTGCTCCGGCAGTGATGGCTAGGTAGCCCACTGCTTTGTCTATGCTCGCTTGCAGATTCTGGATAGAAAGAAACAATGAAGGAAAGAAAGATAGAAGAAATGTAAGATAGGCTTCTACTGCACCACAGCTTCTGTTACCTTCAAGGACTCTGCATCACAGCTAACGAGGCTAGCAGCCAGGCCACGCAGGGCTCCACCACCAGCTAACAAGGCTAGCAGCCAGGCCACACCAGGCTCCATCACCAGCTAACGAGGCTAGCTGCCAGGCCACGCCTGGTACCAACAAACAGCCAGTGAGGTAATTGCCAGGACAAGCCGGGCTTCGGCAACCCTCAAGGGTGCTTCGCAACCAGCGGGCCGTTAAGATGCCGCCTAAGAGGGGCAATGTTAACGTTAATGAGGAGGAACTGGAGGACATAAAGAAATCCCTAAACTTTATGTCTGAAGAAATAACAACAATATCAAAACAACAAAAACTGATACTCAATTTAATGGATGATATTAAAGAACTAAGAAGGCAGAGCGAGGAAAAGGACAAGAAGATTGCTATGCTGGAAGGACGGGTGTCAGATCTGGAACAATATTCAAGAGTAAATAATGTGATAGTGACAGGACTGGAAACCAAGCATCAGACATATGCACGGGTAGCAGCATCAGAGAGAGGGGAGCCACCCGAGCAAGAGCTACGCTCTTTGGAAGAGCAGGTAATGGCCTTCTTTAAAAGCAAAGGTATCGAAATGGACAGTAAAAATATTGAGGGATGCCATCCTCTTCCGAGGAAAAACAAAAATCAAATACCTGCCATTATCATTCGTTTTGTTAATAGAAAACAGAAAAAAGAACTGCTCAAGCAAGGAAGAAAGCTAAAAAGGTACAAATGTTTATTTAAATGAACACCTAATCAAGAAAAATGCAGACATTGCAAGACAAGCAAGAATATTAAGAAACTTGGACGTCAGACTGTAAAATATTCATTAAGTTAAATGGAACACTAGAGCAGGCTAAGGTTCTAGTCATCAAAGAGATGACGGAACTAGAAAAATATAACTGAAAAATGCTAAGCAGTGCTAAATATGATGGGACCGTCCAAGTGCACAACCAACGCAGATGTCTGACAATTTTCAACTAACAACTCATATAGATATTGAAAATAAGACATTGATGTATGACAGCAACATAGATTCTGATTGTAATTTCTTTAACAATAAGACAAATGAATGCAATTATTATAAAAATGAGCAACTTAAAAAGGAATTCAAGGTAGAACAGGGTATAACAATGGTTCACTTTAATAGTCGAAGCTTATATGCAAACTTTCAATCCATCAAAGACTACATAACACAGTTTGAACAGCCATTCAATGTGATAGCCATATCGGAGACCTGGATAACTCCTGGAAAAGAAGAAGACTTTAAAATAAATGGATATGAATTCCTTCATGTAGACAGGATCAACAAGAAAGGAGGTGGGGTGGCACTTTACATTGATAAAAACCTAAAGTACGAAAGAATGGGAAGAATGACAACTGTTATTGATGGAGTGATGGAATGTTTATCAGTGGAAATAAGTATGGAAAAAAGGAAAAACCTAATTGTCAGTTGTATATATAGAACACCAGGATCTAAGATTGAGATATTTAAGGATAATATGGAGGACTTATTTACAAATATAAATCAGAAAAGAATGTTTATTTGTGGGGACTTTAATATTGACTTATTGAATCCAAATCATAATAAGAGTACAGAAGAATTTATTGATTCCATGTACAGCATGGGTTTATTTCCACTGATAACAAGACCGTCCAGAATAACATCTCATTGTGCAACTCTATTAGATAATATATTTACAAATATAATAGAAGGAAATATAAAAAGTGGACTGTTAATCAATGATATAAGTGACCATTTACCAGTCTTTGCATCTTATAATTGCTATTATAAAGTGAACAACGATGGACATAAGATTATTTACAAAAGAATAAGAACAGAGGAGACATTAAATTGTCTTAGAAATGAACTTTTAAAGCAAGATTGTAATATTGTATATGAACAAACAGAAGTTAATAAAGCTTACGAAGGATTCTTAAGAACATTTAACACATTACTTGATAAAAACTGCCCAGTAATTGAAATCAATAGGAAACTCATCTATGCAGGAAGACCATGGATGACTAAAGGACTACAAAATGCCTGCAAAAAAAAGAATACCCTATATCGAGAATTCATAAAAAAGAGAACAATAGAAACTGAAAGTAAGTATAAAACTTACAAAAATTAATTAACTAATATAATGAGATCCTGTAAAAGAGAGTATTACATTAAAAGGTTAGAACACAATAAAGATAACACAAGAGATATATGGAATGTATTAAACAGTATAATCAAAAATGAATCAAGGAATAATGATTACCCTGGGTACTTTATAGAAGGGACAAGAAGTATTAATAACATGGAAGAGATAGTAAATGGCTTTAATGAATTCTTCGTAAACATAGGGCCAAAACTGGCAGAAGAAATAAAGGTTGATGGAATAGAAAGGGACACTGGTGAAAATATTGAAAGGAATAGTAGCTCAATGTTTTTAAGAGCAGTGGAAGAGAAAGAGATTTATGACATGGTTAGAGGACTTAAGAACAAAACCAGTACAGACTGGAATGATATTGATATGGTAACAGTAAAGACAGTTATTGATGGTATTGTAAAACCATTAAAATATATATTTAACTTGTCGTTTCAAAAAGGAGTTTTTCCACAAAAAATGAAAGTTGCTAAAGTTATTCCCATTTACAAAACCGGTGAAAGGCATCATTTTACAAACTATAGACCAGTGTCAATACTCTCCCAGTTCTCTAAGATACTGGAAAAACTCTTCATAAAAAGATTTGACAGTTTTGTGGAAAAATATGAATTAATGACAGATAGTCAGTATGGGTTCAGAAGCAACAGATCAACAGCTTTGGCACTGATAGATTTAATGGAAAAGATAACCGAATGTATGGATAATAAGAGGTATGCGCTCTGCGTTTTCTTAGATCTAAAGAAGGTGTTTGATACCGTACTGTTAATCATGAAATTCTATTTAAAAAACTGGAAAAGTACGGGTTTAGGGGAGTTGTTTTGGAATGGTTAAAAAGCTATGTAGGGAATAGGCAACAATATGTACAAATAAATGAATATAAATCCAATTTGATGGATATAGCTTGTGGAGTACCTCAAGGTTCAGTACTGGGTCCAAAAATGTTTATTATGTACTTAAATGATGTCTGCAGAGTATCGGAGATTTTCAAGTTTATAATATTTGCAGATGACACAAATATACTGTGTTCAGGTGTGGAATTGCCACAGGTTTTGGGGATGATCACACAGGAATTAACGATATTAAAGAAGTGGTTTGATATAAATAAATTATCATTAATCTAGATAAAACAAAATTTATGTTGTTTGGAAACGAAAAGAAAAACATCAAAGTAGAAATATGTGTTGACAATGTATATTTAGAAAGAGTAAATGAAATAAAATTTCTTGGGGTGATCATTGACCACAAGCTCTGTTGGAAGCCACACATTACTTATGTTCGGGGGAAATTGGCACGGGGCATTGCCGTCCTGGGGAAAGCAAAGCATATGTTGGATCAGAAAGCACTGCACATTTTATACTGTGCTTTACTACTGCCATATATGAGCTACTGTGTAGAGGTCTGGGGAAACACATACAAAAGTAACACACAAACAATAACTATAATACAGAAAAGGGCCATTAGATTAATGAATAATGTGGGGTACAGGGACCATACAAATGCACTCTTTGTCAAAATGCAAGCTATTAAATTCCAAGACTTGGTGAAGCTTAAAACAGCGCAAATAATGTATAAAGTAAGAAATAAATTGCTTCCAAAAGAAATCTGTAAATTGTTCATAGAAAGAGAAGGTGGGTATAACTTAAGAGGGAAATGGAATTTAAAAATACAAAGTGCTAGAACAACTTTAAGAACTATGTCAATCTCAATTGCAGGAGTTAAATTATGGAACAGTCTAACAGAAGAAATAAAAGACAGTCAAAACATAAAACAGTTTAAAGTAAAATATAAAAACCTAATTTTAAAGAAGTATAAGAATGAAGAAAACGGGGTTAACCCAGGACGGTAATGTTGCTGGTAATGGTGTTGTGGTTCTTTTTTGGGTTTTTTGGTTTTGGTTTGTTTGTTTTTCCATAACTTGTGTATCGGCAAATATACACATTCTGTATTTATCATATGAAAGAAACTATACTGTGGAGGGGCATGCTAATTTCTTGTTTTTGATTGATGTATGTTTTTTTTTTTTGCTTTATTTTTGTTGCATATGTTGTTTGTTTAATTTAAAACAAAAAAAACAATTAAATGAATGAGAGGTAAAACTTAAGGGGGTAGGGACAAATAAGTAAATACTTCTACCTACTCCTTTTTCAAACAAATAATGGAATAATAGTTTGTAATGATTGTGAAGGCACATGTTTGAAATAAAAATGAACTGAACTGAAGGAAGCAAGAAGAATGAGTTTAATAAAGTTTGATTTATCTGACTGCTTTGTTTCGCTTAATGTGCCTTATAATCCCGTGCACCTTATGGTCCGAAAAATACGTACTGCACACTGCAGTTTAATGTTGCAAAGCACCTCTTTTTAACTTCAGTGGATATTATACATGGTTATGCTCAGGATATGTCAGCCAATTTCTACTGGAAATGACTTTTGGTTAAACTTTCAGCAAGGAATAAGCATTTGCACTGTTACATTTTTATAAAGCTTTAATGTACATAAAAACCAGCTTCTTGTTTAAGTGAAAATAAATGGAAGGTTGTCTTTTTGCGCTAGTAATGTTGTGGAGTTGTATTTTGTCTCGCATCAATTATATCGTCAGTTATATCGTTATCGCAAATTTTCAAATATATATCGTGATAAATATTTTTGGCCATATCGCCCTGCTCTAACTCCTGCTGTACACAGTTATTAATGCTAGCATGCTAACACACTCAGAAAAGTAATAAATGTTTACCAAGTCTATACTTTATGTTTCCTGTTTCCTATTATATATTTCTATCATTTTGTCATTTTTCAATATTAATAATTACAATGTAACATTTAAAAGTTGATTCAGTGAAGGAAAATATTTTACTTTTGCTCCCTACATGAGAAAATGATAAATGGTAAATGGCCTGTATTTATATAGCGCTTTACTAGTCCCTAAGGACCCCAAAGCTCTTTACATATCCAGTCATCCACCCATTCACACACACATTCACACACTGGTGATGGCAAGCTACATTGTAGCCACAGCCACCCTGGGGCGCATTGACAGAGGCGAGGCTGCCGGACACTGGCGCCACCGGGCCCTCTGACCACCACCAGTAGGCAACGGGTGAAGTGTGAAGGCAAGATGGCGCCGGTGTGCATGGCTGACCGTCTGCGACCTCAACTGCGCTTCGGCGTAGTACTCTTTGTTATTTTATCCTTGGTTTTATGTTCTATAGGCGATTGTACGCTAATAACTTATGATAGAGACACGCTCCTGAATCTTCGGTTCTCCTGTCCTCAACGTCTGGACAGTTATGGGGCTATGGGTGGTGCCACTCCTCTGCCGCCCGTCTCCTCCACCAGAACGACCTACTTACCTTTTCCCTTTCTGTGTAGGAAACGCTTCAGGAAACGGGGTAGAAGGAGTGGTGCCCGCGTTCGCGTCAAGGCTTATATTAGAGCCATGGCTATGGATTACCCTTCTGCAAGTCGTGAGCTGTCACGATTTATCTTCTACTCCAGGAGCTGCTTTGCGGCTAAATTGTTAAGTCATCGCTGGATATGCCCTGTTGGCCCTCATACCTATCCTACCTGCCCAGTGGCCTATCACTCTGCTCGGTCTTGGATTACACCGCCTGGCCGCGGTGTTCAACACAGCAATCTAAACACCCTGCGACGGGCTACCGCTAATGACCTAGCTCCTCGGACTCGGATGGCTTTATTTAATGTTAGGTCTCTTTCAAATAAGGCCTTTCTCTTAAATGACTTTTTCCTTACCACGGGACTGGATGTTCTATTTCTGACGGAGACATGGACTTCTCCGGGTGAGTTTATCCCCTTTTCTGAGCTTCTCCCTCCTGACTGTGCCTTCTTTAGCTCACCAAGGCTCACTGGTAGAGGTGGTGGCCTAGCCTCGGTTTTTAAAAACAAACATGAAGCACGGCTGCTACCCTCCCCAACCTATTCTAGCTTTGAAGCCCAGTTATTGGAATTGACTGCCCCTCGGACTACTCTGTGTGTTGTGGTTTATCGTCCGCCTAAATACCACAAGATGTTTATTTCTGAATTTGCTGACTTCTTGGGATCCATTCTTTTTAAATATGGTTCTGTTATTATTTCTGGTGATTTTAACATTCATGTCTGTTGTATGGATGACAAATTGGCCAACGATTTTCTAGCACTAACTGCTTCTTTTAATCTTACCCAATGGGTGAATGAGCCTACCCATGTTAAGGGCCACACCCTTGATTTGGTTTTTTCATACGATGTGGATATATGTATTAAGGAAATTAGAAACACTGGACTTTCCGACCATTCTCCGGTTATTTTCGATCTTGACCTTGGCAACACCGGATCACGCTTTGAGGCTCCTCTTTGTCCTACGCGTACTGTGAATGCCGATACTCTGTTGAAATTTTCTAATTCTTTTGTGAACTTTTCATTTACTACGTCAGACTGTCTTACCCCACATACGCTTGAGAATTTCGCCAATACTCTATTAACTACATGTTCCTCTATCCTTGACATTGTAGCACCGATCAGAATGAAACGCCCCAGAACCTACTCACAATGTTGGTTAAATGATTCTGTTCGTGCCTTACGACGTATGTGTCGACGGGATGAGAGGAGGTGGAGGAAGGATAATCTCCAGTCATCATATGACACTTTATGCGTTAGCCGCTCGAAGTTTCAATCAGCTGCCAGAATGGCTAAAGCTGCTTTCCTATCTAAAATTATCACCACAAATGGAAACAACCCTCGAATTTTATTCAAAATTTTCAACTCTGTGGTAAACCCCTGCCCCTTTATGCCTCTGCCATGCTCCCCGGGCCTTTGTGAAAAATTTTCAAGTTATTTTTTGGATAAAGTCGCATCTCTTAAATCTACCCTCCCTTTGGTGACCGACCGTATGCCCACCCCCAATTGTTCCACTACTTTTTGTCAATTTGAACCCGTTTCTCTCTCTACTCTGAAGCATCTAATTGAGAAACTCAATAATACTAATCTTGTACATGATGTTCTTCCATCCCGTATAGTCAAGGATTGTTTTAGTACAATTGGACCTTGTCTTTTGTCCATATTGAACTCCTCCTTGCTGTCCGGCTATGTACCATCAGCTCTTAAACATGCCATAATCCAACCTGTTCTAAAAAAAAGTAATCTTGATCAAAATGATTATGCCAATTATAGGCCGATTTCCAAACTTCCCTTTGTGGCTAAAATTCTTGAGAAGGTAGTTCTGCTTCAACTTCAGACCTACCTGGATGAGAATAACATTAATGATAAATATCAATCGGCCTTTAAACAACACCATAGCACTGAATCAGCACTGCTTCGAGTTTTTAACGACCTTTTACTAATGGCTGACAATGGACGCCCCTCTGTCCTAGTGCTATTGGATCTTTCATCGGCATTTGATATGGTTGACCATAACATACTATTGGCGAGACTAGAGCACACTGTAGGCATCAAGGGCACCGCCTTGGATTGGTTTAAATCTTACCTCTCCGATCGGCTCTCTTCGGTTCACTTGGCTACCTCCTCCTCCTCCGCTGTACCTGTTTGCTGTGGTGTTCCCCAGGGATCTGTGCTAGGCCCTACCCTGTTCTCACTGTATATGCTTCCTTTAAGTGTCATTTTGGAGAAATACCACATTGCCTTTCACTATTATGCTGATGACATCCAGATCTATTTTGAGCTGAATGATGATCTAGCTATGTCCGTGAGTAACTTTCGAGAGTGCATGTGCGAGGTCAAGCAATGGCTTCTGGCAAATTTTCTTATCCTTAACGATAAGAAAACTGAAATTATGATCTTTGGCAGTGACGCTCTTCGTGCCAAACTTCATGATGCTTTTGGTTTTCTCACCAGTTCTTTCCCTGACACTGTTAGGAATCTGGGTGTGCTACTTGACAGCTCATTTAAACTTGACAAACAAGTATCTGCTGTCGTTAGATCTAGTTTCTACCAACTTCGCCTTATTTCCAGGGCCAAACATTACATCCCGCACAATGACTTGGAAAAGCTTATCCATGCCTTTGTTACGTCACGACTAGATTACTGTAATTCACTTTATTATGGTCTCCACTCTACCCTTTTACATAGATTACAGACAGTCCAGAATGCCGCTGCACGCATTCTAACTAAAACTAGGAAGTTTGCTCACATCACTCCCGTCCTTGCTGATCTGCACTGGTTGCCTGTGAAATTTCGTATTCAATTTAAAATTCTGTTGTTTACTTTTAAAATTACTAATAACACAGGGCCAAGTTATCTTAAGGAACTCTTAAATTCATATCTTCCTACGAGGGCCTTAAGATCCTCCTCACAGTCATTGTTGGTTCAGCCCAGATCTCGCTTGAAGTCTAGAGGTGATCGAGCGTTCGCTCTAGCTGCACCTGAGCTGTGGAACAGTCTCCCGATTGGCATCCGGGCGTCTGATTCTATTCAATCTTTTAAATCACGGCTTAAAACATATCTGTTTGAACTTGCTTTTCCTACCAGTTAATTTCTCGCCTTGCTTCTAGTGTGTTGTTCTAATGTTCTAATGTGTCTGGTTGTTTTGCGTTGTCCTGTGCTGTCAATGTTTTCCATCACTGTGTTTGATGGTTCAGCTTTACAGCTTTACTCTGCTATAGCTCTGTGCTATAGTTTATTCTTATTAGTGGTTTTTACCTGTGAACATAATCTCACACTTATATGACTCTGACGTTATAGTCTTAATTATTTTATTATTTTATTGTTGCGTTGCCTATGTCCTCTATCACTGTGTATGATGGTACAGTTCTCTTTGCTACAGCTGTGTGCTATTGACTGTTCCTATTAGTGGTTTTACCTGTGAACATAATCCCACACCTATATGATTCTGATGTTTTAGTGTAAATCATTTTATTGTTTTATTGTTTCATGTAAAGCACTTTGGCATGCCCCGGGCTTTTAATGTGCTCTATAAATAAAGATTGTTGTTGTTGTTGTTGTTGTGTCTTGCCCAAGGACACAACGACCGAGACTGTCCAAGCCGGGGCTCGAACTGGCAACCTTCCAATTACAAGGCGAACTCCCAACTCTTGAGCCACGATTGCCCTAAGAAAATTGTGGCTCAGAACAAGAAAATTGTATTTTGTACTCCTTACATTTGCAAAACAGATGTGTTACTTTTAAGGCATGTGAGGGGTTTATTTCATCACTGCAGGCATCAAACATCAAACCAACTTGAGAAACGGGAAAAGTAAGACATGAAAGACAATCCTGATCGTGTACTAATCACCAGGGTATGAAACATAAAAAGAGATGAAAGAGGCAAAACTGTGAGTCATAGTCAGGAGTTAAAGTGAGACGTTGTTCTTCTTTCTTTTTTGCACAGCACCTGAACAAACAGGTAATTTCAAATGCAGCGTTTCTATCAACAAACATCAGCAAACACACAAACTGTTTGTGTGCAGTTTGTCTCACAGTGTGTTGCTGGCTAAAGGTCCAGCTGCTGTACATCACAGGGAGAGAAAAGAAAGAGAGCTAACTTCACTCAGAGATGGAGAAAGATAAGACACACAGGACAGGAGAGAAAGAAGAGAGGTTAGATTTAAAGGGAAGGACTGCTCAGTGGGATTCGGTCAACTGGAGATTAAAGTTTACATGTAAGTCCTCATGTGTTGAAATCAGATATTGGGTCTGTACATGTGACATTATGTTTTTTCATTAACTGAAAGATGCTGCAAAACAATCTGAGGCAGATTATTTAGTGAAGTGATTGTATATATAATAATATACAACACAGTCATATAACAGGTTGGGAGGATGAGAGTTTTAGACGTGACTGATTATTTGGTGAAACTGTGATATTTTCCTCACCTCCTGTGTTGAGCTCATTGTTTCCTCTGTAGTGACTCAGCTGAGTCCAGATGGCTGAAAATGTTCCTCTGCTGCTCCGTCAGACTCTTCTCCTCCTGCTGATCAGCTGGGACACAAAACAGATCTTTGTTAGGCTCCACACTGCACTGAAGAGTCAAAGTGTCTCATATGTTCATCTGACAACACAAAGTACAAATTTCACTCTGATTGCTTGTAGAAATCTTGTGAGACGTGTTGTGCTGCAAAGTGAGGAAACTCTCTCACTCACTTATACTTCAGGAGGAACTTTGTGACATTGGCTCTAATATTCTAAGCAGCCCTTTACTATGACAGGGCCAGAAAGTCCTATTTGAAGGTTTGGGAGAAGGACCATGTTAAAGGTGGATTGGGGTTTATACACTTTGTTATGATACAGGTAAGGCTGTAAGAGCCTGAGAAGGTGTCCTGAATGAACCTCTAAAACCAGTTTTCAGCTAACGACTCTGCTTCAGTCTGGAAAACAGCAACTACAAGATTAAAGACTCCATCAACAATTCACACCCAGCAACAGCCTGAACAGCTCCTCCTGTGGTTTCCACAAACAGGGACAGACCTGTTACTCCCCCACCCCACAGTTTCCACACCTTCAGCTAGGGCTGCACGATTAATCGTTAGAAAATCGCGATCTCGATTCATACTTATGTGCGATCTAATTTCCAAACGACAAAGATTAAAAAAAAAAAAAAAGAAAGAAAAAAGGACGACGATTGTACCGCATTTTGATCCGGGACGTACTCTGCATGAAAACAAGCGCTCACTCTTCCTGCTCAACAAATGACAAGGGCGGAGCCTTATACCACGTGATACAGAAGCTGTGCCGTGTGATGCTAAAATTAGCAGGGACAAAACAACAGAGAGCACGTCAGGGATGACGAGAAAGTGACAGGAGAAAATCTGTCCCGGTCAACCACCCAAACATCAATAACGGGAACCTTATACAGCGCTTCCCTATACCCGTCGAACTCCCGCAGGCACAAAGAAATTACGGAGGCTATTACTTATCACCTGACCAAAGATATGGCTCCCATCAACACTGTGCAAAACGAGGGATTTAGGAAAATGATCAACACCCTAGACAAACGCTACACGGTGCCGTCCCGCAACCATTTTTCTATTGTTGCACTACCTGCTCTAGGTAGTGTCGAGCAACGGTGGAGACGGAATTCCATTTGTTGTTTTTATGTTCAGTCTCAACTGTTACGAAGTTGATGTGCAGTTAATAAGCGCAATAAAAATTTATACTGGAAAAAGAAAATCGTGAGAGAATCGTGATCTCAATTCTAAGCCAAAAAAAATCATGATTCTCATTTTATGCAAAATCGTGCAGCCCTACCTTCAGCCCCCCAGTCCCACCACCTCCACCATTCCCCAAACTTTGATTATTTTCATCTAGACGTAGTTTTTTGTGGGAGAAACATTTCGTCACTCATCCAAGTGACTTCTTCAGTTTCAGCTGACTGCAGCTCTCCTCAATTTTCAACAGTGCATTTGCATAATGACTGAAACGAGCACCACTGAAGGAACAATGGGCTGGGAGGTCAGTTATTGAGCATTAATATGCAAATTCTCATGATCATTGATCAACAACCTCTGATCAAATGCTGTGATTGCAGCGACTCCCCAACTCTCTGAATGGTACTCATGGCCATTGATCAGCGGTCTTTGATTAATGAGCTTTGATCAGTGGTTTCAGTGCTTTCCTTCCTGCTTTGACTGCAGCTGTGTTTGACACAGGAAGACATTATTACATTCTTCACACTCTCCTGCACATTAACCACCACAATATATTTTTATTCTCTGTGCTTTCAAATATGAACACTGTTTACTTTCATCTCTGTTTCATTAGTTTTTGTTAACATCTTCCTGTGCATCACTTTACAGCAGCCACACTCATTAAAATGAGACTTTGTAGGAGTTCACTTCCTTTCATCTGTTCATCCACAGCAGCTGGACAATAAAGTTTATTGTGACCCTGATACTGCAGCAGATCGCTCTCATCCATTTCCTGTTATCACTTCAAATAGAAATGAGGCTGTAGAGGTTTGGTGCAGGCAGAAAAACAGCTGCAGGGACAATGAAAAGACTTTTCTGCTCCAACTTCTCCCAGCATGCTGAGCTAATGATTAGTTGGTGTTTTTCTCCAAACACTCTCTCACTCTTCTCTCAACGTGTTCACAATAAACTGTGAACAGACACCGAGGAGAGCAGCAGAAGACCTCATTCAGGAGCTAAACTCAACATGAACTGAACTCACAGTAAAGTTAGCTCGGTGCTTACCTTTAGATGAGCCCACAAACCGAGAGAAACTCCGCGATGAAGCTGCAACTCTTTCCAAACACAGGAAACAGATCAGGGAGCAGAGACCCACGTGGTTCACGCTGATCTCAGCTACGATCCAGGAGACAAGGGTGGGCAGATCGATGCAGATATCGATCCAAACGGTCGTTTAGTTTGTTTTATCATCTAAATTCACTCTTTTACTTGCTTTGGATGAAAAAATAGCTCCGTCTGTCATCCCGGAAGGCGCTTCGTCTTCTTTACATCGTTTATTGGCGGTTGTCAAACAACAAAATTGTGCTTTTCCGCCACCTACTGGTGTGGAGTTTGAACTGGCACGTCGACCCTCAAATGCACACAAACAATTTACTGTGTTATAAAAACTGGAATAAGGCCCGATAACCTTACAATAAGATCCAGTTTCAGTTTAATGTTTATGTTTTGGATCAGTCGCCCTCTCACAGTGTAATATTTCCTCTTCTCTTTGATCGCCCAAAGACGTGGTGCAGAATATGCCATGAAAATCATTTGTTTGAAGCCAGCTCACCTCCTGCAACCAGAATACGTGCTTCTTTTGCAGTTCAGACTACTTCTGACATTTCTGTGGAGGAACACCAAAGTAATTGCTGAACCCTCCGGGGTCCAAGTATAATTTGCCATTTTTGACTGCTTTTGATTTTTCCTCTATATTATTATTATTATTATTATTATTATTATTATTATTATTATTATTATTATTATTATTATTATAATAAAAACAGTTTATCTCGCCTTGTTTGGTATAATCTTTTCAGCACAACCTCAAATATCTGAAATTTGAGTTATTTTTTACATTTCGGCATACTATATTAGCACAAGTTATCTAAGTTCAAGCAAAAATTCAAACTCAGAGTAGAAAAAAGTTACATTTTTTCCTGTGAAACCCATAAAAATGTTTGAAGAATCATTTTCATAACTTGAAATGCAAATACAAAATTGTACATTTCTAAAAATTCTGCACATGTTTTGGAAACAACAGTTATCTGGTACTATTCGCTTAAAAATGCAGCCAATCCCTCAGGTGTTTTTATATAACAATTTAAATGTATTTACAGAACAAATAGGTGTTCTGCATCAAATAAGAAGGCACACAAATTATTTGTGCCAGTCCAAAAAAATAGTTTGTGTTCAGTATAAGACAGAAGAAACACCACAGGCCTAAACCCTGCAGGTCTGACAGCAGGAGGTGGATCAGTCTAGTTTTTCATGTGGGAACAGCGTTTACACTGGAATCTGCCTCTGATGGCTTTGATGGAGCAAAGACGCTTGAAGAGCGTCTCTCAGCATGGGCCCGAAAAAAGTTCTGTCAGCTGAGGAAGGCGACGATATTAAGAAGCTGCTGGAGTTTATGACAGAGGAGATTTCTGCTGTCAAACTGCAGCAGAAAGCCATCCTGGACCTGGTCGAGGAAGTTAAGGCTCTCCGCATACAGAACGCAGAGAAGGATCGGTGGCTGGCGTACCCGGAGAACAGAGTGGTGGATTTGGAGCAGTACACCCGGATGAACGATGTCATCATTACGGGGCTTCACATCAAACCCCGGTCAAACGCCCGGGGGGGGGGGGTCACAGCTGACAATGTAGGAGGGCCAGGAGAGAAAGATGTCAACTCCACGGAGCTTCAAGTGGTTACCTGTCTACGGTCCAAATGTGTGGAAGTGGATTATAACAATAATTGAGGCTTGCCACCCTCTACCCTGAAAAAATGACAGTGACAAACCAGCCATCATTGTGAGATTTGCTAACAGAAAACACAAAACAGCACTGTTAAAACAAGGAAAGAAACTGAAAGGAGCCGATGTCTTCATGAATGAACATCTGATAAAAAGAAATGCGGACATTGCCAGGAAAGCACGTTACTTGAAGAAACAGGGAAAAATTCAGAGTACATGGACCAGCAACTGTAAAGTATTCATTAAACTCAATGGAACACCGGAACAAGCCAAAGTGTTGGTCAACAGAAATATGGAGGAGCTGGACAAATACTGAGGTTCAACTTACACTGGAGGTATGAATACACATGTGACGTGACACACAACACAACACATGGCACAGTCTCGGCGTAGTGTTTTATCACAAGCACACCCTTGTGAAGGTTTGTTTGATGTTTGGTAAGCTTCCTGCCCTTTGTATGACTTCACTGTGTTGTGTATGGTGAACCAGTAAAGGAATTGAACCATATATTGGGTGTGGGGGAGATTATGACTAAGGATGTTGTTAGAAACATTTAGACACGCACACAGAGACACACACACACACACACACATTCTCACATGCATACAGATGTTTACACATACACACACATAGTGCCTTGTCTTAGAACCATGTGGGAGGTGCTTTGCTGTGATGTGTATTGTGTGAATTGTTTTCCAACAGTCACATATTTTCCCGGACCGGCATTTAAGGTGTTGCAGATAAATACAACAGAATAAAATGATATGACCAAGACAAAAACTGCGGTATTTTGTAAATGTAATAATAAACCTGTATTCACTAACTTTATTAGCAGGCTCCTCCTGAAATGCGCCAACAACACTCTCTGCCCCTTAATGCTCTCTGGTCACTATGGTAACATGTAAATAATTAAAATTTATTCATAACACATGGGAGAAGTCCGAGGGAAACAGAGTTAACGATAAAAACCCTGAAAACCATACATTTCATACTCGAGCCTCAACTCTCGCGAATTGGTACGAAACAAAAGACCTCCATGAAGACCACCTGGTATTATGAAGCATACCCAGTTTTACAAAGGGGATCCCATTTTCTTCACACAGCTTCTTCAGTGTAGCATTTTTTTTTTTTGCTCCACTTTTTTTTGCAAATAAAACTGCATCAGCTTGACCACACAGCGATTAAACGTCTCACAGTTGGGAACCTTGCGATCAACTGATTTTAAGCAATTCTCCAGTGTGTGTGCTGTGCACAGAATGTGCACAAGAGAGTCTTCAACTGTAGCAAGTAGCAAGTAGCAGCCGGTCAGCACCCAGTTCAATCAGTCCAAGAAAGTCAGAGGTAAGCTCTCCTTTGCTGGACACAGACACAATGTAAATGATTTCCTGCTCGACTTTTGTGATGTCCACAGATCAATGAAAAAGCATCCCCCAAAGTATTTTCTTCGGCTCTGGCTCAGGTTGGTGTTTCTTAGGTGGTGGCGAAACACCAAAGAAGCTGCAGCAACATGTTTAAGGTTAAATGAGATGGTCAAGTACGCAAAGGCGCTTGGTAACATAAATGTCACTACGCATTCGTAATTTTTGTCACACATACGCACCTGAGTAGCAGCTAGGTGCATCCCTGTCTATAACACAGTTTAACATGTTTATCTTATTCATCACCTGTTTAATTTTTCTCAGTACACTAGAGGAACATGTTCATTCACAGCTGCCTCATCACATTTTTACATCTGAACTCTGTGGAGCCTGATCTCAAGGGTTTTAAGTCTGACCCTGAAACCAGTAGAGGATCTTTCTGTCTCTTCAGATTCACTGTGATGGGAGTGATTTCAGCCCTGAGTGATCACGCTGATGTTTGCACAGAGCAGACAATGAGGTGAATGTTTTGGCACATTGGAAACAGTGAAACAGTTTTTTAGTAACGTGGGATCGTTTGTGTGTGGAGTATGAACTGAGATTCCTGAAGCTCTTGTCACACTGGTCACAGCTGTAGTTTCCTTCCATGTGTGCACGTTCATGATAGATACGACTACTTGAATGTGAGAAGCTTTTGTCACAGTGTCTGCACTTGTATGGTTTCTCTCCTGTGTGGACTCGTTTATGTCTTTTAAGGTTGACTGCAGTGATGAAAGATGACCCACACTGATCACAGAGGTGCTTTTTAACCCCACTGTGAATCAGTTCATGACATTTTAAGTCACCTGATGTGGGGAAGCTTCTCCCACATTCTTTGCAGTATTTCAGTTTGTCTCCAGTGTGTTTACGTTGATGTACTTTTAGGGTGTCTTGCCGACTGAAAGTTTTTCCACAAAGATGACAACGAAAGTCTTTCCCACCACCACAGTGATGACAGGGTTGAGAACTGGATCCATCTGTGTCGCTCTGCTTCTAAACAAAGACACAAAGACAGTGTAAGTCAGTCCTTCATCATTTTTATCCTGAACGTCGCCTGAAGGAAAGAGCATCTCTGCAGACGTCCAATTACATTTTACTGTTTCAGTTAACACACTCAGTTGACTGGGCTGCAATAACTACAATACTACCATCATAATACTACAGTAATACTTATTTCATGTTACAGTAACATCTGAGTTACACTAAAGTACTACTATGCTAATATTTGCAGGGTACCAACACAGTGCTAAACTACTAATGTAACACTGCAGTAATACTAATTTAATACTGCATTAATAACACTGTAACTGTGCAGTTAAAACACTCAACTGAATGGGACACAAGAAAAACACTACTACCCCCATGACACTGCAATTATAACATTAACTTAGTATTTTAACATTAATGTCTAAAAGTACTAAAGTTAAAAACAAGAAATGATACTACTGCTACAATATTACAATACCATTACGTAACGATACAACTTTGTTAACCATAAGAGAAGATTACAGAATGTTTGGTTTTGTGCTTATTTTCATTTGTGTTTTATTTTATTACATGTGCTCCTGAAAGCGGAATCAGGCTCTGTAAACAAAAGGCCATTTATGCTGAAATACAGGGAGTGCAGAATTATTAGGCAAATGAGTATTTTGTCCACATCATCCTCTTCATGCATGTTGTCTTACTCCAAGCTGTATAGGCTTGAAAGCCTACTACCAATTAAGCATATTAGGTGATGTGAATCTCTGTAATGAGAAGGGGTGTGGTCTAATGACATCAACACCCTATATCAGGTGTGCATAATTATTAGGCAACTTCCTTTCCTTTGGCAAAATGGGTCAAAAGAAGGACTTGACAGGCTCAGAAAAGTCAAAAATAGTGAGATATCTTGCAGAGGGATGCAGCAGTCTCAAAATTGCAAAGCTTCTGAAGCATGATCATCGAACAATCAAGCGTTTCATTCAAAATAGTCAACAGGGTCGCAAGAAGCGTGTGGAAAAACCAAGGCGCAAAATAACTGCCCATGAACTGAGAAAAGTCAAGCGTGCAGCTGCCAAGATGCCACTTGTCACCAGTTTGGCCATATTTCAGAGCTGCAACATCACTGGAGTGCCCAAAAGCACAAGGTGTGCAATACTCAGAGACATGGCCAAGGTAAGAAAGGCTGAAAGACGACCACCACTGAACAAGACACACAAGCTGAAACGTCAAGACTGGGCCAAGAAATATCTCAAGACTGGTTTTTCTAAGGTTTTATGGACTGATGAAATGAGAGTGAGTCTTGATGGGCCTGATGGATGGGCCCGTGGCTGGATTGGTAAAGGGCAGAGAGCTCCAGTCCGACTCAGACGCCAGCAAGGTGGAGGTGGAGTACTGGTTTGGGCTGGTATCATCAAAGATGAGCTTGTGGGGCCTTTTCGGGTTGAGGATGGAGTCAAGCTCAACTCCCAGTCCTACTGCCAGTTTCTGGAAGACACCTTCTTCAAGCAGTGGTACAGGAAGAAGTCCTCATCCTTCAAGAAAAACATGATTTTCATGCAGGACAATGCTCCATCACACGCGTCCAAGTACTCCACAGCGTGGCTGGCAAGAAAGGGTATAAAAGAAGAAAAACTAATGACATGGCCTCCTTGTTCACCTGATCTGAACCCCATTGAGAACCTGTGGTCCATCATCAAATGTGAGATTTACAAGGAGGGAAAACAGTACACCTCTCTGAACAGTGTCTGGGAGGCTGTGGTTGCTGCTGCACGCAATGTTGATGGTGAACAGATCAAAACACTGACAGAATCCATGGATGGCAGGCTTTTGAGTGTCCTTGCAAAGAAAGGTGGCTATATTGGTCGCTGATTTGTTTTTGTTTTGTTTTTGAATGTCAGAAATGTATATTTGTGAATGTGGAGATGTTATATTGGTTTCACTGGTAAAAATAAATAATTGAAATGGGTATATACCGTAATTGTCGGGCTATAAGCCGCTACTTTTTGCACAAGCTTTGAACCCTGCGGCTTTTAGTCAGGTGCGGCTTTTCTATGGATTGTCCATGATTTTTGTCATATCGTAAGACTATTTGTTTTGTTTGTTCCGCTGTTGTACGGCACTACGTTGCCTGGCGGAAGGATCGGGGTTCAAGAGTAGTATGTTAGTCACATGTCCGTCCGCCAGGCAACGTAGTGCCATACGAAGTAGCGCAAAAAACAAACTTCAAAGTAGCGCTACGTGTTCAGCGGGAGGCGTGGATGACGAGCGGCGATAAACTTGCGAAAAGCAAGTTATGCTCAACTCCACCGGTGGATTCTGACAGCGTGGAAAAGTGTGAAAACATCCACGATCACCAACGGATTTTGAAGGGCTGGACTGCTGCATGATGGAGAGGAGGACACCGCCACGGCCCTTCTGAGGGTGTTCGACTCTGACACTGACAACGAGGATTTGTTTGGTTTTGAAAGTGACAATGAAGGAGAGAAGCGGAGAGTGGATGATGAAGCCACCCTGAGCCTGTTCGTTTCCGACACTGGAGGAGAGGACTTTGGTGGTTTTAGTGCGCAGGAAGATGGTGGTGAATGACTGACTTTTCTTCTTGTTAAAGCTGTGTCACTGCACTAGGGCTGAACGATTATGGAAAAGAATCTAATTGCGATTTTTTGCCCCAATATTGCGATTGCGATGCGATATGCGATTATTTTTTAAGGTCTTTGTCTTCTGTATTATTAAACAAAGACAAGCAATACATCATATAGTATGGCCAATACTATATTACATTAATTTTAAACTGTTCTTTCCTGGAAGACAGACCTCTGTTATGATGACATGAGGTGATGCATGAATTGATGACTGACATTTTTATTTAACTTCTTCAGTCACAACAGTATATTTGAACATACACAATAGTTTATTTTTAGCTTACAAACATCTGAGCATAAAGTGCTGACAAGGAACCCTGGTGTAAACATTAAAATGAAAGTCAGTACAATGTGCAGATTGCAGAAATATACATAAAAAAATCAGTGGCTTTACCACACTCAGTTTTTCGACATCTGTGAACTACTAGACAGTCATTCAATTAAAAAATAATATTAAATAAATAAAACTAATAAATAAAAAATACACACATCTTACTGATCTCTGCAGTCAGTAACATTACACATAAAGTGCAAACATAATAGCAATTGTATAAACACACACACAAACACGCCTTTAAAATTTAAAGGCGTGAAATTGGACGGTCTAGTTCTGATTAGCGTCACCGCTGTCTCGGTGGAGTTTAATAAACTCGGCCGTCTGCTTCTTGCTATCTAAAATATAACCAGACACTGGTGTAAATTCTCGACTGTCTCATACTTCTGTTTAATAAGTTTTCTGTTTGACGTTTAGTCAGCTGTGTGAAAACCAAGGAGGAACCCACCCGGGGGATTAATAAAGTTTTATTTTATCTAATCTAATAACTTTAATCTCAGCCAAACCGATTTACTCATGAACAAACAAAACACTGAAAAAAGCCCAACAATAACATTTTTAGGTTGTCTAAGTGACTTATATATTACGTTTAACCCGAGCAGCGAAACTCCGCGGTGATCTGAAAATGATGTGCCGGGAGTTGTGCCGTTCTCGGCCGCATCAGTAACCCTCGAGCTCCCGGCTAGCTGTCGAGCTGGTGGGTAGCAGACGCCTCTGAAAACGTCGAAGCACTTTTGCAAATATGGGATATCTTGATAAACCGAGCAGATATTTGATGTTTACACAACTACTTTCTCGCCTGAAAATATGTTAAAAGTTTATTTTGTGACCCAGAAAGATTAGTATGAGTAATTTTAAAACTTAGTAGCAGCCGCCATTGCTGGAAACTGGAGTTTGGCTCGGCCGCGCTATGAATTCTGGGATATGGTAGTAATTTGGACAGCCTTCGGCGCGTCGCTGTGACGTAATCGATCTACAAATGCGGCCTCAGGAGGATGCAGCCCATGAATTTGGACATGTCCAGAGTATAATCGCAGCCTTTGCGGTTAGAAAATTGCACTTGATCATGTCGCGATATTATCGCAAATGCGATATATCGTTCAGCCCTACACTGCACCTGAGCCTAAAAGGTAGTCCGAATCTATTTTTCTGGTGTGCTATAGGTTACTGTTATGTACTACATGTGCAAATATGTACCCATAACCCAGTAATAAAACTGAAGTTTTACTTGTTGGTACACCATCTATCTTAACCAAATCCCACAGCTTTTCCATTAACATTGAAAATTCTCCCACCCTTCCCTCCCCTCAGGTTAAGAGTTTGGGTATCATACTTGATAATACTCTTTCATTCCAGTCTCACATTAATTACATAACACGGTCTGCTTACTTCCATTTACGTAATATTCACCGACTCCGTCCCTTCCTTACTCCCCATGCTGCTGCCATCCTTGTCCATAGTCTTATTACGTCCCGTATTGATTACTGTAATTCCCTCCTATTTGGTCTCCCTAAAAGGGCCCTTCATAAACTCACACTTCTTCAAAATTCTGCAGCTCGGGTCATAACTTGCACTCCGTTAAGTGCTCATATTACCCCAGTTCTTCAGCAGCTTCACTGGTTGCCCATAGAAGCCAGGATAAATTTTAAAATCTTACTTCTTACATACAAGTGTATCCATAAATCTGCTCCTTCATATTTGTGATCTGCTCCATATCACCACTGTTTCCCGCCCTCTCAGATCATCATCTGCTATTCATCTTACTGTTCCGTCCTCACACCTTATCACTATGGGGAACAGAGCTTTCAGTCGCTCTGCTCCTCGGCTCTGGAACTCTCTTCGTCCTGCACTAAGAAATATTGACTCCCTCTCCGTATTTAAGACACAGCTCAAAACACATCTGTTTAAACTGGCTTATTCGCTTTAATGCTGATTTTATCTGTTGTCACGCTCTGTTTTGTAATTTTAACTTATTTTATGTATTTTATGACTATTGTTCCTTTTATTAATTATGTTTTTTGTAAGGTGACCTTGGGTTTCTGAAAGGCGCCCTCAAATAAAATGTATTATTATTATTATTATAACTTGTTTTTCAAAATATTAATAAAAGGGGTATGTCTCCAAACAGCCATCTCTTTCCTGACAATTCCCTTTGTGCATATTCTCTTACATATGATAAGTCAACATTGAAAGGAATACAGAGCCAGGTAAGTGACGGAAGTGACGGACAAGGTAAGCGACCCATGTTGTAGGTGACGTCAGACGCCGGAGATTTTGGCGGAGAAAAAGCAAATGGTAGCATAGAGTTTAACAAAGGTTTTTCAAGCTTCAGTATTACCAAATATACTAATCAACTGTCATATAACTAACAACATCTGTTTTATCATCTCTAACACCCTGGAGGACAACGGGGAGAGTTTAGACGCTCTCCAAGATTACATCGACCGCTGTTTTCAAGATTTAGTAATGAATAAGGCCCAGAGTGCATCTTCCCCGACCAAAATTGAGACGCCGTCATCGAAGAGATGTCACCCGGCAGACTCCCCCGGTACAACATCGCCTGCCGGCAAAGACATCGCAGACATCCTGGAGTCAATCGACAAGCGATTGTCCAGTTTCGATGCGAGGCTGTCCCTGGTGGAGATTTTACACCGGGAATTTAAATCTCTGAGAGAATCCCTGGAATTCAGCCAGCAGCAGGTGGAAACGCTTGCCGCTGAAAATGCCACGCTACGGGAGTCGGTCAAATCTCTCACCGATAACGTGACCCAGCTAAACATTGAAAATAAAAAAATAAAAGAGTCCGTTATCGATCTACAAGCCCGTAGCATGAGAGATAATCTTGTGTTTTCTGGAAAACAGAAACTGCCGGAGAGGACGCAGAGGCAACGGTGAAAAGCTTCATTAAAATCCACCTGAAGCTGCCGGAGGACACCGTAAAGAACATCAACTTCGATAGAGTACATCGCTTGGGGGGCGTGCGGTCGCGGACCGGGAGACCACGGCCTATTGTGGCCAAATTCGGTCAATTCAAACAGAAGGAACAGGTGAAGAGTCGCGGCAGAGAGCTGAAAGGAACGGACTTCAGCGTGAACGACCAGTTCCCCAAAGAGATCCTGGAACGACGCAAGGTCCTGTTCCCAGTTCGACGTAGCTTCATCCAGAAAGGCTCCCGTGCTGTCATCGCCGTGGACCGGCTCTACGTGGACGGACAGCTCTACCGCGACCCCGGCACCACACCGTGGTTATATTGACTGCACTCCAGATAAGAACCCGCTACACTCTTTTCTTATTCATTCACACTTTCTCTTTTAACATGGGTTTAACCTAGTAATATCAATATGATGTCATAGCAGATATAACACCGTCACCCTCCGTCATTGCTTTAATTGGAATGTTTCCGTTTCGTTTCTTTTTTGTTGTTGTTGCTCACAGTTCATGTGGTTTCTTTCTTTCTCTTGTCTTTCACTACTGTGATCACCTACTTCCCCACTCACCTACAAACAACACCCTCTATTTCTCCATATTTTCACACCACGATCACGCAAACACATCAGCTCAACGGCAGCACATTCACAACAGCCTCACAGCACGCACAGACTTGCAGGACACATAAGCAAGCCACGCTTGTTCATATTAGTGAATATTCACACACATAGTCAGACTTATGGAGCCTCTCACCACACTTCTTTTTCTCTTTCTATTTACAAACAAGGGATGTTTCCACATTCTCTCCACCTGTCTAAACGAAACACCCAGCATACTTCATTAGACATACACACACAATTATGGGCATGCTGAGGTTTGTCACATGGAATGTAAATGGAGCTGGCTCCAGAGGAAAGAGGTTAAAGATATTTAACCAGCTTAAAAAACTACAGGCAGATGTTGTTTTATTACAAGAAACTCACAAACCTGTCACAGGTTTAAATGAACTTAAAACACCTGAGTTTCCTAACGTGTTTGCAGCCTGTTATAATTCTAGACAACGGGGAGTAGCAATTTTAATACATAAAAATGTTAATTTTACAGTACTCGATACAGTTATAGATCCAGAGGGTAGATTTCTAATTATTAAACTATCAATATTGAACAAAAAACTATGTATTGTAAGTATATACGGTCCAAATGTTGATGAACCCTCATTCTTCCACGGATTTTTTAGTGCACTCTCTGAACACCTTGATTGCACACTCATTCTTGGCGGTGACCTCAACCTTGGACTAAATGAAGACATGGATAGGCTCAACACAACAGGAACTCAGCGCAATTGGCAATCCACAAATATAATCAAACAGTATATGAGCGACTTTGGTCTTTGCGATGCATGGCGCTCTCTTCACCCCACCAGTAAGGAATATACTTTTTTCTCGCATGTTCATCACTCTTACTCTCGTCTGGATTATTTTTTGGTCAGCAGCTCACTGCTGTGTGACATTTCAGACACTGAGATTCATCCTATAGCTGTCAGCGATCATGCTCCTGTATCTTTAACACTAATGCACAAGAATAACACTACGCCAAGAAAAAACTGAAGATTTAATATATCACTACTTAAAGATGAAGACTTTATTAAATATTTTAAAAAGGAATGGACTTCATATTTAGACTTTAATGACACTCCCGGAATATCTGCTTCTGTTCTATGGGAAGCAGGGAAAGCTGTGATGAGAGGTAAAATAATTTCTTTCTCATCACACAAAAAGAAAGAAGAAAACAAAAATATTCAGGAATTAGAAAAAAAACATCAAATCACTAGAAGAAGCCTACGCGTGCGACCAAGATCAGGAAACATTGAACAAAATATGCAAAACAAAACTAGAATTAAATGAAATTATTAATAAAAAAAACACAATTCCTTATACAAAGACTTCGCTTGCAGAATTTTGAACACAGTAACAAATCAGGTCGATTTCTAGCTAACCAGCTAAAAATAAATAAAGAAAAAACAACTATATGTGCTGCTAAAGATTTATCGGGGAACACAATATATGATCCTGGAAGAATAAACAACATTTTTAGGGATTTCTATGAAACTTTATACTCACCACAAATAAACCCATCTAAAAATGAAATTGATCAGTTTCTTGACAACGTAACTCTTCCAAAATTACTAGATAGTCAAGCAATGGAACTGGATTCGCCACTGACGCCAAGTGAACTCCAGGAAGCCCTGATAAGTATGCCCAATAATAAGGCTCCAGGTCCAGACGGCTTCCCTGCAGAATTCTAAAAGGAATTTTGGATAATTTTGGCACCAGTATTCCACGGCATGTTGCAGGAAATCGAGGAAAATGGCAGACTACCACCAAATATGAATTCTGCCAACATTAGTCTCCTGCTAAAACCAGGCAAAGACCCTTTATTTCCCTCAAGCTATCGTCCAATTTCTCTTTTAAATGTAGACCTTAAAATAATCTGCAAAGCTCTCTCAAAGAGATTAGAGAAAATGACCCCCCTCTTAATTCATCCTGACCAAACTGGTTTCATAAAAGGTCGGCACTCCTCAACAAACACTCGTAGATTACTTAATTTAATAGACTACTCATACTATAAAAACATCGAAACCATAATATTATCTCTAGATGCAGAAAAAGCATTTGACAGAGTTAACTGGAAATTTTTATTCGCAACTTTACACAAATTTGGTTTTGGAAACTCTTTCATAAACTGGATAAGAATATTATACAATTCCCCAACAGCTCGTATCAGAACAAATGACCAGACATCCTCCAGCTTCTATCTCCTGAGGGGCACCAGACAGGGATGCCCACTCTCCCCTTCACTTTTTGCAATTTTTATCGAACCTCTAGCAGCAGCATTTAGACAGGCTACAACAATTAAGGGCATAAAATGTAAGAACATAGAACATAAAATCAGTCTCTATGCGGATGATGTGTTGCTTTTTCTGCAAAACACACAAACCAACCTCTCTGAGGTAATTACTTTAATAAACTGGTTTTCAAGAGTTTCAGATTATTCAATTAACTGGCCAAAATCTACAGTTCTCCCCATTAACTGCTCCTTCCATAATTCTTCCTCTGCCCCACTGCAATCCGGAAATATTAAATATTTAGGTATTAATGTCTCTCCTAAGCTTTCAGACTTAACTAAATTAAACCACATCCCACTTCTAAAGAAAGTAGAAGGCGATCTGACTAGATGGAAATCTTTACCCATATCACTCATGGGAAGGGTCGCCACTATAAAAATGATGATCTTGCCAAAAATAAATTACTTATTTTTGATGATCCCTAACAAACCATCACAAGATTGGTTCAGATCTCTGGATTCATATATTTCCAAATTCCTTTGGAAAGATAAACCCCCGCGTATCAGCTTAAAAACGCTACAAAGAACCAAGGATAGAGGAGGATTAGATCTGCCTAATTTTCACCAATACTTCTTAGCCAACAGGCTTCAGTTCATCTCAGAATGGTTAAAACATACCTTCTTAGTTGAGCCCTGGCTAGATGTTGAACAGGCACTATGCAAGGATCTAGAGATTTCAGACCTACCATTTATTAGCTCAAACATCAAAAGACATGAATGCTTTAAAAGTATCAACATCAGCTTTTCTCTGACAGCATGGTGGGAGTTTCTAAAAATAACGGAGTCTTCATTAATCCCATGCAAACGTACACCTATCTGGAATAACCCTGACATATTACAAAACAATAATATGATTAATTTCCCAGAATGGAGTTGTAAAGGAATTAAATACTTAGAACATATATTAGAGGGAACAGAATTTATTCCATTTGACAGACTAGTTGCACAATATGGGATCAACAAGACAAGATTTTTAGAATATCAACAAATTAAATCCATAGTAAAAAAGAAATTTAACCTCAGTCAAGTTGAATTACAAACACCACTAAGTGCGGCACATTTTCTTACTCTTAAATCCCCCAAATTATTATCTAAAATATACAGAACACTTTCTAAATTAGATGAATCAATATCCCTTCCTATTGCAAAATGGGAAGCAGATTTATCAGTCAGCTTAGACCAAAACTTCTGGTCTCAGATTTGCTTAAAAACCTTTAAATTAATTAAAAATCCCAGTCTGCAATTAATACAATACAAAATACTACATAGAGTGCACTATACAGGTCATCGGATGTTCAAGATGGGCTTTACATCTTCCAACAACTGCTCACACTGTCAAGGCAATACACCAGACAATTACATCCACGCTCTTTGGTTCTGTCCACCAGTGCAAAAGTTTTGGCACGAGATATGTGAAGACTTATCAAAGTGTCTGAAATGTAACATTCCAACCTCCCCCTTAGTGTGTTTACTGGGCAGCTTAGATAATGTCACTTCAGAAAAGAATATAGCCCATATGATTTTCACTGCCCTATGCATAGCCAAGAAAACAGTCCTCATGAACTGGAAAAATAAAAATAATCTTAATTCTAACCAATATAGAAATTATCTATTAGATTACATTAGTCTTGATACAGCCTCTGCCACCACATCAGATCAATTGCTCTGGACTCCTTTTATCAGCTCCATCACCTAGTGGGGGTGGGGGGTCATAATTTGGTCCCACCTTCACTGTTGTGATTGGTGTGGGGGTAGGGACAGGCTTAGGGCGTCGGGGGGTTCCCCGGAGGCATCTTCCTTGGGGGGCTCAACCCGGGGTAGCGGTCATGTCCGGTTGGGGGCTCTGTTGGCTCTCAGGTGACTGTTTCCTCGCGGCTGCGTGCAGCGGGGCTAGGGGAGGGTCTGTGCTGACGGACGTGGGTTACTGACCTGGTAGCCTGGCTGGCCCTGGGTGGGTCCGGGATGGGCGTGAGGTTCTGGGGGCGCTCCGTCTCTGGGCTGGGGCCCGGGCCGGGCCTCGGGGGCTTGGATCCTGGTTGGTGTGTTGCCGGGGTTGTGGGCGGGTGGGTGCATGGGGGCCCGGCCCTGGAGCAGGGTGCCGCCGGTGCGTTGAACCGGCTGGGGGGCTCTTCAACTGGTGGGGGAGATGGTCACATCTTGCAGGAGCTTTCCTCTCTTCAGGAACTCTCTCTGCAGGAGGGGGAGACACAGGAGAGGTGGAGGAAGATCTCAGCCTGGGCGTTTACTGTCTTATGTAGTCTGGAAGATGAGCGGATGGTGGGGTGGGTGCAGTTTTCTCTGTGGTGGGGTCGGGTGGACTGTCCCGGGCTCTGTGGGGCCGGGAGGCGCTGCTGCACTGGGCCCCGGTCTGGATGGGCCTGGGCCCCCTTTCCCTGGCGGGTCGCGGAGTGTGGGAGTGCCTACTGGGGTCAGCGGGGGAGCTGGCCCCAGGGAGGGGTTACCTGCCCCTCCCTTCCTTCCCTCCCCATCTCCAGCTGCCTCTCTCTTCCCGCTCCACCACAACCACCCACACATGCAGGGCCTTGGAGTAGGGGTATGTCACCAGGGTGCAGAGGAGGCTAACCCCCCCCCCTCTGTCCCCTTCTGGCTGCCTCTGCCTCAATTTTATCCCACAACTTAGACATTCACATTATTCACACTCTCATTACACATACATATAGGATCTTGGGGGTGGGCACAATCACGGAGTCCAAATTACCATCAGGGTGTACACCTCACCCCTGGCGTCGTTGCCCACCTCTCAATTTTAAATACACTTAGACATTGAGGGCTATCAGGAGGGACTATGTGCTTACCTGCTGCTCCTTGGCAGGTAGCTCCATGCCCTCCTGGGTTTTAATTGCACCTTAGAACACACATGCATCAACACTACAATGAGCGGGTGGAGGGAGGTTTGGAGTCTTCTCCCACCCCCATTCTCTGCGGCCTGCTGGAGCGGGAGGGCTAGGTGGAGTTGGCCGTCCGACTGCGGTCTGGAGTGTGGGGCCTCCCTGCTGCTACGGAGTCGGGGTGGTCTGCCTCTCCCCACCGCAGGGAAAAGGGTAACACCACCTGGGTCTGGGTGCAGTTCCCCGCTCCAGGGGCAAGGGTACCTAGACCCGGTTTGTAGAGTACGCTTGGGGAGTGTGATCGTGTGTACAGCGTCTCTTTATGTCTGTCTCCATGTTGGTTGAGTGTGGAGTGAGTGCATATGAGAGCATGAGGGGGGGGAATGGATGTTTGTGTCTGTATGTGCCTGTATGTCTGTGTCTATATGTCAGGTTGGGTATCAGACGCCACCTCTCTGGGGACACCTCAGGCCCTCCAAGGTTTGGAGGCCTATCTCCACCTACCACCACTTCCCCTGCCGGTGGCGGACGCCCTCAGACATCGGTGCGTTGGTGGTTCTTTGTGTCTGGGGGTGGGCGTCCAGGTACACACCGGCTCACTCCTTGGCGGCCGCTTATCGGGGCCTGGAGCCTGGGGCTCGCTCGGGCCCCTTCGGGGGTGGGGTGCCCCCGGCCTCTCGGCCTGGGGCTCGGTCACTCAGGCACAGCTGGCGGCCGGCGGAGCTCACGGGCGCGTCACTGCAACTCCCCCTGGCTTCTGCTCCGCGGCTGCTGAGTGAACCCTCATCTGGGACTCTCCTCAGCTCTTACTGGAACAGTGGCGCGGCTGCCCCTCTGTTGGTCTTCCTTGGTTTCTTGTGTTCTGGGGGCCTCTGGATGTCTGGAGTTTTGATCTCCTCCATACCTATATACGTATATATATGTATATATTGTACTATTCTTAGTTAGCGTATTGTCTGTCTTGTCTTAATGTTGGTTTAAAATGGAGCACTGTAACAAAAAATAATTTCCCCCAGGGATCAATAAAGTATTCTGATTCTGATGATTCTGATGACCTGCTTCACACCCTGGAGGACGGGGCTGTGGCCCCCCCACACTCCCTAACAGATCGTTACATGGAGAAACCTTTGGAATACAAGCGCGCTGATCCACACAGGTATGCACACGGGTGTTCACTGCTCGTAGACCCAAATTACACCTTTCTTGGCTGCTACCTCGAAGCACATCTGTCCTGCGTGCTGCACAACAACATTGAATATTTAGTATTTACTGCTGTTTACACTTAGCTAGATTAATGCGATGGTGTTGTGTTTAGTATGTTGCTTTGTTTCTTTTTTTTTTGTCTTTTTTTGCTTGTTTTCTATTCTTCTCTCAACAGGTGATCCAGGAGATTTTTTTTTTCTCCCCCCCTTTCTCACTGTCCCTCTCCCCTTCTGTTTTTCCTTTCCTTCCTCTTTCTTTCTCCCTTTCCTATCTCTCACTCATGTCTGTCCCGTCTGTAACATCTGAAAATAAAATATAATAAATAATAAAAACAAAGATCGACCAAATGGACCAATACGGCAAGGCCATGATGATCCGTTTGGCAAAGTAAATCCATTGGGTATCCTTGTTGGTCTTCAGACAACAATTCTGATGGCTAAAGAACCAAATGGGACAGGCGAAAAAAACCCAAAAAAAAACATTGAAACACCTGCGGCTTTTAGTCAGGTGCGGCTAATGTATGTACAAAACAGGATTTTCCCCTGATTTTAGCTTGTGTGGCTAATATTCAGGTGCGCTTTGTAGTCCGGGAAATACGGTATTTGTTTTTTGTTAAGTTGCCTAATAATTATGCACAGTAATAGTCACCTGCACACACAGATATCCCCCTAAAATAGCTAAAACTAAAAACAAACTAAAAACTACTTCCAAAAACATTCAGCTTTGATATTAATGAGTTTTTTGGGTTCATTGAGAACATGGTTGTTGTTCAATAATAAAATTATTCCTCAAAAATACAACTTGCCTAATAATTCTGCACTCCCTGTAATAACAATATCATTATATACCAGGAAACTGCCTGAACATTAAATAACACCGTCATATTAATTTTCAGCCCTTTTAGTTTTTCATGATCGTGTAAACAAAAATCATAACTACTAACAAACAGCTAACGGATCATCTGCAGAGGAATGGTTTATTTGAAGAGTTTCAGTCAGGTTTCAGAGCTCATCACAGCACAGATACAGTTTTAGTGAAGGTTACAAATGATCTTCTTATGGCCTCTGACAGTGGACTCATCTCTGTGCTTGTCCTGCTAGACCTCAGTGCAGCGTTCGATACTATTGACCATAATATCTGACATTTTTATTTTATTTTATTTTTTTTATTTTTATTGTTTTTTAACTTTATTGCTATGTCTATTACTATGTGCATATTAGTATTGTACAGCACTTTGGTCTACCAGGTGTGTTTTTAAAGTGCTATATAAATAAATAAATGATGATGATGATGATGATGATGATGATGATGATGATGATGATGATGATGATAATATCCTATTAGAGCGATTAGAACATGCTGTAGGTATTACAGGTACTGCACTGCAGTGGTTTGTATCATATCTATCTAATAGACTCCAATTTGTACATGTAAATGGAGAGTCCTCTTCACACACTGAGGTTAATTATGGAGTTCCACAGGGTTCAGTGCTAGGACCAATTCTGTTTACATTATACATGCTTCCCTTAGGCAGTATCATTAGAAGACATAGCATACATTTTCACTGCTATGCTGATGACACACAGCTCTATCTATCCATGAAGCCAGATAACACACACCAATTAGTTAAACTGCAGGAATGTCTTAAAGACATAAAGACCTGGATGGCCGCTAACTTTCTGCTTCTTAAATCAGATCAAACTGAGGTTATTGTGCTCGGCCCTGAAAAGCCTAGAAATATGGTATCTAACCAGATTTTTACTCTGGATGGCATTACCTTGGCCTCCAGTAACGCTGTGAGGAACCTTGGAGTCATTTTTGACCAGGACATGTCCTTCAACGCACATATTAAACAAATATGTAAGACTGCTTCCTTCCATTTGCGCAACATCTCTAAAATTAGAAATATCCTGTCTCAGAGTGACGCTGAAAAACTAGTTCATGCATTTATTACTTCCAGGCTGGACGACTGCAATTCATTATTATCAGGATGTCCAAAAAACTCACTGAAAAGCCTTCAGCTAATCCAAAATGCTACAGCAAGAGTACTGACAGGGACTAGAAAGAGAGAGCATATTTCTCCTGTTTTGGCTTCCCTTCATTGGCTTCCTGTTAAATCCAGAATTGAATTCAAAATCCTGCTCCTCACATACAAGGTCTTAAATAATCAGGCCCCATTTTATCTTAATGACCTTGTAGTACCATATCACCCTATTAGAGCACTTCGCTCTCGCACTGCAGACCTACTTGTTGTTCCTAGAGTATTTAAAAGTAGAATGTGAGGGAGAGCCTTCAGTTTTCAGGCCCCTCTTCAGTGGAACCAGCTTCCAGTTTGGATTCGGGAGACAGACACTATCTCTACTTTTAAGATTAGGCTTCAAACTTTCCTTTTTGCTAAAGCATATAGTTAGGGCTGGACCAGGTGACCCTGAATCCTCCCTTAGTTATGCTGCAATAGACGTAGGCTGCCGGGGGATTCCCATGATGCACTGAGTTTTTCCTTTCCAGTCACCTTTCTCACTCACTATGTGTTAATAGACCTCTCTGCATTGAATAATATCTGTTATTAACCTCTGTCTCTCTTCCACAGGATGTCTTTATCCTGTCTTCGTTCTCTCACCCCAACCGGTCGCAGCAGATGGCCGCCCCTCCCTGAGCCTGGTTCTGCCGGAGGTTTCTTCCTGTTAAAAGGGAGTTTTTCCTTCCCACTGTCGCCAAAGTGCTTGCTCATAGGGGGTCATATGATTGTTGGGTTTTTCTCTGTATCTATGAAGCGCCTTGAGGCGACTTTTGTTGTGATTTGGCGCTATATAAATAAAATTGAATTGAATTGAATTGAATAACTGAAATGAAAATCTGAATAATCACTCAGATTTTCATTTCAGTTAACACACTCAGTTTACTGGGCTGCAATAACTACAATACTACCACCATAATACTACAGTAATACTAAAATCATAACTGACATGAAAATCTGAATAATCACTCAGAGCTGCTTTTCCATGCAGTAGAATTGCTAACATGCTAACACAGTTTAATGAGCAGAGTTGTTCCAAACAGTCAGGCTAAAATGACAAGATAACAATATAAATACATACCTCACAGTAACTGCACTTGTAGAGTCTCTTTCTGGTGTGGATCTGTTGGTGCTGCCTCAGGTGACGTGGAGCTTTAAAAGTCTTCTCACACAGGTCACATTTATAAGGTCGTCCCTCAGTGTGGGTAAACATGTGTTGTTGTAACTGCCTGTTGGTTATAAACTGTTTGCCACACTGTTCACAGCAGTACACATCATGTCTGGTGTGAATGCGTAGGTGTGTATTTCTGCTCCCTATCTGGCTGAAAGTTTTTCCACAAATGTCACAGCTGTATGCCTTAATTCCAGAGTGGATGACTTGATGATTCTGTAAGCTGCTACTGTGAGTAAAAGCTCTGCCACACTGATCACAGCTGTACGCTTTAACTCCACTGTGGATGACTTGGTGTGTTTTTAGACCACTCTTCCAGGAAAAAGACTTTCCACACAAGTCACAGCTGAACGCTTTAACTCCAGTGTGGATGACCTGATGACGTTTTAGTGACTCCTTCACAGTAAAACCCATCCCACACTCGTCACAGGTGTGTGTTTTCTCTCTCTTTCTTCTGTGAGGTTTGTCGGCCTCCTGAGAGCGCTGACTTCTCGCTCCATGTTGGTCCTGCAATGACAGAGATACAAACAGAGGCAGTGAGTGAAATGCAGTCGTGGAACAAACTCAACCTTCAAACTCCCTCCATTAACACTAGTTTTAAACCTGAAGGTGGAGTGTGGCACCAAACACCTTAAAGGTCTCTTATCCCCACCTGCTGGTAGTTCTAACACATTACATCCAACCTGCTGTTAAAAATAATTCATGACTGTTCAAACACTAAAATCATGCCCATCCCTCCTGCTGTACACAGTTATTAATGCTAGCATGCTAACACACTCAGAAAAGTATAAATGTTTACCAAGTCTATACTTTTATGTTTCCTGTTTCCTATTACATATTTCTATCATTTTGTCATTTTTCAATATTAATAATTACAATGTAACATTTAAAAGTTGATTCAGTGAAGGAAAATATTTTACTTTTGCTCCCTACATTAGAAAAAGAAAATTGTATTTTGTACTCCTTACATTTGCAAAACAGATGTGTTACTTTTAAGGCATCTGAGGGGTTTATTTCATCACTGCAGGCATCAAACATCAAACCAACTTGAGAAACGGGAAAAGTAAGACATGAAAGACAATCCTGATCGTGTACTAATCACCAGGGTATGAAACATAAAAAGAGATGAAAGAGGCAAAACTGTGAGTCATAGTCAGGAGTTAAAGTGAGACGTTGTTCTTCTTTCTTTTTTGCACAGCACCTGAACAAACAGGTAATTTCAAATGCAGCGTTTCTATCAACAAACATCAGCAAACACACAAACTGTTTGTGTGCAGTTTGTCTCACAGTGTGTTGCTCGCTAAAGGTCGAGCTGCTGTACATCACAGGGAGAGAAAAGAAAGAGAGCTAACTTCACTCAGAGACGGAGAAAGATAAGACACACAGGACAGGAGAGGAAGAAGAGAGGTTAGATTTAAAGGGAAGGACTGCTCAGTGGGATTTGATCAACTGGAGATTAAAGCTTACATGTAAGTCCTCACGTGTTGAAATCAGAACACAGAATCATCATAGTGAAAGATGCTGCAAAACAATCTGAGGCAGATTAACTGTGTTATTTAAAGACTGCATGAAGATCCTCTGCAGGTTAATGCAGGATAAACAGGTTTGTTTGCTGAACTGCGATGGATTTAAAGTAAAGAACGGTGTGTGACTGGTGCACAGTAGGGATGTAAGAAAATATCGATACAACGAAATATCGCGATATTTCGCGCAATGATACTGAATTGATATTTAAAATCAGTGTTATCGATTTTTTTAATTGAAAAATGACATGCATTTACTGTTTATTTCTTTTGTATGTTGGAATTCAAACTCCGGCCACTGGTTTGCAGTTTTCACCGCCTTTACTATAACGTAAAAACGAGGTCTCGCGATAACTGTAGAAGCGTCTAGTTTGCCAAAAGAACGAAGTAGAACAGTCAGTGGACGTGTGTGATGCTAGCTAACTGATGACTGAAGAGGAGAGGATACAGCCGTCCCCCGCAGCTTTCAAAGCTGATGTGTGGACTTATTTTGGCTTTAGGACAAAAGAAGGCAGTAAAGACTATGACAAGAGCTATGCAGTCTGTAAAATCTGCACCGCCAGAGTCAAATATTCTGGTAACACAACAAATTTACGAACACACGTGTCTAGACACCATAGCGACGTAGCGTCAAATGCTAATTTTAAAACGAAACGAGGTGATCCCTCTCAACGGACAATTGAAGAAGTTAATTTTTCGAAACTACCAGCAACTTCAACTCGTGCAACAAAAATAACGCAGTCAGTACTTGTTTTTATTTGCAAAGACATGCGCCCTCTGAGTGTTGTGGAGAATAAATGATTTCGTAATATGATTAAAACGCTGGAGCCCCGTTACGCTGTTCCTTCTCGACAACACATCACGGACATCGCTCTGCCAAAGTTGTACCAAGAAGTCAAAGCGACAGTGCTGGACTCTCTCAGCTCGGCTGAGACAGTTGCTCTGACATGTGATGCTTGGACTTCGAGAGCCACTGAATCGTACGTAACTGTTACAGCACATCACATAACGGACCAGTGGAACCTTCAGTCTCATGTACTACAAACCCGAGCCATGCATGACAGTCACACAGGTGAGCACATTGCAGCGTTACTAACTGACGCTGTGGCTGAATGGGGATTGAACGCAAAGGACCTTGTTGTTGTTACCGATAATGCACCAAACATGGCTCTCGCGGCTAGACTTGCAGGCATGACGCACATACAATGTTTTGCACACAGTCTGAATCTCGCCTCACAGAAAGCACTGAAAATACAATCCGTGGTGCGACTTCTCGGGAGGATCCGACATGTATCAGCCTTTTTCAGGCGCAGCACCACAGCCAGCAACCAGTTGAAGCAGAAACAGTGCCTCCTTCAGCTACCAGCTCACAGATTGATCACGGACATAATTACAAGATGGAACAGCTCCTATGATATGATAGAACGATTTTTAGAACAGCAACCAGCCATCTGTGCAGCTCTGCTTTCTGCAGAAGTTAGTAGGAGTGAAAAAGAAATTTTCACATTAAGTGAATCTGACATCACATGTGCAGAAGAAGTTGTCAGGGCACTCAAGCCTATGAAGGACGCCACCCTGGTGATGTCAGAGGAGAGTATGCCAACCCTGTCCATCATTGCTCCTCTTCATTCCAAGCTTGTGATGGGTGCACAAGAAAGTGTTGATGATACACCGACAGTAAGGAACATTAAGACTGCCAGAACAGAAGATCTGGGAAAGAGATATGTAAATGAGAGGGAGACACTATGGATGGCATCAACTGTTGATCCTCGGTTTAAGGACCTGCCCTTCCTGTCTGAAGCAGAGACCAGTGAGACCTATTCCAGACTTTTGGACACTGTGGTGACTGTGATAAAGAAGGAAGAAAATGTAAGTAAATAAATTAATTTATTTGGAAAAACTCAACTGAAGTTATAAGCAAGTGAATAAAGTAAAAAGCAAAAGAAAAAAGCATATTGATGACATTTGTCATCAAATATTAGTGAAAAACAGGGTGAATCTTGGATTTGAATTTTGACTTTCTGACATTAATACTATTTGAATTTAATGTTTTTCAGCAGCAAAAGAATGAGGAGACTGACAAACAAGTGGAGGAAGAGAATGCCACAGAGGAGGCTCATCACCCACATATCAAAGACAACTTTGACTCCATCCCTTGGCCACCCCTAAAGAGACAGAGGACCTCATGTGCACTGGTGGACTTGCTCGGAGCTACGTTTGCCTCTACTACTGACAATACTGCACCAAAATCAGAACATGATGTTGCTGCAGCTGAGATCAAGAGGTATAGAGATGAGACCCCTTTGCCTCTCACAGGAAATCCTCTCAGTTGGTGGAAGGACCATGAACAGGAATACCCTCAGCTATCCAAAGTAGCAAGGAGTTTCCTATGCATTCCTGGAACAAGTGTCTCTGCAGAGAGAGTTTTCTCCTCTGCAGGTTAAGGTCACATAAAAAGTGCTTTGTTTTGATGCTCCATAGAGCAGTTTTTGGATAAGTATTTTACAATCATAGTACTTAGAAAGACTTCAGTGTTACATGTTTACTTTTTTCATGTTAAAAAATACTTGATATTTCAGTACAGTAGTTTTTGTTTGTTTATTTGACATGACTTCTAATAAGGCAGATGTTAATTTCTCCATTCATTTTGAACTTAGAGTGTTTTTGTTTCAGATGTTTCATGTCAAGCATTAAACAGTTTGGACTGTTTACTGTGAGTTTTCCTAATTAAATTTAGTCCTACTAAACACAAATATCGTCTGGCTTTTAGTATTGCAATATATCGTATCGTCTACCCTGTATTATGATACATATTGTATCGCCAGATTCTTGCCAATACACACCCCTAGTGCACGGTGACTGTGGTGCTCATGTCAGAGTTAGATTACATCAAGTGTAGCAAAGATTCATTTAAACTGAAGCTCATGATGCTGACACAATGTATAATCACACTTGCACAGTCCAATCACTTTATAACCAGTTATAGTAGTTTCTCATAGGTAATACAGCAACAAGCTTCATGAATATTCATGTGTGTAACCAATAAAAACAACCTGCAGGGGGAAAGCAAGTTGAAGTGGGTTGGAGACAACTGCTTCCCCCTCGCGAGTGAAAACTTGAGCTCTGTGTGACCTCGTTCCTGAGTGAGTTTCTGTTTATCCAGCAGTATCAGGGCTAAAACTCTGACAAATGTCCATTTGATTATTAATAATGTTGATGAATAAACCTTCCTTATTTTAACATGTGCTGTGGTCTCTAAAAAACAACATAATATGCAACACAGTGATATAACAGGTTGGGAGGATGAGAGTTTTAGACGTGACTGATTATTTGGTGAAACTGTGATATTTTCCTCACCTCCTGTGTTGAGCTCATTGTTTCCTCTGTAGTGACTCAGCTGAGTCCAGATGGCTGAAAATGTTCCTCTGCTGCTCCGTCAGACTCTTCTCCTCCTGCTGATCAGCTGGGACACAAAACAGATCTTTGTTAGGCTCCACACTGCACTGAAGAGTCAAAGTGTCTCATATGTTCATCTGACAACAAAATGTACAAATTTCACTCTGATTGCTTGTAGAAATCTTGTGAGACGTGTTGTGCTGCAAAGTGAGGAAACTCTCTCACTCACTTATACTTCAGGAGGAACTTTGTGACATTGGCTCTAATATTCTAAGCAGCCCTTTACTATGACAGGGCCAGAAAGTCCTATTTGAAGGTTTGGGAGAAGGACCATGTTAAAGGTGGATTGGGGTTTATACACTTTGTTATGATACAGGTAAGGCTGTAAGAGCCTGAGAAGGTGTCCTGAATGAACCTCTAAAACCAGTTTTCAGCTAACGACTCTGCTTCAGTCTGGAAAACAGCAACTACAAGTTTAAAGACTCCATCAACAATTCACACCCAGCAACAGCCTGAACAGCTCCTCCTGTGGTTTCCACAAACAGGGACAGACCTGTTACTCCCCCACCCCACACTTTCAACTCCTTCAGCCCCCCAGTCCCACCACCTCCACCATTCCCCAAACTTTGATTCTGTTCATCTGGACGTAGCTTTTTGTGGGAGAAACATTTCGTCACTCATCCAAGTGACTTCTTCACTCTCAGCTGACCGCAGCTCTCCTCAATTTTCAACAGTGCATTTGCATAATGACTGAAACGAGCACCACTGAAGGAACAATGGGCTGGGAGGTCAGTTATTGAGCATTAATATGCAAATTCTCATGATCATTGATCAACAACCACTGATCAAAGCTCATTGATCAAATGCTGTGATTGCAGCGACTCCCCAACTCTCTGAATGGTACTCATGGCCATTGATCAGCGGTCTTTGATTATTGAGCTTTGATCAGTGGTTTCAGTGCTTTGCTTCCTGCTTTGACTGCAGCTGTGTTTGACACAGGAAGACATTTTTACATTCTTCACAATTATACTTTATTCTTTTTGGGGGAAGTGTAGCTTTAAACCTTCACATGATTCAAGTCAACCCAACAAATCAATCTGAACGATCACAGGTGGGAAAAACTTCTGTAGATAAAATAAAACCCAACATTCAATCCACAACATGATTAAAAACATGATTCTCCCAAATCACCAAGAGCTGCACATTAACCACCACAATATATTTTTATTCTCTGTGCTTTCAAATATGAACACTGTTTACTTTCATCTCTGTTTCATTAGTTTTTGTTAACATCTTCCTGTTCCAGAGGGTGATGGGAGTCAAAGAGGAGGTACTGGTCCGTAGTACATCGAAGTTTACCGGAAGCGCACACATACGGACCAGTACCTCCTCTTTGACTCCCATCACCCTCTGGAACACAAACTTGGAGTAATTAGGACCCTACACCACCGGGCAGAACAGGTTCCCTCTAAGCCTGAAGGTAGAGCTGGGCGATATAAGATTTTTTCATATCACAATATGTTTTTTTCATTTCAGGCGATAACGATATCTATCACGATATAAGCCAAATAACTATATTTGTAAGATTTAAATGTGCCGTTGCTCACAAGTAAAATGTGAAATAATCAGCAGCTTGTTTTTATTTAAAAATTTATTTCCCATAATAAGTTCAACAGGGTAGATGTACTTAAGGAACATGAGACTTTTTCAGATAAATAAAGGCAAATATTGAAAACTACACAAAAGGCAGCCGCTAAAGCGTTTAAGTTTCAAAATAGAACAAACGAAACAGACGACTAAATGGTCAATTCCACTTAGAAACAAAATATTAATTCTAAAAATAAATCTTAGTTTGTTTTACAGAAGAACAGACAAAACTGACTAACTTTTGTCAATATCAAATAAACTGAGAACTAAAAGGAAATTCTCAATCTCTCCTTGTTGTATAGCTGAGCTTTTCAAACAGTTTTAACAGTTACTTTAGTCTGACAAAAGCCGAATGACGAATTAGCGCTTCCAGTCAGAGACTGAGGCTACGTCCACACGTACACGGGTATTTTTGAAAACGGAGATTTTCCGTTTCCGTTTTAAAAAATAATCCCGTCCACACATAAAGGGAGAAATGAAGGAAAACGCTGCTATGAACATGCCAAAGCAGCAGGTAGCGCTAGATTCCTAACCGTGCAGAAATGTTGGCCAATCAGAAGTCTAGAAGCCTCGGTGGGAAAAAGTAAACAAAGCTGGGGCATAGAAGCAGAACCGAGTCGTATGTGTGGAGGGACAGTAACTGTGTGTATATGTAAGCATTTAAACACTGCAGAGAGTAGAATTAACAGTATTGTAGAAATTCATTTCACCGAAGTGAAAGTGGCCGGAGTTTTTAAAAATCTTCGTTTTCAGTGACCAAAAACGCCGTTTACGTGTGGACGAAAGGTGCAAACGCATGCTGAGCTAATGATTAGTTGGTGTTTTTCTCCAAACACTCTCTCACTCTTCTCTCAACTAGGGCTGGGACAACGCGTCGACGTAATCGATTACGTCGACGCAAAAAATACGTCGATGTAAAAAAATCTGCGTCGATGCGTCGTCACTTTCAAAAAAAGACATGGCGGCAGCGAGTAGCGGAATCATGAACGAGGCAGTTGCAGTCAACTTAAATCACTCCACCCGAACACGCAGTTCTACAGTAGGGGATATTTTAACAGAAAAGGAAGTGATTCAGTCGTTTGCCGGCTTTGTGAGGTGGAAATGGCCTATCATAAAAGCACGACGGCTATGCACCAGCACCTCAAATGACTGCATCAATGAAGCGAATGAATGGATGGATGGATGGATGGATGGATAGTTTTTACCCGTTACTTCATCCAGACCCCCCCACATAGACGTACACTCACTCATAGACACAGAGATAAACACTCAATCTCCGTAAATGCAAAACTCATTTAAGCTCCTTAGCAGTAACATATAGCAGCTGCTGTTTAGTTGTTATTGTTTTTTTGTTTGTGGCCCATGCTGGCAAAATGAGTCGGAATGCACGCAGGCTGATTATCAGAATCGGCGAAAGACAAAAATGTGAGACAGCGAATTGGCCGCAGGAGAAATGTTAACAAGGATAATACACCACCTGCTAAACGTAGCCGTCGTGGACACTATTACAACATTGTTAAAGTGCTTGCAAAAGCAAAATGACAATGAACTCTTGATTTGTCAAATTTAATGTGTTTCATCCTATTTGAACGCTGTTTTTATACATAATGCTTCTCCAGCTTGATCTTATAGGTCAAAGTTATGCCATCTAATGACTAGAAAGCAGTGCACCAGTAAAGGTGCCATCAGCTATGGCTGTTTAAACGTTATCTTTTCCAGCCATCATGATTACTGCATATCATATGTTCAACATTGGGGATTATTATTAACCTCTTACTGTTATGCTATGAAAGAACATGGCATAACAGTATGTGTGTGTATATCTATCTCTCTCTCTCTCTCTCTCTCTCTCTCTCTCTCTCTCTCAACCAGATCCATATCAAATTATTTTGATATTATGCTTTCCATATAATTATTTTGTAATTATTTGAATTCATCTGTGCGCTGTGTGTGATTTATGATTTCAGGAATAAACAGAAAAGTCTGGAGGACTACTGTCAGAGAAGAAGTACGCCATGCAACCCGCAGGAGGTGGCTGTACTTACTGAGAGCGTCTTATCTATAATTTTAAAAGACAAGAGACCACTTGCTGTGGGTGAGGGATTCAAAGAAATGCTGACCACTTTCCAACCAGGTTACACTCTGCCGTCTAAGCGTCATTTTACAAGCATGATGGAGAGAAAGTATGAAACTTCAGTGGAGAAACTAAGGAAAGAACTAAAAAAAAGGCCACATCCAAAATCTCCCTTACCACTGATGCTTGGACACAGAGTCCTACTTAGGGGTAACTTGTCATTTCATTATTTGTTCAAAGACGCCATTACTGCTGTTTGTATATTATAAATTTTTTGCTATGATTTCCTTTGTTATATTTGTTTTGCAAAACATTTACTTTTTTGTTAAAAACAGAGGATTGTAGTACAATGTTATTGTGGATTTTGTTTTGTGAATGAAGAGCACTTTTTGGCAGAAAGCAAAGTGAATGTTACATTTTGTTTGTTTAAAGACACCAGTGTTGCTATTTATTTGAAATGTTTTGTTAACTTTTCCGTAATTTTATATATGTTTGCACATTTAATTTCTTGTTAAATGCTATCTCTATTGTATTGATTGTACGACCTCTACAACTTTATTTTGCAAATTTTTTTTATTAAAACGTCTTCAAATGAATTAATTTGTGTTTTTCATTTATATACATAAATTAGTAAATGTGAAATTGCTATACAAGTCAAATAATGGGGGAAAAATCGTTAATCGAATCGAAATCGAATCGGATTGAAAAACGAATCGTTAGATTAATCGATGCATCGAAAAATTAATCGCTAGATTCATCGATTAGGAAAATAATCGTTTTGCCCAGCCCTACTCTCAACGTGTTCACAATAAACTGTGAACAGACACCGAGGAGAGCAGCAGAAGACCTCATTCAGGAGCTAAACTCAACATGAACTGAACTCACAGTAAAGTTAGCTCGGTGCTTACCTTTAGATGAGCCCACAAACCGAGAGAAACTCCGCGATGAAGCTGCAACTCTTTCCAAACACAGGAAACAGATCAGGGAGCAGAGACCCACGTGGTTCACGCTGATCTCAGCTACGATCCAGGAGACAAGGGTGGGCAGATCGATGCAGATATCGATCCAAACGTTGGTTTAGTTTGTTTTATCATCCAAATTCAACCTTTTACTTGCTTTAGATTAAAAAATAGCTCCGTCATCTCGGCAGGCGCTTCGTCTTCTTTGCATTGTTGATTGGCGGTTGTTAAAACAACAAAATTGTCCTTTACTGCCACCAACTGGTGTGGAGTGTGAACTGGCACGTCGACCCTCAAACTGGAATAAGGCCCGATAACCTTACAATAAGATCCAGTTTCAGTTTTGTGTTTATGTTTTGGATCAGTCGCCCTCTCACAGTGTAATATAGTTTCCTTTTTCTTTTCTTTTTTTTTTTTGCTGTCCCGTTTGGCTCTTTTGCCATCAGAATTATTGTCTAAAGGCAAAGAAAGATGCCCAACGGATTTACTTTACCAAATTGACCATCCCAGCCTTGCCATAATGGTCCATTTGATTCACCTTTTATTGTTTATTTTATTTTCACTTGCTGAATACGGGACGGACTTGACTGGGGGAAAGAAGGGGAGAAAGAAAGAGAAACAGCTGAGAAGAGGGACAGGGGAGAAGGGCAAAAAACAAAAACCAACACAATGGGCAGAAAAAAAAGAAAAAGAAAATGCATATATCGATCATCTGGATCACCTGTTGAGAAAGAAAAAAGAAAACAAGCAGAAGAGAACAAGAGTAATAGAATAAACAACATCACAATGATATATGGGAATATGACAGTAAATACTAAATATTAAACATTATTGTGCAGCACATAAGATCAACAGAACACAGTGTGCTTTGAGGTAGGAGCCAAAAAGGGTGTAGTTTGTGGGTGTGATCACCCGTGTGTACACCTGTGAGCATGGACGCGCTTGTTTTTTTAAAAGGTTCCTTCATGTAATGATCTGCTAGAGGGTGTGGGGGGGCCACAGCCCCGTCCTCCAGGGTATGAAGCAGGTATGGAGGAGATCAAAACTCCAGACATCCAGAGGCCCCCAGAACACAAGAGACCAAGGAAGACCAACAGAGGGGCAGCCGCGCCACTGTCCCAGAAAGAGCTGAGGAGAGTCCCAGATGAGGGCTCACTCAGCAGCCGCGGAGCAGAAGCCAGGGGGAGTTGCAGTGACGCGCCCGTGAGCTCCGCTGGCAGCCAGCTGTGCCTGAGTGACCGAGCCCCAGGTCGAGAGGCCGGGGGCACCCCACCTCCGAGGTGGCCCGAGCGAGCCCCAGGATCCAGGCCCCGATAAGCGGCCGCCAAGAAGTGAGCCGGTGTGTACCTGGAAGCCCATCCCCAGACACAACGAACCACCAACGCACCGATGTCTGAGGGAGTCCGCCACTGGCAGTGTAATATAGTTTCCTCTTCTCTTTGATCGCCCAGAGATGTGGTGCAGAATATGCCATGAAAATCATTTGTTTGAAGCCAGCTCACCACCTGCAACCAGAATACGTGCTTCTTTTGCAGTTCAGGCTACTTCTGACATTTCTGTGGAGGAACACCAAAGTAACTGCTGAACCCTCCGGGGTCCAAGTATAATTTGCCATTTTTGACTACTTTTGATTTTACCTCTACAATATTATTATTATTATTATTATTATTATTATTATAAAAACAGTTTATCTCGCCTTGTTTGGTATAATCTTTTCAGCACAACCTCAAATATCTGAAATTTGAGTTATTTTTTACATTTCGGCATACTATATTAGCACAAGTTATCTAAGTTCAAGCAAAAATTCAAACTCAGAGTAGAAAAAAGTTACATTTTTTCCTGTGAAACCCATAAAAATGTTTGAAGAATCATTTTCATAACTTGAAATGCAAATACAAAATTGTACATTTCTAAAAATTCTGCACGTTTTGCAAACAACAGTTATCTGGTACTATTCGCTTAAAAATGCAGCCAATGCCTCAGGTGTTTTTATATAACAATTTAAATGTATTTAAAGAACAAATAGGTGTTCTGCATCAAATAAGAAGGCACACAAATTATTTGTGCCAGTCCAAAAAAATAGTTTGTGTTCAGTATAAGACAGAAGAGAACACCACAGGCCTAAACCCTGCAGGTCTGACAGCAGGAGGTGGATCAGTCCAGTTTTTCATGTGGGAACAGCGTTTACACTGGAATCTGCCTCTGATGGCTTTGATGGAGCAAAGACGCTTGAAGAGCGTCTCTCAGCATGGGCCCGAAAAAAGTTCTGTCAGCTGAGGAAGGCGACGATATTAAGAAGCTGCTGGAGTTTATGACAGAGGAGATTTCTACTGTCAAACTGCAGCAGAAAGCCATCCTGGACCTGGTCGAGGAAGTTAAGGCTCTCCGCGTACAGAACGCAGAGAAGGATCGGCGGCTGGCGTACCCGGAGAACAGAGTGGTGGATTTGGAGCAGTACACCCAGATGAACAATGTCATCATTATGGGGCTTCACATCAAACCCTGGTCAAACGCCTGGGGGGGTCGCAGCTGACAATATAGGAGGGCCAGGAGAGAAAGATGTCAACTCCACGGAGCTTCAAGTGGTTACCTGTCTACGGTCCAAATGTGTGGAAGTGAATTATAACAACATTGAGGCTTGCCACCCTCTACCCCGAAAAAATGACGGTGACAAACCAGCCATCATTGTGAGATTTGCTAACAGAAAACACAAAACAGCACTGTTAAAACAAGGAAAGAAACTGAAAGGAGCCGATGTCTTCATGAATGAACATCTGATAAAAAGAAATGCGGACATTGCCAGGAAAGCACGTTACTTGAAGAAACAGGGAAAAATTCAGAGTACATGGACCACCAACTGTAGGAGCCATATGAGTGGTTCCCGTCTGAAGTGGGTTGGTTTAAATGGACTCACTATATTGGTGTATGGGTGTTGGGCGTGTCTCATGGGTGTGGTAGCCAATAATTGTGGTTGCACTCACCTGTTCACAGCACCTGATGTGATGAGCAGAAGGTAGGGTGAGCACGAGGCAAAACTTTCTGTTGACCGCAACATAGCGCAACATATCGCAACTTGAGCACAATTTGAATGATTTGATATATTTGACTGTAACTTGATGGTGTTTGTATAGCCATGCACTAATTGCTGCCATAGACCAGTTTGTAATTTTGACATAGTAGCTAGTGCATTTATTCGTAAGTTGCAGTTATTTGCTTGTGCAGTCTGTGCGTTTGTTTGATAGTTTTTCCCATGTGCTGATTTGTGGTTTGGACAGTTGCATGTGGAAATAAAGAAGCAAATGATACAGAAGTGTTTTGTGCATTAATTGTTGCGCGTCATCAGGGTCCTCGTGTTTAGTCTGCCGCGGCCATTGGTTGGAAGAGCCGCAACACCAACTGTAAAGTATTCAACTCAATGGAACACCGGAACAAGCCAAAGTGTTGGTCAACAGAAATATGGAGGAGCTGGACAAATACTGAGGTTCAACTTACACTGGAGGTATGAATACACATGTGACGTGACACACAACACAACACATGGCACAGTCTAAAAGAGCTTCATCTGCATCTGGCAACAATATCAATATAACTCATTGGAATTCTCTTTATGATAATCTGGAACTGAGAACATTTCGATACACAGACCATAATGTTCTAGACTTAGAAAAGGATATAGACCCGGAAAATAATTTCTTCTATAACATCAGCAATAACTGCTGCTACTTCACTGATGAACCGTTTAAACACACCATCAACATGGAAAATAAATGATCAATAATCCATTTTAATAGCAGAAGTCTGTGTGCCAACTTCAACAATATAAAGGAATATCTAAATGAGTTGACAAATCCATTTGGAATTATTGCCATTTCTGAAACATGGACCAATGCTGAGAAAGGACTGGACTTTGAACTGGTGGGATTTGATGTGAATTTTGTAAATAGAAGGAACAAAAGTGGAGGGGGAGTAGCTGTGCATGTGGATAAAAACCTAAATTACAAGGTGATGGAAAGTATGACAACTGCGATTGATAATTTATTAGATGGTATAACAATTGAAATTTATAAGGAAAGAGAGAAAAATCTAGAAAAAACTAGCTGTATATATAGAACACCTTTCTCTATTTAATGACTTCATAGAAGAAATATTCTCTAAAACAAATCAAAAATTTATGTTTATCTGTGGTGATTTTAATATTGACCTGTTGAATAAAAAAACAAACAAACATAAAATGACCAACGAATTTCTAAACACTATGTACAGTTTGAGTTTACATCCTAAAACAACCAGGCCTAGCAGAATTAAACCACATTGTGCCCCCTTACTTGACAATATTTTTTACTAACAATATGGAAAACAACGTTTTGAGCGGATTATTAATTAATTACATCAGTGATCAAAAATCTCACGGTTCAGATTGGATCATGGTTTTAAGTCACGGATGGGATCAATTTTCGGATCAGCAAAAGTAGAAAAAAAAGAAAAATTCAAGTATTTTTGCCTATTAAAAAACATTCAACTGAAGACTCATTCCACGCACTTATATAAAAACAAATTAAGGTGCAATATGGACATTATGGACCATGCTGGGCATCCTCTGTACACGGCCATAAACAACCATAGGAGTCTGTTCAGTGAGAGGTTGGTTCTCCCAAAGTCAAGGACCAGCAGACTTAAAAAGTCCTTTGTCCCACACGCCATCAAACTGTTTAACTCCTCGCTGGAGGGGAAACGGGGACAGAGGAGGGGGGAACAAGTAAGCTGTAGTGCCTTTTCACTGTGCAATAGTTTTTGTTAATAACCAACAGTGTAATAGACTCACAATATTTGAAATGTGCCGTTCCCTTGTATTCTTATTCCTATTTATTCTATTTATCCATTTTGTATTCTCTGTATTTATATATGTGGTATATTTCTGCTCACATTCTGCAACTTCTGTCGGTGCTGTGTTACAGGAAACTGAATTTCCCGGCAGAACCCACCCGAGGGATAAATAAAGTTTCATCTAATCTAATGTAATCTATAGGGCAGTACAGGCCATTGCCCTGGAGGTCCACCCATTTGTAGTTGGGAAGTAGCGTGGCTCAAGCATGTTCATCATAGTTTAAATCCCTTGTTTTGCACAACAGAATACGGCCTCCTGTCTTTTGTAATAGCTTTAGCCCGGTTGGATTGGGCAGCAAAGGGCTGCTTAAATGCCGCAACCTCCTCTGCTCCGGCACTTGGACTGCTAGCGCTGACCATAACTATCCGGTTGTTCAGTCTGACGTCACTAGCCGTGTCTGGGTCTAAACTCCGCTGCAGGTCCATATATCAAACGATCACATGGCATTACTGAGAGTTGAAAAACTGTCTAAAGTCTTTCATCTTTAATAAAATGATCAGCGTTCTGCTCTACCAGGTGTAACAATTGAGTTTAACATCCAGGCATCCATGAAAACGGAATTTATGACATTTAACGGAGTTAGAAGTTAGAAGCTAGCGAGCTAACTCCCTGCTATCTAAATACAATATAGCATGTCCTGACTGCGGGGTTTTGGAAACAAATTAAAACGTACAGCTCTGTTATCACTTCCAGCATAAATGAAGACAGAAAACTAACCAGCAGTGACGTTTGTAGGGTTACTGAAGTTGGGCTAGCGGGTATATAATGATGTGCTACATGACCGCTAGCGACACAGCTATGTTAGCATAATGTAAACAAGCTAACTTTTTTTCCCACTCGATAAAAGTTAACGTGAGTGTTCTCGGTGGTCAGGAACAAATGTAATCGCATGGCAGGATGCTGTAAAAGGACCAAACTTCAGCCAGGAGAACAACTGAGATAATCCATCCACAATGTGAGGTCATTCATATACTGCTGCATGGGCTGGGCTGTAGTTACATCCTAAGGTTTTAAAAACTGAGCTTAAATAAATGATTAGCGGTAATAAAAGCCGAGGGAGGTCAACAGGGATCACTGACTGTTTTAGGAGCTTTTTGAGATCAAATAGAAGAAAATACATAACATTAGACATGTTAACAACACAAAAGCCATATTAAACGCAGACTACTTTAGGCCCAGAAGTAGGATTCGTCACGTCATCACTGAACAACTGGATTGCTTGACAGACTGACCACGTGCACCATACACATACCTTTTTTCTTTTTCGAATCTTCAGATCACGTGCGTACCGAATCGTGGCGTGGGATTGGATTTCACATCAACCGTGATCCGTTGCACCTCTACTAACCTGTAAATTTAGTCTTTTCAAGAAAGCAATTTTTTCTTTTTTACACCATAAAAGCCTTATTTTTGTTGATTTCCTACTGCTAAGCAGAACACACATGAACTTTAAGGCCTGGATAAATTTGAAACTTTGTTGTCTACAATGGAAAATGGCTAAAAAATAAAAACAGGTATTCAGATCCTAATTTTATAAATTCTCTACTCAGCTTTGCTGCCTCCAATATCACTGAAATGCTGCTTGTTTCTTCACATTTTCCCAACATGCTTGCATTTAAATCGGTCCCGTCTTCTCTCTGTGTACCTGGCCTGTACCACCGCACTTGCTGTCTTTGGAGCGTCTGCCCCCCTTCCTCCTTTCTCATAATGACATGATCCCAGTTTGTCTTGTTAAAGTGAATTGTTAAATGTTGTCATTTTTATGCTTGCCATCTCTACATTGTTTCAACTCTGTGATAAAAGGAATTCCTTTGTCCCCCTCCCCAGCCTCTCAAGGTGCGGGGGGGGGGGGGGGCTGTAGTGTTTTATCACAGGCACATCCTTGTGAAGGTTTGTTTGATGTTTGGTAAGCTTCCTGCCCTTTGTATGGCTTCACTGTGTTGTGTATGGTGAACCAGTAAAGGAATTGAACCATATATTGGGTGTGGGGGAAGATTATGACTAAGGATGTTGTTAGAAAGTTGGAAGACACGCACGCACACACACACACACACGCATACAGATGTTTACACATTGTTGCAAAATCTCCCAATTCTTTTAATCTTTGGGCTGAAGGAAGGACAGTACTCGGTGTATTTATGCTCAATCAACAATCATTTATTTCCATACAATTCAACACTCATGAGCATTAGAACCATCATGATGGGGAGACATGCATGAAGAGGGTCACAGCAAATCTCAAAATAGTGACGGGTTACACAGCCTCTTATAGCTCCTAGCGGCCCCGACATACAGTGGGGCAAAAAAGTATTTAGTCAGCCACCGATTGTGCAAGTTCCCCCACCTAAAATGATGACAGAGGTCAGTAATTTGCACCAGAGGTACACTTCAACTGTGAGAGACAGAATGTGAAAAAAAAATCCATGAATCCACATGGTAGGATTTGTAAAGAATTTATTCGTAAATCAGGGTGGAAAATAAGTATTTGGTCAATAACAAAAATACAACTCAATACTTTGTAACATAACCTTTGTTGGCAATAACAGAGGTCAAACGTTTACTATAGGTCTTTACCAGGTTTGCACACACAGTAGCTGGTATTTTGGCCCATTCCTCCATGCAGATCTTCTCGAGAGCAGTGATGTTTTGGGGCTGTCGCTGGACTTTCAACTCCCGCCACAGATTTTCTATGGGGTTGAGGTCTGGAGACTGGCTAGGCCACTCCAGGACTTTCAAATGCTTCTTACGGAGCCACTCCTTTGTTGCCCGGGCGGTGTGTTTTGGATCATTGTCATGTTGGAAGACCCAGCCTCGTTTCATCTTCAAAGTTCTCACTGATGGAAGGAGGTTTTGGCTCAAAATCTCACGATACATGGCCCCATTCATTCTGTCCTTAACACGGATCAGTCGTCCTGTCCCCTTGGCAGAAAAACAGCCCCATAGCATGATGTTTCCACCCCCATGCTTCACAGTAGGTATGGTGTTCTTGGGATGCAACTCAGTATTCTTCTTCCTCCAAACACGACGAGTTGAGTTTATACCAAAAAGTTCTACTTTGGTTTCATCTGACCACATGACATTCTCCCAATCCTCTGCTGTATCATCCATGTGCTCTCTGGCAAACTTCAGACGGGCCTGGACATGCACTGGCTTCAGCAGCGGAACACGTCTGGCACTGCGGGATTTGATTCCCTGCCGTTGTAGTGTGTTACTGATGGTGACCTTTGTTACTTTGGTCCCAGCTCTCTGCAGGTCATTCACCAGGTCCCCCCGTGTGGTTCTGGGATCTTTGCTCACCGTTCTCATGATCATTTTGACCCCACGGGATGAGATCTTGCGTGGAGCCCCAGATCGAGGGAGATTATCAGTGGTCTTGTATGTCTTCCATTTTCTGATGATTGCTCCCACAGTTGATTTTTTCACACCAAGCTGCTTGCCTATTGTAGATTCACTCTTCCCAGTCTGGTGCAGGTCTACAATACTTTTCCTGGTGTCCTTCGAAAGCTCTTTGGTCTTGGCCATGGCGGAGTTTGGAGTCTGACTGTTTGAGGCTGTGGACAGGTGTCTTTTATACAGATGATGAGTTCAAACAGGTGCCATTCATACAGGTAACGAGTGGGGGACAGAAAAGCTTCTTACAGAAGACGTTACAGGTCTGTGAGAGCCAGAGATTTTCCTTGTTTGAGATGACCAAATACTTATTTTCCACCCTAATTTACGAATAAATTCTTTACAAATCCTATCATGTGGATTCATGGATTTTTTTTCACATTCTGTCTCTCACAGTTGAAGTGTACCTCTGGTGCAAATTACTGACCTCTGTCATCATTTTAAGTGGGGGAACTTGCACAATCGGTGGCTGACTAAATACTTTTTTGCCCCACTGTAGTCGTAAAAGCCTAAACATTCACATTCTTTCTCTCTTACGGCGCCTAAATTATGACCTCGGCTCCCTGTCTTTCTGCTCTCTGTAAGGTGGGGGTATGGAATGTGGTCTGTCTCTTCTGCCCTAGACACAAAGTCTCCTTCTTACAACCTTCTTTTTATGATTCAACAATAAAGCATGTCAAGAAAACAGTGCAAGACAGTCACAGCAGATCAAGGATACAGAGTGATGCACACTTATCTGATGAACTACAAAAATGATTATGTTCTTTTAACCCAAAAGTATAATGAGGACTAAACTACATACACAGCACACCATCTAAACTAAAGGATAATATATGTCCTACAGCTGTTATCATAATTCAACTACTTTGATTACATATATAAGGTAACATATGATAACAGAATAATATCACAACATACACACACATAGTGCCTTGTCTTAGAACCATGTGGGAGGTGCTTTGCTGTGATGTGTATTGTGTGAACTGTTTTCCAACAGTCACATATTTTCCCGGACCGGCATTTAAGGTGTTGAAGATAAATACAACAGAATAAAATGATATGACCAAGACAAAAACTGCGGTATTTTGTAAATGTAATAATAATAAACCTGTATTCACTAACTTTATTAGAAGGCTCCTCCTGAAATGCGCCAACAACACAGAGTAACATCCTCCTCTCTGCCCCTTAATGCTCTCTGGTCACTATGGTAACATGTAAATATTTGAAATTTATTCATAACACACGGGAGAAGTCCCAGGGAAACAGAGTTAATGATAAAAACCCTGAAAACCATACATTTCATCTTCGAGCCTCAACTCTCGCGAATTGGTACGAAACAAAAGACCTCCATGAAGACCACCTGGTATTATGAAGCATACCCAGTTTTACAAAGGGGATCCCATTTTCTTCACTTTTCTTCACCATTTTAGCATTTTTTTTTTGCTCCACTTTTTTTTGCAAATAAAACTGCATCAGCTTGACCACACAGCGATTAAAGTCTCACAGTTAGGAACCTTGCGATCAACTGATTTTAAGCAATTCTTCAGTGTGCGTGCTGTGCACAGAATGTGCACAAGAGAGTCTTCAACTGTAGCAAGTTGCCGGTGTTTTGGCACAACGCCACTGAAGATACCCACGTTGACAGCAGCCTCGTTTGTGCACGCAGCGACCAATGTTGTTGTCCAGTCATCCAAGCCTGTGTCCTCAAGAAGTCTCACAAGTCCATCCCTACGCGGTGCGGTCAGCACCCAGTTCAATCAGTCCAAGAAAGTCAGGGTTAAACTCTCCTTTGCTGGACACAGACACAATGTAAATGATTTCCTGCTCGACTTTTGTGATGTCCACAGATCCATCGGAAAGCATCCCCAAAGTCACTTATTCGAAAAAAGTATTTTCTTCGGCTCTGGCTCTGGTTGGTGTTTCTTAGGTGGTGGCGAAACACCAAAGAAGCTGCAGCAACACGTGTCAGGTTGAATGAGATGGTCAAGTACGCAAAGGCGCTTGGTAACATAAATGTCACTACGCATTCGTAATTTTTGACACACATACGCACCTGAGTAGCAGCTAGGTGCATCCCTGTCTATAACACAGTTTAACATGTTTATCTACTCATCAGCTGTTTAATTTTTCTCAGTACACAAGACGAACATGTTCATTCACAGCTGCCTCATCACATTTTTACATCTGAACTCTGTGGAGCCTGATCTCAAGGGTTTTAAGTCTGACCCTGAAACCAGTAGAGGATCTTTCTGTCTCTGCAGATTCACTGTGATGGGAGTGATTTCAGCCCTGAGTGATCACGCTGATGTTTGCACAGAGCCCATAATGAAGTGAATGTTTTGGCACATTGGTAACAGTGAAACAGTTTATTAGTAACGTGGGATCGTTTGTGTGTGGAGTATGAACTGAGATTCCTGAAGCTCTTGTCACACTGGTCACAGCTGTAGTTTCCTTCCATGTGTGTATGTTCATGATTGTTACGACTACTTGAATGTGAGAAGCTTTTGTCACAGTGTCTGCACTTGTATGGTTTCTCTCCTGTGTGGACTCGTTTGTGTGTTTTAAGGTTGACTGCAGTGGTGAAGGATGACCCACACTGATCACAGAGGTGCTTTTTAACCCCACTGTGAATCAGTTCATGACATTTTAAGTGATGTGATGTGGTGAAGCTTCTCCCACATTCTTTGCAGTATTTCAGTTTGTCTCCAGTGTGTTTACGTTGATGTCTTTTTAGGGTGTATTGATCACTGAAAGTTATTCCACAAAGGTCACAGACAAACTCTTTCCCACCACCACAGTAATGACAGGGTTGAGAACTGGATCCATCTGTGTCGCTCTGCTTCTAAACAAAGACACAAACACAGTGTAAGTCAGTCCTTCAACATTTTTATCCTGAACGTCGCCTGAAATAAAGAGCATCTCTGCAGACGTCCAATTACATTTTACTGTTTCAACACACTCAGTTTACTGGGCTGCAATAACTACAATACTACCACCATAATACTACAGTAATACTTATTTCATGTTACAGTAACATCTGAGTTACACTAAAGTACTACTTTGCTAATATTTGCAGGGTACCAACACAGTGCTAAACTACTAACTGCAGTAATACTCATTTAATACTGCATTAATAACACTGTAACTGTGCAGTTATAACACTCAGCTGCCTGGGACACAAGAAAAACACTACTACCCCCATGACACTGCAATTATAACATTAAATTAGTATTTTAACACTAATGTCTAAAAGTACTAAAGTTAAAAACAAGCAATGATACTACTGCTACAATACTACAATACCATTACGTAACGATACAACTTTGTTAACCATAAGAGAAGATTACAGAATGTTTTGGTTTTGTGCTTATTTTCATTTGTGTTTTATTTTATTACATGTGCTCCTAACAGAGGAATCAGGCTCTGTAAACAAAAGGCCTTTTATGCTGAAATAATAACAATATCATTATATACCAGGAAACTGCCTGAACATTAAATAACACCATCATATTAATTTTCAGGACTTTTAGTTTTTCATGATCGTGTAAACAAAAATCATAACTGACATGAAAATCTGAATAATCACTCAGAGCTGCTTTTCCATGCAGTAGAATTGCTAACATGCTAACACAGTTTAATGAGCAGAGTTGTTCCAAACAGTCAGGCTAAAATGACAAGATAACAATATAAATACATACCTCACAGTAACTGCACTTGTAGAGTCTCTTTCTGGTGTGGATCAGTTGGTGTTGCCTCAGGTAACATGGAGCTTTAAAAGTCTTCTCACACAGGTCACATTTATAAGGTCGTCCCTCAGTGTGGGTAAACATGTGTTGTTGTAACTGCCTGTTGGTTATAAACTGTCTGCCACACTGTTCACAACAGTACACAACATGTCTGGTGTGAATGCGTATGTGTGTATTTCGGGTCTCTATGTGGCTGAAAGTTTTTCCACAAAAGTCACAGCTGTATGCCTTAATTCCAGAGTGGATAACTAGATGCCTCTGTAAGTGGCCACTCTGAGTAAAAGCTGTGCCACACTGATCACAGCTGTACGCTTTAACTCCACTGTGGCTGAGTTGGTGTCTTTTTAGGGAACCCTTCCAGGAAAAAGACTTTCCACACAAGTCACAGCTGAACAGTCTCTCTCCAGTGTGGATGACCTGATGCTGTTTCAGGTGACACTTGGAAATAAAACCTATCCCACACTCGTCACAGGTGTGTTTTTTCTCTCTCTTTCTTCTGTGAGGTTTGTCGGCCTCCTGAGAGCGCTGACTTCTCGCTCCATGTTGGTCCTGCAGTGACAGAGATACAAACAGAGGCAGTGAGTGAAATGCAGTCGTGGAACAAACGCAACCTTCAAACTCCCTCCATTAACACTAGTTTTAAACCTGAAGGTGGAGTGTGGCACCAAACACCTTAAAGGTCTCTTATCCCCACCTACTGGTAGTTCTAACACATTACATCCAACCTGGTGTTAAAAATAATTCATGACTGTTCAAACACTAAAATCATGCCCATCCCTCCTGCTGTACACAGTTATTAATGCTAGCATGCTAACACACTCAGAAAAGTATAAATGTTTACCAAGTCTATACTTTTATGTTTCCTATTATATATTTCTATCATTTTGTCATTTTTCAATATTAATAATTACAATGTAACATTTAAAAGTTGATTCAGTGAAGGAAAATATTTTACTTTTGCTCCCTACATTAGAAAAAGAAAATTGTATTTTGTACTCCTTACATTTACAAAACAGATGTGTTACTTTTAAGGCATCTGAGGGGTTTATTTCATCACTGCAGGCATCAAACATCAAACCAACTTGAGAAACGGGAAAAGTAAGACATGAAAGACAATCCTGATCGTGTACTAATCACCAGGGTATGAAACATAAAAAGAGATGAAAGAGGCAAAACTGTGAGTCATAGTCAGGAGTTAAAGTGAGACGTTGTTCTTCTTTCTTTTTTGCACAGCACCTGAACAAACAGGTAATTTCAAATGCAGCGTTTCTATCAACAAACATCAGCAAACACACAAACTGTTTGTGTGCGGTTTGTCTCACAGTGTGTTGCTGGCTAAAGGTCCAGCTGCTGTACGTCACAGGGAGAGAAAAGAAAGAGAGCTAACTTCACTCAGAGATGGAGAAAGATAAGACACACAGGACAGGAGAGGAAGAAGAGAGGTTAGATTTAAAGGGAAGGACTGCTCAGTGGGATTTGATCAACTGGAGATTAAAGCTTACATGTAAGTCCTCATGTGTTGAAATCAGATATTGGGTCTGTACATGTGACATTATGTTTTTTCAGATAGTGAAAGATGCTGCAAAACAATCTGAGGCAGATTAACTGTGTTATTTAAAGACTGCATGAAGATCGTCTGCAGGTTAGTGCAGGATAAACAGGTTCGTTTGCTGAACTGTGATGGATTTAAAGTAAAGAACAGTGTGTGACTGGTGCACAGTGACTGTGGTGCTCATGTCACAGTTAGATTACATCAAGTGTAGCAGAGATTCATTTAAACTGAAGCTCATGATGCTGACAGAATGTATAATCACACTTGCACAGTCCAATCACTTTGTAACCAGTTATAGTAGTTTCTCATAGGTAATACTACAACAAGCTTTATGAATATTCATGTGTGTAACCAATAAAACAACCTGCAGGGGGAAAGCAAGTTGAAGTGGGTTGGAGACAATTGCTTCCCCCTCGCGAGTGAAAACTTGAGCTCTGTGTGACCTCGTTCCTGAGTGAGTTTCTGTTTATCCAGCAGTATCAGGGGTAAAACTCTGACAAATGTCCATTTGATTATTAATAATGTTGATGAATAAACCTTCCTTATTTTAACATGTGCTGTGGTCTCTAAAAAACAACATAATATGCAACACAGTGATATAACAGGTTGGGAGGATGAGAGTTTTAGACGTGACTGATTATTTGGTGAAACTGTGATATTTTCCTCACCTCCTGTGTTGAGCTCATTGTTTCCTCTGTAGTGACTCAGCTGAGTCCAGATGGCTGAAAATGTTCCTCTGCTGCTCCGTCAGACTCTTCTCCTCCTGCTGATCAGCTGGGACACAAAACAGATCTTTGTTAGGCTCCACACTGCACTGAAGAGTCAAAGTGTCTCATATGTTCATCTGACAACACAAAGTACAAATTTCACTCTGATTGCTTGTAGAAATCTTGTGAGACGTGTTGTGCTGCAAAGTGAGGAAACTCTCTCACTCACTTATACTTCAGGAGGAACTTTGTGACATTGGCTCTAATATTCTAAGCAGCCCTTTACTATGACAGGGCCAGAAAGTCCTATTTGAAGGTTTGGGAGAAGGACCATGTTAAAGGTGGATTGGGGTTTATACACTTTGTTATGATACAGGTAAGGCTGTAAGAGCCTGAGAAGGTGTCCTGAATGAACCTCTAAAACCAGTTTTCAGCTAACGACTCTGCTTCAGTCTGGAAAACAGCAACTACAAGTTTAAAGACTCCATCAACAATTCACACCCAGCAACAGCCTGAACAGCTCCTCCTGTGGTTTCCACAAACAGGGACAGACCTGTTACTCCCCCACCCCACACTTTCAACTCCTTCAGCCCCCCAGTTCCACCCCCCCACCCCCACCATTCATAATAACAGAGGCCCACACCTGATCACCACTTCACAAGTCTCTCCAGCCCCCATGGTGCCGCTCTCCAAACTCCACCATTCTCCAAAGTTTGATTCTGTTCATCTGGACGTAGCTTTTTGTGGGAGAAACGTTTCATCACTCATCCAAGTGCAGCCGACTGCAGGTTTCCCCAATCTTCAACAGTGCATTTGCATAATGACTGAAACGAGCACCACTGAAGGAACAATGGGCTGGGAGGTCAGTTATTGAGCATTAATATGCAAATTCTCATGATCATTGATCAACAACCACTGATCCCTTGCAGCGGGAATGGTACTCATTGCCATTGATCAGCAGTCTTTGATTAATGAGCTTTGATCAGTGGTTTCAGTGCTTTCCTTCCTGCTTTGACTGCAGCTGTGTTTGACACAGGAACGATTATACTTTATTCTTTTTGGGGGAAGTGCAGCTTTAAACCTTCACATGATTCAAGTCAACCCAACAAATCAATCTGGACGATCACAGGTGGGAAAAACTTCTGTAGATAAAATAAAACCCAACATTCACATGATTAAAAACACGACTTCACCAAATGACCAGGAGCTGCACATTAACCACCACAATATATTTTTATTCTCTGTGCTTTCAAATATGAACACTGTTTACTTTCATCTCTGTTTCATTAGTTTTTGTTAACATCTTCCTGTTCCAGAGGGTGATGGGAGTCAAAGAGGAGGTACTGGTCCGTAGTACATCGAAGTTTACCGGAAGCGCACACATACGGACCAGTACCTCCTCTTTGACTCCCATCACCCTCTGGAACACAAACTTGGAGTAATTAGGACCCTACACCACCGGGCAGAACAGGTTCCCTCTAAGCCTGAAGGTAGAGCTGGGCGATATAAGATTTTTTCATATCACGATATGTTTTTTTCATTTCAGGCGATAACGATATCTATCACGATATAAGCCAAATAACTATATTTGTAAGATTTAAATGTGCCGTTGCTCACAAGTAAAATGTGAAATAATCAGCAGCTTGTTTTTATTTAAATATTTATTTCCCATAATAAGTTCAACAGGGTAGATGTACTTAACACTGCCAGGCTTCTACCTTTCAACCTTTAAAAGCCGGAGAGCAGCCAAATGGCTGGTAGGCTTTTAGCTAAGCTTTAGCTTCAGCCAAGTGGAAGCTAAATTGGCTAGTCATTCATATGTATATTAGGTTGTTACCTGGGAATTCTGGAGGGAGGGGAGTGGGGGTGTGTGACTGAGGGGGTGGGGGAGCTGCTAAAAGCTGTGAACTTACTTCCTTTTGTGTTTCATCTTGAAGCATTCTCAATCATCCAGGGAAATAACTAATAACTAATAACAACAAATCTCCAAAAGTCACCAACTTGGAGTGTTTCAGTTTGCCATCTTAGGGAGAAATCAACACACAAGGGTGTATGTCCTTTGTTGCTGAGATTTATTGATGAAAACAGTACAAAAAAACCAACCATTTGCACACATATTTACAAATAATAATAAAAAGTGAGTGAATACATTTCAACATTTTCAGCAATGTCTTCAAGTAACTTAAAGGAGTCCAGACGCTTTTCTTTGCAAGCTCCTTTGACTGTGACCCTGATACTGCAGCAGATCGCTCTCATCCATTTCCTGTTATCACTTCAAATAGAAATGAGGCTGTAGAGGTTTGGTGCAGGCAGAAAAACAGCTGCAGGGACAATGAAAAGACTTTTCTGCTCCAACTTCTCCCAGCATGCTGAGCTAATGATTAGTTGGTGTTTTTCTCCAAACACTCTCTCACGCTTCTCTCAACGTGTTCACAATAAACTGTGAACAGACACCGAGGAGAGCAGCAGAAGACCTCATTCAGGAGCTAAACTCAACATGAATTGAACTCACAGTAAAGTTAGCTCGGTGCTTACCTTTAGATGAGCCCACAAACCGAGAGAAACTCCGCGATGAAGCTGCAACTCTTTCCAAACACAGGAAACAGATCAGGGAGCAGAGACCCACGTGGTTCACGCTGATCTCAGCTACGATCCAGGAGACAAGGGTGGGCAGATCGATGCAGATATCGATCCAAACGTTGGTTTAGTTTGTTTTATCATCCAAATTCAACCTTTTACTCGCTTTAGATTAAAAAATAGCTCCGTCATCCCGGAAGGCGCTTCGTCTTCTTTACATTGTTTATTGGCGGTTGTCAAACAACAAAATGGTGCTTTACTGCCACCAACTGGTGTGGAGTGTGAACTGGCACGTCGACCCTCAAACTGGAATAAGGCCCGATAACCTTACAATAAGATCCAGTTTCAGTTTTGTGTTTATGTTTTGGATCAGTCGCCCTCTCACAGTGTAATATAGTTTCCTTTTTCTTTTCTTTTTTTTTTCCTGTCCCGTTTGGCTCTTTTGCCATCAGAATTATTGTCTAAAGGCAAAGAAAGATGCCCAACGGATTTACTTTACCAAATTGACCATCCCAGCCTTGCCATAATGGTCCATTTGATTCACCTTTTATTGTTTATTTTATTTTCACTTACTGAATACGGGACAGACTTGACTGGGAGAAAGAAAGAGAAACAGCTGAGAAGAGGGACAGGGGAGAAGGGCAAAAAACAAAAACCAACAGAATGAGCAGAGAAAGAAAAAAAATGCATATATCAATCATCTGGATCACCTGTTGAGAAAGAAAAAAGAAAACAAGCAGAAGAGAACAAGAGTAATAGAATAAACAACATCACAATGATATATGGGAATATGACAGTAAATACTAAATATTAAACATTATTGTGCAGCACATAAGATCAACAGAACACAGTGTGCTTTGAGGTAGAAGCCAAAAAGGGTGTAGTTTGTGGGTGTGATCACCCGTGTGTACACCTGTGAGCATGGACGTGCTTGTTTTTTTAAAAGGTTCCTTCATGTAATGATCTGCTAGAGGGTGTGGGGGGGCCACAGCCCCGTCCTCCAGGGCATGAAGCAGGTATGGAGGAGATCAAAACTCCAGACATCCAGAGGCCCCCAGAACACAAGAGACCAAGGAAGACCAACAGAGGGGCAGCTGCGCCACTGTCCCAGAAAGAGCTGAGGAGAGTCCCAGATGAGGGCTCACTCAGCAGCCACGGAGCAGAAGCCAGGGGGAGTTGCAGTGACGCGCCCGTGAGCTCCGCCGGCAGCCAGCTGTGCCTGAGTGACCGAGCCCCACCTCCGAAGTGGCCCAAGCGAGCCCCAGGATCCAGGCCCCGATAAGCGGCCGCCAAGGAGTGAGCCGGTGTGTACCTGGACGCCCATCCCCAGACACAAAGAACCACCAACGCACTGATGTCTGAGGGAGTCCGCCACTGGCAGTGTAATGTAGTTTCCTCTTCTCTTTGATCGCCCAAAGACGTGGTGCAGAATATGCCATGAAAATCATTTGTTTGAAGCCAGCTCACCTCCTGCAACCAGAATACATGCTTCTTTTGCAGTTCAGACTACTTCTGACATTTCTGTGGAGGAACACCAAAGTAACTGCTAAACCCTCCTGGGTCCAAGTATAATTTGCCATTTTTGACTACTTTTGATTTTACCTCTACAATATTATTATTAATATTATTATTATTATTATTATTATTATTATTATTATTATTATTATTATTATAAAAACAGTTTATCTTGCCTTGTTTGGTATAATCTTTTCAGCACAACCTCAAATATCTGAAATTTGAGTTATTTTTTACATTTCGGCATACTATATTAGCACAAGTTATCTAAGTTCAAGCAAAAATTCAAACTCAGAGTAGAAAAAAGTTAAAAAAAATTTTTACTGTGAAACCCATAAAAATGTTTGAAGAATCATTTTCATAACTTGAAATGCAAATACAAAATTGTACATTTCTAAAAATTCTGCACATGTTTTGGAAACAACAGTTATCTGGTACTATTCGCTTAAAAATGCAGCCAATCCCTCAGGTGTTTTTATATAACAATTTAAATGTATTTACAGAACAAATAGGTGTTCTGCATCAAATAAGAAGGCACACAAATTATTTGTGCCAGTCCAAAAAAATAGTTTGTGTTCAGTATAAGACAGAAGAGAACACCACAGGCCTAAACCCTGCAGGTCTGACAGCAGGAGGTGGATCAGTCCAGTTTTTCATGTGGGAACAGCGTTTACACTGGAATCTGCCTCTGATGGCTTTGATGGAGCAAAGATGCTTGAAGAGCGTCTCTCAGCATGGGCCCGAAAAAAGTTCTGTCAGCTGAGGAAGGCGACGATATTAAGAAGCTGCTGGAGTTTATGACAGAGGAGATTTCTGCTGTCAAACTGCAGCAGAAAGCCATCCTGGACCTGGTCAAGGTGGTTGTAACTGTCCCTGAGACAGTTAAAATAAAGTTGATTATTTTATGTTTCTGTGATAGATTCATGCTTAATTTAGTTCATTTATTTATAAGATAAGATGATAAAAGTTTAACATTAATTAAAAAACATGTCTAAAAAATGTGATTACAAAATATGGGGTTGTTAAATATGTAAAGTGCTGTAAAGTTTGTATGAGGTAAAGTTTGTAATTGTCACATGACCAGAGTTTGGTTGAGAGCACAACCATGGCATTGTGGAGCTAGCATGGATACATGGCTACCGATGCATCTACAGCCTCAGCGTTAATGAAAACACAAAACAGCACTGTTAAAACAAGGAAAGAAACTGAAAGGAGCCGATGTCTTCATGAATGAACATCTGATAAAAAGAAATGCGGACATTGCCAGGAAAGCACGTTACTTGAAGAAACAGGGAAAAATTCAGAGTACATGGACCAGCAACTGTAAAGTATTCATTAAACTCAATGGAACACCGGAACAAGCCAAAGTGTTGGTCAACAGAAATATGGAGGAGCTGGACAAATACTGAGGTTCAACTTACACTGGAGGTATGAATACACATGTGACGTGACACACAACACAACACATGGCACAGTCTAAAAGAGCTTCATCTGCATCTGGCAACAATATCAATATAACTCATTGGAATTCTCTTTATGATAATCTGGAACTGAGAACATTTCGATACACAGACCATAATGTTCTAGACTTAGAAAAGGATATAGACCCGGAAAATAATTTCTTCTATAACATCAGCAATAACTGCTGCTACTTCACTGATGAACCGTTTAAACACACCATCAACATGGAAAATAAATGATCAATAATCCATTTTAATAGCAGAAGTCTGTGTGCCAACTTCAACAATATAAAGGAATATCTAAATGAGTTGACAAATCCATTTGGAATTATTGCCATTTCTGAAACATGGACCAATGCTGAGAAAGGACTGGACTTTGAACTGGTGGGATTTGATGTGAATTTTGTAAATAGAAGGAACAAAAGTGGAGGGGGAGTAGCTGTGCATGTGGATAAAAACCTAAATTACAAGGTGATGGAAAGTATGACAACTGCGATTGATAATTTATTAGATGGTATAACAATTGAAATTTATAAGGAAAGAGAGAAAAATCTAGAAAAAACTAGCTGTATATATAGAACACCTTTCTCTATTTAATGACTTCATAGAAGAAATATTCTCTAAAACAAATCAAAAATTTATGTTTATCTGTGGTGATTTTAATATTGACCTGTTGAATAAAAAAACAAACAAACATAAAATGACCAACGAATTTCTAAACACTATGTACAGTTTGAGTTTACATCCTAAAACAACCAGGCCTAGCAGAATTAAACCACATTGTGCCCCCTTACTTGACAATATTTTTTACTAACAATATGGAAAACAACGTTTTGAGCGGATTATTAATTAATTACATCAGTGATCAAAAATCTCACGGTTCAGATTGGATCATGGTTTTAAGTCACGGATGGGATCAATTTTCGGATCAGCAAAAGTAGAAAAAAAAAGAGAAATTCAAGTATTTTTGCCTATTAAAAAACATTCAACTGAAGACTCATTCCACGCACTTATATAAAAACAAATTAAGGTGCAATATGGACATTATGGACCATGCTGGGCATCCTCTGTACACGGCCATAAACAACCATAGGAGTCTGTTCAGTGAGAGGTTGGTTCTCCCAAAGTCAAGGACCAGCAGACTTAAAAAGTCCTTTGTCCCACACGCCATCAAACTGTTTAACTCCTCGCTGGAGGGGAAACGGGGACAGAGGAGGGGGGAACAAGTAAGCTGTAGTGCCTTTTCACTGTGCAATAATTTTTGTTAATAACCAACAGTGTAATAGACTCACAATATTTGAAATGTGCCGTTCCCTTGGACTGGTTCTTATATAGCGCTTTTGTACTCTTCTGAGCACTCAAAGCGCTTTACACAACTTGTGCATTCACACCCATTTGCACAAGCACATTGTTCTAGGTGCTTTCTAAGTAACATTCACACACATTCATACTCCGATGAATGCATCGGAGAGCAATTTGGGGTTAGTATCTTGCCCAAGGATATTTGGCATGCAGCCAGGGAAGCCAGGAATCGAACCACCAACCTTCCGATCAGTAGATGACCTGCTCTACCGCCTGAGCTACAGCCACCCCTTGTTTTCTTATTCCTATTTATTCTATTTATCCATTTTGTATTCTCTGTATTTATATATGTGGTATATTTCTGCTCACATTCTGCAACTTCTGTCGGTGCTGTGTTACAGGAAACTGAATTTCCCGGCGGAACCCACCCGAGGGATAAATAAAGTTTCATTTAATCTAATGTAATCTATAGGGCAGTACGGGCCGTTGCCCTGGAGGTCCACCCATTTGTAGTTGGGAATTAGCGTGGCTCAAGCATGTTCATCATAGTTTAAACCCCTTGTTTTGCACAACGGAATACGGCCTCTTGTCTTTTGTAATAGCTTTAGCCCGGTTGGATTGGGCAGCAAAGGGCTGCTTAAATGCCGCAACCTCCTCTGCTCCGGCACTTGGACTGCTACCGCTGACCATAACTATCCGGTTGTTCAGTCTGACGTCACTAGCCGTGTCTGGGTCTAAACGCTGCTGCAGGTCCATATATCAAACGATCACTATGGCATTACTGAGAGTTGAAAAACTGTCTAAAATCTTTCATCTTTAATAAAATGATGAAATGATGAAATGAAAACGGAATTTATGACATTTAACGGAGTTAGAAGTTAGCAGGGAGTTAGCTAAGGCGCTTGGTAACATAAATGTCACTACGCATTCGTAATTTTTGACACACATACGCACCTGAGTAGCAGCTAGGTGCATCCTGTCTATAACACAGTTTAACATGTTTATCTACTCATCAGCTGTTTAATTTTTCTCAGTATACAAGACGAACATGTTCATTCACAGCTGCCTCATCACATTTTTACATCTGAACTCTGTGGAGCCTGATCTCAAGGGTTTTAAGTCTGACCCTGAAACCAGTAGAGGATCTTTCTGTCTCTGCAGATTCACTGTGATGGGAGTGATTTCAGCCCTGAGTGATCACACTGATGTTTGCACAGAGCCCATAATGAAGTGAATGTTTTGGCACATTGGTAACAGTGAAACAGTTTATTAGTAACGTGGGATCGTTTGTGTTTGGAGTATGAACTGAGATTCCTGAAGCTCTTGTCACACTGGTCACAGCTGTAGTTTCCTTCCATGTGTGTATGTTCATGATTGTTACGACTACCTGAATGTGAGAAGCTTTTGTCACAGTGTCTGCACTTGTATGGTTTCTCTCCTGTGTGGACTCGTTTGTGTGTTTTAAGGTTGACTGCAGTGGTGAAGGATGACCCACACTGATCACAGAGGTGCTTTTTAACCCCACTGTGAATCAGTTCATGACATTTTAAGTGATGTGATGTGGTGAAGCTTCTCCCACATTCTTTGCAGTATTTCAGTTTGTCTCCAGTGTGTTTACGTTGATGTCTTTTTAGGGTGTATTGATCACTGAAAGTTATTCCACAAAGGTCACAGACAAACTCTTTCCCACCACCACAGTAATGACAGGGTTGAGAACTGGATCCATCTGTGTGGCTCTGCTTCTAAACAAAGACACAAAGACAGTGTAAGTCAGTCCTTCAACACTTTTATCCTGAACGTCGCCTGAAATAAAGAGCATCTCTGCAGACGTCCAATTACATTTTACTGTTTCAACACACTCAGTTTACTGGGCTGCAATAACTACAATACTACCATCATAATACTACAGTAATACTTATTTCATGTTACAGTAACATCTGAGTTACACTAAAGTACTACTATGCTAATATTTGCAGGGTACCAACACAGTGCTAAACTACTAACTGCAGTAATACTCATTTAATACTGCATTAATAACACTGTAACTGTGCAGTTATAACACTCAGCTCAATGGGACACAAGACAAACACTACTACCCCCATGACACTGCAATTATAATATTAAATTAGTATTTTAACACTAATGTCTAAAAGTACTAAAGTTAAAAACAAGCAATGATACTACTGCTACAATATTACAATACCATTACGTAACGATACAACTTTGTTAACCATAAGAGAAGATTACAGAATGTTTTGGTTTTGTGCTTATTTTCATTTGTGTTTTATTTTATTACATGTGCTCCTAACAGAGGAATCAGGCTCTGTAAACAAAAGGCCTTTTATGCTGAAATAATAACAATATCATTATATACCAGGAAACTGCCTGAACATTAAATAACACCATCATATTAATTTTCAGCACTTTTAGTTTTTCATGATCGTGTAAACAAAAATCACAACTGAAATGAAAATCTGAATAATCACTCAGAGCTGCTTTTCCATGCAGTAGAATTGCTAACATGCTAACACAGTTTAATGAGCAGAGTTGTTCCAAACAGTCAGGCTAAAATGACAAGATAACAATATAAATACATACCTCACAGTAACTGCACTTGTAGAGTCTCTTTCTGGTGTGGATCAGTTGGTGTTGCCTTAGGTGATGTGGAGCTTTAAAAGTCTTCTCACACAGGTCACATTTATAAGGTCGTCCCTCAGTGTGGGTAAACATGTGTTGTTGTAACTGCCTGTTGGTTATAAACTGTCTGCCACACTGTTCACAGCAGTACACAACATGTCTGGTGTGAATGCGTATGTGTGTATTTCGGGTCTCTATGTGGCTGAAAGTTTTTCCACAAAAGTCACAGCTGTATGCCTTAATTCCAGAGTGGGTAACTAGATGCCTCTGTAAGCTCCTACTGTGAGTAAAAGCTCTGCCACACTGATCACAGCTGTACGCTTTAACTCCACTGTGGCTGAGTTGGTGTGATTTTAGGGCACTCTTCCAGGAAAAAGACTTTCCACACAAGTCACAGCTGAACGCTTTAACTCCAGTGTGGATGACCTGATGACGTTTTAGTGACTCCTTCACAGTAAAACCCATCCCACACTCATCACAGGTGTGTTTTTTCTCTCTCTTTCTTCTGTGAGGTTTGTCGGCCTCCTGAGAGCGCTGACTTCTCGCTCCATGTTGGTCCTGCAGTGACAGAGATACAAACAGAGGCAGTGAGTGAAATGCAGTCGTGGAACAAACTCAACCTTCAAACTCCCTCCATTAACACTAGTTTTAAACCTGAAGGTGGAGTGTGGCACCAAACACCTTAAAGGTCTCTTATCCCCACCTGCTGGTAGTTCTACCACATTACATCCAACTTGGTGTTAAAAATAATTCATGACTGTTCAAACACTAAAATCATGCCCATCCCTCCTGCTGTACACAGTTATTAATGCTAGCATGCTAACACACTCAGAAAAGTATAAATGTTTACCAAGTCTATACTTTTTTATGTTTCCTGTTTCCTATTATATATTTCTATCATTTTGTCATTTTTCAATATTAATAATTACAATGTAACATTTAAAAGTTGATTCAGTGAAGGAAAATATTTTACTTTTGCTCCCTACATTAGAAAAAGAAAATTGTATTTTGTACTCCTTACATTTGCAAAACATGTGTTACTTTTAAGGCATCTGAGGGGTTTATTTCATCACTGCAGGCATCAAACATCAAACCAACTTGAGAAACGGGAAAAGTAAGACATGAAAGACAATCCTGATCGTGTACTAATCACCAGGGTATGAAACATAAAAAGAGATGAAAGAGGCAAAACTGTGAGTCATAGTCAGGAGTTAAAGTGAGACGTTGTTCTTCTTTCTTTTTTGCACAGCACCTGAACAAACAGGTAATTTCAAATGCAGCGTTTCTATCAACAAACATCAGCAAACACACAAACTGTTTGTGTGCGGTTTGTCTCACAGTGTGTTGCTGGCTAAAGGTCCAGCTGCTGTACGTCACAGGGAGAGAAAAGAAAGAGAGCTAACTTCACTCAGAGATGGAGAAAGATAAGACACACAGGACAGGAGAGGAAGAAGAGAGGTTAGATTTAAAGGGAAGGACTGCTCAGTGGGATTTGATCAACTGGAGATTAAAGCTTACATGTAAGTCCTCATGTGTTGAAATCAGATATTGGGTCTGTACATGTGACATTGTGTTTTTTCAGATAGTGAAAGATGCTGCAAAACAATCTGAGGCAGATTAACTGTGTTATTTAAAGACTGCATGAAGATCGTCTGCAGGTTAGTGCAGGATAAACAGGTTCGTTTGCTGAACTGTGATGGATTTAAAGTAAAGAACAGTGTGTGACTGGTGCACAGTGACTGTGGTGCTCATGTCACAGTTAGATTACATCAAGTGTAGCAGAGATTCATTTAAACTGAAGCTCATGATGCTGACACAATGTATAATCACACTTGCACAGTCCAATCACTTTATAACCAGTTATAGTAGTTTCTCATAGGTAATACTACAACAAGCTTTATGAATATTCATGTGTGTAACCAATAAAAACAACCTGCAGGGGGAAAGCAAGTTGAAGTGGGTTGGAGACAATTGCTTCCCCCTCGCGAGTGAAAACTTGAGCTCTGTGTGACCTCGTTCCTGAGTGAGTTTCTGTTTATCCAGCAGTATCAGGGGTAAAACTCTGACAAATGTCCATTTGATTATTAATAATGTTGATGAATAAACCTTCCTTATTTTAACATGTGCTGTGGTCTCTAAAAAACAACATAATATGCAACACAGTGATATAACAGGTTGGGAGGATGAGAGTTTTAGACGTGACTGATTATTTGGTGAAACTGTGATATTTTCCTCACCTCCTGTGTTGAGCTCATTGTTTCCTCTGTAGTGACTCAGCTGAGTCCAGATGGCTGAAAATGTTCCTCTGCTGCTCCGTCAGACTCTTCTCCTCCTGCTGATCAGCTGGGACACAAAACAGATCTTTGTTAGGCTCCACACTGCACTGAAGAGTCAAAGTGTCTCATATGTGCATCTGACAACACAAAGTACAAATTTCACTCTGATTGCTTGTAGAAATCTTGTGAGACGTGTTGTGCTGCAAAGTGAGGAAACTCTCTCACTCACTTATACTTCAGGAGGAACTTTGTGACATTGGCTCTAATATTCTAAGCAGCCCTTTACTATGACAGGGCCAGAAAGTCCTATTTGAAGGTTTGGGAGAAGGACCATGTTAAAGGTGGATTGGGGTTTATACACTTTGTTATGATACAGGTAAGGCTGTAAGAGCCTGAGAAGGTGTCCTGAATGAACCTCTAAAACCAGTTTTCAGCTAACGACTCTGCTTCAGTCTGGAAAACAGCAACTACAAGTTTAAAGACTCCATCAACAATTCACACCCAGCAACAGCCTGAACAGCTCCTCCTGTGGTTTCCACAAACAGGGACAGACCTGTTACTCCCCCACCCCACACTTTCCACACCTTCAGCCCCCCAGTCCCACCACCTCCACCATTCCCCAAACTTTGATTCTGTTCATCTTGACATAGCTTTTGCAGTAGGAAAAACGTTTCGGCCCTCATCTACGTGACTTCTTCAGTCTCAGCCGACTGCAGCTCTCCCCAATCTTCAACAGTGCATTTGCATAATGACTGAAACGAGCACCACTGAAGGAACAATGGGCTGGGAGGTCAGTTATTGAGCATTAATATGCAAATTCTCATGATCATTGATCAACAACCACTGATCAAATGCTGTGATTGCAGCGACTCCCCAACTCTCTGAATGGTACTCATGGCCATTGATCAGCGGTCTTTGATTAATGAGCTTTGATCAGTGGTTTCAGTGCTTTCCTTCCTGCTTTGACTGCAGCTGTGTTTGACACAGGAAGACATTTTTACATTCTTCACACTCTCCTGCACATTAACCACCACAATATATTTTATTCTCTGTGCTTTCAAATATGAACACTGTTTACTTTCATCTCTGTTTCATTAGTTTTTGTTAACATCTTCCTGTGCATCACTTTACAGCAGCCACACTCATTAAAATGAGACTTTGTAGGAGTTCACTTCCTCTCATGTGTTCATCCACAGCAGCTGGACAATAAAGTTTATTGTGACCCTGATACTGCAGCAGATCGCTCTCATCCATTTCCTGTTATCACTTCAAATAGAAACGAGGCTGTAGAGGTTTGGTGCAGGCAGAAAAACAGCTGCAGGGACAATGAAAAGACTTTTCTGCTCCAACTTCTCCCAGCATGCTGAGCTAATGATTAGTTGGTGTTTTTCTCCAAACACTCTCTCGCTCTTCCCTCAACGTGTTCACAATAAACTGTGAACAGACACCGAGGAGAGCAGCAGAAGACCTCATTCAGGAGCTAAACTCAACATGAACTGAACTCACAGTAAAGTTAGCTCGGTGCTTACCTTTAGATGAGCCCACAAACCGAGAGAAACTCCGCGATGAAGCTGCAACTCTTTCCAAACACAGGAAACAGATCAGGGAGCAGAGACCCACGTGGTTCACGCTGATCTCAGCTACGATCCAGGAGACAAGGGTGGGCAGATCGATGCAGATATCGATCCAAGCGTTGGTTTAGTTTGTTTTAGCATCCAAATTCACTATTTTCTTCGCTTTGGATGAAAAAATAGCTCCGTCTGTCATCCCGGAAGGCGCTTCGTCTTCTTTACATCGTTTATTGGCGGTTGTCAAACAACAAAATGGTGCTTTACCGCCACCAACTGGTGTGGAGTGTGAACTGGCACGTCGACCCTCAAATGCACACAAACAATTTACTCCCTTTTAAAAACTGGAATAAGGCCTGATAACTTTCACCTCTTGTTGAATATTGAAATATCTTTTGAATTGGTTAAATGTCAGAATAAAAAGAGGGAGCTGTCTATGTTAATCACTTTCATCAAATTTAGGAGTACATATACACTAAGTTTATTGTTAATTAATAAGAAAACTCCAGACGATTCCATTCTGAGTAAATTGGTGGCACAGCTGTGGATGCATATAAGGCAAAACACAGAGCCTGTTTCTTTGCCATGGGAAAATCAAGAGACGTCAACCAAAACACCAGGAAAAGAACTGTGGAGTTCCATAAGTGTGGCTCAATTTTGAATACAATTTGGTGCCATTTACAATTAAGAAATACAGATTAAATAAAGTTAACAAATGTTTTTTTATATTTATCAATCTAAAAAAATAAACATTTAGTCTGATTTGATGTTACAATTAAAAAAGTGTTTGTGTTTTGATCTGAAGAGTGTGTAAATATCTGATTTCAACTGTATATTTGATGATTGTCAGCACAAAGAGGGAGAGAGAGGAACAGAGAGGGAGATGGAGAATGAGGACAGAACAGAGATGAACAAGAGCAGGTGAGATACACATGTTAGTCAAATGGTTGTTTACCAAAAGTATCACCGTATCACAGGTACTCATGTATCTCGTACCTAGTGTTTCTTTTTAGGTTTGCTATTTTTAAAATTCTACATTTATTAAGTTATGCAGGCTTTTTTGCACAACAAGGCTAAATAATTATATACATTTTTCTCAATCTGAATATTGTACTTTGGTAGAATTTAAAAAATAAGTGTAGTGCAGGTCTATGATGATTTTTAGTGCTACTATCATCTAGTTCTGATTCTGGTTCTGTCTTGGTTACTGTTGTAGTCCTGTTTTAAATCCGGATCAGTTCTGGGTCTGGTTGAATTGGGGTTTAGTCCTTGTGTCTTGATGCAGCCCCGACTTTGTTTTAAAAAACTAGTTTAAGGTGTCCTGCATATGTGATATATTTTTCCCTATATGAAGTCATTCTTTTTGGAACAAAACTCAAAACAGAGCCTATTAATCTTTCAGTCATTTCTACCCCCCCCCCCCCCCCCCCAAAAAGAAAAAAAAAATCCCACATGCATACTACCCTTTAGGGCTAAGCCCTGGGTGTTTCAAATGTCTGGCTCCACCTCTGATGGGTAGATAAGGCCTTGTGAAGCGTTTCAGCACATTCCCCAAACTGTATCGATACTGTGTCGACACAGTGTTGCTGTTTTGCTCCATACTGACACCTGCTGGGTCTTAAATATCATTGCAGGCAACTGACTTGAGACTCACAAAAGACGCTGATTCAATGACGTAGTCATACGTGTATACACTGTAGGTATTGTACTTTCCATGCAATCATTTTATATCTTTTAGATTTCACATATTGTAGACATATTTAAAATATAGTGTGAAAGACATTAATTAAATTTTTTTTTAAAAAGTAGGGTTAGTATTAGTAGTATAAAAGTATTGTGAATGTAATATTACCCATTTTAATGTAATTGACTCAGAGTTTATTCTAAACTTTTATTCAGAAAAATAATTTTATCCAATGTTTTTGCATTCAGTCTATTGCGTTTAGTTGAGACCATTTCCCCAGCTTTGGAAAACACACGCTCACACTCCAATATCAACGAAATGTAACCAGATGCTGTTAATTGTTTCTTCACTTTTTCCCGACATGCTTGCATTTAAATCGGGCTCCTCTTCTCTCCGTGTACTTGGCCTGTAACACTGCACTTGCGTTCTTTGGAGCGTCTGCCCCCCCCTTCTTTCTTTCTCATAATGATATGATCCCAGTTTGTCTTTGCCTTTGTATGGCCGTACGGTGTTTCTATCAAAATAAAGTCTATGGGCATGGATTCTCAGCATGGCTGAAGATGCGGCTCCCATTTACCGATGTGCCATTAATAACTGACGTATGAATTTATCTTGCAGGTCGGATGTAATTGCATCGTGGGCCAGATATGGTCTGCGGGCCATAAGTTTGACATCCCTGGTGTAACAACCTGCTCTGTACAATGAGTCTAGTTTTCCTCGATCATCTTGTAGACTTGCTGTTCTTTACTTTGATAACTGAATAAATTATTCCTTCCTGCTCATGTGAATTCCTCCCCATCCATATAAAACAGTAAACTGATTTAAGGATGTTATAGAAAGTCAACAAGCTGTAGAAGTTGTGCTTTATAATAAATACACAGTATGTGACTGTTTTCAAGAGTCTTTTAACACAAACACTGACTTTCAAGGAATCACTGAGGCCAGTTTTCCTTTGAGGAAAAAAAAATCCATCTGACGCCACACTTGTTGGTATTGCCTGCATCAGTATTTTCTCTCTTCATTATAAGCTATTTGAGTTTGCATCACTGCAGTATTAGATAAAAACCTCAACAAGCAGACGACCCCCTATGAGCAAACACTTTGTGATGGTGGGAAGGAAAAGCAGAGAAAAGAGTCTGTTTCCCAAATCCAAACTGTAAGCTAGTTCGACAGGAGAGAGGCCTGATATCTGAAGGCTCTGCTCTCCTCCAAAAGTACAACTGCAGTCTGAGAGCGACGTGCTCTGTTGGGATCATACGGTACTACAGTATAAGGTCTTTAAGAAATGATGGGGCCTGATTATTCAGGACTTTATATTCAATTCTAGATTTAACATGGAGCCAGTGTGTTATGTTTCGGCTGTGTGCTGGCAGGAGAAGGACCCAGACTGACCAAAGCCAGAGCAAATGTCCAAAACCAAAAAAAAAAAAAAACCAAAAACATGGAGCTCATGAAATAGTGCAAAACAAAAGTCTACGAAAAGCACTGATGCTCAGGAAACAGTCCAAAAGCACCACTCAGGAGGACGACCCGGAGGACGGCCGCACACGAGACTATCCAGTTCAGGGGGGCCGAAGGCTCAACAGTCCATGACTGAACAGCTCAGGGGGCTGACCACGGAGCCAGCGGTGGCAACGAATCAGGTCAGGAGGCCGGCCACGGAGCCACCGGCCAAGAAGTCCAGTCAGCGGCCTGGAAGGTGGCCACTGAAGCCAAACCAGGCAGGGACGAAGTTTAGCAGGACTAGGCCAGGCAGGACCAGGCGAGGAAGCTACTGGTGGTGGTAGCGCTGCAGGTGAAGGCGTGGAAGCCGCAGGTGGTGGAGCAGCTGACAAGGAAGGTTGCTGGTGGGGCTCTCAGCCGGTCTGGAAACCAAAGCAGGGACCAGCTGGACCTCAACCTCCCTCACCCGAGGGACTGGTACAGGTGCAGGAGAAAGCTGGGCCCGAGCTGCCCTGAGTGCAGGGGCAGGAGGCAGAGAGTGGAGCTCAGGAACATTTTCACTGACAGTTTCTGTGTAAATGGGCTGGTGAGTAGCACACTCCAGGGATAAAGCCATACTAACAGTCTCATGAGATGCTGCCTGAACAGTGTTAATGGGATGGACACAAAAGCATGGTGAGCTGGGTCGAGGTTAAATGGTTCTGAAACACAAAACTCAACTTGATTCAATAGTTTCGCGGCACTGAGTCCAAGCTTCCTAGCCAGTTTTAATATGGCAGATGGCACTCTGTTGCTAGTCACATTTTCCATCTGAGGCACAGAAAAAATACAGTGAGGTACTGGTGGAGCAACACTGGGAGTCTCAGACACAGGAGCAGGATTATCGAGGTTCAGAGGAGTCAGTTGAAAAACCAAAGTGTTCATAGAAGGAGCGTGACTAACCATAGATGAAATGGTAGTTGGTCTGGTACCAGAATGTGAAGAATGTGGCAAACAGTCATTTTCACTCACAAAAGTTGTCTGCTCAGCTGCCGTGGAGCGACAGCGGTGTGAATGCTGCTTTCTCCTGGAAGAGGGAGGAGACGAGCCGTCCCATGAATCCTCCAGCGGACTCGGCTGAAAATCCTCCGGCTCTTCACAGAAGCGGCTGCTCATACAAGATCTACAGCAACACAGAAATATCCATACCTCCAGTAGTGCAAACTGTGTTGATGAACCCAACAGTAACAAAATAAGTTCTGAACTGAAATCGGACTACCTCTTAAAAAAACAAAAAAACCTATCACATGAAATGCAAATGGCTTGGGATGTGGCACAAATACCTAAAACTTTACACCACTGTATCTGAGGATTTATATGGTCGTTATAAGACACTATGCCCCTAATGCTGAAGGACTGGTTTATCTTCAGAAGGCTGGAAGATAAACACTCGCAGGAACACAGTGAGATGGACCGTCTGATACCGCAACAGGGCGGATAGTAAACTAATGTCGATAGCAAACAAAAAGCTTTATTTTTTTATTTTTCAAGTCTCCAACTGTAGCAAGTTGCCGGAGTTTTGGCACAACGCATTGGACATACCCACGTTGACAGCAGCCTCGTTTGTGCACGCAGCGACCAACTTTGTTGTCCAGTCATCCAAGCCTGTGTCCTCAAGAAGTCTCACAAGTCCATCCCTGTGCGGTGCGGTCAGCACCCAGTTCAATCAGTCCAAGAGAGTCAGAGGTAAACTCTCCATTGCTGGACACAGACACAATGTAAATGATGTCCACAGATCCATCGGAAAGCATCCCCCAAAATTCGGCAGACTGCAATTTGGCTCCTAACTCCCCGCTGATGGTGTGATGCTCTGCACGATCTGTGCCCCCTTCATGTGAATGATATGCATGTCTGACATTTACTCCTAGCCACCACAATAATAATATCCTCAGACTTCTATCAAAAGTAACTCAGTTACTTCAAGTTACTCGTTACTTTCAGAGTAACTAGTTACTAGGGAAAGTAACTTTGGTTTTACTCAGAATTCTCTTGTTAATGTGTTGCTTCCGTAACTGGATACCCAGCAAGAGTGCCAGTCTTCTAGCTTGCTTACTTGCCACAAGTGCATTGTGCCACCTACCAATACAGGGAGTGCAGAATTATTAGGCAATTTTTGAGGAATAATTTTATTATTGAACAACAACCATGTTCTCAATGAACCCAAAAAACTCATTAATATCAAAGCTGAATGTTTTTGGAAGTAGTTTTTAGTTTGTTTTTAGTTTTAGCTATTTTAGGGGGATATCTGTGTGTGCAGGTGACTATTACTGTGCATAATTATTAGGCAACTTAACAAAAATCAAATATATACCTATTTCAATTATTTATTTTTACCAGTGAAACCAATATAACACCTCCACATTCACAAATATACATTTCTGACATTCAAAAACAAAACAAAAACAAATCAGCGACCAATATAGCCACCTTTCTTTGCAAGGACACTCAAAAGCCTGCCATCCATGGATTCTGTCAGTGTTTTGAGCTGTTCACCATCAACATTGCGTGCAGCAGCAACCACAGCCTCCCAGACACTGTTCAGAGAGGTGTACTGTTTTCCCTCCTTGTAAATCTCACATTTGATGATGGACCACAGGTTCTCAATGGGGTTCAGATCAGGTGAACAAGGAGGCCATGTCATTAATTTTACTTCTTTTATACCCTTTCTTGCCAGCCACGCTGTGGAGTACTTGGACGCGTGTGATGGAGCATTGTCCTGCATGAAAATCATGTTTTTCTTGAAGGATGCAGACTTCTTCCTGTACCACTGCTTGAAGAAGGTGTCTTCCAGAAACTGGCAGTAGGACTGGGAGTTGAGCTTGACTCCATCCTCAACCCGAAAAGGCCTCACAAGCTCATCTTTGATGATACCAGCCCAAACCAGTACTCCACTTCCACCTTGCTGGCGTCTGAGTCGGACTGGAGCTCTCTGCCCTTTACCAATCCAGCCACGCGCCCATCCATCTGGCCCATCAAGACTCACTCTCATTTCATCCGTCCATAAAACCTTAGAAAAACCAGTCATGAGATATTTCTTGGCCCAGTCTTGACGTTTCAGCTTGTGTGTCTTGTTCAGTGGTGGTCGTCTTTCAGCCTTTCTTACCTTGGCCATGTCTCTGAGTATTGCACACCTTGTGCTTTTGGGCACTCCAGTGATGTTGCAGCTCCGAAATATGGCCAAACTGGTGGTAAGTGGCATCTTGGCAGCTGCACGCTTGACTTTTCTCAGTTCATGGGCAGTTATTTTGCGCCTTGGTTTTTCCACACGCTTCTTGCGACCCTGTTGACTATTTTGAATGAAACGTTTGATTGTTCGATGATCACGCTTCAGAAGCTTTGCAATTTTGAGACTGCTGCATCCCTCTGCAAGATATCTCACTATTTTTGACTTTTCTGAGCCTGTCAAGTCCTTCTTTTGACCCATTTTGCCAAAGGAAAGGACGTTGCCTAATAATTATGCACATCTGATATAGGGTGTTGATGTCATTAGACCACATCCCTTCTCATTAAAGAGATGCACATCACCTAATATGCTTAATTGGTAGTAGGCTTTCGAGCCTATACAGCTTGGAGTAAGACAACATGCATGAAGAGGATGATGTGGGCAAAATACTCATTTGCCTAATAATTCTGCACTCCCTGTAGAAAGGAAAAAATAATGTGCACATTTCCACGAGAGAAATCCCACGCCTGATTCTATCCTAGCCATTCTATCCTCGCTTTTTACATCCAACACAAAAACTGCAGTCGTGGTGCTTTCGATTGTACTCAGAACTCGGAAATTCTGCCTTCTGAATAGGAAGATGTAGGTAACAACAGACTGCAGATGAGCTGCATACAGGGCTGGACTGGGACAAAAAAATCGTCCCGGGCATTTTGACTAGAGACCGGCCCACCATTATAGGAAAAACCATAAAGCCTTTGAATGAAAATAAACACTGTTGTGACAGTGATGTACACTGTTCTGATGGTATATATGTATCAATCTATCAATTGTTTGTTGTAAGACTCAGATAATTATCTTTTTAAAAGTGAGACATTTTAAATGAGAATAAGAAAGTATTTCCTTGTGCCCCCCTCTCCCTTTTAATGGACCCCTGGCAACACTTTGCTAGACCCGCCCCTGCACAGTTACCAGCTGTCAGCTACTTAGAAAAGGATCCTGGTGTTATTTGTCTCTCAGAAACAGTTCATAACTTCCCTTCAACTCATTTATGTCACCTAAAAGGCAAACCTGTTTCTCCATCACCTGTTCAGCTCTGATTCAGTAAGGACATCTCCTTGTTTCATCTTCATGTTTCCCTCTCACCACATAACCAAACCGATATCATGACCAGCAGATTTACAGCTGTGGCTCCAGCAAACATCAGCTGATACTAGAAATTAATATTAAATAAATTCTAACAACAGCTGATCAAGCTTAAACGTGCTGCTGTTGTTTGGCGCGACATCCGCTGGTTTCCTCTTTCTGGCGCAAAGTGGGCGATAAACAAACAAGAGAGAAAAGCCGATCAGCTGATCATCACTTTCACGATTGAAGCAGAAACAGGAGAGAAGAAGAGGCAGCTGTGCAGCAAACACACAGTAACTCCAGCTTTGTGTCTTTTTCATTGTAGCTGAAGTCCGGGACAAACTGTGTTTCTTTTCACCTAAATACGAAACGCGTAATATTTTCTCTGAATACGAGACGATTCCGTTTTTTACGGGACGGTTGGCAACTCTAATAATTAACCTTATGAACAAAATAAAGTTCAACATCAGTAACATAGCACCCACCCAGCTGTATAGAAACTCCGTCATGCTAGCTAGCACGCAGTACGAAAAAGTCAGCATAACGAAAATAAACTCCAACTAAACTTGGTTCATATCTGACCCAGATGGACTGCAGGTCATAACTTCTTACCTGAAGTTCAGTTCACCTGACACTCTCGGACCAGCGGCCGCTTCGGGTCTCTCCTCTTGCCTCCCTTTTCCTTCATCCACCTGCTGGCTTCCACCACTTGCTAATGTTATTGAATCTGTAGAAGCTCCGCGATAGCCACCACACGAAGTAACGAATAACGACCCTATCTAAATCCCAGTAACGAGTAACGCGTTCCTGGTTTTGGCATAATAACTAGTTACTGTGCTCGTTACCACAATAATAACGTAGTTACTGTAACGCGTTACTTAATAACGCGTTAGTCCCAACACTGCTCATCACCTGTTTAATTTTTCTCAGTACACAAGAGGAACATGTTCATTCACAGCTGAACTCTGTGGAGCCTGATCTCAAGGGTTTTATGTCTGACCCTGAAACCGGAAGAGGATCTTTCTGTCTCTTTAGATTCACTGTGATCCAGTGATGGGAGTGATTTCAGCCCCGAGTGATCACGCTGATGTTTGCACAGAGCAGACAATGAGGTGAATGTTTTGGCACATTGGTAACAGTGAAACAGTTTATTAGTAACGTGGGATCGTTTGTGTTTGGAGTATGAACTGAGATTCCTGAAGCTCTTGTCACACTGGTCACAGCTGTAGTTTCCTTCCATGTGTGTACGTTCATGATTGTTACGATTACCTGATTGTAAAAAGCTTTTGTCACAGTGTCTGCACTTGTATGGTTTCTCTCCTGTGTGGACTCGTTCATGTCTTTTAAGGTTGATTGCAGTGGTGAAGGATGACCCACATTGTTCACAGAGGTTCTTTGTAACCTCACTGTGAATGAGTTCATGTTCTTTTAATCTACCTGATGTGGTGAAGCTTCTCCCACATTCTTTGCAATATTTCAGTTTGTCTCCAGTGTGTTTACGTTGATGTACTTTTAGGGTATGTTTTCGACTGAAAGTTATTCCACAAAGATCACAACGAAACTCTTCCCCACCACCACAGTGATGACAGGGTTGAGAACTGGATCCATCTGTGTCGCTCTGCTTCTAAACAAAGACACAAAGACAGTGTAAGTCAGTCCTTCAACACTTTTATCCTGAACATCGCCTGAAATAAAGAGCATCTCTGCAGACGTCCAATTACATTTGACTGTTTCAGTTAACACACTCAGTTGACTGGGCTGCAATAACTACAATACTACCACCATAATACTACAGTAATACTTATTTCATGTTACAGTAACATCTGAGTTACACTAAAGTACTACTATGCTAATATTTGCAGGGTACCAACACAGTGCTAAACTACTAATGTAACACTGCAGTAATACTCATTTAATACTGCATTAATAACACTGTAACTGTGCAGTTATAACACTCAGCTGACTGGGACACAAGACAAACACTGCTACCCCCATGACACTGCAATTATAATATTAAATAAGTATTTTAACACTAATGTCTAAAAGCACTAAAGCTATAAATAAGCAATGATACTACTGCTACAATAATACAATACCATTACGTAATGATACAACTTTGTTAACCATAAGAGAAGATTACTGAATGTTTGGTTTTGTGCTTATTTTCATTTGTGTTTTATTTTATTCCATGTACACCTGACAGAGGAACGAGCCGCTGTAAAGAAAGAAGAAAGAAAAGAAAGAAAAGAAAGAAAGAAAGTGTACTTTATTTAGTCCCCGTGGGGAAAATCCCTCTCTGCATTTAACCCATTCACTCAGTGAAGCAGTGGGCAGCCATTGGGCGCCCGGGGAGCAGTGTGTAGGGACGGTACCTTGCTCAGGGGTACCTCAGGGTAGCTGTTCAGGGGAATCGAACCCCCGACCTTCCGATCATGGGGCCACCACTCTACCTACTGAGCTATCCCTGCCCAAAATGCCCAAAAGGCCATTTATGCTGAAATAATAACAATATCATGATATACCAGGAAACTGCCTGAACATTAAATAACACCATCATATCAATTTTCACCACTTTTAGTTTTTCATGATCGTGTAAACAAAAACCATAACTGAAATGAAAATCTGAATCACTCAGAGCTGCTTTTCCATCCATCCATCCATCCATCCATTCACTACCGCTTTTCCTTTTCAGGGTCGCGGGGGGCGCTGGAGCCAATCCCAGCTGTCGTAGGGCGAAAGGCAGGGTACACCCTGGACAGGTCGCCAGTCTGTCACAGGGCCAACACACAAGGACAGACAACCATTCATTCACACCTAGTGACAATTTGGATTTTCCAATTAACCTATCCCCACAAACTGTATGTCTTTGGACGGTGGGAGGAAGCCGGAGTACCCGGAGGGAACCCACGCAAACACGGGGAGAACATGCAAACTCCACACAGAAAGACTGATGGTGGAATTGAACTTAGGACCTTCTTGCTGTGCGGCAACAGTGCTAACCACCGTGCCACCGTGCCGCTAACGCAGTTTAATGAGCAGAGTTGTTCCAAACAGTCAGGCTAAAATGACAAGATAACAATATAAATACATACCTCACAGTAACTGCACTTGTAGAGTCTCTTTCTGGTGTGGATCTGTTGGTGTCGTCTCAGGTAACGTGGAGATTTAAAAGTCTTCTCACACAGGTCACATTTATAAGGTCTCTCCTCAGTGTGGGTAAACATGTGTTGTTGTAAATCTGTGCCTGTTATAAACTGTTTATCACACTGATCACAGCAGTACACAACATGTCTGGTGTGAATGCGTAGGTGTGTATTCCGGCTGTCTATGTGGCGAAAAGTTTTTCCACAAATGTCACAGCTGTATGCCTTAATTCCAGAGTGGGTAACTAGATGCTTCTGTAGTTGGCTACTTTGAGTAAAAGCTCTGCCACACTGATCACAGCTGTACGCTTTAACTCCACTGTGGATGAGTTGGTGTTTTTTTAGAACATCCTTCCAAGAAAAAGTCTTTCCACACAACTCACAGCTGAACGGTCTCTCTCCAGTGTGGATGACCTGATGACGTTTTAGTGAACCCTTCACAGCAAAACCCATCCCACACTCGTCACAAGTGTATGTTTTCTCTCCCTTTCTTCTTTGAGGTTTGTCGGCCTCCTGAGAGCGCTGACTTCTCGCTCCATGTTGGTCCTGCAGTGACAGAGATACAAACAGAGGCAGTGAGTGAAATGCAGTCGTGGAACAAACTGAACCTGAACAATCATTATAATTTCCTTTATTTCCTTTATATTTGAAAATATAAAGGATATAATAAAGGCTTATCGTATTATTTTATTATATTATTTTACTGTATTATTTTTATGGATTGGATTTATATAGCGCTTTTTGAGGCACCCAAAGTTCTTTACAATGCCCTATTCCTTCACTCTCACATTCACACACTGGTGGAGGCAAGCCACAAGGCAAGCTTTTATTCATCAAAATAGATAGAAAAGACCAATGAGACCATCAAATAATTGAAATGCAGTCGTGGAACAAACTGAGCCGACTGTCTTCAGCACATCTCTGAGAAATGGTGTAGGTAACATATCCAAGGGGCACGTAGTTGGTTTCATGTGCATTATTATATCAGTGAGATGGGATAATGAAACCGGTTTAAATTCTGAAAAAAGGAATGAACATGTATGTGGTTCAGAGGGGTCTTGGGATGGGAGCGGGATATGTGCTCAGATATCATTAATTTTTTCAGTAAAGAATTTTTGAAAATCCTCAGACGTGTGTGGGGCAGTCTCAGATATGATTGATGTGGTGGGATGCAAGACAGAGTTGATTGTATTGAATAGAACTTTAGGATTACCAGACTTCTTGTTAATGATCATGGAGAAATAATTTGCTCTTTCTACCTTGATGGTGCGCTGATAGTTATTTAAGCAATCTCTAAACACTTGATAAGAAACGTGGAGCTTATCTTTCTTCCATTTTTGTTCTGCTTTCCTGCATTCCTGCCTGACGGCACGAGTGACCTTATTTAGCCAAGGCTGAGTTTAAAATTTTTGCAGTCTACTTTTTAAAGGAGCAATTGAGTCCATTATGTTGGTACAAGCACAATTAAAACATGCAAGAAGCTCATCAGGATTATTGCTATGAGGAGAACTTTCATCAAAGGTGGCTAAAGGAGATGCAGCGAAGGCAGCTGAGAATTGGGGAGCAGTTTCAGGTGTTATAGGGAGTATAAGAGAGGGGGCCTGGGTTTGTTTGGGGGATGAGTGAGGAATTGGAATATTAAACAAAATGAAATTATGGTCAGACGGACACACATCAATCACTTCAACGCCAATCACTGAGAGCCCAGATGACAAGATGAGGTCAAGAGTGTGGCCCTGCTTGTGTGTAGGGCCGTTGACAGACTGGGTCAGGTTAAATGAGTCCAAGAGTTGTAAAAACTCCCTAACCAGAGGTTTAGAGGGGCAACACATATGGATATTGAAGTCGCCAAGGATTAGAAGCCTATCAGTGGTTGGATAGAAAATCCGAAAATTCCTTAATGAAGTCTTTGTTAAGGTGAGGAGGCCTATAAGCTAGAGCACAGAGTACAGGAGAGGACAGATCCAGCAGTTGCATTTCAAAACTGGTGTAGACACTTCTGGGTAGCATTCTACATTTAAAGTGATCTCTGAAAACTGTTGCCAGGCTGCCTCCACGACCAGCAGGTCCTAGGTGTGTTGAGGAAGTTACAGTTTTCAGGAGTCAGTTCCACAAAAGCAGCTAGATCATCAGTAGGTAGCCAAGTTCGAGTAATAAAGAGAAAGTCCAAGCCATGAGAAACAACCAAGTCACGGTATATGAAAGTCTTGTTCACCACGGACCTTGCATTGACTAATGCCAATTTAAGTGGTGAAGAATCTGAGAATGAATGTGTGACAGCACCAGATGGTACAAATTCCAGATGCTGAATCGTATGGTTAAAAGGGGAATCATAGTTTCTCCATTTGTTCACACAGCCAAGTTAAAACCACGTTAGCCAGCATGCCACAGCCACGAATTACAGCCCAGTGCCAGAAAAGTGTCTTCATAGTTTTATTTTTGAAATACACCAATTTTTATATACTGCAGGAAAAAATAAATAAATATTATAATGCAAATTGCAAAAATTAAAACAAACTATTTCCAGCAGTGCAATATGAGTCCGAAGCATCCCAGAAACGACACAGAAAGTCATGAAGTCAAATATAACTTTTAAAAACAGCAGTATAGGCTCACAAGGCCCTGATGGTAAAAGGCTACATTTCCGCAAAACGACATCACTTCCGGTTTCAGGCAGGACATGGAGGACATGCGATAGTTCGCGCTGATGGAGTATGAAGTGTTACGAACAGCTGATCGGATCGGCAAAGCGTGTTTCTGGAATATTATGTCTTTGTTGCTGCAAGTGCTTTCTATGCAGGTTTTGCAAAGCTTTATGTGGAAGGAAACTGGGAGTTAGGACAAGCTGATGGCATAAGATGTAAGTACAACTCCTCCGGTTTTCAAAAAGTATTGCGCTAGCTTACGTGGTTGCAGTGCTACCGGGATTTAAAAACAGTTACACAAAACGGAGCGTGCCCGCTCTGACCGGCTTTAAAGGGTTAATAAACTGGAAATGTAAAGCTTACATGTAAGTCCTCATGTGTTGAAATCAGATATTGGGTCTGTACATGTGACATTATGTTTTTTCGTAAACTGAAAGATGCTGCAAAACAATCTGACGCAGAATATTTAGTGAAGTGATTGTATATATAATAATATGCAACACAGTCATATAACAGGTTGGGAGGATGAGAGTTTTAGACGTGACTGATTATTTGGTGAAACTGTGATATTTTCCTCACCTCCTGTGTTGAGCTCATTGTTTCCTCTGTAGTGACTCAGCTGAGTCCAGATGGCTGAAAATGTTCCTCTGCTGCTCCGTCAGACTCTTCTCCTCCTGCTGATCAGCTGGGACACAAAACAGATCTTTGTTAGGCTCCACACTGCACTGAAGAGTCAAAGTGTCTCATATGTTCATCTGACAACACAAAGTACAAATTTCACTCTGATTGCTTGTAGAAATCTTGTGAGACGTGTTGTGCTGCAAAGTGAGGAAACTCTCTCACTCACTTATACTTCAGGAGGAACTTTGTGACATTGGCTCTAATATTCTAAGCAGCCCTTTACTATGACAGGGCCAGAAAGTCCTATTTGAAGGTTTGGGAGAAGGACCATGTTAAAGGTGGATTGGGGTTTATACACTTTGTTATGATACAGGTAAGGCTGTAAGAGCCTGAGAAGGTGTCCTGAATAAACCTCTAAAACCAGTTTTCAGCTAACGACTCTGCTTCAGTCTGGAAAACAGCAACTACAAGTTTAAAGACTCCATCAACAATTCACACCCAGCAACAGCCTGAACAGCTCCTCCTGTGGTTTCCACAAACAGGGACAGACCTGTTACTCCCCCACCCCACAGTTTCAACTCCTTCAGCCCCCCAGTCCCACCACCTCCACCATTCCCCAACGACCACTGATCAAAGCTCATTGATCAAATGCTGTGATTGCAGCGACTCCCCAACTCTCTCTGAATGGTACTCATTGCCATTGATCAGCGGCCTTTGATTAATGAGCTTTGATCAGTGGTTTCAGTGCTTTCCTTCCTGCTTTGACTGCAGCTGTGTTTGACACAGGAAGACATTATTACATTTGTCACGATTATACTTTATTCTTTTTGGGGGAAGTGCAGCTTTAAACCTTCATATGATTCAAGTCAACCCAACAAATCAATCTGAACGATCACAGGTGGGAAAAACTTCTGTAGATAAAAAAAAAAAAAAAAAAAAATTCAATCCACAACGTGATTAAAAACATGATTTCTCCAAATCACCAGGAGCTGCACATTAACCACCACAATATATTTTATTCTCTGTGCTTTCAAATATGAACACTGTTTACTTTCATCTCTGTTTCATTAGTTTTTGTTAACATCTTCCTGTGCATCACTTTACAGCAGCCACACTCATTAAAACGAGACTTTGTAGGAGTTCACTTCCTCTCATGTGTTCATCCACAGCAGCTGGACAATAACGTTTATTGTGACCCTGATACTGCAGCAGATCGCTCTCATCCATTTCCTGTTATCACTTCAAATAGAAATGAGGCTGTAGAGGTTTGGTGCAGGCAGAAAAACAGCTGCAGGGACAATGAAAAGACTTTTCTGCTCCAACTTCTCCCAGCATGCTGAGCTAATGATTAGTTGGTGTTTTTCTCCAAACACTCTCTCACTCTTCTCTCAACGTGTTCACAATAAACTGTGAACAGACACCGAGGAGAGCAGCAGAAGACCTCATTCAGGAGCTAAACTCAACATGAACTGAACTCACAGTAAAGTTAGCTCGGTGCTTACCTTTAGATGAGCCCACAAACCGAGAGAAACTCCGCGATGAAGCTGGAACTCTTTCCAAACACAGGAAACAGATCAGGGAGCAGAGACCCACGTGGTTCACGCTGATCTCAGCTACGATCCAGGAGACAAGAGTGGGCAGATCGATGCAGATATCGATCCAAACGGTGGTACTACTTTATTCTCTTTGAATGAAAAAGCAGCTCTCTGTGCAAACACCTCTTCTCGTGGAGCGTCCTTACTTTGTCCCGCTTGTCACTACCCGATCCGTACCGGAAACCCGATCGGTACCCCGCATGCGCAAGTCTTACGTCACTTCCTCTCTTTGCCAACATTCAATATATTTGAATGATCGGATGACACTACATTATTCCTAAAAGATGAAAATCAAATCTCTATTGCTATTGAAACAATCTCCACATTTTCCAAAGTTTCTGGATTGTACTTGAATATTCCTAAATGTGAACTTATGGCGATAAAAGAATGTTCGAAAACAGCTTTGTGTAACATTCCAACAAAACAAGAAGTTTGTTATTTAAGATAAGATAAGATAAGATAAGATAAGATAAGATAACCTTTATTAGTCCCACACGTGGGAAATTTGTTTTGTCACAGCAGGAAGTGGACAGTGCAAAAGTTATGAGGCAAAAATTAGAATACAATAAGAATAAATACAGTACACAGCTGTACAGAATAGAATAAAATACTATATACAGTAGAATAAAATAAAATAAATATACAATAAGATAAAAATAGAATACAAATACAAATACTATATACAACTGAGTAAAAATACAACGATGACAGAAAGGATTATTTAGGTATCATAATAACCAAAAATCAGGAAAGTAGAATCACTCAAAATTTTTATCCTATTCTAGAGAAACTCAAACACAGATTTAATCAGTGGCTCTTAAGAGATTTGTCGTTAAAAGGCAGAATATTAATAACTAAAGCAGAAGGCATCTCTCGTCTTACATACGCTGCATTGGCATTGCACCTTGATAAAAAAACTTATAAAAGAGGTTGATAAGTTACTTTTCAACTTTATCTGGAAAAATAGGACACACTACATTAGAAAAACAGTTCTTATGAACTCCTATGTCAATGGAGGACTTAATGTGTTAGATTTTAACACTTTAAATAGCACATTCAAAATAAATTGGTTGAAGAATCTAATTACTAATCCTACTTCCATTTGGAATACTATACCTGTGTTCATGTTTTCTAAGTTAGGTGGCACTGAATTTTTCCTTACTTGTAATTTTGATATTGATAAAATCCCTTTAAAAATCTCTGCTTTTCATCGTCAAGCTTTTTTAGCATGGACTCTTATTTACAAGCATAACTTTAGTCCACACAGTCATTATATCTGGAATAACAAGGATGTTTTATTTAAAAGAAAATCTCTCTTCTTAGATAGTTGGTTTAGGAATAACATTATTTTAGTCAACCAATTATTTGATTCAAATGGTACGATTTTCTCCTATGAAGAATTTTGTTTACATTTCAATTTAGCTATAAATTGTCACGATTATACCAAAGTATTTGGCTCAATACCATCAGGGGTTTGTATGCTGTTTAAGAATCAACCTAATATCACTTCATTCCACAGGCCGTTGGCATCTCCCATACAAACTTTTGTTGGCAAGATTTGCTTTTCTAAGCAATCTAAAAACAGCAATAAATCGATTAGAGCTTTATTTCAGAGTACCATAACCACGCTACCATGTGTCATTTTTTTCTTGAACCAGCTGTCAGATGGTATTATGTGGAACGAAGTTTGGAAACTCCCTAATCAGTTTTTAATTACCAACAAAATTAAAGATATTTCTTATAAATTAATACACAGAATTTATCCTTCTAAAGATTATCTTCAAAGCAAATTCAAATTAGACATTGATACAAGCTGTAGCTTTTGTAAAACTTCCAAGGAATCTACTATACATCTTTTTTGGTTTTGTAACCTTGTACAAGATTTTTAGCAGAGTTTATGTGTTTTTATTTCAGAAAATATATTTAAAGGATTTGTACTGTTTTGGAAATATGTTTTGTTTGGTCTACACAAAAACCAAAGACAATTACACTTTGATAACAGATATATGATTAACTTGTTACTTTTAATGGCTAAATTTCATATTCACAAGTCCAAATGTTTAGGAAGACATCCCTCTTTTTATGTATTCTCCTTTGAACTTGTACAGAATCTTAACTCAATTAAGAACTCCACTAACCCAAAAGCTATAAAAACTATTGGTGTTTGTGAAAAAAGCAAGATCTTTCAATCACTTTATTCTTTGGCTTGATCAGTTACTTTCCCCCTAGCATATTTATATTGTTGTTTCTGAATACTGTTCGTGTATTTGTTTATCTATGCATACAATTCTTTTGTAAGTACAACACCATTATTGTAGTACTGTTTAATTCCGTTTTGTATTGTACTGATGTTTAAATAAAGGTTTGAGAAAAAAATATATATATATATAAAAAAAAAAAAAAAAACACCCAGCACGCCCCTGCGGGCGGTTTATCCTTCAAGCTCGGGTCCTCTACCAGAGGCCTGGGAGCTTGAGGGTCCTGCGCAGTATCTTAGCTGTTCCCAGGACTGCGCTCTTCTGGACAGAGATCTCCGATGTTATTCCCGGGATCTGCTGGAGCCACTCGCCTAGCTTGGGAGTCACCGCACCTAGTGTTCCGATTACCACGGGGACCACCGTTACCTTCACCCTCCACATCCTCTCGAGCTCTTCTCTGAGCCCTTGGTATTTCTCCAGCTTCTCGTGTTCCTTCTTCCTGATATTGCTGTCATTCAGAACCGCTACATCGATCACTATGGCCGTCTTCTTCTGTTTGTCTACCACCACTATGTCCGGTTGGTTAGCCACCACCATTTTGTCCGTCTGTATCTGGAAGTCCCACAGGATCTTAGCTCGGTCATTCTCCACCACCCTTGGGGGCATCTCCCATTTTGACCTCGGGACTTCCAGGTTATACTCGGCACAGATGTTCCTGTACACTATGCCGGCCACTTGGTTATGGCGTTCCATGTATGCCTTGCCTGCTAGCATCTTGCACCCTGCTGTTATGTGCTGGATTGTCTCTGGGGCATCTTTACACAGCCTGCACCTGAGGTCTTGCCTGGTGTGATAGACCCCAGCCTCTATGGATCTTGTGCTCAGAGCTTGTTTTTGTGCTGCCATGATTAGTGCCTCTGTGCTGTCTTTCAGTCCAGCCACTGGTAGGATTTCTGGATATCAGCCACCTCCTCTATCTGCCGGTGGTACATACCGTGCAGGGGCCTGTCTTTATGTCAGTGGCTTCTATCTCCTCCTTTGGCCAGCCTATTACCCCAGCAGGGTACCTGATCACGGGCAGGGCGTACGTGTTGATGGCCCGGATCTTGTTCTTACCGTTCAGCTCTGAACGGTAAGATGAGATATATAGATCTAGATAGATATAGATATATAGATCTATATAGATATCTATATATATCTATATAGATATCTATAGATCTATATAGATATCTATATCAAGCTGTTGAGAAATGCTAGGAGCTAACTGGGCGCTAACCGTATCATTCAAATATATCTATATCTATAGATATATATAGATATATATATAGATATATATAGATATAGATATATATAGATATATTTGAATGATACGGTTAGCACCCAGTTAGCTCCTAGCATTTCTCAACAGCTTTTTCATTGCTCAAAATAAGCGTCACACTCACAGGAGGCCGGTAAACCAGTTGAAACGGTGTGCAATTTATCAAGACTCAACCCCAGGTAGGCCAATTATGGATCTTCGGATCAACATTATGTCAGCAGCTGTTCTCAACTGTGAACTACGTTAAAAACAAACACCGTTCACGCCTCACAGATGACAGCTTACAGTCCTGTGTAAAGATGAAAGGGACTTGGTACAGCCCCGATTTGCAGATGCTGTGCGCAGAGGTTCAGGAGCAGAACCTCTCCGCTCAGGTGCGTCCGCCTGAGCGTTTATACCGCTGTCTGCTTTGGTCGCAAAGCCATCATGGATGTCTGTGGAGATCTGGCTTTTTTTAGATTCAGTTAAAATCAAGGCACTCGAAAAGATCCTCTGGAAAAGAGTAATATTCTTGAAACAGAGTTTAACACACAGAATTATAAGGACAGTAAGAAATTACACACAGAATATAGCGAGACAGTTAGCAGAAAGCAAAGTGAAGCGAACCCCATGGTGAAGAGCCTTTAAGCACAAACATAACAAATTTGCAAAGGGATAACAAACAGTCGTTATAATTAATCACACATTGAAATATCAGACAAATCAACAATACAGCTCTTCCAATTAGCTGCTCGTTAATATTATGCTGAACACAGTCCAAAAGATTCAACAAGTCACATCAGTCTCTACTGTCTGTCTACTGTTTACTATAATAGCCAAGAAGCTAAAAAAGGTAAACAGCAGTTTTCTCAATTCCTACTGAGTGTTATCGTTTCAGGACAATACCAGGTAAGCAGATGTGTCGTTTACTTTTGTGGGATTTTACACAACCCAGGAAAAATAATTAATACATAATAGGCTTGGAGTGAAGATATGAATCATAATCAAGCAGCCCGCCCCCTCCCCTTTCGACAGGTTGTGTGTGAGACTTCAGCACAGCATCAAGCAGGCGCACCGAGGGCCCTGACACACGTTAACGCTGTCATCAAGATTGACACAATTGACACAATTGCAATTTTTAACCCATCTGGAGCGCAGAATGCACGAACTTTGGACAAACTGTCCGAAATACATTGACAGAGACATTTCAGGGATTTCTGATTTCTGCGCTCCAGAACGGATTAACTGTGTAAAATTTTTAATCACGTAATCGTGATGTCAGCATTGACATTAAGTTTAACCCTCAAACCTCAAGAGAATCTTTCCTTCTCTTCAGATTCACTGTGATCCAGTGATGGGAGTGATTTCAGCCCTGAGTGATCACGCTGATGTTTGCACAGAGCAGACAATGAGGTGAATGTTTGGGCACATTGGTAACAGTGAAACAGTTTATTAGTAACGTGGGATCGTTTGTGTTCGGAGTATGAACTGAAATTCCTGAAGCTCTTGTCACACTGGTCACAGCTGTAGTTTCCTTCCATGTGTGCCCATTCATGAAAAATACGATTACCTGATTGTGAGAAGCTTTTGTCACAGTGTCTGCACTTGTATGGTTTCTCTCCTGTGTGGACTTGTTTGTGTGTTTTAAGCTGACCTGCAGTAATGAAGGATGACCCACACTGATCACAGAGGTGCTTTTTAACCCCACTGTGAATGAGTTCATGGCGTTTTAATCTACTTGATGTGGTGAAACTTTTCCCACATTCTTTACAGTATTTCAGTTTGTCTCCAGTGTGTCTACGTCGATGTACTTTTAAGGTGTATTGGTGACTGAAAGCTTTCCCACAAAGGTCACAACGAAAGTCTTTCCCACCACCACAGTGAGGACAGGGTTGAGAACTGGATCCATCTGTGTCGCTCTGCTTCTAAACAAAGACACAAAGACAGTGTAAGTCAGTCCTTCAACATTTTTATCATGAACGTCGCCTGAAATAAAGAGCATCTCTGCAGACGTCCAATTAAATTTTACTGTTTCAGTTAACACACTCAGTTTACTGGGCTGCAATAACTGAGAAGGCAGACCTCCATCTGTGGGGAAAGAGCGAGACACCTGCCTGTCCCCTGTGCTTTGGAAGAGGGACCCTAGAACACCTCCTTAGCAGCTGCCCAAGGGCCCTGGCCGATGGTCGGTATCGTTGGCGGCACGACCAGGTGCTCAGAGTAGTTGCTGAAAAGATTGCCTCAGCAATCAGCACCAGCAAGCATCATCATGCTCCGAGGAAGGCAATCTCTTTTATTAAGGCTGGTGCGCCCACATTTGACAACTGGCCTCCTCAACACAGCCTCTGATTGGCAGCTACAGGCTGACCTGGGTAAACAACTAAAGTTCCCTCAGAACATTGCAAAAACATCACTCCGGCCAGACATGATAATTATTTCTGAGGCCTCAAAACAGCTGATCATGCTGGAACTCACAGTGCCCTGGGAAGAGCGGATTGAGGAGGCCAATGAAAGGAAACGAGGAAAGTACCAGGAACTAGTGCAGGAGTGCAGGGGAAGGGGCTGGAAGACTTTCTATGAGCCCATAGAAGTGGGTTGTAGGGGCTTTGAGATGAGATGAGATGAGATGACCTTTATTAGTCCCACACGTGGGAAATTTGTTTTGTCACAGCAGGAAGTGGACAGTGCAAAAGTTATGAGGCAAAAATTAGAATACAATAAGAATAAATACAGTACACAGCTGTACAGAATAGAATAAAATAATATACTATATACAGTAGAATAAAATAGAATAAAAATATACAATAAGATAAAAATAGAATACGAATGCTATATACAACTGAGTAAAAATACAACGATGCCAGAAAGGATTATTGCACTTAGTGTTATTGCACATATAGGCCGGCTGGGCGTGGCTGGGGCAGCCAAGAAGAGGGCCATCCAGGCTGTGAGTGAAGCGGCAGAGAAAGCCACAAGGTGGCTGTGGATCAAGAGGGCTGATCCGTGGGTAGCTACTGGTACGCAAGTCGGGGCCTGATCACCCCCGGCTGGGTCGCCTGGGCGAGGGTGTATGACCCGAAACACCTGATGACCTTAGGATACATCACTGAAGATGAGTACCAGTGCATCCAGGAGATGTGTCTTTATAGCAATATTACCACCATAATACTACAGTAATATTAAAATCATAACTGACATGAAAATCTGAATAATCACTCAGAGCTGCTTTTCCATGCAGTAGAATTGCTAACATGCTAACACAGTTTAATGAGCAGAGTTGTTCCAAACAGTCAGGCTAAAATGACAAGATAACAATACAAATACATACCTCACAGTAACTGCACTTGTAGAGTCTCTTTCTGGTGTGGATCTGTTGGTGTAGGCTCAGGTTAAGTGGAGATTTAAAAGTCTTCTCACACAGGTCACATTTATAAGGTCTCTCCTCAGTGTGGGTAAACATGTGTTGTTGTAACTTCGCATGTGTTGTAAACTGTTTGCCACACTGATCACAGCAGTACACATCTTGTCTGGTGTGAATGCTTAGGTGTCTATTTCGATTCCCTATATGGCTGAAAGTTTTTCCACAGATGTCACAGCTGTATGCCTTAATTCCAGAGTGGGTAACTAGATGCCTCTGTAAGCTGCTACTGTGAGAAAAAGCTCTGCCACACTGATCACAGTTGTACGCTTTAACTCCACTGTGGATGAGTTGGTGTTTTTTTAGAACATCCTTCCAGGAAAAAGTCTTTCCACACAAGTCACAGCTGAACGGTCTCTCTCCAGTGTGGATGACCTGATGATGTTTTAGATTACCCTTCTCAGTAAAATCCTTCCCACACTCGTCACAGCTGTATGTTTTCTCTCCCTTTCTTGGTTGAGGTTTGTCGGCCTCCTGAGAGCGCTGACTTCTCACTCCATGTTGGTCCTGCAGTGACAGAGATACAGAGGCAGTGAGTGAAATGCAGTCGTGGAACAAACTCAACCTTGAAATTCCCAACATAGTATGGAGCCCTGCAAGGGACATGAGAGGAAAAAAAATAAAGATGAACTTTTGCGAGATTTTGCAAAAGCCTTCAAATGCAACCTGTGAAGGATGCAGTCTATTTTGCAAGATCTTGGAAAACGTTTGTTCATCTCAATATTTTTCTCCCATGTCCCTCGCGGGGCTCCGTAACATTAACACTAGTTTTAGACCTGAAGGTGGAGTGTGGCACCAAACACCTTAAAGGTCTCTTATCCCCACCTGCTGGTAGTTCTAACACATTACATCCAACCTGCTGTTAAAATAATTAATGACTGTTTAAACACTAAAATCATGCCCATCCCTGCTGCTTGTACACAAATATTAATGCCTCCATACTAACACACACAGAATAGTAATACACGTTTACCAAGTGAATACTTTTATACTTCCCATTTCCTATCATATATTTTTATGTTTTTTCTAATTTATTCAACCTTGTGTGCAATTTTTCTCTTTTTTTTCTTCTTTTCTTTTTTTCCCTTCTTTTTTCTCTTATTAGAATACAGAAAATGTTCAAGTAATTAGACGCAAATTCCACTAAAGGACGGATGGCAGTTGCTGTGACATTCTTGGAAAGGAAGAAAACTAAACCAGACAGAAGATAAAGTAAAAAAGCTAAAAAATGAAAAAGAGCCCCCAGAAGACATCAGCGCAGCTCAAAGGGGTCACAGCCCAATGGATCAGTGGTTGTATTTATTACAACAATCTCAAATGAGTTGCGTTAGAAACTCTACATTGGTAAATCATTCATTTAGAACAGTCATCGACAAACTGTTTGTGAATCAAGCCATTCTATGTAGGCAGCTACTGAAATAAGGATAAAAACAGGTCAGCGCCGTGAATGCTGCAGTGTTTTGTAACATAACTGTGTAGGCTGCTGACTCCCATTCTAAGACTCAATCTCTGTCTCTCCATTCACAAGAGAAACAGACAAGACAGACTGACAGTGGGAGGGAGATATGATTAAAGTGGAAATGAGACAAAAAAAGATCTGAGAGAGACTGAAGAGGACCGAGGACAACATAAAGGTCACCCACTCACAAAGGAGAGCAAGATGAAGAACATGCCCAGAATAGCAGCAGATAGGTCAGATGAAGAGAGAATCAAATAAAGTCATTAAACAATTCTTAAACGGGAATCACACGAAAGCAACCCAAATAACAACAACAAAAAAAGTCTGTTTTTCTCTTACAGGTCACCGCTGCAACTAATATGGCGTCCACCTACAAATCACGAGCAGCTAAGCAGCAGCTTTTTTTTTTTAGGGCTCCCTCTGGACACATATATCTTTAGTTGTTTGTCATCTGCCATTCAAAACACAAAAGACAAAACCAAGCTGCACAAGATCGTGAGTGCTGGTTACACAGAGGCTGATGAATATGGAAAATGAAGCATAATAGAAGCGGCTTCAAAGAGCAATATACTCCTCTGAGCAGTGAATGGTCAAGCAAGCATGTTGTTATTCAATCTGTCACAATGTTAGAGGGCTACAAAAAGGGAAGGACAGATGAGGTGATGTACACAACACAGAACTAATGGTGTTAAAAAACAAAACACTATTGGTTTAAAAAGTTGCTATTTCAATTTTAATAAAATCTTAATGTGTGTGTGTGAACACACACTTGGTAGCAATGAGGAGGGAAACTGCATTTTATAACCTGTGGAAAAAACCACAGGCTCTGGGTGGTGCAGTAATTATCACCACTCTCTCTGTGTCTGTGTATGTTCTCTCCGGGTACTACTCCTCCTTCCCATAGTCCAAAGACATGGGTGGAGATGGTTAATTAATGATTTTATTTTATTTTTTTGGCCTGTCCCGTTTGGCTCTTTTGCCATCAGAATTATTGTCTAAAGGCAAAGAAAGATGCCCAACGGATTTACTTTACCAAACTGACCATCCCAGCCTTGCCGTAATGGTCCATTTGATTCACCTTTTATTGTTTATTTTATTTTCACTTGCTGAATACGGGACAGACTTGACTGGGGGAAAGAAGGGGAGAAAGAAAGAGGGAAAGAGAAACAGCTGAGAAGAGGGACGGGGGAGAAGGGCAAAAGACAAAAACCAACAGAACGGGCAGAGAAAAAAATGCATATATCGATCACCTGGATCACCTGCTGAGAAAGAAAAAAGAAAGCAAGCAGAAGAGAACAAGAGTAATAGAATAAACAACATCACAATGATATATGGGAATATGACAGTAAATACTAAATATTAAACATTATTGTGCAGCACATAAGATCAACAGAACACAGTGTGCTTTGAGGTAGAAGCCAAAAAGGGTGTAGTTTGTGGGTGTGATCACCCGTGTGTACACCTGTGAGCATGGACGCGCTTGTTTTTTTAAAAGGTTCCTTCATGTAATAATCTGCTAGAGGGTGTGGGGGGGCCACAGCCCCATCCACCAGGGCATGAAGCAGGTATGGAGGAGATCAAAACTCCAGACATCCAGAGGCCCCCAGAACACAATAGACCAAGGAAGACCAACAGAGGGGCAGCTGCGCCACTGTCCCAGAAAGAGCTGAGGAGAGTCCCAGATGAGGGCTCACTCAGCAGCCGCGGAGCAGAAGCCAGGGGGAGTTGCAGTGACGCGCCCGTGAGCTCCGCCGGCAGCCAGCCGTGCCTGAGTGACCGAGCCCCAGGCCGAGAGGCCGGGGGCACCCCACCTCCGAAGTGGCCCGAGCGAGCCCCAGGCTCCAGGCCCCGATAAGCGTCTGCCAAGGAGTGAGCCGGTGTGTACCCGGACGCCCATCCCCAGACACAAAGAACCACCAACGCACCGATGTCTGAGGGAGTCCGCCACTGGCAGGGGAAGTGGTGGTGGGGGGAGATAGCCCTCCATACCTTGGAGGGCCTGAGATGTCCCCAGAGAGGTGGCGCCTGATACCCAACCTGACATATAGACATAGACATACAGGCACACACATATACAAACATCCATTTCCACCCATATGCAATTACCCAGCACTCAACCAACGTGCAATTTTTCTCAGTGTGTTGCTAGCTGCTGTTGTAGGTTCGGCTGCTGTACATCACAGAGAGAGAAAAGAAAGAGACCTAACGTCACTCAGAGATGGAGAAAGATAAGACACACAGGACAGGAGAGGAAGAAGAGAGGTTAGATTTAAAGGGAAGGACTGCTCAGTGGGATTTGATCAACTGGAGATTAAAGCTTACATGTAAGTCCTCATGTGTTGAAATCAGATATTGGGTCTGTACATGTGACATTATGTTTTTTTCATAAACTGAAAGATGCTGCAAAACAATCTGAGGCAGATTATTTAGTGAAGTGATTGTATATATAATAATATACGACACAGTCATATAACAGGTTGGGAGGATGAGAGTTTTAGACGTGACTGATTATTTGGTGAAACTGTGATATTTTCCTCACCTTCTGTGTTGAGCTCATTGTTTCCTCTGTAGTGACTCAGCTGAGTCCAGATGGCTGAAAATGTTCCTCTGCTGCTCCGTCAGACTCTTCTCCTCCTGCTGATCAGCTGGGACACAAAACAGATCTTTGTTAGGCTCCACACTGCACTGAAGAGTCAAAGTGTCTCATATGTCTCAAACTGTTCAGACTACTTCCATCAGGAAGGAGGTTCTGCAGCATCCGGTCCCGTACCAGCAGACTGAGAGACAGCTTTTTCCATCAGGCCATCAGACTGCTGAACACTTCATAGACACCTCAGCTTCACTACTGGAACTTCAACATTATGCACTCCATACTGTACAGTAACGCCACTGTTTTGCACATGTTTCACTCTGTATATTTTATTTTATATATTTTATTTATTGTTTACTCTATTTAATTTGTAAAATATGTGTACACACACACACACACACACACACACACACACACACACACACACACACACACACACACACACACACACACACACACACACGTAGAAAAATATTTAGTATACACATCCAGAAATACATATACTATTATATATTGTACATATATTTATTAGTTTCAGATGTAGCCATTCTTGTATTTTGCTTGTTTACATTATTGTATTTTGCACAACTCTGTTGCTTGTGAAGCTCGCACACAAGAATTTCACTCACATGTGCTGTACCAATGTACCTGCACATGTGATGTGACAATAAAAGTGATTTGATTTGATGTTCATCTGACAACACAAAGTACAAATTTCACTCTGATTGCTTGTAGAAATCTTGTGAGACGTGTTGTGCTGCAAAGTGAGGAAACTCTCTCACTCACTTATACTTCAGGAGGAACTTTGTGACATTGGCTCTAATATTCTAAGCAGCCCTTTACTATGACAGGGCCAGAAAGTCCTATTTGAAGGTTTGGGAGAAGGACCATGTTAAAGGTGGATTGGGGTTTATACACTTTGTTATGATACAGGTAAGGCTGTAAGAGCCTGAGAAGGTGTCCTGAATAAACCTCTAAAACCAGTTTTCAGCTAACGACTCTGCTTCAGTCTGGAAAACAGCAACTACAAGTTTAAAGACTCCATCAACAATTCACACCCAGCAACAGCCTGAACAGCTCCTCCTGTGGTTTCCACAAACAGGGACAGACCTGTTACTCCCCCACCCCACACTTTCAACTCCTTCAGCCCCCCAGTCCCACCACCTCCACCATTCCCCGACAACCAATGATTAAAGCCCATTGATCAAATGCTGTGATTGCAGCGACTCCCCAACTCTCTGAATGGTACTCATGGCCATTGATCAGCGGTCTTTGATTAATGAGCTTTGATCAGTGGTTTCAGTGCTTTCCTTCCTGCTTTGTCTGCAGCTGCGTTTGACACAGGAAGACATTTTTACATTCTTCACGATTATATTTTATTCTTTTTGGGGGAAGTGCAGCTTTAAACCTTCACATGATTCAAGTCAACCCAACAAATCAATCTGAACAATCACAGGTGGGAAAAACTTCTGTAGATAAAATAAAAACCAACATTCAATCCACAACATGATTAAAAACATGATTAATTTTTTTTTTCTACCAAATCACCAGGAGCTGCACATTAACCACCACAATATATTTTATTCTCTGTGCTTCAAATATGAACACTGTTTGCAGTGGTAATGATTAGTTGGTGTTTTTCTCCAAACACTCTCTCGCTCTTCTCTCAACGTGTTCACAATAAACTGTGAACAGACACCGAGGAGAGCAGCAGAAGACCTCATTCAGGAGCTAAACTCAACATGAACTGAACTCACAGTAAAGTTAGCTCGGTGCTTACCTTTAGATGAGCCCACAAACCGAGAGAAACTCCGCGATGAAGCTGGAACTCTTTCCAAACACAGGAAACAGATCAGGGAGCAGAGACCCACGTGGTTCACGCTGATCTCAGCTACGATCCAGGAGACAAGGGTGGGCAGATCGATGCAGATATCGATCCAAACGTTGGTACTACTGTAGTCTCTTTGAATTAAAAAGCAGCTCTCCTGTGTACCTCTGTCACTACCCAATCCGTACCGGAAACCGAATCGGTACCCCGCATGCGCGAAAGGTGTCTACTTCCGGTCAAAGCGTTTTACGATAGTTACGGGTCAGAGTATCTGTTAAGAATAATAAGTATCTCTTAAAATGTTTCCAATAATGAAACATTTCAATACAATGTAGACAAAAACGAAAAATTTAAAGATAGTTACGGATCAGGACTCCCCGATCCCTACCGCTCATGCGCAAGGGTTTTCTTCTTCCTCTGTTTGTTTATTGGCAGTTTACTCCCCAGTGTACGAGGACACTGCCACCTGCTGACCGAGCGAATAAACCCTATTGTTAACTGAATTAGCGTCATTACAAACGTGTGTTAAACTTGATTTAGTGATAGTCGAGTGTGTTTATGCTTGTCTGTGTGGAGAGGATTGTTGGAATAGTGATGATGATGTCCACTATCACTGTCAGTTGTCAGGAAACACTTCATCTGGCTGATGAATCTTCACGTGACATATTAAAAAGTCTGTATTATTAACTCTGTAATTAGGCGCCATTCTTCTTATTTTACGGCGCTGTTGTTCAATCGGGGAACGCTCTCTGTTGAGGAGAAAAGCATGAATTTGTTTGTATACGGATTATTTATTTTGTTTAAATGTCCCGATAGTCGAAAAGGAGGCAGAACTGTTGAGAAATGCTATGAGCTAACTGGGTGATAACCGTATCATTGAAATATATAGACGAGACGACGAGGCTCCAGTTACAGCAGTGCAAGTAAACAAACAATAAATATAAGAAGAGTAAGAAAATAAATATACACTTTAGGACAAGGGGTAAAAGGATCAATAACAATTTAAAATTTATATTTTGATGATTTAAAGTCTCACACACAACCCGTCAAAAGGGGAGGGAGACCTGCTGCTTCCAAATAGAGCACATTTCATTCATAATGTTGTCAATCCAAGCCCATCATGTATTCATGATTTGAATCGTGGGTTGTACAAAATCCCAGAAAAAAAACTATGAACTAAGGTGTAGGTCTATTAGGTTATGTTGTGGTGATTCTCGGGTTGAGGGATGGGTGTTCATACTGGAGTGCAAAATTAAATGCTAATGGAAGATGGACAAGAAAAGTTCAAAGCCATCAGGTGCTCAGTTTAGAAAAAGAGAAAAGAAGAGGAGGAGTAACGAGCAAAAGATACAGGTAAGCAAATGTGTCATTGGATAATGGCAGGTCATGTATCCTGAAATAATCAGAATACTTTATTAATCCCTAAGTAAATTATGTGGGTTACAGTTGCTCCAAGAAGAAATAAAAAAAAAAAAAGTAACAGTAACAGACTAAACTCCAAACAATACATTATGTTACAGATTTGACAAATTTAAGAAATAGCACTAATATACTCGCCCAGGGCAACAAACAGACTACGACCGCCCCTGCATATTAGTATATTCTGAAGTAATTTGTTTCCCCAAATACCTCAGACCATTCACGGACCATCGAAATTGTTTAAATATACTATGAGGGCAGTGTCCTGACATAGGCATTGCATATATCCCAATTAACATGATATCCTGAAAGCGATGTAAAACTTTCTATACATTGTAATAGGGATGGAATAGACTTCCCAGGCTGCGTCATAAGTAACAACATATCATCTGCATTTTGTAGATATTTATGTTGATTTTACCCATCGAAATCCCAAATATGTTTACGTTATTTCTTCGTTTTTGTGCAAAAGGCTCTATAGCAATTACAAACAGCCTGGGGCAAAGGGGACAGAAGAGATTAGATATAAATCCGTTTGTCAATACGTGTGCTGAAGGCGAATCATATAATGTTTTTATCCACCTAATAAAATTGTCACTAAAACCAAATTTTTCTTATGTCTTAAACAGATCTTCCCACTCGACACAATCAAAGGCTTTAGAAGCATCCAGCGATAAGGCTACGTAATTTGGTAAATTGACCAGCCGCCTAATATTATCTGAACCATACCGGTTCAGAACAAAACCAGATTGCGCTGCATGTATCTTTGTATGCAAAGGTATGGGACGGTAACCGCTTGGGTCTAGAGGATCTTTCACAGTTTTAGGGATAAAGGTTATAAGTCCAGAGTGCATTAACTGAGGTAATGAACCCACTTTAAACGCCTCATTATAAACATCGAACAGCATGGGGACTCAACATATCCTCCAATGCTCTATAGAAATCCAACGGTAACCCGTCTAATCCTGGAGCCTTATTAAGTGACATGCTGTTAATTGCGTGGGTAATCTCCTACTGTAATTGGAGCCTCTGTAATCTGCTGATCAGTAATAGAAAGCAGTGGCAGATTTAGATCAGTAAAGAATGCTTCAAATTCCTGTTCATCTAAACTACCTTGTGTAGAGTAAAGATTGTTGTAAAAGGCCCTGAATCCATCATTTATCTGTCTGGTAGAAGTTGAAATAATCCGTTTCGATTGTCATGTACCTGGGATGTGGTTCATACTGCCTTTTTAAGACCATATGCTAATAAATGGCTCGGCTTTTCTCCCATTTCCCAATATGCTTTATTTATACGAAATAAAGAATATTTTGTCTTTTTGTTATACAGGCCATTCAACTTATATTTAACATTATCAATTTTATTCAACTCCGTCTTTTGTATGAGAATGTACTACCGTTAACTCTGCCTCCGGGTCTTTAATTAAGGCCACATTTAAATGCCACCTGCAGCTTCGAGGTGTCTCCAAAATATTTCAAAGAAATAGGAAAAATTGGCACATGTTCTGAGATTACTATATTACCAATACTTGAATTTACAGAATTATTCGCTAAGGCTTCCGATATAAGAAAGTAGTCAATTCCAGTATAAACGTTATGAGGAGGAGAGTAGAAAGAATACTCACATTTCCTTCCTTTCTTTTTTTTTTTGCCCCGTCTCTGTCCTGCCAGGCCCTCATTGGCCTTTCACGGCCAAAAAGGGAGCCCTGATTAATTGCAGTACCCTGTGATCTGTCAGGGCATGTGTCCAATTAGGGATGAGGAGGAGGGAGAGGAGTCTCTCTGGGACAATTCAACAAAAAGTACAGTAAAAGCATCCAATAAAACCATAAGAACAAAACACTGTACATTATTAAAAGATGATGAAAAATGATAAAACACAGCAACCCATGCAAGAATGATTAAAACATAAAGTTACACCCATCTATTCCATCCTGTGACCTGACACTACTTCATGAAAGAAAAAATCTAAAATAAAGATAAAACACTTACAGTATTAAATACAAAAACAACTATTGTTCCTTTATTCACACGCCTGATTCAGAATTATTTTCACACCAGATATCTTTCCTGACTGAACCTAAAAGCAGTATTAAAAAGAAAACTGCATCACAGATGATTTAGAAAGACTGCTTTAGAGGTTAGTCACAGCTGAAGCTTCCTGCGATCAAATGGCTGCTGGCAAAGATGCATGTTGTGCTGCGGTTCGTGTTTCTGTGGAGCTGAAATGCATCAAGTGCCTTAGAAGCACAGAGATACTTGTTTAAATGTTTAATGCAAGTAAACCCACAATGTCTTATAATAGCACTGACATGACAGGATACTGTGTCTATCCTTTCTACTTCAACATTTAGTAACTAAAACTATTTTGTAATTAAAACCTTACCCACCAGGGGGCAGCGTTGTACCAGAAAGTTTTACTTTGGTTGCCAACCCTGCAATAATAAGAAAAGCAGCACATGTTCTGTACTGATTATATAAGCATTATATGCTCTCGAACACACCTTTAAGGTTAACTCTACCATGAGTGCCATGAGGAATTTGAGGGCCCATAGAAAAAAAATATCACTTTGGATTATGTAAAACTTTCTGTACACTTTGCATCCAGATAAAATCAGGGCACTCAAAAAGAACCTTTGAACAAAGGTTTAGAATTCTTGGAACTGAGTTTAATACACAGAATCATATGAACAGCAAGAAAATACATACAGAGTATAGCGAGACATTTACATGGCAGCAAGCAAAGCAAACCCTGTGGTGAAATGCATTTAAGCACAAACAGCAGAGAACCACAACACGACCGACACAAAAAATAGCAACCCGGGGAATATCAACCTCCTCCTGCCGTTGGGTACCCTTTCATCCTTTGTTCTCTCAAGGTCGATATGAAGTTTTTACCTCATAAGTAAAGTTTCAAATTCAAAAATGTCCTATAAACCCAATTATCAATGTGATATGCTCATCAATATTTTCCATCAGTTGTTAATCATGCTTGTACTTTGCTTCTTTTAATCTTACACTTATGTTCCATAGCTGTCTTTTTTCCACTAACTTTATGGCACTATTTCATAACTTTCTGAGTGCCAGTCCGAGAATCCATTATTTTTTAATTCTGTCCCTTTGTCAGTTTTATGGCCAAAGTGAGTCTGCAAAACGGCATTTGACAGTTAATCATTTTGACCATTTTTTAAGTGTGTGTGCCAGAAGTAGACTACTATCTATGATAAGAAAATGGTTTTCTCGCTTTCTGGCAGCTGAGGCAAGAAAAACAATCCCAGATGCATCCCCTGCAGGCCAGGTTTCTTTACCAAATAGGCTTTGGAAACACTGGACACAACATGAGGCAATAAAGATGAGCAGAGAGAAAGAGAAAGTTGAATTAGTTCCATGTTTGCACTTATCATTGTTGGCCATAGCACAATCAAAGGTTACTCATTGATCCCAATTATCTCATGTTATTGATCAACATGTGTTCATACAACAAGTCGTGCAAACACCATTAATATAATTGTAGATAATATTTGACCTAAATATGTTGGTCTTGTGGTTTTAAACATGTAGGTTAGATGCTTTTCACAGTGATTCCATTATATAAACACTTCAGAGTGTGTGTGTGTGTGTGTGTGTGTGTGTGTGTGTGTGTGTGTGTTGTATACGAGTAAATATGATTGCGTAGTATATCTGTGAGTATGTCCAGTCCAGTATATACATGTTACCAAAAAAACCAAAAACTAAAAGTTCATACCATTTCTTCCCGCTGTAAATAACACTGTTTTATTCAGGAAAAACCCAAACGTTTGCATTTTTTTTTTTAAATCATCACTCTGTTTTTACGTGGCCTATCATTTTAAAAACTGGTATAAAGTTTGAGTCCACACTTTCAACCTAAGTTGAAATAGAGACTCTGGGTCGCTGCACCTTTGTTGTTGCATCTTAAACTGGGCATGTGATTTTGACACGCCGACACGTCCGTCGACCCCTGGGGGTTAAAATGTAACTACTGGAACATTTTCATTCACAGTTGCCTCATCAGATTTTTACAGGAGATTTCACCTGAACTCTGTGGAGCCTGATCTCAAGAGTTTAAAGTCTGACACTGAAACCAGAAGAGGATCTTTCTGTCTCTTCAGATTCACAGTGATGGGAGTGATTTCAGCCCTGAGTGATCACGCTGATGTTTGCACAGAGCAGATAATGAAGTGAATGTTTGGGCACATTGGTAACAGTGAAACAGTTTTTTAGTAACGTGGGATCGTTTGTGTTCGGAGTATGAACTGAGATTACTGAAGCTTTTGTCACACTGGTCACAGCTGTAGTTTCCTTCCATGTGTGTACATTCATGCTTGTTACGATGACCTGATCGTGAGAAGCTTTTGTCACAGTGTCTGCACTTGTATGGTTTCTCTCCTGTGTGGACTCGTTTGTGTGTTTTAAGCTGACTTGAAGTAGTGAAGGATGACCCACACTGATCACAGAGGTGCTTTTTCACCCCACTGTGAATCAGTTCATGGTTTTTTAAGTCACCTGATGTGGTGAAGCTTCTCCCACATTCTTTGCAGTTTTTCAGTTTGTCTCCAGTGTGTTTACGTTGATGTTTTTTTAGGGAGACTTGCCAATTGAAAGTTTTTCCACAAAGGTCACAACGAAAGTCTTTCCCACCACCACAGTAATGACAGGGTTGAGAACTGGATCCATCTGTGTCGCTCTGCTTCTGAACAAAGACACAAACACAGTGTAAGTCAGTCCTTCAACACTTTCATCCTGAACGTCGCCTGAAATAAAGCATCTCTGCAGACGTCCAATTACATTTTACTGTTTCAGTTAACACACTCAGTTTACTGGGCTGCAATAACTACAATACTACCACCATAATACTACAGTAATACTTATTTCATGTTACAATAACATCTGACTTACTACCATAAAAATATTTGAAGGGTACCAACACAGTACTAAATTACTAATGTAACACTCCAACAATACTAATTTAATACTGCATTAATAACACTGTAACTGTGCAGTTAAAACACTCAGCTGACCAAGACAAGAAAAACACTACTACCCCCATGACACTGCAATTATAATACTAAATGAGTATTTTAACACTAATGTCTGAAAGTACTAAAGTTATGAGGAAGCAATGACACTAATGCTAAAATACTACAATACCATTACGTAACAATACAACTTTATAAACCATTTATGCAGAAATAATATCACTGCCTGAACATTAAATAACAGAATCATATCAGTGTTCAGCACATTTCGTTTTTCACAATAGTGTAAACAAAAATCATAACTGAAGTGAAAATCTGAATAATCACTCAGAGCTGCTTTTCCATGCAGTAGAATTGCTAACATGCTAACACAGTTTAATGAGCAGAGTTGTTCCAAACAGTCAGGCTAAAATGACAAGATAACAATATAAATACATACCTCACAGTAACTGCACTTGTAGAGTTTCTTTCTGTTGTGGATCTGTTGGTGTAGTTTCAGGTAATGTGGAGTTTTAAAAGTCTTTTCACACAGGTCACATTTACAAGGTCTCTCCTCAGTGTGGGTAAACATATGGCGTTGTAAGTGTATGTCTTTAGCAAAGTGTTTGCCACACTGACCACAGCAGTACACATCTTCTCTGGTGTGAATGCGTAGATGTGCATTTCGGCTTCCACTCTGGCTGAAAGTTTTTCCACAGATGTCACAGCTGTATGCCTTAATTCCAGAGTGGGTAACTAGGTGCCTCTGTAAGCCGTTACTGCGATTAAAAGCTCTGCCACACTGATCACAGCTGTACGCTTTAACTCCACTGTGGATGAGTTGGTGTGTTTTTAGGGAACCCACGGAGGAAAAAGACTTTCCACACAACTCACAGCTGAACGGTCTCTCTCCAGTGTGGATGACCTGATGACGTTTTAGGAATGCCTTAAAAGTAAAACCCATCCCACACTCGTCACAGGTGTGTTTTTTCTCTCTCTTTCTTCTGTGAGGTTTGTCGGCCTCCTGAGAGCGCTGACTTCTCGCTCCATGTTGGTCCTGCAGTGACAGAGATACAAACAGAGGCAGTGAGTGAAATGCAGTCGTGGAACAAACTCAACCTTCAAACTCCCTCCATTAACACTAGTTTTAAACCTGAAGGTGGAGTGTGGCACCAAACACCTTAAAGGTCTCTTATCCCCACCTGCTGGTAGTTCTAACACATTACATCCAAACTCATGTTAAAAATGACTGTTCAAAAACTCTAAGGCTATGTTCACACTGCAAGTCTTAATGCTCAATTCCGATGTTTTGATCAAATCAAAATTTTTTTGTCTGGTTGTTTACACTACAAATAAAATGTGACAGCAAACGTGCTCTAGTGTGAATGGTACACGGCCCTCAAATGGGCCGACATGCGCAAAAGAAGACGTCACACACAACATGCTCCGTTTAGACCCAGACCAGTATTGTTTGACTGATGGCCCTTAATGTAAAGACTTGTTTTGGACTTTACGTTTCCCAATTTTGCTTTAAGTCATAAAGTTATTTTGTTATTTACATATGGCCTATTAATTATCCTTATTGAAGCCCCTCTCTAAAACAGCAAAGGATAGTTGCAGATTTCTGTCAGAAGCTGCAGATTACACAGTACAAACAAAATGTTCACATTGTCTTCCCAGCAGTTTCATTAACATCTACACTGAATGGCCAGTAAGCGTTCGCGATGTCTTCTCGGGCGCTTCTCTGGCGTTGAGAATCGGCGTCTGTCTTGTGTCAGTGACGTAAAAGATGGATTTAATGCGACATGACCGTTCAAACAGCAGTCGCTTTCTACAACATCAGATATGTATCGGATTCAGTACCACATACGAAAGTGACCCAGATTGGACTTAAAAATATAGGATTTGTGTCATTCACACTGTCATAGCATGATCGGATATGGGTCGCATAGGGCCAAAAAAAGTCAGATTTGATGCGCTTTCGCCTGCAGTGTGAACGTAGCTTAAAACCATGTCCATCTCTCCTGCTTGTACACAAATATTAATGCCAGCATACTAACACACTCAGAATAGTAATAAATGTTTAGCAGCTCTATACTTTTTTATATTTCCTCTTTCCTATAATAAATATGTATAATTTTCTAATTTATTCCATTATAATAGAGAGTTTGCAGCTGTGAGATTCCGACTGTGCTTCCCTTGCAAAAGTTAAAACCGATCGATCTCCGTTTGTCTCCCTTTGTTCACGGAATAAGTCTCTGAGTCAGCAAGGGCTGCTAGCGAAAACCTAACAATTGTGAGCTGTGACTCCTTTCCCCACGCTGCCAAAACTGCAAAACACTTAGCTGTGTCTCTAATAAAAACTCTGTAACTTTGCTCTGCTTCACTTCAGCAGCATCAGGTAAAGTTCATATGGTTTTCTTTCGTTTTTGATGTACTGCAGAATATTTTTATAAAATCCCAGGCGAGGAAAATCACCTTCAGGTTTCTCTGTGTTTTATCGTCAGTTACTTTGACACAAAGGCATCTGTTGTGATGCTTACACCTTTGATAAAGTCTCACAACTGTCAGCTTTGTTTTTATAGATATAAAAAATGGAAATGTACTGATGCATGATCTGAATTATAATATTTCCGACTGTCTGAGGCAAAATTTTTGCAAACAACAAGTTATTCGCACCCATTTACTTTTTACCCTTTTTTAAAAATAACAATTTCAAACTATTTACAGAACAATCATGCCACACAAATTATTTGTGCCACTCCAAAAATAATTTCTGTCCACTATAAAGGAAACATCACAGCCTGATGCCTGCAGGTCTGACAGCAGCAGGTGTGTCACTCCTGTTTCTACCTGGAGACAGCAGTCGCCTCATTGTTCTGACACACAACACAAAACTATCCACAACACTACACACTAACTACACAAGGCAACACATTAACTACACACTCCAAACACGCTAAACGTCACAAATCTCTCACGACTCAAAACTCGCTCTCTCTCTTTTTCTGCTGCCTCTCTCTCTCTCTCTCTCTCTGTCACTCTTAAAACGTCCCTTTTTTTTGTTTGTTTTTTTGCTCATAAGCAGAGAGTGCTCGCTGCGCTGTCCTTAGACAGTAAACGTGACGAAACTATTCAGGAAAAAACGGCGCGTATATATTGTTTATAATGACTCTGGTTTTACGTGGCCTATCAACACAATTTAAAAACTGGTATATACCACCTTGTTGCTTTGTCTTTAAGTGGTCATGTGATTGGCTTACCACGACTACTTTATTCTTCCTCAGTCAAACACTAAGCACTCATGCGATTGTTACTTGTAATGCCGTTATTCCCATCACTGTTCCTCAAAGCATTTCAACACAGTCCTCTTTGGTGACATCTGCTGGCCAAAAATATGAAGAACAGCTTGAATCTACAAATTATAATGAAGAGCTCCATTATAATTGCTCACTCTACAGAGCTCAGCTATCAATAATGATAATAATAATAATAATAATAATAATAATAATAATAATAATAATAATAATAATGTACTTCCACAGCATGTCTTTTATCCTGTCTTCCCTGTTTCATCCCAGCCGGTCAGAACAGATGAAACTGTGATATTTTCCTCACCTCCTGTGTTGAGCTCATTGTTTCCTCTGTAGTGACTCAGCTGAGTCCAGATGGCTGAAAATGTTCCTCTGCTGCTCCGTCAGACTCTTCTCCTCCTGCTGATCAGCTGGGACACAAAACAGATCTTTGTTAGGCTCCACACTGCACTGAAGAGTCAAAGTGTCTCATATGTTCATCTGACAACACAAAGTACAAATTTCACTCTGATTGCTTGTAGAAATCTTGTGAGACGTGTTGTGCTGCAAAGTGAGGAAACTCTCTCACTCACTTATACTTCAGGAGGAACTTTGTGACATTGGCTCTAATATTCTAAGCAGCCCTTTACTATGACAGGGCCAGAAAGTCCTATTTGAAGGTTTGGGAGAAGGACCATGTTAAAGGTGGATTGGGGTTTATACACTTTGTTATGATACAGGTAAGGCTGTAAGAGCCTGAGAAGGTGTCCTGAATGAACCTCTAAAACCAGTTTTCAGCTAACGACTCTGCTTCAGTCTGGAAAACAGCAACTACAAGTTTAAAGACTCCATCAACAATTCACACCCAGCAACAGCCTGAACAGCTCCTCCTGTGGTTTCCACAAACAGGGACAGACCTCTTACTCCCCCACCCCACACTTTCCACACCTTCAGCCCCCCAGTCCCACCACCACCGCCATATCATACCGTTCACGGTGATACCAGTATAATGTTGGGCAACGATAAGGAAATGAAACATCACGATAGAATGTGGTTAAAACGCGCATGCGCAGTGGCTTTGTTTTCATACGCACATGGCGGAAAAAGCATGGCAGCGAATGAGAAGAGCGAAAGTGGATCATTAAATGAAACGGATGAACCAGAACTGGTTTGTAAAAATGCTGCAACTTCAGTGGTGTGAAACTGGTTTAGCTTTCGTCCGTCAGACACACAACAAAGCACTATTTTTGGTAGAGCATGCTAGCGGGCCGTCGTTATTACCATGTTGTTTGGAAAATACGGCGCACTTAAAATCAATCCTTTTATTTTCTGAAAATCGACAGTGCCCCTTATAATCCCGTGTGCCTTATGTATGAATTCTGGTTGTGTTTACTGACCTGAAAACAATTTTACGTACACGGCGCTCGAAAATCTGTAAAATGTTTCAGTACGACTTTGCTATGCTACGAACCCGCACCGCTTGATGGATTGTCGGAGCATTACGTGTAAATGACCTTTAAATTTGTAAATATTTTTACGTTTGTTTGAAAGGCACTTCGGTTTTATTTTGAAATCCATGCTTTTATTTTGAAACAGGAAACTGGCACAAAACCGTTAAAGGGCTGTTAGTAACGTTTCTTTTAGGATATGGTAAAATAGTGTGCCTTAAAGTGAAAAATATGTACGTTTACTTTGCCAATTAGTACCTGGCTGACAGTGGCACAAGGTTTGTTAATGTTTCCTTTAACGGAATAAGTTACATGCAATCAAAATGTCGTTTAATAGAGTTTATGTTGTTAACCTTGACCTTGACCTTTATGTGTAGTTGTAAGTTAGTGAGGTGATATAATGAATTGAGTGATGTAAATTTGATGTATATGCTATATGTGAGCAGGAGAAATTTGTTTCCTTTGATCTTATGGTATTAATATTGCTGGTTTTGTTTTGCTCCTAGCTCTTACGGTGTCTTCACTGAATGTTTCAATAAAAACATTTCCAATAAAACCTCTGTGAAGCATCAGTATAAGAGACCATCATTCAGCCAGGGATGCTACATTACGGCTATCGTAGGCAGGAGCCTCCCGGAGTGATACGTACTGTGCTTCAACATAATGTTACCGTATTGTGTGTGTATAACCTCCTTAACTTTTGTGGATGTTATACATCAGCGGTCTCCAACCTTTTTTGCGCCACGGACCGGTTTATGCCCGACAATATTTTCACGGACCGGCCTTTAAGGTGTCGCGGATAAATACAACAAAATAAAACTAGTACCGGTACCGAAAAAAATAAGATTTATTCATAACACACGTGAAAAGACCCAGGAAAACCAAGTTAACGATAAAAACGATAACAACATAACGCTGAAAACCGATAAAAACCCTGAAAACTATACATTTCACACCTGAGCCTCAACTCTCGCGGCCTGGTACCAAACGACTCACGGCCCGGGGGTTGGGGACCGCTGTTATACATGGTTATGCTGAGGATATGTCGGCCAGTTTCCACTGGAAATGCCTTTTTGTTAAACTGTCAGCAAGGAATTTGCACTGTTACATTTTTATATAACTTTAATGCACATAAAAAACAGCTGCTTGTTTAAGTGAAAATACATTGATGGGTTTTTTTTGCACTAATAAAGTTGTGGAGTTGTACCCCTAAACTCAAAAAGCTGTGGCTGGAAAAGAGTAAGGCGTTCAGAAGCGGAGACAGGGACTGCTACAGAGAGGCCAAGTACAGGTTCACTAAGGAAGTGGACATTGCCAAACATCAGCACTCTGAGAAGATGCAGCAGCAGATCTCAGAGAATGACTCGGCCTCTGTGTGGAAAGGTTTTAGGAATATCACAAACTACAAGCCTAAAACCCCCCACTCCACTGACGACTTGCTCTTAGCCAACACCCTTAACGACTTCTACTGTCGTTTTGACGAGCCATCAGGCAGCCTTCACACCTCCAACGACCCCAACAATAGAGGCACTTTGGACACTCATTCCCCCACCTCTCCCCCCTCCATAGAGCCATCACCACCTTCAAACTGTTCACCTGCAACACCCGCCCCCTCACCCCACACAAAAGAGGATTTCACACCACCTCCTCCGACCACAACTCTTCATATCCATGAAGCAGATGTGAGGAAGCAGTTTAGGAGTCTGAATGCTCGGAAAGCTCCCGGCCCAGACGGTGTGTCTCCTGCCACCCTCAGACACTGTGCAAACGAGCTGGCCCCAGTGTTTTCTGGCATCTTCAACTCCTCACTGCAGGCATGTCATGTGCCTGCCTGCTTCAAGTCCTCTACCATAATCCCTGTCCCCAAGAAACCTAGGATCACTGGACTAAATGACTACAGACCCGTGGCTCTGACATCTGTGGTCATGAAGTCATTTGAGCGCCTAGTTCTCTCCCATCTCAAGACCCTCACGGCCCCCCTCCTGGACCCCCTGCAGTTTGCATATAGAGCCAACAGGTCTGTAGACGACGCCATCAACATGGCCCTACACTTCATCCTGCAGCATCTGGACTCCCCAGGAACCTACGCCAGGATCCTGTTTGTGGACTTCAGCTCTGCCTTCAACACCATCCTTCCAGACCATCTCCGAGGCAAGCTTTCCCAGATGAATGTGCCTGATCCCATCTGCCGGTGGATCACTGACTTCCTGACGGACAGGAAGCAGCATGTGAGGCTGGGAAAGAATGTCTCGGACTCCCGGACCAGCAGCACCGGCTCCCCTCAGGGCTGTGTTCTTTCTCCTCTGCTCTTCTCCCTGTACACCAACTGCTGCACCTCCACCCACCAGTCTGTTAAGCTAATCAAGTTTGCAGATGACACCACCGTCATTGGGCTCATCTCTGACGGGGATGAGTCTGCCTACAGGAGGGAGGTTGAACGTCTGGTGTCCTGGTGCAGCCACAACAACCTGGTGCTGAATGCCCAGAAGACAGTGGAGATTATTGTGGACTTCAGGAAGCACACAGCTCCACTCCCCCCCATCATCCTGACTGACACCCCCATCACCTCTGTGGACTCATTCCGCTTCCTGGGTACCACCATCACCCAGGACCTGAAGTGGGAGCCCACCATCACCTCCGTCATCAAGAAAGCCCAGCAGAGGATGTACTTCCTGAGGCAGCTGAAGAAATTCAACCTGCCAACACAGACGATGATGCAATTCTACACTGCAATCATCGAGTCCATCCTCACCTCCTCCATCACCGTGTGGTACGCTGGAGCCACTATCAGGGACAAACAGAGACTGCAGCGTGTTGTGCGCTCTGCTGAGAAGGTGATTGGCTGCAGACTCCCATCTCTGCAGGACCTGTACACCTCCAGGACACTGCGGCGTGCAGCTTGGATCTCAGCTGACCCTTCTCACCCTGGACACAGTCTGTTTGACCTGCTCCCCTCAGGCAGGAGGCTCCGGTCCATTCGCACCAGAACCTCTCGCCACAAGAACAGTTTCTTCCCCTCTGCTGTGGGACACATGAACAATAACCACATGACTGTCCCCGCCACTAACACATGACCCTACGCTGTGTCACTGCATCATTTCATGTTTGGCACTGATCACCACCTGCACTCATGTATATATCTTTCTACGTAGCACTCATAATTCTTATTCTCATGTATATATCTCATGTATATCTCATGCACATATCTTTCTTTCTACATAGCACTTTAATTCTTATTGTCTGCACTGAAGCACCGCAGCAATTTCCTAATGTTGTAAACCTCAACATCTGGCAATAAACCCATTCTGATTCTGATTCTAAAGTATTTTGTCTAGTGTCAATTATATTGTTATCGCAAATTTTCAAATGTATATCGTGACGAATATTTTTGGTCATATCGCCCTGCTCTACTCCACCATGTAAACAGACTCTTTAACATACAGACCCCAACAAAGCAGCTGAACCAGACTCAGTGTCTCCATCATAAACCATACAGTGGATCACAATATGAAGCAGTTTAAGACGACTGTTGCTGTGAACTTTCACTATAGAAAGAAAACTGAACAGAACATCTGAATTCACTCGATGCTAAACATTCATTTCATAGAATGAAGAATTGCAATTACACTCAGATCTACCTGTGCTTTAATGATGGGGCCTTTAAACTCACACACTCAACAGTTTTAACCAGCTTCCCTTCCTGCTTTGACTGCAGCTGTGTTTGACACAGGAAGACATTATTACATTCTTCACACTCTCCTGCACATTAACCACCACAATATATTTTTATTCTCTGTGCTTTCAAATATGAACACTGTTTACTTTCATCTCTGTTTCATTAGTTTTTGTTAACATCTTCCTGTGCATCACTTTACAGCAGCCACACTCATTAAAATGAGACTTTGTAGGAGTTCACTTCCTCTCATGTGTTCATCCACAGCAGCTGGACAATAAAGTTTATTGTGACCCTGATACTGCAGCAGATCGCTCTCATCCATTTCCTGTTATCACTTCAAATAGAAATGAGGCTGTAGAGGTTTGGTGCAGGCAGAAAAACAGCTGCAGGGACAATGAAAAGACTTTTCTGCTGCAACTTCTCCCAGCATGCTGAGCTAATGATTAGTTGGTGTTTTTCTCCAAACACTCTCTCACTCTTCTCTCAACGTGTTCACAATAAACTGTGAACAGACCCCGAGGAGAGCAGCAGAAGACCTCATTCAGGAGCTAAACTCAACATGAACTGAACTCACAGTAAAGTTAGCTCGGTGCTTACCTTTAGATGAGCCCACAAACCGAGAGAAACTCCGCGATGAAGCTGCAACTCTTTCCAAACACAGGAAACAGATCAGGGAGCAGAGACCCACGTGGTTCACGCTGATCTCAGCTACGATCCAGGAGACAAGGGTGGGCAGATCGATGCAGATATCGATCCAAACGTTGGTGCTACTTTATTCTCTTTGAATAAAAAAACAGCTCTCTGTGCAAAAACCTCCTCTCGTGCAACATTCACACTTTGCTCCACCTCCTCCTTCTTCTTCTTCTTCTTCTTTACATCGTTTATTGTATTTGCGGTTGTCAAACAACAAAATGATGAATTACCGCCACCAACTGGTGTGGAGTGTGAACTGGAGCGTCGACCAGCAACAATTTACTCTCTTTTAAAAACTGGAATAAGGCCTGATCAATTTCACTTCTTAACTTTGCAGTAAATCAATAAGATCCAGTTTCATTTTTATGTTACTGAGGTTTTGGATCATTTACCTTCTCACAGTGTAATATAACATGTTCTACAGTTTCTTCTTCTCTTTTTTGAATGATTTGAATGGAGGTTATAATCCACCATCACTGAACTGAAATGAGTCTCTAAGTAGGAAGTCATCAGTTCAGTTTTTGATCAATTTGACTGTATTTTACTGTGCAGGCTGAGTTTGATTCGATGAGTTAGGTTTTCTTAGTGGTTATATTAATGTCATTAAATTGTTTTTTATTTTTTATTAATGCATGTATGTATTTCCTTTTATATATAGCACTAATTTACAATGGGAGTTTCCAAGTTGTGTTATTGCAGGGTAAATGTTATTTAGAGCTTTGTAAACATATTCTAATAATATCTTTAACAGGAGTGACTGATTTTAAAATAGGATTCTTTATGTCTGTGTAATATTTCATTAATCTCTTTTACTCTGTTATTTCTCTCTATACTCAACCTTGTTTTGGTTTTTCCCCTATAAAACACAGTTATACATCAAATATTATAAATCTTACTTTGACAAATATTTAGATCTTCACACATTTCAGGGTCCCAGTGTGGATTGACTGAAGTGTTTGTTTTTATCCCCACAACATCCTAAACACTTTACTGTTATGCATAAACAGAAACAAAAAAAAATCTAAAACATGATATATGCATTGCCGTCTTCAGCCTCTAGGGGGCATTTTTGTTCAGGAAGTACATTTTCCTCTGATAAGCAGCTAAAAGCACTTCTCTAACCAAAGACTGTAAACAGAAGACGCGAGAGTTCAGAAACAGTAAAACAGATTCACAGAAGCCACAATGATATTAAACATACAGCACTGACAGTGATGACAGACAACATTACAGGTCAGTTTCAAAAACAATAACACTAATACAGGGTTAAAGGTTATGAAGCTGATGAAAGATTTCATTACCTTTTAAAATACTAGACTTTGCTCAGTTGTATTCAAAACAACAGCTGCAGCAGCAGTACAGGCTGAAATGGGGGAAATGCCATTTCAAATAAGAAGAGAGCAACTGATATTGAATTACTGGGCAAGTTTACAAGGACATGGTCACGATCATCTGACAAAACCTGTTTTCCAACCATGCTGGGAAAAAGAGAAAACGCAATTGAAGAGCTTTGGGTGGACAGTGGGACAGAAAACAGCTGAACTTAATCTGGACAAGATAAACATACATCAAACAGTACCGTTGCCTACTATACCACCATGGATGCTCCCTGATGCAGTAGTAGATTTTACATTGTTAAACAAAAAGACCAAGGAGAAGGGTGTTATCTTAAATTCACATACAGTGCAGGAATATATTAATCAGTATATTCCTGCAACTGTGTAGATTTATGTCAAAATCTACACAGTTGCATCAAAGAATACAGCCAACCAAAGTGGGATAGCATTTATAGTTCCTGGATTTAATATCAAGGTGGGGAAAAGGATCAGTGACGATCATCATGATGATCTATGGGAATATAACAGTAAATATTAAATATTAAACATTATTGTGCAGCGCGTAAGATCGACAGCGCACGGTGTACTTTGAGGAGCCAAAAAGGGTGTAGTTTGTGTGTGTGAGCACCCGTGTGTACACCTGTGAGCATGAGCGTGCTTGTATTTAAAAGGTTCCTTCATGTAATGGTCTGCTAGAGGGTGTGGGGGGGGCACAGCCCCGTCCTCCAGGGCATGAAGCAGGTATGGAGGAGATCAAACTCCAGACATCCAGAGGCCCCCAGAACACAAGAGACCAAGGAAGACCAACAGAGGGGCAGCCGCGCCACTGTCCCACAAAGAGCTGAGGAGAGTCCCAGATGAGGGCTCACTCAGCAGCCGCGGAGCAGAAGCCAGGGGGGGTTGCAGAGACGTGCCCGTGAGCTCCCACCCTCATGCTCTCATATGCAATTACTCAACACTCACCCAACGTGGAGACAGACATAGAGAGACACTGTACACACGATCACACTCCCCAAGCATACTCTAAGAACCGGGTCCCCCTGGAGGGGGAAAATGCACCCAGACCCAGGTGGTGTTTCCCTGCGGTGGGGAGAAGCAGACTGCCGCAGCAGCAGGGAGGCCCCACATTCCAGACCCCAGTCGGATGGCCAACTCCTCCTCCTGGCCCCCCGCTCCAGCAGGCTGCAGAGAACGGGGTGTGTGAAGACTCCAAACCTCCCTCCGCCTGCTCATATGCAGTGTTGATGCATGTGTGTTCTAAGGTGCATTTAAAACCCAGAAGGGCATGGAGCTACCTGCCAGAGAGCAGCAGGTAAGCGCATAGCCCCTCCTGATAGCCCTCAATGTCTACGTGTATTTAAAATTGAGAGGTGGGACACGACGCCAGGGGGGAGGTTGTACACCCTGATGGTCTTTTGGAGTCCGTGTATCGTGCCCACCCCCAAGATCCTATATGTATGTGTAATGAGAGTGTGAGTAATGTGAATGTCTAAGTTGTGGGATAAAATTGAGGCAGAGGCAGCCAGAAGGGGACAGAGGGGGGGGTAGCCTCCCCTGCACCCTGGTGACACACCTTTACCCCAAGGCCCTGCATGTGTGGGTGATTGTGGTGGAGCAGGAAGATGGAGGCAGCTGGGTATGGGGAGGGAAGGAAGGGAGGGGCACGTGACCCCTCCCTGGGGCCAGCTCCCCCGCTGACCCCAGTAGGCACCCCCATACTCTGCAACCCGCCAGGGAAAGGGGGCCCAGGCCCATCCGGACCGGGGCCCAGTTCAACAACGTCGCTTGGCCCCACAGAGCCCGGGACAGTCCACCTAACCCCACCACAGAGAAAACTGCACCCACCCCATCATCCACTCATCTTCCAGACTACACAAGACAATCGACGCCCAGGCTGAGATCTTCCTCCACCTCTCCTGTATCTCCCCCTCCTGCATAATGAGTTCCTGAAGAGAGGAGAGCTCCTGCAAGATGTAACAACCTCCCCCACCAGTTGAATTGATGCACTAGTGGACCCTGCGCCAGGGCTGGGCCCCTATACATCCATCCGCCCACAACCCTGGCAACACACCAACCAGGACGCAAGCCCCCAAGGCCCAGCAAGGGCCCCAGCCCAGAGACGGAGCACCCCCAGAATCCCACGCCCCTCCCGGACCCAACCAGGGGCAGCCAGGCTACCAGGTCAGTAACCCACGTCCGTCAGCACAGACCTTCCCCCAGCCCCGTTGCACGCAGCCACGAGGAAACAGTCACCTGAGAGCCAACAGAGCCCTTAATATGCCATGACCACAACCCCGGGTTGAACCCTCCAAGGAAGATGCTCCAGGGGAAGAATTCGGGAGAATTTGAATATTTTATTTTATTTTATTTTGTCACATTCCACACCAGTTGGTGGCGGTAATGCACCATTTTGCTGTTTGCCAACCGCCAATAAACCCTATACAGAAGAATAAGAAGAAGGCGCTGTCGCGTCGTCCATGTTTTCTACAGTCATTGGGCGGAACAAAGTAAGAATGCTCCACGAGAGGCGTTTGCACAGAGAGCTGTTTTTTCATTCAAAGAGAATAAAGTAGCACCAACGCTTGGATCGATATCTGCATCGATCTGCCCACCCTTGTCTCCTGGATCGTAGCTGAGATCAGCGTAAACCACGTGGGTCTCTGCTCCCTGATCTGTTTCCTGTGTTTGGAAAGAGTTGCAGCTTCATCGCGGAGTTTCTCTCGGTTTGTGGGCTCATCTAAAGGTAAGCACCGAGCTAACTTTACTGTGAGTTCAGTTCATGTTGAGTTTAGCTCCTGAATGAGGTCTTCTGCTGCTCTCCTCGGTGTCTTTGAGAGAAGAGTGAGAGAGTGTTTGGAGAACACCAACTAATCATTAGCTCAGCATGCTGGGAGAAGTTGGAGCAGAAAAGTCTTTTCATTGTCCCTGCAGCTGTTTTTCTGCCTGCACCAAACCTCTACAGCCTCATTTCTATTTGAAGTGATAACAGGAAATGGATGAGAGCGATCTGCTGCAGTATCAGGGTCACAATAAACTTTATTGTCCAGCTGCTGTGGATGAACACATGAGAGGAAGTGAACTCCTACAAAGTCTCATTTTAATGAGTGTGGCTGCTGTAAAGTGATGCACAGGAAGATGTTAACAAAAACTAATGAAACAGAGATGAAAGTAAACAGTGTTCATATTTGAAAGCACAGAGAATAAAATATATTGTGGTGGTTAATGTGCAGGAGAGTGTGAAGAATGTAAAAATGTCTTCCTGTGTCAAACACAGCTGCAGTCAAAGCAGGAAGGAAAGCACTGAAACCACTGATCAAAGCTCAATAATCAAAGACCGCTGATCAATGGCAATGAGTACCATTCAGAGAGTTGGGGAGTCGCTGCAATCACAGCATTTGATGAATGAGCTTTGATCAGTGGTTGTTGATCAATGTTCATGAGAATTTGCATATTAATGCTCAATAACTGACCTCCCAGCCCATTGTTCCTTCAGTGGTGCTCGTTTCAGTCATTATGTAAATGTTCTGTTGAAGATTGAGGAAACCTGCAGTCAGCTGAAACTGAAGAAGTCACGTAGATGAGTGAGGAAATGTTTCTCCCACAAAAAGCTACGTCCAGATGAAAAGATGCAAACTTTGGAGAATGGTGGAGTTTGGAGAGCGGCACCATGGGGGCTGGAGAGACTTGTGAAGTGGTGATCAGGTGTGGGCCTCTGTTATTATGAATGGTTGGGGTGGGGGGTGGAACTGGGGGGCTGAAGGTGTGGAAAGTGTGGGGTGGGGGAGTAACAGGTCTGTCCCTGTTTGTGGAAACCACAGGAGGAGCTGTTCAGGCTGTTGCTGGTAGGGCTGAACGATTATGGAAAATAATCTAATTGCGATTTTTTTGCCCCAATATTGCGATATGCGATTATTTTTTAAGGTCTTTGTCTTCTGTATTATTAAACAAAGACAAGCAATACATCATATAGCATGGCCAATACTATATTACATTAATTTTAAACTGTTCTTTCCTGGAAGACAGACCTCTGTTATGATGACATGAGGTGATGCATGAATTGATGACTGACATTTTTATTTAACTTCTTCAATCACAACAGTATATTTGAACATACACAATAGTTTATTTTTAGCTTACAAACATCTGAGCATAAAGTGCTGACAAGGAACCCTGGTGTAAACATTAAAATGAAAGTCAGTACAATGTGCAGATTGCAGAAATATACATAAAAAAAATCAGTGGCTTTACCACACTCAGTTTTTCGACATCTGTGAACTACTAGACAGTCATTCAATTAAAAAATAATATTAAATAAATAAAACTAATAAATAAAAAATACACACATCTTACTGATCTCTGCAGTCAGTAACATTACACATAAAGTGCAAACGTAATAGCAATTGTATAAACACACACACAAACACGCCTTTAAAATTTAAAGGCGTGAAATTGGACGGTCTAGTTCTGATTAGCGTCACCACTGTCTCGGTGGAGTTTAATAAACTCGGCCGTCTGCTTCTTGCTATCTAAAATATAACCAGACACTGGTGTAAATTCTCGACTGTCTCATACTTCTGTTTAATAAGTTTTCTGTTTGACGTTTAGTCAGCTGTGTGAAAACCAAGGAGGAACCCACCCGGGGGATTAATAAAGTTTTATTTTATCTAATCTAATAACTTTAATCTCAGCCAAACTGATTTACTCACGAACAAACAAAACACTGAAAAAAGCCCAACAATAACATTTTTAGGTTGTCTAAGTGACTTATATATTACGTTTAACCCGAGCAGCGAAACTCCGCGGTGATCTGAAAATGATGTGCCGGGAGTTGTGCCGTTCTCGGCCGCATCAGTAACCCTCGAGCTCCCGGCTAGCTGTCGAGCTGGTGGGTAGCAGACGCCTCTGAAAACGTCGAAGCACTTTTGCAAATATGGGATATCTTGATAAACCGAGCAGATATTTGATGTTTACACAACTACTTTCTCGCCTGAAAATATGTTAAAAGTTTATTTTGTGACCCAGAAAGATTAGTATGAGTAATTTTAAAACTTAGTAGCGGCCGCCATTGCTGGAAACTGGAGTTTGGCTGGGCCGCGCTATGAATTCTGGGATATGGTAGTAATTTGGACAGCCTTCGGCACGTCGCTGTGACGTAATCGGTCTACAAATGCGGCCTCAGGAGGATGCAGCCCATGAATTTGGACATGTCCAGAGTATAATCGCAGCCTTTACGGTTAGAAAATTGCACTTGATCATGTCGCGATATTATCGCAAATGCGATATATCGTTCAGCCCTAGTTGCTGGGTGTGAATTGTTGATGGAGTCTTTAAACTTGTAGTTGCTGTTTTCCAGACTGAAGCAGAGTCGTTAGCTGAAAACTGGTTTTAGAGGTTCATTCAGGACACCTTCTCAGGCTCTTACAGCCTTACCTGTATCATAACAAAGTGTATAAACCCCAATCCACCTTTAACATGGTCCTTCTCCCAAACCTTCAAATAGGACTTTCTGGCCCTGTCATAGTAAAGGGCTGCTTAGAATATTAGAGCCAATGTCACAAAGTTCCTCCTGAAGTATAAGTGAGTGAGAGAGTTTCCTCACTTTGCAGCACAACACGTCTCACAAGATTTCTACAAGCAATCAGAGTGAAATTTGTACTTTGTGTTGTCAGATGAACATATGAGACACTTTGACTCTTCAGTGCAGTGTGGAGCCTAACAAAGATCTGTTTTGTGTCCCAGCTGATCAGCAGGAGGAGAAGAGTCTGACGGAGCAGCAGAGGAACATTTTCAGCCATCTGGACTCAGCTGAGTCACTACAGAGGAAACAATGAGCTCAACACAGGAGGTGAGGAAAATATCACAGTTTCACCAAATAATCAGTCACGTCTAAAACTCTCATCCTCCCAACCTGTTATATCACTGTGTTGTATATTATTATATATTTTTAAATTGTGTTTACAAACATTAAGAAGTCACAAGCAATTGTTTTTCTTTACTATTAAGTTAACTCTTTATTGTCATTGCACAGTCATACATAGTACAATAGTACAATGAAATTGGAAAACTGTCCTACATCTGCACTACATGTAACACAACACGACAAGATTTGACACATCACAACGCAGCACAAACAACACAACACAGTATAATAAAGAAGAACAAGTGTATTTGTATTGCACACTGTTATTATTGCACCTTGTTATAAATATAATAATATATATGATACTGATTTTACCGTTGTAAACCCCCCCCCCCCCTTTCCAAAAAAAAAAAAGTCCAGGTAGGTAGTCAGTCAGGCCAGCTGTTAGCGCTGTTTAGGGCTATCGCCCTGTTGTAAAAGCTGTCCTTGGGTCCATTTGTTCGGGACCTCAGCAGCCTGAACCTCCTGCCAGATGGTAGCAGCTTAAACAGCCCGTGTCCTGGGTGTGTACCGTCCCGTAGGATGCTGCGTGCCCTCTTGAGACGCGAGTGCTGTACAGGTCCTTCAGGGAGGGAAGAGGATGTCCAATGATTTTTTGGGCCATATTGATGACCCTCTGGAGTGCCTTTCTCTGTGCTGTGGTGCAGCTGGAGAACCACACACCGATGCAATATGTCAGCACACTTTCAATGGAGCAGCGGTAGAAGACGGTCAGCAGCTCCTTCTTCGGGTCCATTTTTCTGAGGATTCTCAGAAAGTGGAGACGCTGTTGGGCCTTCTTTAAAACTGCAGAGATGTAAGAGCTCCATTGGAGGTCTGTGTCTACGTGCACACCCAGAAACTTGAAACTGGAGACCCTTTCCACACACTCCCCGTTGATGCTGACAGGCTGCAGCTCAGACTTCCTCCTTCTGAAATCAACTGCCAGTTCTTTTGTCTTGGTGGTATTGAGGTCCAGGTTGTTATCTACACACCAATCTGAAAGCCTCTGAACTTCAGCTCTGATGAGCCCCACCACAGTGGTATCATCTGCAAACTTGATGACTGCGTTGTCTGGGTGGAAACTAACACAGTCATGTGTGTACAGAGTGTACAGTAGGGGACTCAGTACACAGCCTTGTGGAGAGCCAGTGTTAAGGCTGAGGGCTGAGGAACAGTAGTAAAAGTAGCTCCTCGAAGAACGTTTTTATCCAAAACTAACTGAATGTTGTACTATATTAATATAATAATAAAATAATATTAGTAGATCAAATACAAACTATTTCTTTCTAATAAAGGTTCTCTGTTTTATCAGTTAAGTAGAAAATGAAGGAAAATAAAACATATGTGTATTTTCTGTTGCCTACATTGTAGAGGGTGACTTTGCCTCTAAACAGGAACATGAGCAGGGAAGAGGTTAAAGTGGGATTGAGCAGGTGGGAACCCTAAAATCAGCTGTAGTGGCTCAGCGTGGGGAAAAGAATCACAGCTCACAATAATTTCTGTTGAGAGCTCCAGTAGATTTTCTTCAAGTACAGGCTGTGATCAGCTGACCTGCTGCTCTCTGTGGATGTACACAACTGAATTCAACCAGATGTCAGCAGATGTTTCATGAGCTGTCCTGGCTGGTTTCCATCCTCTACACTGACAGTACACTGTCTTTATATTAGACACTATACTGTTGGTATGAAGGTGGAACTCAGTGAATGAATGTCAGCATCATGAGCTTCAGTTTAAATGAATCTCTGCTACACTTGATGTAATCTAACTGTGACATGAGCACCACAGTCACTGTGCACCAGTCACACACTGTTCTTTACTTTAAATCCATCACAGTTCAGCAAACGAACCTGTTTATCCTGCACTAACCTGCAGAGGATCTTCATGCAGTCTTTAAATAACACAGTTAATCTGCCTCAGATTGTTTTGCAGCATCTTTCACAACCTGAAAAAACACAATGTCACATGTACAGACTCAATATCTGATTTCAACACATGAGGACTTACATGTAAACTTTAATCTCCAGTTGATCAAATCCCACTGAGCAGTCCTTCCCTTTAAATCTAACCTCTCTTCTTCCTCTCCTGTCCTGTGTGTCTTACTTTCTCCATCTCTGAGTGAAGTTAGCTCTCTTTCTTTTCTCTCCCTGTGATGTACAGCAGCTGGACCTTTAGCCAGCAACACACTGTGAGACAAACTGCACACAAACAGTTTGTGTGTTTGCTGATGTTTGTTGATAGAAACGCTGCATTTGAAATTACCTGTTTGTTCAGGCGCTGTGCAAAAAAGAAAGAAGAACAACGTCTCACTTTAACTCCTGACTATGACTCACAGTTTTGCCTCTTTCATCTCTTTTTATGTTTCAAACCCTGGTGATTAGTACACGATCAGGATTGTCTTTCATGTCTTACTTTTCCCGTTTCTCAAGTTGGTTTGATGTTTGATGCCTGCAGTGATGAAATAAACCCCTCAGATGCCTTAAAAGTAACACATGTTTTGTAAATGTAAGGAGTACAAAATACAATTTTCTTTTTCTAATGTAGGAGGCAAAAGTAAAATATTTTCCTTCACTGAATCAACTTTTAAATGTTACATTGTAATTATTAATATTGAAAAATGACAAAATGATAGAAATATATAATAGGAAACAGGAAACATAAAAGTATAGACTTGGTAAACATTTATACTTTTCTGAGTGTGTTAGCATGCTAGCATTAATAACTGTGTACAGCAGGAGGGATGGGCTTGATTTTAGTGTTTGAACAGTCATGAATTATTTTTAACAGCAGGTTGGATGTAATGTGTTAGAACTACCAGCAGGTGGGGATAAGAGACCTTTAAGGTGTTTGGTGCCACACTCCACCTTCAGGTTTAAAACTAGTGTTAATGGAGGGAGTTTGAAGGTTGAGTTTGTTCCACGACTGCATTTCACTCACTGCCTCTGTTTGTATCTCTGTCACTGCAGGACCAACATGGAGCGAGAAGTCAGCGCTCTCAGGAGGCCGACAAACCTCACAGAAGAAAGAGAGAGAAAACACACACCTGTGACGAGTGTGGGAAGGGTTTTACTGTGAAGGCTTCACTAAAATCACACCAACTCATCCACAGTGGAGTTAAAGCGTACAGCTGTGAGTTGTGTGGAAAGACTTTTTCTTGGAAGGATGTTCTAAAAAAACACCAACTCATCCACAGTGGAGTTAAAGCGTACAGCTGTGATCAGTGTGGCAGAGCTTTCACTCACAGTGCCAGCTTACAGAGGCATCTAGTTACCCACTCTGGAATTAAGGCATACAGCTGTGACATCTGTGGAAAAACTTTCAGCCAGAGTGGAAGCCGAAATGCACATCTACGCATTCACACCAGAGAAGATGTGTACTGCTGTGGTCAGTGTGGCAAACACTTTGCTAAAGACACACACTTACAACGCCACATGTTTACCCACACTGAGGAGAGACCTTATAAATGTGACCTGTGTGAAAAGACTTTTAAAGCTCCAGGTTACCTGAGACGACACCAACAGATTCACACCAGAAAGAGACTCTACAAGTGCAGTTACTGTGAGGTATGTATTTATATTGTTATCTTGTCATTTTAGCCTGACTGTTTGGAACAACTCTGCTCATTAAACTGTGTTAGCATGTTAGCAATTCTAATGCATGGAAAAGCAGCTCTGAGTGATTATTCAGATTTTCACTTCAGTTATGATTTTAGTATTACTGTAGTATTATGGTGGTAGTATTGTAGTTATTGCAGCCCAGTAAACTGTGTTAACTGAAACAGTAAAATGTAATTGGACGTCTGCAGAGATGCTCTTTATTTCAGGCGACGTTCATGATAAAAATGTTGAAGGACTGACTTACACTGTCTTTGTGTCTTTGTTTAGAAGCAGAGCGACACAGATGGATCCAGTTCTCAACCCTGTCATCGCTGTGGTGGCGGGAAAGACTTTCGTTGTGACCTTTGTGGAAAAGCTTTCAGTCGAAAAGACAGTCTAAAAGTACATCAGCGTAAACACACTGGAGACAAACTGAAAAACTGCAAAGAATGTGGGAGAAGCTTCCACACAATAACTGTCTTAAAGCGACATGAACTGATTCACAGCGGGGTTAAAAAGCACCTCTGTGATCAGTGTGGGTCATCTTTCATTACTGCAGGTGGGCTTAAAACACACAAACGAGTCCACACAGGAGAGAAACCATACAAGTGCAGACACTGTGACAAAAGCTTCTCACATTCAGGTAGTCGTAACAATCATGAACATACACACATGGAAGGAAACTACAGCTGTGACCAGTGTGACAAGAGCTTCAGGAATGTCATTTCATACTCCAAACACAAACGATCCCACGTTACTAAAAAACTGTTTCACTGTTACCAATGTGCCAAAACATTCACGTCATTGTCTGCTCTGTGCAAACATCAGTGTGATACAGCCACATAGAGAGCCAAAATAGACACCTACGCATTCACACCAGACATCTTGTGTACTGCTGTGGCAAACAGTTTACAACAGACTCAAGCTTGCAACAACACGTTTACCCACTGTTAGGTTTTGTATTGTTGATTGTCATTTATGCTTAGAAATATTTAACCATATATGCTTTGAGGTGTATAATCGATTGTGTAGTGATAGGATGTGTGATCTTTAGCAGGCTGTAAAGACTTGGTGTGTATTCCACACTGGAATGCACACCTACATCCTGGGAGCATGAGAAGAGGTCGTACCTTGTTTTATTGTTTTATGGTAGGATAAACGTGGCTGTGTTTGTTTTAGGCTAAGTGCCTTTTGTTTAGATGAACTGCTGGACTTCCAGACCAGCAGGTTTAGGGAAGTCATTTATGGGGTCACACTCTGACCCCACACACACACACACACACACACACACACACACACACGGTACTCTTTGTTTGTATGTAGACGTCGTATGTTAATGAACCTATGCATATTCATGTAACCTCAATAAAAGAGCAGTGTTACGAGGGAGCGGTCGAGAGCAACTGGGGTCAAGCGAAGGAACGGTGTTTGTCCGGTTCTCTCCCGTGCACGAGAAACATGAAGAACTTTGCCTACTTCGTGTTTTGCTTGCTGTGTAATTATATTGTCTTCAACGTTCCAGCGAGTAGGTTCAAGCTACAACCCTATCACCCACACTGAGGAGAAACCTTATGTGATGTAAACACATGATGTCAATGAAAATATCCACCTAGTTACATTTTAACCCTGAGGGGTCGACCACTTTTTTATGTGCGATACCGATATCATAAATTTGGATATCTGCTAATACCGATATGAATCCGATAGTGTGCTTTTTAATCAATAAAACTGTTTTTTAAATATCTTGCTGCTTTTTGTATAACTTCATACTCAAGTTAAAAAAAAAACAGTAAAGTTATTATTATTGTTATACCTGTATGCAAAAAATACACTGCACCCAAAATATTTCATAGTTCAGCAAAAATGATCAATATAATAAACTTCAACCTACTCCATCCTCCCTATTCATGTGAGTGAAGTTGGCCCCCCCACCTTCTTCAAATCCAACAAAAGTGTTATCAAACGTTTGCTGCTATCGTTTTAAAGATATTAATAAAAAATTCTACAGTTGCGACTGTGGTGCCAGTTTTTGAAACTCGGTATGACCCAGTGGATGACGATTTGGTTTTCGGTTGTGCTGTGGGCTGCGCACGACTTAGGAATTCTGAAATCCTACGTGATTTAAGGTCACATTTCACTGGGGTAGACGATGATGTCCGAAATGACGTGTGTCGGTTGATTGAAAATCATCCTAATCTTTTCTCGGACACTCCATCCTGTACCACCGTGTTGGAGCATGATATCGATGTGGGGGACCATCCTCCAATCAAACCGCATGCCTACCGGGTGAATCCAACTAAGCGTGCTCTTTTCCAGACAGAAGTCTTTTATCTGTTGGAAAATTCTCTTGCTGTCCCTAGCTCTAGTGCGTGGAGTTCCCCGTGTCTCCTAGTGCCTAAAGCGGATAAGACCCCACGGTTTTGTACGGATTTTCGGAAGGTGAACAGCGTGACCAAACCTGACTCCAATCCTCTTCCCAGAATGGAGGATTGTGTTGATAGGGTCGGTTCTGCGACGTTCGTTACTAAGCTGGACTTGTTAAAGGGCTATTGGCAAGTTCCCCTAACATCACGTGCGGCCGAAATCTCTGCTTTTGTTACTCCTGACCATTTTCTCCAGTACACTGTCATGCCTTTCGGGTTGCGCAACGCTCCCGCCACATTTCAACGGCTCATGAATATCGTGCTGGGCGGCGTCTGCAAGTGTGAAGTGTATTTAGATGACATTGTCGTCTATTCCGACACCTGGTCAGAGCATATGGAGACACTCACTGATGTGTTCCATCACTTGGAAAAGGCATCCCTCAACCTCGCCAAGTGTGATTTTGGTAAAGCCATGGTGACGTACTTAGGAAAGCAGGTGGGTTGGGGGCAAGTGCGCCCTATCTCGGCCAAAATCCAGGCCATCCTGGACTTTCCTGCCCCTCAGACTAGGCGTGAGCTTCGCCGTTTCCTCGGCATGGTGGGCTACTACCGGGGTTTCTGTCAAAACTTCGCGGAAGTGGTCGCACCCCTCACTAGCCTCACTAGTGTGTTGAAACCTTTTGTGTGGTCCTCTACGTGTCAGAGTGCGTTTCTAGCAGTTAAGACTCTCCTGTGCAGTGCGCCAGTGCTGGCTGCCCCTGATTTTGCACGCCCTTTTAAGTTGGAAGTGGACGCCAGTGCAAACGGGGCAGGTGCCGTGTTGCTACAGGAGGACCGTCATGGTGTGGATCACCCGATGGGCTATTTCTCAAAGAAATTTAATGTCCATCAGCGGGGGTACAGTACGATTGAGAAAGAGGCTCTCTCTCTGCTGTTCGCATTGCAGCATTTCGAGGTGTATGTCGGTGGCAGTCCCTGGCCTGTAATTGTTTATACCGACCACAATCCCTTGGTATTCCTAATGCGGATGCAGAACTCGAACCAAAGGCTGATGAGGTGGTCCCTCCTGGTGCAGGACTTCAATTTGGAAATCCGTCATAAAAAGGGCACTGAGAACGTGCTAGCGGACGCCTTATCCAAAACATCTATCAATCAGTGCGCCCCAGGGTGGCTGTAGCTACAATGTAGCTTGCCATCACCAGTGTGTGAGTGTGTGAATGGGTGGATGACTGGATATGTAAAGCGCTTTGGGGTCCTTAGGGACTAGTAAAGCGCTATATAAATACAGGCCATTTATCAAGGAGATGTCTTTGATTTTGGGAAGGAGGGTGTTACGGCTGTGGCCATGAGGACTGTGTGGGCTGTTTTCTGTCTGTGTTTTCTGTACTGTGCTTAAGACTTTTTCCAGGTCCCTCCCTGTTAGAGGAAAAATGATTCTATGTTTCTTTACCTTCTTTTAAATGTACAAAGATGCCCTTTGTCTGTGGTTAGATTGGTTTAGAAGTGTCGTTTTAGACTTTCCCAGCAAAGACATATTGTTTCTGGGACATATTGTTTTAGATTGTTTTATCTCTCCCAGCTCTCTGCTGACGAGACCAGCACCATATATGGAGTTGTTTTATTTTATCTGTTTATTATTTTCTTATCCTGTTCTCAGTCTCTGTGCTCTGTGCCTATAAAAAATGCCAAGCCACTGTCCATGGTGTGAGTTGTTCTTCGCAGCTCACCCGTGTACACGTTTGATAAAGAAAGTAACTTTGTCTCATTGTGTCTTTATTTCTCCTGGGTTTCTTGCAGAGTTTTCTCCCAACATTTCTTGGTCCTTCGGAGCCGGAGCACCTCCATCGTGTCCCATCTCCGTGACCAGTCCACGTTGCATGACTGTCGACAGCTCACACACTAGGTGTGTGATAAAAGTCCAAGAGCGTTAAATTCGGGTCTTGGCCAACGTCTTAGAAAGCAACCCACGGCGGTGGGGCCCGATCGAGGTGGACCAGATCCGGCAACACTGACTAGGTAGATACAGACACACTGACACAATCTTGCGTAAAAGCGTATTTTAAATTCAGGGAATTTAAAATAGTGGAAGTAGCTCGTCGACTGGTAGCTCCCCATTTTTGTGGGTTTACGGTTTGGAGCTCTGGGTAGCTCCCCAGCTGGGTCTAGACTGGGTCTAGAGAGTAAGTAGCTCGTCCACAGAAGGACTGGTAGCTCCCCTTACGATAAGGGTTCAGGTCGCGCAAATAGGTGTGAATGTGAATGTGTGTGTGTATTGTTTTAATTAACGGAGCAAGCTGAATTTTCGCGGTCCAATAAGAGACTGAGCTGCTCCTACTGTGTTTTTCTTTTACTGCTATTCACTGACGTGCTGGTGAGTTGAGAGAACGGTCGAGTTCCGTCTCGTAAAGTTCACACCGCTTTCGGAAATAGTCCGAAAGTCGAAGGGCGTGTGAGCAACCACTCTCGTCTCTAATACCAGCGAAGGTGATAGCAGCTGTATCGTGTATATATTACTTAAACAAAAATAAGTAAATACATAAATAAGATGGGTAATCAAGCAAGTGAAATTAAAACTCACTCCTGCTGACGAGCAGTGGTGAGAAAAGAAAAGTCCAGACGCCGGACAAAACAGTGTCTGTAAATTGAGAAATTTAAGAAAACAAAATATAAACAGTCAGAAGAACAGAACTCAACTGCCAGTTTAGTAAAACCAGAAGACGAGACACTGTGCAGTTCCCACAATCCTTTTAGTAAACCATCACCCATTCCTGCAGCCGCATCTGCAGCACCACCCATATCAGGAAGAACGTAATAATCCCTTATTAAGTGAAAAGTAGAGATCAAAGTAGTTTGAAGTAGTTTAAAAGGGTTGAAAACAGACCCCACTGAGTAGATATAAATATAAAAAGTACGAAATAAAGATAAACAAAGGGAAAATTACAGTAGAAATTATCTTTAGAGTATTTGAAATTAATAATAGCAAGGATAACAACCTGTAAAGTGATATTAACAATGAAACACAGTTGGCATGATGACCATGCCCACAATGTATAAAATGAATATAAAGCATATAATTCACACAAAAATATTTTAATAAAATAAATAAGGTATATTAAGGCTGTGTCATTGTTCAGCCAAGGACAGTGTGTGAAAAGGTAACTGTCTCCAGCTTGGGAAAATGGTGATACTGCAGATCACCTGAAGCCCTTGATGGATACAAAATAAAATATAAATAATACATTATAATAGAACTGCCTGGTCCGCCATGCAACAGAGAGAACAAATGTGACCGCAGTTTGGGTCTGATATGAGGCAAACAGAAGATCGGTCTAAAAAAGTAGGTGTGGCATCCAGTCGAACTGAGACGGCCAGAACTGAGGGTTGTTGAATGACCTTTATTATTTATTGCAGTGTATCAGACAACGAACAAACGTAAGAGCTAGAACAATTCGTATTTGTACAATATAACAATAGTCCTCTCTCCCTTTTCTCCGTTAGCATGAGTTTTCCGGTTTTTTTCTTCCTTCTTTTTATACATCAAGTTGTTTATCGTTACACCATTCTACTTCCAGTCACACAGGAAGTTGCCAAAGGTTTGTACGGTATGTTACGTGAATATGAGCTAGCTTTACATATCCGCTGTTACAGTAGGCACAAATGTGTTGAGAGGAAAAGCAAATCTGTGCAGATTGGATGAATTCTAAATTATCTGTTTGCTGAATAAGGTGATCCTAACTATCAAATTGGCTCAGTAGTAGTATAATGGTACACACTAATAAAATATTATAATATGCTATTGCTGTTATATAAGACAAAGATGATAATATTAACAATGACATAATATTAATATGAAGAGGCACCTTAGTCGGTTATGATGTAAGGTGGATAATTGTTAAACAGTAGTCTGCATCAAGCTTAAGGTTTGCTGAAACTCAGTGTAATGACATGTGAGATGAAGACAATACAGAGAATAACTAAACTTGCACTTGACCAGCTTGAAATCTATCATTCTAGAATGACACATTGCTGAGATATAGAGCACACCTATAATAACAACCAATAAGCAAAACCCTGTAGACAACAGCTAAAACTACAGGATTGAGAAGCTGAATTAAATATGTAGACACTGCTAAGCTGATGAGCATGTTACACATTTTCTTTTATTTTTATTTATTTGTGTCTTTTAGAGCAGAAGCTGCATGCTATTAAAAGCCAACATGTGCAGACTTCTGCCTTGTTCGGGTGGCAGCATTTTTTCTTTTTTCTTTTGTGTCCTGACACGTGTATGTTTTTTGTTTTTGTTTGATTATTTTGTTGGTTTTGGAAACGAATTTAAACGAACTTATATATATATATATATATATATATATATATATATATATATATATATATATATATATATATATATATATACATACACACACACACACACACACACACACACACACACACACACACACACACACACACACACACACACACACACACACACACACACACAGTGGGGCAAAAAAGTATTTAGTCAGCCACCGATTGTGCAAGTTCCCCCACTTAAAATGATGACAGAGGTCAGTAATTTGCACCAGAGGTACACTTCAACTGTGAGAGACAGAATGTGAAAAAAAAATCCATGAATTCACATGGTAGGATTTGTAAAGAATTTATTCGTAAATTAGGGTGGAAAATAAGTATTTGGTCACCTCAAACAAGGAAAATCTCTGGCTCTCACAGACCTGTAACGTCTTCTGTAAGAAGCTTTTCTGTCCCCCACTCGTTACCTGTATGAATGGCACCTGTTTGAACTCATCATCTGTATAAAAGACACCTGTCCACAGCCTCAAACAGTCAGACTCCAAACTCCACCATGGCCAAGACCAAAGAGCTTTCGAAGGACACCAGGAAAAGTATTGTAGACCTGCACCAGACTGGGAAGAGTGAATCTACAATAGGCAAGCAGCTTGGTGTGAAAAAATCAACTGTGGGAGCAATCATCAGAAAATGGAAGACATACAAGACCACTGATAATCTCCCTCGATCTGGGGCTCCACGCAAGATCTCGTCCCGTGGGGTCAAAATGATCATGAGAACGGTGAGCAAAGATCCCAGAACCACACGGGGGGACCTGGTGAATGACCTGCAGAGAGCTGGGACCAAAGTAACAAAGGTCACCATCAGTAACACACTACAACGGCAGGGAATCAAATCCCGCAGTGCCAGACGTGTTCCGCTGCTGAAGCCAGTGCATGTCCAGGCCCGTCTGAAGTTTGCCAGAGAGCACATGGATGATACAGCAGAGGATTGGGAGAATGTCATGTGGTCAGATGAAACCAAAGTAGAACTTTTTGGTATAAACTCAACTCGTCGTGTTTGGAGGAAGAAGAATACTGAGTTGCATCCCAAGAACACCATACCTACTGTGAAGCATGGGGCTGGAAACATCATGCTATGGGGCTGTTTTTCTGCCAAGGGGACAGGACGACTGATCCGTGTTAAGGACAGAATGAATGGGGCCATGTATCGTGAGATTTTGAGCCAAAACCTCCTTCCATCAGTGAGAACTTTGAAGATGAAACGAGGCTGGGTCTTCCAACATGACAATGATCCAAAACACACCGCCCGGGCAACAAAGGAGTGGCTCCGTAAGAAGCATTTGAAAGTCCTGGAGTGGCCTAGCCAGTCTCCAGACCTCAACCCCATAGAAAATCTGTGGCGGGAGTTGAAAGTCCGTGTTGCTCGGCGACAGCCCCAAAACATCACTGCTCTCGAGAAGATCTGCATGGAGGAATGGGCCAAAATACCAGCTACTGTGTGTGCAAACCTGGTAAAGACCTATAGTAAACGTTTGACCTCTGTTATTGTCAACAAAGGTTATGTTACAAAGTATTGAGTTGTATTTTAGTTATTGACCAAATACTTATTTTCCACCCTGATTTACGAATAAATTCTTTACAAATCCTACCATGTGAATTCATGGATTTTTTTTTTTTCACATTCTGTCTCTCACAGTTGAAGTGTACCTCTGGTGCAAATTACTGACCTCTGTCATCATTTTAGGTGGGGGAACTTGCACAATCGGTGGCTGACTAAATACTTTTTTGCCCCACTGTATAAATGGGAAACAACCCTAACTTCAAAGTTTGAAATGTGTGAGATGCATGAATTGTTTGAAAAACTAGAAATTATCTAAAAATGCCTTAAGTGAAAATGTAGTGTTGCATTTATAGAGAAGAGAAAAAAAAAGAAGAACCATTCTGTAACTTAAAAATAAGGCTGACGTGTTGACAATAGACTAAGAGACTCATTTGCAGGTGGCCACACAATTGTACAACAATTAACTGCCCATTTAGAACTAGTACATACAGCAAGTGGCCGCAGGTGCTTTATTAAATGCATATATGACCTGTCGTGTCCAGTAAATTTGCTAGGTAGAGACGCTCTGACAAAACTTAAGATAGGTGTAATACCAGAAAAGAATGGCATGACTGCTGAGTGCATGCTAAATGACACCCCACCAGAGCCAGATAGCACTAACACAGAAAACAGTAGCCGTGTGTGTCTCTCTCAAGGCTACGGTGTTCCACATTATTACTGGACTCTCGCTTTGCCAGAGCTAAAAGCACTACACGATGTGGCCCGTCAACACACACCCGCCACATCCACTTTCCAGAAACCGACAGAGTATCACAACACTCTGAGATCTAAACAAACTCCAGGCCCAGATCCACCTTATGATCAGCAACTGTGGAAGCTAGGGGAACAGCGTTTGACCTTACAGCACCGGTCGGAATGGTGTAGGTTACGCAGTGACCACAGACAGTAAGATAATAGAAGCAAAACCACTTCTTCATATTCTGCACAGAGCGCTGAGCTGATAGCTGTGATACGCGCATGTGAGATGCACAAAGACAAGCGAATAAACATACATACAGACAGCCAGTATGTTTTCTCTGCTGTGCATGATTTTGCAAAAATTTGGCAAAACAGAGGAATGATTACATCAACCGGAAAACCAGTTCAGCATGCCAACCTGTTACAACGCCTACTGACTGTAATACATTTACCACAACAACTCGCATTGTGTAAATGTGCGGCACACAAAACTGACGGCTCTTTCATTACTACAGGCAACAACTTTGCTGACAGAGAAGCAAAACAGGTGGCACAAATGACAAACATCACATTGATGGCAGTAAACACACATCAGATTCCACTGGATGTATTGAAAAATGAACAAAAAGCAGCAAGCACAGCCGAACAGACAAAATGGCTAAAACACGGTGCAGTTCTGACAAACGACTTAATGATGTGCTATGGCAAGCCAGTGTTGCCAAAATCTCTCCACAAAACAGCAGCATTAGTGACACATGGCTGTACGCATCTGTCAACGGGGGGTATGACCTGTATTGTCAACTCTCATTTCTACACTGTAAACTTTGAAACCTCAGCAAAACAATTTGTCAGAACGTGCATGATGTGTCAAAAATATAATGCTCAGGGAAACCTGAGACCAAAAAGAGGCCATTTTCCCACTCCACCTTATCCTTTTCACACAATTCATATGGATTTTATTGAGCTAAGCGAATGTCAAGGGTCGAAATACGCCCTAGTGGTTATAGATGTGTTCTCAAAGTGGCCGGAAATCTACCCAGTGAAAAAGGCAGATGCAATTTCAGTAGCAAAATGTCTGTGTAATCACTTCATACCCACATATGGCATCCCAGCTTTGATACGATCAGACAACGGCACTCATTTTGTAAATGATGTCATCACTAAGGTCTCTGAAGCACTTGGTTTCAGCATAAAACACCATTGTGCATATCACCCACAAGGTGCAGGCCTTGTAGAGAGAACTAACGGCACTATAAAACAAAGGCTCAGGAAGTGCATGGCAGAAACAGGAAGGCCGTGGCCTGAATGTTTGGGTTTAGTGAAAACGTGGATGCGTTTAACGCAGGGCTCCCAGAAACTAACTCCATTTGAAATCATTCATGGTAGGCCATTCCCACTGCCCATCACCAGTGAACCAATAGATAAATCAATCAATCCGAGAAACCACATTAGCAGAATGGATGTTTAAGCTGTTGGAAAACAAAGAGATCATTGTACATAATCAACAACCTGATGATGTCTCTCCAGTGTCTTGCAGATTACAGCCCGGTGACTGGGTTCTGATCAAAGTGCTCCAAAGGAAAAACTGGAGCTCACCGAGGTGGGAGGGACCATACCAAGTTCTTCTCACTACACCTACCGCTTGCAAAATAGCGGAACAACCATCTTGGATCCATCAGAGCCACTGCAGGAGAGTAAGTGAAGCCATCTAAACTGAACTGACGCGGGCTCGCCCAATTGTTGTGATCTTGCTCGGTGGAGGGAACAGCCTTTCTGGCCGAGAAGTCAACTCACAACAGGAGGGTGTGTCCTGCTGTCATGAGGTGGTGGCTCCTAATAACTGCAGTGGCCCTGACCCTGGCCGGGCTCCTCATCTTTGTTTCAGTGAGGGACAACAGACCAACTTACTGACCTGGCCCCAAGTCTCAGACCCACTGCCTGATGTCATTCTACTGAACAAACTGAGCGCAGCGCAACTGCCAGTATGTGTGATGAACAATGGATCGCGGGCAGTGGGGGAGCTGCCTACTCACCTATGTAAATACATATACACTGCTAATAAATGACGTGGTGATTAAAAATGACTTGTCAAGTGATCATGCACTGATTAACACATTAGTAGCTTATGCAGGTACAACATAAGGTTTTTATCCTTTTATTTTTGTAGTTTTAGTTTTATTATTTTTTTCTTGTTGTTATTTCCTTTACTGTACTTTTGTTCTTTTATTATTTTATTGTTTTATCCTTTTACCACATGATTTACATTTCTGCTATGCTGACATTTTGAAAATTAGAAAATTGCTAAGCGTAACTAATCAGTAACCTTTTCAGACAACTGTTTTGCACATTTAAAATAAGTTAAAACAGGAGGGAATATGTTAGAGGAAAAATGATTCTATGTTTCTTTACCTTCTTTTAAATGTACAAAGATGCCCTTTGTCTGTGGTTAGATTAGTTTAGAAGTGTCTTTTTAGACTTTCCCAGCAAAGACATATTGTTTCTGGGACATATTGTTTTAGATTGTTTTATCTCTCCCAGCTCTCTGCTGACGAGACTAGCACCATATATGGAGTTGTTTTATTTTATCTGTTTATTATTTTCTTATCCTGTTCTCACTGTCTCTGTGCTCTGTGCCTATAAAAAATGCCAAGCCACTGTCCATGGTGTGAGTTGTTCTCAGCAGCTCACCCGTGTACACGTTTAGCAAAGAAAGTAACTTTGTCTCATTGTGTCTTTATTTCTCCTGGGTTTTTTGCAGAGTTTTCTCCCGACACTCCCCTAATGAGGAGTCGTGAGCAACTGATTGGACCATGGAGCGGTTGACCACCTTCAAAAAGCCGCTCTGACAGCTCTGAGGAAGAGAGAGAGAGAGAGAGTGGAACGAGCGAGTAGCCTGACAGTCGTCACGGTCCTGACCCTGGTTTTCCCAGCCTGTGCTTATATTGTGTATTTGTGTGAGTGTGAATTGTGAAAGCCGCTCCTAGTGCATTAGCTGAGAGCTTAGGCACTCGTGGGCTGAAGCGGAAGGGGTGAGCTGCCTTTTCTTTTGGAATCGTTTTCTCCTGTTTTCTGGGTCAGGGAGCGAGGGATAGCTCTGTCATTTGTTTGTTCTATTTCTTTCCTAGGGTTTAGTTAGTCTTTTCTGGTGGGACTTAGTTGGTTTTGTTTATTATTTTGGCCTGGGCTCACCCTGGAGCTATGCTTCTTGTCCTTAAATAAAATCACCTTTTTTTACTCACAACTGGTTTGGATGTTTGGCTTGGGAACCAGGGCGGGGATTTGTCTCTCTCTCCTCCAACCTTATGTGCGTCCCTACACGCCTAGACTAGGGGCGTAACAATACAACATACCTCCTTTGGTTGGAACCGGTGCTACACTGGCAGGGCTAGAGGCCAGGACTCCACTCTTCGGGTTCTTGGGGGATATTGCTAACTCTGGGTCCGATAACAGGCACCACATCCGCAGTAGATGTGCTCAGTGTGAGGTCTTGCGGCAAGCTATCAATCACCAGGTGCTTCATCAGATGCTGTGAAGTACAGCCAGACTTTTGAGTGCTTCGCCTTGGGCATTTTTAATCTGTAGCTCTGTTGCAGGGTGTTTTGGTACCATTCTTTATTCATGGCTGTGTTTTGCGGCAAAATTGTGAGCAGACTCCCTTGGATGAGAAGCAATCCCAAAGTAAAGTAAAAGTAAAGTAAAGTGTGCGTGTTAGTCCCCATAGGGAAATAGTTCCTCTGCATTTAACCCATTCACCCAGTGAAGCAGTGGGCAGCCGCCAGTGCAGCGCCCGGGGAGCAGTGTGTAGGGACGGTACCTTGCTCAGGGGTACCTCAGGGTAGCCGTTCAGTGGAGTCGAACCCCCGACCTTCCGATCATGGGGCCACCACTCTACCTACTGAGCTATCCCTGCCCTAACATGAATGGTCTCAGGATGCTTTACTGTTGGCATGACACAGGACTGATGGTAGCGCTCACCTTTTCTTCTCCGCACAAGCCTCTTCCCCAGATGCTTCAAACAATCGGAAAGAGGCTTCATCTGAGAATATGACTGATAGGTTTATGCTGCAAACCTATTCGCTGGAACGTTAAGGACAACTTGCTACACAGCAAAAAGCAAGACACAAGGCACCAAAGTTCTTCGTGTTACTCATGCATGAGGGAGACCTGCCTGGAGCCAAGTGTCGTTCCACCACTTGATCTTCGTCAGACTCTCAGCCAGGTTCCCCATAGCACTCATTTTATTGTGGTCACATGAATATGCATAGGGTCATTAACATATAACATCTTACATAGGTATACATGTGAACAAAGAATACTGTGTGTGTGTGTGTGTGTGTGTGTGTGTGTGTGTGTGTGTGTCCATAAACGACTTCCCTTAACCTGCTGGTCTGGAAAATCCAACAGTTCATCTATATGTAAAAAAGCACTTAGACTAAAACAGACATAGCTACGTTAATCCTACCGTAAAACAATAAAACAAGGTACGACCTCTTCCCATGCTCCCTTTACAGCCTGCTAAAGATCACACATCCTATCACTACACAATTGATTATACACCTCTAAGCATATATGGTTAAATATTTCCTGTATACAAATGACAATAATAAAATCTAAACCCAACAATGACTTTGCCCCAGTCCTCAGCAGTCAATTCACCATGTTTACATGATTTTTGTTAAATTAAATCATGTTAACATGAAATAAACAGAAAAGGAAAATTGTGTTCTGACTTGTTTAGAAATATATTTTTCTTTTGTTTTTTTTATTCTTAGATTTTTTCGAGGTCCAGTCTGTGTCTCCAACAAATAGGACAAAGGATCACCTGCAGCTCAGACGGGATCTACCCTCAACCTGAGCTCACCTGGTCCACCAGCCCTTCATCCAGCATCACTAACAACAACACAACAGCCCATCAGACTGAGCAGCAGCTTTACAGCATCAGCAGTTCTCTGATACTTCCAAACAGTGACATGGATCTATATTACATCTGTGCAGTCAGCACTGGCAGAAACAGGAAGAGAGCAACCTTCAGAAAAAGAGATTATACATCAATCCATCCATCCAGTGGAACATTTTCATCAGATCTTTACAGGAGATTCGATCTGAACTCTGTGGAGCCTGATCTCAAGGGTTTTAAGTCTGACACTGAAACCAGAGGATCTTTCTGTCTCTTCAGATTCACTGTGATCCAGTGATGGGAGTGATTTCAGCCCTGAGTGATCACGCTGATGTTTGCACAGAGCAGATAATTTAGTGAATGTTTTGGCACATTGGTAACAGTGAAACAGTTTATTAGTAACGTGGGATCGTTTGTGTGATTTAAGCTGACTTGCAGTGGTGAAGGATGACCCACACTGATCACAGACGTGCTTTTTAACCCCACTGTGAATCAGTTCATGGCGTTTTAATCTACTTGATGTGGTGAAACTTTTCCCACATTCTTTACAGTATTTCAGTTTGTCTCCAGTGTGTCTACGTCGATGTACTTTTAAGGTGTATTGGTGACTGAAAGCTTTCCCACAAAGGTCACAACGAAAGTCTTTCCCACCACCACAGTGAGGACAGGGTTGAGAACTGGATCCATCTGTGTCGCTCTGCTTCTAAACAAAGACACAAAGACAGTCCTTCAACATTTTTATCCTGAACGTCGCCTGAAATAAAGAGCATCTCTGCAGACGTCCAATTACATTTTTACTGTTTCAGTTAACACAGATAAAAATATAAATACATACCTAGGGCTGGGCCATATTATACCGTTCACGGTAATACCGGTATAATGTTAGGCAACGATAGGAAAATGAAATATCGCGATAGAATGGGAGTAAAACGCGCATGCGCAGTGCCTTTGTTTTCATACGCACATGGCCGATTGTTGAGTGAAACAGATGAACCAGAATTGGTTTGTAAAAATGGTGCAACTTCAGTGATGTGGAACTGGTTTGGTGTTTGTCCGTCAGATACACGACAAAGCACATTTTTTTGCAGAACATGCAAGCGGCCGTCGGACTAAGATGCCCTTAAATCTGGGAGTAATCTGGGTCCTAAACTCCGTATGCTTCAGGTCAAACGAACACTGCAGCATCACTGAGAGAAAAACTGTCTAAATTCTTTCATCTTTAATAAAACGATCAGCATTGCTGCTTTACCAGGTGTAACTATGAAGTTTAACTTCCAGGCATCCATGAAAACAAAATGTATTACATTTAACGGAGTTAGAAGCTAGCAGGAAGCTAGCGGAAGTTAGCTCGCTAGTTTCGCTAGTTACCTAAGCATGATATAGCATGTTCTGACTGAGAGATTTCGGAAAAAAATCAAACGTACAGCTCTGCTATCACTTCCAACATAAATGAAGACAGGAAACTAAACAGCAGTGACGTTTGTTGTGTTACTGAAGTTGGGCTAGCTGGTATATAATGATGTGCTACGTGATCGCTAGCGACACAGCTATGTTAGCATAACATAAACAGTGAAGCTGGAGGACAAACACTAACACTTTTCCACTTATAAAAGTTAACGTTAAGGTTCCTCATGGTTAGAGACAAATGCAATCGCATGGCAGGATGCTGTAAACGGACCAAACTTCAGTCAGGAGAACAACTGAGATAATCCATCCACAATACGAGGTTAGTCATTAATATACTGCAACAACATGGGAATAGAGCAGCTGCCAGAGAATTCAACATTAATGAATCAATGGTACAGAAGTGGAGGAAGCAAGAAGAATGAGTTTAATAAAGTTTGATTTATCTGACTGCTTTGTTTCGCTTAATGTGCCTTATAATCCCGTGCACCTTATGGTCCGAAAAATACGTACTGCACACTGCAGTTTAATCTTTTTAACTTCAGTGGATATTATACATGGTTATGCTCAGGATATGTCAGCCCATTTCTACTGGAAATGCCTTTTGGTTAAACTTTCAGCAAGGAATTTGCATTTGCACTGTTACATTTTTATAAAGCTTTAATGTACATAAAAACCAGCTTCTTGTTTAAGTGAAAATAAATGATAGGTTGTCTTTTTGCGCTAGTAATGTTGTGGAGTTGTATTTTGTCTCGCATCAATTATATCGTCAGTTATATCGTTATCGCAAATTTTCAAATATATATCGTGATAAATATTTTTGGCCATATCGCCCTGCTCTATACATACCTCACAGTAACTGCACTTGTTGAGTCTCTTTCTGGTGTGGATCTGTTGGTGTCGTCTCAGGTAACCTGGAGCTTTAAAAGTCTTCTCACACAGGTCACATTTATAAGGTCGTCCCTCAGTGTGGGTAAACATGTGGCGTTGTAAGTGTGTGTCTTTAGCAAAGTGTTTGCCACACTGACCACAGCAGTACACATCATGTCTGGTGTGAATGCGTAGGTGTATATTTCGGCTACCTATCCGGCTGAAAGTTTGGCCACAGATGTCACAGCTGTATGCCTTAATTCCAGAGTGGGTAACTAGATGACTGTGTAAGTGGCCACTTTGAGTAAAAGCTCTGCCACACTGATCACAGCTGTACGCTTTAACTCCACTGTGGATGAGTTGGTGTTGTTTTAGAGCATTATTCCAGGAAAAAGACTTTCCACACAAGTCACAGCTGAACGGTCTCTCTCCAGTGTGGATGACCTGATGAAGTTTTAGGTCATACAGAGTAAACTCCTTCCCACACTCGTCACAGGTGTGTTTTTTCTCTCCCTTTCTTCTGTGAGGTTTGTCGGCCTCCTGAGAGCGCTGACTTCTCGCTCCATGTTGGTCCTGCAGTGACAGAGATACAAACAGAGGCAGTGAGTGAAATGTAGTCGTGGAACAAACTGAACCTTCAAACTCCCTCCATTAACACTCGTTTTAAACCTGAGGGTGGAGTGTGGCACCAAACACCTTAAAGGTCTCTTATCCCCACCTGCTGGTAGTAGGAACACATTACATCCAACCCGGTGTTAAAAATAATTAATGACTGTTCAAACGTTTCACTGTAGAAAACATTGGATTAATTTTTGATTAAAGGCAATTAAGTGCCATTCATTTTCAATCTATATTAATCACATTTTATTTGTATGAGCAAAAAAAAAAAAAAAAAAAAGGAAAATATACACACTTAATGTGTTTACTGCCTGATATCGGGCTACCGTTGTGGTGCTTTGAACGTGTTTTTTTTGCAGTGATAAACCAATATTAAGTCTGTTCGAACAACAATAATACCAATAATAATAATATTATTATTAATAGTAATCAGAATAATAAAAACAACAACAACAACAATAATAATAATAATAATAATAATAATAATAATAATAATAATAATAATAAAAACAATAATAATAATAATAATAATAATAATAATAATGATAATGTACTTCCACAGCATGTCTTTTATCCAAACCGCTCTCTGCAGATGGCCCCGCCCCTCTGTGAGCCTTATTCTGCTGGAGGTTTCTTCCTGTTAAAAGGGAGTTTTTCCTTCCCACTGTTGCCAACATGCTTGCTGAAAGGGGGTCATATAATTGTTGGGTTTTTCTCTGTATGTATTATTGTAGGATCCACATTACAATAAAAAGCACCTTGAGGCGACTGTTGTTGTGACTTGGTGCTGTATAAATAACACTGAATTGAACTGAAAATTTAATTAATATCTATGGGCTCAAAGTGTAGTCATTAATATTCTGTACTTGTAAATCAGTTTTGTATGTGTAAAAAGAATTTGTGTGTAGACTTAGCAAAAAACAAAACAACCAAAAAACGTTACAAGTACGAATTTTGACCCTATTTTTCTTCCTTTCGTCTGATTGGTCAATGTCATGTCAATCAGAAATGTAACAATCCAATCAGAGAACAGATGGGTTTGGCTGTCGGACGGGCGCTTTTTTTGAACAGGGCTGTAAAAACTACAATACCACCACCATAATACTACATTAATACTAAAATCATAACTGAATGCAGAGCGACTGAAAGCTCTGTTCCCCATAGTACTAAGGTGTGAGGACGGAACAGTAAGATGAATAGCAGATGATGATCTGAGAAGGCAGGAAACAGTGGTGATATGGAGCAGGTCACATAAATATGAAGGAGCAGATTTATGGATACACCTGTATGTAAGAAGTAACATTTTAAAATGTATCCTGGCTTCTATGGGCAACCAGTAAAGGTGCTGAAGAACTGGGGTAATATGAGCTCTTGACAGAGTGCAAGTTATGACCCGAGCTGCAGAATTTTGAAGAAGTTGGAGTTTATGAAGGGACCTTTTAGGGAGACCAAATAGGAGGGAATTACAGTAATTAATACGGGACGTAATAATCACTCAGAGCTGCTTTTCCATGCAGTAGAATTGCTAACATGCTAACACAGTTTAATGAGCAGAGTTGTTCCAAACAGTCAGGCTAAAATGACAAGATAACAATATAAATACATACCTCACAGTAACCGTGCTTGTGGAGTCTCTTTCTGGTGTGGATCTGTTGGTGTCGTCTCAGGTAATGTGGAGCTTTAAAAGTCTTCTCACACAGGTCACATTTATAAGGTCGTTCCTCAGTGTGGGTAAACATGTGTTGTTGTAAGTTTGCGTCTGTTGTGAACTCTTTGCCACACTGTTCACAGCAGTACACATCATGTCTGGTGTGAATGCGTACGTGTCTATTTCGATTCCGTATATGGCTGAAAGTTTTGCCACAGATGTCACAGCTGTACGCCTTAATTCCAGAGTGGGTAACTAGATGCCTCTGTAAGCTGCTACTGTGAGTAAAAGCTCTGCCACACTGATCACAGCTGTGCGGTTTAACTCCACTGTGGGTGAGTTGGTGTGATTTTAGGCCACTCTTCCAGGAAAAAGTCTTTCCACACAAGTCACAGCTGAACGGTCTCTCTCCAGTGTGGATGACCTGATGAAGTTTTAGGTCATACAGAGTAAACTCCTTCCCACACTCGTCACAGGTGTGTTTTTTCTCTCCCTTTCTTCTGTGAGGTTTGTCGGCCTCCTGAGAGCGCTGACTTCTCGCTCCATGTTGGTCCTGCAGTGACAGAGATACAAACAGAGGCAGTGAGTGAAATGTAGTCGTGGAACAAACTGAACCTTCAAACTCCCTCCATTAACACTCGTTTTAAACCTGAGGGTGGAGTGTGGCACCAAACACCTTAAAGGTCTCTTATCCCCACCTGCTGGTAGTAGGAACACATTACATCCAACCCGGTGTTAAAAATAATTAATGACTGTTCAAACGTTTCACTGTAGAAAACATTGGATTAATTTTTGATTAAAGGCAATTAAGTGCCATTCATTTTCAATCTATATTAATCACATTTTATTTGTATGAGCAAAAAAAAAAAAAAAAAAAGGAAAATATACACACTTAATGTGTTTACTGCCTGATATCGGGCTACCGTTGTGGTGCTTTGAACGTGTTTTTTTTGCAGTGATAAACCAATATTAAGTCTGTTCGAACAACAATAATACCAATAATAATAATATTATTATTAATAGTAATCAGAATAATAAAAACAACAACAATAATAATAATAATAATAATAATAATAATAATAATAATAATAAAAACAATAATAATAATAATAATAATAATAATAATAATGATAATGTACTTCCACAGCATGTCTTTTATCCAAACCGCTCTCTGCAGATGGCCCCGCCCCTCTGTGAGCCTTATTCTGCTGGAGGTTTCTTCCTGTTAAAAGGGAGTTTTTCCTTCCCACTGTTGCCAACATGCTTGCTGAAAGGGGGTCATATAATTGTTGGGTTTTTCTCTGTATGTATTATTGTAGGATCCACATTACAATAAAAAGCACCTTGAGGCGACTGTTGTTGTGACTTGGTGCTGTATAAATAACACTGAATTGAACTGAAAATTTAATTAATATCTATGGGCTCAAAGTGTAGTCATTAATATTCTGTACTTGTAAATCAGTTTTGTATGTGTAAAAAGAATTTGTGTGTAGACTTAGCAAAAAACAAAACAACCAAAAAACGTTACAAGTACGAATTTTGACCCTATTTTTCTTCCTTTCGTCTGATTGGTCAATGTCATGTCAATCAGAAATGTAACAATCCAATCAGAGAACAGATGGGTTTGGCTGTCGGACGGGCGCTTTTTTTGAACAGGGCTGTAAAAACTACAATACCACCACCATAATACTACATTAATACTAAAATCATAACTGAATGCAGAGCGACTGAAAGCTCTGTTCCCCATAGTACTAAGGTGTGAGGACGGAACAGTAAGATGAATAGCAGATGATGATCTGAGAAGGCAGGAAACAGTGGTGATATGGAGCAGGTCACATAAATATGAAGGAGCAGATTTATGGATACACCTGTATGTAAGAAGTAACATTTTAAAATGTATCCTGGCTTCTATGGGCAACCAGTAAAGGTGCTGAAGAACTGGGGTAATATGAGCTCTTGACAGAGTGCAAGTTATGACCCGAGCTGCAGAATTTTGAAGAAGTTGGAGTTTATGAAGGGACCTTTTAGGGAGACCAAATAGGAGGGAATTACAGTAATTAATACGGGACGTAATAATCACTCAGAGCTGCTTTTCCATGCAGTAGAATTGCTAACATGCTAACACAGTTTAATGAGCAGAGTTGTTCCAAACAGTCAGGCTAAAATGACAAGATAACAATATAAATACATACCTCACAGTAACCGTGCTTGTGGAGTCTCTTTCTGGTGTGGATCTGTTGGTGTCGTCTCAGGTAATGTGGAGCTTTAAAAGTCTTCTCACACAGGTCACATTTATAAGGTCGTTCCTCAGTGTGGGTAAACATGTGTTGTTGTAAGTTTGCGTCTGTTGTGAACTCTTTGCCACACTGTTCACAGCAGTACACATCATGTCTGGTGTGAATGCGTACGTGTCTATTTCGATTCCGTATATGGCTGAAAGTTTTGCCACAGATGTCACAGCTGTATGCCTTAATTCCAGAGTGGGTAACTAGATGCCTCTGTAAGCTGCTACTGTGAGTAAAAGCTCTGCCACACTGATCACAGCTGTGCGGTTTAACTCCACTGTGGGTGAGTTGGTGTGATTTTAGGCCACTCTTCCAGGAAAAAGTCTTTCCACACAAGTCACAGCTGAACGGTCTCTCTCCAGTGTGGATGACCTGATGAAGTTTTAGGTCATACAGAGTAAACTCCTTCCCACACTCGTCACAGGTGTGTTTTTTCTCTCCCTTTCTTCTGTGAGGTTTGTCGGCCTCCTGAGAGCGCTGACTTCTCGCTCCATGTTGGTCCTGCAGTGACAGAGATACAAACAGAGGCAGTGAGTGAAATGCAGTCGTGGAACAAACTCAACCTTCAAACTCCCTCCATTAACACTAGTTTTAAACCTGAAGGTGGAGTGTGGCACCAAACACCTAAAAGGTCTCTTATCCCCACCTACTGATAGTTCTGACACATTACATCCAACCTGGTCTTAAAAATAATTCATGACTTCCGGTCAGCATGCGACCCGAATAGACGCAGGAACGAGCTGCTCCGGTGAACCTAACTCCGCTTTGACCAGTTTCACCCCTTCAACTCGCTTTCACTCGTAACTACTTTTCTAGTGTTCTGAACACTTTTAACCCTTTCCAATGGCTTCTAAGAGTGCAAAAGCGAACAAAAAGGAGGACGCTAGCTTAACACTGGAGGCTATCACCACGCTGCTCCAGCAGCACCGAGATGAGTTGGCATCTGAATTTAAGACCTCATTTAACGCCCTCGATTCAAAACTGGACCAGGTACGACAATCCCAAGAGGAACAGGCCGAGAGTTTCATCCTTGGAGCTTGCAATTGAAGACCTGAGCCAACGTGTCGCTGACCTTGAAAACACGTGTGCCGCTCTTCGCGAAGACAACAACCAGCTAAAGAACAAAGTCACCGACCTGGAGAGCCGTAGCAGGCGTCAGAACATGTGGGCGCCCCACTCACTTCTTTTCCAACCTTCTCTATGAGTTGTTGGGCAAAGAAATACTTCAGTCTCCACCGGAGCTCGATAGAGCGCACCGCTCCCTCGCAGCGAAGCCGCCCGTGGGACGCCCACCTCGCCTGGTGATCATCCGCCTGCACCGATACCAGATCAAGGACCTCATCATCCGAGAAGCTAGGAGGAGAGGGAAATTCGACTACCGAGGCGTGCCTATCCGAATTGTGGAGGACTACAGCCCCGAGGTCCTCAATCAGCGGGCGCAGTACAAGGACATTATGTCGGAGCTCTACGGGCGAGGCCTGAGGCCGGCTCTCCTCTTCCCTTCCCAGCACGGCTTCGCATAACGCAGGCCAGCGGCGCCAGAAAGTTTTTCAGCTCCGTGGACAAGGCTCAACAGTACATTGAGAGGCTCCCAAAGGCTCCGGAAGCCCCGTGAAGAATTATTACCAATAAAACAATGGCACTAAATGCAGGTACCAAACATTCCATATAGGTATGGAGGCGCAGTCGGGATCCACGTAAGACGTCGCTTTTCCCCTCCGAGTGTAGCGATATAGTCTGAATGCTATAGTACTGAAATGCTGATTATTACTTTCATTTAACTCGATAATCTTTTTCTTTTTTTTCTTTGAAAAATAAGGAGACAACCTCATTGACTTCTACCCGTTGGCTAATGACGTAATACCTGTTGCACGGAGACGGGGAGTTTTGTTATCTACTCGTAGCCTTCTGTCTGTTCTTATTCAATAATTCAGTTATACCAGTAGTACTTATTGAACTACTGTTACACACCGGCCCGAGGCCGGGGTGCAACACAACGAAAAGATAAACCCTACACATAGTAACGACAAAATAAATCACACCATACCGCAAATAATGACCCTGGGTCATAACACTACATCATCTTTTTTGTGTTTGGTTGTTTGTTTACGTACTTGGACTCTGCTTTGAAACACTCCAGCAATTACATTTGGACTTGGTGGCTGATACAGTTTCAAAACTTAACAGTATTATAAGGGGTTTCAGCTTACTATGCTATGGCCACCGGAGCAGTGATTCGACTGCTTCAATGCCTAGGTTATTGGTATCATAGACAGGAGGAGTAACACTCTAAATATGCTAAGTTTGAAGAGCTCGCTGCTTGTTCTTGTTCTTTTTTTTTGGCAGCCATTTTCTGTTGTGGGGAGGGCTTGGGGAGGGTAAGGGTCACTGCTATGAACCTCATACACTGTTCTTTTTTTTTTTTTTTTAACTTGTTCTGAACTAATTTCCACCCATTGTAAAGTTATTCTGTTCTTATCATCTAAGGCCACTGTGCATATTTTCTTTGCTCTACAAATCAGATGAGTCTGCAATTGAACTTTCTAAGCTGGAATGTTAAAGGTCTAAATCATCCAGTCAAGAGACGGAGGGTTTTGTCACATGTTAAACACCATAACACTGACGTGGCTTTCCTGCAGGAGACCCACGTCAGGGCCTCTGATAATGTCCGTCTCTTCTCCCGTTGGAGGGGCCAGTGTTTTCACTCACTTTTCCAAGCTAGGGCACGTGGGGTCTCTATATTAGTCAGGCAGAACATTCCCTTTGAGGCCCACAATGTCATAGCAGACAAATATGGTAGATATGTCATAGTCAGTGGGAAACTGTATAACAGTCTTGTTGCTCTAGTAAATGTGTATGCTCCTAATACAGATGACGAAAATTTCTTTAAACTATTCTCCTCTTTACACGACTTAAATGTCTACTCTCTTTTTCTGGGGGGTGACTTTAACTGCTGGTTAGACCCAGCCCTGGATCGCTCATCCACTAAGAGTAATGTTTTAAGCAAATCTGCATCTGTCATTCATGCCTTTCTATCAGAATATGGAATGTGTGATGTTTGGCGTACTCTAAATCCTCATAAAAGAGATTACTCCTATTTTTCACATTTGCACCATACATATTCAAGAATTGATTACTTTATCATTGACACTAATTGTCTGCAGCAGGTCCATTCCTGTGCCTACCATAGCATAGTTATTTCAGATCACGCCCCTCTTACTTTGTCTCTGTCTCTTCCACATCCTCCTGTTAAAGCTGCACAATGGCGTTTCAACTCGACCCTCCTGTCGGATGAAAATTTTGTAAAGTTTATCCAGGATGAGATACGCTTTTACTTTGCCACCAACTCTTCCCCAGAGACTTCCAGCCTTGTCGTATGGGATGCCTTTAAGGCGTATATCAGAGGCCAGATTATTGCTTATTCGGCAAGAATTAAAAAACAGTCCACCCATGAAAGGAATAAGTTAATGCAACAAATTAAGGAGACTGATCAACAGTATGCTCTCAAACAGAGTCATGAAATATTTAAAAAGCGTGTAGAACTTAAAACAATACTTGACCTACTCACAACGTACTCGACTGAACGTTTACTCTTACATGACAAATCCAAATTTTATATGCATGGTGACAAACCTGAAAAATTACTGGCGAGCCTTCTAAAAGGTTCTCGGGCAAGGCAAAGTATTCTTAAAATTCGACAACAAGATGGCGACATAGTCACAGATCACGAAAAAAATCAATGAAGTGTTCAGGGATTTTTTCTCACAGCTTTACACCTCAGAGTCCCAAACTGACTGTAATGCAATTAATGAGTTCTTAGCTAAACTTGACATTCCTGAAATTCCACCAGAACTTAAAACAAGGCTGGATGAACCCATCTCCCAGTTAGAAGTTTCCTTGGCTATAGCTTCGATGCACTCTGGTAGGTGTCCGGGTCCGGATGGTTTTCCGTCAGAATTTTTCAAACACTTCTCTTCATTACTGTCCACGCAGCTTAGTGCAACCCTCACAGACTGCAAGGAACAAGGATCTCTTCCTCGATCATTCTATGAAGCCTGTATTACACTTATTAAAAAGAAAGGAAAAGATCCGTTGGAATGTGCCTCCTATAGACCCATTTCTCTACTGAACACAGATGCTAAAATATTAGCCAAGATACTTGCCCGTAGACTAGAAATAGTTCTTCCAAAAATTATTTCGAAAGACCAGACAGGCTTCAATAAAGGTCGTCATTCATATTTTAACATAAGGAGGCTATTTAACATAGTCTACTCCAGCTCTACAGACTCTGATGAATGTATGGTCTCGCTTGACGCTGAAAAGGCCTTTGATCGAGTTGAGTTCGATTATCTCTTTGCAGTCCTTGATAGATTTGGCTTTGGAGCGAAATTTACTTCATGGATTAAATTACTCTATTCTCAACCATCTGCTACAATACGAACTAACCTCCAATTGTCAAAACCTTTCAAACTTCACAGAGGCACACGCCAGGGATGTCCCCTCAGCCCCCTGCTTTTTGATCTGGCCATAGAACCCCTTGCCATTGCGTTCCGCAGTTGCAAAGAGGTACACGGCATTTGGAGAAACAATACAGAACATAAGGTCTCGCTCTATGCAGATGATCTCCTGCTCTTTATTTCTAAGCCCTTAGCCTCACTACCATCTGCATTGAATCTGCTTAGTCAATTTGGTCAGATTTCAGGGTATAAACTGAACTATGAACTGAATAAAAGTGAGCTCTTCCCGCTAAGTAGCAAAGCCAGTATGTTAGACTTCACCTGCTTGCCCTTCAGAGTTGAAAGGACAAAAATTACATATTTGGGAATCACAGTGACAAAAAAAACATAAAAACCTTTTCACAGAAAATGTGAGTGCATTGCTGAACCAAGTGAAGCGGTCCCTTACCCACTGGACACCACTCTCTATGTCTCTGGTAGGACGTATCACTTCGATTAAAATGACCAGTCTACCGAAATTTCTATACCTTTTCCAGGCTGTACCCATTTTCATTCCCAACACTTTTTTCAATAAGCTGGACTCTGTCATCTCATCTTATCTATGGCAGGGTAAACGCCCAAGGCTTAATAAGATGCATCTTCAAAAATCTAAAATTGAGGGTGGGTTTGCACTTCCCAACTTTCGTTTTTATTATTGGGCTGCTAACATACGATGTTTGGTGTTTTGGTATTTTTACCATAATCGGAGTGGTTGTCCTGACAGGGTCACTATGGCATTGCATAGTGACAACAGTATATCCTTAGCAGCTGCACTTTGTTCTCCACTCTCATCCTCTTCATTCAACTTCATTCCCAACCCTGTAGTGGTGCACTCATTAAAAATATGGGGCCAGTTTAGGAAATATTTTAAACTTTGTGACTTCTCCCTTCTCAGCCCCATTGCATCTAACCATTTCTTTAAACCTTCTACCCAGGATGGTGGGTTTGCGGAGTGGCACAGAAGTGGAATAACTTGCTTCAAGGACCTATTCATAGCCAACAAACTAGCATCATTTGAACAACTTGCTAATAAATATATTCTTCCACCATCACACTTTTTCAGATACTTGCAAGTCAGGCACTTTATTTGTTCCCAGATTTCAGGCTCAAGCCCTCCACCAGAGCCTACACTACTAGAAACTATCCTGCAACTCAATCCAACCAATAGAGGGCTGATTTCCTTGCTTCACAATAAAATGTTAAATTTGACACATACCTCTTCATCCAAGCTCAAGACACTGTGGGAAGAAGACTTCAACATGACAATCTCTGACGAAACATGGGCCTCTATACTCAAACATGTCAACACTACATCACTATGTGCCCGCCATTGTTTAATCCAGTTCAAAGTGGTGCATAGAGCCCATTTCTCAAAATCCAGATTATCCCGTATCTACCCTGAAATCTCTCCATATTGTGACAGATGCAAAACTGCTGAAGCTTCACTGGTCCACATGTACTGGTCTTGTCCCAATCTCACTCAGTTCTGGTCAGAGGTTTTTCGTACCCTGTCCAGAATTCTCAGTGTGACGCTGGCCCCCGGCCACCTTCTTGCTCTGTTTGGCATCAGTGGGAATGAGGTGCTTCTACCGGCCTCTAAAAAACAGGCATTATCATTCTGTTCCCTGTTGGCCAGGAGGGCAATTCTACTGAGGTGGCGGGATGCTGCCCCTCCCACTCACAAACAGTGGTTATATGACCTCATGGCCTGTCTAAAACTGGAAAAGATAAGACACTCACTTCAGAACTCCACTGGGAAATTTCAAGACATGTGGGGACCCTTCCTTGATGCTTTTCAAAATCTATAAGAATTTTTCAGCAAACTCTCTTAAGTCAGGTGTGGAAATACAGTGTGCGGGTGCAGGCAGTGACCTGGGTGGGAATGAATGGGATTGTTTTGCAGGGATTTTGTTACTTTGGGATATATTATACATTTGTTTATATTCTCTTTTTTCCCCCTCTTTCTTTCCCTTTTTTCTTTTTCTTTTATTTCACAGCCGAAGATACATTTTTGAACTCATTTCACAGCTTAAATGTACTACTTAACCCTAATGTACAGATCATCTGTAATCCTTCTTTTTTCTTTCTGTTTATATGTATAATGTATACATTGATGTTTATGTGTATAAAAGGAAACCTCTTAATAAAAAAGACATTGTTTAAAAAAATAATTCATGACTGTTCAAACACTTATATCATGCCCATCCCTCCTGCTGTACACAAATATTAATACTAGCATGCTAACACACTCAGAAAAGTAATGAATGCTTATCAGCTCTATACTTATTTTTATATTTCCTGTTGTTGTTTCCTATTAGATATTTATATAATTTTCTCATTTAAAAAAAATAAATAAATCCAATGTAACAGTTACTAGCTTGGTTTAGTGAAGGAAAATGTCAGAGTCTGATTGCAACCCGAGGGATTTTTTTTTATAAAACATACTGACGACATAGAAAAAAGAAAAAAACAAACAAACATCTGCTTAATTTACAAAACAGATGATTTATTTGTAAAAAAAAAAAAAAAAAAAAAAAAAGAAGTTTGGAATCATATATGATTGCGTTCCACTTCTAACATCTACACCACTTTGTATTGGTCTTTCACATGTGTCAACAGAAAATTGTACTTAGTAGTCAGTGTAATCTTTTAATGATATAAGTTTGCATATGGTAGAGTACTGCATGTTGACCTTTTGATGACTTGTTGTTCACTACAAGACTTGTTATAAATTTTCTTCCCACCAGGCAGAGGAGTCGTTCCTTCGACACACACACACGCACACGCACACACCAGGGCAGTCTCAGAGCCCTCACTCCCGTGCGAGTGCTCTGTGACTGCCCTTGCTGCAAGTAAAACTGTGTGTTTCTCCTCTCTGATTCTCAGCTGAAGAAATGTCTTCGAATACATGGAAAACGTGGTATTCCAATGAAATTGATTCATGTTTGTGGCTGTAATGTAACAAGATGTGAAAAAAAAGTCAAAGGGAGCCAAAAACTTTTGCAAGCCACTCGAAGTCCTCATGTGTTGAAATCAGACATTGGGTCTGTACTAGGGCTGCCAAACGATTATTTTGATAGTCGACTAGTCACCGATTATTTTTGCGATTAGTCGACTAATCAGATCATCATCCATTGGACATAAAACGTACACCTTATTGCACCAGCAGCATCTGCTCTTATATAACTATCATTAGCTTACAGCTTTAAGCGTTTCAGGTATGTGCTAACTAAAAATAAAGACATGATAGTTTATTAAAGTTTAATGAAATCTGCAGCTGGCATCCTTTTACATGCAGTGCTGCCATATTCTGTTTCAGTCCGTTATTACACTCTTAAATCCTACTACTTATTCCTGCGTCTTTTGTGATCTTACAAAGCTTCAAACGACACGTCGACTATTAAATTGGTCGTCAACGATTTTGATAGTTGACGTAATCGTGACTAGTCGACTAATCGTGGCAGCCTTAGTCTGTACATGGACATTATGTTTTTTCAGGTTGTGAAAGATGCTGCAAAATAATCTGAGGCAGATTAACTGTGTTATTTAAAGACTACATGAAGATCCTCTGCAGGTTAGTGCAGGATAAACAGGTTCGTTTGCTGAACTGTGATGGATTTAAAGTAAAGAACAGTGTGTGACTGGTGCACAGTGACTGTGGTGCTCATGTCACAGTTAGATTACATCAAGTGTAGCAGAGATTCATTTAAACTGAAGCTCATGATGCTGACATTCATTCACCGAGTTCCACCTTCATACCAACAGTATAGTGTCTAATATAAAGCCAGTGTACTGTCAGTGTAGAGGATGGAAACCAGCCAGGACAGCTCATGAAACATCTGCTGACATCTGGTTGAATTCAGTTGTGTACATCCACAGAGAGCAGCAGGTCAGCTGATCACAGCCTGTACTTGAAGAAAATCTACTGGAGCTCTCAACAGAAATTATTGTGAGCTGTGATTCTTTTCCCCACGCTGAGCCACTACAGCTGATTTTAGGGTTCCCACCTGCTCAATCCCACTTTAACCTCTTCCCTGCTCATGTTCCTGTTTAGAGGCAAAGTCACCCTCTACAGTGTAGGCAACAGAAAATACACATGTTTTATTTTCCTTCATTTTCTACTTAACTGATTCAAACAGAGAACCTTTATTAGAAAGAAATAGTTCTTATTTCATCTACTAATCTTATTTTATTATTACATTAATAAAGCACAAGGTTCAGTTAACTTTGGATAAAAACATGTGGTTAAAATGTTTTTCAAGGAGCTACTTTTACTTTCTTACTCTGATTACATTTACTAGCCTGTACTTTTTCCCTGTTACTTGAGAAAAGAAGGCTCTGTGAGCCTGGTTCTGCTGTTATAAGGTTCTTCCTGTTATAAGGGAGTTTTTCCTTCCCACTGTAACCAAAGTGCTTGCTCATAGGAGGTCATATGATTGTTGTATCCCCCCCCCCCCCGTATGTATTATTGTAGGGTCTGCCTACAATATAAACCACGTTCAGGCACCTATTGTTGTGATTTGGCACTGTATAAATAACATTGTATTGAGAATTGAATTGATAATAATACTACTAATATTAACGAAGGATAATTGATTGTGATTTCTTTGTGTTTGTAAACATAATTTAAAAATACATAATATACAATAATATACAACACAGTGATATAACAGGTTGGGAGGATGAGAGTTTTAGACGTGACTGATTATTTGGTGAAACTGTGATACTTTCCTCACCTCCTGTGTTGAGCTCATTGTTTCCTCTGTAGTGACTCAGCTGAGTCCAGATGGCTGAAAATGTTCCTCTGCTGCTCCGTCAGACTCTTCTCCTCCTGCTGATCAGCTGGGACACAAAACAGATCTTTGTTAGGCTCCACACTGCACTGAAGAGTCAAAGTGTCTCATATGTTCATCTGACAACACAAAGTACAAATTTCACTCTGATTGCTTGTAGAAATCTTGTGAGACGTGTTGTGCTGCAAAGTGAGGAAACTCTCTCACTCACTTATACTTCAGGAGGAACTTTGTGACATTGGCTCTAATATTCTAAGCAGCCCTTTACTATGACAGGGCCAGAAAGTCCTATTTGAAGGTTTGGGAGAAGGACCATGTTAAAGGTGGATTGGGGTTTATACACTTTGTTATGATACAGGTAAGGCTGTAAGAGCCTGAGAAGGTGTCCTGAATGAACCTCTAAAACCAGTTTTCAGCTAACGACTCTGCTTCAGTCTGGAAAACAGCAACTACAAGTTTAAAGACTCCATCAACAATAGAGATTGACAGACCATGTGACTTTCGCGCATTGCATGCCGGTAACTCGTGGCAAAACAATCCAAGTACCTGCATCAAATGCAAGCATTTGCAGCACCGCAAAACGTTCATTCTTCGGTTCCAATAAATTCTTGCTTTTTCTTTGCCCCCCAAAAAGGTATGTACAAAACGAAGGAGAACAATGCCGGTCCGTACAAAGACAGACTTGATGAAAAGTCAAAGAAAAGATACGAGGAAAAAAATCAAACCAGTGAAAGGGTTAGACCCTTACGACCACACAGAGGGACAAAATACGTTAGCGTGCTGTCCAACTTTCACCACGCTCATATTTATAATTATACGGTTCTTGGAGTGAGTGCATACACTCGTGAAGTTTAGTAACTTCAGGTCACTGCAACAAGCCCAGGTACAGTTTACCGACGGATGGGTACAGGACCTTGAAATGCACCGTGTAGAAAGTAAAGACCATCGTACATATTATAAGTTTACCAGTCTCACAAATCGTCGTCATAAATACACATTCGTTAACCGTTTTTTAATAGGACCTTTGGGCTCAATGGTAATTAATTAGTAGTACAAATAATTTCTGGTAGCATCACAGAAATGTAGCAGTGACAATAATATTGTATGCTGTAATCGTACTGGGCAATTAGTGATACAAAACAACTGTTTTATCCTGTGAATAAAAGTATATGTTTTTGTCAATGTACCATAATAACAGAAGCGAAACGCAATATTGTGTCAGGACAATTCACTATTTATGCACAATAAATAAAGGAGCATAGCGCGACAATTTCTGTTCAGCGCCAGACTTGCTTGTAACCTATATCACCAATTATGTTAAGAAAAATGACGCATTAACTACAACAGCAGACTGACCTTTGTGGGAATGCTTGGAGCAGACTAACATGTGAGCTGGAGTGTTCTGGGACGTTATATTTGACCTTTGAATGGCTGCAATCCAGGCCATCCGTCGCGTCTTTGTTACTTCGGAAACATGGCTCGAACAATTTCTCTTCAACGACGTAATCCGATAACAACCAATCTCTTTACCTGTCGGCTTTCCGTGGCTGTCATGCGACCGGCTATTGCAGTTAATAATACAACAGCTTCTTGCCATTTTTTGTGTTTCTTTTTATCGCTGTATAACTGATTTCAATTGAAAGCCTGCGTGCGCCACGAGTTCCCAGAATTCTTTGCGGTTTTACCCCTGAGTGACGTCACATTTTCAATCTCTATTCACATCCAGCAACAGCCTGAACAGCTCCTCCTGTGGTTTCCACAAACAGGGACAGACCTGTTACTCCCCCACCCCACACTTTCCACACCTTCAGCCCCCCAGTCCCACCACCTCCACCATTCCCCAAACTTTGATTCTGTTCATCTTGACGTAGCTTTTGCAGTAGGAAAAACGTTTCAGCCCTCATCTACGTGACTTCTTCAGTTTCAGCTGACTGCAGGTTTCCTCAATCTTCAACAGTGCATTTGCATAATGACTGAAACGAGCACCACTGAAGGAACAATGGGCTGGGAGGTCAGTTATTGAGCATTAATATGGAAATTCTTATGAACATTGATCAACAACCACTGATCAAAGCTCATTGATCAAATGCTGTGATTGCAGCGACTCCCCAACTCTCTGAATGGTACTCATTGCCATTGATCAGCGGTCTTTGATTAATGAGCTTTGATCAGTGGTTTCAGTGCTTTCCTTCCTGCTTTGACTGCAGCTGTGTTTGACACAGGAAGACATTTTTACATTCTTCACACTCTCCTGCACATTAACCACCACAATATATTTTTATTCTCTGTGCTTTCAAATATGAACACTGTTTACTTTCATCTCTGTTTCATTAGTTTTTGTTAACATCTTCCTGTGCATCACTTTACAGCAGCCACACTCATTAAAACGAGACTTTGTAGGAGTTCACTTCCTCTCATGTGTTCATCCACAGCAGCTGGACAATAAAGTTTATTGTGACCCTGATACTGCAGCAGATCGCTCTCATCCATTTCCTGTTATCACTTCAAATAGAAACGAGGCTGTAGAGGTTTGGTGCAGGCAGAAAAACAGCTGCAGGGACAATGAAAAGACTTTTCTGCTGCAACTTCTCCCAGCATGCTGAGCTAATGATTAGTTGGTGTTTTTCTCCAAACACTCTCTCACTCTTCTCTCAACGTGTTCACAATAAACTGTGAACAGACACCGAGGAGAGCAGCAGAAGACCTCATTCAGGAGCTAAACTCAACATGAACTGAACTCACAGTAAAGTTAGCTCGGTGCTTACCTTTAGATGAGCCCACAAACCGAGAGAAACTCCGCGATGAAGCTGCAACTCTTTCCAAACACAGGAAACAGATCAGGGAGCAGAGACCCACGTGGTTCACGCTGATCTCAGCTACGATCCAGGAGACAAGGGTGGGCAGATCGATGCAGATATCGATCCAAAAGTCGCTACTACTTTATTCTCTTTGAATGAAAATCCAGCTTTGTCTGCGCAAACCACAGGAGCACCTGGCTGCAACCACCGGGGAGCGCCATATTGCGACCTCCACACTAACTGGAAACACGCGACTTCCACAGTAACAGGAAACACGTAAATTCAGTTTAATCGATTTTTACAGCGAAAACTAAATTGTGTTTTTTTTTTTTACTAGTGATGCTGCTGATAAATAAATTTGGCTCTAAGTGTTTTTAATACTCTGAGTTTATTTAAAAAACATCACCATCCCTTCAGCTTGTTCATGGCCAAAAGTGTCCATGTGTTATTTTTTATCTTTTCGTTTTTTTGTTACTTTTTCTACATAAAGGCTTTTTCATAAATTTAAAATAGTCATTACTTTTTACATTTTTTATCCTTCAAAAGCCTCTTTCTAGTACAATGCACTTGTTTGAATACAAGTGCATACAATACAGGAGTACGCTGCTAATAAAGTTACACAATTACACAGTGAATGTGCGTTTATTATTGTCTTTACAAAATACCACAGTTTTTTTCTTTGTCTGTATCATTTTATTTTGTTGTATTTATCCGCGACATCTTAAATGCCGGTCCGTGAAATTTTTTTGTGACATTAAACCGGTCCGTGGTGCAAAAAAGGTTGGAGACCGCTGCTGTACAGTACAAAATGCGTTCAGGTTGTCGAATTCATATAAATCTTGGATCGCGAGCAGTGTAACCCTGAAGTGCTGTGGCCTACTGTATGTTTGTAAGTTTTCTCCTCAACACAACAATGCAGATGAAACGTTTTGCATGGTTTCATTTGGTAATACTGGACTTATGTTTCTATGAAGGTTTGAACTTTAAGAGTGTTTAAACAAAAGAGAAATGTGGGAAAAGGTTCGTGCCTGTCTGAGAAAAGTGTATAAAGTGTGTAGTGAGAGGTTTTACGGTCTTAAAACATCTATAATAATAGTAAAAAAATACAGTTTGCTACTTCGCAGCTTTCACCTATCACGGGTTATTTTTAGAAAGTCACTCCCGCGATAAACGAGGGACTGCTGTATTATTAATAGTAGAGTCTGGCACATCTAATTGATTAACATCAACATTATCATGCACTATTATTTTTGTTCATGGAGAGGAAAAAAATATAAAACTCTCTCTCAGCTTGTTGCCAAAAATGGCCACTTTTGTGTATGTTCACAAAATGCTGTAAAATGTATATTTATTAAAACATTTATCTACTTTTACCAACTCGACTCTTTAAATTAGCACCAGCCTTTTTCATCAAAACCAACATTTTATCTACATTTTTTTTTTTTTTTTACTTTTTAGATGCCAGTTAGGCTATATATAACTTTTCAGATAAAATGGTGATTAAGTCCTAATGGCATCCTTTTTTTTCATATGACCATCTGGGACAAGGCTGTCTTGCAATTGTTGAGGTAACTAGTGTGCGCCCTATTTTTCCAGGATAACTCTTCATTTGTAGGTTTTAGTAGACATTTTTATGGGACAAAGGCTTGTATTCCAACATTTGAGAGATTGTAGAAATGAGCAGTGATGCCCTTCTGCCATCTTTCCAGAACTATAAGTGATCTGGAAGCTGTTAGGCTTACTTACAGCAGTAGCACTTTCTGCTTTAAAATTACAATTCAGTGTTAATTTTACATAATATCACATGTAAATTTAGATTTTAAGTGTAATTTAACATAAATTTCCTGAATATTTACTGGACTTTCAGTTTGAATTAAGTGTGCTCCCTGTAGGATTTTGGGTTTCAATTTTTATATATTTTATTCCTTACTAGTTAAATTTACCCTTCATTTTAATTTTCATATTTATTTCCTATCCTATTCATAGTCTTTTTTTCTTTAGGTCATGAGCAGTTGTCTAAGCATTTCACTGCATATTGTACTGCGTACGACTGTGTATGTGACAAATAAAATTTGAATTTGATCTTCTTCCTTATCATCCCAGCAGGTCTCTGAGGTTATGTGACCAGGGCCTATGGGCAGAAATCTGTGCCATCAGAAACTGAATTTGAATAAGTTAAATTTGAATTTGAATTCCTCAGATTGAATCTGAATTGTAACTTGAATAAATGCTTTTGAAAACTGAATTTGAATTAGTCTAATTTGAAATTGAATTTATGGTTTGAAAATGATCATCACTAAATTGAAATTGCATTTTATATTTTGAAAATGAATTGATTTGCTTTGAAACTGCATTTTATCCTTTAAAAATTCAGCTCTCGAATAATTTCAGTTTCGTTTCTCACCATTCAGTTTCAGTTCTACAATTCAATTTCAGTTCCAAAATTCAGTTTTTTGGAACTTACATCCGGTTCCGGTTCAAGCGCAGATTAATAGAACAACGTTTTACTAGCGGACCGAAAGTGTTACTGACGGGAATCTACAGCATCTTGAGCTGAATTAAGACTTCAGAAGTCATTCGTCATGTCGAATGACCAGCGGATAAACTCTCAGGTTGGTAATAAATGTATTACATGTATAAGAACAAGCGTCATGTTAACAAATGATAGCCGTAAGGTAACTTTTATGCTTATTGTAGCTGTTAGCTAAAAACGCTAATTTAGCGTAGTTTTCCCTGAATTCAGCTTTGACAACAAATATGATCGACTGTTTCTAGTAGAATTCCAAAGTTGTCAACTTGTACCCTCTCAGAGCTCTGTATGCTTGCAGAGACCCCTACAGTAGGGAAACATGCAAAACGGTGTCCAAACCTTTGTATTTTAGCTTTATGTCTTGCACAGCATCCCAAAGAGTGTCAAAAGGACCCCCTGATGATCCTCTACCTAATCACATGAGCCAAGGTGTGAAAACGGGTGTGGGTCACAATCAGCCGAGGTTTTGGGTGATTAGGTAGAGGATGTACATGTCAGTTCCCTGAATTGTTTGTTGTGGAAAATTTAACAATAACCTTCAACACACCCAGTGAGCTTGATTTGAAGTGGGTTTAATAAACACATTGCAATGTGGAGAGAGCATCCCAGTGAAACATCAGGACCACCTCTGAATTGTGGCCACCGTCCTTACATCTTATATACAGAGACACAGACAAAGAACATTCCACAAACTCTTACATGTTGGCCCCTCTCACGGGGGGGCTATACCTCCTCCTCACAGAGAGAATTATGACCTTGTTTTCTGCTTAGCCTTCACCTAAGAATTTACATCCCTGATAAGCAGAAGGAGTCTCACTATCTGTTTAATGTCTCCCATTACATTGGCCTCACTGTGTTAACTTTCCACATGCATGTAAACTAGTGACAGGAGTGCTCTTACTATGGTACAGTGAGAAAGTGATATTACATAACTAATGTGATATGATAGAGCTGGGCGATAGAACGATAACGATATGTATCGCGATATAACTTTTTCTCGATAGAAAAATTAAACTATCGCGATAGACCTCGCCGCTCTTGTCCTCTTAAAAAAAAAACAAAAAAAACAAAAAACAAACAGCCAATCCAAATTAAGTAGCGCAGAGCCGAACCAATCACAGCCGCAGCGTCACGTCACGTAACTTGTTACGTACAGCACAAGTGCCAAGCCGCACATGTGTATTTGTTTGGGAAGCAGCCAGCGGGTAATGGAGGAAATGAGTGTGCCGACTAGAAAAATCAACCGAGCGTGACCGAAGAGAAAACCGATGATGGTTCCAATGCCGGAGAGATTGTCGAACGGAAGAGCCAAAGAAGTTCCGTAGTGTGAAGGTATTTCGGCTATTTCAAGTCTGACAAAAAACAGAGTAGCGTGCACTGTAAACTGTGCCGAAAGCAAGTCTGGAAATACAATAAACTGGTGCATGCACTACGTCCACACGTACCCGGGTATTTTTGAAAACGCAGATTTTTCTATGCGTCTGCACCTTTCGTCCACACGTAAACGGCGTTTTTGGTCACTGAAAACGAAGATTTTTAAAAACTCAGTTTTTGCATTTACGCGTTGGACTAGAAAAACGGAGAAAACGCAGCGTGAAAGGTGTGCACATTTTTTGACGTCACACTGTGCGCCACGTTATTGTGAATTTCTACAATACTGTTACTGTTAATTCTACTCTCTGCAGTGTTTAAATGCTTACATATACACACAGTTACTGTCCCTCCACACATACGACTCGGTTCTGCTTCTATGACCCAGCTTTGTTTACTTTTTCCCACCGAGGCTTCTAGACTTCTGATTGGCCAATATTTCTGCACGGTTAGGAATCTAGCGCCACCTGCTGCTTTGGCATGTTCATAGCAGCGTTTTCCTTCATTTCTGCCTTTATGTGTGGACGGGATTATTTTTTAAAACGAAAACGGAAAATCTCAGTTTTCAAAAATACCCGTGTACGTGTGGACGTAGCCTCAGTCTCTGACTGGAAGCGCTAATTCGTCATTCGGCTTTTGTCAGACTAAAGTAACTGTTAAAACTGTTTGAAAAGCTAAGCTATACAACAAGGAGAGATTGAGAATTTCCTTTTAGTTCTCAGTTTATTTGATATTGACAAAAGTTAGTCAGTTTTGTCTGTTCTTCTGTAAAACAAACTAAGATTTATTTTTAGAATTAATATTTTGTTTCTAAGTGGAATTGACAATTTAGTCTGTTTCGTTTGTTCTATTTTGAAACTTAAACGCTTTAGCGGCTGCCTTTTGTGTAGTTTGCAATATTTGCCTTTATTTATCTGAAAACGTCTCATGTTCCTTAAGTACATCTACCCTGTTGAACTTATTATGGGAAATAAATATTTAAATCAAAACAAGCTGCTGATTATTTCACATTTTACTTGTGAGCAACGGCACATTTAAATCTTACAAATTAGTTATTTGGCTTATATCGTGATAGATATCGTTATCGCCTGAAATGAAAAAAACATATCGTGATATGAAAAAAATCTTATATCGCCCAGCTCTAATATGTCATAAAAAGTCCACAACACTGTCATTGCATTCAGCAGTTGCCTCATTCTTCTGACAGTGACTGCTGGTGTCACTCCTAAAACTTCCCCATCTTCCTAAACAACCAAATGCCACATGTTGCCATATAGTTTTTTATTGATTGACGTGGTTCACTTTAACACAAATAGGGAAGGGGTGTTCTTTTTATTTATTCATTTCTTTGCCTGCAAGCGGAGAGTGTTTGCTAGTGCCTTCCTTAGAACATGCCGCTTATACCCTTTCTTCGTGCTCTAAATACAATGCTGTTTTATTTCTTTTTTTTGTTTTAAATTGCGTGTATTTTTTTTAAAACATAAATCTGGTTTTACATGGCCTGTCAACACAATTTAAAAACTGGTACATAGTTTGAAGTCCACACTTTCGACTCCAGTTGAAATGGAGACTCTGGGTTACTGCATCTTCTTGCTTTTAAATTGGTCATGTGATTTTGACATGCCGGTGACCCCTGAGGGTTAAAATGTTACTAGAGGAACATTTTTGTTCACAGCTGTCTCATCAGATTTTTACATCTGAACTCTGTGGAGCCCGATCTCAAGGATTTTAAGTTTGACCCTCAAACTAGAAAAGGATCTTTCTGTCTCTTCAGAGTTACTGTGATCCTGTGATGGGAGTGATTTCAGCCCTGAGTGATCACGTTGATGTTTGCACAGAGCAGATAATGAATTGAATGTTTTGGCACATTGGTAACAGTGAAACAGTTTATTAGTAACGTGGGATCGTTTGTGTTCGGAGTATGAACTGAGATTCCTGAAGCTCTTGTCACACTGGTCACAGCTGTAGTTTCCTTCCATGTGTGTACGTTCATGAATGTTACGATTACCTGAATGTGTGAAGCTTTTGTCACAGTGTCTGCACTTGTATGGTTTCTCTCCTGTGTGGACACGTTTGTGTTTTTTAAGCTGACCTGCAGTAATGAAAGATGACCCACACTGATCACAGACGTGCTTTTTAACCCCACTGTGAATCAGTTCATGTTCTTTTAAGTGATGTGATGTAGGGAAGCTTCTCCCACATTCTTTGCAGTTTTTCAGTTCTTCTCCAGTGTGTCTACGTTGATGTCTTTTTAGGGCGCATCGTTGACTGAAAGTTTTTCCACAAAAGCCACAATGAAACCCTTTCCCACATTGATGACAGGGTTGAGAACTAGATCCATCTGTGTCGCTCTGCTTCTAAACAAAGACACAAAGACAGTGTAAGTCAGTCCTTCAACATTTTTATCCTGAACGTCGCCTGAAATCTCTGCAGACACCTAGTTACATTTTACTGTATCAGTTAACACACTCAGTTTACTGGGCTGCAATAACTACAATACTACCACCATAATACTACAGTAATACTAAAATCATAACTGAAATGAAAATCTGAATAATCACTCAGAGCTGCTTTTCCATGCAGTAGAATTGCTAACATGCTAACACAGTTTAATGAGCAGAGTTGTTCCAAACAGTCAGGCTAAAATGACAAGATAACAATATAAATACATACCTCACAGTAACTGCACTTGTAGAGTCTCTTTCTGGTGTGGATCTGTTGGTGTCGTCTCAGGTCATGTGGAGATTTAAAAGTCTTCTCACACAGGTCACATTTATAAGGTCTCTCCTCAGTGTGGGTAAACATGTGTTGTTGTAACTTTGTATGTGTTATAAACGGTTTGCCACACTGTTCACAGCTGTACACATCATGTCCGGTGTGAATGCGTACGTGTCTATTTCGATTCCGTATCTGGCTGAAAGTTTTGCCACAGATGTCACAGCTGTATGCCTTAATTCCAGAGTGGGTAACTAGATGCTTCTGTAAGCTGCTACTGTGAGTAAAAGCTCTGCCACACTGATCACAGCTGTGTGCTTTAACTCCACTGTGGATGAGTTGGTGTTGTTTTAGGGAACGCTTCCAGGAAAAAGACTTTCCACACAAGTCACAGCTGAACGGTCTCTCTCCAGTGTGGATGACCTGATGCTGTTTTAGTGTAGACTTCCTAGCAAACTCCTTCCCACACTTGTCACAGGTGTGTTTTTTCTCTCTCTTTCTTCTGTGAGGTTTGTCGGCCTCCTGAGAGCGCTGACTTCTCGCTCCATGTTGGTCCTGCAGTGACAGAGATACAAACAGAGGCAGTGAGTGAAATGCAGTCGTGGAACAAACTCAACCTTCAAACTCCCTCCATTAACACTAGTTTTAAACCTGAAGGTGGAGTGTGGCACCAAACACCTTAAAGGTCTCTTATCCCCACCTGCTGGTAGTTCTAACACATTACATCCAACCTGGTGTTAAAAATAATTCATGACTGTTCAAACCAATGACTGTAGAAAACGTTGTCTCTATCGCTCACTAGTGTCTGGCTAGATCATAAGCCCCGCCTCCTCTATGTTAGCAGACGGGAGTGGGGTCAGACAAAAAATAAAGAAATCTGCTCAGATAACTTTTCAATCATTAACTATAGATTAAAATAGTAAAGCCCAATATTTATGCATGAAACCAGCTACAGCTGTTTGGTAGCTTACGTTAAAATAAAGTTTGTTTCAAATATTCTGGTTAAAAGAAACAGTCTGGATGATTCTTAATAAGCTATTGTTCACAGTTACATGGACATTACTCTGTACAGCTTACATGCTCTGAGAGAAATAATTTGAAGCTTTAATATTTCTTGTCCAATACCCAGGCAACCGCTGAAACACCAGTTATAATGCCTGCGTATGTTGGTGACCACAATGCAGCTGCAGACTGAACAAGGACTGAAACCTGCTCCATCTCATTTTTATCAATTTACATAGCACCTACAACTCAAAGGTAAACATATTTCAAAATCTGTTAGTATATAAGGCTTTGTCCTTATCTAATAAACAGCTCATATGTCAGCTGTCAGCAGAGCTGTAGAAAGGAAAATATGTAAGAGAAGAACTTCAGATCCCGAGTGTGTGAGGACAGAGAGGATCAGCTTTATTTCAGATTTGAGGGATAAACTTTATTTTTCAGTTTGTGATGGTTCTGTTGTCTTTGTGATTCCAGGAGCTGCCCTCAGATTCAGACCTCAGCACCACCCAGTGACAGCAGACAGATCATCCAACATGTTCACATGTTAACTGCAAAATTAATTGATGAAAACAGTACAAAAGTTAAAGTACCACATGATGTGCTGTCAGTGAAAGCTGCAGCTCTTTTATTGATACAAGTAGTGCTGTCAATAGATTAAAAATAATAACCTCATAAATAATCTAATAAATCGCTCAATTTTCTGTATTTAATTGCAATCATTGATCAATATGCCAGAATGCAATTACACTTTTTGAACTTTATAGTTAAGCATGTAACAGACATTCATGCAATATAATGAAATAAATAAAGAATATTTGCGTCAATCTTTTAACACAGGTTCTCTCCTGTGAAATACAACTTTTAAAAAGTCTATTTACTAATATGTAAGTATACATTAATATATAATATATATGAGTGCTGTCAAACAATTAAAATATTTAATCATATTCATCACAGGGTTACTGTGGATTCATTTATTCTTTATGTTTCCTTTTATATATTTCCATAAATTTCTAATTTCTTCAATGATAATAAACTCAATGTAACAGTTACTATTTTGGATTAATGAAGTAAAATATCTGTTTGTAACCTGAGGGTTTTTACTTTTACTCCTTACATTTAAAAAACAGATGAGTTACTTTTGATCTGAGGAATTTAAGGAGAGTTATTTCATCACTGCAGGCATCAAACATCAAACCAATATGAACCTAAACAGTAAGACATGAAAGACAATCCTGATCGTGTACTAATCACCAGGGTTTGAAACATAAAAAGAGATGAAAGAGGCAAAACTGTGAGTCATAGTCAGGAGTTAAAGTGAGACGTTGTTCTTCTTTCTTTTTTGCACAGCACCTGAACAAACAGGTAATTTCAAATGCAGCGTTTCTATCAACAAACATCAGCAAACACACAAACTGTTTGTGTGCAGTTTGTCTCACAGTGTGTTGCTGGCTAAAGGTCCAGCTGCTGCACATCACAGGGAGAGAAAAGAAAGAGAGCTAACTTCACTCAGATGGAGAAAGATAAGACACACAGGACAGGAGAGGAAGAAGAGAGGTTAGATTTAAAGGGAAGGACTGCTCAGTGGGATTTGATCAACTGGAGATTAAAGCTTACATGTAAGTCCTCATGTGTTGAAATCAGACATTGGGTCTGTACATGTGACATTGTGTTTTTTCAGGTTGTGAAAGATGCTGCAAAACAATCTGAGGCAGATTAACTGTGTTATTTAAAGACTGCATGAAGATCCTCTGCAGGTTAGTGCAGGATAAACAGGTTCGTTTGTATGGAACGCCAGGACTGCCATAATGAATTAATTAAATACACCATTAAATAATTAATTAAAATTGGAATTAATTAATTAAATAAATAGTTATGACACATGTAATTAATTAATTATTGACACATTTAATTAATTATTTAATGATATATTTATTTATTTCATTTTGGCAGTCCTGGCGCCTGGCTCTCATCATGAAATAATTTTATCTGTCAGCCTCACCCATCAAACTCAGGGGGCGGGGTTAACGCTGCCCATGCAGCTTCTCTAACATTTGATTGGTTGCCGTGCAAAGTAAGTCAAAACAGGTCGATCCTAGATTGTGATGGACCGCGTTGAAGAACAGGAGGAGCCCAGGAATTATTAGAAAAATATAGTTTCCATTTATTTAACCCCCAAAAATTATATTTACAAGACTAATAAATGTTGAGCTCATAAAAGAGGTCAAAGAAACAAAACTGAACTCATGCAACGACTGCAACCTTAACAAACCAAATGACTGCCCAAACGTACATAATTGACCTAAACATGAAATGACATACAAGGGTATATATAATGGCTGATCAGACAATTGTGACACATGAGGGGTAACAAACAAAACACAATCATAAATCACAAACGATGCAGTACAATCTAGTTTGTTAATAAACTAAACACTAAAGAAGAAAATCAAAAACCCCATTAAACCCTAAACTCAAATATTTAATTAAATACAAATACTTTGTTTTTAAAGTAAAGAAAACGCACATTCCCCCCTTCAGCAGGAAGTGGTGGTGTGGTCCAATTATCTTCCTTTGTATTTAATGGTTTCAAACCCTGGCTACCATCTTTTGTCCGGCAACTCCCAGGGATGATGGCAGGTAAGAAATAAAAAGACAAAGGTTAGTCAGAAAGCAAAGAAATGAAGTAGTATGAATACATAAGTAAACTAAATGTGCGCGCTTACAAATAGAACAAATGTATCCAAACCAATCAATGAAGTTATTGGAAACTAAAATGTATTACTATGTTCAAATGAAGAATGAAAATACAAAAGTTACCGACTTTAGAGTGTGGGCATGGGTTTGGCCATCACATAGATAATCGATTGCTTGTGTAGACTTGGGGCAGCCAGGTATCCCAGAATGCAGATCAAATCACAGGCAGCAATGGTGGTGGTGTAGTTTTAAAATACCCCGTTTTTCTGTCACCAGCTACACGTTTAACAGTGTTTTAGCCGCGAATGTCGCGCCGTATGTCTGGTCAGGTTGTCAACATAGAACATGTTTGCAAAAGTGCTCAGATGTTTTCAGAGATTTCACTAGCTCTGCTAACAGTTAGCATGCAGAGTGCACCCAGGGGGTTACGTTAACCGGTTTGTTTACATATTCCACTCTCCGTGTTCCACATGTTGCATTCGCAGATTCTCATTTTCACCGAACGATCGTCTCTTTCCGCCTGGTCTTGTGTCTCTGTGCTTCTGTAACATAAAGAACGAGCTGACATTTTTCTCACGAAACCAGCGATCAGCTCAACAGACCCTCAGTTTACCTGCATGCATCCTCCTCCTCATCTGTCAGCTGTTTAACACCTGCTGCTAATTCAAGAAACACGCCTAGTTACCTGGTGATAGTCACAGTTTAACTGGGCAGCCGGTGCTCGATATAACGCAATGTCAGCGCATTTTTCTGCACAAGATAAGTAAATATAGTGTTTTCCCCGAGCGCAGAGCTGCTGGAGCTTGTTTCCTTACAGAGCACTTTATAGGCGAACAGCTTCATCAGCGGCTGATGTCCAATCACCGGCACACAGCTTTCAAACCTCAGCTGAGTTTTAGCTCTCAGTGGTTAAACGCTGGACTTCATTCACTCAGGTTCTGTCTGTCGGGTCACGTTTACTTCGCTGTTTTATTTACAACTGAGCAAATCGGTTTGGCTGAGGTTAAAGTTACGTTTCATAACTGCATAGTTTCACAGACGTTTAATGGTTCACTGGCACATGTGTTAGACTGAACTATCATCTAAATATCATCTGTTTTTTAATAGTTATTCAACTGTATTCTAAGCACCAGCTGTCTGTTAGAATGTGATTTTTTTTTCTCTCTCTGTTGGCAGAGGTATAAAAATGCGCAGGAAAATCTGACGTGCATGGCGAACTTCACCGACGATATTTAGGGAGGAATAAACACACAAACATAAATGAACCATTTGCCTGTCTCCATAATTGAGAGCATTTTCTCTTCTTATGTCAACACTCTCTCTCTTTTTTTTTTTCTTTTTTTTTGCTTTTTCGGTCATGTTATGTTTACCTGTCAAAGGCTTGTTACAAACTATGAAACACATTGTGCAGACTTCTGGATGTTAGAAGAAAACTAATACTGCTCATGAATGAGACTAAAGGCAGGAAGGTGTCCTTTAAAACTAAACATGTTAATAGGACCTCCCTGTTTATATCATAGTTTATGATATAGCACGTGTATTTCAGTAATAGCCTGCTGAGGCCACTATACGTGCTGGCCTCATATCAAATGTGAAGGCAGACTGAGTCTATGTTTGACGTTTGTTTATATCTAATCTTCCTTTTCAAACATTTAAACAGCAGCGAGTCTGCAGCTGAGGGAATACAAACTCAAATTGTCGGAACAGGTTTGCTCGTTTCTTGGATTCATTTGGTGATTTATTAAATGTATAACTGTTATTCTAATCTGCTGCTGAGTCTCTTACACTTTTCTTTATGCTGTATATTTTCACGTCTCTGGAATAGTTGGCAGTTAGATAGTCAGCTGGGAAACTTTGTGTTAACTCATGGAGCTGAGGATATCGTGGATATGCTGACCTCGCTGCGTGGTGTACAGAGCGAGGTCAGCATGATTAATATTCACAATAAAAATATTAGCCGAACATCATGAAGTCTGTATGTGTTTCATAGTGTCGAACAACCTTTGTACAGTTAAAGCCAGCAGTTACTACATGACGGAAACACCAACGTTATCTCTTTTATGTGTTTATACACAGGTCACGCTGATTACTGAACAAAAACCCAAAGATCAGATGTTAAACAGATTTATTTGCTCTCTCTCCTCCTTAAACATGTTTTTAATGTTAGTTATAATTCAGAATTGGCGACTGAAACACGTAGGACACATAAGAACATCAGGAAATAAAACACCGATAAATATAAACTCAGTAAAAGAAGTCAGCGGGGGTTACTACAGTTGTGTACCGGGGCCTGCGCTTTGTCGGTGGGATTGCTTGCGAGGCGAGCGGGTCTATCCCACGCTTTGCCGTGAGACTGGGCAGACATCTCCGAAATCATCGAAGCACTTTTGCAAAGAGGCTGTATCTTGACAAACCGACCAGACACATGAAGATTAAACCACTACATTCTCGGCTAAAAAAAAATATTAAAACGGTATTTGGTGACACACAAACAGGGTTTTTCAAAGTTCAGTTCTGTTAGCTTCCACATGCCGGTTGTTGTGTGCTAGAAACAATGGCCACCAGGCCAAAGCAATGGTTTTGACTCGATCAGCGTTAACCCCGCCCCCTGAGTTTGATGGGTGAGGCTGACAGATAAAATTATTTCATGATGAGAGCCAGGCGTCAGGACTGCCAAAATGAAATAAATAAATATATCATTAAATAATTAATTAAATGTGTCAATAATTAATTAAATGTGTCAATAATTAATTAAAATGTGAAATACATAAATAATTAATTACATGTGTCATAACTATTTATTTAATTAATTAATTCCAATTTTAATTAATTATTGCCACATTTAATTAATTATTTAATGGTGTGTTTAATTAATTCATTATGGCAGTCCTGGCGTTCCATACATTTGCTGAACTGTGATGGATTTAAAGTAAAGAACAGTGTGTGACTGGTGCACAGTGACTGTGGTGCTCATGTCACAGTTAGATTACATCAAGTGTAGCAGAGATTCATTTAAACTGAAGCTCATGATGCTGACATTCATTCACCGAGTTCCACCTTCATACCAACAGTATAGTGTCTAATATAAAGACAGTGTACTGTCAGTGTAGAGGATGGAAATCAGCCAGGACAGCTCATGAAACATCTGCTGACATCTGGTTGAATTCAGTTGTGTACATCCACAGAGAGCAGCAGGTCAGCTGATCACAGCCTGTACTTTAAGAAAATCTACTGGAGCTCTCAACAGAAATTATTGTGAGCTGTGATTCTTTTCCCCACGCTGAGCCACTACAGCTGATTTTAGGGTTCCCACCTGCTCAATCCCACTTTAACCTCTTCCCTGCTCATGTTCCTGTTTAGAGGCAAAGTCACCCTCTACAGTGTAGGCAACAGAAAATACACATATGTTTTATTTTCCTTCATTTTCTACTTAACTGATTCAAACAGAGAACCTTTATTAAAAATAAATTGTTTGTACTTCATTTACTAATCTTATTTTATTATTACATTAATAAAGCACAAGGTTCAGTTAACTTTGGATAAAAACATGTGGTTAAAATGTTTTTCAAGGAGCTACTTTTACTTTCTTACTCTGATTACATTTCAGAGCCCGTACTTTTTCCCCTGTTACTTGAGAAAAGAAGGCTCAGTGAGCCTGGTTCTGCTGGAGGTTCCTTCCTGTTAAAAGGGAGTTTTTCCTTCCCACTGTCGCCAAAGTGCTTGCTCATAGGAGGTCATATGATTGTTGGATTCCCCCCCCCCCCCCCCCTGTATGTATTATTGTAGGGTCTGCCTACAATATAAACCACGTTCAGGCAACTATTGTTGTGATTTGGCACTGTATAAATAACATTGTATTGAGAATTGAATTGATAATAATACTACTAATATTAAAGAAGGATAATTGATTGTGATTTCTTTGTGTTTGTAAACATAATTTAAAAATACACAATAATATACAACACAGTGATATAACAGGTTGGGAGGATGAGAGTTTTAGACGTGACTGATTATTTGGTGAAACTGTGATATTTTCCTCACCTCCTGTGTTGAGCTCATTGTTTCCTCTGTAGTGACTCAGCTGAGTCCAGATGGCTGAAAATGTTCCTCTGCTGCTCCGTCAGACTCTTCTCCTCCTGCTGATCAGCTGGGACACAAAACAGATCTTTGTTAGGCTCCACACTGCACTGAAGAGTCAAAGTGTCTCATATGTTCATCTGACAACACAAAGTACAAATTTCACTCTGATTGCTTGTAGAAATCTTGTGAGACGTGTTGTGCTGCAAAGTGAGGAAACTCTCTCACTCACTTATACTTCAGGAGGAACTTTGTGACATTGGCTCTAATATTCTAAGCAGCCCTTTACTATGACAGGGCCAGAAAGTCCTATTTGAAGGTTTGGGAGAAGGACCATGTTAAAGGTGGATTGGGGTTTATACACTTTGTTATGATACAGGTAAGGCTGTAAGAGCCTGAGAAGGTGTCCTGAATGAACCTCTAAAACCAGTTTTCAGCTAACGACTCTGCTTCAGTCTGGAAAACAGCAACTACAAGTTTAAAGACTCCATCAACAATTCACACCCAGCAACAGCCTGAACAGCTCCTCCTGTGGTTTCCACAAACAGGGACAGACCTGTTACTCCCCCACCCCACACTTTCAACTCCTTCAGCCCCCCAGTTCCACCCACCACCCCCACCATTCATAATAACAGAGGCCCACACCTGATCACCACTTCACAAGTCTCTCCAGCCCCCATGGTGCCGCTCTCCAAACTCCACCATTCCCCAAACTTTGATTCTGTTCATCTGGACGTAGCTTTTTGTGGGAGAAACTTTTCGTGACTCATCCAAGTGACTTCTTCAGTTTCAGCCGACTGCAGGTTTCCTCAATCTTCAACAGTGCATTTGCATAATGACTGAAACTAGAACCACTGAAGGAACAATGGGCTGGGAGGTCAGTTATTGAGCATTAATATGCAAATTCTCATGATCATTGATCAACAACCACTGATCCCTTGCAGCGGGAATGGTACTCATTGCCATTGATCAGCAGTCTTTGATTAATGAGCTTTGATCAGTGGTTTCAGTGCTTTCCTTCCTGCTTTGACTGCAGCTGTGTTTGACACAGGAAGACATTTTTACATTCTTCACAATTATACTTTATTCTTTTTGGGGGAAGTGCAGCTTTAAACCTTCACATGATTCAAGTCAACCCAACAAATCAATCTGAACGATCACAGGTGGGACAAACTTCTGTAGATAAAATAAAACCCACATTCAATCCACAACGTGATTAAAAACATGATTTCTCCAAATCACCAAGAGCTGCACATTAACCACCACAATATATTTTATTCTCTGTGCTTTCAAATATGAACACTGTTTACTTTCATCTCTGTTTCATTAGTTTTTGTTAACATCTTCCTGTGCATCACTTTACAGCAGCCACACTCATTAAAACGAGACTTTGTAGGAGTTCACTTCCTCTCATGTGTTCATCCACAGCAGCTGGACAATAAAGTTTATTGTGACCCTGATACTGCAGCAGATCGCTCTCATCCATTTCCTGTTATCACTTCAAATAGAAATGAGGCTGTAGAGGTTTGGTGCAGGCAGAAAAACAGCTGCAGGGACAATGAAAAGACTTTTCTGCTCCAACTTCTCCCAGCATGCTGAGCTAATGATTAGTTGGTGTTTTTCTCCAAACACTCTCTCACTCTTCTCTCAACGTGTTCACAATAAACTGTGAACAGACACCGAGGAGAGCAGCAGAAGACCTCATTCAGGAGCTAAACTCAACATGAACTGAACTCACAGTAAAGTTAGCTCGGTGCTTACCTTTAGATGAGCCCACAAACCGAGAGAAACTCCGCGATGAAGCTGGAACTCTTTCCAAACACAGGAAACAGATCAGGGAGCAGAGACCCACGTGGTTCACGCTGATCTCAGCTACGATCCAGGAGACAAGGGTGGGCAGATCGATGCAGATATCGATCCAAACGTTGGTACTACTTTAGTCTCTTTGAATGGAAAAGCAGCTCTCTGTGCAAACGCCTCCTCTCGTGGAGCGTCCTCACTTTGCTCCGCCCCTTCTTCTTCTTCTTCTTAGAAATTGTATTTGTGGTTGTCAAACAACAAAATGGTGAATTACCGCCACCAACTGGTGTGGAGTGTGAACTGGAACGTCGACCAGCAACTATTTTCTCTTTTAAAAACTGGAATAAGGCCTGATAACTTTCACTTCTTGAGCCCTTTTGCAGTAAATCAATAAGATCCAGTTTCATTTTTATGTTACTGAGGTTTTGGATCAGTTACCTTCTCACAGTGTAATATAACATGTCCTACAGTTTTCTCTTTTTTGAATGATTTGAAAAGAGATTATAATCCACCATCACTGAACTGAAGAGATCTCTAAATAAGAATTTATCAATTCAGTTTTTGATCAATTTAAGTGCATTTTATTGTGCTGGCTGAGTTTGATTAGTTGATTTTAGATGATTTTTTATTAATGTATTTCCTTTTATATATAGCACTTAATCACAATAGGACAGAGGTCCCCAACTTTTTTTGTGCCACGGACCGGTTAATGCCTGACAATATTTTCACGGACCGGCCTTTAAGGTGTCGCGGATAAATACAACAAAATAAAACTAGTACCGGTACCGAAAAAAAGAAGATTTATTCATAACACACGTGAAAAGATCCAGGAAAAAACGATAAAAACGATAACAAAATAACGCTGAAAACCGATAAAAACCCTGAAAACCATACATTTCAGATCTGAGCCTCAACTCTCGCAGTCCGGTACCAAACGACTCACGGACCGGTACCGGTCCGAGGCCCGGGGGTTGGGGACCGCTGCAATAGGAGTTTCCAAGGTGTGTTATTGTAAGGTAAAGGTCATTTTCAGCTTTTTGAAAGTATTCTAATAATATCTCATCTTTTAACAGGAGTGACTGATTTTAAAAATGGGATTCTGTATGTCTGTGCAATGTTTCATCAGTCTCTGTTACTCTGTTATTTCTCTCCATACGCACACTTGTTTTGTTTTACATTGGGATTAAAGTTTCAGTTATTTGATATCTAATATGTCAGTTTTATCTGAGGTAGACGTCTCTGGCTGGACACGAACTTTGATGCTCAGCGTTTACGGTACAGAGCAGCTTTTCCTACACAATATACAAAATACTTCTCAAATCACATCTCATGGCTATATTAAGTTTTTTATGTTCTGTTTTGTCAAGATAGTGAAAACACACTAATGAAAACAAACAGCTGCTTATGTTGATTATGAGGTTAATATCCAGCTGTTGCACTAAATGAAAAACACTTAAAATGAGCAGTGTTACAATTTATGAAACTGATCAAAGATTTTATTACTAAAACATGCAGGAGTGGTTTTTAACTTAAAGGAGCCATAATAAGTCATGATACATTCATACAATATGCATAAGAGGGCAGACCATGTTTCATTCATACATCCTTCTACCAGTAATCTAGTTCATCAGTTTGTAGCTTCACATAACAAAAGTAATTTTTGTTACAGGTTTTTCAATCACGTTTGTTTTTGTGTGAAGACGAACTACACGTACCAGACCTTTCTTATCTGCAAAGGTTGTTATGATTTTTCAGAATACCCAAGACCTTCGAGGTTTTTACATTGGGATCTAACCATGACAACATCTCCAGGCACAAAACAACTTTTTATCCATTTCTGTCATTCTTGTAGCAGTGGTAAATATTCTCAAATCCACAGTTTCCTTAGAGGTCTGTAATGTACTGGATTTGTTCCCACCTTCTTTTCTGTCAAATAGAACACCTCCCACCTCTGCATGAGACGGTACAAGCACTGAGCAGCTCGTTCAGCAGTACTTTTACACCCACAGTGTAGGAAGGAGCGTTACTGCAGGTCATTCTTACCAGCAGCTGTCAGACTCTAACCAGGGGTGCACATAACTTTTTAGTGAGCTACTCAGGTGAGTCCCAGGACGGTTTTTAGTACGCATTGAAAACGCTCTATTGCAGATATGCTAGGAGCGACTTCTTAGAACGGGCTCATTGAAAGCAGCATAGTTAAGACCTTGGAGACGCTTACAGCTGCCCTGAAGACTCAGAATAACACCTCCGAGTGTATACTGGGTTACATCAAGGAGAGGCGTGCTCAAAATGACACCTTCTAGCAAAAGTTGGATCACATCGCAGAACAGCTCACTCACACTGCAGTTGTGAGTTCTCAGAATCGGCTATCTGAGCAAAAGAATGACAACACCACGGAACGGAAGTTTGATACCATCATGGGGAGGCTCTCCAACGGGAGATTGAGAGACCAGTGTCGGAGTGTTAAAGAACAGCTTTGAAATTCTCCTGAGCTTTTCGCATAAAAGAAAAATCAACATCATAATGCGGCTACCTCCTCGGCGCCAGCTGTGGGCTCAAGGCTGGAGCCGAACAAAAACACCCTGATAACGACTGTGTGTTGACTGTTCTTCCCACTCCATGCAAGGCCACCTGGGTTGGCTGGCAGACTGTTTACTTAGCCTGATAGGGCAGAGGACACTGTCTCAGCTGAACTCTGGACACACATACACTAACACTAATAAGCACTCACTCATTCCCTTTCCAAATGCCTTCGATGCTTGTCTTCTCCTGGAGAACACGGCGGGTCTGGGTCCACGCTGGAATAATAGCGCAGGGCAGGATGACTGCTGTGTTTCCTTCGGATTAGTCCTCACCCTCTACCCAACCCTGTGGCTTGTCATGTGTTCCATAATGTTGTACTGTGGACATTTATGTGCTCTCTGTGCAGAGGAGTTTTTTTGTTTCCTGTTCTCATGCTGTCCTCTATAGGAGCCCAGCACGAGTAGAGGTCTCTTTTTCCTCTTCTACTTTCCCATTGTCGTGTACTTTTTCCGTGTTTTTCTGTAACGCTGCCGATCTCCGACCTGTATTCCCATGTGATGTCTATGTTGTGTGTGTAAGTTTGGGGGGGGGGGGGGGGGGGGGGTTCTATTCCACTGCGGGGCAACCTGCATGTTGCCAATAAAGCCTTGATTGATTCATTCATTCATCCCTCTGGGCTCCACGCAGCAATACTACACATGAGGGAGGTATGCCCTCAGGTGTCGGTGCGTTGGTGGTTCTTGGTGGTTCTTCGTGTCCAGGGCTGGGCGCTCTGATATATACCAGATCACTCCCGGTGGCTGCTCAGCAGGGCCTGGGTCCGGGGCTTGGTCAGGCCTCTTCTGGGGAGTGCGGGGACCCTTAGGTTTACTCTGGGGCTCTGTTGGCTCTCAGGTGACTGTTTCCTCGCGGCTGCGTGCAGCGGGGCTAGGGGGAGGGTCTGTGCTGACGGACGTGGGTTACTGACCTGGTAGCCTGGCTGCCCCTGGGTGGGTCTGGGATGGGCGTGAGGTTCTGGGGGCGCTCCGTCTCTGGGCTGGGACCCGGACCGGGCCTCGGGGGCTTGGGTCCTGGTTGGTGTGTTGCCGGGGTTGTGGGCGGGTGGGTGCATGGGGGCCCAGCCCTGGAGCAGGGTGCCGCCGGTGCGTCGAGCCACCTGGGGGGCTCTTCAACTGGTGGGGGAGATTGTCACATCTTGCAGGAGCTTTCCTCTCCTCAGGAGCTCCCTCTGCAGGAGGGGGAGATACAGGAGAGGTGGAGGAAGATCTCAGCCTGGGTGTTTATTGTCTTATGTAGTCTGGAAGATGAGTGGATGGTGGGGTGGGTGCAGTTTTCTCTGTGGTGGGGTTGGGTGGACTGTCCCGGGCGGCGCTGCTGCACTGGGCCCCGGTCTGGATGGGCCTGGGCCCCCTTTCCCTGGCGGGTCGCGGAGTATGGGGGTGCCTACTGGGGTCAGCGGGGGAGCTGGCCCCAGGGAGGGGTCACTTGCCCCTCCCTTCCTTCCCTCCCCATCTCCAGCTGCCTCCCTCTTCCCGCTCCACCACAACCACCCACACATGCAGGGCCTTGGAGTAGGGGTATGTCACCAGGGTGCAGAGGAGGCTACCCCCCCCCCCCCCCCCCTCTGTCCCCTTCTGGCTGCCTCTGCCTCAATTTTATCCCACAACTTAGACATTCACATTACTCACACTCTCATTACACATACATATAGGATCTTGGGGGTGGGCACGATACACGGAGTCCAAAGTACCATCAGGGTGTACACCCCACCCCTGGCATCGTTGCCCACCTCTCAATTTTAAATACACGTAGACATTGAGGGCTAGCAGGAGGGACCATGCGCTTACCTGCTGCTCTCTGGCAGGTAGCTCCAAGCCCTCCTGGGTTTTAAATGCACCTTAGAACACACATGCATCAACACTACAATGAGCGGGTGGAGGGAGGTTTGGAGTCTTCTCTCACCCCCATTCTCTGCGACCTGCTGGAGCAGGGGGGCTAGGACTAGGAGGAGGAGTTGGCCGTCCGACTGCGGTCTGGAGTGTGGGGCCTTCCTGCTGCTGCGGAGTTGGGGCGGTCTGCCTCCCCCCACCGCAGGGAAAAGGGTAACACCACCTGGGTCTGGGTGCAGTTCCCCCCTCCAGGGGCGGGGGCACCTAGACCCGGTTTGTAGAGTACGCTTGGGGAGCGTGATCGTGTATACAGCATCTCTTTATGTCTGTCTCCACGTTGGTTGAGTGTGGAGTAAGTGCATATGAGAGCATGAGGGCGGGAATGGATGTTTGTGTCTGTGTGTGCCTGTATGTCTGTGTCTATATGTCAGGTTGGGTGTCAGGCGCCACCTCTCTGGGGACATCTCAGGCCCTCCAAGGTTTGGAGGCCTATCTCCCCCTACCACCACTTCCCCTGCCAGTGGCGGACCCCCTCAGACATCGGTGCGTTGGTGGTTCTTTGTGTCCGGGGATGGGCGTCCAGGTACACACCGGCTCACTCCTTGGCGGCCGCTTATCGGGGCCTGGAGCCTGGGGCTCGCTCGGGCCACTTCGGAGGTGGGGTGCCCCGGCCTCTCGGCCTGGGGCTCGGTCACTCAGGCACGGCTGGCTGCCGGCGGAGCTCACGGGCTCGTCACTGCAACTCCCCCTGGCTTCTGCTCCGCGGCTGCTGAGTGAGCCCTCATCTGGGACTCTCCTCAGCTCTTTCTGGGACAGTGGCGCAGCTGCCCCTCTGTTGGTCTTCCTTGGTCTCTTGTGTTCTGGGGGCCTCTGGATGTCTGGAGTTTTGATCTCCTCCACACCTGCTTCACGCCCTGGAGGACGGGGCTGTGGCCCCCCCACACCCTCTAGCAGATTATTACATGAAGGAACCTTTTAAAAAACAAAAAATCCATGCTCACAGGTGTACACACGGGTGATCACACCCACAAACTACACCCTTTTTGGCTCCTACCTCAAAGCACACTGTGTTCTGTTGATCTTATGTGCTGCACAATAATGTTTAACATTTAGTATTTACTGTCATATTCCCATATATCATTGTGATGTTGTTTATTCTATTACTCTTGTTCTCTTCTGCTTGCTTTCTTTTTTCTTTCTCAGCAGGTGATCCAGGTGATTGATATATGCATTTTTTTTTCTCTGCCCGTTCTGTTGGTTTTTGTCTTTTGCCCTTCTCCCCCGTCCCTCTTCTCAGCTGTTTCTCTTTCCTTCTTTCTTTCTCCCCTTCTTTCCCCCAGTCAAGTCTGTCCCGTATTCAGTAAGTGAAAATAAAATAAACAATAAAAGGTGAATCAAATGGACCATTACGGCAAGGCTGGGATGGTCAGTTTGGTAAAGTAAATCCGTTGGGCATCTTTCTTTGCTTTTAGACAACAATTCTGATGGCAAAAGAGCCAAACGGGACAGGCCAAAAAAAAAAACAAAACAAAACAAAAAAAAGGTTTACTCTGGCACAGCTGGATGCCGGCAGAGCTGGCGGGCATGCTACTGCAGCCCCTTCTGGCTTCTGTGGCCGCTGGGTGACCCCTCGTCTGGGAATCCTCAGCTCTTCCCAGAGGGTGGCACGGATGCCCCTCCAGTGGTCCTCCTTGGGCTCTCACACTCTGGGGCCTCTGGATGTCTGGGGCCTGGATCTTCTCCATGCCTGGAGAAACCTTTTGAAAACAAGCGCGTTGATCCACACAGGTGTTCACTGTTCATAGACAAACTAAATCTTTCTTGGCTGTTACATCAGGTTGACTGTCACTTCAGTCTTTACTCTGAAATACAGGAAGTGAAATCAAGGCTCAAACTGTTTCTTAATTTAACATTTTAAACTTTTATTTAATTGTTGCAGAATTTCACAACACCAACAACCTTAACAAGAAAACATCTGCAGAACACGTTTTTAAATACATTCAATAAAAACTTGATAACACGACAAAAGATTTCTTCATTCAACTGCTAGAACAAAGCGAACCACTCGACATGAACACTGAAGCAGAACAGTTTAGAAAGCGTAAAATGTGACGAGCAGAACATTTTCATTCATAGCTGCCTCATCAGAACAATGTTTGTCACAGTTGGATATTCAACTGCAATTTGAAGAATTCTCTCCTTCAGGTTGTTGACCATATCCTTAGGAAAGCAGAGGACTTAAGAGTTCTTACTGCACATGCTTTGTACATCCTTTACGGCAGAGTCACCCACAATCAGAGTTTCAGGCCTAGCCTTTAGCTTTCCCTGTGGTCTTCTACTTTTCAACAGATTTTCAGACCTTACTTCGCTGCTTTTAGATGGATGGTTGTCCGATATAGATCCAGGGTCCTTTGATAGTGGAGCAAATCTGTTCTGCAGTTTCACATTCAGTTGTTTTGGAGGTTTGTTGTTAACCATCCTATTCACGGTTGTCCAGTCCTGTTTCCTCCCGTATACAGGGGTAGAAGAGCTTCTCTGTCTCGTAGGAAGTGAAGGCCAGTCGGTTTCAGAGATTTCAGCTCGCTGTGCCCTGCCTGTGATACGTCCTCCCCCTTTCTTGAGACATGATTTGTGTCTTGGTTTTAAGACGCGCATAAGGGGGGGGATTATCGCTTGAGGATTTATTATAATGCGGTTAGCACCTTTCCAGGCTATTGAGGCTGTTCGGTGCCCAGACGCTGTAATCAGGCTTTAGCTGTGTCTAGGCCACAGACACACGGAGCGCTGAAGATACGGTAACTATAAAAATGTTGCTGTTTCTGTTAAGAACGCTTTAGTCCTAATGATCTATAAGTTTCCAGAAGCTATCGCAGGTAAGCTCATACGGAAAAAAGGGAAAAACCAGCATAAAAATCAATAAAAATCAATAAAAGAAGCAAAGCATTTAAAGAGCAAAGACAGGAAGCGTCCACACTCACAAAAGGGGGAGGAGGAGATTCTATCTGAACTCTGTGGAGCCTGATCTCAAGGGTTCTCAGTCTCTGTTCTTTCTCTCTCTTCTGATTCACTGTGATCCAGTGATGGGAATGATTTCAGCCCTTCATGATCCTGCAGATGTTTGCAGAGAGCAGAATATGAAGTGAATGTTTTAGCACACTGGTAACAGTGAAACCGTTCATTTGCCACATGAGATTCCTGAAGCTCTTGTCACACTGGTCACAGCTATAGTTCTTTTTTTAATGTGTAGCTTCATGAAGGTTACGATTACCTGAATGTGAGAAGCTTTTGTCACAGTGTCTGCACTTGTATGGTTTCTCTCCTGTGTGGACTCGCTTGTGCCTTTTAAGCTGACTTGTACTGATGAACGATGACCCACACTGATCACAGAGGTGCTTTTTAACCCCACTGTGAATGAGTTCATGGCGTTTTAATGTACTTGGAGTGGGGAAGCCTTTCCCACATTTGTTGCAGTAGTTCAGTTTGTGTCTAGTGTGTCTTCGCTGGTGTGTTTTGAGGCTTGTTTGCTGACTGAACATTTTTCCACAAAAGTCACAAAAAAATTCTTTCCCGCCACCACAGCAACGACAGAGTTGAGAACTGCATCCATCTGTGTCGCTCTGCTTCTAAACAAAGACACAAACACAGTGTCAGTCAGTCACTTCAACATTTTTATCCTCAACGTTGCCTGAAATAAAGAGCATCTCTGCAGATGTCCAATTACATTTTACTGTTTAGAGCGCAGGTGTCGAACTCCAGGCCTTAGATGTGTCCTTGATCCAAATCAGGGGAGTTTGACACCCCTGATTTGGATCATAGCACTTACCTTACTGAACTACTATAACTAAAATTATACAAAAAAGTATAAGCACGTCATATTCAAGAGGCACACGCGCTTAACTTAATGTTACCCCAAATTTGTATCCAGAACAGAATTTTGTTTGACTCACTAAATAAAGAATGAAGACTAATATAGTGCTTTAAAGCTGGCAGATGAACAGTGTTGGGCAAATTACTTTGAAAAAGTAATTAATTATAGTTACTAGTTACTTCTTCAAAAAAGTAACTGAGTTAGTAACTGAGTTACAATATTCTAAAAGTAATTAATTACTTGAAAAGTAACTATTGCATTACTTAAACAAACAAACAAACAAAAAAACGTTTAACCCTCTGGGGTCCAGGGTATAATTGGCCATTTTTTCTAACTTTTGATTTTACCTCCACATTTCACCTTGAAAAACTTTGCCTTGTTTGGTATCATCCTTTTCAGCACAACCTCACGTGTCTGAATTTACAGTTATGTTTTCATTTTGACTTACTGTATTAACACAACTGATCAAAAATCAGACAAAAAACATAAAATCAGAGTAGAAAAAGTGATTTTTTACTGTAACAACCACAAACATGTTTAATGAATCATATTTCATAACTTTAAATGCAAATATAAATTGTCAATTTTAAAATCATACGCACAAGTTTTGCAAACAACAAAGTTATTTGCATCCATTTACCTTTTATCTTGATTTTTTAAATAACCACTTCAAACTATTTACAGAACAATCAGCTGTTCTTCAATAAGATGCCACACAAATTATTTGTGCCACTCCAAAAATTTCTGTCCACTATAAAGGAAACATCACAGCCTGATACCTGCAGGTCTGACAGCAGGTGTATCACTCCTGTTTCTACCTGGAGACAGTAGTCACCTCATTGTTCTGACACACAACACAAAACTATCCACAACACTACACACTAACTACACAATTCAACACATTAACTACACACTCCAAACACGCTAAACATCACAAATCTCTCACGACTCAAAACTCACTCTCTCTTTTTCTGCTTGTAACGCCGTTATTCCCATCACTGCAGATGACACATTGGAAACTAAAGCAAAAGCTTCTTACTATTTTGTGTCACCTTGACATTTGACCTAGGACCTTGATGCATTACATACTAAAATTGTGTATTTTATTATCTTTACCATATAATTGGAGAAGTATTGGCTCAAGACTTTTGCCAAGCTGTAAAAACTTCCAGTCTCCCAATAGGATGAGTCCACAGGGGGAGCACCCTCAAGCACCCCAACCACAGACTCCAAGAAGGCTGAACACTTTAAACCACAGTTGTCGAAATCCAGGGCTCGATGGGTGGTGTCCTGCAGGTTTTAGATGTGTTCTTGATACAAGACAGCTGATTTCAATGGCTAAATTACTTCAACATGTCTTGAAGTGTTTACCGTAACAGTAAACACAGCCAGAATTCATACATAAAGTACACCGGATTATAAGACGCACTGGCGATTTTTGAGAAAATTAAAAAGAATTGTAAGTCTGACTTATAGTGCAGAAAATACGGTAATCACATAATTCATGTTATGGAAAACCTGCAGGGCACCAGCCCTCAAACCCTGGAGTTCGACACCCATGCTTGAAGCTGCCAATCGGCCCATAAGCACAGACGACTGTCGGGACCTATTCAGTGACAAAGGAATAGGGAACAAACCCTCTCATTCTGGAGAAACTCCACCATACCGGCAGCAACCCGAAGGGATACTAAGGTACCCAGCCAAGGCCGACACCTCACACAAAGGGCAAATCCAGACTGGTTCCAAGCCCAAGCCTCACGTTCAGATGAGCCTGACTGTATGTAGCTGGTACCTCTGAACCAAATGCAATAACTAAGGCTCCTTTATAACCAGAGAGGTGTTGTTCAATGTCCCAATCACTAGCCTGGGCAGCCGGGGATCAGTCCACCAGAGTGCACTAAACCCAAATGCAGTGTGGTGCCTCCTGCAGGTGGTGGGCCGTTCTTTGAGCTGTGGCCTGTTGGGTCCCAGCAACTAAGGCAGGGGTGGCCAACTCAAGGCCTCGAGAGCCGGTGTCCTGCAGGTTTTAGATGTGTCCTTGATCCATCACAGCTGATTTAAATGGCTAAATTACCTCCTCAACATTTCTTGAAGTTCTCCAGAGGCCTGGTAATGAACTAATCATTTGATTTAGGTGTGTTGACCCAGGGTGTTATCTAAAACCTGCAGGACACCAGCTCTCAAGACCTGGAGTTGGCCACCCCTGAACTAAGGCTTGGACGCCAGGTGCTAACCCTCAGGTACCCTCCCCAGGCCTCGGCCAGGGTGATGCCCCGGTAACCCTATCCCAGGGCAAGGTGAACTGTTCCCTAGATTTTTCTTTCACACAGGTTTTTTGAATCACTCTTTGCCTGTCCCTCAGTCAAGGACCAATTTGCCATGGGAGACTCTACCAACATAGCACCTGGGATCTCCAGGACACACAAAACCCTTCACCATGATAAGGTAGCAAATCATAGCGAAGGGTTTTCATATAAAAAAAAGAAAAGAAAGTGTGATGTACAGCTCTCTCCATGCCCTAGCATGTGATATAATACTCAATATAGTTTCTTGAAACTTTAACCCTAGGCACAAAGAATGAAGGTCAAGTTCAAATGCTTAGCCAACCTAGACGCTCATGTCCTCCAAGGCCTAGTATTGTGGATAATACAAATTGTGCACAATTTAAAGTTTTCACTGGTTTTCATGTTCGTTGTGACCATGACCCAATTTTTACAAAACTAAAACTTTTCAAGCAGTTATCAGTGTCTACCATCACACAAACTTTGAAAACGACATCATGAAAACTGTGGATGATACATTGGTGACAAAAAAATAACCTGAATTGATTAGATACTCTGTCGCATCGAAAGGAGAGGAGGAGAGGAGAATACAAATGCATACCTCACAGTAACTGCACTTGAAGAGTCTCTTTCTGGTGTGGATCTGTTGGTGTGCTTTCAGGGAATATGGAGCGTTAAAAGCTTTATCACACAGGTCACACTTATAGGGTCTCTCATCAGTGTGAGAAAATTTGTGGATTTGTAAATGTTTGTATGCTACAAATCGTTTGCCACACTGATCACAGCAGTACACATCCTGTCCCGTGTGAATCCGCTGGTGTTTGTTTCGATTCTCTATATGGCTGAAGGTTCTCCCACAGATGTCACAGCTGTATGCTTTAATTCCTGAGTGGGAAACTTGATGAATCCTTAAGTGGCTACCTTGAGTAAAACTTCTATCACACTGATCACAAGTGTATGCTTTAACTCCACTGTGGATGAGCTTATGCCTTTCTAAGCCTTGTTTCCATGTGAAACTTTTCCCACACTGATCACAGGTGTGTGCTTTAATTCCACTGTGGAGGCTTTGATGAGTTTTTAGGGCACTCTTTTGAGTAAAAGACTTTCCACACAAGTCACAATTGAATGCTTTAACACCACTGTGGATGAGTTGGTGTGTTTTTAAGTTTCCAGGCCGAGTAAAAGCCTTCCCACACTCGTCACAGGTGTATTTTTTCTCTCCCTTTCTTCTTTGAGGCTTGTCGGCCTCCTGAGTGCTCGGACCTCCTGCTCCATGTTGGTCCTGCAATGACAGAGATACAAACAGAGGCAATGAGTGAAATGCAGTCGTGGAACAAAATGAGCCGTAAATTAATACTAGTTTAAAATCCGAGGATGAAACAGCACGAAGGCTTGATAAAAAGAAATTATAATTACATTTGAATAAATCTAAACATATGTTATTTGGAAATAGTAGTTTAAATACAAATGCTAAGATTCATATAAAGGGTGTTGATATTGAAAGAGTCAGTGCGAATAAATTTCTGGGGGTAATAATAGATGAAAAACTTAACTGGAGAGCTCACGTAAGATATATTCATTACAAAGTATCACAAAGCATTGCAATAATAAACAAGCTAAAGCAGGTATTAGACAGAACATCAGCCTTGAGGCGACTTTTGTTGTGATTTGGCGCTATATAAATAAAATTGAATTGAATTGAATTGAATCACTTCATATTCGCTACTGTTCACCGGTTTCACCATACTTAAGCTATTGTGCAGAGGCCTGGGGCAACAACTATATAACCACACTACATTCACTTTTTACTCTTAAAAAAAAAAAAAGAAAAAAAAAAAGCAGCTCAAATCATCCACAATGCAGGTTACAGGAACATACAAACTCACTATTCTTGCAGTCTGAAATATTGAAAGTTGACGATCTAGTGAAATTCCAAACAGCACAAAGTCTATTCAAAGCAAAAAATAAAGAACTGCCACATAATATTCAGAGCATGTTTTTTTTGAAAGAAGGAAGTTATTATTTAAGGGTTTTTTGTAACTTCGAAACAGGGAAGGTACGTACTACAAGAAAAAGCTTTTGTGTTTCCGTGCATGGAGTGAAACTGTGGAACAGTTTGAATATGGAATTAAAGCCATGTCCGAACATAAACCAGTTCAAAAAGAGTTATAAAAATATGATCTTCTCGAACTATAAAGAAAGGGAAAAATATTGAAATTAAGTGAATGTCTCTATTTAAAAAAATGTCATGATGTGATATTAGAGTATATATTATATCAGAAATCTGTTCACTATTTAAGCTGACTAAATATTAACTGATAACTTATGGCAAAGGGGTGGGATTAAATAAGTGTGTACTTCTTCCCACTCCCTTTGAACATGTAAAGGAATCAGAATGGTAGCTATATTGAAATATATTGACTTTTATGTAGTATTTTTTCTCTCTCTTATTTTCTTTACTAAATGTACCTATATATTGTTTACATGTTTGAAATATAGTAACAACAACAACAATATGCAGTCATGTTAGCAACAAGGCTGCTTAATAGAAAAGAGAATTTCAAGCAGATCAATTTTTAGTTCCATTTATTTCAATTTTATTTACACAGCGCCAAATCACAACAACAGCCACCTCAAGGTGCTTTATATTGTAAGGTAGACCCTGCAGTAATACAACCCCCCCCCCCCCCCCCGAAAACCTAACAATCATATGACTCCCTATGGGCAAGCACGTTGGTGACAGGTGAAGGAAAAACTGTCTTTAAACAGGAAGAAACCTCCAGGAGAACCACCTGTGAGAGACAGGACGAAATGCATGCTGTGAAAGAGAGACAGAGATTGATAATAATTTATTTATTTATTGGAATATGACTCAATGCAGAGAAGTCTATTAACACATAGTGAATGAAAAAGGTGACTGAAGAAGAAAAACTTGATGCATCATGGGAATCCCCGGCAGCCTACGTCTATTGCAGCATAACTAGGAAAGTTTGAAGCCTAATCTTGAAAGTAGAGATAGTGTCTGTCTCCTGAATCCAAACTGGAAGCTGGTTCCACAGAAGAGGGGCCTGAAAACTGAAGGCTCTGCCTCCCATTCTACTTTTAAATACTCTAGGAACAACAAGTAGTATTTTTAGTATTTTAGTATTTTAGTATTTATTTATTTATTGTCATTGTCAGAGAACAATGAAATTGCATTTGGGGCTTCCGTACAACCCGTAAATAAAATAATGAAGAAAATAATAAATACCCCTTAAAACCCAAGTGTAAATATTTAACCCAGTGTGACTCCAGTGCAATAAGACAATCCTTAGCAACAACATGAGAACATGACAAGTAAACATGAGAACCTGACGGCCTGCAGAGCGAGAGCGAAGTGCTCTAATAGGGTGATATGGTACTACAAGGTCATTAAGATAAGATGGGGCCTGATTATTTAAGACCTTGTATGTGAGGAGCAGGATTTTGAATTCAATTCTGGATTTAACAGGAAGCCAATAAAGGGAAGCCAAAACAGGAGAAATATGCTCTCTCTTTCTAGTCCCTGTCAGGACTCTTGCTGCAGCATTTTGGATTAACTGAAGGCTTTTAAGGGAGTTTTAAGGACATCCTGATAATAATGAATTACAAAAGTGCAACAAAGAAGTAACAAATGCATGTACTAGTTTTTCAGTCTCACTCTGAGACAACATATTTCTAATTTTAGGAATATTGTACAAGTGGAAGAAGGCAGTCCTAGATATTTGTTTAATATGTAGAAATGTTTAGTATGTGGTAGTAGCACATGAAATCCCACCAAGTGCGAGTGCAAACCAAGACAAAACTTAATGGGCTGAAAATTGAAGCTGGCACAGAAGTGCCAAATCCTGCAGTTCTTCTAGAGGCCACTCGAGGGGTCTTAGACAATTATCTTAACATGACTGAATATAAAAAGGGCATCTTAGATAGGCAGAGTTTCTCAGAAGTAAAGCAAGCAGATGTTCTTCAAAATATCTGCATATACAAATTCTGAACATGACATCATCAAATATTTCAGTAATTATGACAAGTATGCTCAGTGTAAACATCCCATTTCCTTACTTGGAGATAATTGTGGCTGATGCTTCAAAATGTGGAGGTCAAATTCAAAGGGTCGCATCACAATGGATTAGTCCATCTTTTATATTGCTCAAAAAATTGAAAATATATATCTTAGATCAAAAATAGCCAATAAGCCATTTGATTTTTTTAAAAGTAACTCAATGAGTCCTTATACACAAATGTTAATATTAACTCAGAATGGCACTAAATATGTAGCAGGTCTATACTTTTAAGAGATAAGATAAGACTTGGCGACCGTGGCTCAGGGGGTTGGGAATCGTATCTGTAACCGGAAGGTCGCCGGTTCGATCCCTGGGCTCTCTGTCCTGGTCGTTGTGTCCTTGGGCAAGACACTTTACCCTACTTGCCTACTGGTGTTGGCCAGAGGGGCCGATGGCGCGATATGGCAGCCTCACTTCTGTCAGTCTGCCCCAGGGCAGCTGTGGCTACAACTGTAGCTGCCTCCACCAGTGTGTGAATGTGAGAGTGAATGAATAGTGGTATTGTAAAGCGCTTTGGGTGCCTTGAAAAGCGCTATATAAATCCAATCCATCATTATTATTATTATTATTATTATTATTGATCCCACAACGGGGAAATTTTTGCGTCACCTCAGCTCAGGTACAGATATCAGAAGGAAATACAAAAATACAATTGAGTACAATCAATGAAAAAAACTAAGATAATACACTATATACAATGGTAGCATACACAGTATGTAATTATGGATATAGTTGGAAATATGGAAGACAAACTATATAGCTTGGAAGGTCATGGAAGGTCCATTATGCATGAAGTGGTGACCGTGGATGTTCACAGTGTCCACTGACTCATGACATCGTGATTGAGGAGTTATAGAGTCTAACTGCTGTTGGGATGAATGATCTGCGAAAGCGCTCCTTCCTGCAGCAAGGGTGTTTCAGTCTCTGACTAAAGGAGCTGCTCAGCCCACTCACATACTCATGCAGTGGGTGATGTGGGTTGTTCATGATGGATGTCAGCTTTACTAACATCCTCCCCTCACCGACCATCTCCACAGACTCCAGGGGACATCCCAGCATGGAGCTAGACCTCCGCACCAGTTTGTCAATCCTGCTTCTGTCCCTGTCCGTGCATCCACTCCCCCAGCAGGCCACTGCATAGAAAAGGGCAGATGCTACCACAGTGTCATAGAATGTCCTTAACAGAGTCCTGCAGACTCCGAAGGACCTCAGTCTCCTCAACAGGTGGAGTCGACTCTGGCCCTTCTTATACAGGACGTCTGTATTTGTAGTCCAGTCCAGTTTATTGTTGAGGTGAACACCCAGTTACTTATAAGAGTCCACTATCTCAATGTCTTTCCCTTGGATGTTCACCGGTGTTGCAGGGGGGGGACTTCCTCCTGAAGTCTATGATCATCTCCTTTGTCTTGCTGGCGTTGATTTGGAGTACGTTGGTCTCACACCAGCCAACAAAGTCACTGATGACCCCCCTGTATTCCTGATTATTCCCGTCTGATACGCATCCAATGATGGCTGTATCATCTGAGAACTTCTGTATATGGCAATCGTCCGAATTATAACAGAAGTCTGAAGTGTAAAGGCTGAACAGGAAAGGTGAGAGAACCGTGCCCTGTGGTGCCCCCGTGCTGCAGATTACCACTTCGGACACACAGTCATGGAGCCTCACATACTGTGGTCTGTTGGTAAGGTAGTCGATGGTCCATGCAGTCAGCTGTTTGCCTACTCCGGCTCCCTCCAGCTTCCCTCTCAGAAGTGCGGGTTGGATGGTGTTGAAAGCACTGGAGAAGTCAAAAAACATGATCCTCACAGTGCTCCCCGCCTGCTCTAGGTGAGAGAGGGATCGGTGTACCAGGTAGATGACAGCGTCATCCACCCCAATTCCAGAACGGTAGGCGAACTTCCTTGCCTTCGTCCTCTTGAGCTGATTTCTCACCTGATCAGCTGTGAAGTAGATGTGAGGCTGGGCTGGAGTGGGGGGGTGGGGCTTGCTTTGTTGTGGATAGATGTGTGGATAGGGGTGAAGCAGGGTTGTGGTGAGAGGAGAGCTCAGGTGACAATGGCATTGCACCCGGAGGGGGGGGGTGGCAAATGGAGGGGGGTTAATGGAACCTGGGGGGTGGGAGAGGTGATAAGTGGGCCATATTCAAATGTCAAAGGAGCTTGCAAAGAAAAGTGTCTGGACTTCTTTAAGTTACTTGAAGACGTTTCACCTCTCATCCGAGAAGCTTCTTCAGTTCTAAGGTCAAATGGTGGAGAGTCCCAGATATAAACCTAGTGGGAGTGACCCCCCACAGAGGGACAAAAGGACCCCCTGATGATCCTCTAATCGCCTAGATTCAAGTCGTTAGCCCACCCCCGGCCAGCAGCCCCTCTCGCTCCTCCATTGTCCTGGAAATGTCCAGAGATTTGTTTCATGTTCCTTTAGACTTCTCTGACGTTTTTCTGTTGGAGTTGGTTTTCCATCTTCCTCCTGAAGCACTCCTTGCCTTCTCGGATCTTGTATTTAAGATCCTTTTGGACTTTCTTAAGTTCCTCCTTGTCTCCCGACCAGAAAGCACTCTTCTTCTTGTACAGCAGGGCCTTCAGTTCTCGGGTGACCCACGGTTTATTGTTTGAGAAACACTGTATCTTCTTGGTAGGCACAGTGTTCTCAACACAGAAATGTAGTCCACGATGCAGTGAGTGAGGGCGTCGATGTCCTCACCGTGAGGCTTGCAGAGTTCCTGCCAGTCTGTGCATTCAAAACAGTCTCTTAAGGCCTCAGTGCATTCCTCAGACCACACCCATATCACTTTCTTCGTGGGGGGGTTCCTCTTCACCATAGGAGTGTAGGTGGGGTGGAGAAGGACCAGGTTGTGGTCTTAGTGGCCAAGCGGGGGGAGGGGTGATGCACTGTAAGCCTGCTTTGTGTTGGCAAACAATAGATCCAGGGATTTGCTGTCCCTTGTATGGCAGTCAACGTACTGGAAGAAGTTTGGGAGAGTGACAGATAGTGAGGCATGATTGAAGTCCCCAGAAATAATAATGAGGGACTGCGGATGTGCCATCTGTAGCTGAGAGACAGTGGAGTGAATGTAATCACAGGCTGCTGTAGCGTCGGCCGAGGGTGGGATGTAAACAGTCAGCACAATAACGTGTGAAAATTCCCTGGCCAGGTGGTATGGCCGGACGCTAACTGCCAACAGTTCAATGTCTTTGGTACAGCTCTGTTCCTTCACAGTGATGTGCTCCGAGTTACACCATCTCTCATTGACATACATTGCTAGTCCCCCACCTCTCCTCTTACCACTCTCCATTGCATTCCGGTCCGCTCTAACCAGTTGAAAGCCATCCAGACTTATGACAGAGTCCGGTGTGTGGTCCGTGAGCCATGTCTCAGTGAACAGGAGGAGGCTGCTCTGCTTGAACTCCTACTTTCCATGTTTTCTTTTATTTGTTTGTAACATTTATTAGCACAGCGTGACAGTTCATGATTTAATTACTTTATCTGGTTTTAATTTTAATCTTGATTTTTAAAGACTTTGTTTCAGTGTCCTGTGACCTTTTATTTTGTCTTTTAACATCAGTTTAAAAAAAATGTAACAGCAATATTTTCCTCACCTTCTGTGTTGAGCTCATTGTTTCCTCTGTAGTGACTCAGCTGAGTCCAGACGGCTGAAAATGTTCCTCTGCTGCTCCGTCAGACTCTTCTCCTCCTGCTGATCAGCTGGGACACAAAGCAGATATTCGTTAGGCTCCACACTGCACTGAAGAGTCAAAGTGTCTCACATGTTAAAAGTACAAATTTTACTCTGTGACTCTTTGTAGAAATCATTGTACTGCAAAGTGGGGTAACTCTCTTATTAAGTAACACTTCAGGAGTAACTGTGACATTGGTTCTAAGCAGCCTTTTTACTATGACAGGGCCTTAAACTCATGTCTCAAAGGATGGATTTGGGTTTATACACTTTTGTGGGATATGACTAGTTCTGGCCTATTATGCTAGGGTAGGCATCTAAAACTCTCATTCTAATGTGCACTAAAATATGTATTTTTGAATAAAAACAACATTTATTATATGAATGTCTGTATTTGATCCCTGGAAGAAGAAAAAGGAAGCAGAGCAAACAAAGACCTGAGCAAAGCAACTTTTAGACCATTAATTTGTTCCAGCAGCTGCAGGATGAATAGAAGCAGTCAGTGCATGAATAAACATCTGCACATTGATTTCCTATTAGAGGAACAAAGTGAATGCAGACACTGACAGAGACAAACTCTTTCCAAACCCTCAGAACAAAAGCTGTCCATCTTTGTGTGACTGTCAAAATGCTTTTTACAAATCCTGCTTGAAAAGATCTTCCTCCCCTTGACTGCAGCTACAGCATCTACTCTTGACAATAGATTGCTGTTGCTGACCAATATTAGCCCCTTCCACTACCACCTACTTGGCTCAGCTCGATTCAACCTTCAGCATTCAGGTATTAGCTGGTACCAGGTAGTTAATTTTTTACCTAGTCGATGCGAACACTGTGGTCCAGAGGTGCAGATGCTTACCCTCAGTTCAGCAGCAAGTACCACCGTCTCAATGTTCTCCATTGTTCTGTTGTTTTTGATGTATACGAATTATGTCATGGGACTTTTCTCCGTGTTACTGTAACGGTCCTAAGTACACTGAGTTGGTACTCGACTGTAATGAGTTAAGAATTGAGTCGACTTGACTAGGAACTATTGGAAAAGAGGCATGTGTGGACCCAGTAGAGAAGCCACGGTGCCTTTAGGTGCATCGGAAACTCAAGCCAGAAAAGTTTTTTTAAAACAGTTTCAGGTTTCCTGGTTGACATAAAAACATTCTCATTACTTTCTTATAATTTTTTGTATCATTTTAAGTAATTAAGAGCTAACATTATATCAATATTAAAGTTATCAAAACAACCTCATTTTTATTACTAATTCAACAAAGTGTTTGTTAAACAGGGCCAAAACTAAGGTGACACAAAACATATGCATTGCTTTACAGGCATTTTTTAATATGTTTCTACTTATTATATTCTACCTCAAAAATATTACGTTGTAACCAGTATACTTCATCATATGCTTGCTCCAAATGTCTCTGTGAAAAAGACAAACTAATTTAACCTTGTGAATTTCTTTAATTATCAGATAAGTCATGCCCATTATGATATCTACATGGAATCATTTAGATTCCAGCAGCACCTTTTCATCAACATGTCACACAGACAGAGATTTTTAATTAGAACTGTAGTAAAGAAATGACCTGAGCATGTAACCACTATTAAAGTGATTACACAGGTACTTGAGGAGCTTTCATTTATTTATTTTTAAATTTGTAACATCTGTTAATGTAGAAGTGAATGGCACATGCTGACTTTAGGATTTAATAACTACATGTCTTCAGTTAAACCAGCTAATCATATAAAAACACACAAATATCGTGGAGGTTTAGTAATCATACCCAAAGTACAGGGCATGTATAATGCACAAGTCTTTGTTATATAATTATTACAAAAGGTTTCATTAATGCGATCAGAGAAAGGGTTAACAACAATCTGGTGGAGCTTGCTGATTAACACGTGGTTAAATATTCAGATCATAAGAATAAGTGGTTTTAATAAATACCTGGAGTGAACTCCTGTGGCTTTTGGAGTGTAGACTGCTGGGTATACGAGATGCACCTAAAGGCACCATGGATTCCTTACTTGTGCCCACTTGAACAGTAAATAAGGATGTTGCAGTGACCGAGTCACTGCTGCATGTCTTTATCTTTTTGTCCTGTGTGTTCTTGTTGGTATCTCCATGCTCCTCTTTTCTCTTTTGCAATCCTTTTACTGCCCAGCTGCTGTCTGCAGATCATTTTAGGAGTTCACTTCCTCTCATGTGTTCATCCACAGCAGCTGGATAATAAAGTTTATTGTGACCCTGATACTGCAGCAGATCGCTCTCATCCATTTCCTGTTATCACTTCAAATAGAAATGAGGCTGTAGAGGTTTGGTGCAGGCAGAAAAACAGCTGCAGGGACAATGAAAAGACTTTTCTGCTCCAACTTCTCCCAGCATGCTGAGCTAATGATTAGTTGGTGTTTTTCTCCAAACACTCTCTCGCTCTTCTCTCAACGTGTTCACAATAAACTGTGAACAGACACCGAGGAGAGCAGCAGAAGACCTCATTCAGGAGCTAAACTCAACATGAACTGAACTCACAGTAAAGTTAGCTCGGTGCTTACCTTTAGATGAGCCCACAAACCGAGAGAAACTCCGCGATGAAGCTGGAACTCTTTCCAAACACAGGAAACCGATCAGGGAGCAGAGACCCACGTGATTAACGCTGATCTCGGCTACGATCCAGGAGACAAGGGTAAGAGGATCGATCCAAATGTAGACGTTAACGTAGGTATGATATTGAATCGACGTTTTTTATAATTTCTTTCCTCTAGGTTCAGTACTTTGCCCCCGTTTCACGAAAAAGCTGCTCTGTCAGTGCAAACACTTCCCCTCCTGCAGCGACACTTTGCTCCGCCCCCTTCTTCCTGCTCCACATTGGTTTGTTGCTGCGCGGTCACGTGACTAGGCTTCCTTTAAAAAAAACAAAACGTGAGTTGCCGAGAGTGAGAAATGTAAAGGGGAGCGTATGGAGAGATCTTACGGCTTTAAATTAAAACACTGCAAGTAACAATGCGTGTACATGAGACTTTCTTACAAGGATATCCTGGCCAATAACAACAGCAAAATAATCAATGGAGCTGCATAAACACACTCACATAGGCGAACATCCAAATACACAGGAAAAACTAACAGAGATTATACTAAAATAGAGACGATAAAAATTAGATACCAAAGTAACCAAAACATAATTTTCAGTGTCATTAAAGAATTAATACCGTCATTATAATTATTTTCTTATTCCAGAAACAAGGGTAATAAACATTTGCTTCAACTATCTAAAAGTCTGAAGGACAATATAGAGACAATAGCTGCATTTTACAGCATAAAACAAAGTCCTTGTCATTGTTTAGCAAAATATTAGCAGAATAAACAATACTGTGCAGAAAAGTCAGAATGTATTTGCATTGACTCTTTATTTTGAACATGTGTATAACACGTATTAAAATAGTACGACAACAGAGAAGAAAGGGACAAACAAACAAAGCAAAACAAAAGAAAAACAAAGCAATAATAATCATAAACAACTTAGAAGCATAAACTCATTTAATCCCACCCCCTTTCCACTGTTTAGTAATTAACATGTATTTTTATTCACACACACGCATGTACGCACACACACACACACACACACACACACACTTTAGTGTTATACAGATACAGGGAAGCTTTAAATTTAATTCCCCCTTCAAATTGTATCCCTGTTCTTTTTTAGAATTTTTTTTTTTTTTTAGAATATTGGCAGGAAGTAGGTTGTTTATTGCTTTATACATAATTTGTGCAGTGAGAAAATAAACGTAAAGTCCTCATATGAGGATGTAGGATCTTAGGAGGCCACTACAACTAGATTTATGCACATAAATGTCTTCATTTTAGGGACTATGTTGTGCTATGAGCATGTACATGGCAATAGTGGGAAGGAAAAACTCCCTTTAAAGGAAGAAACTGTTAGTCACAGTTGAAGCGCCCTACTGTCAGATGGCTGCTGTTAAAGCTGCAAACTGTGCAGTAGTTTGGTGGTGGTGGTCAGAGGGCTCGGTGGTGCCAGTGTCCGGCAGCCTCGCCTCTGTCAGTGCGCCCCAGGGCGGCTGTGGCTACACTGTAGCTGCCATCACCAGTGTGTGAATGTGTGTGTGAATGGGTGGATGATTGTGTATAGTGTAAAGCGCTTTGGGGTCCTTAGGACCAAGTAAAGAGCTATACAAATACAGACCATTTATCATTTACCATTTTAGTTTGCGCTTTGGTGGAGCTGAAATGCATTAAGTGCCTTAGAAGCACAGAGATACTTGTTTTAATGTGTAATGCAATTAAACTCACAATGTCTTATAACAGCACTGAAATGACAGGATATACTGTGTCCATCCTTTCTTTCTCATTCAATAACTGAAAAACTATTTTGTAATTAAAACCTTACCCACGAGGGGGCAGCGCTGTTCCAGAAAGTTTTACTTTGGTTGCCAACCCTGCAATAATAAGAAAAGCAGCAAATATTCTGCCACGAGGAATTTGAGGCCCCATAAAAAATATCACTTTGGACCCCAGCACTTTAAATTTGCAAACCATGACAGCCTTAAAAATATTACATTAGACAGACATGGATCCATATTCTGCTTCGTTAAATCAGTGAGTCTTTCATCCTGTGTTCTGTTTTTCTTCCTGTCTCTTTAGGGAGTAATTCATTCCAACTGTGTTCCCACCTGTTGCCCATCCTCTCGTTATCCTTTGTCTTTGCCAGTTTCCCGAATCACCTGAACTGGTTCCTTTCAGTGTAGAAGTTTACTCTGAGCCCGTTTCAGGGCTCAGAGGGGGGCAGGGGGCAGGGATATCTCAGTAGGTAAAGTGGTCGCCCTATGATCGGAAGGTCAGCGGTTCGAATCCACTTAACGGCTACCCTGAGGTACCCCTGAGCAAGGTACCGTCCCTACACACTGCTCCCTGGGCGCCTGCTTAGTGGGCTGCCCACTGCTTCACTGAGTGAATGGGTCAAATGCAGAGAAAAACAAGTAATTTCCCCATGGGGATCAATAAAGTATCCATTATTATTATTATTATTATTATTTTCGGATGGCTGAAGTCCTCACCATGTCTGTAAGGGAGAGGCCAGCCAGCCTTCAGAGAAAGTTCATTTATGCTACTTGTCTCCGTCTTTGAGTCACTATTCAGAGCTATGACTATAGGCGAGGGTAGGGACATAGATGGACAGGTGAATCATGACTTCACTTTCATGCTTGACCCTCTCTTCACTAAACCGACAGATGCAGCGTCTGCATCACTTCATCCACGTCCACAATCTCCTGCTGCCCTCACGAGTGAAAAACACCCCGAGATACCTAAACTTCTCCACTTGGTGCAGCAACTTGTTCTTGACCCTGAGTGGACTTGTCACCTCTTTCCAGCTGAGGACCACAGTTTCAGACCTGGAGGAGATGTTAATTATCATTCTGCTGTGTCCACCTGATGTAACCAACATAACCTCATCATCTACAAAAACCAAAGATGAGCTTCTGAGGACACCAAAGTGTAAGACTTTCATGACATGGTTGAAGAAAAAGCCAAATTTACAGTGTGGCACCATCATGACTAGAGATCATCTTCTTAGTGCAGGTCTTTGGTTCTTTTGACACAGGGAACATGAGACTCCTGGGTTCTGGATCAGCTGGTTTGGGGACCTCTGGATACTGAGCCCCTGGATCAGTTGGATAAGGACACTATAGCTCTGGCTGCAAAGGTTCAGGCTCAGGATTTGCAGTCTCAGACATGGTCCTGGTGTTGGTAACACTCTGCGTTGACTGATGAAAAGAAGCAAAATCGCTGCAGTGAAAACAGGTATTGAGTTGCTGCAACGACAAACAGGAGCAGAGCTGCAGTAATGAATAACAAATCAATGACAAACATAAAATAGCTGTTAGATTATAGCATGGTCACAATCATTGTTGTACTGCTGAAATTTACCTTTCACTCTGTGAATCTAACTTAAATGTGTTTAGTAACAGTAGTTCAATAATCATCAACTCCAACATGAACAGCAAAGTTTCCCTCATGATGGCAGAATGATGCAGACAGACTAGCTCAGCGTTTCCCATCTCCTCAGTTACCTAATGTGTAAATATTGTGTAAGTTTCTCACTCTCCTTTGTCTCATTGTCCCTCACAGTTGTGTTCTCCATCAAAGTACATTTTCCCTGCTGAGCTGAAGTTTTAATTTTCCTCGTTTTGTTACTCATGTTATATTGTACTTTGTTTCAGTTTAATAGAGACACCTTTTTATTTTATTCACCTGTGTTTCCAAGTCCTGTGTTTGAGCCCCACTCCAACTACTCAGTCAGCCCATTCAGCTTTACCTTTTCAGTTTCGATGGTGCAAGCTAATAAATTATGAAAAATGCAATACAGGCCTCTTACCCTTCTCTGTGTGCTGCAGATTGCAGCAGTTGTCAATAGGCCGATCAGTACAATTCCAGACCCCAAAGCTGTGACAATGGCTACAAGGTTAATGTGACGTCCTGAAACAGAAGAGTCAATTTCTACTAATAAATTCCTCAAGGAATCCAGTTCAAATCCAGTATAAAACTTCGCATTTAAAATACAGTTTCTATATTTTTTCCTCTTTCTTTAAAACTTTGTAAATACAATCCAGTAATGATGCTGATATTCTACAGTTTCCAGTGCAGAAGACATTTTAAAATCAACAGAACTGTAAAATGCCCTCAAACGGTCATGGTCCCTGTGCGTTTTGTATTCTCTCTCCCTCCTCTCTGCCTGGATTTCCCCTTTCACTGTATATATTCTGCACTGATGTTGTAAATAAACTTTGGAAACGTCAACCTGCTCTGCGCTTGAGTCCCTGCTATCGACCCTGACACAAACTACCTTTGTTCATTAATTAGTTTTGTTAAAAAGCTTGTATACATTTGTATGTATGCACTTAAATGTTGAGTGTTGTTTTTGATTGAACAGACAATATCAGTAAAAATGTGACATTTGCTGCACAAAAAAGAATGGTTGAGATGCTCATAGGGCCCTATTACATTGTTTAACTGAAATACTCAGAAGCATAAAGAGGTTCAATCCAAAAAGAATTGCGAAAGACAGCTCTATTTTTAATAATCTTGAATTTCTCTTTATCAATGATCAGATTTCCTATTTTGAATATTGAAACATTATCATTTCAAAAAAAACTATTAATATTAATGCAATTTTTTTTTTTTATTGTTAATAGTCAAATAGAAGTTTGAAGGTGATATCTTTTCATTAAAAGGTTTTCCCTGCAGTGGGAACTTCCAAAAAACTCACTTAAGAAATAATAATAATAATAATAATAATAATAATAATAATAATAATAATAATAATAAAACAGATGAATCAAGTGGACCAATATGACATTGCCATATTTTCTCCACTTGAAAAACTAAATCTGTTGGGCATCTTTCCTGGCCTTCAGACAACAATTCTGATTGGTAAAGTACCACACGGGACAGGCAAAAACAAACAAACAAAAAGAACCCCCAGCACTTATTTTCTGACTTTTTAGGTTAACTTAATCTCACCTTTGATTATTCTCAGGTGGATGTGGGTAATGTGAGTCCCCTCAGCATTACTGAGCTTACAGGTGTACATCCCCTCCTGTTTTGTAGATAAGTCCTTTAGCATGAGACTGCCTGACTTGGACACATTCTTCACCTTCTCCCTCCACTCGTCTGACACAGAGTAGGTAAAGTTGGTCCCAGTCTGGTTCACGATGGTCTGAGTCTGGTTGAATTTCCAGACGAGGCTGAAGTTGGTGAGTGAAGCGTTTGGCGAGGTGCAGGTGATTGTTACACCAGTACTGGGACCACTGATATGAGCTGAAAGACAACGAAAACCACAGTAGATACTCCAACTACAAGGAAGCCCTAAGCAATCGGGTCCCCACCAATACTTTAACCCGAACATTCCCACACAATTCAGACCCAGTTACATGTATCCAAGGTAAACATCTGCATGCATATAATCACAGTGAATTTATTACAAGTGATGCCATGTCCTTAACTACACAGCTCTTCTCAGGCAATACTCGAGTTTGTTATTTTAAACCAAAAGCACAAGTGACGTCTTGTGTGTATGTCGTACTGGGCCTGAGTAGCTGATCCACCTACAGTTGCTCTGCACCAAAGTTTGAGAATCTCAGTTGGTTGAAATACTCACATAGTCTCTGCAGAGTGGCTCTCCTCCTGTTCCTGCGAGTGCTGATAGTGCAGATAAAGAGCAGGTCATAAACACCGGCTGAAAGCATCAGAGAACTGCTGATGTTGTAAAGCAGCTGCTCAGTCCTCTCAACTGTGGTGGTGTTAGTGAAGGTGATGTTGGATGGAGGGCTGGTGGACCAGGAGAGCTGAGGTTCAGGGTAGATCCCCTCTGAACGGCAGCTGATCCAGTTTTCAACCTGATCAAGACTGACTTCTTTAACTGGAGCTGAAATAAATGAAGATTACAAGCAGTGAGCAATCTTTATAAATGAGCTGATGTTTACTGCAATTTTCTCATACCATCTACTTTTAGGTTGACAAATGACTCCTGGTTTCCCATGATGGTGCTGGTGTGGCACTTATATCTGCCCTCATCCTGAACCTCCACACTTGTCAGCTGGAGTGAGGAATTTCCACTGGAGATCTGGTCCTTGAACACTGAAGTCCTGTTTCTGAAGCACTGGTCTTGGTGTCCAAACTGGTTTTTGCTGTGGTAGTACGAGTGGACACGAAGGTCTCTTGGTGTCTTAAACCAGTGGATGACGATTTCTTTCCCAATCTGGGAACTGCATGGTAAGATGCATCTCTCCATAAAATTACAGGATTCCTCAGTATCTGAAACAGACAAACACAAGAAAGGTTCAATTTGGGGAAAAAGCATGCTAGAAGAGCTTCTGCTCTGAGCAAATATATTGGCATGATGCGTCTTAAGAAATGAGACCAAGCATTTATTTATGACTTCATCTAAAAATAGATCTGCCCGTTTTATTTCAAATAAGCATCTTTCTAAATCAGTTTGATAAACGTCAGTAAACTAAACAGGAGAAGATGAATAAATCTTACATTTCTGTGCAAGGCACTTGAGGGTTGGCACACAGATAATGTACAAGAACTGAAGGGGATGCACAACCAGGATGCCTGAAGAAGGTGAGATCCCTGACTGCTAACATAGCTTATTGCAGTCAGACAGCAACAAAAACATGTAGAACTACAGGAAAAAGGTGCTAAATGAGACAAACTGGCAGAGCAACGTCAAAAGGGTCTGTAGCTTCAAATTTAAAATGCAGAAACAACATCCAAGCTATTTTGTATTATTTTGCAAGCAGAATTAACACACCAATTAGAAAATACGTTTAAATGTTTAAATGAAATCAGCTTTCTGAATCTAATAGTATTGCTGGTAAAATTTCACAAATATGTTCAGATCTTCACACTGACAAAGGAAATCCTTTCCTGGTTTGGGAGACATTTCTTTAAAATCTTTCTTTAAAAGGCAAAAGCCTGAACTCATTGTCTCTTCTGCTATAAAACAAAACAAAAACAAATGTAAAGTGAACTAAACTAACCTAACACATTTTGCACTTTGTGATTTTGCACACCTGTTGAATTACCTGAAGCAAATATTACTCAGCCAATCAAATCACATGATGGCTACTTTAAATGAGCAACAGCATTCAGGGAGAAAGGTGCTAGACAGGCTGGTCTGAGTGATTCATACAGAGCTGATCTACTGGGATCTTCCCACACAGCCATTACGAGGATTTACAGAGACCTGTCTGAAAATGAGGACATATCAGTGAGTGCACAGTCTCTGGGCGAAAATGCATTGTTGTTGTTGATGCCAGACGCCAGAGGAAAACGACCAGACTGCTTTGAGCTCATAGGACACCAACAGCAACTCAAATAACCACTTTTTTTTTTACATCCAAGATAGAAGACAATCTGTGAACACACAACCACAAGTGTAGTTCTGGTGGAAGGCAGTGTTAAAGACCTCTTTTTCTCTGCACTGTCAAAAGAGGAAACAAAATGGGTTCAATTTAGTTTTAGTCTTATTTATATGAGAAAACCTCCACAATCAGATGACCCTCCCCCATGAGCAAAAACTCCCCTTTTAACAGAAAGAAGCCTCCAGCAGAACCAGGCTCAGGGATGGGAAGCCATCTGCAGTGACTGATGGAGGAAGACAGGACAAAGACTGTGCAAGAGAGCCATGGATTAATAATGACTCATGTTTAAAAGCAAAATGATGTAGAAACACACAGTGAATAAAGAGAAGAGAGTGAAGAAAAAAAACTCAGTGCATCATGGTAATGTCTTAGCAGCCTGGACCTATTGCAGCCTAACTGAGGGAGGATTCGGAGTCACCTGATCCAGCCCCAACTATATGCTTTAGACTTAAAACTTTACTTTTTGCTAATCTTAATCAAGGATCAAGGAGACAGAGATAGTGTCTGTCTCCTTGATTCAAACTAGCCTTCTACTCCTGTCTTCTACTTTTAGATACTCAACGAAGAACATGTAAGCCTGCAGTGTTAGTACAAAGTGCTCTAATTGGGTAATATGGTACTATAAGATCTTTAAGATAAGATGGGGCCTGATTCAAGACCTTATAGGTGAGGAGAAATTTTACATGTGATTCCTGATTGACAGGGAGCCAATGAAAACAAGCTAAATATGCATTCTTTTTCCTAGTCGCTGTCAGTGCTCTTGCTACAGTATTCCAGATGAACTTTTAGAAGAACGTGACAATGAATTAGTCCTGCATAGAAGTAATAAATGCATAAACTAGTTTTTAGCATTACTCTAAGACAGGATGTTTGTAACTTTAAAGATAGATGTGGGACTGCTCTCTTTGACAAACGCAAGAAAAAAGAGTCCCATGTATTTGTTAAATGTGCGCATGAATTACATATTCTCCTCAAAAAGAACTCAAAGACTGCAACAATTTTGCTGGAGGCCAAGATAATGCCATCCAGAGTAAGCATCTGGTTAGACAAAGTGTTTCTGAAATACAATAGCCTCAGTTTTATCTGACTTCAGTGCGAGGACCTAATTTAGAAACAGTCAGTGTCACCGTGTCAAAAAGCTGCTGCCGTGGTTTGCCGAGTAAGCAAACTGCCATTTTAGTTGCTGAACTGTTGGGAATCATTTGAGCAGACTAATGAGTCTGAAAACTTGCAGCGTTTTGCACATGCTTTTCTCTGAAAACAGTGTGGCATACAAGCTAAAGCAGAGGAGACTGAAGATCAATATGTTTCTTTTAGTAAGGGTGAGCTTATCTGTTAGAAATTGTGTTGCTGAGGCATTTATCCAAAGCACAGCTGTGATATCCTGAAAACTGAAGTCTGTGTGTAACAGCTGACCTGTATGATGTAACATCAACCATTACTTTCCGCCTTTTAGTGTTAGACAGACATCTAAAGATAGTTTTGCTGTGGTGCAGAGTGCTAGGAAATTTGGTCCAAGGACTAAGCTCTTTGTGCAGCTGACCTCATTAAATATGTATGAAGGCTTTCTTTAGTGTTATCGATATATCTGAGGGCTTCTTTATTACGACTAGTCCACCTTCTAAACCTGAAATCTCTGACATAGCTCACTTGTACGGTGTGCAGAACTACACAAGATATACATAAAATATATAATTTACTGTCAGATCCTGACTCATCAATACACTGAAATCTAATAACCTGTCTTTTTATTTTGACCTCTTTCTTTAAGGATCACCACAGCAGCTCACCTGCCTCCATCTTATCCTAGCTTTGTCCTCTATTACCTGATATCCTTGATTCTAATCCTGTCCATCCTCATCACTCTCACTGAAAATCTCATTGGGAGATCTCTTTCTGTCACAAGTCACCCCTCCTCACACTCATCTCTACTCACTACACCCTGCCTGTGCTCTCTTCTTTCACCAAAATAATCTAACGTCCCACCTTGAACCAGTCTGTCACGCCTACTGCACACCTAACCACTGTCTCTCCGTCCTCATACATGTCTTACACCAGCCTCACATTTCTGTCACTCCTGACTTCCTCATGCAGTGCTGCACTTCCTTACTTAACACCCTATTACACACTTTGTCTAGATCCACAAAACACAATGCAAGTCTTTCTGGCCTTCTCTACACAAAGCAAAAATCACATCTGTTGTGCTCCCTCAGCATGAAGCCACACTGCTGCTCCTGGATTCTTTATTGTATACTGCAAGATTCAGACATTGATCTAAAACACTGCTGATCTTCCAGAATCAAATTACTTGCCGTATTTTGACACAGTTTTATGCATCATGGATCTGAGCGGTGTTGAAGAGCTGTAGGACTGCATTTGTGCTCGACACGGACTGATTTGTGGCTAACAATGTCAGAGACTGAGAATACTTGGGGTGGGGGGGGGGGGGGGGGGAAATCACATTAGGTTACATATTCACTCCATCTTGTGGTTCCCCTGAGGCGCTCTGAAAGGGAATGCAAATATATTTTTAATTAGGTTAATGGCAGAAATAACTGTGCCCATGGGCCAGATTTACTGATGCTCTGCACCACAACAAAACCTTATTTAGATGTTAACAAGCTTCTGTCAGAGTTTAAATGAGACATGCAGCATGTGTTTGTCAGACTTACTCTTTCACAACGCAAAGGTTTGGCGACAGAATATTATGAGAACAAGCCGCACAAAAGGGTTGCTGCACGCAGTTTAGTGTTAAATGTTACGATGAAAAAAGCAAGTGTTATTTTGGTTAAGAGATTTGTGATTGTTGGAGAGTTTGTATGACGCATAAACACCGTTTTAAATTTACAGGACTCCTCAGAATCTGAAAGTTTAAAACCGTAACACTTGAAAGGTCCAACTCAGGAAAAACAGCTTTTAGCTGAACGAGCTCGTTCTCTGACAGAGATACTGCAACATGACGAGACTTCAGAAATTCGCTCAAACGTTTATTTATGACTTCTTCCTCTGAAAATATGTTCAACCATTTTATTTCAAATATGCATTTTTTCCTTCATCAGTTTTACACACTAACATTTTTTAAAACTAGAAGAACAAGAACACATATCTCTGTGGTGAAGCTGGAGAAGACAAAAGAAACAAGGGATTTCTTTCTCTGAGGCATACTCATCATCAACATCAAGTCAGTGTGTCTCATAGAAACCCTGTCAGACACACAGGTGTGATTTTGAACTGCTGAAAATCATCAATTCATCGTATCATAAAGGAATTCTTTGCACCCAGAAACACTGAGACATAAGAAGTGGAATAAAAACAACCCGTTCTGATAGCAGCTGACACGGAGTCCAGCGGCAGTTATTCAGGTTAAATTATCAGCACCATTAGTTAACGTGGGCGGTTTTTTCAGAATCAGCAGCAAATGTCAAAAAGCTGACAGGGTGACCATGTACGCAGAGAACCCGGAGTTTCCACGGGAGCTGATAGGTTATGCCACAGAAACACGCTGGAATGAATCCAGGCAGATGGCCTTTATTTATTTATTTTTACATGTATTATTAATGTTACTCTGCATTATTTACAGATAACATTGACACGCATCTGCATGAGCTGTAGAAAAACCATTTCTCTTTCCTTCAGCGAGGCTTTTCGTTTTGTCAGATAATTTGAAACACCGGCAGTGTTAAAACTCCTAGACTGGACACCGGATAAATTACCGGGACAACCGGTAGACCGCGGAGTGGAGCCACCCGCATTGTCTGTGAAAGGCGACAGAGATCGTGTACGAAGTCAAAGCGAATGGACCTGGGCCATAAAACAAAAACAAGCAGAAATTTCTTACCTTCCATTGCGAGAGTCCACAAGCTCAGGAGGGACAGGGCAAGCAGACACCGCTTCATCGTCCCCTCCGCGTTAAAGCTTAAAATCGTTCAAAACTTTATTAAAATAAGAGGAATGTTCACGTTTCTCCATGCATGCATCGCAGCTCTCACAAGAGGTGCCCTGTAAAGTAACCATCCAGTATCCAATAAAAACGACTTCAATCAACTCCGTTAACAATATATCATATGGATACAAGCACGTCCAGGCCTATAAATATGACCCATCACCCGCACTCCCAGCAGTCCCGTGGATTTCTTGAAACCATGCAAGCCATTACGGTGCAGAAGGTCATTGGACTGACGGGGAGCGGCAGACTGCTCCTGTTGTAGTTCTCCCCTGACGACAGCATCCTGGTCAAAGGTCATTTTATTTGCATATTTGATTGAACAGCACTGATAAAACAGAAAATATTTATGCCAATATCGGGAGAAATGTGGATTTGCATATGCAGTGTGCAGATTGTGTCCACTGTGATTTTCTTACTGCACTTTAATGTAACCTCTTCACCCCACAATCGCCTTGATCTCTGCACGCACACAAACACGCAGACACGGAGGATATGACGATGCCATCTGTCTAAACTAATAGGAAGGTTACACCACGTTATAAGCTCTTACTTGCTGGTGTTAGTTGCAGATGTTTTTCCTTTCAGAAAGCATTTTATCTCATGACAGCAGGAACATTTCGACGGTCATTCATACATAAAAATAGATGACTTTCATATATTAAGACTAAAATGTCAGTTAGTGCAGTTTTTGACATGTCTGGTCAAATGCAGTACAGGCACAGCTAATGCAGATTCAGTTTTGCTTTTATCTGAAAATAAATCAAATTAAAAATCCTCTGAAATGATGACATAGTGAGTTTGGATATTACATTTGTGTTACTGGGGCGATTGCGGCTCAAGAGTTGGCAGTTCGTCTTGTAATCGGAAGGTTGCCGGTTTGAGCCCTGGCTTGGACAGTCTCTGTCGTTGTATCCTTGGGCAAGACCCGTTGACTACTGGTGGTGGTCAGAAGGCCTGGTGGCGCCAGTGTCCGGCAGCCTCGCCTCTGTCAGTGCGCCCCAGGGCGGCTGTGGCTACTATGTAGCTTACAGTCAGTGTGTGACTGGGTGGATGAGTGAATGTGTAAAGCGCTATACAAATACAGGCCATTTACCTAAACTGTGCTGTTTGTCAGGAACACTTGAGGCCAAAATAGATAACTGATTGTCACAGCTGGCAAGAGTTGGTAGTTATATACAGTCTGTATAAGCTTGGTTAATTTAACAAACATTTTTGAGGAGATAGTTGTTCCAGTAGTTTACAGTAGTTAGTTAGTGATTAGTAATCAGAGCCAGTGTGACTGAGCAGAGCGTGTGAGCGCGAGTGGATTTATGAATGTGAGTGGCTCAGACAGGGCCTGTCCTGGTCTGTTGGGTGGCCTGGCGAACCCTTCCTCTGCCCATAAAGATAAAACTTTATTGATCCCACCGCGGGGAAATTTGTGCGTTACCTCAGCTCAGGTAGAGATAGCAGAAGGAGAATACAAAAAATACAAATAAAATACAACAGATACAAAATAAGTAAAATAATACACTATATATTTTATATAGTGAGAGACAGTATGCAAATAGCAGACAAATCAACAATACATCTCTTCCAATTAATGGCTAATTATTATTATTATTATGTTAAACATGGTCCAAAACATTCAATAAGCCAGCGGTCCCCAATCCCCGGACCGGTTGTTTGGCACTGGGCCACAAGAGTTGAGGCTTGGGTGTGAAATGTGTAGTTTTCAGGGTTTTTATCAGTTTTCAGCGTTATTTTGTTATTGTTTTTAATTGTTAACTCGGTTTTTCTGGGTCTTTTCACGTGTGTTATGAACAAATCTTCTTTTTTCGGTACCAGTACTGGTTTTATTTTGTTGTATTTATCCGCGACACCAAAAAAGCCAGTCAATGAAAATATTGTCGGGCATAAACAGGTCTGTGGCGCAAAAAAGGTTGGGGACCACTGCAATAAGCCACATCAGTGTCAACCATCTGTCTACTGCTTACTACCATAGCCAAGTGGCTAACAAAGGTAAAATGAACCCCCAAAAGTTGATTCTGTTCATCCGGATGTAACATTTTCAGTGGGAGAAACATTTTGGCGGTCATTCAAGTCACTTGAATGACCGACGGCTGTCCCGGGCACTGTGGGGCCGGGCAGCGCTGCTGAACTGGGCCCCGGTCCGGATGGGCCTACAGAAAGTAAAAAAATGGTTGTTTTTTTTTAGCTGAAATAATAATAGATTACTTTTTAATAGACTAATTAATATAGACCAAGGGTGGCAAAAGTACAGACATTCTGCACTTAAAAGCACAGATAATTCTGTTTAAAATACGCTGATAAAAGGTCAAGTACTGATTCAACTTCTTTACTCAAGCAGAGATATTTGAAAGATCTACTTAGGTGAGAAACAAAGTATTTGTACTGCATTTCTTCCCACCTGTGAAATGCACAGAAAGATGTAAAAATATTTTTAACTCAGATTGTTGTATTGGACCGCTAAGGTTACAATAATATGACTGGATGTGCATGTTTTGAGTAGGTGGGTACTTTGTCCCTGGCCTTCTATAGGATTCAAGCTCTGAAGTCATTCAAGGTAAATTAGAAACAATGATGAAACAAGAACAATGAGGTAAACACCAATGTGAAATTAAAACGTTATTTATGTTTATAAAAAAGATGCACATAATATACAATGAAAAAGCATGATTGAAAATTAACAATGCAAAAACAGAATGTAATCAATTTACTAAATTTAGTAAAAACTGTAAAAAAAAAAAGTTTCAGTATTAGTTGAGAATGTGAAAGAGACTTTGAGTTAAACATGATTTATATTTCAGAGATTGTCACGGTTCTGGGTCGGTTTGACCCAGCATTTTAAGTTCTTATATTTTGGTTTATTTTTGAATGATGGATCGTATCGTTTCCCTGGTGCCTTGTTGATTATTATTATTATTATTATTATTATTAACCTATTTTCAGTGATTCTGGTTTAGGGGTTTGTCTCATGTTTAACATAGTTTGAGTTCCATGTGTTATATTCTGTCTGCCTCTTTGTGTCTGCGTCCTTGTGTGATGTTTTCCTGTTTCCTGTTTTATTGTGAAGGTCTGCGTCTCATTTGAGTGTATTCAGTTTTACCTCCCTTGTCTCGTCTCGTTAGCCTAATTTCCCCCAGCTGTGTCTCCCTCCTGTTGCCCATTCCCTGATTACTTCCCAGTGTAGATTCAACTCAATAGTTTAAAGTGGTTATAACTGCACCTGTAATAAAGGCTAATTGGGTGCCAATATGTTTAAACATCTAACTACAATATCAATACTGTAGATTATATTATTAATGCAATGGTAATGATGATTATTAACAATAGCAGCAAAATAATTTCCCTGCTCTCCACACAAGGGACCAGAGATGCAGGCAGCTTCTGAAGTGAGTGAGATTAAACCTTGAGACATTAAATGGAGATGCAGGGAGACGTAGAGAGGATGCAGGGAAACCACACAGACGAACCAGCAACACACACCAGAAAACAGGGCTGAAATACACACAGGGCAATCAGGGAATGGGAGACAGAGCTGACGGGTGTTGAGAATAATAGACTGCTTGGTATACATTGGAGTTAGAGACACTGTAGTTTGTGATTGCTTGCAACATTATAACATGGCAGTTAATGGGTGTAAGAATAAAAAATAGAAAATAGGCCTGGATTGGGAACAAAGAACTGTGGTGCAGGGCAGGAGGACAACCAACCCCCACGAGTAGCACGAGTTACTGAGGGCGAGGGCCGACAATTCCCAGTGGACACTACCTTAAAAGGAGATGGGGGTCAGGGTGTCAGCACCCCTGGCCACTGTACCAGTGTATTTCCATTGTGGGGGTGTTTACTGTAGGGGGAGGAGACCAGAGGTTATAACTAACTGTTGTGTGGAATTCTTTAGATCAGCCTTTAGAATAGGACTGCAGTCTGATCCAGGATCCAGTCTGAGTACCGCCAATGACTCATGCGTCTGACAAATGCTGATTGCTTTGCAAGAGGACTGGGATCGGGATTGGAGGCACAGCGGATTTCACCGGGAATGGGACAACAGCAGAAATAGCTTCAAACATTACTGCATGAAAAGCACAAGGAGTGGACACATTTCATTGTTTGGAACACTGCTTTTCACTACAGCTCTTTGCATGTAAAAACTTTGCTCTTCTCCACAGCTGGCTGACAGACACGCAAAAGCGCAAGCAAGAGTGGCCACAGACCCACTTTGTACACTCTCTCCATCTAATGATAGAGAGGAAGGATACATTCACTACTTCTAGCCTCCACTATTCAAATTCAGTATTTTCACAGTGTCCTAAAAGCTTCCTGAAAAGCCTTTACACTGTTTTCCAAAACGCTGCATCCAGAGCACAGTCAGGGACTGGAAGGACAGAGTAGATTTCCCCCATATGGACTTCTCTCTTCATTGGCTCCCAATTAAATCCCAAATAAAAATCCAAATACTTGCCCTCATACACAAGGTCTTGAATAATCACCACCAATTTTGTCTACAAGATCTCACAGTGCCATATCATCCCAACAGAGTGCTTTGCTCTCAGACTGCTGGCTTCCGAGGGGATTTTAAAGTGCAATGGAAGGCAGAGCCATCACTTTTCAGGCCCCTCTCTGTGGAACCAGCTCCCACTTTGTATTCGGGACACAGACACTTGCTCTCATTTTTGAATTAAGCGTAAAACCTTTTTGCCAAAGTCCAATAACTTGAAAGAGGAGCCAAAGACGTCCTCGTCCCAGATTCGTCCCAAGACAGATTCACACCTATTCTCACCTTGTCTGCTGTGACCTGAAGAACTCGCGTGACCATTGCGACTCTCAAGGTGCTAAAAATCACGCAAGAGTTTAAATGCGTGAGAGGCCACACTTGAGTAGCAAAGAAGCTTTGCTGATGAGATTAAATGTGCAGTTGCATGAAAGCACTAGTCTTTTTAGTGATCTACCTTTTGACCAGGTTAGAACCTGACAAGCGAGTAATCACAATGCCCACCTTGTTAATTGTCCTGAAAATCTGTATAAGCCGGACAATGAATCAGTGATGTTGTAGTCTTTCACAGCGATGGTGGTATAGTGGCGAGCATAGCTGCCTTCCAAGCAGTTGACCCGGGTTCGATTCCCGGCCATCGCAGTTGCCACTCGCAGTGCTGTTCAAGCATGTGGGCTGCGTGCTATTTTACACTAAAAACGTTCTCCGCTCTTTCTGCAAATGCTTACAATGTCAGGCCAGGTGTATTCTTCATCGGCCTCGCTGCTACCGTTTGCTGTGGAAAGACACTGTTCAAACAGGCTTTGAGTTCTCATCACTTCATACCTATACCTTCTTACATGAAACTGTGATTGGACACGCTACTTCTTCATAAAGACACCCAGTCCCACTTTAAATATTGTGCTGAATGTTTGGAATGAAGATAACATTTTACTAACCATGTACTGATCAGCTCTTTGCGGTGGCAAAATCATCAGCTGTGTGTGTTACTGTTCATGCAAACAAGCAAGCTAATGTCAGCCAGCTAGCTTCAACCGCAGCTGTGCTGCACCAATCTCACGGAACTGCAAAACCACAAGCTTTCGCACCAAAGTCATGCAGCTACCGCATTTACAATCCAGCGTGGCCGTTGTTGTGCACATCCTACTTGAAAGATGTGTGGCGTAGGACTTGGAAGACGTATGTCTTTCAAGTATGTAGTTCCACAGCCCAATGTGGTTGTTGTGGCCGAGCGGTCAAGGCGATGGACTAGAAATCCATTGGGGTCTCCCCGCACAGGTTCGAATCCTGTCGACAACGGTCAGCTGTTTTGCGGCAGTCCAGACGTTGATTTGAGAAGAAGGCATGGAGATCACCTGAGAAGGTGCCAGGAGAAAGAGCCAGGCCTTTGCTTGTGAAAATAGAGCACGCAGAAGCAATGGACCCAGCTATGTCCTGACAAAATTAGGCACATATTCAGTAAACATGGCATCCTTCAATTGGACTCTTAGCCACCCCACACGTGCCCCCGTGTAGTCGTCCAGGATCCAGTCTGAGTACCGCCAATGACTCATGCTTCTGACAAATGCTGATTGCTTTGCAAGAGGACTGGGATCGGGATTGGAGGCACAGCGGATTTCACCGGGAATGGGACAACAGCAGAAATAGCTTCAAACATTACTGCATGAAAAGCACAAGGAGTGGAAACATTTCATTGTTTGGAACACTGCTTTTCACTACAGCTCTTTGCATGTAAAAACTTTGCTCTTCTCCACAGCTGGCTGACGGACACGCAAAAGCGCAAGCAAGAGTGGCCACAGACCCACTATGCCGGCCTTTGTACACTTGGCTCCCAATTAAATCCCAAATAAAAATCCAAATACTTGCCCTCACACACAAGGTCTTGAATAATCACCACCAATTTTGTCTACAAGATCTCACAGTGCCATATCATCCCAACAGAGTGCTTTGCTCTCAGACTGCTGGCTTCCGAGGGGATTTTAAAGTGCAATGGAAGGCAGAGCCATCACTTTTCAGGCCCCTCTCTGTGGAACCAGCTCCCACTTTGTATTCGGGACACAGACACTTGCTCTCATTTTTGAATTAAGCGTAAAACCTTTTTGCCAAAGTCCAATAACTTGAAAGAGGAGCCAAAGACGTCCTCGTCCCAGATTCGTCCCAAGACAGATTCACACCTATTCTCACCTTGTCTGCTGTGACCTGAAGAACTCGCGTGACCATTGCGACTCTCAAGGTGCTAAAAATCACGCAAGAGTTTAAATGCGTGAGAGGCCACACTTGAGTAGCAAAGAAGCTTTGCTGATAAGATTAAATGTGCAGTTTCATGAAAGCACTAGTCTTTTTAGTGATCTACCTTTTGACCAGGTTAGAACCTGACAAGCGAGTAATCACAATGCCCACCTTGTTAATTGTCCTGAAAATCTGTATAAGCCGGACAATGAATCAGTGATGTTGTAGTCTTTCACAGCGATGGTGGTATAGTGGCGAGCATAGCTTCCTTCCAAGCAGTTGACCCGGGTTCGATTCCCGGCCATCGCAGTTGCCACTCGCAGTGCTGTTCAAGCATGTGGGCTGTGTACTATTTTACACTAAAAACATTCTCCGCTCTTTTTGCAAATGCTTACAATGTCAGGCCAGGTGCATTCTTCATCGGCCTCGCTGCTACCGTTTGCTGTGGAAAGACACTGTTCAAACAGGCTTTGAGTTCTCATCACTTCATACCTATACCTTCTTACATGAAACTGGGATTGGACATGCTACTTCTTCATAAAGACACCCAGTCCCACTTTAAATATTGTGCTGAATGTTTGGAATGAAGATAACATTTTACTAACCATGTACTGATCAGCTCTTTGCGGTGGCAAAATCATCAGCTGTGTGTGTTACTGTTCATGCAAACAAGCAAGCTAATGTCAGCCAGCTAGCTTCAACCGCAGCTGTGCTGCACCAATCTCACGGAACTGCAAAACCACAAGCTTTCGCACCAAAGTCATGCAGCTACCGCATTTACAATCCAGCGTGGCCGTTGTTGTGCACATCCTACTTGAAAGATGTGTGGCGTAGGACTTGGAAGACGTATGTCGTTCAAGTATGTAGCTCCACAGCCCAATGTGGTTGTTGTGGCCGAGCGGTCAAGGCGATGGACTAGAAATCCATTGGGGTCTCCCCGCACAGGTTCGAATCCTGTCGACAACGGTCAGCTGTTTTGCGGCAGTCCAGACGTTGATTTGAGAAGAAGGCATGGAGATCACCTGAGAAGGTGCCAGGAGAAAGAGCCAGGCCTTTGCTTGTGAAAATAGAGCACGCAGAAGCAATGGACCCAGCTATGTCCTGACAAAATTAGGCACATATTCAGTAAACATGGCATCCTTCAATTGGTCTCTTAGCCACCCCACACGTGCCCCCGTGTAGTCGTCCAGGATCCAGTCTGAGTACCGCCAATGACTCATGCTTCTGACAAATGCTGATTGCTTTGCAAGAGGACTGGGATCGGGATTGGAGGCACAGCGGATTTCACCGGGAATGGGACAACAGCAGAAATAGCTTCAAACATTACTGCATGAAAAGCACAAGGAGTGGAAACATTTCATTGTTTCGAACACTGCTTTTCACTACAGCTCTTTGCATGTAAAAACTTTGCTCTTCTCCACAGCTGGCTGACAGACACGCAAAAGCGCAAGCAAGAGTGGCCACAGACCCACTATGCCGGCCTTTGTACACTCTCTCCATCTAATGATAGAGAGGAAGGATACATTCACTACTTCTAGCCTCCACTATTCAAATTCAGTATTTTCACAGTGTCCTAAAAGCTTCCTGAAAAGCCTTTACACTGTTTTCCAAAACGCTGCATCCAGAGCACAGTCAGGGACTGGAAGGACAGAGTAGATTTCCCCCATATGGACTTCTCTCTTCATTGGCTCCCAATTAAATCCCAAATAAAAATCCAAATACTTGCCCTCACACACAAGGTCTTGAATAATCACCACCAATTTTGTCTACAAGATCTCACAGTGCCATATCATCCCAACAGAGTGCTTTGCTCTCAGACTGCTGGCTTCCGAGGGGATTTTAAAGTGCAATGGAAGGCAGAGCCATCACTTTTCAGGCCCCTCTCTGTGGAACCAGCTCCCACTTTGTATTCGGGACACAGACACTTGCTCTCATTTTTGAATTAAGCGTAAAACCTTTTTGCCAAAGTCCAATAACTTGAAAGAGGAGCCAAAGACGTCCTCGTCCCAGATTCGTCCCAAGACAGATTCACACCTATTCTCACCTTGTCTGCTGTGACCTGAAGAACTCGCGTGACCATTGCGACTCTCAAGGTGCTAAAAATCACGCAAGAGTTTAAATGCGTGAGAGGCCACACTTGAGTAGCAAAGAAGCTTTGCTGATGAGATTAAATGTGCAGTTTCATGAAAGCACTAGTGTTTTTAGTGATCTACCTTTTGACCAGGTTAGAACCTGACAAGCGAGTAATCACAATGCCCACCTTGTTAATTGTCCTGAAAATCTGTATAAGCCGGACAATGAATCAGTGATGTTGTAGTCTTTCACAGCGATGGTGGTATAGTGGCGAGCATAGCTTCCTTCCAAGCAGTTGACCCGGGTTCGATTCCCGGCCATCGCAGTTGCCACTCGCAGTGCTGTTCAAGCATGTGGGCTGTGTGCTATTTTACACTAAAAACATTCTCCGCTCTTTTTGCAAATGCTTACAATGTCAGGCCAGGTGCATTCTTCATCGGCCTCGCTGCTACCGTTTGCTGTGGAAAGACACTGTTCAAACAGGCTTTGAGTTCTCATCACTTCATACCTATACCTTCTTACATGAAACTGGGATTGGACATGCTACTTCTTCATAAAGACACCCAGTCCCACTTTAAATATTGTGCTGAATGTTTGGAATGAAGATAACATTTTACTAACCATGTACTGATCAGCTCTTTGCGGTGGCAAAATCATCAGCTGTGTGTGTTACTGTTCATGCAAACAAGCAAGCTAATGTCAGCCAGCTAGCTTCAACCGCAGCTGTGCTGCACCAATCTCACGGAACTGCAAAACCACAAGCTTTCGCACCAAAGTCATGCAGCTACCGCATTTACAATCCAGCGTGGCCGTTGTTGTGCACATCCTACTTGAAAGATGTGTGGCGTAGGACTTGGAAGACGTATGTCGTTCAAGTATGTAGCTCCACAGCCCAATGTGGTTGTTGTGGCCGAGCGGTCAAGGCGATGGACTAGAAATCCATTGGGGTCTCCCCGCACAGGTTCGAATCCTGTCGACAACGGTCAGCTGTTTTGCGCCAGTCCAGACGTTGATTTGAGAAGAAGGCATGGAGATCACCTGAGAAGGTGCCAGGAGAAAGAGCCAGGCCTTTGCTTGTGAAAATAGAGCACGCAGAAGCAATGGACCCAGCTATGTCCTGACAAAATTAGGCACATATTCAGTAAACATGGCATCCTTCAATTGGTCTCTTAGCCACCCCACACGTGCCCCCGTGTATTCGTCCAGGATGCAGTCTGAGTACCGCCAATGACTCAGGCTTCTGACAAATGCTGATTGCTTTGCAAGAGGACTGGGATCGGGATTGGAGGCACAGCGGATTTCACCGGGAATGGGACAACAGCAGAAATAGCTTCAAACATTACTGCATGAAAAGCACAAGGAGTGGAAACATTTCATTGTTTCGAACACTGCTTTTCACTACAGCTCTTTGCATGTGTGGGGATGAACAAAAAGTATTTGACCAGCATAATATAATCTGCAGTATGATCATTGCTTTAACAATGTAACAGATAGCTTTAAGAAGGCCTTAAGATGCTTATGCACACAGTTATTATGTTTAGTAGAGGTTCTTGATTAAAACATTTATTTAGTAAAAGTCATATCCATAGTTTCAGTTCGATTATTACATATACGAGAGTGGTTTCTGTCTCTCTGTCTGGTGAGGGGTCAGGAGCTAGTCGCGAGGTGAAACAGGGTGCAATTGTGGTTAGCACACAGACGCACACACACACACACTCAGTTAGAGAATCATTTATAGGTGAAAGTTTAATCATGTTTTGCTGATGTTGCAAAGAGCAGTTTGTCGCAGAACTGCTGCGAGCATCCGGCAGTGACAGGAAGCACCTGTTGTGAAGATAGGAGACAATTGTTCTTTTAAACTGTGTCAAAAGTCGTTGTGGTTTTGATTTGATCTATGTATAAAATGTGTCTGTGACGTATGAAGGGGCGTCAGTAAACAAACCCTGATGCTATAAAATATCTGTTCATGCTTTGATTAAGTCGAGGACTACTGGCTGTCTGCGTACAGAGTGTCTTCCCACGCGTGTATTCATTAAAATCATCGTTTGACTTCACCCGGCCGGATCGGTGTGGTTATTCTTCGATCAACTCTTGTACCCTTCCTCAATATTGAATCTTAACATTTGGGGGCTTCGTCCGGTGGTTGAGGAGGGAGAGTTGGAGGTTTAGACGGAGAAATCCGGGGTCTTAGGTGGTCTGACGGGCAGACATGAATTCCAGTGGTCTAAGTGAGTGGGCATAAGCCGGCTTATCCAAAAGGTAAGGCACTACCTGTTGAATTATTTCCAAAGTGTGCCAAATTGGAAATGATAAAATTTAAGTCTACTCACTGAAGTTACTGGTGGATGTCTGTTTTGATTTTGATGAGAATGTCATGACAGTACTGAGGATTTAAAGCAGTTGGACTGCTGGAAAGGATTTAATGCGGTTGGACCGCGGGAAGCAGTTGGACTGCTGGAAATGATTTTAGTATGTTAGGGAATTTGGTTATTTTTTGGTTATAAGGTTGGACCTGCTTCAGTCTTACACTTTGTTGGGTGTTTTACTGTTGTTCCAAAGTATTATAAATTACTCAAGAACGCCAGTTGGACTGGTAGGAAGCGCAGTGCTCAGAGGTAACGCTTGCCAATGTCAAGGACGCTTAGACATTGTCCTCGAAGAGGGATAGTCAGTTGGTCACTGTGGAGCTTGGGGCACTCCAGAATAACTAGGAGTTAGAGTCTCCTTACCGTTTGGAACGGTATCTGCGCTTTTTTGGGCAGCAAAGGTTGGACCTTGGGTGTTGGACACTTTTAAATTGAGTTAGGGATTTTAGAAATGAGGCCAGAAACAGTTAAAGTCTCGATACTGGTTAATTGGTCGCAAAAAACTCAGGGAGTTTATCCGCTGGGCGGTTATTTTAAATTTGTCTAAATTGTGTAGGCGCTAAAGCTGACAGATCTGACAGTAGTTGTAAATATAAGACGTCTTTGTAATATAAAAAGATCTGTGTGAAAGGAGTCTGAGGCAGTGCTGGAGCTATTTTTAGACGGTGTGTGTGTGAGTGAAAATGCAAATGAGTAAGCAGTGAACTGTTTAAGCCACAGTTGGTTTTACAAATACTGCTGCAAACATTGTTGAGTGTGTGTTTCAAATGCCATTTATGTTTATTAGAGGACTATAAATAAAGTTTTGAGTTGCCGTAGTGGATGTATAGTAATTGACTGAAGTTGGATGTAGATATATAAATATATTGAGTGCACTGTATATACTTAAGACTAACACATCACTTTCAGTAGTAACTTTTCTCCAGCATTAGTTGCTGGTGGGGTTTATTTTTTCAATTTCTTGTGTGTGCGGTGAGAATTAATGGAGGTTTCAATTTTTTGTTTGTTTGTTTTTTACTTGCTCTTTTTGATTATGACAAGCATGTCTAAAATACTCTTAGGAAAGTGTGTTGAGTTATATTCCTCAACTCTGGTCACACTTTAAGTGTGTGAATGCGGTGACTAGAAGCTTTGACATGATGAATAAAGGTGTGAGAGGTATTTCTTTGGTGATGTAAAGTAGGAGGTTTTAAAGTTTGAAAGTGTTTTTAATTTAAGAGATACATGAGTGATGTTATAAGAGTTTGAGTTTCTTTTTCTTTCAGTTTAAAACACATAAGTACATACACTTGGTACACCTGTTTACTCTTTGACTTTATTAAAACAAACGGTGTATTTGAGTTTGAATTTCAGTAATTGTATGTTGATATGGTAATTTAGTTTTATGTTAGGTGAAGGAGATGTCCATCTCTGCGTCTTGCAGGATCGAAAGTGAAAGTTGAAGGTTGTGATGTGAATGCTGTGAGTACTCGATTTGAATGATTCTGTGTGAGGTGTACACTATAACACTATGAAAGTTGATAGTAGAGTGAGTGCAAGGTGATGTGTGAACAGAGGAAGTCTGGGAGAGAAGTGTGTGCGTAGGCAAAATGCAGAGTGTGTGCGTGAAATAAGGGAGTATTGTTTTTACATCAAGGTTTAGTAGAACTAAAGTAGAACATTACAAACAAACAAAAGAAGGTAAAATGAAGAGAGAAAATAATGTGGTTCCCTGACCGGGAGAGAAAATAACTGACAATTACATTAATGAATAGAAAACACACATACACAAAGTGCCATATGTGAAATTATTCTAGGAAGGAGTCAGAAGTGAGATAGTTTAATATAAGATGCAATGAAGGAAGCAGCTTACACTCCTTTAATTTCCAGAGCCAGTGTGTTCCCTCCCCTGCCCACTTGGGCCCCGTATCAGGCGAGTATGGAAGGCTGGATAGCCCATGACGGGTAAGATCCCACCTCGAAACCCTGGGACAACCTAAGGCAGGCACAGTCACGATTATTCGCCTCACTCAGTCCCGGTGAGCTCCGACTCACTGGTGAGATGAAGTGAAGAGGATGGGACCTCAAGGGGTAAAGCCGCTGGGCTAAGGTGGAGGTGGAAAGTGGCAAGTGGAGCCCTACCTTCTGGCTGAGGACAAGGAATGCTGCTATTTAAGGTAGGAAATCAGAATTTGGGTTAGTAAATTTGGGGAGGAGAAAATTGACTGTTTAAAGGCAAAATTATGAAGGAGTCTGACACACTGCAAAAGCACCATATGCAAATTCACATACACAAACAGAAAATGCATTAACCTTATAAAGACAAGACAAGCTCATGGAGTTTAATGCAGAGATAGAGATTAAACCTGGCTAAGAACACAAACATATGCAATGAAGAACAGCTTGCTATTTTGTATGAATGATACAATGGTGTGAATGTTTAATAAAATACATTTGTGTTTGTAATTGAGGAATAGAAGAAGCCATATGACAAAGGGGGTTATGTTTTATGCTGAATTGAAGTATGTTACAGAGCATAAGGGGGTGATTTTTGTGTGCAAATTGTGTGGTTTTAATGAGACTTTTGGTGTATTGAGGAGGTGAAATTATGTGGTGGCAAGACTTGGGTGTTTAAGGTTGTTGTGGTGATGGGTTGATTCTGTCAGGTAGGTTGTTGTTGTTATTTTTGTTTTTAATAGAGGGAGTTTTAGGAAACATGGACATGTCTAAAATTGGGCCCATTATTTTGTAACAGTGCACTTAAAGAAAACCTGTCAGGTGATTTTGTTTTGTTTTTATGAGCTAACAATCAGCTCTATTTTTCATTTCTGTTTTAAGCAGGCCTGCAACAGTGAATAACGGCGCTGAAAATTCTCGGGAAGAGCAAATATAAGGCGGCTTTCCAGATTACAATTGGCTGAGGAGAGCTACCTGTGGGGACTGATCAAGGTCGTAAGTCCCTGTAAAAAGGATTTTATGCGAGTCAATCCAGTCCAAAAGCATAAAGATATATTTTCCTATGGAAAATATAAAATGACTGAGCTCATTTTGCTGAGGGTGGAGTATCTGATCGTGCGGGAAGCTCCACTATCAGCAAATACATGGTGTGACTGAATGTGAGTGAGGATGAATTAATGTGGACAAACAATTTGTTTTTACCAGAGAAAATTTCTGTTTTGTTTTGTTGACTGGGGTTAGATTATGGGATTATAGTATATTGTTGGGAGAATGCCAAATGCTAAAGGGGAAATATTTTTGATGTAACTCAGTTACCATTAATTGTAGAAACACATGACTGATAACTGTTCTGTTTTAAGTTTATTTTTATGACATACATTGGATCATGAGTGGGGAAAACTGAGCATTTTTAAGTTTTGTATAGTATCTTGACACATGAAATGTATCAAGATAAAGGGGGGTTTAGGGTTTAATAATTTAATTGTTTAATAATTTAGGATCATTTTAGGACCTTTTGGGTTTTTGATCATTTGGATATGGTAAAACTGAAACTGTTATTTTTAAGTTAAGGTTAAAGGATTAAAAGTGAACTTGTCACGGTTTGCGAGGCAAGCCGTGTGGAGTTGTAGAAAAGGACCCAAAAGGCGGCAGCTCTGGTGCAGGTGAATATTTATTTACAACGGTGGAAAAACAAGAAACCGGAAACCTAAACTGGGTAAGCTAATAACACAAACCAGAAACGAGGATGCAGGGAGGTCCGGGGAAATACACAAGAGACGCAGGGAGACCGAGGGAAACAACACAGACGAACCAGCAATTATCATAACAGAAGACACAACTTAAATACACCCAGAGAACACAGGGAGATTACACACAGGTGGGGAACACAGGTGACACTGATAAACATAACGAGACAGGGCAGGAGTGAATACAACATTACGCATACTGACGAGAGACTGTCAAAGTAAAACAGGAAGTACACAGAGGTTCAGACAGGAGGAGAGAAAGCACGGGGAGAACACAGACATAACAGGCTGGGGGAAACATGGAATAAACACAAAGAGAGACGAGAGCTCATAAATAGACAGAGGGGCACAAGGGGGTAAGAGTCACAAAGGGAAAAAACACTTAGGGAACACCACAATAGGACACCTGAGAAAACCTGGCCTAAATAAGGAGCGAAAATACAAGGAACCAAGAATACTGGGCCAGCATGGCCCAGGACCATGACAGAACTGAATCCTGTTTAGAAGATACAATGCCGGTTTTTCAAAGCTGTGAATAAATCTTAGAGGGAAAATTAGTGAGGGTTGAAGGAGGAGAACAGGTTTGATTTTTTTGATCTTTAGAAGAAGTGGTTATAATGTAGGCGTACACATACAGATATTACATAGGTTTATCTTTAGGATAAAGGGGGAGCTTCTACGTAGAAATGATTTTTATACATATTGCATTTTGTGCTTTTAAAGGAGTTGTGGCTCAAATTTGTCTCTGGAGGGTCACGAGCCTTTGGCTAGCGCTATGATTAGCCAATCTACTGTGAGGATAATATGAGTTCATGAAGGATTGCACACGCTTACAGACACAGAGTTAAGAAACACACATGACAGTATTGATTCCAGGCAAAAGGCCTTAAATTCATTTAGCTTTTAACTGAACTTAAAGAAGGACCAAAGAGGAAGGAAAGCATATATTTTGGTTAAGTCTGATAAACTAGAATTAGAAGATTAGAAGGTATGGTTACATTAAAGGAGCAAAATGAAATAAAAAGGCTATACCAAAATGGGTTATAACATAGGAAATGTGAGGTTAAAATGAAGTTAACACATAGGAGTTGTTTCAAGGCAGCATTTAGCTATGATGAAATGTATACAGGAGTAATTGCTTATATGCTTAAACTTAATTGATTAAAGTGGGTGTTTTCTTTTGGATCTTTTAGAGTAGAGGAACTTGCAGCAGCGACAATTTGTGCACAGGATGTTGATGATCAGATAAGGGAAAAATAGAGCGAGCAACCGGACGTGAAAGCAGGGCTTAAAGAGTTTTAAAGGGATGAGTAATGTTGAAGAATATATATAAATACAAGTCAATAAGTTAAGAAGATAATTAGGATCAGGCTTTTGATTAAAGAGTCCCAAATAGGATAAGTTAGGGAGATGCAGGAAAAGGTGTTTTGTTTCCTTTGCAGAAGATCGATCTCGGCGTCCACAGGAGGGGCGAGGATCCTGGAGATCTCGAGGCCTGCAGAGAGGGACCGAGAAAACCTAAGCTTACACATGGAGTGTTCTCGAAGGGGAGCTGGTGTTTATTACCGGACCAATTAGATGACATGAGGTTGTCTGATTTGCTGAGCGAGGACACAATGTATTGCGACCTCTGGTGTTCCAGAGGTCGAAAGGGGGATTGTGGGGATGAACAAAAAGTATTTGACCAGCATAATATAATCTGCAGTATGATCATTGCTTTAACAATGTAACAGATAGCTTTAAGAAGGCCTTAAGATGCTTATGCACACAGTTATTATGTTTAGTAGAGGTTCTTGATTAAAACATTTATTTAGTAAAAGTCATATCCATAGTTTCAGTTCGATTATTACATATACGAGAGTGGTTTCTGTCTCTCTGTCTGGTGAGGGGTCAGGAGCTAGTCGCGAGGTGAAACAGGGTGCAATTGTGGTTAGCACACAGACGCACACACACACACACTCAGTTAGAGAATCATTTATAGGTGAAAGTTTAATCATGTTTTGCTGATGTTGCAAAGAGCAGTTTGTCGCAGAACTGCTGCGAGCATCCGGCAGTGACAGGAAGCACCTGTTGTGAAGATAGGAGACAATTGTTCTTTTAAACTGTGTCAAAAGTCGTTGTGGTTTTGATTTGATCTATGTATAAAATGTGTCTGTGACGTATGAAGGGGCGTCAGTAAACAAACCCTGATGCTATAAAATATCTGTTCATGCTTTGATTAAGTCGAGGACTACTGGCTGTCTGCGTACAGAGTGTCTTCCCACGCGTGTATTCATTAAAATCATCGTTTGACTTCACCCGGCCGGATCGGTGTGGTTATTCTTCGATCACCTCTTGTAACCTTCCTCAATATTGAATCTTAACACATGTAAAAACTTTGCTCTTCTCCACAGCTGGCTGACAGACACGCAAAAGCGCAAGCAAGAGTGGCCACAGACCCACTATGCCGGCCTTTGTACACTCTCTCCATCTAATGATAGAGAGGAAGGATACATTCACTACTTCTAGCCTCCACTATTCAAATTCAGTATTTTCACAGTGTCCTAAAAGCTTCCTGAAAAGCCTTTACACTGTTTTCCAAAACGCTGCATCCAGAGCACAGTCAGGGACTGGAAGGACAGAGTAGATTTCCCCCATATGGACTTCTCTCTTCATTGGCTCCCAATTAAATCCCAAATAAAAATCCAAATACTTGCCCTCACACACAAGGTCTTGAATAATCACCACCAATTTTGTCTACAAGATCTCACAGTGCCATATCATCCCAACAGAGTGCTTTGCTCTCAGACTGCTGGCTTCCGAGGGGATTTAAAAGTGCAATGGAAGGCAGAGCCATCACTTTTCAGGCCCCTCTCTGTGGAACCAGCTCCCACTTTGTATTCGGGACACAGACACTTGCTCTCATTTTTGAATTAAGCGTAAAACCTTTTTGCCAAAGTCCAATAACTTGAAAGAGGAGCCAAAGACGTCCTCGTCCCAGATTCGTCCCAAGACAGATTCACACCTATTCTCACCTTGTCTGCTGTGACCTGAAGAACTCGCGTGACCATTGCGACTCTCAAGGTGCTAAAAATCACGCAAGAGTTTAAATGCGTGAGAGGCCACACTTGAGTAGCAAAGAAGCTTTGCTGATAAGATTAAATGTGCAGTTTCATGAAAGCACTAGTCTTTTTAGTGATCTACCTTTTGACCAGGTTAGAACCTGACAAGCGAGTAATCACAATGCCCACCTTGTTAATTGTCCTGAAAATCTGTATAAGCCGGACAATGAATCAGTGATGTTGTAGTCTTTCACAGCGATGGTGGTATAGTGGCGAGCATAGCTTCCTTCCAAGCAGTTGACCCGGGTTCGATTCCCAGCCATCGCAGTTGCCACTCGCAGTGCTGTTCAAGCATGTGGGCTGTGTACTATTTTACACTAAAAACATTCTCCGCTCTTTTTGCAAATGCTTACAATGTCAGGCCAGGTGCATTCTTCATCGGCCTCGCTGCTACCGTTTGCTGTGGAAAGACACTGTTCAAACAGGCTTTGAGTTCTCATCACTTCATACCTATACCTTCTTACATGAAACTGGGATTGGACATGCTACTTCTTCATAAAGACACCCAGTCCCACTTTAAATATTGTGCTGAATGTTTGGAATGAAGATAACATTTTACTAACCATGTACTGATCAGCTCTTTGCGGTGGCAAAATCATCAGCTGTGTGTGTTACTGTTCATGCAAACAAGCAAGCTAATGTCAGCCAGCTAGCTTCAACCGCAGCTGTGCTGCACCAATCTCACGGAACTGCAAAACCACAAGCTTTCGCACCAAAGTCATGCAGCTACCGCATTTACAATCCAGCGTGGCCGTTGTTGTGCACATCCTACTTGAAAGATGTGTGGCGTAGGACTTGGAAGACGTATGTCTTTCAAGTATGTAGCTCCACAGCCCAATGTGGTTGTTGTGGCCGAGCGGTCAAGGCGATGGACTAGAAATCCATTGGGGTCTCCCCGCACAGGTTCGAATCCTGTCGACAACGGTCAGCTGTTTTGCGGCAGTCCAGACGTTGATTTGAGAAGAAGGCATGGAGATCACCTGAGAAGGTGCCAGGAGAAAGAGCCAGGCCTTTGCTTGTGAAAATAGAGCACGCAGAAGCAATGGACCCAGCTATGTCCTGACAAAATTAGGCACATATTCAGTAAACATGGCATCCTTCAATTGGTCTCTTAGCCACCCCACACGTGCCCCCGTGTAGTCGTCCAGGATCCAGTCTGAGTACTGCCAATGACTCATGCGTCTGACAAATGCTGATTGCTTTGCAAGAGGACTGGGATCGGGATTGGAGGCACAGCGGATTTCACCGGGAATGGGACAACAGCAGAAATAGCTTCAAACATTACTGCATGAAAAGCACAAGGAGTGGAAACATTTCATTGTTTCGAACACTGCTTTTCACTACAGCTCTTTGCATGTAAAAACTGTGCTCTTGTCCACAGCTGGCTGACAGACACGCAAAAGCGCAAGCAAGAGTGGCCACAGACCCACTATGCCGGCCTTTGTACACTCTCTCCATCTAATGATAGAGAGGAAGGATACATTCACTACTTCTAGCCTCCACTATTCAAATTCAGTATTTTCACAGTGTCCTAAAAGCTTCCTGAAAAGCCTTTACACTGTTTTCCAAAACGCTGCATCCAGAGCACAGTCAGGGACTGGAAGGACAGAGTAGATTTCCCCCATATGGACTTCTCTCTTCATTGGCTCCCAATTAAATCCCAAATAAAAATCCAAATACTTGCCCTCACACACAAGGTCTTGAATAATCACCACCAATTTTGTCTACAAGATCTCACAGTGCCATATCATCCCAACAGAGTGCTTTGCTCTCAGACTGCTGGCTTCCGAGGGGATTTTAAAGTGCAATGGAAGGCAGAGCCATCACTTTTCAGGCCCCTCTCTGTGGAACCAGCTCCCACTTTGTATTCGGGACACAGACACTTGCTCTCATTTTTGAATTAAGCGTAAAACCTTTTTGCCAAAGTCCAATAACTTGAAAGAGGAGCCAAAGACGTCCTCGTCCCAGATTCGTCCCAAGACAGATTCACACCTATTCTCACCTTGTCTGCTGTGACCTGAAGAACTCGCGTGACCATTGCGACTCTCAAGGTGCTAAAAATCACGCAAGAGTTTAAATGCGTGAGAGGCCACACTTGAGTAGCAAAGAAGCTTTGCTGATAAGATTAAATGTGCAGTTTCATGAAAGCACTAGTCTTTTTAGTGATCTACCTTTTGACCAGGTTAGAACCTGACAAGCGAGTAATCACAATGCCCACCTTGTTAATTGTCCTGAAAATCTGTATAAGCCGGACAATGAATCAGTGATGTTGTAGTCTTTCACAGCGATGGTGGTATAGTGGCGAGCATAGCTTCCTTCCAAGCAGTTGACCCGGGTTCGATTCCCGGCCATCGCAGTTGCCACTCGCAGTGCTGTTCAAGCATGTGGGCTGTGTACTATTTTACACTAAAAACATTCTCCGCTCTTTTTGCAAATGCTTACAATGTCAGGCCAGGTGCATTCTTCATCGGCCTCGCTGCTACCGTTTGCTGTGGAAAGACACTGTTCAAACAGGCTTTGAGTTCTCATCACTTCATACCTATACCTTCTTACATGAAACTGGGATTGGACATGCTACTTCTTCATAAAGACACCCAGTCCCACTTTAAATATTGTGCTGAATGTTTGGAATGAAGATAACATTTTACTAACCATGTACTGATCAGCTCTTTGCGGTGGCAAAATCATCAGCTGTGTGTGTTACTGTTCATGCAAACAAGCAAGCTAATGTCAGCCAGCTAGCTTCAACCGCAGCTGTGCTGCACCAATCTCACGGAACTGCAAAACCACAAGCTTTCGCACCAAAGTCATGCAGCTACCGCATTTACAATCCAGCGTGGCCGTTGTTGTGCACATCCTACTTGAAAGATGTGTGGCGTAGGACTTGGAAGACGTATGTCTTTCAAGTATGTAGCTCCACAGCCCAATGTGGTTGTTGTGGCCGAGCGGTCAAGGCGATGGACTAGAAATCCATTGGGGTCTCCCCGCACAGGTTCGAATCCTGTCGACAACGGTCAGCTGTTTTGCGGCAGTCCAGACGTTGATTTGAGAAGAAGGCATGGAGATCACCTGAGAAGGTGCCAGGAGAAAGAGCCAGGCCTTTGCTTGTGAAAATAGAGCACGCAGAAGCAATGGACCCAGCTATGTCCTGACAAAATTAGGCACATATTCAGTAAACATGGCATCCTTCAATTGGTCTCTTAGCCACCCCACACGTGCCCCCGTGTAGTCGTCCAGGATCCAGTCTGAGTACCGCCAATGACTCATGCGTCTGACAAATGCTGATTGCTTTGCAAGAGGACTGGGATCGGGATTGGAGGCACAGCGGATTTCACCGGGAATGGGACAACAGCAGAAATAGCTTCAAACATTACTGCATGAAAAGCACAAGGAGTGGAAACATTTCATTGTTTCGAACACTGCTTTTCACTACAGCTCTTTGCATGTAAAAACTGTGCTCTTGTCCACAGCTGGCTGACAGACACGCAAAAGCGCAAGCAAGAGTGGCCACAGACCCACTATGCCGGCCTTTGTACACTCTCTCCATCTAATGATAGAGAGGAAGGATACATTCACTACTTCTAGCCTCCACTATTCAAATTCAGTATTTTCACAGTGTCCTAAAAGCTTCCTGAAAAGCCTTTACACTGTTTTCCAAAACGCTGCATCCAGAGCACAGTCAGGGACTGGAAGGACAGAGTAGATTTCCCCCATATGGACTTCTCTCTTCATTGGCTCCCAATTAAATCCCAAATAAAAATCCAAATACTTGCCCTCACACACAAGGTCTTGAATAATCACCACCAATTTTGTCTACAAGATCTCACAGTGCCATATCATCCCAACAGAGTGCTTTGCTCTCAGACTGCTGGCTTCCGAGGGGATTTTAAAGTGCAATGGAAGGCAGAGCCATCACTTTTCAGGCCCCTCTCTGTGGAACCAGCTCCCACTTTGTATTCGGGACACAGACACTTGCTCTCATTTTTGAATTAAGCGTAAAACCTTTTTGCCAAAGTCCAATAACTTGAAAGAGGAGCCAAAGACGTCCTCGTCCCAGATTCGTCCCAAGACAGATTCACACCTATTCTCACCTTGTCTGCTGTGACCTGAAGAACTCGCGTGACCATTGCGACTCTCAAGGTGCTAAAAATCACGCAAGAGTTTAAATGCGTGAGAGGCCACACTTGAGTAGCAAAGAAGCTTTGCTGATAAGATTAAATGTGCAGTTTCATGAAAGCACTAGTCTTTTTAGTGATCTACCTTTTGACCAGGTTAGAACCTGACAAGCGAGTAATCACAATGCCCACCTTGTTAATTGTCCTGAAAATCTGTATAAGCCGGACAATGAATCAGTGATGTTGTAGTCTTTCACAGCGATGGTGGTATAGTGGCGAGCATAGCTGCCTTCCAAGCAGTTGACCCGGGTTCGATTCCCGGCCATCGCAGTTGCCACTCGCAGTGCTGTTCAAGCATGTGGGCTGTGTACTATTTTACACTAAAAACATTCTCCGCTCTTTTTGCAAATGCTTACAATGTCAGGCCAGGTGCATTCTTCATCGGCCTCGCTGCTACCGTTTGCTGTGGAAAGACACTGTTCAAACAGGCTTTGAGTTCTCATCACTTCATACCTATACCTTCTTACATGAAACTGGGATTGGACATGCTACTTCTTCATAAAGACACCCAGTCCCACTTTAAATATTGTGCTGAATGTTTGGAATGAAGATAACATTTTACTAACCATGTACTGATCAGCTCTTTGCAGTGGCAAAATCATCAGCTGTGTGTGTTACTGTTCATGCAAACAAGCAAGCTAATGTCAGCCAGCTAGCTTCAACCGCAGCTGTGCTGCACCAATCTCACGGAACTGCAAAACCACAAGCTTTCGCACCAAAGTCATGCAGCTACCGCATTTACAATCCAGCGTGGCCGTTGTTGTGCACATCCTACTTGAAAGATGTGTGGCGTAGGACTTGGAAGACGTATGTCGTTCAAGTATGTAGCTCCACAGCCCAATGTGGTTGTTGTGGCCGAGCGGTCAAGGCGATGGACTAGAAATCCATTGGGGTCTCCCCGCACAGGTTCGAATCCTGTCGACAACGGCCAGCTGTTTTGCGCCAGTCCAGACGTTGATTTGAGAAGAAGGCATGGAGATCACCTGAGAAGGTGCCAGGAGAAAGAGCCAGGCCTTTGCTTGTGAAAATAGAGCACGCAGAAGCAATGGACCCAGCTATGTCCTGACAAAATTAGGCACATATTCAGTAAACATGGCATCCTTCAATTGGTCTCTTAGCCACCCCACACGTGCCCCCGTGTAGTCGTCCAGGATCCAGTCTGAGTACCGCCAATGACTCATGCTTCTGACAAATGCTGATTGCTTTGCAAGAGGACTGGGATCGGGATTGGAGGCACAGCGGATTTCACCGGGAATGGGACAACAGCAGAAATAGCTTCAAACATTACTGCATGAAAAGCACAAGGAGTGGAAACATTTCATTGTTTCGAACACTGCTTTTCACTACAGCTCTTTGCATGTAAAAACTTTGCTCTTCTCCACAGCTGGCTGACAGACACGCAAAAGCGCAAGCAAGAGTGGCCACAGACCCACTATGCCGGCCTTTGTACACTCTCTCCATCTAATGATAGAGAGGAAGGATACATTCACTACTTCTAGCCTCCACTATTCAAATTCAGTATTTTCACAGTGTCCTAAAAGCTTCCTGAAAAGCCTTTACACTGTTTTCCAAAACGCTGCATCCAGAGCACAGTCAGGGACTGGAAGGACAGAGTAGATTTCCCCCATATGGACTTCTCTCTTCATTGGCTCCCAATTAAATCCCAAATAAAAATCCAAATACTTGCCCTCACACACAAGGTCTTGAATAATCACCACCAATTTTGTCTACAAGATCTCACAGTGCCATATCATCCCAACAGAGTGCTTTGCTCTCAGACTGCTGGCTTCCGAGGGGATTTTAAAGTGCAATGGAAGGCAGAGCCATCACTTTTCAGGCCCCTCTCTGTGGAACCAGCTCCCACTTTGTATTCGGGACACAGACACTTGCTCTCATTTTTGAATTAAGCGTAAAACCTTTTTGCCAAAGTCCAATAACTTGAAAGAGGAGCCAAAGACGTCCTCGTCCCAGATTCGTCCCAAGACAGATTCACACCTATTCTCACCTTGTCTGCTGTGACCTGAAGAACTCGCGTGACCATTGCGACTCTCAAGGTGCTAAAAATCACGCAAGAGTTTAAATGCGTGAGAGGCCACACTTGAGTAGCAAAGAAGCTTTGCTGATAAGATTAAATGTGCAGTTTCATGAAAGCACTAGTGTTTTTAGTGATCTACCTTTTGACCAGGTTAGAACCTGACAAGCGAGTAATCACAATGCCCACCTTGTTAATTGTCCTGAAAATCTGTATAAGCCGGACAATGAATCAGTGATGTTGTAGTCTTTCACAGCGATGGTGGTATAGTGGCGAGCATAGCTTCCTTCCAAGCAGTTGACCCGGGTTCGATTCCCGGCCATCGCAGTTGCCACTCGCAGTGCTGTTCAAGCATGTGGGCTGTGTACTATTTTACACTAAAAACATTCTCCGCTCTTTTTGCAAATGCTTACAATGTCAGGCCAGGTGCATTCTTCATCGGCCTCGCTGCTACCGTTTGCTGTGGAAAGACACTGTTCAAACAGGCTTTGAGTTCTCATCACTTCATACCTATACCTTCTTACATGAAACTGGGATTGGACATGCTACTTCTTCATAAAGACACCCAGTCCCACTTTAAATATTGTGCTGAATGTTTGGAATGAAGATAACATTTTACTAACCATGTACTGATCAGCTCTTTGCAGTGGCAAAATCATCAGCTGTGTGTGTTACTGTTCATGCAAACAAGCAAGCTAATGTCAGCCAGCTAGCTTCAACCGCAGCTGTGCTGCACCAATCTCACGGAACTGCAAAACCACAAGCTTTCGCACCAAAGTCATGCAGCTACCGCATTTACAATCCAGCGTGGCCGTTGTTGTGCACATCCTACTTGAAAGATGTGTGGCGTAGGACTTGGAAGACGTATGTCGTTCAAGTATGTAGCTCCACAGCCCAATGTGGTTGTTGTGGCCGAGCGGTCAAGGCGATGGACTAGAAATCCATTGGGGTCTCCCCGCACAGGTTCGAATCCTGTCGACAACGGTCAGCTGTTTTGCGCCAGTCCAGACGTTGATTTGAGAAGAAGGCATGGAGATCACCTGAGAAGGTGCCAGGAGAAAGAGCCAGGCCTTTGCTTGTGAAAATAGAGCACGCAGAAGCAATGGACCCAGCTATGTCCTGACAAAATTAGGCACATATTCAGTAAACATGGCATCCTTCAATTGGTCTCTTAGCCACCCCACACGTTCCCCCGTGTAGTCGTCCAGGATCCAGTCTGAGTACCGCCAATGACTCATGCTTCTGACAAATGCTGATTGCTTTGCAAGAGGACTGGGATCGGGATTGGAGGCACAGCGGATTTCACCGGGAATGGGACAACAGCAGAAATAGCTTCAAACATTACTGCATGAAAAGCACAAGGAGTGGAAACATTTCATTGTTTCGAACACTGCTTTTCACTACAGCTCTTTGCATGTAAAAACTATGCTCTTCTCCACAGCTGGCTGACAGACACGCAAAAGCGCAAGCAAGAGTGGCCACAGACCCACTATGCCGGCCTTTGTACACTCTCTCCATCTAATGATAGAGAGGAAGGATACATTCACTACTTCTAGCCTCCACTATTCAAATTCAGTATTTTCACAGTGTCCTAAAAGCTTCCTGAAAAGCCTTTACACTGTTTTCCAAAACGCTGCATCCAGAGCACAGTCAGGGACTGGAAGGACAGAGTAGATTTCCCCCATATGGACTTCTCTCTTCATTGGCTCCCAATTAAATCCCAAATAAAAATCCAAATACTTGCCCTCACACACAAGGTCTTGAATAATCACCACCAATTTTGTCTACAAGATCTCACAGTGCCATATCATCCCAACAGAGTGCTTTGCTCTCAGACTGCTGGCTTCCGAGGGGATTTTAAAGTGCAATGGAAGGCAGAGCCATCACTTTTCAGGCCCCTCTCTGTGGAACCAGCTCCCACTTTGTATTCGGGACACAGACACTTGCTCTCATTTTTGAATTAAGCGTAAAACCTTTTTGCCAAAGTCCAATAACTTGAAAGAGGAGCCAAAGACGTCCTCGTCCCAGATTCGTCCCAAGACAGATTCACACCTATTCTCACCTTGTCTGCTGTGACCTGAAGAACTCGCGTGACCATTGCGACTCTCAAGGTGCTAAAAATCACGCAAGAGTTTAAATGCGTGAGAGGCCACACTTGAGTAGCAAAGAAGCTTTGCTGATAAGATTAAATGTGCAGTTTCATGAAAGCACTAGTCTTTTTAGTGATCTACCTTTTGACCAGGTTAGAACCTGACAAGCGAGTAATCACAATGCCCACCTTGTTAATTGTCCTGAAAATCTGTATAAGCCGGACAATGAATCAGTGATGTTGTAGTCTTTCACAGCGATGGTGGTATAGTGGCGAGCATAGCTTCCTTCCAAGCAGTTGACCCGGGTTCGATTCCCGGCCATCGCAGTTGCCACTCGCAGTGCTGTTCAAGCATGTGGGCTGTGTACTATTTTACACTAAAAACATTCTCCGCTCTTTTTGCAAATGCTTACAATGTCAGGCCAGGTGCATTCTTCATCGGCCTCGCTGCTACCGTTTGCTGTGGAAAGACACTGTTCAAACAGGCTTTGAGTTCTCATCACTTCATACCTATACCTTCTTACATGAAACTGGGATTGGACATGCTACTTCTTCATAAAGACACCCAGTCCCACTTTAAATATTGTGCTGAATGTTTGGAATGAAGATAACATTTTACTAACCATGTACTGATCAGCTCTTTGCGGTGGCAAAATCATCAGCTGTGTGTGTTACTGTTCATGCAAACAAGCAAGCTAATGTCAGCCAGCTAGCTTCAACCGCAGCTGTGCTGCACCAATCTCACGGAACTGCAAAACCACAAGCTTTCGCACCAAAGTCATGCAGCTACCGCATTTACAATCCAGCGTGGCCGTTGTTGTGCACATCCTACTTGAAAGATGTGTGGCGTAGGACTTGGAAGACGTATGTCTTTCAAGTATGTAGCTCCACAGCCCAATGTGGTTGTTGTGGCCGAGCGGTCAAGGCGATGGACTAGAAATCCATTGGGGTCTCCCCGCACAGGTTCGAATCCTGTCGACAACGGTCAGCTGTTTTGCGGCAGTCCAGACGTTGATTTGAGAAGAAGGCATGGAGATCACCTGAGAAGGTGCCAGGAGAAAGAGCCAGGCCTTTGCTTGTGAAAATAGAGCACGCAGAAGCAATGGACCCAGCTATGTCCTGACAAAATTAGGCACATATTCAGTAAACATGGCATCCTTCAATTGGTCTCTTAGCCACCCCACACGTGCCCCCGTGTAGTCGTCCAGGATCCAGTCTGAGTACCGCCAATGACTCATGCGTCTGACAAATGCTGATTGCTTTGCAAGAGGACTGGGATCGGGATTGGAGGCACAGCGGATTTCACCGGGAATGGGACAACAGCAGAAATAGCTTCAAACATTACTGCATGAAAAGCACAAGGAGTGGAAACATTTCATTGTTTCGAACACTGCTTTTCACTACAGCTCTTTGCATGTAAAAACTGTGCTCTTGTCCACAGCTGGCTGACAGACACGCAAAAGCGCAAGCAAGAGTGGCCACAGACCCACTATGCCGGCCTTTGTACACTCTCTCCATCTAATGATAGAGAGGAAGGATACATTCACTACTTCTAGCCTCCACTATTCAAATTCAGTATTTTCACAGTGTCCTAAAAGCTTCCTGAAAAGCCTTTACACTGTTTTCCAAAACGCTGCATCCAGAGCACAGTCAGGGACTGGAAGGACAGAGTAGATTTCCCCCATATGGACTTCTCTCTTCATTGGCTCCCAATTAAATCCCAAATAAAAATCCAAATACTTGCCCTCACACACAAGGTCTTGAATAATCACCACCAATTTTGTCTACAAGATCTCACAGTGCCATATCATCCCAACAGAGTGCTTTGCTCTCAGACTGCTGGCTTCCGAGGGGATTTTAAAGTGCAATGGAAGGCAGAGCCATCACTTTTCAGGCCCCTCTCTGTGGAACCAGCTCCCACTTTGTATTCGGGACACAGACACTTGCTCTCATTTTTGAATTAAGCGTAAAACCTTTTTGCCAAAGTCCAATAACTTGAAAGAGGAGCCAAAGACGTCCTCGTCCCAGATTCGTCCCAAGACAGATTCACACCTATTCTCACCTTGTCTGCTGTGACCTGAAGAACTCGCGTGACCATTGCGACTCTCAAGGTGCTAAAAATCACGCAAGAGTTTAAATGCGTGAGAGGCCACACTTGAGTAGCAAAGAAGCTTTGCTGATAAGATTAAATGTGCAGTTTCATGAAAGCACTAGTGTTTTTAGTGATCTACCTTTTGACCAGGTTAGAACCTGACAAGCGAGTAATCACAATGCCCACCTTGTTAATTGTCCTGAAAATCTGTATAAGCCGGACAATGAATCAGTGATGTTGTAGTCTTTCACAGCGATGGTGGTATAGTGGCGAGCATAGCTGCCTTCCAAGCAGTTGACCCGGGTTCGATTCCCGGCCATCGCAGTTGCCACTCGCAGTGCTGTTCAAGCATGTGGGCTGTGTACTATTTTACACTAAAAACATTCTCCGCTCTTTTTGCAAATGCTTACAATGTCAGGCCAGGTGCATTCTTCATCGGCCTCGCTGCTACCGTTTGCTGTGGAAAGACACTGTTCAAACAGGCTTTGAGTTCTCATCACTTCATACCTATACCTTCTTACATGAAACTGGGATTGGACATGCTACTTCTTCATAAAGACACCCAGTCCCACTTTAAATATTGTGCTGAATGTTTGGAATGAAGATAACATTTTACTAACCATGTACTGATCAGCTCTTTGCAGTGGCAAAATCATCAGCTGTGTGTGTTACTGTTCATGCAAACAAGCAAGCTAATGTCAGCCAGCTAGCTTCAACCGCAGCTGTGCTGCACCAATCTCACGGAACTGCAAAACCACAAGCTTTCGCACCAAAGTCATGCAGCTACCGCATTTACAATCCAGCGTGGCCGTTGTTGTGCACATCCTACTTGAAAGATGTGTGGCGTAGGACTTGGAAGACGTATGTCGTTCAAGTATGTAGCTCCACAGCCCAATGTGGTTGTTGTGGCCGAGCGGTCAAGGCGATGGACTAGAAATCCATTGGGGTCTCCCCGCACAGGTTCGAATCCTGTCGACAACGGCCAGCTGTTTTGCGCCAGTCCAGACGTTGATTTGAGAAGAAGGCATGGAGATCACCTGAGAAGGTGCCAGGAGAAAGAGCCAGGCCTTTGCTTGTGAAAATAGAGCACGCAGAAGCAATGGACCCAGCTATGTCCTGACAAAATTAGGCACATATTCAGTAAACATGGCATCCTTCAATTGGTCTCTTAGCCACCCCACACGTGCCCCCGTGTAGTCGTCCAGGATCCAGTCTGAGTACCGCCAATGACTCATGCTTCTGACAAATGCTGATTGCTTTGCAAGAGGACTGGGATCGGGATTGGAGGCACAGCGGATTTCACCGGGAATGGGACAACAGCAGAAATAGCTTCAAACATTACTGCATGAAAAGCACAAGGAGTGGAAACATTTCATTGTTTCGAACACTGCTTTTCACTACAGCTCTTTGCATGTAAAAACTTTGCTCTTCTCCACAGCTGGCTGACAGACACGCAAAAGCGCAAGCAAGAGTGGCCACAGACCCACTATGCCGGCCTTTGTACACTCTCTCCATCTAATGATAGAGAGGAAGGATACATTCACTACTTCTAGCCTCCACTATTCAAATTCAGTATTTTCACAGTGTCCTAAAAGCTTCCTGAAAAGCCTTTACACTGTTTTCCAAAACGCTGCATCCAGAGCACAGTCAGGGACTGGAAGGACAGAGTAGATTTCCCCCATATGGACTTCTCTCTTCATTGGCTCCCAATTAAATCCCAAATAAAAATCCAAATACTTGCCCTCACACACAAGGTCTTGAATAATCACCACCAATTTTGTCTACAAGATCTCACAGTGCCATATCATCCCAACAGAGTGCTTTGCTCTCAGACTGCTGGCTTCCGAGGGGATTTTAAAGTGCAATGGAAGGCAGAGCCATCACTTTTCAGGCCCCTCTCTGTGGAACCAGCTCCCACTTTGTATTCGGGACACAGACACTTGCTCTCATTTTTGAATTAAGCGTAAAACCTTTTTGCCAAAGTCCAATAACTTGAAAGAGGAGCCAAAGACGTCCTCGTCCCAGATTCGTCCCAAGACAGATTCACACCTATTCTCACCTTGTCTGCTGTGACCTGAAGAACTCGCGTGACCATTGCGACTCTCAAGGTGCTAAAAATCACGCAAGAGTTTAAATGCGTGAGAGGCCACACTTGAGTAGCAAAGAAGCTTTGCTGATAAGATTAAATGTGCAGTTTCATGAAAGCACTAGTGTTTTTAGTGATCTACCTTTTGACCAGGTTAGAACCTGACAAGCGAGTAATCACAATGCCCACCTTGTTAATTGTCCTGAAAATCTGTATAAGCCGGACAATGAATCAGTGATGTTGTAGTCTTTCACAGCGATGGTGGTATAGTGGCGAGCATAGCTGCCTTCCAAGCAGTTGACCCGGGTTCGATTCCCGGCCATCGCAGTTGCCACTCGCAGTGCTGTTCAAGCATGTGGGCTGTGTACTATTTTACACTAAAAACATTCTCCGCTCTTTTTGCAAATGCTTACAATGTCAGGCCAGGTGCATTCTTCATCGGCCTCGCTGCTACCGTTTGCTGTGGAAAGACACTGTTCAAACAGGCTTTGAGTTCTCATCACTTCATACCTATACCTTCTTACATGAAACTGGGATTGGACATGCTACTTCTTCATAAAGACACCCAGTCCCACTTTAAATATTGTGCTGAATGTTTGGAATGAAGATAACATTTTACTAACCATGTACTGATCAGCTCTTTGCAGTGGCAAAATCATCAGCTGTGTGTGTTACTGTTCATGCAAACAAGCAAGCTAATGTCAGCCAGCTAGCTTCAACCGCAGCTGTGCTGCACCAATCTCACGGAACTGCAAAACCACAAGCTTTCGCACCAAAGTCATGCAGCTACCGCATTTACAATCCAGCGTGGCCGTTGTTGTGCACATCCTACTTGAAAGATGTGTGGCGTAGGACTTGGAAGACGTATGTCGTTCAAGTATGTAGCTCCACAGCCCAATGTGGTTGTTGTGGCCGAGCGGTCAAGGCGATGGACTAGAAATCCATTGGGGTCTCCCCGCACAGGTTCGAATCCTGTCGACAACGGTCAGCTGTTTTGCGGCAGTCCAGACGTTGATTTGAGAAGAAGGCATGGAGATCACCTGAGAAGGTGCCAGGAGAAAGAGCCAGGCCTTTGCTTGTGAAAATAGAGCACGCAGAAGCAATGGACCTAGCTATGTCCTGACAAAATTAGGCACATATTCAGTAAACATGGCATCCTTCAATTGGTCTCTTAGCCACCCCACACGTTCCCCCGTGTAGTCGTCCAGGATCCAGTCTGAGTACCGCCAATGACTCATGCTTCTGACAAATGCTGATTGCTTTGCAAGAGGACTGGGATCGGGATTGGAGGCACAGCGGATTTCACCGGGAATGGGACAACAGCAGAAATAGCTTCAAACATTACTGCATGAAAAGCACAAGGAGTGGAAACATTTCATTGTTTCGAACACTGCTTTTCACTACAGCTCTTTGCATGTAAAAACTATGCTCTTCTCCACAGCTGGCTGACAGACACGCAAAAGCGCAAGCAAGAGTGGCCACAGACCCACTATGCCGGCCTTTGTACACTCTCTCCATCTAATGATAGAGAGGAAGGATACATTCACTACTTCTAGCCTCCACTATTCAAATTCAGTATTTTCACAGTGTCCTAAAAGCTTCCTGAAAAGCCTTTACACTGTTTTCCAAAACGCTGCATCCAGAGCACAGTCAGGGACTGGAAGGACAGAGTAGATTTCCCCCATATGGACTTCTCTCTTCATTGGCTCCCAATTAAATCCCAAATAAAAATCCAAATACTTGCCCTCACACACAAGGTCTTGAATAATCACCACCAATTTTGTCTACAAGATCTCACAGTGCCATATCATCCCAACAGAGTGCTTTGCTCTCAGACTGCTGGCTTCCGAGGGGATTTTAAAGTGCAATGGAAGGCAGAGCCATCACTTTTCAGGCCCCTCTCTGTGGAACCAGCTCCCACTTTGTATTCGGGACACAGACACTTGCTCTCATTTTTGAATTAAGCGTAAAACCTTTTTGCCAAAGTCCAATAACTTGAAAGAGGAGCCAAAGACGTCCTCGTCCCAGATTCGTCCCAAGACAGATTCACACCTATTCTCACCTTGTCTGCTGTGACCTGAAGAACTCGCGTGACCATTGCGACTCTCAAGGTGCTAAAAATCACGCAAGAGTTTAAATGCGTGAGAGGCCACACTTGAGTAGCAAAGAAGCTTTGCTGATAAGATTAAATGTGCAGTTTCATGAAAGCACTAGTGTTTTTAGTGATCTACCTTTTGACCAGGTTAGAACCTGACAAGCGAGTAATCACAATGCCCACCTTGTTAATTGTCCTGAAAATCTGTATAAGCCGCAAAATCAATCAGTGATGTTGTAGTCTTTCACAGCGATGGTGGTATAGTGGCGAGCATAGCTGCCTTCCAAGCAGTTGACCCGGGTTCGATTCCCGGCCATCGCAGTTGCCACTCGCAGTGCTGTTCAAGCATGTGGGCTGTGTACTATTTTACACTAAAAACATTCTCCGCTCTTTTTGCAAATGCTTACAATGTCAGGCCAGGTGCATTCTTCATCGGCCTCGCTGCTACCGTTTGCTGTGGAAAGACACTGTTCAAACAGGCTTTGAGTTCTCATCACTTCATACCTATACCTTCTTACATGAAACTGGGATTGGACATGCTACTTCTTCATAAAGACACCCAGTCCCACTTTAAATATTGTGCTGAATGTTTGGAATGAAGATAACATTTTACTAACCATGTACTGATCAGCTCTTTGCAGTGGCAAAATCATCAGCTGTGTGTGTTACTGTTCATGCAAACAAGCAAGCTAATGTCAGCCAGCTAGCTTCAACCGCAGCTGTGCTGCACCAATCTCACGGAACTGCAAAACCACAAGCTTTCGCACCAAAGTCATGCAGCTACCGCATTTACAATCCAGCGTGGCCGTTGTTGTGCACATCCTACTTGAAAGATGTGTGGCGTAGGACTTGGAAGACGTATGTCGTTCAAGTATGTAGCTCCACAGCCCAATGTGGTTGTTGTGGCCGAGCGGTCAAGGCGATGGACTAGAAATCCATTGGGGTCTCCCCGCACAGGTTCGAATCCTGTCGACAACGGCCAGCTGTTTTGCGCCAGTCCAGACGTTGATTTGAGAAGAAGGCATGGAGATCACCTGAGAAGGTGCCAGGAGAAAGAGCCAGGCCTTTGCTTGTGAAAATAGAGCACGCAGAAGCAATGGACCCAGCTATGTCCTGACAAAATTAGGCACATATTCAGTAAACATGGCATCCTTCAATTGGTCTCTTAGCCACCCCACACGTGCCCCCGTGTAGTCGTCCAGGATCCAGTCTGAGTACCGCCAATGACTCATGCGTCTGACAAATGCTGATTGCTTTGCAAGAGGACTGGGATCGGGATTGGAGGCACAGCGGATTTCACCGGGAATGGGACAACAGCAGAAATAGCTTCAAACATTACTGCATGAAAAGCACAAGGAGTGGAAACATTTCATTGTTTCGAACACTGCTTTTCACTACAGCTCTTTGCATGTAAAAACTTTGCTCTTGTCCACAGCTGGCTGACAGACACGCAAAAGCGCAAGCAAGAGTGGCCACAGACCCACTATGCCGGCCTTTGTACACTCTCTCCATCTAATGATAGAGAGGAAGGATACATTCACTACTTCTAGCCTCCACTATTCAAATTCAGTATTTTCACAGTGTCCTAAAAGCTTCCTGAAAAGCCTTTACACTGTTTTCCAAAACGCTGCATCCAGAGCACAGTCAGGGACTGGAAGGACAGAGTAGATTTCCCCCATATGGACTTCTCTCTTCATTGGCTCCCAATTAAATCCCAAATAAAAATCCAAATACTTGCCCTCACACACAAGGTCTTGAATAATCACCACCAATTTTGTCTACAAGATCTCACAGTGCCATATCATCCCAACAGAGTGCTTTGCTCTCAGACTGCTGGCTTCCGAGGGGATTTTAAAGTGCAATGGAAGGCAGAGCCATCACTTTTCAGGCCCCTCTCTGTGGAACCAGCTCCCACTTTGTATTCGGGACACAGACACTTGCTCTCATTTTTGAATTAAGCGTAAAACCTTTTTGCCAAAGTCCAATAACTTGAAAGAGGAGCCAAAGACGTCCTCGTCCCAGATTCGTCCCAAGACAGATTCACACCTATTCTCACCTTGTCTGCTGTGACCTGAAGAACTCGCGTGACCATTGCGACTCTCAAGGTGCTAAAAATCACGCAAGAGTTTAAATGCGTGAGAGGCCACACTTGAGTAGCAAAGAAGCTTTGCTGATGAGATTAAATGTGCAGTTGCATGAAAGCACTAGTCTTTTTAGTGATCTACCTTTTGACCAGGTTAGAACCTGACAAGCGAGTAATCACAATGCCCACCTTGTTAATTGTCCTGAAAATCTGTATAAGCCGGACAATGAATCAGTGATGTTGTAGTCTTTCATAGCGATGGTGGTATAGTGGCGAGCATAGCTTCCTTCCAAGCAGTTGATCTGGGTTCGATTCCCGGCCATCGCAGTTGCCACTCGCAGTGCTGTTCAAGCATGTGGGCTGTGTACTATTTTACACTAAAAACATTCTCCGCTCTTTTTGCAAATGCTTACAATGTCAGGCCAGGTGCATTCTTCATCGGCCTCGCTGCTACCGTTTGCTGTGGAAAGACACTGTTCAAACAGGCTTTGAGTTCTCATCACTTCATACCTATACCTTCTTACATGAAACTGGGATTGGACACGCTACTTCTTCATAAAGACACCCAGTCCCACTTTAAATATTGTGCTGAATGTTTGGAATGAAGATAACATTTTACTAACCATGTACTGATCAGCTCTTTGCGGTGGCAAAATCATCAGCTGTGTGTGTTACTGTTCATGCAAACAAGCAAGCTAATGTCAGCCAGCTAGCTTCAACCGCAGCTGTGCTGCACCAATCTCACGGAACTGCAAAACCACAAGCTTTCGCACCAAAGTCATGCAGCTACCGCATTTACAATCCAGCGTGGCCGTTGTTGTGCACATCCTACTTGAAAGATGTGTGGCGTAGGACTTGGAAGACGTATGTCTTTCAAGTATGTAGCTCCACAGCCCAATGTGGTTGTTGTGGCCGAGCGGTCAAGGCGATGGACTAGAAATCCATTGGGGTCTCCCCGCACAGGTTCGAATCCTGTCGACAACGGTCAGCTGTTTTGCGGCAGTCCAGACGTTGATTTGAGAAGAAGGCATGGAGATCACCTGAGAAGGTGCCAGGAGAAAGAGCCAGGCCTTTGCTTGTGAAAATAGAGCACGCAGAAGCAATGGACCCAGCTATGTCCTGACAAAATTAGGCACATATTCAGTAAACATGGCATCCTTCAATTGGACTCTTAGCCACCCCACACGTGCCCCCGTGTAGTCGTCCAGGATCCAGTCTGAGTACCGCCAATGACTCATGCGTCTGACAAATGCTGATTGCTTTGCATAAGGACTGGGATCGGGATTGGAGGCACAGCGGATTTCACCGGGAATGGGACAACAGCAGAAATAGCTTCAAACATTACTGCATGAAAAGCACAAGGAGTGGAAACATTTCATTGTTTGGAACACTGCTTTTCACTACAGCTCTTTGCATGTAAAAACTTTGCTCTTCTCCACAGCTGGCTGACGGACACGCAAAAGCGCAAGCAAGAGTGGCCACAGACCCACTATGCCGGCCTTTGTACACTTGGCTCCCAATTAAATCCCAAATAAAAATCCAAATACTTGCCCTCACACACAAGGTCTTGAATAATCACCACCAATTTTGTCTACAAGATCTCACAGTGCCATATCATCCCAACAGAGTGCTTTGCTCTCAGACTGCTGGCTTCCGAGGGGATTTCAAAGTGCAATGGAAGGCAGAGCCATCACTTTTCAGGCCCCTCTCTGTGGAACCAGCTCCCACTTTGTATTCGGGACACAGACACTTGCTCTCATTTTTGAATTAAGCGTAAAACCTTTTTGCCAAAGTCCAATAACTTGAAAGAGGAGCCAAAGACGTCCTCGTCCCAGATTCGTCCCAAGACAGATTCACACCTATTCTCACCTTGTCTGCTGTGACCTGAAGAACTCGCGTGACCATTGCGACTCTCAAGGTGCTAAAAATCACGCAAGAGTTTAAATGCGTGAGAGGCCACACTTGAGTAGCTAAGAAGCTTTGCTGATGAGATTAAATGTGCAGTTGCATGAAAGCACTAGTCTTTTTAGTGATCTACCTTTTGACCAGTTTAGAACCTGACAAGCGAGTAATCACAATGCCCACCTTGTTAATTGTCCTGAAAATCTGTATAAGCCGGACAATGAATCAGTGATGTTGTAGTCTTTCACAGCGATGGTGGTATAGTGGCGAGCATAGCTGCCTTCCAAGCAGTTGACCTGGGTTCGATTCCCGGCCATCGCAGTTGCCACTCGCAGTGCTGTTCAAGCATGTGGGGTGCGTTCTGTTTTACACTAAAAACGTTCTCCGCTCTTTCTGCAAATGCTTACAATGTCAGGCCAGGTGCATTCTTCATCGGCCTCGCTGCTACCGTTTGCTGTGGAAAGACACTGTTCACACAGGCTTTGAGTTCTCATCACTTCATACCTATACCTTCTTACATGAAACTGGGATTGGACACGCTACTTCTTCATAAAGACACCCAGTCCCACTTTAAATATTGTGCTGAATGTTTGGAATGAAGATAACATTTTACTAACCATGTACTGATCAGCTCTTTGCGGTGGCAAAATCATCAGCTGTGTGTGTTACTGTTCATGCAAACAAGCAAGCTAATGTCAGCCAGCTAGCTTCAACCGCAGCTGTGCTGCACCAATCTCACGGAACTGCAAAACCACAAGCTTTCGCACCAAAGTCATGCAGCTACCGCATTTACAATCCAGCGTGGCCGTTGTTGTGCACATCCTACTTGAAAGATGTGTGGCGTAGAACTTGGAAGACGTATGTCGTTCAAGTATGTAGCTCCACAGCCCAATGTGGTTGTTGTGGCCGAGCGGTCAAGGCGATGGACTAGAAATCCATTGGGGTCTCCCCGCACAGGTTCGAATCCTGTCGACAACGGTCAGCTGTTTTGCGCCAGTCCAGACGTTGATTTGAGAAGAAGGCATGGAGATCACCTGAGAAGGTGCCAGGAGAAAGAGCCAGGCCTTTGCTTGTGAAAATAGAGCACGCAGAAGCAATGGACCCAGCTATGTCCTGACAAAATTAGGCACATATTCAGTAAACATGGCATCCTTCAATTGGTCTCTTAGCCACCCCACACGTGCCCCCGTGTAGTCGTCCAGGATCCAGTCTGAGTACCGCCAATGACTCATGCTTCTGACAAATGCTGATTGCTTTGCAAGAGGACTGGGATCGGGATTGGAGGCACAGCGGATTTCACCGGGAATAGGACAACAGCAGAAATAGCTTCAAACATTACTGCATGAAAAGCACAAGGAGTGGAAACATTTCATTGTTTCGAACACTGCTTTTCACTACAGCTCTTTGCATGTAAAAACTTTGCTCTTCTCCACAGCTGGCTGACAGACACGCAAAAGCGCAAGCAAGAGTGGCCACAGACCCACTATGCCGGCCTTTGTACACTCTCTCCATCTAATGATAGAGAGGAAGGATACATTCACTACTTCTAGCCTCCACTATTCAAATTCAGTATTTTCACAGTGTCCTAAAAGCTTCCTGAAAAGCCTTTACACTGTTTTCCAAAACGCTGCATCCAGAGCACAGTCAGGGACTGGAAGGACAGAGTAGATTTCCCCCATATGGACTTCTCTCTTCATTGGCTCCCAATTAAATCCCAAATAAAAATCCAAATACTTGCCCTCACACACAAGGTCTTGAATAATCACCACCAATTTTGTCTACAAGATCTCACAGTGCCATATCATCCCAACAGAGTGCTTTGCTCTCAGACTGCTGGCTTCCGAGGGGATTTTAAAGTGCAATGGAAGGCAGAGCCATCACTTTTCAGGCCCCTCTCTGTGGAACCAGCTCCCACTTTGTATTCGGGACACAGACACTTGCTCTCATTTTTGAATTAAGCGTAAAACCTTTTTGCCAAAGTCCAATAACTTGAAAGAGGAGCCAAAGACGTCCTCGTCCCAGATTCGTCCCAAGACAGATTCACACCTATTCTCACCTTGTCTGCTGTGACCTGAAGAACTCGCGTGACCATTGCGACTCTCAAGGTGCTAAAAATCACGCAAGAGTTTAAATGCGTGAGAGGCCACACTTGAGTAGCAAAGAAGCTTTGCTGATAAGATTAAATGTGCAGTTTCATGAAAGCACTAGTCTTTTTAGTGATCTACCTTTTGACCAGGTTAGAACCTGACAAGCGAGTAATCACAATGCCCACCTTGTTAATTGTCCTGAAAATCTGTATAAGCCGGACAATGAATCAGTGATGTTGTAGTCTTTCACAGCGATGGTGGTATAGTGGCGAGCATAGCTTCCTTCCAAGCAGTTGACCCGGGTTCGATTCCCGGCCATCGCAGTTGCCACTCGCAGTGCTGTTCAAGCATGTGGGCTGTGTACTATTTTACACTAAAAACATTCTCCGCTCTTTTTGCAAATGCTTACAATGTCAGGCCAGGTGCATTCTTCATCGGCCTCGCTGCTACCGTTTGCTGTGGAAAGACACTGTTCAAACAGGCTTTGAGTTCTCATCACTTCATACCTATACCTTCTTACATGAAACTGGGATTGGACACGCTACTTCTTCATAAAGACACCCAGTCCCACTTTAAATATTGTGCTGAATGTTTGGAATGAAGATAACATTTTACTAACCATGTACTGATCAGCTCTTTGCGGTGGCAAAATCATCAGCTGTGTGTGTTACTGTTCATGCAAACAAGCAAGCTAATGTCAGCCAGCTAGCTTCAACCGCAGCTGTGCTGCACCAATCTCACGGAACTGCAAAACCACAAGCTTTCGCACCAAAGTCATGCAGCTACCGCATTTACAATCCAGCGTGGCCGTTGTTGTGCACATCCTACTTGAAAGATGTGTGGCGTAGGACTTGGAAGACGTATGTCTTTCAAGTATGTAGCTCCACAGCCCAATGTGGTTGTTGTGGCCGAGCGGTCAAGGCGATGGACTAGAAATCCATTGGGGTCTCCCCGCACAGGTTCGAATCCTGTCGACAACGGTCAGCTGTTTTGCGGCAGTCCAGACGTTGATTTGAGAAGAAGGCATGGAGATCACCTGAGAAGGTGCCAGGAGAAAGAGCCAGGCCTTTGCTTGTGAAAATAGAGCACGCAGAAGCAATGGACCCAGCTATGTCCTGACAAAATTAGGCACATATTCAGTAAACATGGCATCCTTCAATTGGTCTCTTAGCCACCCCACACGTGCCCCCGTGTAGTCGTCCAGGATCCAGTCTGAGTACCGCCAATGACTCATGCTTCTGACAAATGCTGATTGCTTTGCAAGAGGACTGGGATCGGGATTGGAGGCACAGCGGATTTCACCGGGAATGGGACAACAGCAGAAATAGCTTCAAACATTACTGCATGAAAAGCACAAGGAGTGGAAACATTTCATTGTTTCGAACACTGCTTTTCACTACAGCTCTTTGCATGTAAAAACTTTGCTCTTCTCCACAGCTGGCTGACAGACACGCAAAAGCGCAAGCAAGAGTGGCCACAGACCCACTATGCCGGCCTTTGTACACTCTCTCCATCTAATGATAGAGAGGAAGGATACATTCACTACTTCTAGCCTCCACTATTCAAATTCAGTATTTTCACAGTGTCCTAAAAGCTTCCTGAAAAGCCTTTACACTGTTTTCCAAAACGCTGCATCCAGAGCACAGTCAGGGACTGGAAGGACAGAGTAGATTTCCCCCATATGGACTTCTCTCTTCATTGGCTCCCAATTAAATCCCAAATAAAAATCCAAATACTTGCCCTCACACACAAGGTCTTGAATAATCACCACCAATTTTGTCTACAAGATCTCACAGTGCCATATCATCCCAACAGAGTGCTTTGCTCTCAGACTGCTGGCTTCCGAGGGGATTTTAAAGTGCAATGGAAGGCAGAGCCATCACTTTTCAGGCCCCTCTCTGTGGAACCAGCTCCCACTTTGTATTCGGGACACAGACACTTGCTCTCATTTTTGAATTAAGCGTAAAACCTTTTTGCCAAAGTCCAATAACTTGAAAGAGGAGCCAAAGACGTCCTCGTCCCAGATTCGTCCCAAGACAGATTCACACCTATTCTCACCTTGTCTGCTGTGACCTGAAGAACTCGCGTGACCATTGCGACTCTCAAGGTGCTAAAAATCACGCAAGAGTTTAAATGCGTGAGAGGCCACACTTGAGTAGCAAAGAAGCTTTGCTGATAAGATTAAATGTGCAGTTTCATGAAAGCACTAGTGTTTTTAGTGATCTACCTTTTGACCAGGTTAGAACCTGACAAGCGAGTAATCACAATGCCCACCTTGTTAATTGTCCTGAAAATCTGTATAAGCCGGACAATGAATCAGTGATGTTGTAGTCTTTCACAGCGATGGTGGTATAGTGGCGAGCATAGCTGCCTTCCAAGCAGTTGACCCGGGTTCGATTCCCGGCCATCGCAGTTGCCACTCGCAGTGCTGTTCAAGCATGTGGGCTGTGTACTATTTTACACTAAAAACATTCTCCGCTCTTTTTGCAAATGCTTACAATGTCAGGCCAGGTGCATTCTTCATCGGCCTCGCTGCTACCGTTTGCTGTGGAAAGACACTGTTCAAACAGGCTTTGAGTTCTCATCACTTCATACCTATACCTTCTTACATGAAACTGGGATTGGACATGCTACTTCTTCATAAAGACACCCAGTCCCACTTTAAATATTGTGCTGAATGTTTGGAATGAAGATAACATTTTACTAACCATGTACTGATCAGCTCTTTGCAGTGGCAAAATCATCAGCTGTGTGTGTTACTGTTCATGCAAACAAGCAAGCTAATGTCAGCCAGCTAGCTTCAACCGCAGCTGTGCTGCACCAATCTCACGGAACTGCAAAACCACAAGCTTTCGCACCAAAGTCATGCAGCTACCGCATTTACAATCCAGCGTGGCCGTTGTTGTGCACATCCTACTTGAAAGATGTGTGGCGTAGGACTTGGAAGACGTATGTCGTTCAAGTATGTAGCTCCACAGCCCAATGTGGTTGTTGTGGCCGAGCGGTCAAGGCGATGGACTAGAAATCCATTGGGGTCTCCCCGCACAGGTTCGAATCCTGTCGACAACGGTCAGCTGTTTTGCGCCAGTCCAGACGTTGATTTGAGAAGAAGGCATGGAGATCACCTGAGAAGGTGCCAGGAGAAAGAGCCAGGCCTTTGCTTGTGAAAATAGAGCACGCAGAAGCAATGGACCCAGCTATGTCCTGACAAAATTAGGCACATATTCAGTAAACATGGCATCCTTCAATTGGTCTCTTAGCCACCCCACACGTTCCCCCGTGTAGTCGTCCAGGATCCAGTCTGAGTACCGCCAATGACTCATGCTTCTGACAAATGCTGATTGCTTTGCAAGAGGACTGGGATCGGGATTGGAGGCACAGCGGATTTCACCGGGAATGGGACAACAGCAGAAATAGCTTCAAACATTACTGCATGAAAAGCACAAGGAGTGGAAACATTTCATTGTTTCGAACACTGCTTTTCACTACAGCTCTTTGCATGTAAAAACTATGCTCTTCTCCACAGCTGGCTGACAGACACGCAAAAGCGCAAGCAAGAGTGGCCACAGACCCACTATGCCGGCCTTTGTACACTCTCTCCATCTAATGATAGAGAGGAAGGATACATTCACTACTTCTAGCCTCCACTATTCAAATTCAGTATTTTCACAGTGTCCTAAAAGCTTCCTGAAAAGCCTTTACACTGTTTTCCAAAACGCTGCATCCAGAGCACAGTCAGGGACTGGAAGGACAGAGTAGATTTCCCCCATATGGACTTCTCTCTTCATTGGCTCCCAATTAAATCCCAAATAAAAATCCAAATACTTGCCCTCACACACAAGGTCTTGAATAATCACCACCAATTTTGTCTACAAGATCTCACAGTGCCATATCATCCCAACAGAGTGCTTTGCTCTCAGACTGCTGGCTTCCGAGGGGATTTTAAAGTGCAATGGAAGGCAGAGCCATCACTTTTCAGGCCCCTCTCTGTGGAACCAGCTCCCACTTTGTATTCGGGACACAGACACTTGCTCTCATTTTTGAATTAAGCGTAAAACCTTTTTGCCAAAGTCCAATAACTTGAAAGAGGAGCCAAAGACGTCCTCGTCCCAGATTCGTCCCAAGACAGATTCACACCTATTCTCACCTTGTCTGCTGTGACCTGAAGAACTCGCGTGACCATTGCGACTCTCAAGGTGCTAAAAATCACGCAAGAGTTTAAATGCGTGAGAGGCCACACTTGAGTAGCAAAGAAGCTTTGCTGATAAGATTAAATGTGCAGTTTCATGAAAGCACTAGTGTTTTTAGTGATCTACCTTTTGACCAGGTTAGAACCTGACAAGCGAGTAATCACAATGCCCACCTTGTTAATTGTCCTGAAAATCTGTATAAGCCGGACAATGAATCAGTGATGTTGTAGTCTTTCACAGCGATGGTGGTATAGTGGCGAGCATAGCTGCCTTCCAAGCAGTTGACCCGGGTTCGATTCCCGGCCATCGCAGTTGCCACTCGCAGTGCTGTTCAAGCATGTGGGCTGTGTACTATTTTACACTAAAAACATTCTCCGCTCTTTTTGCAAATGCTTACAATGTCAGGCCAGGTGCATTCTTCATCGGCCTCGCTGCTACCGTTTGCTGTGGAAAGACACTGTTCAAACAGGCTTTGAGTTCTCATCACTTCATACCTATACCTTCTTACATGAAACTGGGATTGGACACGCTACTTCTTCATAAAGACACCCAGTCCCACTTTAAATATTGTGCTGAATGTTTGGAATGAAGATAACATTTTACTAACCATGTACTGATCAGCTCTTTGCGGTGGCAAAATCATCAGCTGTGTGTGTTACTGTTCATGCAAACAAGCAAGCTAATGTCAGCCAGCTAGCTTCAACCGCAGCTGTGCTGCACCAATCTCACGGAACTGCAAAACCACAAGCTTTCGCACCAAAGTCATGCAGCTACCGCATTTACAATCCAGCGTGGCCGTTGTTGTGCACATCCTACTTGAAAGATGTGTGGCGTAGGACTTGGAAGACGTATGTCTTTCAAGTATGTAGCTCCACAGCCCAATGTGGTTGTTGTGGCCGAGCGGTCAAGGCGATGGACTAGAAATCCATTGGGGTCTCCCCGCAGAGGTTCGAATCCTGTCGACAACGGTCAGCTGTTTTGCGGCAGTCCAGACGTTGATTTGAGAAGAAGGCATGGAGATCACCTGAGAAGGTGCCAGGAGAAAGAGCCAGGCCTTTGCTTGTGAAAATAGAGCACGCAGAAGCAATGGACCCAGCTATGTCCTGACAAAATTAGGCACATATTCAGTAAACATGGCATCCTTCAATTGGTCTCTTAGCCACCCCACACGTGCCCCCGTGTAGTCGTCCAGGATCCAGTCTGAGTACCGCCAATGACTCATGCGTCTGACAAATGCTGATTGCTTTGCAAGAGGACTGGGATCGGGATTGGAGGCACAGCGGATTTCACCGGGAATGGGACAACAGCAGAAATAGCTTCAAACATTACTGCATGAAAAGCACAAGGAGTGGAAACATTTCATTGTTTCGAACACTGCTTTTCACTACAGCTCTTTGCATGTAAAAACTGTGCTCTTGTCCACAGCTGGCTGACAGACACGCAAAAGCGCAAGCAAGAGTGGCCACAGACCCACTATGCCGGCCTTTGTACACTCTCTCCATCTAATGATAGAGAGGAAGGATACATTCACTACTTCTAGCCTCCACTATTCAAATTCAGTATTTTCACAGTGTCCTAAAAGCTTCCTGAAAAGCCTTTACACTGTTTTCCAAAACGCTGCATCCAGAGCACAGTCAGGGACTGGAAGGACAGAGTAGATTTCCCCCATATGGACTTCTCTCTTCATTGGCTCCCAATTAAATCCCAAATAAAAATCCAAATACTTGCCCTCACACACAAGGTCTTGAATAATCACCACCAATTTTGTCTACAAGATCTCACAGTGCCATATCATCCCAACAGAGTCCTTTGCTCTCAGACTGCTGGCTTCCGAGGGGATTTTAAAGTGCAATGGAAGGCAGAGCCATCACTTTTCAGGCCCCTCTCTGTGGAACCAGCTCCCACTTTGTATTCGGGACACAGACACTTGCTCTCATTTTTGAATTAAGCGTAAAACCTTTTTGCCAAAGTCCAATAACTTGAAAGAGGAGCCAAAGACGTCCTCGTCCCAGATTCGTCCCAAGACAGATTCACACCTATTCTCACCTTGTCTGCTGTGACCTGAAGAACTCGCGTGACCATTGCGACTCTCAAGGTGCTAAAAATCACGCAAGAGTTTAAATGCGTGAGAGGCCACACTTGAGTAGCAAAGAAGCTTTGCTGATGAGATTAAATGTGCAGTTGCATGAAAGCACTAGTCTTTTTAGTGATCTACCTTTTGACCAGTTTAGAACCTGACAAGCGAGTAATCACAATGCCCACCTTGTTAATTGTCCTGAAAATCTGTATAAGCCGGACAATGAATCAGTGATGTTGTAGTCTTTCACAGCGATGGTGGTATAGTGGCGAGCATAGCTGCCTTCCAAGCAGTTGACCTGGGTTCGATTCCCGGCCATCGCAGTTGCCACTCGCAGTGCTGTTCAAGCATGTGGGGTGCGTACTGTTTTACACTAAAAACGTTCTCCGCTCTTTCTGCAAATGCTTACAATGTCAGGCCAGGTGCATTCTTCATCGGCCTCGCTGCTACCGTTTGCTGTGGAAAGACACTGTTCACACAGGCTTTGAGTTCTCATCACTTCATACCTATACCTTCTTACATGAAACTGGGATTGGACACGCTACTTCTTCATAAAGACACCCAGTCCCACTTTAAATATTGTGCTGAATGTTTGGAATGAAGATAACATTTTACTAACCATGTACTGATCAGCTCTTTGCGGTGGCAAAATCATCAGCTGTGTGTGTTACTGTTCATGCAAACAAGCAAGCTAATGTCAGCCAGCTAGCTTCAACCGCAGCTGTGCTGCACCAATCTCACGGAACTGCAAAACCACAAGCTTTCACACCAAAGTCATGCAGCTACCGCATTTACAATCCAGCGTGGCCGTTGTTGTGCACATCCTACTTGAAAGATGTGTGGCGTAGGACTTGGAAGACGTATGTCTTTCAAGTATGTAGTTCCACAGCCCAATGTGGTTGTTGTGGCCGAGCGGTCAAGGCGATTGTCGGGGGTAGACATTTGTTCAAACACAAGTAAGAGAAATGAGACAACTGCAGACCGACTCAGAGTGTAATTAGAAAACGTGCGCACGGGTGAATGTCTCTGAGAAGACAAAACACACCGAGCACAGGCTCGCTTGCTTTATTTATAAGGCAAAAATGGGTTACATAGTACTTCCTCTTTTAACTGTCAGGGAAGAGGTTAAACATTAAATCAACTTATCTGATCTTTCACACACTGGGATAAGAATACAGAAGTATATCATGCTTTATCTGACATCACAGACACTGAGGTAAGGAATGCATCAGTTTTCCTTTAACAATAGACTTGGTTAGGTGATTCTTCAACAATAGGCTTGTTTATGTGAAAATATATGAACACACAAAATATAAGGCATACTTGGTTAGAATATAAGGCACACTTGATTATATTGTATTATAGAGATTTGGTTATAATGTATAATGTAGAAAATCTCTAACATTTCCCTCCTGATGTTAATATATTTCACAGGTTTATATCAATGCATAGTCACTTGTTAAATCACATTTTCAACTTGCATGTCATTCAGTGTAGTATCTAAACATCAGCTCCTAATAAGAATAGAAATTCTCCACTCTGTCCTCTATGTTTAGCATATCATACTGGCGAAAGGGATCCTCAACATTTCTCTGGATCAAGACATAATTTCCTAAAGTATGGTTAAACATATTCATCACCATGCGTTTCAGACAAGGGATAATGCAAGCAGCAAAAATGCAAAATAGAAACATCATAGTACATAGGGCCAACAGGCCTTTAATCAGCAAAGATTTCCAGGAGCCGTTCAGCAACCAGTCCCACCAGCCTTGCTCATTGGTTACGTAGTCCTGTTGCTGAGCGTCTCTTAGTTGTTTCAGAACATTTAAAGCATTTGTCATGTTTAATGAGTGTATGTTGTCAGGTATGTAAGTACAACATGTCTTGTTAAACAATATGCAGAGACCTCCTTTCTCTGCAAGAACAATGTCCAAAGCTACTCTGTGTTGCATGACAGTGATGCGGATTGCATCAATTTCTTCATTCTGTGATTTGTCAATGCGGGCAGAAGCGTTCAAAAACAGTCCAAAGCGATAGTCTAAAGTCTCTATTCGTAGTGCGTGCTTTCCTACTCCTGTCCAAGGAAACAGAGCGTGGATTACCTTCTCGCCGGTGTTCCAGAGTTTGAAGTTCTCTGGCACGTCTGTTGATTTAGGTTGACTGTCCCATACCCTACTCCTCCATAGGTTGCGTTGCAGTTGCTGGTATGGCCCAGGGGGTGGCGTCCTTGCCCTGCCGCTTGGTAGAAGCACAGAGGATGCCACTTCTCTGTATGGGTCATAAAAACAGGGAAAGGGACAGAAGCATTTCTGTTTTTTACTGTCATATCTACCCAGAATTTGTCGTCACAGGTTCCATCCTTCAGGCCTTTTGCACCTGGGAGTGAAGCTTTCATGCCGATTGCAAAGTGTTGTCTTCCAATGCTGGCAAAACTTGCTGCACATTCACTTTGCCAGTGACTGTCCATTATGCGACCATATATGGTGGGGTAGACTGAAGTTGAAGGCATGTGAGAACAGACATAACATTCTTTTTCTTCTATGGTGTTCTATAGGTATCGGTACCAGGCATTGTTCATCCAAGGGTGGATGTGATCTTGGGTCATCTCAGTTAGATGGGAATTGTCATGGGTCCACCTCTTGAGACGGGGAATAGTTGGTGTTATTCTGTGGGCTCTTCCAGGTATCAGCCAGAAGAGCATCACCCCTAAGATGACGCCGGCCACCAGACAGATCAGGCGGCACATGAACCGTTTCCGTTGAAAGTGACAAGCACTTAAGCATAACAGCTTTGGGGCTGGGGCTGGTGGCTCTTCTTCTCCTAGATTCATCATGCTGGCTCTCTGCATTCCAGGCGTCCCCGGTGTTGTCATTGGTTCCTCTCTTTGGTGGGATGGGGTCACTCTTTATTATGTGTTTGTTCTTCAGGGCGACCAGGCACACCCGGGCTCCAAGTGAGGAGACCACTGGCGAGAAGGTAAAGGGCGGGGTATACCCAATCGGCCCTTTCCTTCACCAGGGGATCACTTGAGAGTCGGGGGAACCGGCGTCTTATTGTGGTGCAAACACTCTCTTCACGTGACTTTGATGGATCCACGAAGGTCTTTCAGCGATTTTGCAAGCTGTTGGTGTAGTAAGCAGCACCTGATGGGGACCCTCCCACCGTGGAGAACTCCAATTTTTTCGCTGGAGGACTTTAATCAGAATCCAATCACCGGGGTTCAACCTGCAAGAGACTGGAGATAGATCACTCGGCAGTTGATTGCTTAGTATCACTTCTTTATTCTCAAACAGTTTTGTCATCCATTCTGCCATTGTTGTTTCGGCAATAGATTTATTAATTGGCTCACTAGTTATGGGGAGAGGGAAGGGTCTGCCATGTACAACTTCAAATGGCGTTAGACCACCTGCTCCTTGAGTTACTCTCATCCATAACTTAAGCTTAGACATTCAGGCCATGGTTTTTTAGTTTCTTCCATACATTTCCTCAATCTTTGTTTAATTGTGCCGTTAGTTCTCTCGACTAATCCTGCACTTTGTGGATGATAAGAACAATGATGTTTTATGCTGAAGCCTAAAGCTTCAGAAACTTTACTTATTACTTCATTTACAAAATGTGTACCATTATCTGATCTTATCAGAGACGGAATGCCATATGTTGGAATGAAATGGTTGCACAAACATTTTGCTACTGAAATTGCATCTGCTTTTTTCACTGGGTATATTTCTGGCCACTTGGAAAATACATCTATTATCACAAGTGCATACTTGGAGGATTGAGATTCATTTAGTTCTATAAAATCCATGTGGATAGTATGGAATGGGTGTGGCGGTGTAGGGAACCGGCCTCGTTTTAGTCTTAAATTGCCTTGAGCATTGTGTTTTTGGCAAATCATACATGTTCTAATAAACTCTTTTGCTGAACTTTCAAAATTTTTTGTATAGAATTGTTTATTGAGAATAGAAACCATCCCTCCTGATGACACATGAGTCCTCGAGTGTGTCACCAAAGCAGCAGTTTTATGCAAAGATTTTGGAAGGACTGGTTTGCCATTACACATCATGAGGTTGTCTTTTAATTCTGCTCCATCTCTCAACCAAGAATTTTGTTCACTTGAGGCATTTTTAAATACCTTCTAGTTTTTCAATGAATGAATGAATGAATGAATGAATGAATACATACATACATACATACATACATACATACATACATACATACATAGCATTGTTCATAGCTCACAGTTCTAAAACTGGGTATTTGTAAGTCATATGCATTTGTAAATCATATGCCTAATCACTATGTGTCACCATAATCCACAAGTATTGGCACAAATTTGTTTCCAAACCAACAAAATAATCAAAAAACAAAAACAAACAAAAACATACATGAGTCAGGATACAAAAAGACAAAGAAAAATGCTGCCAGAAACAGAGCAGAAGTGTGAGGGGAAACTGAGCTCACAGACAGCTGCATGTGTTCGCTTTTAATAGCATGCAGCCTCTGTTCTAAAAAAACCATAAATAAAAAATAAAAGAAAATGTGTAACATGCTTATCAACTTAGCGGTGTCCACACATTTAATTCAGCTTCATAATCCTGCAGGTTTAGTCTTATCTTACAGGGTTTGGCTTATTAGTTGTTATTATAGATGTGCTCTGTATCTCAGTAATATTTATCTAGGATAAATGACAGGTTTTCAAGCAGGTTAAGTGCCTCTATGCACCTAATTGGTTTAGATATTGCTTTTTCTCTGAACAGGTTTGTGCCTAGTTTTAGACTGGTCTTCTGTTTGCCTCATCTCAGATCCAACCTTCAGATTATTATATTTTATTTTGTATCCATCAGGGACTGTGAGTGAGCTGCAGTCTCACCCACCCTCCAGGCAACCCGTTCTCACTCCCGACGCGTAAAATAATGACGATTTGTCACGTCCCTTAACTTCTCATGCTGACGCCTAAGGTACCCTTCCACGTTTTTATGTGACGCTGTGGGTTGTCAATTCATTCCAATATGAACCCGCTCGCGGCGATCAGAGACGCTTCGAGCAGAGGCTCCAGCCATCCATTTACTCCAATAATAACCCCGTCACGGCGAAACATGACGCTGTGAAGCACAATCTAACTGGAGAACCGGGGACCCTCTCCGCGAACGGGTTTTTCTCCCTAATTTAATGCTTTCTTTTAATGACATCGTTAACATTTCTCAACAAAAACACGAAAGTATCACTGATAATTCAACAATAAAATCGCTTCATGTTGTGGCCATCACACAGTGTTTTCCAAACTGATTCACGATCTGAAAGTGCGCAGATTTAAGGTACATAATCCTTTGTTAGGTTTATTATTTTCATTTCACACGTAAAACACATTTATAGATTCATTCACCACTCCTGTAGTTTTGGACGCGCTCGGCTCCAGCCAATCAGACGCAACCTGTGTAAGCAAAGGCTGATGGGAGAACGGAGAGACCCATTTATAAGAATAAGAAAATGAGGCGGAACTGATTGATTCTAATGCAGGTATGTAAAAAATACATATATTTAAAGTAATACCTTGATGTGTGTTTCAAAGTTTGTTTTTTCATAAAAGCTTCAAACAAACAGAGGTGACTGATCTCGGAAACGGTGTAATGTATTTAAAAATGGCTACAGCTACCGTCAGCATGCTTGCTAGGTAACGACTACACGTGTCTACTGCAGCATTAGCCATTTAATCCAACGATGATGGATTAAATCTATTACAAACGTTAAAGGACTTGTGTGCTGCAAAATACCCTCACATGGTGCGTAAAGCAGTTTTTGCGCTAAGAGTTCTGCTAGCTCTTTACAAACTGATGATGCTAACGTTAATTGCTAACATTAACCGGAGCGCCAAGACTGAAAATCATTTGAATTGCGTTAGTTATGTGTTTATGTCACTGAGTTCTGCAAAAATCTCTTTCCTCTTTAGCTTGAAAATGAGTGATTCAGAGGATCCCGAGCTGGAGGAAGAGCTTCAGGCTGCTGACGAACTCCTTCAAGATATGCAGGTAACATTTTTAGTGGAAACAGTTGTTAAAGAGGGAACACGCTTGTCTAATATTTTGTACGGAGTAAACGTTATGTTATTTGAATTTTTTTTTTAAGTTTATGTCAAATTAAGTTGGTTAACTTAACATGTTTTATAATCTTTGCTTTAATCATAGACTGTATTTTAGGTGTTCCCTTTTTTCCTTGTTAATTGCGTAGAATGATGCACAGAGTGAACCTCAGCCAAGACCAGTGCGCTGGAAAAAACGTGACAGACAGGGAGCTTTTATTCCTCAAAGACCATCAACCAGTCGAAGTACTAGTTGCATGCCACGTGGTCAGTGTTCACACAACCATTGATTTTATCTCACAACTTGTTTTCACCAAAGAATTTCAGTAAGTAAATATTCTTCATTCCCCCCCCCCCCCCCCCCCCAGTGTCCAGAGAGCAGCATCAATGTCCACGTGAAGAACCTAGTTATGTTGCCAGTGTCAACCCAACAAAAGGTACTTTACCTTCTTGTATATATTGTGATTTCTGTTTACTTTTATATTTGTTGTTATAGTTGAGTTATGCAGGGCTTTTGTGCAGTCCTAAGAAACATACTGCCTAGAGTGTTTTTCAGAGTTTCTTCCTTTCTTTATTTTTTTTCTGTTAGTGTATGGAACTGAGGTGCTTCGTCAGGAGCTCCTTCAGTTGTTGGAGGATGGAGAAGAGGACGCAGCCATGACTTGTGAGACGTCGTCTGAGTCAGCTGCTACTCACTGGGCGATCAGAAATATGGTGTCCTCGCAAAAGTGGAAAGAGGCCAGGCCTTGTCTTATAGACAATATGTTAGCTACTCTGGATCCACAGTCACACCGTGTGTGTCAGTGTGGCAAACAAGTAGTTGTGAGGTGTCTGGACTGCCTGCCTCTTCCATTCCTTTGTGCTGACTGTGATATTGCAGTTCACACACGCTTTGTCCTGCACAACAGAGAGGCAGTAACAGGAGGGTTTTTGCAGCCTTCATCAGAGTTTCACAAGCCAATAGGTACAGTTTTTAAGTCTTATGCATTTCTTGCTATGTATGAGTATGAGTGGGTGCTGTTATTGTATATTTATTGTGTATCAGTTAATTTCTAATTCTTTTTATATATATTGTGTGTTTTAATGTTAGTTCGGCTGTTGCCTGTGCAAAGGCCAGACCATGTGTGTGACTGCCCAGCAGGTAACGTTGAGGTTTCACCCGGCGCAATTGTGGCTCTTGTAACCATAAATGGTAAGTTGCCCTTTTGTCACACACTACATACACAATAGATGTGTTTGGAGGTTTTATTGCAAATTGTGCATTGCTATCTTGGTTTTAATTACCCTCGGCCCGCAGTATATGTGGGCACCTGTCAAAGGTCATTTGGATTTACCAGACCGATTTGAAAACAACATGAAAAAAATGAATGCTTTGAGCCATGACTGAATTTATCCTTATCCTTTCTAAAGGCCGTTATAACCTTGCACTGCCAGTGGTGAGCTGCACCAGCTGTGGCCTAATGTGGTCCCCCTCAGTTAAGGACATCCTGGGTAGTGGATATTGGCCTGGCACCTTAAATTTCTGCACCCTGTTTTCAATGGATGTCTTTCAGTCTTTCTATGACATTAAGAAGGCTGCACCAGGGATGTCACTTAAGGCATTTGTCAAAATGCTGGATGAACGAACAGCCCATTTTGGAAGGGTGAGTTTCTAAATTTGCTAAGTTTAAGGAAATTGTGCAAATCAATGTTTATGATGACTGTCCTTGAATATTCTGTTGTATGTCCTCTATGTAAAAGAATGGCCGAATATCAGCTGATGCCTTCAGTAAAAGTTTCTTGGAGTGGAGTGCTGTAAAGTTTGAGGTGGACAAGATGTGCAAGGAGCCATGCTTTAGCTGCCCTGCCTGCACTCCAGACATGCTTGCCGTCTCAGTTGATGGAAACCGCAAGCTTTATCGCTTTCAGTCTAATGCAAGGTACGTTATGCATTGTGTACATAAGTCAAATATGGATTTGTAGAAAAATGTATTTTAATGTTTCTTTTCAAACAACTGTCACTGTGTTCGTTCAGCACTTCAGAGCAGGGGAACTTTGAAGGTGTCTTCATTGAAAAAGATGAGGAAGTTGCTGAGTTTGTGAAATACATCCAGAGACACACAAATCATGTAAGATACACATATATATATTAGTGCTGTTAGCGTTAATCTTGTTAAAATGACGTTAATGCCGTAATCATATACGTGTGTGTGTGTGTGTGTGTGTGTGTGTGTGTGTGTGTGTGTGTGTGTGTGTGTGGACATATATGGATGGGTCGATATTTTTTTTATTTTTCTCTTGGTGTTGTCGTAATACTATTTACTTTATTTTATCTTAATGTTTACTTAATTTTGTCACCATGTGTATTTAAAAAAAACAACATGATTTTTATTTTGTGTTATCAGTGCTGTCCTGGGGAGATCTGAGGTCTTGTGTGACTCGAGGCTAATTCAGCTAATTGTTATGCGTTTGTTTTAAAAAGTTTGTCCCTGATAGGGCTTAATCATGTCATGTCTTTTATGTTAAAATCTTTGAGTGTATAGGTCCCGGGGAAAGGGTTGTGCGGATCTTCATCTTGGACTGCAGCAAAGGAGTCGTCCAAAAAGTCCACTGGGAAGTTGGATGAGGAGGGCATGGAAATAGCTGTTTGTCGCCACGGAGTCCTCTTAGCTGCATTGAACATGTTTCGAGGGGAGATCTTTGCTTACCCCCTTTTTCTCCAGAGGAAGTTGGCAGCTAGCATCCCAGGACATATTACGTTCCTTTGCTCCGATGTGGCCTGTAAATATTTCCCCTATTTAACCAAGGTGGCTCAGCAGTGCCCTGAGCTGAGGAACCTCTTGTCAATGCGTCCTTTTCTCTCTGTCATGCATGCAAAGGCTCACACTTGGAAATGCGAGGTATACTGCAGCTTGTAGTTTTGGATTAGTTTGAGACATTTTGTTATAAGGTTGAATGAATTCAGCAGTCATGTATTGTGACCTCCTTTCTATAGATCAAATGGGGAGGTGCGTTTCAGGATGGGGCCGGTTCAACAGTTGGAGAAGAGGTGGAACAAGTAAACAGTTTCCTGTCTAGGGCGGCCATCACAACGAAGTACATGTCTAAAGCAGGTGTGTGTCCGTGTCTGAGATTCCACTCAGTCTCCTGCTCATTAATTCTAATTTGTATACTAACTGAAATGCAGGGCGAACAGACATGCTGACCCTCCTGGCTTTGGGGTGGAACAAAAGGAAAGTGGAACAACTGGGCCGCACTTTGAGCCAGCGATATCTAAAGGTCATTTTTTCAACACCCATTTTAATGTGTGTGGTAATGGGGGGAAAACACCAGTACTCTTTTAATGTCAATATGAATGACATTTATGAATGCATTCTTAGATCATAAGGATCCTTAGAGAACAAGTGGAGAGCCTGAATGCGACCAGAAATGAGCTGGGTGTGGATGACGACACACTGCAGCAATGGGTGGCCGATGTGCAGAAATGGGCTGAAGGTGAGTCTCAATATAATGCACTCATGTATAACAATAGGACCCACCATGGCCTCATTAAAGAACTTAGAGTTAAGATCTTTCTGACAGTGTCAACAAACAATGAAAAATAAGCCTTGGAAAAGCAAATTTATGGCAGAGTTGTTGCGTTTCATCAAATTGGATAGAACCTGGGTTGAAATGATGTCGTACTAGTTGGTTTTATAAACCTGAACACCAACATACTTGTTATCTCATGATTATCATGAGATGGCAGCACATGAAGGCTCCAGATGTCTTATAATGAATGTCATCAAGTCAGTGATTACAGAGTCCACTGTAGTTTGGTGACTGTTACTCATCCTGTATTCTGATTAATATTCCTCTCACTTAGAAAGTGATCAAACTGATGGCAGCCTTGGAGCGTTGCAGGCACGAATAGAGGAGCTTGTCGTCATCATCAGAGTGCGAACACAAAGTCTTTACAGACAAAATGGTACGTCCCAGTTTCTTTGAAACGGACCGTTTGATGCTCAGTTTGTACAGCTTGTGCAGCTACTTTGTAAACAGAATCAAATCAGATCCAGGTTTGTTTAAGCTGGATGTGATTTGTTCTAGCAAACAAATTGATGAGTGTAGATTAAAATGAAACTATATACATTATGTGAAGGTGTGAATTTTTTATGATTATTTACAGATAGCAACAAGAGGCGACACAGAATTCGCAAGGTCATCTTAGTTGAGAAGAAACGCTTGGCGGCTGCTGTTGACGACTACAACAAGCTCGCAGAACCAACAAAGCAAATCGTATCCAGTGATGCCCTCATGCAGACCGATATTTGGCCCTGGCAGAGCACAAGTGAACGTAAGCTCTTGATTTATAAATATCCTTTTTAAACAAGCTCCCAGTATCTGAGCAGTAGTTGAATGTTTTGTTCTTGAATCATAATATGCTGCTATGTTTTCCCATCTGATGTTGTTAAACTGTAGCTGCTGCTGACCTCCGGACAAAGAGAAAGGTCTTTGAGAAGGTGATGGCTGTGAGGCGCCTGAGAGAGGAGGAGATGATCCTTTGCAGGGAGATGCGGCATCACTGGACAGTGTTGCGAATGCGTTCTGTGGTGTTGGGGACAATCTCCTCAGACTGTAAGCACTTTATTTATTTATTAATTTTTTGATGAATCGATTGAAAATAAGAGCAGATGCTAAAGTCTTACTGGATCTTTTACCTATATCTAGATTGCTAGCTAACACTGCCTTCTCCCTTTTAAAAAAATGTTTAATTACAGCATCCTAATTCATTGTGTTTATGAGGTGATGTTTTTTTGTTGTTTGTTTTTTTTACTTTTCTCATATTTATTTGTTTTGTTCTTTTTACAGCCTCCTTTGTTGGCTTGTCGGAGGATGCACAGAAGGGACTCTGTAGCCTGGTTTTAAAAAAACAAAGTGAACTGAAAGCTGAAATGCTCAAAGTAAAGGACATGTACAAGAGAATCCTCAGCCACCAACCACTCCTGGAAATGGACTCGGAGGAGGAGGAGGACATTCCAGACGATGCCACTGAGAGTGATTTGAGCACTTCTGATGAAGACTGATTGTGTCATCATTGATGTTATGTTTGGTAAAATAAAAAGTTAATCACATCTCTGTTCAATGTGATTTTTCAACAGACATTTTACATTTTGAGAAGAAAAATGGAATTTCCTTGGTGCAGTTGTTTACCCTGAATCATTATTTCCCATCTAATTTAATGACTAGTGTACATGTTCAGATACGATAACATAATTTAATTTATGGGATGCTTTCTGGGCTGCTCAAATAATCACAAAATTTAAAAGCACCAGGCAGCACACTCACAAGTAAATTTTTTGTTCAGTGTTTTGTCGAAGAAATCAACAAGTACAACTGAGATGTTTGCTGTAGTGGTGTGTTTGTTAAGAAGCATGCCAGCACACTGGTGAACTGACAGTCCCAGAATGCACCCGAGCCATTGACTCGCCCCAGAGCAAATGAAATTGCTTATCTAGAAAGACAACCGTTATCAAAAAAGAAGTAAAAGAGTAGGAAACAAATGGTAAGGGAAGGTACTGTGGGGTAGGAAAGAAAGGCCAGAGCTGTGCAAAATGACCTCCAGCAGGCCACAAATGTGCACGTCCGCTCAAACGGTCAGAAATGGACTCCATGAGGGTGGTATGAGGGCCCGACGTCCACAGGTGGGGTTGTGCTTACAGCCCAACACAGTGCCGTATGTTTGGCATTTGCCAGACAACACAAAGATTGGCAACTTTGCCACTGGCGCCCTGTGCTCCTCACAGATGAAAGCAGGTTCACACTGAGCACTTGTGACAGTCTGGAGACGCCGTGGAGAACCTTCTGCTTCCTGCAACATCCTCCAGCATGAGTTTGGCAGTGGGTCAGTTTTGGTGTGGGGTGGCATTTCTTTGGGGAGCAGCACAGCCCTCCATGTGTTCGGCAGAGGTAGCCTGACTGCCATTAGGTACTGAGATGAGATCCTCAGACCCCTTGTGAGACCATATGCTGGTGCGGTTGGCCCCGGGTTCCTCCTAATGCAAGACAATCCTAGACCTCATGTGGCTGGAGTGTGTCAGCAGTTCCTGCAAGACGAAGGCATTGATGCTGTGGACTGGCCCGCCCATTCCCCAGAACTGAATCCAATTGAGGACATCTGGGACATTATGTCTCGCTCCATCCACCAACTGCACCACAAAATGTCCAGGAGTGGGCAGATGCTTTAGTCCTGGAGTCTGGGAGGAGATCCATCAGGAGAGCATCTGCCACTTCATCAGGAGTATGCCCAGGTGTTGTAGGGAGGTCATACAGGCATGTGGAGGCCACACAGACTAGTGAGCCTCATTTTGACATGTTTTGAGGACATTACATAAAACCAGATTAATGATTCTGTATTGCATTGATCAAGGAACCAACCCAATAGGAGCTAAAGGAATCCTCTTGACATTACTTCACTCAGTAAGTTTATACTATGTTTAATGTGCATTTTCTTCATCAGTTTAGAACATAACATGTTAGCACTCCCTGGTCCTTTTTGGAGACAGATCCTGAGACAGCAGGCAGCTATGGAGAACTCGTGTCAGCTGTGGTAATTAAGGAATACTTTGATTTAATATTGATTTCATGACAACTATCCTCTGGCACATATTCCTGGATATATATAATGACATAAGTAAACTCCCATTTTAGAATCATTGCCTTCTTTGATCTGACTTATTGCCTCAGACTTTGGCCCTGTGTCCCCAAAAGTATAGAAAATCCATGACACTGAGTAAGAGGCCTTTATCATGTTATAAGTGAGAGAGTTTGGTGTAACAGTGGTTGAACATGCCAAATCAATCCACAACATACTGCCATTCCCCAGCTGTAACCTGCATATGCATCAAACCAAAATCCAGTATCATAGCCACAAAAAAGACATAAAGATTAGGTTAAAAGGGTTGTCTCATTTTGCCAGATAGCTTCATCCCAAAAAAGATAAACATTCTTCAAAAACAAAAGTTTGTGAATATTTGCTGTATTGCCAGGCCTAAAACAACCTGTTAAACTTATCAAATTATTGTCATAGATACAAACCTATTGATTGAAACAGAATAATCCATTGAAGCCTCCATCATCATCATCCACAATCACTGTTACTGTTCAGATTATTTTATCTCTGTTTTCCTCTAGAATGTTTTGAAAATCAGCATTTGATCAACAGACTTTTTAAAAGTTTATTTTGATCCTATTGTTTACGTGTGTAATTGCATTTTTATTGAAATTATGACAGGAAAACCCTCAAATTGTATCTTTGATATCTAATAATAATATTAACAATAATGTTACATATGTAATATGTACACAATAATATTGTGCAAACAAACAAGAAAAATAGCAAAAAATGTCATTTTTTTTTTAATACCCTGTATATAAAGACCACATATGACCACAACTCCAAATGTGCAATTGTCACTGCATCTAAACATGACATATCACAAAAAAGTAGAAACATATAATATACAATATGTTCTGAAGCTGGTACTGGTGCAGTTAACTTTGTTTTAGGCTCCCATACACAGTAGGTGTTACTTACTATACGTGCAGTGCAGTATTACTTTACCTTGTAATATGTTATAATAAGCAAGTCACTTCTATATTTATGATGATGTAGACAATAATGTTGGCTGATATGTAAAACTATGAGATGTCGAGTGCAGGGAAGATATTATTGATCGATCAGATTCATGAATATGTTAGGTACTTAAGCCACAATTAGAGAGTGAAACAGAGACTGACACTGGTTGAAATGTATAGTAAATATTTTATTTTGAACTTTTATGCTGAACTACAAACTGTGAACTGTGCGATCTCTGCGACCTGTGGTGCCTGGTTTACTGTGTGTAAAACTGCGCAGGTTCCCATGTGTCATCCCACACTTTGCCACTGTCAGGAGAAAAACATAAACAACAACGACAACCACACACAAAATAGGACAATTTAGGTTGTGACATATGACAATTTTTTAGGATGAAATATCTTCTATATTCATGTCATGCTTTATACACCTTCATTGTAATATAAATTAATCAAATCAAGTCAGAGAGTATTAATATATGTAGTAGATGTCAAGCAGGACCACAGCAGCAGCCACGATCCATTGGAACCTGCTGGATGAGAGAGCACAGAAACTCCAGGGAAGAAGTTTAGTTAGTAACATGCATGAACTGCATTACTGAGACATGTATGTTTACAGATGGTGGTGAGGGAGAGGGGGAGAGTTTTCAGTAAAAGGAGACGTGACTGCATCTTCAACCAATACTGAGCCTGCATAACCCTGAAAGAGACAGAGAGAGAGGGGGGGGACACTAACCCCCAGCAGTCTGGTCCTATTACAGCATAACTAAGGGCTGAGCTGAACCAGCCCTAACTATAAGCTCTATAAAGAAGTAAAGTCTTATGCCTACTCTTAAAAGTGTTGACCATGTCCACCTCCAAAACTCATAATGGACTTTGGAGGTGGACAGCTATCAAGCTCCTCACAGAAGAGGAGCTCGATAGCTAAAAGCTCCCAATTTACTTTAGTCCAAATACATGAATTCAAATTGAGTTGATAACTATTTATCAACAATATGAATGTCTGTTCCCGTCCAACAAAGTTGTTACTACATACCATGTTGAGCAAGGCTTCCACTTGACTTTAACTTCTTCTTTTTCCTGAAAAACATGATATAAACAAACAATTAATTAAGAAAGACATGCAAGTTGCATACAAAAAGGAGCTTATAAACATTTGTGTACTATTGAATGGCTCAATATATTATACAATTAGTTTACAAAAACATAAGAACCACTACAATGCTTGTACTGCCAGCATCGAGTGCATGTCAGCAAAGCAACACTGCTTACATTGTGGCTCACAAGAAAAACTAACTGAAGCAGATGTTACTGAATGGGAAGGAGCACCTCCACATCAATCACTCCTTCTGAGCATGATGTCAGGAGGACTTTAAAGAACGTAAACATCAGGAAGGCAGCATGACCAGGTCGTATCAGGTGGTCTGTTCTTATTTAATGTCCTATTTGGAGTGAAATCCTGACTCAGTGGCTGAATTAGTGTAGATTCATCAAATACAAAAGCTTATGGATATTCAGTCAGGCACAGTTCAAATCCGGGAAGTCCAAAGACGCAAACAAATCTGCACAACAGCAGGCTAAATTACTTACATTTACAACTCTCCTGTCTACTATCTCTTCATATTTGAAAATCTTCTGTGTACGGTGTTTTCGGCATTCTGAAAAATAACAAATGAAATATTTACATGAGTTCTGTAAAACTGGAAAAAATGCAAAAATTAAGAAAAAGAAATCTTAACAAACTTAACGAACATGTCATGTGTTTCGTACATTTACAATACCATAACGTCTAACCTTTCCTTGTCCTTTTTTTGTTTGGGACATCCGAGGTGTACACCGTAGAAATTGAGGGAGATGCAGGATGTGGAGATGGAGAGGAGGATGCAGGAGAAAGCAGAGATGGAGAGGAGGATGCAGGAGGAAGCAGAGATGGAGAGGAGGATGCAGGAGAAAGCAGAGATGGAGAGGAGGATGCAGGAGGAAGCAGAGATGGAGAGGAGGATGCAGGAGGAAGCAGAGATGGAGAGGAGGATGCAGGAGGAAGCAGAGACAGAGAGGAATATGCAGGAGGAAGCAGAGATGGAGAGGAGGATGCAGGAGGAAGCAGAGATGGAGAGGAGGATGCAGGAGGAAGCAGAGATGGAGAGGAGGATGCAGGAGGAAGCAGAGATGGAGAGGAGGATGCAGGAGGAAGCAGAGATGGAGAGGAGGATGCAGGAGGAAGCAGAGACGGAGAGGAATATGCAGGAGGAAGCAGAGATGGAGAGGAGGATGCAGGAGGAAGCAGAGATGGAGAGGAGGATGCAGGAGGAAGCAGAGACAGAGAGGAATATGCAGGAGGAAGCAGAGATGGAGAGGAGGATGCAGGAGGAAGCAGAGATGGAGAGGAGGATGCAGGAGGAAGCAAAGATGAAGAGGAGGATGCAGGAGGCTGACAGAGGGAAGATGTTGGTACAGGCTCTAAATGAAGAATAAATTCCTCGTTTAGAGCCTCTGGGTCTGGGACTGGTCCAGCATCGACACTGTCAGCAGAGGATGGTCCAGCTGCTGGTGTAGAACTTTTAGCAGGAGGTGAAGCTTGTAATTCTGAAAAATTTTAAATATTAAACATTCATTAAAATGGGTTGAAAAAATGTACAGTACACATAAACACATAATAAGTAGTGATTTGCATGTTTTCAGTTAAGTTTTTACTAAAGATACAACTGGTAAATATTGGCATCAAATAAGTCATCTCGCACACTCACTGACCCAAATAATTCAGTACAAGTGCCCTCTAGGGTAGTGTGACATCTGTAGTGCTTTTCTACATTGTACATTAAAAAATTAATGAGTGTGACTATAAATCCAGATAGATAATGACTTTTTCCTCTGATGACACTACTTTCCTGACTTTGTAGTGAATAACATTTGACACTTCAAGCTAGTACTGTGACTTAGGAGTTTTGTACAATGGTGATGCTAACTACCTCAGGGAGGTAATCAGGTAACCTCTTAAGAAGTATATAAGTTATTTAAGAATCTTGGTGTTCATATTGGTAACATTATATAACATTTGTTATACTAGAAAGTCTCGAAGAGAATTATCAGGTCTGGTTTTTGTGAAGATTTTTAAAATTACATTTGTATATACATGAGTGTGAAAGACCATACTATACACACACACATACAAAATTGTTCAGGTGGGTAACACCAGAGGTTCAGTATGGCTAGCTTTGGTGATGTGACCGACACATGGGGAGGTAATAAGGCAGATATAACACTATTTTCATGTTAGCAACAGGACACGTAGGGCAGCTGTCACCTCACAGCAAGAAGGTTACTGGTCTGAACCTTGGCTGAATAATAGAATAGAACAGAATAGAGTAGAGTAGAACAGAATAGCTGGTGACTGTTAACTATCCTCATCCTCACCATCTTGTTTGTCTCTATGTACCCCGTGATGATCTGCCTTCTTATCTAGGGTGTACCATGAGTATCACCCAAAGACAGCTAGGATAGGCTACCTGATAAGGACACCTGGTTACAGATAATGGACAAAGCATATCTTACTTCTCAGAAGGTGTTCATAAAGCTTCCTCATCTTCATGAGGATGTCACGTGCAGCACCTTCCGCTGGTTCGATCTGAGTGATCACGTCCCCTACTATACGGCCCTTACGGTCAAACTGTCCAAGAAACAGAATTGGTTGGTAGCCCAGGGCATGTAGCTTTGAAACCTGCAAGAACAACAAAGAAAAACATGCAGCCAGTCTTTCATGTAAGCAAATTGATGTATAACAAACCTTTAAGTTTCACATCTTTGTTGTTTTATTGTTGTCGATAGTTAAAAAGTATTTATGGTGACCAAACCTGTAAATGTATGATAAAATCCATCTTGAAATGTTTTGTCTCTCAGTTAATAGCCGATTAAATTAAAAATCAGAAGTAGCTTGAATAAAAATAGTTTTTAACAAGTTTTTTCTAGTTGGATGTCTTTAGTGTGATGATGTTATTCTGATGTGAATAACTTTTTTATTTATGCTCTTTTATAAATTAATATTTTATGTGTATATACATGTCTTGTTAGTTTCTTACTTCATGATATACAAGAAAACATTGACAACTGTGATTAATAAAGAATTGTCTACCAGACCAACCACTTATTAGATCAGAACTTTTAAACTTACTGACAACTGGGCTGAATTAACCACCCTGCTCGCATTTCTGTTTTTTAAAACAGAGGCAGCCCAGTTACTGTTTTTAAACTGTTCTTGTTTTTTTTTTTCAATCCCTCCTTTAGGTTCAGGCTGCCCAGGCATCCACTGCATGTCTTCCTGTTGCAGGTGTTTGGGGCCTGACAGGAAGGGCATGGTTTGGTTTTTGGCTTTGTCATTTCTGCAAATGAAAATGGAACATGTAGGGATTATTTCAGGTCTGTTTTGGTGAAACGATTACAAAAATAATTTATGACCAAAGAAATAACTTATATTACGAGGCAGTATTACACCATATTTAGAAAAAAATCAATTACGAGATTAAAGTCGTTAATATTGAGTTAATTACGTGAATAGGGTTAAAAAAAAACCCTGAATTGATTACAGAAAAGATACATTGCTAAAATAGAGCAGTACTAACATTAGCTGGGTGGCCAAGCAAGTGTCTTACACATGAGAATACATCACTAAAAAATTTAAATAAACTTTTGCAGAAGTAGTTCTCTTGGTACACAGACTGCTCTGTGAAAACATTTCAAGTTTAATATCAGTTTAATATCACTGAAATTAATATTTCAGTGAACATGCAAATTACCCACAGTTTATCACAACTTACTTAGCTAGGATCTGCCTCGTGTCCAGTCGAAAACTTCGCTGCAGGACCGTGAGTTGAAAGATACATTTACTACGACTCCCAAGATGCATTGCAGTAAAAACCATCCAATCGCCTTGCTTAAGATCTGTTGACGTGTCGCTAAAGGCGCGCTGTAGATAAATATTGCAATTTGTAAAAAATAAAATACTACAATTTGCATTTTTTAATTACATAATTAAACACTGGGCCAGTTTAATTTCGTATTATCGCTGGTTATTATTTTAGAGTAAATAAAGGAATAACGGGTAGCACCAAGCTGTTGTCATCTTCATTTCCATAGCGACGGCGGTTGAGGATTATGGGTAGTGTGCAGTTACGGGATTAGTGCGTCTGCGTAAATTGGTCTGATTGGCTGGAGCCGAGCGCATCCAAAACTAGCAGGAGTGGTGAATGAATCTATAAATGTGTTTTACGTGTGAAATGAAAATAATAAACCTAACGAAGGATTATGTACGTTAAATCTGCGCACTTTCAGATCGTGAATCGGTTTGGAAAACACTGTGTGATGGCCACAACATGAAGCGATTTTATTGTTGAATTATCAGTGATACTTTCGTGTTTTTGTTGAGAAATGTTAACGATGTCATTAAAAGAAAGCATTACATTAGGGAGAAAAACCCGTTCGCGGAGAGGGTACCCGGTTCTCCAGTTAGATTGTGCTTCACGGCGTCATGTTTCGCCGTGACGGGGTTATTATTGGAGTAAATGGATGGCTGGAGCCTCTGCTCGAAGCGTCTCTGATCGCCGCGAGCGGGTTCATATTGGAATGAATTGACAACCCACAGCGTCACATAAAAACGTGGAAGGGTACCTTAGGCGTCAGCATGAGAAGTTAAGGGACGTGACAAATCGTCATTATTTTACGCGTCGGGAGTGAGAACGGGTTGCTCCAGGATGGAAACATTTATCTTTTCACACACTTTCCTTGGCTGAACAATGACACAGCCTTAATCTACCTTATGCATCTCTTTTCTTTTTTATTATAGAAAAGGTCTTCATATGAATGATTTCCTTTTATTTATTTCATACAATCTGGGCATGATGGGTCATAAATGCACTGATTTTTGCAGCCACAGCCACTATCTCTATGTGACATAAAAGGGGATCGGTTAGATGCTGTTTTGTCACATGTCCTGAGGCTGATTTCACAATTATAGTGTTTTTTGAGAATGTTACATTTGGGACTTCTACAGTTAAAACAGATCTACACGCTCCTGTGTCCCAAAACATTTTTTAACGGCACACCTTTCACATATATTACAACTGTTGGCTTGTCTTCTGAACCTAACAGTAGTTGTTCTACATTGTAAACCTCCGCTTCATCTGTTTCACTTCCTTCCTCCCGTGCTAGTCATTCATCACTTTCCTGTTCCTGAATTACACTCCTGCAGTCTCGAGCAAAGTGCCCGTTTTTTTTCCACAATTACAGCATTTAATCTCTCTTTTGTCCCTTCTTTGTCCTGCTTTTTACTTTCTTTTGATTTTTTTCCTCATATAGCTCTTTTTGCAAAGCGGTTTTTAAAGCATTTATTGACTCTGGGTTGCATTTGCCTTGCCAGGCTGGACAAGAAATTTTATGTGGATTTCTCCACCTATTTGCACTGACTCTTCCTGCGTTTTGACAGTTTTTTTTCAAGCTTTTCTTCATCTGCTGTTAATTTTACTTTAGTTTTAGAATTACCCATTTTGAACTAATTACGTCAGAACTGTGACACCTTCTTTGGCATGAAAAAGTGGGAATGGGTTTTCAATAACAGCCTTCTACTCTCCCGCTATCCGAGAGAGCGGTTATTGATTTTACGTGATGAAGCACAACCCTTTTTCCACTTTAACCAATACGTGAGTGTACACAGGAAAACAGTTTGAGAAGTGGTTCGACCGCTTATTGGGTCGTAAAAACAACTCACTCCTCTATTTCAACACAAACAAAGCGCGTTTTTATAATTTTTATTGAGATTTTCCGTAGGCCTATTTCATGTAACACCTTCAACCTGTTCCGTTGCAGCCACTCCCAGAGCGACCGGAACTCGTTCCGTTACAGCTGCTACCCAGAGCAACCGGAACTTTTAATAGCGACTTCTAGAATTTCGCTCTTGCCTGTTGTCTTTAAGTCCCTCTTGGACTAAGATCTGTCGGCGCTAACCAGGTTTACACTATTTTAAAGGAAAATCTCAATATCAACGTATTTTAGCGCTTGATGGAATGCAGTGTTTCATATTCACCTTACTGTGGCGCTGCGTTTTTTGATCCGGTGCTCATCGGGTCCTGGAGCCGTGAAGGCCGAACGCTGACCGGAGATCGAATTCACGTGTCCGGGTTTTTCGTTTTACTGATCAGATTTCTTCCAGCGCAGGCGTCACGACGTCAGGACCCGATGGAGACCGTCTGTGGAAAACTAGACGTTAAAAATAACAGTCAGTTATCCGGCTCGAAGGACCAATTAAATGTCAGGGGTAGACATTTGTTCAAACACAAGTAAGAAATGAGACTACTGCAGACCAACTCAGTGTAATTAGAAAACGTGCGCACGGGTGAATGTCTCTGAGAAGACACCCACACGGGTGAATGTCTCTGAGAAGACAAAACACACCGAGCACAGGCTCGCTTGCTTTATTTATAAGGCAAAAATGGGTTACATAGTACTTCCTCTTTTAACTGTCAGGGAAGAGGTTAAACATTAAATCAGCTTATCTGATCTTTCACACACTGGGATAAGAATACAGAAGTATATCATGCTTTATCTGACATCACAGACACTGAAGGAAAAGAATGCATCATTATATCATGCTGTCAAACATCTCAGACACTGAGGTAAGGAATGCATCAGTTTTCCTTTAACAATAGACTTGGTTAGGTGATTCTTCAACAATAGGCTTGGTTATGTGAAAATATATGAACACACAAAATATAAGGCATACTTGGTTAAAATATAAGGCTTACTTGATTATATTGTATTATAGAGATTTGGTTATAATGTATAATGAAGAAAATCTCTAACACACCTGCTTGAACTCATAGTAGAAGAATCTGGGCGATGCACTGGTCTGCCTGCAGTCCAGGCCTTTAACCACCTGGAAACATTTGGCACATTTTGGAACCAAAAATATGACAAACTGAACACTGTTGAACCCTATGACACAAGAAAGGGACAACAATCTTTTCCAAAAAGTTTCACAAATGCTCTCCTCTGTTCCCCGAGTTTTACTGACTGCTGTTAAAAGAACAGGAAATGCTGAATGTGTCTGTTTTTTGGGGGGAACAATCAAACTCAGTATGACCTTTTTCTGTCTCTGAAAATAGTATATTTCCTCTCTTTAACCATTTGATATGTGTTCTATGTTCTGCTGTGAATAAAATATAAACTTATGAGATTTTGTTACGCCCCAGTCTAGGGGTACAGGAACGTAACATAAGAGTTAAAAAAAAGAAGTGACCCCGCCCTGGGCCCCAAAGCCACACAGAGAAAAAACAATTTCTTAGTGAACAGTGGTTTATTGTGCCTAAACTGAAGCGTGACTTCTGGGGTGAACAAAGGGCAAAATAACAAACAAAACCAGCTTAATCAGTCAAGAAGGTGCTACCTGAACCCTACATGATGAAAAGAACAAACAAAACACAAATGCTACGCCTAACTCCCTAACTGAATAAACAGAAGGAAATAATACAGAAAACAACAAGGCAGCTCACCACTTTGGCTTCAGTGACTATTTACAAGTGCTATTTACAAGTGAAGGCTAATTTACACACTATATTCAAAGCTCTGTAAGTCACGGGAATCACAAATATTACAGCGTTTGGAGGCCAGGGTCAGGTCTGCTGCTGCTGTCAGTGGCTGCCCCAACTGCTAGTGAGGGATTTTGAAAGCAACCACATGATCAGGGGACCAATCGGCAGCCGTCAGCTTATCCAATCAGGGACCTGCAGAGACTTAAAGACACAGACAGAACAAGAAACGGCTACCAAGACACATTATGGCCAGGGCCGTAACAGATTTGCAAATCATTTAATTCTGTTTTCAATTTACATCTTACAGTATCCCCAGAGTTTTTTTTTAGAACTGGGTTTGTAGAAAATTGCTACATTGTATAAATTGCACCCATGAATTTAGATTATTATATATTGTTTCAAAAAGATCCTGACTTCAGTACCATATTTGTTATAGTTTACTTTTATTTATTATTGCATATCTGTAGATGTTGTCAATAAGACATTGACAAATCCTAGCAAACTGTAGCTGAAGCAAAGGTAGTTTTAGGAACTGAAATGCTCACTTTTATATGAAAACATGATTTACATGAAAAACACTTACCGTATAAAAGAAAAAAAAATGGAACATAGACTGACATGTAACATATAACAACTTATGTAATGTAGAGTTAAATATACGAGTGGCAGAAGGTGCACTCTGATGAACTATGCAGAAGGACAATCTGAAAAAGACAGGAGACTGCAAGTTGGTGGCAGGTGAGAATGCAGCTAGGCAGCATCAGTAGTCTGTAGGATGACTTTTACATGAAGAAAAGAAATCAGGTGAAGGCAAAATTTAAATAGTGTAAGTTCAAAAAAGAATAATGTTGCACAGAGTTCAGGCGTTTTAGTTGACTGAGCTAAATCTGGTAAATTACTTAAGAAACATAAAATGCAATTAAACTTCCTGTTTTTCAATTTTACTCTATTGGCAAAGCATTGAGGATTTCTGTGACTGTCTTCAGTAAGAACTGTTTGTTCTAATATTATCAAAATCAAGTGAATGAGCCTTTTCCTCCAGTTTTTTTTTTTTCATTTCACGATAGGTGTGAGTCTGTCTCTTCAGGAAGCAGCCTAAACAGCAGAAAATGAAGATGCTCATTATGATGAAACTGAGTTTTTGAAGCAGAAACCTGGACCTTGTTTAGACTGAGTGCAGGACAGCACGCAGCAGCAGGATGTGATGTTTTAACAGTTCAAAATGTGCAAGGCTAAAAAAAGCCAGTGCAGAAGAAATGAGTGTGGACATGTATTGCACAGATGTTGTACAGAGAAATGTTGTTTTGTAGTTCATCTCAGGTAACCTGATAAGAATCAGGATGTTTGTGTCCGATCCATATATAGTTAGATAATGGCAGTGAACTAAAAAAACAAAACAAAAAAACCCTCTTTTAAATGAGGCATTAAAGTGATGTCACACTAGCAGTTTACTTCCTGTGAAATATTTTTGTTGTGTGCTTCCTATCTGTGTGTATTTTTGTTATGGAACATATTACATGTTTTAAATTCTGCTAAAATGAAGATGAAGCACACTTGTTATTTTTAATAACAAGCTTTGCACGTAATTGAAACATAAAATTCTCTTTTTGCATTTATTGACCTAAAATGTTGTGTGTTGGGCTGAGAGGCAACAGTAGTGACAACTTCACAATACTTGTGCATCCAAAGCTTACAGATACAATGTGATACTCGTACTGAGTGATGTGTATTCTGTAAAATGTTATGCACATTTCGAATAACCAACGTTAATAAAAAAGTGCTTGGGCTTGAGTAATTGCAGACTTAAGACCTTTCTGACTTCATCTATCACAGGACAGTATTATTCTTGCATTTTTTTATAATTAGCCCATAATTTCATGTCTATAGCAGCTTTGCAACTAAAACTAATTGACCTAAAGCACCTGTACTATGTATTCTCCCTGCATCTTGTGGTGGTGTAGCTTGTAAATATTAACTGATGATACAATGTGACATTCATACTTGAAGTTAGTAATTATATTCTGTAACCTTAGGTTTTGAATGAGGGAAGTTAGAAAACTTATTCTCAGAGTGACGGAGTCATTTTAGACTTTCAAGAAACAGTATTGACTGACTTCCTCTTTTACAGGATATAAACAGAAAGAACAAAATGCGAATTTCTGAGGTCAGATGGCCCAGGATGTGAGTGGTCGTTAAGGCGTCTGGGGAGGGAACTCAAAACTGGATTATAGATGGCAGACAGTTGGTGTCATAAACCACCGCCTCTTTCTTTGCAAGCTCCTTTGACTACGATGACCTGGATGACTGAGAACCTTCACAGACATTCTGGACATTAGTTTTGTAAATAAACTTGTGAACTCTTTCTCCAAAGAGCTCGAGTCTGTGCCTGAATCCATTCACACAATTCACAAATGTACATAAAGTAAAAAAAACAAAACAAAACATAACATACTTACAGCCATGAAATAACACATAAGGATAGAGTTGGGTTCAAAGAGACTGTTCAATCAAGACGGCACATGTGAGAATTACTTTCTGATCCTGGCTCTGCCAAGTCCTGATTGGTTACTGCAACTATGACCCGAAAAATACAATAGCACCACCTGCTGGTGAGTTTTAATCTCTGGCAGCACACAGCTGGTTAGGTAATATTAAGAAATATTTTATTTCTTAGCTTTGCTGTATGTTCAGTTCTACAAAGATAGAATCTTAACTTAATTTAGAAAGAAAACCAAAAACCCGAGGACAGAGCCAGCTCTTCATGCAGTTTTTTTTGTATACCTGATATCCCTATGTTGGTTTTGTCCCTGCATTATAATGTGATTGGTCAGTGGAATGTTGATTTAACTGATTAGTTCTGGAAAGTGAGTTAAGAAACACAAATTGTGGCAAAGCATTAAAGTTTTGGTTAGTCTTCAGTAAAAGCATGTTATTTTTATAGTATCATAATGAAGTGGATAAAGGTATTCCTCCAAATCTTCATTATACTTTAAATTTGGTCTGTTTGATTTAATAGAATCTTCAATATTTTAGGATTTGGGGGTAAATTTATAGTTTATCATTAACAGTGGAAAGTAACTATATTATTTGGATTGTTGAAGTGATTGTTAGGAAAAACTTCTTCTTTTGCCTGTTACACTGATATACCAAATTTGCCTGCATAAATACATCATGGCGCATGTGTGGTCATTCAGTCAGTTGAGAATTGATGATCGTAAACTGAGTTATATGTGAAGCTGTTTCAACTCACACAAACTGACACATTTATTCTTAATGACAAAAAATATCCCGTTGAAAATCACTGAAAATGCCATTTTTGATCACACATTTATCTTAATCTCATCTAATATATTCCTTTATATTAAAATTTTATTTTGGTATACTTGCTCTTAATTTTTATATTCGTCCACGAGGAGGAGCGTTTACCATTCAAGCATGCAAATGTTGACACTTTTTACTGTGATGTTGAATAATGGTGTGTGTGTGTGCTCATCCTACTTCTCCCTCCTACAATAGACTGGGGAGCACTGGCTTGACCTGAGATACATGTAGGATGAATTCACATGGACATAGGGAACTTTAATCTGACTGCTTATTACGGCCCCAAGTTCATAGGGACCAATGTAGCGTGGGGATAGCCTGTGGAAGAGAGATTTTAGGGGAATGTCCTTGACAGATAGCCATTCATGTTGTCCTGCAGTGTGCCTGGGAGCTAATGTACACTGTTAACCTTTGCTGTATTTTTCACAGTAAAATACCACAAAATGCCCAGTAACTTACCTGAAAACATTTCTACAGTTAATTACTGTAATTTGCTTTGCATTATGGGTATATTAAGGTTATTTACATTTACTTACTGTATTTTTTAAAATTGCGGTAGTAGTTATACCTACCGTTAACACATTAGCAGTAGTGCTACTGTATTATGTGATTTGAATGGTTCATCATACTGTTTGTGTATTTTTACTCTTTCAGTGGTTGGTTGCAATAGTGCATTACATTTTAACTCTTTCACTGCCAACCATTTCCAGATTTTCCTCCAACCTATGCCATTTGTCAGTATGATACCAGTGAAAGTATTATGGTTTTGACTTTTTAGGGGACTTGCCTGTGTGTAAGGTTCAAGAATTCTGATCATCTAATCTGCTGCATGCAGTTGTATGCACATGCACAGCTGCTGCAAGTGTGTGCTTGCCACTGCGTTGCCAAAGGCGAACTTCAGTCAGTGGAGAATATTGTAATAATTTGGCGGAGGCTTCTCAGTCGAGCAGTAACTGAATTGCTCATTTACTGAACGTGCAACATGTACAGAACTCTTCTGGGAACTACTCAACCCAACTTAGTGAAACACACACTGAATGCTTGCTGGCCCCGCCCACCCAACCACCTCTACCAACCACCACTCCATATCCTGACTGACATGACCTGTGATCCAGTGATTGACAGGAGAGGAAAGACAGGCCAACTTTGTTAACTCTTCGTTACGATATGCTCGAGAGGACAAAAGATTTTGCACCTGTTATTGTTGGACCTCTGTGTGGAAACTGTAAACGGGACGTCATAAGGTAATGCAAAGGACTCTCCTACCTAACATACTCGTTTATTAATTCTTAAGAGCATATATATTTTTTGTGTGTGTGGGAGGGAGGGGGGGCTTAAAATCGGTGTTAGCTTGGTCGAAATAGCACATTAGCTGAATTATTCTGGAAAAAATAGGTTGTGTGTGTTTTTTTTCTTTTCTTATTTAAATATATATTTAGATATATATTTTCCACGGGGAGGGGCGAAGAACACAGGCGCAACCACAGTCTTTGTCTTTTTCCCGCCGAGTGTGGTGCATTGTCCTCCTGCGCTTCTGTTCTATGACTATTGAGAAGCTGGCCACGCTAACAGTGGGACATTTAGCTTCAGCTAAAGCAGCAGGTAAAAATACACATTTAATGAGAATAAAGAAAGACAACTTTTTTTTTGGAAATTTAGAGACTGCTAAAACAATCTTATCCAGTTTTGAGCTTGCTCATGTAGGTTAGCCTGCTTTATTGAATTTTGAATATATGTTTACAGTAAAGTGGTTGAACTGTAAAACATCACAACAGTAAAGATACTGTAGATCAGTAATTACAGTAACTTACTGGCAATAGTGTTGCCAGTAAGTTGCTGTAAAAATACAATAAAATGTCTAACAGTGTATGTAATCAGTGTGCATAAAAACACTAATGGTCAACTGCTTTTGGCAGTGCCTCCCAAGTCATTCAAAAGGAGAGAGACCAATGGAGGATGAGGTGACACAAGAATTTCACTCACATGTGCTGTACCAATGTACCTGCACATGTGATGTGACAATAAAAGTGATTTGATTTGATTTGAGTGAACTGTGATGTCAGAGATTTACAGTTAACAAACAGTCAGGTGAATAAACAACAATGAGACACTTGTGTAGGTTAACGTGCTGCACGGGTGAAAAGCTCAGAGCAAATCACACCGAACTGCAGTATTCGTTTATTTTTATAGGTTACATTGTCAATATGCAAATATAATCACATTTCCTGTCACGCAGGTCCTGATGTCTGTCTGCATGCAAGCTGTGTGTGTGTGTGTGTGTCACAGAGTATGTGTGTTGCAGGTCAATTTCTAAGAATAATATAATGCAAGTCAACTTCTGCGGATATGTATTTCTGTGCTGGTCTCTTGTCAGTGTCACAGGCTCAGAAAACTGTGTCTGGTGAAATATGTATAACATAACTTTTGAAGCATAAGCAAATAAAACAATAAAAACTCCCTGACATGTGAGCATACTCTACCCAGGGGAGATATCAGGGCCAGGTTGCCAGTGTGACAAAGTGGTCAATGAGGTTATTTGAAAAAGTAAAACATGACAACGCAACCTCGGGGAATTTCACCCCCATGAAATACAGTGTTTTTAAAACCAGAAAACGATTACACACGTTCAAAGATGCACAACAGAGGCAGACTGGCTCTATTATTAATATATCTTCAATTATATTTGTAAAAATAAAAACAAGGAATAAAACAACAAAAGTTGACTGTGGTACAGCCCATTCTGTGATAGTTTGCTAAATTAAATAAAACTATATATTGAACTGGACTTACCAGGAGCTGAGGACCAAACGAAACTCACATGTAAAATCAAGTCTACACCCCAGGTGCTGTACAACAACGGAAGTGTGGAAAACGATTCACCACCGGAGGTCCCACAGCTACTGGTATGTCCTCAGTTCACTGCAATAAAAACAAAAACAAAACTCATTAAAGGTCACAAAAACCTTAAAGTACACCGAACACCAGCATTGCACACACTGACAAAGGACTATGTATATTTCAAAATTTAATTAAAAAAAGAAACCACTTAAACGCACGCACACAAACAGACACACACACACACACACACACAACCAGCACAATCCACGGGCAAAGGATCACTCCAGACAGGCTACGTGGGCACAAGTATGAACAATATTACAAAGTAAAACTGTAGATAAAACAGTTTTACTGTCTTGTCTGGAGAAGACCAGACAAGACAGTAAAACTGTTTTATCTACAGTTTTACTGTCTTGTCTGGAGAAGACCAGACAAGACAGGAGTTCTTCTAGGAGCTCAGTTAGGATTTTTTGTTTAGAAGGTTAGGTAAGTGAATTGTCTTTTGGTTGGTTTTCATTTGACAATGACAGAAAGGATCACAGATTTACCAGAGGAGACAGGTAAGGCAGTGACGAAATCAAAGGCAATATGCAACCACGGCTTGAACCCCAAGCAATCACACCAAAATGTGATTTGTGCTAGAGAAGTGTAGTTGGATGATAACAAAGAGAAAGTAGTCAGAACTGAGGGGATTGCACTACTAGAAGGAAAAATTGCACACAAATGAATCCAGGCGATCGATACCTATAACCTACCACTCATCAAAAACCAGGTGGCCAAACGAGGAGACATAAGCCACTGGTATCAAGACAAGAAAGCTCCTTATAATGCATGCAGGGTTTCACCAAGTCCAGCACCCTGAGACTGTACACTAAGTGGAAGGAAGGGGTCTGAGGACTGGTGAGTGTCAGAACCACCATCCAGGATGAAAATACAAACATCCATGAATACATCAGGAAGATGGCCACAGCTGACCTACTTAGTGAATACCTCAGGCAGCAGAAACCTGAGAAAGAAATGGTGCAGGAAGAGGAACCATCATGAAAGGCACCTGCCTTTCCAAGTATTCATATTTACATATATAGATCTCATTCATAGTTAATCTCTTTTTTACTCTAAAGTTGTATTTTTTGTCTCCCATTTTAAACTTCAGCATGTTTATATAATTCCAGACACCACCCACAAAGCAGCAAAAAGAGACCGCATTAGAAAAACATTTTGAAGATGACGACAGCAAGCCTTTGTCCTTACAGCAACAGCAACACCAGCCCCTCATCTGTAGCACATAGAATGGATCAAGAATCCAACTGTATAGAAGGCTTCTTCCTATTCCAACCAAGGACAGCACCACCCTCTGGTAGAGGATGAAGAAGGCCACATATTAATAATAATATTAATGCAGTGAGGTGTATAGACAGAAAGTGAAAGAGAAAGATCACTGAAGTAGAAATACTCAATGCATCATGGGAATGCCACAGCAGCCTACACCTATTGTATCAAAGTTAGAGGAGGATTCAGGGTCACCTGATCCAGCCCTAACTATATGCTTTAGCACAAAGAGAAGTTTTAAGCCTAATATTAAAAGTAGAGATAATGTCTGTCTCCTGAATCCAAACTGGGAGCTGGTTCCACAAAAGAGGGGGCTGAAAGCTGAAGGACAAATAAAATGTGATGTCATCTGGATACCAGTTAAAATGTATCAAGTTTCAAGTTTTATTGTCATATACAAATAAACAGTGTAGCCACATTTACCCGTAATGAAATTCTTTGGTTCGTGCTCCTCAGCTTTACGTGAATATATAGAAGTGTGCAGTTATAGAAAAAAAACCGGATCGGCTACATCTTCCTCATGCAGCGCTGTCTGTCTGCTGATCCTGCATCGCTGGCAATTCAGACCTGGTGATGCGCTGTGCTGATCTCCCCACTCTTTGCAGAGCTTTGCAGTGCGGAGCGTTACAGCTGCACACCTGGTGGTGATGCAGCCAGTCAGAATACTTTCAATGGTGCATCAGTAGAAGTTTTTAAGTATTCTGGAGTTCATGCCGAATCTTCTCAGGCGCCGCAGGAAGAAGAACTGCTGTCTTGCTGCTTTTGTGATAACACCAACATGGTGTGACCAACTCAGATTCTCGCTGTTGTTGATACCTAGGAATCTAAAGCAGCTGACTCTCTCCACCTCTGCTCTTTCGATGTGGATGGAGGTGTGACCTCCTCTCTGAAGTCTCCTGTAATCCTCGATGCGCTCCTTGGTTTTGTTGTCGCAGCACCATGGTATCAGGGCTGTAGCAGAATTCCATCTTTTCTTTGTTTTCTTTCTTTGTTTTCTTTCTTTTCACCTGTCCCCTGCATTGCTTTCCTGAGTGCATACTGGGATGTTTTGTATTCACCTGGGTCTCTGGGTTTAAAGGCGGTAGTTCACGCTCTGAGTGCTGCACGGACCTCTCCTTTAACCCACGGCTTCTGGTTGGGGTAAGTTCGTACATTTGCCTGTGGTATGACGTCATTGATGCATTTTCATTTGTAAATAAAGTCTGTTACATACTCAGCATAATTGTTGATGTTGTTGTCAGCGGCAGTCCGGAAGACTTCCCAGTCTGTGATGCTGAAGCAGTGACGTGGGGCGCTGTCTGATTGGTCGGTCCAGTATTGAACCGAACGCGACATGGCTGATCACTTTTCAGCTTGCAGCAGAACCGAGGAGTGATCTGATTTGCCGAAGGTCAAACATGGTCCAAAATGTCCCCACTATGCCTTCTGATGATACTGCCTAAAGGAAGCATGTATAATGTAAACAGAATTGGTCCTAACACAGAACTCTCTGTGGATGTGATATTGATAATGGAATCGGAGTGTGCAGAGATGCCCCTGACACAATCCAGCACATAACAGCAGGGTACAAGATGCGACAGAGGCATCAGGATCACACTGGAAGATGGGCAGGAAGGGAGTAACCTGATGATTAAGTGCCGGCCATTCTGGCTACCGAGGGAATTTACAGCAGTGATTATTACGGCTGTTTACATTCCCCCACAAGCCGACACTGACCGTGCACTCAGGGAACTGTACAGCGCGATCAGCAGCGAGGAAACCGCACACCCAGAGGCAGCGTTTATCACAGCCGGAGACTTTAATAAGGGAAACCTGAAGAAAGTCTCACCAAAACTCCATCAACACATCCTTTTCAACACACGTGGAAACCGGCAACTCGACCACTGTTACACCTCTTTCCGGGATGCGTACAAAGCCCTCCCCCGCGCCCCATTCGGCCAATCAGATCACTGCTCCATCCTGCTCCTGCCCGCCTACAGGCAGAAGCTGAAACAGGAAGCTCCAACCCGGAGGGCGGTGCACTGTTGGACGGACCAATCGGAGTCTGCGCTGCGGGACTGTTTTGATCACGCGGACTGGGAAATGTTTCACGTGGCCGCCAGAGACATTGATGAATACACAGACTCAGTCTGTGGATTTATCAGGAAATGCGTGGAAGATGTCGTCCCATCCAGAACAGTCAAATCCTTCCCAAATCAAAAACCCTGGATTAACGGAGATGTTCGCGCGGCACTGGCGGCACGGAACACCGCCTTTGCCTCCGCGAACACATCGGACTACAAACACGCACATTACCAACTCCGGAAGACGATCAAAGCAGCCAAACGTGAGTACAGGGACAGGGTGGAACAACAGTTTGACAACCCTCGGAGTATGTGGCAGGGACTAAACACGATCACAGACTTTAGAGGGAAAACCAGCACACCGCAGACCACGGCCTCTCTGTGTGAGGATCTAAACGTATTCTACGCTAGATTCGACACAGCGAACACCATGAGACCGGACAGTGTGCGCACCGCGGATGACGTCAGTGCGCACACTGTGTCTGAGGAGGATGTGCGGAAGTGCTTCAGGAAGGTGAACGCACGCAAAGCTACTGGTCCGGACGGGATTCCCGGCCGCGTCCTCAGGTCATGCGTGGCTCAGCTGGCTGGAGTGTTCACGCACATCTTCAACCTTTCCCTCTCTCTGTCTGTAGTCCCAGCCTGCTTCAAAATGGCCACCATCGTCCCTGTACCCAAATCCTCCACCATCTCCTCATTGAACGACTGGCGACCTGTAGCCCTGACCCCCATCGTAAGCAAATGCTTCGAGAAGCTGGTCAGGGACTTCATCTGCTCTGCACTACCCGACTCACTGGACCCTCTACAGTTCGCATACCGCCACAACAGGTCCACTGATGATGCCATAGCCCTGACACTACATACTGCCCTGTCACACCTGGAGAAGAGAGACACGTATGTGAGGATGCTGTTTGTAGATTACAGCTCAGCATTCAATACCATCGTTCCCTCGAAGCTGGACAGGAAACTGCAGGATCTAGGACTGAGCAGCTCCCTCTGCAGCTGGATCCTTAGCTTCCTGTCTGACAGACGCCAGGTGGTCAGACTGGGCAGCATCACCTCATCCCCCATCACACTGAACACTGGTGCTCCACAGGGGTGTGTACTGAGCCCTCTCCTGTACTCACTCTACACCTACGACTGCACAGCCACTAACAGCTCCAACATCATTGTGAAGTTTGCGGACGACACTACAGTGGTGGGTCTTATCACCAACAGTGATGAGACGGCTTACAGGGAGGAGGTCAGCGCCCTGACCCACTGGTGTCAAGACAACCATCTCACCCTCAACGTCGCAAAGACAAAGGAGTTGATAGTGGACTTCCGGAGGTGCAGAGAAGTACACACCCCCATCACCATCAACGGCGCTGCTGTGGAGAGAGTGAGCAGCTTCCGGTTCCTTGGCGTACATCTGGCTGAGGATCTTACAAACAAAACAGTGAAGAAGGCGCAGCAGCGCCTCTTCTTTCTCAGGAGACTGAAAAGATTCGGCATGAGCCCCCGCATCCTCAGGACCTTCTATCACTGTGCCATTGAGAGCATCCTCACTGGATGCATCACCACCTGGTATGGCAACAGCACCGCCTACAACTGCAAAGCTCTCCAGCGAGTAGTGCGGTGCTCTGAACGGATAATTGGAGGTGAGCTTCCCTCCCTCCAAGACATCTACAGGAAGCGGTGCCTGAGGAAAGCGGGGAGGATCATCAAGGACTCCAGTCACCCCAGCCATAAACTGTTCAGACTGCTTCCATCAGGAAGGAGGTTCTGCAGCATCCGGTCCCGTACCAGCAGACTGAGAGACAGCTTTTTCCATCAGGCCATCAGACTGCTGAACACTTCATAGACACCTCAGCTTCACTACTGGAACTTTAACATTATGCACTCCACACTGTATATAAATGCCACTTGTTTTGCACATATTCAACTCTGTATATTTTATATATTTTATTATTATTATTATTTTATTTTATTTTTTTACTATTTAATTTGTAAAAATGTGTATACACACACACACACACACACACACACACACACACACACACACACACACACACACACACACGTAGGAAAATATTTAGTATACACATCCAGAAATGCATACACTATTATATATTGTACATATATTTATTAGTTTCAGGTTGGCCATTCTTGTATTTTGCTCGTTTGTGTTGTTGTGTTTGCACATCTCTGTTGCTTGTGGGGCTCGCACACAAGAATTTCACTCGCATGTGCTGTGCCAGTGTGCCTGCACATGTGATGTGACAATAAAAAGTGATTTGATTTGATTTGATTTGAGTAAGTCGGAGACCAGTGGCCACCAACTTGCAGTCTCCTATCTTTTTTAGATTGCACCTTCTGCATAAGATATAGTCCTCCAATGTGCACCATTGGCAAAAGGAAACAAATTGGAAAACAAAGTGGTGCCAAAAAACAAAACCCCACATGCACCACGACGCAACCTCCAGCATTAGTCATTTTCAGTGGCTAGCACAACTGTCGCCACTAGGTGGTGTAGGCTACTTGGATGGTAATCACTATGTTGTTGTCTCCCCTCTCAGGACTTTGACTGGACCCATTCATCTACTTCCTAATATAGAATCATGATTAACAAACTGCTGTTGTAGTCCTCCATTTCTTAAGCATTTCAATTTAGAAACAGGAAATGAAAACTTGACTCTGACCTCAAATCCTTTAGATTTATTTCTAAAAGAAGTTGTAAGATGTAAGATGATTGTAAGATGATCCCATGTCTTGGAATAACTACCCAGAGAGCTCACCTGAAAAAAAGCCACAGTTATATTTATGATTATTAACATCTGTGAGTTCAAAACAGTTGAAAAATAAAAAGTATAATAACTATAAGTATTTGTGAGTAAAACTAAAACTGTAAAAATCAAAATCTTAAGATCAGGAAATAAGATCCCCACATGTCAGTGAAGTAAAAGAAAAACAATTAAATAAAAGTTTGAGTGAAATGAAACCAGCTTTTGAACAGCTAAGATAAATCATGCAAACTAGTTTTTATCTTGTCAGAAAGAACATATAGACATGCACTGACTATCACACTGCATAATGCAGTCAGTTTTGTTCTTTCTCCTTTTATCCTGCAAAAGAGGAAGTCAGTCATTACTGTTTAAAATTATTTGCCACCCTCAATGTTCTAACTTGACTCAATCAAAAGCCTCAAAAGCTCAACCTTACAGAACATACATAACAATATGAACTACAGTGTGCTAGGACTTGTTAGTATGTTATTGACTTCTGTCCCAGCTACTGTGCTGACGTTAAGATGCTGTTCTGCTTGTAAAATGTAGCAACTTTCTACAAACCCAGTTCAGAAAAAGTTGACACTGTGTGAAATTGAAATTAAAAATACTGACGGCCGCCAGTGCTTCACTTCATTCTCATAATAAATACACATAGGGTATCATTTTCAAAAACCCCACATTACCTTATTCTCGATTTATTACACTCACAAGATTTTTAGAAAACGTGACATCTCTTTACTTTACCTTGGTCACCAGGATTCGTGCTCATCTGAGATTTTTAGCAGATGCACCTATGGTACGAATTTGAAATCCTGTCAGCCTTTTATGGCTCAGGGGTAAAAACAGAATCCAAAGATGTGAAGTCTCAAACGTTTCCAAATATGCAGGGCTTTGGACTAAATAATGAAAACAAGCCAGATGCAGCATCTGTGTTTTCCAAAATAATTTTTCTGACTTCCACTTTTCCTCAGTCCATTTTAAATAAACTTTTGTTAGGACTAAAACGATCAAATAAAGCTGTTTTTATGATTTTATATAAACATTGCATGTGATCATTAAAGTGTTGGCACTCTGTGTTTTTGAGTCGGATGCTTCATTCAACAAGGTTGTCTTTATGAGTTTTATTTGCCTTTGCAAAGAAGTCAAATGACAGTACAGAGAACATGACGGCACTTTATGTTTTTACAAAGAGCTACAGTAATACTAGAATATATACAGAATCAAAGTATCTACCTGCCAAAGATTACATGATGACAGAAAGAGATAATATGAAGCCTTTCATTCAGTAAAGTCAGCTTGACACACAAGCAGAAGAATCTTATAATACATCTTATGGAGAAATGATGAACATAGACTCTCTTGCATATTTATATCAGGGAGTTCTTTTCTCAAGGTGCATAACATAGGAAGGAGAATATTTAAATCAAGTACACAAACGATTCAAACATTTTTATGGTTTACAATTTCCTGCTAATTGTTACGACATAGCTATGCTGTAAATTTCCCACTGAAGCAAAAATCCCCAGTTAATATTTAAACTTGCGCTAAGTTACGTGGCTCTTGGCAAACTGGACATTTCATATTGAAATGAATTGACGGTGCTTGTGAAACTAACCACACCTATCCTATCAGCACCATTTGGAGATCGCGCCCACACAATATTTTGGTCAGATATAATGCAGAAACTACAGTATTATACCGGTAACACAACTTCGGCTCTTTGCAAGTACCTGCACAGACAGTATGCTAACACGAAGTTAGCCAAGAATCCAGAGTCATGTTAAAGCTGAGTAAATGCTGAACCTTGCCCAGCACCGTGATAAAGGGGGGTGGGGCGTGGGGTGGGGGACGTCCTTTTCAGTGAAGCTACCCACTTTTTGAACATTTGAACCTGGGTGTACTTAAGCAATATACTGCATTACCTTTAAGAAAAGTTCTGTGTAATGTGTAATAACTTTTCTACTTTTTTGAGTATTGATCCCAACACTGATCACAACAAATGAATCAATTCCCATCCTTAGGGAAGGCAGCAGTGGTTTGAGGAGAGATAATTCTGTAATAACATCCCTATAGTCAAAGTAAAATGGTCATACACAGCTGTTGAACATCAAACTATAAACAAATATGTTACATTTTAATGGTTTAGCAGGTAGCATTTATCATCCTGCAGTCACTTTAGTTGATGTGTTGTGATGTTACTCTGCTCATCTGACAGCTCTATGTCTGTTTGTTGGAGCATCTTGATTTGAACCAGCTGAAGGATAAAAACAAATGAGAAACAATTAATCCTTTTTGTTTTATTAGAGGCGAGTCGTTTCAAATGAGTTTGTCATAGAAACATTTGTCTCACCACTCAAAGATGCTCAGTGTGGTCAAAAGCATTATGATTCCCACAGTCTTCGTTATAGTGTAGACACCAACCAGGTTTCCAGCTGTAATGAAAAAAAGAGTGATGAAAAATAGCGGCAGAATAAATGTTAAAGAGTAACTGAGGTCTGTTAAAGTGAATCAAAGTCAAGAAAACTTTAATTTATGAAACAAACAGTGCAAACAACTGCTGAAGAAGCATTGTTTTGTTTTTAAAATTTCACAGCTGAAAAACAACATGTTGAAAGATGAAGCACAATCTATAAACAAAAAACCATACCGACGCTCACATAAGGCACACTTCTTTTTGTCTCTTGTATAGGTATAACACAAAAAAGTTTGAAAGAAGGAAAAGAAATTATATTAACACTTTGAAATTGGATTCATTAAAGAAAAATAAAATAAAAATCTGTGACTGACTTTACCTTCACAGTAAGTAAGAGTTGAGAGAGCAATGTCTGCTGATGTCTGATTACCCAGATCATTAGTAGCCACACAGTAATAAACTCCTCCATCTGTTACATTGAAGCTGTAAATCTCTCCTTCAGATACTTTCACAGCTCCATCTCTGCTCTTCTTGAACCAGGTGAAGCTGCTGACTGGAGGTTTGGCTCTGCTGAAGCAGGTCAGGTTCACCCAGCTGCCTGCTGACACCAAACCTGATGGACTGATGGATGCTGAGGTGTTTTTGGAAGCATCTGGAGAAAAAGAAATATCCATAGATCAAACTCTGACTGACACACAAAGATGATCAGTGTGCTCACAAGAATTGTGATTCCCACAGTCTTCACTACAGTGTAGACACCAACCAGTTCTGTAATGCAAGAAGATTTCAGAGAAAAGAAATCTGCATGAAATGACAGAATAAATGTTTAACAGTAAATTGTCTGCTGACTGTGTGGAGAGAGGAGGAGACACGCAAAATGAAAACGTGATTGGCTGATTAAAGAACCAAAAACCAAAGGCAAAGCCAATTCAATGATAAACAAAAACCTAAACTGGGAAGACTAGAAAGAAAACATTAAATATCTTAAACGTGAAAACTTGGCATGGATACATTAATAACTAGAAACATGACAACAACATAACAGATGACCGGGGACAAGGAATGAATGACAGCAGACCACATGAATACACACAAGGGTCATGATGGAAAAGAGAACACATGGGGAACACAGCTGGGATGAATGAACATAACGACAAGACAGGAGGAAGTAAACTGAACACACAGAACATGGGATGTAAGCCCGTCAAAGTAAAACAGGAAACACGCAGACTAAGACAAACAGGCTTAACATGACGAACCAACAAGGAAAACGTATACTATAAACCCAGACGTAGGGAAATGGAAACTGGAGATGAGACATGGACATAACTAAGCAACAAACAGGACTTGATGGCTAGGGAGAACACATGACAGATGGAAATGAACACAAGGGGAAACATGTAAACAGAGGGAAGAGAGAGAGGAAGAGACGGGGACACGAAGGAAAACAAGGACATCACTGAGACACATAAAGGACAAAAGGGACTTAAACACGGGGGACATGACAAACTTGCACACTGAAGAAATGATACTAACCAACATAGTGGGAGAGACACTGACATGGGAGGAAACAGGGAAACTGAAACTAAATTGTAAATTATACAAAATGGAACATAATAATACAAAAAGGGCAGGCAACTCAAATTGTTTTTAATGTTTAAAGGCTGAACAACCACACAGTGATGGATGAAGCTGATTTTTATAAAGTGAAATTCACTCTCTTATCAATTGTGAAGTATATCACAAAGAAAACTTGAAAAAATGACAATGCATTTTTTTTGAGAATAACTGGTGAGTAACTTTACCTCCAACAGTCATATGAATCTCTGTTGATGTCTGATTACCCAGATCATTAGTGGCCACACAGTAATAAACTCCTCCATCTGTTACATTGAAGCTGTAAATCTCTCCTTCAGATACTTTCACAGCTCCATCTCTGCTCTTCTTGAACCAGGTGAAGCTGCTGACTGGAGGTTTGGCTCTGCTGGAGCAGGTCAGCTTCACCCAGCTGCCTGCTGACACCAAACCTGATGGACTGATGGATGCGGAGGTGTCTTTAGGAGCATCTGGAGAAAAAAAAATGAAGTCCCACGAATCATGATATGTTGACAGGATCCAACAACAAACTCTGATTGTCTTACATGAAACACTGAGAGTCTCTTCTGTCTCTGCTGTCTTGGTGTCTTTTCCTTGGTTCACAGGATATCTGGCAGAGCAGCTGATCTTCTTTCCATCATGTGTGTCTGACAGAGTGATGTTCTGCTGGATTTTAGTTGTAAAGCTTCCATCTGTGTTTTCCTCTATTTTGTTGTGAGAGTCTTGTTGGAGATTCCAGGTGAGTTGAGGAGGGGAGTGTGGACAGGGAGTGAGAGCTGAGCAGGTTATAGTGACAGACTCCTTCTCCTTCAGATCACCTGGGATTGTAATACTGGGCCTCCAAGGAGAATCTGTGGTTTCACAACACAAACATCAATACTACAGAGCACACATCAGCTTTTAAAATCTTTAAAACTTGTCCTGTGAAATTTTACTATTAAATTCAGACGTTTAGAAATGTCATCAAGTCCTCAGAATAATAACAGTGCATAGACTGAAATAAGAAATTATAAACATTCTCTTAGTGTCAGGCTGTTAGGACAATTTTTCATGGTATAAAATCTAAAACATTTTTCTTTTTTTTACCTCTGACTGTTATTTGAAGTGGGTTACAGTCTGCTGTCGCCTTGAATCTTTCACTCTCTACTCTGAAGAAGTATGTGTCTGTGTATGTGGTGGTTAAATTAGAAAACAGAGTGGTGCAGTCTCTCTGACTCAGGTTCCCAGTAATACTCCTTGGATAACCTGCACCATTACTGTTGTAGATGACGTTGGTTGGATTTCTGGCATCAATTTTAATCCACACTCCAAAGGTTTTTCCTGTGCTGATAAATGTCTGTGCTTCTTTGGGTTTGAAGCTACATGGGATTTGCAAACAAGATCCACTCAGTGCTTCCATCGTCTTTGGTGCAGTTATGGAGAGTGCTGTTTTATCAGAACAACCAGCCAAAGCACCTATAAATAAAATTTAATGATTAACCTGTTCAGACATTAATATTATGCAATTAATTACATTATTTTTCATTCTCACATTTCTGAGCAAATTTTTCTCTTTTTTAATTTTTTTTAATTTAGAATTTAAAAAAATCAAAAATATAATTTTTTTAATAGAGAAAATAAAACACAACATATATATAAAACAATTCAAAAATATGAGATACATAATTTCAGAGGTTCTTACGAATTCAGGATGCCTTGGCAAAATGTAATGTTTCCATTTGTCACAAATCTCAACAAATGTATCAACCTGTTAGAAAAAATAATTTTTTCCATTTTGAACAACCTCATGCCAGTCATTTAGTGATGGGATTTTTTTCCACTTAGCCATCTCTTAGTGATAGTCTTACGGGCAGCCAAGCTCAAAGTGCCATATAACAGCTTGGTCACTTTATCCACGTTTACTGAGTATAAACATCCAAACAAGAGTTCATTCCAGTTAAAAATAATCTGTAACTAAGAGTGTATCGAAACCCAAAAATTGTTTTTCAGTGGGCAGGACCAAAACAAATGGAGGCGCTTTCTGAGCAAATTATTCTCTTTTTTAAAATTAGTGAGATAACAACAAACTTTTTTATTCCTCTGTCGTTAACATTTTGTACATAAAACATTTTAATCTAAAGTCAGGATATAAAGAGTTTGAAAAAGTAATGCTATGCTTGCTTGGTATCTAAATAATGTTCACTTTGTAAAATAACTTCAGTGTTTTTGAATGACTGAACAAACAGCTCACCTGAAACAAACAGGACAGTCAGTAGCATGCCAACCGTCATCATGTTCACAGAGCTCTATTGCCTGAATATCTAACGAGAAAAAAAATGAAACACCGTTAATGATTATTATCTATGGTGCTGTAACATTATACTTATTTTGTATTTTAAGATTCACGGTAAACTTTTATCTGCACATTTTCTTCTGTTATAAACATTTAAAATATAAAGTTGTAGTGACACAAAGCTGTTTATTTAAAACTGGAACATCAGTAAAAAAAAGTTATATATTCACTTGTCAGCACATCAAAAAAAGGAAAAAAAGTTATAGCACAGAAAATTATTGAATAAAATCAATAAAATGTTACCAAAGAAGCCCAAGTGTATTCCTATCATTTTACAGTTTTTGCAAAATTACAGTGAACCGTGTCAGCCAATGTTGAAGAAAAGGAAGTACAGAAAGATGCTGTTTAAGAAAGTGCATTAAAATCAGTTTGTCACAAAGCTGCTAGGTGTCACATGATGCCCTAAAAACTGTTTAGAAATATTATTTCTAAACAGTTCTAAACATATTATTTATTTTATGCATCAGTTCATTGATTACAATAGAAAGTTACTCAAATTACTTTTACAGTGTGTAAACCAGGGTGGTCAAAATGTTGAAATATAATCAGAATAAGTGCATCCTTAAGTAAAAACAACTGACTGCTCTTTTGTATCCGAGTGTTTACTCTTGGGATGCTCGTAATTTGATTCACAATTTTAAACAGTACATATAATTGTTTATATGTTTTTATGGTCAAACAATTCAGTAAACTACAGAACACATACATTCATACAATCTGCTTAAAACAGGCTGTGAATAGAAAAAAACAAGCTGTGAAACAGTGGCACACCGAGCTGATTTGAAGCTAAAACTCCAAACATAAACTGTTTTTATTCTTTCAGCTCTGTGCTGTTTAAGGGTTTGAGAGTAGAGTATAAATATCCAAGCAAAATTCAAACATAGGCTTAGTCTATGTTCCAATTTCATCAACAAGTATAGTCCTGTTTTAGGATCATATTTTAATGCTTATAGAACAATAAAAATGTAAAATTGTTCATTGCCAATTGAAAGAAAAAACCCCTCATAGAATAAAGCTATGTCTTAGAATTTATTACTGATGGTCAATAGAAAAACACACAGAATTTATACACAACTGAAAGAATTTTACCCCATTTTACACCCTCTTAATTCCCCCACAGACACCTGAGGAATCTTCTAGAAATGTGTTTTCAGTATTGTGATATACGCCACTAAGAAGTGAACGATATTGCAGTACAAGAAAACCCAGGTTTTACCCTGAAGTTACCTGGGCAAGGCAAAATCCTGCTTTTTAGTATAGGCCTCTCATGTTATTCTACCTTAAAAGATAAATAAGCAAATCTTTCGGACTTCAAAATCTCATGGAAGCACTAATTACTTGGGAGCTGGAAGCACTGAAGTGAATTTGTAATGTGCCCTGGTTTCCCCTTGCACCACCATAAAAACAGTGGTGGAAAACAGACTACCCAAGGAAGAGAGAAAGGAGTAAGGATGTTTTCTGTTAGAGAAGCACATTAACAGAAGATGCACAAGAAAACACAAGCTGAATGCAGTCTACATAGCATGTCAATGTTTCCTTGGGCAAGATACTGAAGGCTGAGTTGCTTCTGCATGCATGCATGCATATATATGTCTGTGTGTGTAAATGCTGAATAGAAAGCACTTAAAAATAGAAAAAAAGCTTGTGTGAAGGGGTGAATGAGCTGTGTTGTAAAAAGCACTTAGTGCTCAAATATGGTAGAAAAGTTCTATAGAAGAAAAATATTTCTTCTGTTATTTTAAAGCGAACTATGAGAATTATGATATGCAGCATCACACTGGCTTAGGGATATGTTAGGAGCTTCATGTAAGTTACATCTACATAGACAGGACTGGCAAAAAGTTTAAAAATAACTTACCTTTTAGCTTCTTTATCAGTTCCTCAACACAAGTATTAAAATTAAATTTTTGTGTAACCACATTTGCGCTCTTTCATCAACATATGGTTAATTGTGACTCCAGAAGACAAACAATGAGCAGAACACTCACGCAGAGAGCTAAAATTTTGCTTGGAGGACTCAACCAACTTCCTCCCTGACCAACTTCCCCAAAATACAAAGTCTCATTGTCACAAGCGCATACATTTACATATATATTTTAGCACATCAGCACTGGCTGCATCAGCACTTAAAATAATCACAAAGTGTGACAAAGGCCTCAGTAGCAACATATTTTGGTTGTTGAGGAGCACCACCAGGCGTGTGATTTTTTGATGTGAGTATAGTTATTAAAGACAGCACTTATTTTGTATCTGAGCTCAATAAATGATATTTCATTTTTAATGAAGCAACAAGTCTAAATTTTGATTGTATGCTATTAATTAATAGGATAGACTGGAAATAAGCTATTTCTGTTAAATCTCACCTTCTACTTCTGCAACTGTCACGGGCTGCGACGGCAGACCATGGAGTTGTAGGGAAAGAAGGGCCCAAACGCGAGACTCTAGTGAAAGACAGTGGATTTATTTATGGACAGAAACGACAACTATATACAATCCAAGCACTGTGACTCCTGTGGCGATTCCTCTAAGAATCCCACACAGTGCACGTGTCCATAGCAGTGAAAAGGTGACAACTCCAAAAACCCGATTCCACTCCGTGATTTCCCCTCGTGACGACGTTCCTGACTCCCGACTCCTGGTGACACAAAAACACACACAGCTCAGCAGGCAGCCTTTAGTAGTGAAGCCGATCTCAACACACTACTCTACGGAGGTACTTAACAGGTTCGACTTATAATTCCGCGCCGACTGGGGCTCCGCCACCTTCTTAAATAAGGCGCCCCTCATGAAGCCATCAGCTGCAGCTGGTGAGGGCTAATGGGCGGCAGGTGCGGCAGTCCCCAGTGCGGGAACACTTCCGGGTCGCAGTCCCCTCATCAACCCCAAAACATCCGGGAGCACACAGGGAGAAAGGACAAAAAGGGAGAGAAAACCACCATAACATATGGAAAAACATATACAAGAAATACATGAGCTCTGGGTCATCAGACCCAGACCATGACAGCAATGTTTATGTTGATAGATGTAAATGACAAATCATGTATAATCTTAGTGGTAAAATACAAAATTATTATAAAAATCACTCCATCTAGGAGTTTTGTTTAGAAACATAACAGTACGCACAAATAATCTATTCATTTATTCCCCCCCCCCCCCCCAAACAGATCTCAGTGAATAGAAATAGTGGGTTGTTGTCGGATCATTTAAAAGCATAACAAAATCAGTAAACTATTTTTGTAACTTAACTTAAAAACTAAACGTAAAAACCTAACTTGCATTTTTTTTGTATTTCTATATATGCCATGGTGATTTGTCAAATCAAATACTTTTCAAAATATTTTTTGTCTTTTTTGAATTTTTCTGTTGATGATGAAACCCTTTCAACAGGCTTTTGGTACTCTGGTACAGTTTTTTTAAATATGTTTCTTTTGACATTTTACAGAAATGTCGGGACAATAGACTTACTGAAGTAAGAATTTAGCATTTAAAATAAGGATGCTTGCATTTCGACAGTGTTTTTCATTTATGTTCTTATTCAGCCCTCAGTTTGTTCTCAGGGTGGTTTAGTCACGGCTTTATATACATACAAACTCAGACCTCTCACTGATATAACATTACAAACATTCTTGGAAACTGCAACTGAAAATCCTGTAAAATAAATAATTATATAACAATAGTTATTCAATAATTATTGTCAAGAAGCCTGAGATCCCTTGGCTTAGCTTCAACAGAAATTAGGCAAAATACCTGAAATCCAGCCTTTGTGGTTGTAATGTAGCATAGACTGACAGAGTTTTAGAACTTTTGCTGGTAGTTATTTCTGCTGTAATCAAATCAGAAATGTAATCAAAATACAATCATAAATCAGTAACTCTCTCTAATGTACAATGTCTCTGTGCAGATGAGACCTTGATCTCTGTATGTGTGTGTGAGGAGTTTGCCTAAAAAACTGTCTGTGTGTGTAGATAGTGAAGCAGGCAGAAAGACAGAGAACAGTGAAGGTTTTCGATTTTATTATGCATTAACAACCAGAGGAAGTAATTTTCAAAGATTCCCTAAGATTTTCTCTGAATACGGGACGATTCCGTCTTTTTACAGGACGGTTGGCAACTCTACTAACTAACCTTATGAATTAAATAAAGTTCACTATCAGTACCATAGCACCCACCCAGCTGTATAGAAACTCCGTCATGCTAGCTAGTACAAGTTATTGTAACTGACGGTAAAAACTCAGCACAACGAAAATAAACTCCACCTAAACTTGGTTTATATCTGACCCAGATAGACTGCAGGTCATAACTTCTTACCTGAAATTCAGTTCACCTGACACTCGGACCGGCGGCCGCCTCGGGTCTCTCCTCCTCCTGCCTCCCCTTTACCTCATCTACCTGCTGGTCTCTTGTGGCAGCTCCGCCATAGCCACCACCAAACAACTGAGTTATTTTACACATTTGGCAGCATCTGGCCAATCCATCACCTTTCATTGTTTATACTGTTATAAAAATTTTTTTTTAAAAAAATCATCGGCCCATAAAAACCACTGGCCAGCGGGCCCGATGGCCAGTCCAGCTATGACTGAGGCTTAAAGTGTGATATTCAGAGGAAGCCAAACATGGGCTGCAGTCTGGGGACAGGTCAGTGAGTGATGGTAAAAGGGCTGAAACAGAGGACAGTAGCATCAGTAGTATCAGTGTGAAGTCTTAAATGTGTTGCAGGAAATATCCGAAGTGATTAACTTGCAATGGCTTACTTGTTTGCAGGTAGAGGCACATGTGGGGAGGAGGTTGGTTTGGGTGAGTTTAAGGTGTTCCAATCCGTGAGAGCAGGGAGGCAGGTGTAACAGAGTTAGAAAACAGCTTAATAAATATCCTCAAAATTGATGTGCTTTCTGAATAGTTGAAGCCACCTGGTGGACAAATACCACAACTGCATTGTTAAGGTTCTAAATCACTGCACAGTACATGCCTCAGCAAAGGAAAATAATCCCAAGCTGGAGGTAGGTGCACGTGAGTGATGCTGTTTTCAGTTTTGTATGTTCATTAGTAAAAACAATTTCATAGCAGTAATTGGTAATATTAGTATTTTTATTAAGAGCAGTACTAGCATGTACCCTGAAAGTTACAGTCATTTTGGTTTATTAATAGTAACTTTATTCACAAGTAGTATTTTTGGTGATCATGGTAAGCTAATACTAGTTAGCTTGTTGGGTGCTTTCTGCTTTCTAGTGTTAATGTTTTCTATGAGATTGTAACTGTTCTAATCCTTGTTATCAGGACTGAATGTTGCAGTTTCATAACACTGTTGATGTCGACTCTGTGCTGTTTCCTCTGTATCAGTTACCAGAATAAGTTCCAAGTTCCAAGTTCAACTTTATTGTCACTTCAACCATATACAGTTTAAAAATACACAGTGAGGCGAAACAACGTTCCTCCAGGAACCAAGGTGCTACAAGACAAGTTAGTGCAAAAAAAAAAAATATATATAATATATCTAGTAATAATATTGTGCAAAAGAGCATTTACAGGTTGGTGTGTGCGATGGTTTGGTGGTGTAGGTCAGTGTGTTTGCGCTTTGTGTTGGTTAGTCAGTCCAGTCTCAATGTTTTGAGGTATTTGAGTTAAGCTGAGTGATAATGTTAGTGTGTGTGTATGTGTGTGTGTGCGTGTTTATCAGTCAGTCCCTTTTTGCTGAGGAGACGGATGGCTTGTGGAAAAAAGTTGTTGCACAGTCTGGATGTGCGTGCCCGAATTCTTCGGTACCTTTTTCCAGATGGCAGGAGTGTAAAGAGTGTGTGAGAGGGGTGTGTCCGATCAGCCACAATGCTGGTGGCTTTGCGAATGCAGCGTGTGGTGTAGATGTCCTCAATAGAGGGTAGAGAGACCCCGATGATCTTCTCTGCTGTTCCCACTATCCGCTGTAGGGTCTTGCGGTCTGATATGGCACAGCTCCCAAACCAGACAGTGATGCAGCCGCTCAGGATGCTCTCAATAGTTCCTCTATAGAAGGTGGTCAGGATCGGTGGTGGAAGCCGGGCCTTTCTCAGTCTTCTCAGAAAGAAGAGACGCTGTTGGGCTTTCTTGTGCAGGGAGCTGGTGTTGAGGGACCAGCCGAGGTCCTTCTCCAGGTGTACACCCAGGAATTTGGTGCTGTCAACGATCTCCACAGAGGAGCCGTTGATGCTCAGCGGTGAGTGGTCGCCTCGTGTCCTCCTAAAGTCAACAACCATCTCTTTTGTCTTGTCAACATTCAGAGACAGGTTGTTGTCCTTACACCAGTCCGTTAGTCTCTGCACTTCCTCTCTGTACGCTGACTCGTCGTTCTTGCTAATGAGACCCACCACGGTCGTGTCATCAGCGAATTTAATGATGTGATTTGAACTGTGTGTTGCTACACAGTCATGAGTCAGCAGTGTGAACAGCAGAGGACTGAGCACACAGCCTTGTGGGGCCCCAGTGCTCAGTGTGGTGGTGCTGGAGGTGCAGTTCCCGATCCGTACTGACTGAGGCCTTCCGGTCAGAAAGTCCAGGATCCAGTTGCAGAGGGAGGTGTTCAGGCCTAACAGGCTCAGCTTTCCGATCAGTTGTTGGGGGATGATCGTGTTAAATGCTGAGCTGAAATCTATGTACAGCATTCGGACGTGTGAGTCCTTCTTGTCCAAGTGTGTCAGGGCAAGATGGAGTGCAGTGGAGATGGCGTCGTCCGTTGAGCGGTTATGGCGGTATGCAAATTGCATTGGGTCCAGTGAGGGGGGCAGCAGGGTCTTGATGTGTCTCATGACGAGCCGTTCGAAGCACTTCATGATGGTGGGTGTAAGTGCGATAGGGCGGTAGTCATTGAGACAGGACACAGAAGACTTCTTGGGCACGGGGACGATGGTGGTGGCCTTGAAGCACGTGGGGACAACGGCACTGCTCAGAGAGATGTTGAAGATGTCGGTGAGAACATTTGCCAGCTGATCAGCACATTCTCTGAGCACTCTGCCTGGGATGTTGTCTGGTCCAGCAGCTTTACGTGGATTGACTCTGCGTAGAGTTTTCCTCACCTCAGCTGTAGTGAGACACAGGACCTGGTCGTTCGGAGGAGGGGTGGTCTAAAGAGGGAACCCAGAGTAAGAGCAAGTCCAGTGTCACAGTGCCGTCCTTTCTACATGGGCATTTCACACCACATGCAAAATACATTTCACTGTGAGCGTCAGCAGTGTCTGAAGATATATTGGCACAAGGCTCATGTCTCTGCAGCCCATGGTTTGGGAGATATGAGGAGGGGAAAATGCCTCCCGTTACAGAATTTCAGCTCTGATTTTCATGAAGTCTCTGTAGACTTTGAATTGGGAGTTTTCCGACCTTGTGTTGCTATGAGGCAATTTGCGAGAGAACTGCAACTGAACCTCCAACAATAATGCAATGACATTTTCTGAAAGCCAAAAACAATACCTTCGTTTTGATGTATAATTTGTGTGGATGGAGCGAAAATTGAGTGAGTATTTGTTCAGACATGAACAACAGATTCAAACTTTTCAACGCGTGCTCTGTTCAGAGTGCCCTTAGCAATGATAGCAACCCATGTTCTGTCCTCATGATTCATGCAAAAGTTAAAAATTCATTGTAGGACAATGGTAAGAGATATGAAAGGGCTGAGTTATAGAGTGATAGATCAAGAATGGGAGAACATTTTAAAGTTGGAATGGTGTTTGTGGGTGAAATCATCTGGAAGTAGTTCAACAGAACAGCTCACCTCTGTTGTTCACCTGAAGAACAACAGAATTATCCTTCCAAGATATCTTCATGATACATTATCCTACATGTTTACTCAAAACAGGACCACTTTTACATAGCTGGTGCATGCGCTATGAGGCGAAACGCAACTTCTTTAAAAAACACTTGAAGAGTTTCAAAAATGTAACTAAAACATTGACAATAAAACATCAAAGTTATATTGCTTTCAGTTGGGAGACATGTGACCTCAAGAGACTGACCACTGGCCCAGGTAAAATGCTTTCTTTAAATGCAGTGGACTGGGGCTGTACAATAGCAGAGACTCTTCAGTTACCAATCAACACCAAGGTGTTAAATGTTAGATGGGCAAAACACCATTGAAATACTTATTGTGCAGATTTGATTGTTTGTATAAATAAAAGTCTATTGTGAAATGCTGGTGTTTCACAAGATCTACCATGTTGTTGTGAAGGATGAGAAGTTATTGTTGATTATGTTTGCACTGCAAACAGTGTCTCAATGAGCATTGTGAGATGAATTATCATCAATTTGCCAATACTGAACAATTCAAATGACCATTATCTCAGTGTTACTTACGTTCCACAATGATTAGTTAACACAACAAAACACACCTTTAAGCATTTAATGTCATTTTAAAGTGGATTTTTGGAGACATGGAACGTAAATGTGCCTGTCAAAGAGATTTTTCATAGTCCATGTTTTAGGTATATTTTTTCATTTCTAAAAAATGATTTATATATCGCAGTTCAGAGGGCTTTATACTGAACTTAGAGGTGTCATGTTTAAAATTTTCAGAAGGAATTCAGGAGAAAATATCTGTCGTTTAAAAAGATTTAATTTGCTTCAGCAGTTGAAATGACAAGTTTTACAGTACTGTACCTTTGGGTGAACCAGGGAACTGCATCAAAGAAAAGATGACACTGAATCAGGCAGTGCAGGTTTTATACTGCGACAATCACAAAGATTATTATGGCTATCTTCTCCCAACACAAACGTGGCAGTCTGCTGCGAATCCTCCTCGTTCAGTCCGACCTCACCTCGTATCTGCTCCTCCTCAGAAAGACAGAAAAGAAAAACAACCCCTGCGCAGCCTTGGCTATCTGTTGATTTCTAAGGCCCATTTCCGGACATCTTGTTCGGACTTCCTGAGACTATTCTAACCATTATCAGTATATGTGTAAGCATGCAGCAAAAAGGACCCTCAAACGCTGTACGCCCACTCTTCAATATTTCACCCCAGTCATAGCACCGGATGAAGTTTATTACCCTCAAAACAGAGCGCCAACTCGTTTATGAGCAAAATTGCATTGCGTATAAATAAAATAAAAAAACAGCTTTATCTAATAATTTAATAAAAAACAAAAATCAATAATTTTCAACCCTAATAGAGGATTAAACAAAGTATTGATGTTATCGCACATCCAGTACCAGCATTAGTACTCAATATTTAGATTGATGACCTCACCTCTAGTAGACACTGTTTTTGTAAGCTGTGTGAGATGACAGACAGAATATTTACTAATGTGCCTTTTTTATATTTGGTTGGTGTTTTATTTTGTTTCTTCTCAAAAAAATTAAAATGCAGACCATATACTGTACAAAAAAGCTAACAATGGTAGGTAAGGTAACAATGAAGTGACCATATTTGGATGAGAGGGCGAAGTGTTAATGCTACCAAACATGGTTAGTGAGCAGCATCCATAAACTGTAAGGATGCAACACACAGAGACATCTGCTAATACAAAGTGTTGTACTAACCAGTTGAATTTCACTTTTCAAAACTGTGGCAAAAAGTTCTTGGTTGCTCTAAAGTGGAGAACAAACTTTAGGAGACTAAATAATGTGCCAGATTGTTAGTGATGGGAGACAAATTTGAATCTCTAACACATTCGAAATTGATTTTGTATGAAAAAAAAACACAACATGCTTTTTGTGAACATGCAGAAAGCGATGTTAGCACATAGTAGGGCTGGTTTACCAGGATTACCATGATTGAGATTCAGCACAGAAATAAAATAAACTGATGAATGCCACAAGAATACTTGGAATCACAAGAAAATAAGTTCAGTGAGTCATCAAGTTTATCTTTCTGTTACTTAATGGAGGTTCTGGAGTGGTGTGACAGGTTGTGCTGTGTGTACATACTGCAGACAGATTGGATTCCAGGGAAAGAATTGAAGCTCAGTCATGCCAATAGGACTCTTTGCAAACAAACAGAAGTTTTCACTGTATAAACATTACAAATAAAACAACACCAAAAACAACAAAACATAAATAACAGAAAGAACAAGCCAAGATATTTTTTATGCATCTTTCCTTTTTCCAAGTATCATCGCGCTGTAGCAAGCCAGCTACAGCGACTGGTTTCAGGTCTCCCCTGTCTACCGAATTCACTTTACCCGCTAATACAGGACTTTCTCCTCAACACCCTGTACCTTCATCCTCCAACTGCAATCGCTTACCTGCCCGGCCCACTGGAGGATTCGCTGCCCAGCCTTTGAGGAGGAAGGAACATCTATGCTGCCGATGCTCCTCACCACAGCCAGATTCCAGGACTTCAGAGCAGCCGGTTGTGGTGAGTAACGGTGACATTTTTTCCACACCTGTTGAAATATTGGCTGTTTCTTCTGGGGCAGTGTTTTGTGTAACAAAGACCGTTTCCATTCTGTCCTCCCAGACTATGTGCTTTGCTCACCCATGTCGAGCCACCTAAAACATTTACTTCACGATAATATTATGCTATTGCTTTTCTCATTTTTAATATGATTATTTTACAGTGCATTACAAGTATGTTGCTTCTGATGTCAGCATCATTTGTATTAGCAAAAGTTGTATATTAATACTGAGAATGACTAAAACATTACTGCAAGGTTAAGCTTTGAGGCTTTGACAAATACAAGCTAAAGATATGTTTAAGGATATCATCTGACTTCATTCACAGGAAATAAGCAGGAAGGACAAAACTGACTTCATTATGCAGTGCAGTGCAGTCAGTGGATGTCTCTATATGTTCTTCCTGAAATTTGCTACAGGCTGCTTCAGTTTACTCATAAGACCATCAGCAGACTTAATGTGGGGTAAGCAAACATTTTACAGCTTTTTATTCTTAAGTTTTAAACTAAAACTTATTTTGTTATTCTTCTTTATTTATTTAATTACATTTTTATTTAAAGCTTTATTTAACCAGGAAATAAAATAACTCTTCATATTAAAAATCTCTGTTACAAGAATCTACACAAAGAACATTTTATTGTCAATGTGTATAAATTGACAGAATCGGTTGTTTATTGCCTTTTATTTCATTAAAACAGCTAGGTTATTTTGCTCGCTAAAAAGGGAACAAGCTTGTGCCTGCATGTGAACATGCTAACACTTTTTCTTAATCAGCATGTCCTGTTTCTAAACTTCCTCCTAACAACGATGGTGCATGTTTTACTGTAAAAATAGTATAAACCTGTTGTGTAATGCTGTGGGAGGCAGGCAGGATAGGACCAAAAATGCAGAACACAAAGCAGGGCTGAACTCAGAAACTTTATTGCTGGATTAATCAAACATGTAGAAACTAGGAAATGATAAGGAACCTAAACTGGGAAATACAACAGGTGGAAACACCGCTGGAATGAGTCTGACTAATGAAACAGGGGAGGCAAAACCAAATATAATCCACACGGGACAAGAGACTAACACAATAAATCCAGAAACAGAGAGAGACCAGTCATAGGAAAACATGGGAAACACACTGACATCCAAACTGGCAAAATACAGGGAACAGAGGGAGGAGACAGAGACAAGACAAGGAAGAGAGTGAGGGACCAAGAGAGAACAGAGGTACCAGACAGACACACAGAGACAAGACTTACTTTACATAGAAACACAGGATGGCAAAGACTAAACTAACCAACATAATAACAAATGCTGACTGACGACAAATACAAAATATAGAACTATAATACAAGGATAACAAAACAGAAAACTCCTAAACATTCCCAAAATTAAAAAACTCTGGGTCACAGTGACAAATCTTACACTAACACTCCACACTTCTGTAAGGCACATTTTACTTTTTTTTTTCACCGCAACTAAATGATGCATCAAATAATTTATTTAGTGTTTTAATTTGACATGAACTCTGAGATATGTTTTTATTGCATTTCAGTTATTTTCGCATAGTTCCACAGGTGTACTTAAAAATTACAAAAATGACACAAACCACTGATACGGATGAAAAATGTGATTGCACAGAATGAGTTTGTATTGAAAAGTTGGTTTAAAGACAACATTGTGTAAAAGCTCCACATGTGAAATGATTCAAAACAATGATTTTATTTCTTTTTTATCTGTTTATCTGATTCTTGCCGTTGCTTTTTTATTTGTAAACACAGGGAAGGAGTTTCTGTCTGTGAACATTTTGACTGTCGGTGTGCTACTGATTGGTCTCTTTCTTTCAGGTGAGCTGATTGTTCAGCTATTCAAAGGCATTGTTGAAAAGATTTTTTAATTTAACCTCATTTTGAAACAAAATGGAAGACCTTTGAAAACAGAGTCAACTGTTCATGTCCTGACGAAAACTGTAACACTTACATATAAACATTGAACTGCAAACATGAAAAGAACAGCATTTTGTTAACCATGACACTGTACTTACAGCTGCTTTGCCTGATTGTCATGATGGAGCAGACCTCTTCATAACGGCTCCAAAGAAGCTGGAAGCACTGAGTGGATCTTGTTTGCATATTTCATGTAGCTTCAGACCCAAAGAAGGACAGACATTTATCAGCACAAGAAAAACCTTTGGAGTGTGGATTAAAAGTTATCATAGAGTTACCAGAAACAATGTGATCTTCAACAGTAGTGGAGCAGTTAGCATCTATCCAATGAGTATTACTGGGAACCTGAGTCAGAGAGACTGCACCACTCTGTTTTCTAATTTAACCACAAACTACACAGACACATACTTCTTCAGAGTAGAGAGTGAACCATTCAAGGCAACAGCTCATTGTGATTCTCTTCAAATAACAATCAGAGGTAAAGAATTTTGAATTCATTTCTAACATAAAAATATATGCCTTCATTCTGAAAGTTGCAGTAACCCTACAGTCACAATGACTGTTCTGATTTATTTCATTTAAAAAAATGTGTGAAATTTTCAGAAAGATTTTTTTTTAAAGCCCAGAACCCAAATACAGGGATTTACAAACCATGTACAAACAACATATCAAGGGTTAAAACTGGGAAATTAGATTGTTTTATAAGTAAAATAGAAAGAAAGAACATCGAATTTTTCTGAGTCTGAGACAAACATAATTTTCATTGTTGCATAATATACAAAATCATTTTTAAGACCAGAACCTGACCTTAAAAATGATTAAGCACACGGACTCTTTCCCTACGAATAAAGAACCCGTTTGGTTCTTTAGTCATCGGGATTATTGTCTGAAGGCCAAGAAAGATGCCCAACAGATTTAATTTACCGAGTGGATCATCACAGTCTTGCTGTACTGGTCCATCTGATTGACCTTTTGTTATTATCATTTATTTATTTTATTTTATTTTCAGCTGTTACTTGTTTAGGAGATCTTACATACAAACCTAGAGAAAGCAGTAGTGTTTGTGCATCTTTAGAATACAAATCAGCACTTGTTTTGACCACTGGTTGTCACTTATAGAATTTATAGAAATCCCTGTACACAATCTTCAATCTTTGCATGTTTTCTGTTGAGAACTTTTTTTTAACATTGTTTAACTATTTACCTCAACACTCTTTGAGAATGATAAATCCCTCACATGTTCAGTTCTGAAAACCAAAAAAAAAAAGAAAGAAATTTTGACATTACACAATATTTCTAGTATTTTCTCACCCTCGCCTCAACTTTGTTTTTAAATAGATTGTTTAATAATGTCTATGTTATTCAAAACTAATCCAATGTCTCACATTTTATCCTTAAATGTGTTGTTCTTGTACCATTTTTGATTCGTTATAATTATTCATTGAGTTGTACATAGGTGCATTCAGTGGATTACATACTAAGTCTCAACTGCTTTATAGATGGGTTTGTTAAACTGCTATTTAGTGCATATGAGTAAACCTGCAAATGCACACCAATTAAACTCTTTTTTTAAACTATGTTTGTGATGTGAAACCACAGATTCTCCTTGGAGGCCCGATATTACAATCCCAGGTGATCTGAAGGAGAAGGAGTCTGTCACTATAACCTGCTCAGCTCTCACTCCCTGTCCACACTCCCCTCCTCAACTCACCTGGAATCTCCAACAAGACTCTCACAACAAAATAGAGGAAAACACAGATGGAAGCTTTACAACTAAAATCCAGCAGAACATCACTCTGTCAGACACACATGATGGAAAGAAGATCAGCTGCTCTGCCAGATATCCTGTGAACCAAGGAAACGACACCAAGACAGCAGAGACAGAAGAGACTCTCAGTGTTTCATGTAAGACAATCAGAGTTTGTTATTTGAACCTGTCAGCTCATCATGATTCGTGGGATATAATTTTTAAGTAGTTTTTATAAGGCTGTCCTTATAAAAACTACTTAATGAAATTTTAAAAATGAAGAAAAAAGAAATACTTAATTTATCCTGAAATGATTGTGTTACAGCAGTCAAAATGTGAAACTAATTCTATGAATACAAATTTATATGTGATAATGTAGGGAGTCTAAATTTAGCGCTGCTGGTGGTAAAGATTTTCTGCATCTGTCCTTGTGGCAGCAGAGTTAAAAAGATTTTAACTCTGCTGCAAGTTTTCAACTCCATGTGCAGTGGGGTGAAAGTACCTCTGTGTTGGATGTAAAGTGACTAGTGCACAATGACTATGGTGCTCATGGTCAGAGTTAAGCAGCATAAAGGGTTGTAGAGATAAATGTGAAGCTAAGTTGATGATGGTTATATAGTGTATACTATAAAGAAATCATAAAAAGTGTCAGTATGAGGCGCAGAGAAATCATACCATAGCAATGAACGAGAGCCAACTGAATACTATAGTGAAAAATAGTTATCTAACTCGCTTTTTTTTCTTAGATGCTCCTAAAGACACCTCAGCATCCATCAGTCCATCAGGTTTGGTGTCAGCAGGCAGCTGGGTGAACCTGACCTGCTCCAGCAGAGCCAAACCTCCAGTCAGCAACTTCACCTGGTTCAAGAAGAGCAGAGATGGAGCTGTGAAAGTATCTGAAGGAGAGATTTACAGCTTCAATGTAACAGATGGAGGAGTTTATTACTGTGTGGCCACTAATGATCTGGGTAATCAGACATCAGCAGAGAGTCATGTGACTGTTACTTACAATGAAGGTAAAGTAGGTTAGTTAGTTATTTTCATTTTGTCACTTCATACATACATTTAACACTAAAATCTGGTTTGATTTCAGCTGGCATACTGGTTGGTGTCTACACTATAGTGAAGATTGTGGGAATCATAATGCTTGTGAGCACACTGGGCATGTTTGAGTGGTGAGAAAAATGTTTCTGTGATACACTCAATTGAACTTACAGAATAACTGTTCTGTAGTAAAACAAAAGGGATTTGTTTTTCATTGATTTCTTTGTTTTTCCTTCAGCTGGTTCAGCTCAAGATGCTCCAACAATCCAGAGACAGAAAGCTGTCAGATGAGCAGAGTCACATCACAACACATCAACTAAAGTTTCTGCAGGAGGACAAACTCCACCTTAAAATGTCACTAAATTACTCCAGAGTGCACCCTGGACATCTCGCCAATCTGATGCAGGGCTAACACATGCTGCCCTCTATTCACATCACTAATACTGTATTAAATAACTTGCTGCCCCCTTTGTGGAATTTTGCCCATCCAATTATAAATGCTTGAAAGTGAATGCCATCCTGTATTAAATAAGACATGGAAATAGCAATTGAGATATCTGTGTAGGTTCTCAGTCTTTTATTTCATGGAAGTCTAAGTCACTTGGAAAGCAAGCGACAAGAATTCTTCGTCTCTTGAAGACATTGCATCTCTAATCTAAGATGCTTCTTCAGTTCTAAAACCACATGGTTGAAGGTCCCAGTTATTTAAACCCTAGTGAGGGTTGTACCTGAAGAGGATCCTTGTACCAGTATTAATTATATGCCTCATCACATGAGCCAAGGTGAGAAAAAAGGTGTGGGTCATTACCACCAAACCAGAGGTTTTCAGTGAAACCATTGTGAAACCTTGTCTTACTCTATCATGTGACGCAAAATGTGAGTAGAGGTGAGATACCTGGGAAGGGATCTGAAAACTACACTGTAAGTGACAGTTGGTGTCGTAAGCCACCACCTCTGTTAAATAATGATCATTTACAGTGGATAATGGCCTCTATTTGTCCTCTTTCAAACCATTCGTATTCTGGTCCAAAATGGGAACATTTGCACCTTTATCCTTTAGATGCAGATGTACAGTTGAGTTTTGTCCTGTTGAGGTGGACCTGAGTAGCTCCTCTATGTTGTGTCATGTATTTATGGAGTGGCTGTTTGGTTTCTCCAATGTAGAGGTCAGAGCACTCCTCGTTGCACTGTATAGCATACACTATGTTGCTTAGTTTGTGAGTTTTAAATGACCCTCACGAACTTGCAACACCAGGGAGAAAACATTCCCCCTAAGCCAGAAGGCAAAGAAAAAGAACACACTCATTTAAAAAAAAAACAACATAAAATAAACCTGTGGTTATTACAACTGTGCTTTCATCAAATCAGCAAAGATGCACAGGAAAGAAGGTCAGACACCAACTAGGGGTAATCACAAGGACAAACTGAACATTTTCATATGTATGTCTTATGTAGCAGGTTTATCAGAGGGACACAGGAGAATTTTCTCCAAGCAAGGCATCCAAATCCACTTCAAATCGAGCCACAACCTAAGTTAAAAAATAGTTAAACTGCCAAACTCACCTCAAATTAACAGCTAGATCGTTCAAATTTGGACAAAATATGATCTTCCAGCATTGTGTATGTGACTAGTGCACAATGACTTTGGTGCTCATGGTCAGAGTTAAGTTACACAAGGGGTAGTAGAGATAAATTTGAAATTAAGAAAATGATGGTTGTGTGGTGTATACTATAGCGTAAACATAAAAAGTACACTGTCAGTGTAGAGGATGGAAATCAGCCAGAACAACTATGCAAATCCACAAAAGCAGCAGTTCAGCTGATCACAGCTTGTACATTAAGACAGTCTAGAAATCTTGTACTGTACTTTTTCACTTTTACTTGAGTAAAGAACTTCAATCAGTACTTCAGCTTTTACTGGAGTATTTTTTAACACTAGTATCTATGCTAGTCTAATTTATTTAATTATTGTAAAAAAAAAACCCAACCTTTTCAAAACACATAAATAAAGACAAAAATGTGTGAAATGTAAGAAAAAACTATATAAAATGATTTATTAATTAAATACAAAGGAGTTTGTCAAGGGAATTAAAACGAATTGACTATGTGCACGTTAGCATATGCTACTTCCGGTGCGGAAACTCCTGTGGGGAGCTTTGTTTCCGGTGTCCTATTCGCGCCTTGTTTACGGTCCAAAACAAGTTAAGCAAATGAATGAATCAAGCGGCGATTTACATTTCTATAGATGTCTTGGGCATTTACCCAATATATCTGTAAATGATGTTCATCGACTTGTCGATATTTTTCCCCCGCACCTCAGAGCAAAAAGAGAAAAGGGAGTCAAATGTTATATTTCTCAGTATCTGTAAACAGTGGTCCCTCGTTTATCGCGGGTGTTATGTTCGAAAAACAACCAGCGATAGGTGAAATCAAGTAGCCAATTTTATTTTTTGACAGTGCAAAATGTTTCGTCGACATCCAGTACTGCACTTCAGAGTCACACTGCTAGCGATCGATGCAGCGATTCTGTACTGTACAGGAGACACGTCACGGAGGAGATCGTCAGCAGCGATCAGGACGCAGGACAATGTGATGTAAAAAAAAAAAAAAGCATGCAAACTTGCACTAAAAAATCTGCGAAACAGTGAGGTGAAAGGTGAACCGCGTTATAGCGAGGGGCCGCTGTAATTTTGAAGGTAAGTCACAACATACCCTTCGTAAATACTAATGTATAGAAACCCTTACCAGCAATCATTAATTTTTTGTGTGGCTTTTTTTCACGGTTTGTTAACATGCTGTGTAGGTGTGTACTTGACTAGCTGATATCGACATAACGGGGAAACATCTGGTTTGACTTTTTTTCACCTGTAGTTTTAATGCGGAACATTTGCCTGTTTAAATCATAAGACCAGTCACTATACAGAGATGTGCTTCTGAATGTGGACAATGTGTCTTCTGCTGCAGCAATGCAGTTCTGCTTGTGTTGAGTGATGTAAACAACTGATCGATCTAAACTCTTTAAACGTCAAAATTGATCATTCGATTTTTTATGACACAACAGTGGTGAGTGTTCCCACCTTCTGCTCTTTGTAACTTAACGCGATCTTTCCGTTTTCGAGTTTTGGACATGATTTTGGAGTATATCTTCGCAGTAGCGATTGACCGCAAAGTAAAGCTACCGGAAATGTACAACCCTACATCCGGTCTCAAACCAGGAAGTTAGCATTTTCTCGTGCACAGGGTCTATTAAAATTGATGTCATTATGTACAGAGGCGGAGCCAGACATTTGAAACACCCGGGGCTTAGCCCTAAAGGATAGTATGCATGTGGGAATTTTTTTTTTTTTTGGGGGGGGGTAAAAATGACTGAAAGATTAATAGGCTCTGTTTTGAGTTTTGTTCAAAAAAGAATGACTTCATATAGGGGAAAATATATATCACATATGCAGGACACCTTAAACTAGTTTTTTAATTAAGCAGCAAGGCAGAACAAAATCGGGGCTGTATCAAGACACAGGGACTAAACCCCAATTCAACCAGACCCAGAACTGATCCGGAATTAAAACAGGACTACAACAGTTCAAAATCAGGACTACTGAGGACTTAACAAAGACAGAACCAGAATCAGAACTAGATGATAGCACTAAAAATCCTCATAGACCTGCAGAGGAACAGCTACACCATACAGCCCACAGCAGCAGTACCATCATCACTCTGGAGGAGCATGAAGTGAGGCGCACCCTGCGGGCTGTTAACCCGAGGAAGGCAGCCGGCCCAGATGGCGTACCAGGACGTGTGCTGAGAGACTGCGCAGACCAGCTTGCCTATATTTTCACCAGGATTTTTAACCAATCCCTTGAACAGTCAAACGTCCCACCCTGCCTCAAGACCTCCACCATAATACCCTTGCCCAAGAAATCTCATATCTCTAGCCTAAATGACTATAGACCAGTGGCACTAACCCCGGTGGTGATGAAGTGCTTTGAGAAACTTGTGCGTTACCACATTACAGCAGCCCTACCCAGCAGCCTTGACCCACACCAGTTTGCCTACAGAGCAAACCGATCGACAGAGGACGCCATAGCAACAGCACTCAATGTAGCATTAACACATCTGGAGAGGCAAGGAAGCTATGTGCGTATGCTCTTTGTGGATTATAGCTCGGCATTTAACACCATTCTTCCATACAAACTGGACGCCAAGCTAAAAGACCTAGGGCTTCCTCACAGCACCTGTAAGTGGATCAATAGCTTCCTCACCGACCGCAGACAGAGAGTGAGAGTGGGATGTTACACATCTCCAGCCCTAAATCTAAGCACTGGGTCGCCACAGGGCTGCGTGCTTAGTCCACTGCTCTACTCGCTTTATACACACGACTGCGCCCCCGCCCACCAGAGCAACGCCATTGTAAAGTTCGCAGATGACACTACTGTGGTGGGGCTCATATCTGGGGGAGATGAGTCTGCCTACAGAGATGAGGTGGAGCGGCTGTCTTCATGGTGCAAGGATAACAACCTTCTCCTAAACACGAAAAAGACCAAAGAACTCATAATTGACTACAGAAGACACAAGACAGAAATCCAACCACTAATCATCAGCGACGACTGTGTGGAGAGGGTGGCAGACTTCCGCTTCTTGGGAGTCAGCATTGAGGGAAACCTATCCTGGAGTGTGAATACCTCTGAGCTACTGAAAAAGACACAACAGAGACTGTACTTTCTGAGAGTGCTTAGGAAGAACAACATCACACAGAGACTGCTGGTGTCTTTCTACAGAGCCTCCATCGAAAGCATACTAACGTACTGCATAGGCATATGGTACGCTAGCTGCACAGTGGCTCAGAGGAAAGCACTCCAGGGAGTAATCAACGCTGCCCAAAGGACAATCGGCTGCCCTCTCCTCAAACTGAAAGACCTACACAGTTCCCGCTGCCTCAAAAGAGCCCATAACATCATAAAGGACACCTCACACCCTGGACACTCCATGTTCGAACTGCTGCCTTCAGGTAAACGGTATAGAACAACATACACAAGGACTAACAGACTCAAACACAGTTTCTATCCAATTGCAATATCATGTCTCAATGCTACTAAAAGTAGATGACTTTCATTGCCCCTGTTGTCATTTGTGCCCTTGATGTTGGAATGCTTTCAGACATGTTTTGTTGGATGCGCTAACAAATTGATTGAGTGATTGATTGTTTGAGTGATATATCAACTAGGTCGTATGTTGAGTGTCTGTATGGGGCCTTAGGCCTGGATTGCTTGGGTGTATCTACGGTATGAGAATACTGTATTTTATATGTATTACTATCTTTTATATCCTATCATTATAGTTTTTAAGTATTTAATTATAGTTTTTAAGTATTTATCTTTTGTGATGTTGCACTGACCAGAGACATCTTTCAATTTCATTGTACCTGTGACAATGACAATAAAGAATATTCATTATTCATTCACTACACTTATTTTTTTAATTCTACTAAAGTCCACTATTTAGATTTAGAAAAGTTTATATAATTATTTAGCCTTGTTGTGCAAACAAGCCTGCAAAACTTAATAAATATAGAATTTGAAAAATAGCAAACCTAAAAAGAAACACTAGGTACGAGATACATGAGGACCTATGATACGGTGATACTTTTGGTAAACAACCATTTGACTAACATGTGTGTCTCACCTGCTCTTGTTCATCTCTGTTCTGTCCTCATTCTCCATCTCCCTCTCTGTTCCTCTCTCTCCCTCTCTGTTCCTCTCTCTCCCTCTTTGTGCTGACAATCATCAAATATACAGTTGAAACCAGATATTTACACACTCTTCAGATCAAAACACAAACACTTTTTTAATTGTAACATCAAATCAGACTAAATGTTTATTTTTTTAGATTGATAAATATAAAAAACATATTTGTTAACTTTAAGAGTAAAGAGAGAAACTATCTGTATTTCTTAATTGCAAATGGCACCAAATTGTATTCAAAACTGAGCCACACTTATTGTCATGGTCCTGAGTCTGAGGACTCTGTTTTGTGTTTCCTTATGCTTTTGTTCATTCCGAGTGTGTATTCTGTTGTGATTTTGCCATTTGTTAGGTTTCTGTTCTTTGCCTGCCTGCTCCCACTTCTCTGTGTTCCCTCTGTCTGTCCATGGTGTTATTGTGTCTGCTCATGAGTCTGCCTGTCATGTTCAGTGTCCTGTCTGATTCTCTGTGTCTGTTAGTTTCCTGTTTTATTCTGAAAGTTCATGTCTCATGTCAGTGTGTTCAGTTTTACCTCTCCCCTGTCTCGTTAGCCTTATTGCTCCCAGCTGTGTCTCCCTCCTGTGGCCCATTCCCTGATTACTCCCCGTGTATTTAAGCCCTGTGTTTTCCTGTGCTCTCTGTCGCGTCGTCTGTTTAACTCCGTGTCCGTCGGCATCATTCTATGTAACCTGGTGTTTAGTCTGCGTCTCTCCGCCATCTTTCATTGTGTATTTTGTTCCTCCCCCTGTGCGTGTTTGGTTTAAGTTGAGTTCTTTAGTTTTCCCCAGTTTAGGTTGGTTTACTCCCCGCTCTGCTCCTCCTGTTTTTGTCACCTTATCACCTCTGCAAATAAATATTCACTCGCACCCCAGTCAGTGCCTGCATCTTGGATCCTTTACTCAATTCATCACACGACTGCTGTGCAGCCGTGACAGTACGACGCGACCACAAGATGGATCCAGCGGCCCTGACCGGGGAGAGCGACCTCACACGGGCCCTACGCCTGGTGGACTGGGTAACCCACACCTCCAATGCACGAGCGAAGGTTGTGGGGATAAATGCCGTTGAAGCAATCCTGGCCGGAAATCCCTATCTCCACCAGGTCCGGGGATTTACAGACTTACTCACTGAGCTGCATAAAGCCCGGGAAGCGGTGCAAGCTCGGGAAGTAGCGGATTGCGCCCAGCAACAATGGACTACGACCGCCACAAAGCATCCGTCTCAGAGTCACCCACCGGAGGTTTCACGGCCCGACCCCCCAGAGGTTTTTCCCTGCCTGTCGGAGCCGTCAACGGTTGGGAGGAAACATTCGCACCACCGGCGCTTCACCCCACAGCCGGATTCAGGGACTCCTGTGCGACCAGCTGTGGTGAGTTTTAAGGACGCTGGTGCTTCTGGGACTGTGTTTTCTGGGGCTGTTCATAGTGAAAGTAGAGACAGTACACGGCGTTTACCTACCTTCGTGGTAACTGACCTCTCACAAGTTGGCATTTTCAAAACATCCATAACAGTAACTGACTGTGTTTCATCCACTCCACCACCAACTCCAGTCTCACTTCAACCAGTACATCAGCCTTTAGCCAGTTCATTAGCCCAGCCTGCATCTATGCCATTAGCCCGATCACCCGTTCCCTCCATACTGGAGGCTGTGTCTGTGCCACCCATTTTGAATCCCGTTCCTAGCACCCATTTTAAGCGGAGAGACAAACCCATTAAAACCACTCTAGTTTCTCAGAAACTGGCTAATTTAGAGACTGTTACTCGCCCCAGGGCCTCCCCAGAGGCTGGGTCTCAGCCCCCAGCAGACTCGGGACCCCTGGCGGTTAAGAAGCCAGCTGGGGACGGCACCCGGCCGTCGCTGCCTGAGCAGACTCAATGCTCTGTGCAGCTGCCGTCTGCCATGTGTTTGCCAGAGGCCCGTGCGCCTGCTGGTTCTGTTGCATCCCTGCCAGAGGCCCGTGCACCTGCTGGTTCTGTTGCGTCCCTGCCAGAGGCCCGTGTGCCTGCTGGTTCTGTTGCGTCCCTGCCAGAGGCCCGTGTGCCTGCTGGTTCTGTTGCGTTCCTGCCAGAGGCCCGTGTGCCTGCTGGTTCTGTTCTGTGTGTGCCAGGGGCTCCAGTGCCCACTGGGTCTGAGACTGTTTTTGCTGGGGGGCCCGAGGAGCCCGTCCAGCCTTCTGCCTCGTCAGCTGGGGGGCCCGAGGAGCCCGTCCAGCCATCAGCTGCAGTCTCATCATCAGCTGCAGTCTCATCACCAGCTGCAGTCTCATCACCAGCTGCAGTCTCATCACCAGCTGCAGTCTCATCACCCTCGCCTGCTGCGGCCTCAGAGTCTTCGGCCTCGCCTGGTCCGGTTTCAGCATCTGCTTTGGCTTCATCCTCGTCGCCTGGTCCAGCGTCTGCTTTGGCTTCATCCGGTCCAGCCTCTGCATCCTCATCATCCTCGTCTGGTCCAGCCTCTGCATCCTCGTCTGGTCCAGCCTCTGCATCCTCGTCTGGTCCAGCCTCTGCATCCTCGTCTGGTCCAGCCTCTGCATCATCCTCGTCTGGTCCAGCCTCTGCTTCATCCTCGTCTGGTCCAGCCACTGCTTCATCCTCGTCTGGTCCAGCCACTGCTTCATCCTCGTCTGGTCCAGCCACTGCTTCATCCTCGTCTGGTCCAGCCACTGCTTCATCCTCGTCTGGTCCAGCCTCTGCTTCATCCTCGTCTGGTCCAGCCTCTGCTTCATCCTCGTCTGGTCCAGCCTCTGCTTCATCCTCGTCGCCTGGTCCAGCCTCTGCTTCATCCTCGTCGCCTGGTCCAGCCTCTGCTTCATCCTCGTCGCCTGGTCCAGCCTCCGTGTCTTCATCCTCGTCGCCTGGTCCAGCCTCCGTGTCTTCATCCTCGTCGCCTGGTCCAGCCTCCGTGTCTTCATCCTCGTCGCCTGGTCCAGCTCCAGCATCCTCATCAGCGTCGCCTGGTCCGGCTCCAGCATCCTCATCAGCGTCGCCTGGTCCGGCTCCAGCATCCTCATCAGCGTCGCCTGGTCCGGCTCCAGCATCCTCATCAGCGTCGCCTGGTCCGGCTTCTGCTTCAGCGTCCTCATCAGCTTCGCCTGGTCCGGCTTCTGCTTCAGCGTCCTCATCAGCTTCGTCTGGTCCAGCCTCCGCCTCCGCCTCGGGCTGCAGGGGCCACGCAGCCTTCAGGTCCCCTACTACCACCTCCACATCGTCGGTCATCTGCCAGGCCGCTTGTTGGGCATCTCCGCCACCGTGGACGCCCTCCTGAACGCCCTCCTGAACGCCCTCCTGAACGCCGCCACTACCTTCCACGTGGCCGGCCTCCGGACTTGTTTCCACGCCGCTGTTGCCGTCCGCATGGTCAGCCCCCAGAGCTGTTTCCACGCCGCTGTTGCCGTCTGCACGGTCGGCCCCCAGAACTGTTTCCACACCACTGCCTACTGCGTGGCCGGCCTCCGGACCTGCCCCACTGCCGCTGCCTTTCACACGGTCGGCCCCCGGAACTGAACTGTTTTGGCCTCCGGGTCGGCCCCCTGACCTTGTCCGTCTGGGCCTTTTCGGACTTCATTCCGAGTGTGTATTCTGTTGTGATTTTGCCATTTGTTAGGTTTCTGTTCTTTGCCTGCCTGCTCCCACTTCTCTGTGTTCCCTCTGTCTGTCCATGGTGTTATTGTGTCTGCTCATGAGTCTGCCTGTCATGTTCAGTGTCCTGTCTGATTCTGTGTCTGTTAGTTTCCTGTTTTATTCTGAAAGTTCATGTCTCATGTCAGTGTGTTCAGTTTTACCTCTCCCCTGTCTCGTTAGCCTTATTGCTCCCAGCTGTGTCTCCCTCCTGTGGCCCATTCCCTGATTACTCCCCGTGTATTTAAGCCCTGTGTTTTCCTGTGCTCTCTGTCGCGTCGTCTGTTTAACTCCGTGTCCGTCGGCATCATTCTGTGTAACCTGGTGTTTAGTCTGCGTCTCTCCGCCATCTTTCATTGTGTATTTTGTTCCTCCCCCTGTGCGTGTTTGGTTTAAGTTGAGTTCTTTAGTTTTCCCCAGTTTAGGTTGGTTTACTCCCCGCTCTGCTCCTCCTGTTTTTGTCACCTTATCACCTCTGCAAATAAATATTCACTCGCACCCCAGTCAGTGCCTGCATCTTGGATCCTTTACTCAATTCACCACACGACTGCTGTGCAGCCGTGACACTTATGGAGCTCCACAGTTCTTCTCCTGGTGTTTTGGTTGACATCTCTTGATTTTCCCATGTCAAAGAAACAGGCTCTGTGTTTTTCCTTATATGCAGCTCTGTCTCTCTTTATTCTGACATTTAACTAATTCAAAATATATTTCAATATTTATCTAAAACAAAAGTTTACTCTAAATTGATGTTGTACAGTAAAAATGTTTTCTCCCTAAAGTGTATGTAAATATCTGGTTACAAATGTGAATATCCTGCTGTGTACTGAAATCCCTCTTGTTTTGCATAGAAATATACTGAACAACATACAAAGCATAATATATAAAATAACATTTACCTGAGTTTTTTCTTTGAAAGAACCCTCTAATGTCCATTCTTATATTTCAGTACATAACTGAAACCGATTTAGTCGGGGAGGGTAAGAACTGAAAATATGAAATAAACACACGTAAGATAAGACTCTCTAAAAAAAATAGCATTTATTCGGCTTTTCATTTCGCCATTTGTTGATTCACTTGAAGAGCAAGTAACGTAATATTGGTGAAGTGATCAGTTTGATATCAATCTTTCGTGATGCACCGTCATATTTACATTATTTGTATGGTACGAATGATTTGCTTTGGTACCTGGTCAAACTTAAGCTCTCCTTAGTATGGCTGGCTCCGTTTCTCCAACAGCGCACTGACAGGCAGCAGCTGCCCCGCCCCCTCGCTCAGTCGCCTAGTGCCTGAGCTCGGATCATACCAATATCAGGGGGGATTCATGCACAGTCGTAAATTCCCACAGTGTGCACAATGTGCTTCGAATATTGTGTGTACTTCTTGTTTTATACAGTGTCAGCCAGGCATCTAACTATGAAAAAATTACACTCCAAAAGACCCCGGGCTTCTGACAAAACAACCCGGGCTTAAGCCCAGTAAGCCACCCCCACGCTCCGCCCCTGATTATGTACAAAGATTTTGTAATAGATTATATAACTAGAACACACACACACTTTTGTACTGTACAGTAAAAATGGAAAATCTAAATCTCATTCTTTGAAAGTCTTAAAGTTTATTCAATTTTGATTAAACATGTTTCTAAAGTAGCCTTAGGCTAACGCTAATGCTAAAGCTAACTACTAATAGGAAATGACACACAGAGAGCATAATGGGAACCAGGAAACAGATTCCCTTTCTCAATTTTCACTTGCCAAGAATGTGAGTATGGACTCGCGATTTGTACAATTGGAACACCAGTGTACTTGATGATGTCACAGGTCGGAGTTTTTACTGCCGTCCCGTAATTTAACTGGTATTATGTTATGAAGCTTAACTTTAAACTCAGCCAAACCAGTTTACTCAGAAACAAATAAAACACTGAAACAAACCAAACATTAAGATTTAGAAGTTATCTCAGTGACTTATATATCATGTTTAACCTCAGTAGCAAAATCTCTCTATTAATAAAACTAGTGTAGATGTATGCCTGAAAAAAAACAAACAGGTAAGATCTTAGAACGTTTTTATTTTTATTTTAGTAGACACTCCAAATTTACAACAGACAGCTGCTGGGGTTTGGAAGAGAACTGAACAAATATTTAAAATATAATCCGATCATTTTTGAAGCAGCCTTCAGAATCTCCATGTATTAACATGTATTATTGTTCCCGGTGAAAATGTTTCCTCCTGAATTAAAATATTTTTAATGTTAGAATTAATTCTGAGTCAGCTAATCTCAGCCAAAATGATTTACTCAGGAACAACAACAAACACACATAAGCCAAACATTAACATTTAGAAGTTATCTAAGTTATTTATATATCATGTTTAACCCTGAGTAGTGAAAGGCCGCGGGGGGTTTGAAAATGATGTGCCGGGAGTCCGCTGTTCTAACCAGGCTCTAGTGATCCTCAACCTCCCGGTCTGCTATCAAGCTGGTGGGTGACAGACGTCCCCGAAAACGTCGGAGCACTTTTGGAAATATGTGATGTCTTGATAAATTGAGGAGATATTTGATGTTTATACAGCTACAATTTCGCCTGAAAATATCTTAAAAGTTTATTTCTCCATTAGCAGTTCACTGGCAGAGAAGAAGGGAGCTATGGAGGGCCTGTGTACCTGGAGCACTGCCCCCCAGTACATCCTAAACACACCGATATTTTGTTTTCAAACTCCACTGCAGTTTATTTCACACATCAAACCTTTTGTAAACACATACAAGTAAACTACAATAACTTACATGTAGCAATAAAATAAACTGCTACCTCTTTTAAATAACAAAACATCTTTATGGTGTAATTATTTTACACGTAGTTGTTATTTTTGTTTTTTAACTGTGTAATAATATTCAACATTGCTATCAGTACATTTTTCAAAAAATGCCTCTCTGTGCAAAATGGGTTTAAAAACACAAACAGCTGTGGGATGCTGTTTGTCCGTGATTTGGACAGCCCTGCGCGTGCTCTCGATGCACGGTGTAGAATAAGGAGGGGATGTTTTTCTCATTATCATTTAATATTTTAATATGGCATTATTAGTTCATCAGAAGTATATAACCAGCTTTGCATTAAACATAAATTGAAGTCTTTGACCTTACATTATCCTTTGCATTACAGTGATTGTTATAACTTTAGTTTGATCTTTTCTTACAGGTACCAGAATAATAACATGATTTTCCATTGCAGATGTAACCATGATCATTCCATACATATTGCAGTTCGTTGCTTATTCTAGAGTTGTGCTCAAGGTAATTAAAGGTTAAAAGCTACAGCCAGCGCGAGTCTGGCTGATCTATGGAGGGCAAAGGCTTTGAGCTTGGAAGGCCGCACGCGCTTACACAGCACTTATAAGATGTTATTCTTGGTGATTTTGTGCTTAGTCATGTTTTAATATGTTTTAAGTAGAAGTAGCTGATCCAGCAATATTCATTTAATATTATATACTTGATTTAGAGCAATACACACTGATGGTCTTAACAAATGAAAGAGTCCTTGTAGCTGCCATGTTGTGTCTTAGCAGGGTACAGACGGGTCCAGGAGACGGGGGCAGTCAGCGTCTGCCCTCGCGAAGGAGACAATGTTATTCTTTGTGTTAAATAAAATTGTCAACATTGATTGTATTACACCTGTCACTACGCATGAGGGGGCGTTCTAATACCCTGATTTCATAAAACTATGGTGATGTGTTTTTTGAGACGAGATCTGAGGCTGTCTGCATACAGTGTCCATCTCCCACGTGTGTGATCATTAAATCATCGTTTGACTCAACCCGACCGGACCAGTGTTGTTATTGTGGGTTTTTCCTCTGGTGTCCATCCCCAATATTTTGAACCTTAACAACGGGAAACAAATTCTGCCGGGGATATCTAACTTGGCACCGCCATTGTGCAGGTGAAGTCAAAGACAAGATATACTTGATTATATTTTCTTGCTTCGTCTTCTGCTTTGCGTTAATGTGGGAGCCCCATCAAAAAACCTGTCCGTTATGCTAGCAATGTCCAAGCATTCTTTTTTTTTTATTATTCACAGTGTGTTGTTGGTCCTTCAGCCAGCTATTTGATGTTTTTTAATGCTTCTCCTGTTCCTGATAAACTCCAGAACAAGGCAGATGGGTCTGTTCTGGCCCTTGTGTCAAGAAACCTCCATTCAACCTATGAATGCTAAAAAGCTACATGCTGTTTGGTTTTTGGAGGACAGCACAGGAGCACGTTCGTGCAGACTGAAAATCCTTCTCTGTAGGCAAATACTTACTCAGATGGACTCAACCACACTACCACAGTACAAGGATTCATGGCCTGCAGTCAAGTACAGTTAAGCCTACGTTCAGAGACAATAGAAAACTGCTGTCACAAGGTGGCAGTAAAGGATGTATGCAAACTAGCAAGAAGCTTCATGAAAAAAAATACACTTTTTAAAACAAAAGAAGATAGACTCCTTTGACTTTATTTGGAACTATAACTACTTACTAAAGTTTTAGTTGAATAAAGAGCTCTTATTTTGTGTCCGTCTCTCTAATTGGAGACCCACTGTAGAGGAAGAGCTGGCATTCAGTTTTTCACCCAGTTTAGACTTAGTAAACTTTATAAATTCATTTATAGATCGATGCATTTATATCTTCATTCTTTCAGTCATGCATTTACTTAAGAGCTGAGTTTATGAAAGCTTGATTGTATAACATGTAACTCAGGTGTAAATCATGGCACAAAAAATATTTCAGAAGTCTTCAGAAAACAAGTTGTTGTTTTTTATTAGATTGTAAAATGTTACAATCTCTAAATAATTATTCATGTCAACCATAGAAAAATGCAAAAAAATGAGGGTTTAGGACTGTAGTTTCTCTACTAGTTAGTGGTGGACAGAAACAGATCACTACAAGAGTGCCGCATGTAAGAAACTAAGTGACCACAAAGGAACCCAATATTACTTCCCCACCCAACACACAACATTTTGGGTCATACATACAGAAGGTGGAGCTTATTTTTTAGTTGCATGCTGAGCTTATTATTTTTAAAATTCTTCATTTTAGAAGCACTGAAAATGTAGTATGTATGATAAATGGGTTCCACAGAACAAACATATTTTACTGGAAATAAACTGCTAATGTGAGTCACTTTGATATCTCCTTTGTTTACTTTAGTCTCCTGTGGGAGCACTACTCACTGCTGTTAACAACCATCAGACATTACCAGCTTAAGCATATTGATCCCGTTCCCTGTATTTTACTACAAGAGAACATTTCTCTGTATTAACGTTTGTTTAACCAAAGACACATCCGCACTCTCACTTTTTCTGTACTTGAGAGTAGACGCACTCTCGATTACTTGTCTGTGTTAATCTTTGTTCAGTCTTGCACTCTTTGACCTGTGAATACACCACATCCTGCTGCTGTGTGCTGTCCTGCGCTGAGTCTAAAGAAGGCCTCTGCTTCGAGAACTCGATCTCATTGTAATGGACGTCTTCATTTTCTGCTGTTCTGGCTGCTTCTTCAAGAGACACACTCTGCGAAAACAAACAGACCAAAGTTAATTCTGGTACCATTAAAATAACCATCTTTTACTGAACACAGTAAACGTAGAACTGCTATGAAGTCCAATGTTGTAGCCAGAGATCAGACCCAAATTTAATATTAAATATATAGTCCTGTGCGTCAAAACATCAGGTGTGTCTCACATCAAACAGTAAAAAGAGAAATAAAAGACACAACAAAGGGTCACTTTTCACATTTCTACCTCACTTACTATGAATCACCTCAGTTAAATCTATGTCCTAGAATCATAAACACAGAAAATATTACACAATGAAATTCAGTTACCCACCTGTGTCGGATGTGAAGCTACATGTGTTGACTGCAGATACCTACAAAAAACAGCGGAGCTCTTTAAATTGAAATTTTCAATTATAATAATATTATTAATAACAATTATTAAATCATTATTAATAGTATTATTAGCATCGGTAGCATCAGTAGTATGTGAAAAAGTAATATTAGTATTATTATATATTGCAATACAGTTTTGAATAAATGTCTTCAAAAATGTCTGAAAGTTGTTGAATAATAATTACATATTAATGTTAGATGTAGACAAGTCCCACGCACTTTCTCAATATCCCTGATCCAACCTTTTCATTACTAACCTCTTCCTTTGAATACTTTCCTGTACGTCCTCATTCCACACCGAGTTTCATTCCCTTCTTTCTTCTGTCCAGAGGATACACTTCCTTGGCAGATTACCTCACTACTTCGGCTGTACTTTCCCAGCCATCTGGTTACTCCTGTCTACCACCTGGAGACTCAACTCCTCCATGAAATCTGTGCAACATTGTTTCATCTTCAACATCCACCAACATTTAATCTGCCTTTATTCACTTCACTTTTCAAAGTGGACCTGGAGAGTCTCCTGTCGCTTTCAGAGTGCACTTTTGCCACAAGATGTATTAAACTCTTATACGTCACCCTATGTCCCTCTCTCCTTAAAGTACAATGTCATTTACACAGTCATTTACATTCTCTCAAAAAATCCATTACCATCTATCCTTCTGCATCTCTTAACACACACCTATCCAGAACCTACCGATCACCTTTGTTTCCATCACCTACACTGAAGTCTTCTACAACCACCACCCTGGAGACACTTCATCTAACTTACTCCAGAATTCCTGACATCAACCCTGTGGGGCATACACACCGGTATCTTGCAACTTTTGGTTTTATTTTCCAGTTACATAAAAGCTACTATGGATTTAAAAAAGCAAAACATGTATCTGGGAGTCTTACCAAAGGATGAAAACCATACAGATGAGAATGATGATCCCAATGATCGCTCCAACAGCAGCCCCCCATAATACAGGCTTGATCATTCCTGTAGAGAGAAACAAAAGAAAGAACCAAATCCAAACCATATAAGTGACTGAACCTTTCATTTGTGTGAGATGGGTCTAAGTTGGATATGTACTTACATGTACAGGTATAAAAACAAACAGCAAAATAAGATACACTTAAAAATAAAAGTAAAAGCAGATATTTACACACATGACTCTTTCTTAAATTTCTGGACTTGTCCTTTATGCAGATTCCAAAGACTTTAATAAAGTCCTGATGACTAAGTTTTATATTTGTCTTTACTTTACCTCCAACAGTCACATGAATCTCTGCTGATGTCTGATTACCCAGATCATTAGTGGCCACACAGTAATAAACTCCTCCATCTGTTACATTGAAGCTGTAAATCTCTCCTTCAGATACTTTCACAGCTCCATCTCTGCTCTTCTTGAACCAGGTGAAGCTGCTGACTGGAGGTTTGGCTCTGCTGGAGCAGGTCAGGTTCACCCAGCTGCCTGCTGACACCAAACCTGATGGACTGATGGATGCTGAGGTGTCTTTAGGAGCATCTGGACAAATAAATTATATCCTATAAATCATGATATGTTTGCAGGATGAAAAAACAAACTGATCGTCTTACATGAAACACTGAGAGTCTCATCTGTCTCTGCTGTCTTGGTGTCTTTTCCTTGGTTCACAGGATATCTGGCAGAGCAGCTGATCTTCTTTCCATCATGTGTGTCTGACAGAGTGATGTTCTGCTGGATTTTAGTTGTAAAGCTTCCATCTGTGTTTTCCTCTATTTTGTTGTGAGAGTCTTGTTGGAGATTCCAGGTGAGTTGAGGAGGGGAGTGTGGACAGGGAGTGAGAGCTGAGCAGGTTATAGTGACAGACTCCTTCTCCTTCAGATCACCTGAGATTGTAATATTGGGCCTCCAAGGAGAATCTGTGGTTTCACATCAAACACATATTAAAAATGAAGAGGACAAAATCTTTCAAACTAATCATGTGATGCTATCTTCCTGAATTCACATAGAAGTTCAGAAATGTAATCAAGTCCTGAACAAAGCAGCACAGAAATTAAAAGAAAGAAATACATACATCCTTTTAGTGTCAGGATGTTAGTTATGATGATCATTATGTCTTTCATCTAACATTTCCTCAGCAGTTAATTTAATTAAAATTAATTAAAAATAACATGTTACAAAGTATAAACTCACATTTCTTTACCTCTGACTGTTATTTGAAGAGGATCACAAGAAGCTGTCGCCTTGAAGGTTTCACTCTCTACTCTGAAGAAGTATGTGTCTGTGTATGTGGTGGTTAAATTAGAAAACAGAGTGGTGCAGTCTCTCTGACTCAGGTTCCCGGTAATACTTATTGGATAGATGCTAACTGCTCCACTACTTTTGAAGATCACATTGTTTTTGATTTTGGTAATATCAGAATTGTTTTTAATCCACACTCCAAAGGTTTTTCTTGTGCTGATAAATGTCTGTTCTGCTTTGTGGCTGAAGCTACATGGGATTTGCAAACAAGTTCCACTCAGTGCTTCCAGCTTCTTTGGTGCAGTTACAAAAGTCATCATGGCAGTGAGCCGAAGCACCTGTAAGGATAGTTTCATGGTTAACCCATTCACACATTAAATATTGTTAAAAAAATAATAATAAAAAGAATTTTGCTCCCAACAAAACTTTAAACAAACTTTGATCAAATTATTAGTATCATTATGTTTCTGTGTGTGTATGTTTTATGTAGAAACAAACTGACATTTTCCCTCTCGTTTCTACATAAAGCTTTTCAAGACATAAAGAGAAAAAGTCTCTGTTTTCACTTTGCTTGAAGAAACAAATAATATTATAAATGATTCAAAAATGTCTTAGATTGACTAAATAAACAGCTCACCTGAAAAAAAGACGACCATCAGTAACATCCCGACTGTCACCATGTTCAGAAACTCATTCCCTGCATTTGTGAACAAAAATGATTTTTTATTTAAATGATTTCACACATGGAGCTTTTATACTCTACTGGTGTGTTTCAAAACAAGTTAACAATCAAAACTTTTATCAGCAGATTTTCCATTTTTATTACCAAAGATGAAGAAAATCTAAAGAGCTGTGTGATTTGAAACCACTTGAAATAAGAAAACAATAACATAAGAGTTCCTGGAAAACTGAAGCATCAATAAATAAAATATGTATGCTTCTCTTAGCAAAAGACGAATAAACAAAAGTTTTTGTGACAAGAAGCAGTAAAATGTTTCCTTACCAAATACACCCAAGTGAAGATCTCACAGTGAGATGAAAATGTTTTTAGTGAAACATTTAGTCAACTTAACATATAAGTCACTAGATTAAAAAGGAGGTACAAAAAAAACATGCAGTTCAAGAAAGTTCAACAAGTCTGTTTTGTCTGGTTGCAAAACTGCTAGAGGTGTGACACGATGCCCCTGAAATACAGCAGTGAAAAAATCGTCAGTTTTTAGCTTCCTGCAAAAATCCTGTGAAAGAGGAAGTCAGACATGACAGCAGCTTAAGTCTGAAATTACTTCCTCACCCTCAAATACTTTTTACTACCATGAGTTATTCCAAGAATGTATAAGCTGAGAGTAGATACACTCTGTGCCACCACCTGTCTGTGTTAAGCTATTTTCAGTCTTTGAACTGTGAATAAATCCTGCTGTGTGCTGTCCTGCACTGAGTCTAAAGAAGGTCTCTGCTTGAAGAAGCCAGTCTCTCTGTAATGGACGTCTTCATTTTCTGCTGATTTTCAACCAGCACATGAAGAGTTGGCTCTGTCTTCAGGTTTGGATGACTGAGAACCTTCACAGACACGCTGGTTTATTAGCTTTGCTTCTAAAAGAAATTTAAATAGTTAAAATAGTCTGTATATTTAAAAACTCTGGAGCAGGTCAGCTCACCTCAAACAAAGAGAACGATCAGTAATGTGCGTACTGTCAGACAGAAACTGACTCCCTGGATTGGCAAATATACAAAATACTAGCTACTTCATTGTTTGTTGATTACTACAGAGTTTTGATTGTCTTTAATTCACAATAAAAAACTTCCCCTCTGCAACCAGAGTTGAATCATGTCTAATAAAGATGATTATTCACTTCTGTGAGAACAAGGTGGCTGAAAAATAAAAACTATAATAACACAGTGTTCCAGTTTTTGAGAGTAAAATTCAAACACCAGTCAATGAAATTCCTGAACATATCTGTCAGTGGAATATGAGAGAAATGACAAAATACAGCTGAGAAATCAAAACATTTCAGTACCAAAGAAACTGAACATTAAGTTCTATGATTTCAGAGCAAAATTAATTTCTTTAACACAGTTACAATAAACCATACTAACAAGTTTCATGATAGAAAGAGTGTCACATGCATCAACTGACTATCACACTGCATAATGAAGTCAGTTTTCTCTTTCCTGCTTATATCGTGCAAAAGAGGAAGTCAGATGTTACTGTATTGTGAACATCTAAAGTGACATGCTCAACATTAATCATTTTTCTGTTACTAATTCAAAGCCTGCAAATTTACAATGATTAAGTTTATCATTTACAAGGTATAATAACACATGATGCTGAGAGAATAAGTGATACAAATGAGTTTTCTACTAAAAATCATCATCTGAACAATTTTATTGAAAATACATTGAAATGTCATTAAATAAAAATAATTTGTCTGTTAAACAAACCAGTGAAGTAATGGAAATTACACGGTCCACTCATCTTTGATATACTGATAGAAAAAGAGAACAGGCACTCTGTTGGGGAGAGATGAACTAAATGTAGCTAAACTTATAGTTTCAGATTTGAACAAAGTGAATAAAATGTCATAAACTAAGTTCTTAAACTTAAGCTTCAAACTTCACTTCAGCTGAAACTTGCCTGCTAAAACAATATGTTTACTAGGGCCAGGTGGCCAAAACCCAAGAGAATGGATTCAAATGCAAACACAGCTTGGAGTCAAAGGTTCAAACATTATAATAAGATTTTATTTTCAAACAACCATGACAGTCAGGAGATGGCTGTGAACTAAATTATCTCAAACCTGAGTACTATGTCTGAACTATGAAACGAAACAAAACGCTAGGAAATAGAAACATAACCTATGAACGAGAAATATGAACTGTAGACAATGAAACATGAGCTAGGAAGTGGATGCATAAGCTAAACTGGTCTGGGTGAGTGTCCAGAAACCAAGGGTCCAGAGGGAGGGAGTTCTGTGAATCCGTTGAGCAATGGCAAGGAGTCAGGCAGGTGAATGGAAATCCAAGTGGCTTGGCTGTGACGGTGATTACCTAGCTTTTCTGCCTCTCATAACCCCAGTGATTTTCCTGTGGTTGGAAATCTCACGTGATCTTGTAACATCACAAGTTCAGGCAACTAACCACTCCTACTCATTTGTATCATGTCATCTCAACAAGAATACAATTAACTAGTTTTAAGTTGCCGAATTTCATGCAGATCGTCGATGATTTAATTCAGTTCACCGTGGAAACATAAAAGTATTTTGTTCAAATTTCACTTTAGACTCTTGTAAATGTAACAACAACCCAAATTTCATTTTTTTGCAAACATGCCCAGAGAAAGCAGCTGTGTGTGTGGTTCCTCTTGTAGATATGTTTTTTCTTTTCATTATAGACGAACAATTTGAAATTCTTGGTGCAGAAATGTGTCCATATTAACAAAAAACATCAAATGTCTCACTTTTAACCAGTGATGTTTCAGGTTTAATCGATTTGACTGTCAGTTGTTGTTTATATTGACAAAACTGAGAATCCATAGTTGTTCAAACTGCATGTATGCTTTAGTGTTAATACGTTTGTGATGTGAAACCACAGATTCTCCTTGGAGGCCCGATATTACAATCCCAGGTGATCTGAAGGAGAAGGAGTCTGTCACTATAACCTGCTCAGCTCTCACTCCCTGTCCACACTCCCCTCCTCAACTCACCTGGAATCTCCAACAAGACTCTCACAACAAAATGGAGCAAAACACAGATGGAAGCTTTACAACTAAAATCCAGCAGAACATCACTCTGTCAGACACACATGATGGAAAGAAGATCAGCTGCTCTGCCAGATATCCTGTGAACCAAGGAAAAGACACCAAGACAGCAGAGACAGAAGAGACTCAGTGTTTCATGTAAGACAATCAGAGTTTGTTGTTGAACTGAATCCTTCAGGACACCATGGTATATGGGATATCACTTTCTCTCTTTTATTTCTCCAGATGCTCCTAAAGACACCTCAGCATCCATCAGTCCATCAGGTTTGGTGTCAGCAGGCAGCTGGGTGAACCTGACCTGCTCCAGCAGAGCCAAACCTCCAGTCAGCAGCTTCACCTGGTTCAAGAAGAGCAGAGATGGAGCTGTGAAAGTATCTGAAGGAGAGATTTACAGCTTCAGTGTAACAGATGGAGGAGTTTATTACTGTGTGGCCACTAATGATCTGGGTAATCAGACATCAGCAGAGATTAACATGACTGTTGGAGGTAAAGTTACTCAGCATTTAGCTGTTTTTTTTTAATTTATTTTTTAATCATTTTTTGAGGTATTTCTTAAAAGTGAGTTGAAAAGGAAGCAAATTTAGCTTCATGAAGTTCAAATCTTGTAATGTATCCTGCAACATGTGGTTGTTCATGTGTTAGACTTGAAAACTATTTTTTCACCTAAAACAATCTTATTCACTGTTTTCTGCATTACAGGTGGAAACCTGGTTGGTGTCTACACTATAGTGAAGACTGTGGGAATCATAATGCTAGTGAGCACACTGATCGTATTTGAGTGGTGAGACAAATGTTTCTGTGACACACGCATTTGAAACCAACTAACTCGTCGTAAAACAACATAATTCAGTCTTTCTGGTTTCTTTGATTTGATTCTGTTTTTTCCCTTCAGCTGGTTCAGATCAAGATTCTCCAACAAACCAGATACTGAAAGCTGTCAGATGAACAGAGTCACATCACAACACATCAACTAAAGTTTCCACAGGAGGAAAAACTCCACCTTCAATCATCACTTAAAACCCTTCAGTGACTTTCAACAGTTGTACATGACCATTTTACTTTGAATGTAGAGATGCTGTTGCAGAAATCGAAACATTTACTTTGTGGATAATTTCATATCATTCCTTCGCTGCCCTGAGTCTGTTAAACAGGGGCTGCTTCGGCCTGACCATCTTATTTTTTTATAGTGTATCCATGAATATTGATCTAACACCACACTTCTGTAAGACTGATCCAGCATAATGTGTGGAGATGCACGCAATTTTACACTCTATTACAGGTACAGCTGTGTTCTTGCTATTACTATAGAATCAATTTTAAGGTTTTACTATTTGTTTTTAAAGCTCTCCATGGTTTGGCTCCAGGTTACATTTCAGATCTTCTTAGCCTGCACTTACCCACTCGATCTCTGCTCTCCTCCAGTCAGATGGTTTTATCAGTTCCACGCTCCCAGCTCAAATCTAGAGGGGACAGGGCTTTCTCCATTGCCGCCCCGAGACTCTGGAATAGTCTTCCCCCCTTCATAAAATTCTCTTCATCCTTGGAAGTCTTTAAATCGATTCTCAAGACCTACTTATTTTCCAAGGCTTTCAGATCTCTTTGATATCTTTTTTTATTCTGTCTATTTGGTCTCTTATATTATGGATGGTGTTGTATGTGTATATACGTTATATTCACATATGTGTGCTTGTGTGTGAATGTGTACAGTTTTGTATATGTATGTGCATATTTGCATGTACATTATATGCTATATACTCTTACATGTCTTACAATTCTTTTTTAAAATGTTTTCTTTCTATTTCAATTCTTTTATTATATTATCCCTCTGTTCAGCACTTTGGCCGACACTTGATGTCTTTTAAATGTGCTATATAAATAAAGATGACTTGACTTGACTTGACTATTGAATAACAGCTTCTGCTGCCCCCTTTGTGGACTACACAAAAGAACATTTGTAATGCCCTGAAGTGTTCAGGCTGCATTGGGGGAATAGCAGTGATTTACAAGTACAACTTCAGTTATGATACATTTACTCTGAGCTCATTTCATTCCTTCAAAGTTAACCATGAAAGTCCAGTTTGCTGTAGTATTATCCACCTGTGATGACTTTCTGAATGAATTCTTTGATCTGTTTTAATACATTGTTGCAAAATTAAACCAAATCCCTTTGGTAGGTGATTTTAATTACACTGATGATCTAGCTCTACAACCTCAGAATCTGTTAACAGTGCAAAGTCACTTGTATGTGAATGGTCTCCTTGTGATCCTGCAGTCGTCCCATGCTGACTTAACCATTTTCTCTTTATCTCTCCTGTCTGGACTTTTCTGTCAACACTTCAGAGTGAGTTACTGAGAGAGAGACTTCCTGTGGTCCTGTCTGAACTGGAGCCCTGGAATCATTAATTGGAAATCCTTCTGTTGTCACATTCTGTTGTTGCTTCACTGTGAATAAACACACTGAACTTAATCCTCTGAGTCTGCGTTCTTAGTCTAACCAGTCCATTACTTGTGACAGTGGCAGCAGCACCCCCTTTGGTCTGTTCAGCTAATCTATAAACTCCCTGCAAATGCCATACGTAGCTATAACACCAGTCATAGTCATTTCTTTTAAGTAATTGAATCTTTGTATCAACAAATATTTGTATTCCTGGTCTGGTCATGTCAAGGCCCGTCATCTAATGGAATAGCAGAAAAACCATGTAATGGCTGGAGTGGAGCTTTTACTCCAAGCAATCATTTCACAAGAATGAAAGTACTACAAAAGGTACATTAGTAAAAGCTCTGAAGAATGCAACAGTTCCCTGAGTGCTCAATGAAGCCATAAATGTTTAGCTTGATGCATAGGATAAATAGAAGCCCACAGCTGAGGGCAGAGAAGTCCAACAAGATCTGTGATCACTCATCTGCCCTCTTTCATGGGTGTTAGGCTGCTTTTCTCTTTACATCACTACCTGTTTCTTATACTGACACAGTTATACTCTAGTCCAAGCATATTCTTATTTGAGCCAATCAGCCACCACTTTGTGTGCTCTACATTTGTGCTCTCTGTCATTCTCTCTTTGTGCAACCCACCACCTCCCCATCTCCACTTCACAGACACCTCAGAGCTCCATCCAAGCTTCAGCCTTCAAATTCATCCCCGCCAGCTTCTAGCCTTCAGTGGGTCGTGTTCAAAATCTCTGGTATTCCATTCTAACATGATGGGTCATCAGGGTGTTACGTGCCAAGGGGTGTGGCTTTGCTTTTGTGCTCTGTTTTGTGTTCTATTCATCTTTCAGGCGTCAGGCCTCCTCTGATTGGCCAGTTCGAAGTTGATTGGCAGGTGTCTATTGGCTGGACTGGGCTCAGTTGGCCAATCACACTCCAAGGAACACTACAAATGAGCCGCTCCCTGGCCAGCTGGGGGCTGCTGGCTTCTGCTTCGACAAACATTTGCGAACAGGCTTCTGTATGTTGTGTGTGGTGGGAGGCTGGACAGGTAAGCCGGGGTACCCTATACATTGGTTGTAGATTTTACTCTGTTAGACACACTAGGTTATGCGGTTGATGCCACCCTTGTATGTTTTCACTGACTTTTATCGAGTAGCTAGGTAGGCCTTTTGTTTTGCATTTTTCTTTCAGTTAGGCTAGGCCCTGGAAGCTACCGACCTCTTTTTGTTTTATTACTTTCTTTGATTTGGATCAACCGCCCAGTAGTGATGGGACGTTCTGTATCGAGGCTTCGGAGCGTGTGTCGAGTAATGGAGGGGGCATTTCCGCGAAGCGCGTATCGAGGCTTGCTTCATTTATGGGAGGAGCTGAAAATGATGACGTCCGAAGCCTCGCTGCCCGGCTGTACCACGTGACTGGTTCATGAAGTGGTTCGAACTTTGCCGCGAGATATGACAGCGATATAAACCCTCAGACTTCATTCAAAAATGTGGGTGTTTGATGGAGAGTTGCGGTTAGTGAGAGTTTGGAGACCGTTTGGAGGTTTATGAGAGTGAGGAAAGTCAGGAGAGAATGGAGCCAGCTAAGAAGAGGAGGATGTCCTCCCCTGTGTGGGAACATTTTGATCTTATTCCTCCCAACAAGGTATTTCTACAGAAGATGTATTTTCATGATACTGATGGTGCAATACAATTTATGTTGAGCTGTCTTGACTTTTGTACAAGGTGAAGTGTTTTCTATGTGCCAGGGAGCTGGGATATAACAACAACACCTCATCCATGCTTAGGCACTACAGAGCTTTGCATGAGAATAAGGGGGACACCGATTGTGGAGCAAGACCAGGTGAGCCATCAAATGCCATGATAATATAGCATGCAGTAATGTTACTAAATGATATAACAATATTATACAACTGTTATAAGTTACGTATGTGATATTTATATTTGTGCTTTATCTTTATTGTCTTTCCTCAGGAGAACAATCTCAAATAGATGAAGACCTGGTCAGCATGGTGATTGAGGACTCCCAGCCATTTAGCATTGTGGAGGACAAAGGATTCAAAAGATTTGTTAAATCATTAAATCCTAGCTATGTTCTCCCCACTAAAAAGGTCATAAAAGCAGTGAAAATTTAGTTTTTACAGAATAAAATGTGAACAGGCAGGACTGAGGCTCAAAGCCTCAGTGTGTAGCTGTCCATACCTCAACGTTACAAAAGCACAACCACTGTCCACACCCCAACCACACCTCACCTCACAGTAAATGATCATTTCCATTTCAAGCATTTCCAAATAATCATTTCCCATACTGCCACTATAAATATACACAGTATACTGCCATCACTACAATATACATGTTTTACACACTCCTTTTGTTGTTGACATTTACAGGCTGTGTGCAAAATGCCACACTCTTCAAATTCATGCCAGCTATTATTTTTACGTCCAGTAGGTGTCCTGCTAGAGCAAATGAAGCTTCATGAAGCTTCGCGTTGGGGTGAACCAATTGGATGAAAAGCTTCAGTGCTTCATGGGGCTTCATCTGCCCATCACTACCGCCCAGTCCTGCTCCCCCCCCACCTTTTCTCTGTTGTTAAGATTGACTGTCCAACCATTAAATTCTGCCTGATACCTAACTGCTCTGTGGTCTTCCTCCTTCATTGATTGTGGTTGTCCAGTGTTGCTGTCTCCTTCCTACCTTTGCCTCCGCCATGGTGGGGGGGCGTAACAAGGGTCTAAATCCCAAATAAATTAATCATTTTATATAAATCATTATCAATTCTTTTAACTAGTTTTTCTGTAGGGATGTTGCTGGCGACTAATGTCTTTGTCGACTAACTGACGAGTTTAAAACTAAGAAATACTCAAGTTATATTTTGGAAACTTTAATGTCAAAAACTAAATATGACAAATAAAAACACCTGAAAAATGATAGACTGAAATATGTCTTTCCCTAACGAAACATATTTTTCGTACAATGTCTTAAACTCTCCTAGAATGAAGATGAAGCACATTTATTATTTTTTCAGATATTTATTTATTTACTGCTCTTGACATGCAACTAAAATATAAAATGCCTTTTTGTATTTATTGACCTCAAATGTTGTGTGTTGGGCTGTGCAGTAACACTGGATTCCTTTGTAACATCTCTGAGTGTCACCGAGGCGATCGTGGCTCAAGAGTTGGGAGTTCGCCTTGTAATCGGAAGGTTGCCGGTTCAAGCACCGGCTTGACAGTCTCAGTCGTTGTGTCCTTGGGCAAGACACTTCACCCATTGCGCCTACTGGTGGTGGTCAGAGGGCCCGTTGGCGCCAGGTTCCGGCAGCCTCGCCTCTGTCAGTCCGCCCCAAGGTGGCTGTGGCTACAATGTAGCTTACCATCACCAGTGTGTGGATGACTGGTTGTGTAAAGCGCTTTGGGGTCCTTAGGGACTAGAAAAGCGCTATACAAATACAGGCCATTTACCGCATCGCTCCTGTGGTGGTGCTGTGACTGCTCATAGCTTAACAATACCTGCATATTTGATGTCTACAGATATAATGTGACATTCATACTGAGAGATATATGTATTCTGTAAGCTGTTATGCATGTTTGGAATTAAGTCAATTTAGTAAAAATGTTGTTTGACTGTGTTGTCTATTACAGGATATTTGCAGAAAGGACAAAACTGTTGTTGCAGTGTTGTATTTGGTATCATCACATCAGGCCTATAACAGCTTTGCAACTAAAGCAAGATTGCATCTTCTTAAGTAGCGGGTTCTCTGTCTGTACTTCCTTTTTTGTTTGCAACCGCACGGAGCTAGTTTCTGTGTTTGACCACGTTACTGATATATGCCGACTGTCACACATTGTAGTGGTTATTTAGATGGTATCAACTCGTTGCATAATTATTAACTGATGAAGAAACAAACAAAATAAGGTGGAATACAGTTTTTCTCCAGCTCCTCATTGTCTATTGTGGTAATCACTGTCAGCCTGATCTCTGGCTGCAGCACAGGGCTTGTTTGATGTGTTTGGTCTGTGTGATTTCACAGAGTGTGTCTTTTTTAAGAAGCAGTCAGAACAGCAGAAAATGAAGATGTTCATTATGATGAAACCAAAGCAGAGACCTTCTTTAGTCTCAGTGCAGGACAGCACACAGAAGCAGGATTTAGTGCATTCACAGATCAACGTGTGCAACAGCGTAACGCCGAGACGTGAAGGCCCAGAGAGTATGAACTCTCATTGTATCTACTGAGTGTGCAAGTAAGTGTGCAAGACTGAGAGCAGAAGAGAAGTGCAGAGTAAATGAGTGTGCAGTTGAACAAATGTTGTTACAGAGAAATGTTCCCTCTGAATACGTCCCAATTAAAAGGTCCGTTGGAAAGGTTCAACCAGGAGCTGGAGACACAGCGGCACGCGTAGGTTGGAGGAGTTCAGCCTCAGCATGCTGTTACTGATCTCACCAACATTTCTTACCCTCCCTGATATAAATGACCTAAAACATACATTTTTATGACATCAGCGAGCCAGAAGTTGGAACATCAGGGAACCTCTGTGCTACACGATTGATGATTCACCACAAGGATCCTCTGTAGCCAAATACCTCACAGAACAATTACATTGAATTCAATTTGGAGTTTCCGTTGCTTGAAGGAGAAAATGTAATCCATTAAAGACTTTTACAACTAGTATTGGGACACAAAGTGTCAGCAGAGCAAACTAAAGACTGAACGTCCAAACAAATTAGTTGTGGACTAAAAATAAAAATTTAATGGATATTTTTGCTGCCTATCATTAAAAATAATTCTTAGCTAATATGTTATGTACGCTCAGTGAATGAGAAGATAATGACCTTTTTTAAAGAAGAGAAAAAGAGGAAAATGGATAAAGGATGCCATGTGTGGAAATATAAGAATCTTATATATTGAGTCAAATCTACATCTACTGAGGAAGAACACTGATACATAAACACAGGACACTTGGTCTGATTCTTTGCACTGCACCTCAAATATGGGAGTAGATAGTGACTGTAGGAAGCAGTGGTACAGGGGTGAATTTAGAAATGAATGCTTTGCTATCACACTTGTTCTGGTCTAAGCATAACTGATGCAACAACATCTTCTGGGTATGTCTCCTTATGTATGGGAAGCTCTCCTCTCTGAGAGAAGAATTAAAACCCAGCAGTGTTAGTAACATGAAGTGCTCCGCTTTAGTGAATCAAAAGTGAACCAAGCCTTCTATTACTCAGAACTCTTGCCCAGATAAAGTTAACTGCCCTAGTTACAATATCAACAACATGGTTCTTATTTTGGACAGACTTAAAACAACACCTCCTGGTGCAGAAGAAATGTGTGGATGTTCTCTTCATCATGTTCAGATTGTTCTGTCATGGTCCCTGTGCCTCTCCGGCTCACTCATGTTGGCCACAGGATTGTTTTCTTTTCTCTCCTGCTTCCCTGGGTGGAGGTCATTGTGGGCTCTCACCCTTGGCCCACGCACCTGCGGTGATTACTACACCTATTGCTGATCAGGCGGAGTCTCCCTTGCCTATTTAAGTCAGCACTGGAACGTTGAACCTCACGTGTTCGTGCTCTCAGTTCTCCTCAAAGAAACTCTCTCGGTATTGTGTGGCGTATTGATCTAATCGGACTCTTTGTGTTTAGATCTCCCCGGAACTGGTGGTGGACCCTGATCCCTGTGTGTGTCGACACAAGTGGAATTTGGAGCGAGAGTGGCTGTGGGCGAGTGTGCGTGAGAAGAGGAGTGGCGGAGTTTGGATTGAGTGGAGAGCAAGTGTGGATTCCTTCCTGCCCCATTCACTCTATATACACATCACTATGGTTTCCCTTCTGTGTTAATAAATTGTCAACCTTTTGCTTACCACAACGCAGTCTGCACTTGAATCCATCTGTTAGCCCTGACATGTTCATGTGTGATGTATATACAAGTTAGTGTCAGCAGTGCTTCCACACAACTTGAAAATAAACTCTTTTAAAAAGGAGGCATTAAATTGAAGTCACAAAAGCAGTTTATTTACACTGAAATATGTCTTTCCCTGATGAAACATATTTTTTTGTACAAATGTCTTGAACTCTCCTAGAATGAAGATGAAGCACATTTATTATTTTTTCAGATATTTTTTTTATTTACTGCTCTTGGCATGCAACTAAAATATAAAATGCCTTTTTGTATTTATTGACCTCAAATTTTGTGTGTTGGGCTGTGCAGCTCAAGAGTTGGGAGTTCGCCTTGTAATCGGAAGGTTGCCGGTTAGGGACTAGAAAAGCGCTATACAAATACAGGCCATTTACCGCATCGCTCCTGTGGTGGTGCTGTGACTGCTCATAGCTTAACAATACCTGCATATTTGATGTCTACAGATATAATGTGACATTCATACTGAGAGTTATATGTATTCTGTAAGCTGCAATGCATGTTTGGAATTAACTTAAGTTAGTAAAAAGGTTGTTTGACTGTGATAAGTAATTATCTAGTGTTGTCTATTACAGGATATTTGCAGAAAGGACAAAACTGTTGTTGCAGTGTTGTATTTGGTATCATCACATCAGGCCTATAACAGCTTTGCAACTAAAGCAAGATTGCATCTTCTTAAGTAGCGGGTTCTCTGTCTGTACTTCCTTTTTTGTTTGCAACCGCACGGAGCTAGTTTCTGTGTTTGACCACGTTACTGATATATGCCGACTGTCACACATTGTAGTGGTTATTTAGATGGTATCAACTCGTTGCATAATTATTAACTGATGAAGAAACAAACAAAATAAGGTGGAATACAGTTTTTCTCCAGCTCCTCATTGTCTATTGTGGTAATCACTGTCAGCCTGATCTCTGGCTGCAGCACAGGGCTTGTTTGATGTGTTTGGTCTGTGTGATTTCACAGAGTGTGTCTTTTTTAAGAAGCAGTCAGAACAGCAGAAAATGAAGATGTTCATTATGATGAAACCAAAGCAGAGACCTTCTTTAGTCTCAGTGCAGGACAGCACACAGAAGCAGGATTTAGTGCATTCACAGATCAACGTGTGCAACAGCGTAACGCCGAGACGTGAAGGCCCAGAGAGTATGAACTCTCATTGTATCTACTGAGTGTGCAAGTAAGTGTGCAAGACTGAGAGCAGAAGAGAAGTGCAGAGTAAATGAGTGGCGCAGCTGCCCCTCTGTTGGTCTTCCTTGGTCTCTTGTGTTCTGGGGGCCTCTGGATGTCTGGAGTTTTGATCTCCTCCACACCTGCTTCACGCCCTGGAGGACGGGGCTGTGGCCCCCCCACACCCTCTAGCAGATTATTACATGAAGGAACCTTTTAAAAAACAAAAAACAAGCGCGTCCATGCTCACAGGTGTACACACGGGTGATCACACCCACAAACTACACCCTTTTTGGCTCCTACCTCAAAGCACACTGTGTTCTGTTGATCTTATGTGTTGCACAATAATGTTTAACATTTAGTATTTACTGTCATATTCCCATATATCATTGTGATGTTGTTTATTCTATTACTCTTGTTCTCTTCTGCTTGCTTTCTTTTTTCTTTCTCAGCAGGTGATCCAGGTGATTGATATATGCATTTTTTTTCTCTGCCCGTTCTGTTGGTTTTTGTCTTTTGCCCTTCTCCCCCGTCCCTCTTCTCAGCTGTTTCTCTTTCCCTCTTTCTTTCTCCCCTTCTTTCCCCCAGTCAAGTCTGTCCCGTATTCAGTAAGTGAAAATAAAATAAACAATAAAAGGTGAATCAAATGGACCATTACGGCAAGGCTGGGATGGTCAGTTTGGTAAAGTAAATCCGTTGGGCATCTTTCTTTGCCTTTAGACAACAATTCTGATGGCAAAAGAGCCAAACGGGACACGCAAAAAAAAAAAAAAGAAAAAAAAAAAAAAAAAAAAGAGAGAGATACAGTCTGTCATAGTCCATCATCATGATTTGTGTTAGCACAGGTTGTACATATATATCATACTAAGAATGATTCAATCACTTGTGTAAGGTTAAGGTCAGAGGCTTCGACAGACCAAAAATTTAATTCAAAACCTTTACCAAGCTTCTACTAATAAATGAATCACATAAACAGGTCCCACAGCTTTGCCACTTCTATCTTCCAGTATCACCACTCCAGCAGCACACGCATGGCCTCTCAGGGCCCAGCAGTCAAAGGCAAGCAACACTTGATACTGGACGTCCAGATAACGTGTGTGTGTAGAGCGAGAGAGATACAGTCTGTCATAGTCCATCATCATGATTTGTGTTAGCACAGGTTGTACATTCATACTAAGAATGATTCAATCACTTGTGTAAGGTTAAGGTCAGAGGCTTCGACAGACCAAAAGTTAAAAATGTCTTTAAGGGCAACATCTGACTTCTTTCACAGGAAATAAGCAGGCGGCACAAAACAGACTTCATTATGCAGCGCTACAGTCAGTGGGTGTCTCTACATGTACTTCCTCAGATGGTCATTTGTATTTTACAGTTTATAGTAGTTCTGCTGAAGGCTGCTTTGTTTCACTCATAAGACAATCATCAGATGTAATGTGGGGTAAAGAAACATTTTACTGCTTTTATTTCTTAAATTTCTAAACTGAAACACATTTATTATTTTGAACTTGTCTTTCTTAAAGAGCATGTCGTCTTTATAAACTTCCTTATAAACTGCCTAATGTTGCAGTAAAACACATTTTACTCATTGTATTCATTAACTTTATAAATTAACCTTTTTCTTATTTTTCCTTCAGTCAACTGACTGACACATCATGTGATTTTACCTTGTTTTAATATTTCAGCTATTTTCAAAGCACACAGCACCACAGATATAAATAATAACTAAATCATTCTCATTCACTTTTTTGTTGATTTTATTGTTTGTTTGTATTTTGTGAATCCAGATGAAGATGGTGACAGTCAGCATTTTACTGACTGTTCTCTTTGTTTCAGGTGAGCTGATTGTTCTGTTATTCAAAGACATTATTGGATTCATTTGTAATTTAACTTTCACCCATTTTAAAACAACCTGAAAGACAGAGCCAGCGCTTTGTGTTGTGATTGAAAATGTTTACAGTTTACAAACAATGAACAGCAGCTTGTTAATAATGAAACTGTATTTACAGGTGCTTTGGCTGATTATCTTCAGTGGATAGCACTCTACATGACTGCCCCAAAGCAGATGGAAGCACTGAGTGGATCTTGTTTGCAAATCCCATGTAACTTCAGACCCAAAGACGAACAGAAATTTAACAGCAAAAGTGAAATCTTTGGAGTGTGGTTTAAAAATAATGGTGACTTTGGCAAAAATCCAAACAATGTGCTCTTCAACAGTAGTGGAGCAGTTAGCATCTATCCAATGAGTATTACTGGGAACCTGAGTCAGAGAGACTGCACCACTCTGTTTTCTAATTTAACCACAAACTACACAAACACATACTTCTTCAGAGTAGAGAGTGAACCATTCAAGGCAACAGCTTATCATGATCCTCTTCAAATAACAGTCACAGGTAAAGACTGAAGTTTTTAATCCATTTATATCAAAAAATAATACAAACCTTTGTTCTGATACTCGCTCTCTTTAATGAATGCAGACATTTACAAATAATTTATAAAAGAACATAATATGAGATAAAGAAGAGAAAATTTATTGTAATTTTTTTAAGAAGATGTTTTTTCAGATTTAATTCATTTCTACGTCAGTTTTAGTTTACTTCAGCAAACTGAGAATGCACAGCAGTTCAAACTGCATGTATGTAATATACTGTTCTTTAGTGTTAACATGTTTGTGATATGAAACCACAGATTCTTCTTGGAGGCCCAATAATACATACCCAGATTTCCTCCAATTTAATGGATTTAGAACATACCTGTCACTCCATCCGTCCTTTTCCTCCTTTCCTCATCAGATATCCAAGGGGGCAGGGATTTATTTCAGCTGTCATCGGGCGAGAGGTGGAGCACATCCTGCACAGGTCACCAGTCTGTTGCAAGGAGACAGATAACCATTTCTACTCACACTCACACCTATGGGAAATTTAGAATCATTTACTTAAAGCCAACAAGGTTGAAACAGAATTTTCTTTACGTCTTTGTCCTCGACAGGTCTATGACAGGCCGCTCAGACTGGCTGCTCTGCCAGTTATTGAGCTTTAAGCCACAATATGGGTGGCTGTAGTTCAGGAGGTAGAGCAGGTCGTCTGCTGATTGGAAGGTTGCTGGTTTAACCTTTGGCTCCACCAGTTTGCATGCCAAAAATCCTTGGGCAAAATACTAAATTGCTGTCCGATGCATCCATCATAGTATGAATAGGTGTGAATGTTAGTTTGAAAGCACTTAAAAGCATTGAGAAAGTGCTTGTGTGGCATGTTGTATAAAGCGCTTTATGGTCTGGGAGAGTAGAAAAATGCTACATAAGAATCAGTCCATTTACCAATAGCAACAGCAGACATGTGGAGTGTGTATGCTTTTCTGCCTCTCATAACCCCAGTGATTTTCCTGTGGTTGGAAATCTCACGTGATCTTGTAACATCACAAGTTCAGGCAACTAACCACTCCTACTCAATTGTATCATGTCATCTCAACAAGAATACAATTAACTAGTTTTAAGTTGCCGAATTTCATGCAGATCGTCGATGATTTAATTCAGTTCACCGTGGAAACATAAAAGTATTTTGTTCAAATTTCACTTTAGACTCTTGTAAATGTAACAACAACCCAAATTTCATTTTTTTGCAAACATGCCCAGAGAAAGCAGCTGTGTGTGTGGTTCCTCTTGTAGATATGTTTTTTCTTTTCATTATAGACGAACAATTTGAAATTCTTGGTGCAGAAATGGTCTTCAAAATGTGTCGATATTAACAAAAAACATCAAATGTCTCACTTTTAACCAGTGATGTTTCAGGTTTAATCGATTTGACTGTCAGTTGTTGTTTATATTGACAAAACTGAGAATCCATAGTTGTTCAAACTGCATGTATGCTTTAGTGTTAATACGTTTGTGATGTGAAACCACAGATTCTCCTTGGAGGCCCGATATTACAATCCCAGGTGATCTGAAGGAGAAGGAGTCTGTCACTATAACCTGCTCAGCTCTCACTCCCTGTCCACACTCCCCTCCTCAACTCACCTGGAATCTCCAACAAGACTCTCACAACAAAATGGAGCAAAACACAGATGGAAGCTTTACAACTAAAATCCAGCAGAACATCACTCTGTCAGACACACATGATGGAAAGAAGATCAGCTGCTCTGCCAGATATCCTGTGAACCAAGGAAAAGACACCAAGACAGCAGAGACAGAAGAGACTCTCAATGTTTCATGTAAGACAATCAGAGTTTGTTGTTGAACTGAATCCTTCAGGACACCATGGTATATGGGATATCACTTTCTCTCTTTTATTTGTCCAGATGCTCCTAAAGACACCTCAGCATCCATCAGTCCATCAGGTTTGGTGTCAGCAGGCAGCTGGGTGAACCTGACCTGCTCCAGCAGAGCCAAACCTCCAGTCAGCAACTTCACCTGGTTCAAGAAGAGCAGAGATGGAGCTGTGAAAGTATCTGAAGGAGAGATTTACAGCTTCAATGTAACAGATGGAGGAGTTTATTACTGTGTGGCCACTAATGATCTGGGTAATCAGACATCAGCAGAGATTGACTTGACTGTTGGAGGTAAAGTTACTCAGCATTTAGCTGTTTTTTTAATTTATTTTTTAATCATTTTTTGAGGTATTTCTTAAAAGTGAGTTGAAAAGGAAGCAAATTTAGCTTCATGAAGTTCAAATCTTGTAATGTATCCTGCAACATGTGGTTGTTCATGTGTTAGACTTGAAAACTATTTTTTCACCTAAAACAATCTTATTTACTGTTTTCTGCATTACAGGTGGAAACCTGGTTGGTGTCTACACTATAGTGAAGACTGTGGGAATCATAATGCTCGTGAGCACACTGATCGTATTTGAGTGGTGAGACAAATGTTTCTGTGACACACGCATTTGAAACCAACTAACTCATCGTAAAACAACATAATTCAGTCTTTCTGGTTTCTTTGATTTGATTCTGTTTTTTCCCTTCAGCTGGTTCAGATCAAGACGCTCCAACAAACCAGATACTGAAAGCTGTCAGATGAACAGAGTCACATCACAACACATCAACTAAAGTTTCCACAGGAGGAAAAACTCCACCTTCAATTATCACTTAATTCCATTCAGTGACTTTCAACAGTTGTGCATGACCATTTTACTTTGAATGTAGAGATGCTGTTGCAGAAATCGAAACATTTACTTTGTGGATAATTTCATATCATTCCTTCGCTGCCCTGAGTCTGTTAAACAGGGGCTGCTTCGGCCTGACCATCTTATTTTTTTATAGTGTATCCATGAATATTGATCTAACACCACACTTCTGTAAGACTGATCCAGCATAATGTGTGGAGATGCACGCAATTTTACACTCTATTACAGGTACAGCTGTGTTCTTGCTATTACTACAGAATCAATTTTAAGGTTTTACTATTTGTTTTTAAAGCTCTCCATGGTTTGGCTCCAGGTTACATTTCAGATCTTCTTAGCCTGCACTTACCCACTCGATCTCTGCTCTCCTCCAGTCAGATGGTTTTATCAGTTCCACGCTCCCAGCTCAAATCTAGAGAGGACAGGGCTTTCTCCATTGCCGCCCCGAGACTCTGGAATAGTCTTCCCCCCTTCATAAAATTCTCTTCATCCTTGGAAGTCTTTAAATCGATTCTCAAGACCTACTTATTTTCCAAGGCTTTCAGATCTCTTTGATATCTTTTTTTATTCTGTCTATTTGGTCTCTTATATTATGGATGGTGTTGTATGTGTATATACGTTATATTCACATATGTGTGCTTGTGTGTGAATGTGTACAGTTTTGTATATGTATGTGCATATTTGCATGTACATTATATGCTATATACTCTTACATGTCTTACAATTCTTTTTTAAAATGTTTTCTTTCTATTTCAATTCTTTTATTATATTATCCCTCTGTTCAGCACTTTGGCCGACACTTGATGTCTTTTAAATGTGCTATATAAATAAAGATGACTTGACTTGACTTGACTTAACTATTGAATAACAGCTTCTGCTGCCCCCTTTGTGGACTACACAAAAGAACATTTGTAATGCCCTGAAGTGTTCAGGCTGCATTGGGGGAATAGCAGTGATTTACAAGTACAACTTCAGTTATGATACATTTACTCTGAGCTCATTTCATTCCTTCAAAGTTAACCATGAAAGTCCAGTTTGCTGTAGTATTATCCACCTGTGATGACTTTCTGAATGAATTCTTTGATCTGTTTTAATACATTGTTGCAAAATTAAACCAAATTCCTTTGGTAGGTGATTTTAATTACACTGATGATCTAGCTCTACAACCTCAGAATCTGTTAACAGTGCAAAGTCACTTGTATGTGAATGGTCTCCTTGTGATCCTGCAGTCGTCCCATGCTGACTTAACCATTTTCTCTTTATCTCTCCTGTCTGGACTTTTCTGTCAACACTTCAGAGTGAGTTACTGAGAGAGAGACTTTCTGTGGTCCTGTCTGAACTGGAGCCCTGGAATCATTAATTGGAAATCCTTCTGTTGTCACATTCTGTTGTTGCTTCACTGTGAATAAACACACTGAACTTAATCCTCTGAGTCTGCGTTCTTAGTCTAACCAGTCCATTACTTGTGACAGTGGCAGCAGCACCCCCTTTGGTCTGTTCAGCTAATCTATAAACTCCCTGCAAATGCCATACGTAGCTATAACACCAGTCATAGTCATTTCTTTTAAGTAATTGAATCTTTGTATCAACAAATATTTGTATTCCTGGTCTGGCCCGTCATCTAGTGGAATAGCAGAAAAACCATGTAATGGCTGGAGTGGAGCTTTTACTCCAAGCAATCATTTCACAAGAATGAAAGTACTACAAAAGGTACATTAGTAAAAGCTCTGAAGAATGCAACAGTTCCCTGAGTGCTCAATGAAGCCATAAATGTTTAGCTTGATGCATAGGATAAATAGAAGCCCACAGCTGAGGGCAGAGAAGTCCAACAAGATCTGTGATCACTCATCTGCCCTCTTTCATGGGTGTTAGGCTGCTTTTCTCTTTACATCACTACCTGTTTCTTATACTGACACAGTTATACTCTAGTCCAAGCATATTCTTATTTGAGCCAATCAGCCACCACTTTGTGTGCTCTACATTTGTGCTCTCTGTCATTCTCTCTTTGTGCAACACACCACCTCCCCATCTCCACTTCACAGACACCTCAGAGCTCCATCCAAGCTTCAGCCTTCAAATTCATCCCCGCCAGCTTCTAGCCTTCAGGGGGTCGTGTTCAAAATCTCTGGTATTCCATTCTAACATGATGGGTCATCAGGGTCTAAATCCCAAATAAATTAATCATTTTATATAAATCATTATCAATTCTTTTAACTAGTTTTTCTGTAGGGATGTTGCTGGCGACTAATGTCTTTGTCGACTAACTGACGAGTTTAAAACTAAGAAATACTCAAGTTATATTTTGGAAACTTTAATGTCAAAAACTAAATATGACAAATAAAAACACCTGAAAAATGATAGACTGAAATATGTCTTTCCCTAACGAAACATATTTTTCGTACAATGTCTTAAACTCTCCTAGAATGAAGATGAAGCACATTTATTATTTTTTTCAGATATTTATTTATTTACTGCTCTTGACATGCAACTAAAATATAAAATGCCTTTTTGTATTTATTGACCTCAAATGTTGTGTGTTGGGCTGTGCAGTAACACTGGATTCCTTTGTAACATCTCTGAGTGTCACCGAGGCGATCGTGGCTCAAGAGTTGGGAGTTCGCCTTGTAATCGGAAGGTTGCCGGTTCAAGCACCGGCTTGACAGTCTCAGTCGTTGGTTCCTTGGGCAAGACACTTCACCCATTGCGCCTACTGGTGGTGGTCAGAGGGCCCGTTGGCGCCAGTGTCCGGCAGCCTCGCCTCTGTCAGTCCGCCCCAAGGTGGCTGTGGCTACAATGTAGCTTACCATCACCAGTGTGTGAATGTGTGTGTGAACGGGTGGATGACTGACTGTAGTGTAAAGCGCTTTGGGGTCCTTAGGGACTAGAAAAGCGCTATACAAATACAGGCCATTTACTGCATCGCTCCTGTGGTGGTGCTGTGACTGCTCATAGCTTAACAATACCTGCATATTTGATGTCTACAGATATAATGTGACATTCATACTGAGAGTTATATGTATTCTGTAAGCTGCAATGCAGGTTTGGAATTAACTTAAGTTAGTAAAAAGGTTGTTTGACTGTGATAAGTAATTATCTAGTGTTGTCTATTACAGGATATTTGCAGAAAGGACAAAACTGTTGTTGCAGTGTTGTATTTGGTATCATCACGTCAGGCCTATAACAGCTTTGCAACTAAAGTAAGATTGCATCTTCTTAAGTAGCGGGTTCTCTGTCTGTACTTCCTTTTTTGTTTGCAACCGCAGGGAGCTAGTTTCTGTGTTTGACCACGTTACTGATATATGCCGACTGTCACACATTGTAGTGGTTATTCAGATGGTATCAACTCGTTGCATAATTATTAACTGATGAAGAAACAAACAAAATAAGGTGGAATACAGTTTTCCTCCAGCTCCTCATTGTCTATTGTGGTAATCACTGTCAGCCTGATCTCTGGCTGCAGCACAGGGCTTGTTTGATGTGTTTGGTCTGTGTGATTTCACAGAGTGTGTCTTTTTTAAGAAGCAGTCAGAACAGCAGAAAATGAAGATGTTCATTATGATGAAACCAAAGCAGAGACCTTCTTTAGTCTCAGTGCAGGACAGCACACAGAAGCAGGATTTAGTGCATTCACAGATCAACGTGTGCAACAGCGTAACGCCGAGACGTGAAGGTCCAGAGAGTATGAACTCTCATTGTATCTACTGTGTGTGCAAGTAAGTGTGCAAGACTGAGAGCAGAAGAGAAGTGCAGAGTAAATGAGTGTGCAGTTGAACAAATGTTGTTACAGAGAAATGTTCCCTCTGAATACGTCCCAATTAAAAGGTCCATTGGAAAGGTTCAACCAGGAGCTGGAGACACAGCGGCACGCGTAGGTTGGAGGAGTTCAGCCTCAGCATGCTGTTACTGATCTCACCAACATTTCTTACCCTCCCTGATATAAATGACCTAAAACATACATTTTATGACATCAGCGAGCCAGAAGTTGGAACATCAGGGAACCTCTGTGCTACACGATTGATGATTCACCACAAGGATCCTCTGTAGCCAAATACCTCACAGAACAATTACATTGAATTCAATTTGGAGTTTCCATTGCTTGAAGGAGAAAATGTAATTCAAAACCTTTACCAAGCTTCTACTAATAAATGAATCACATAAACAGGTCTCACAGCTTTGCCACTTCTATCTTCCAGTATCACCACTCCAGCAGCACACGCATGGCCTCTCAGGGCCCAGCAGTCAAAGGCAAGCAACACTTGATACTGGACGTCCAGATAACGTGTGTGTGTAGAGCGAGAGAGATACAGTCTGTCATAGTCCATCATCATGATTTGTGTTAGCACAGGTTGTACATATATATCATACTAAGAATGATTCAATCACTTGTGTAAGGTTAAGGTCAGAGGCTTCGACAGACCAAAAGTTAAAAATGTCTTTAAGGGCAACATCTGACTTCTTTCACAGGAAATAAGCAGGCGGCAGAAAACAGACTTCATTATGCAGCGCTACAGTCAGTGGGTGTCTCTACATGTACTTCCTCAGATGGTCATTTGTATTTTACAGTTTATAGTAGTTCTGCTGAAGGCTGCTTTGTTTCACTCATAAGACAATCATCAGATGTAATGTGGGGTAAAGAAACATTTTACTGCTTTTATTTCTTAAATTTCTAAACTGAAACACATTTATTATTTTGAACTTGTCTTTCTTAAAGAGCATGTCGTCTTTATAAACTTCCTTATAAACTGCCTAATGTTGCAGTAAAACACATTTTACTCATTGTATTCATTAACTTTATAAATTAACCTTTTTCTTATTTTTCCTTCAGTCAACTGACTGACACATCATGTGATTTTACCTTGTTTTAATATTTCAGCTATTTTCAAAGCACACAGCACCACAGATATAAATAATAACTAAATCATTATCATTCACTTTTTTGTTGATTTTATTGTTTGTTTGTATTTTGTGAATCCAGATGAAGATGGTGACAGTCAGCATTTTACTGACTGTTCTCTTTGTTTCAGGTGAGCTGATTGTTCTGTTATTCAAAGACATTATTGGATTCATTTGTAATTTAACTTTCACCCATTTTAAAACAACCTGAAAGACAGAGCCAGCGCTTTGTGTTGTGATTGAAAATGTTTACAGTTTACAAACAATGAACAGCAGCTTGTTAATAATGAAACTGTATTTACAGGTGCTTTGGCTGATTATTCTCAGTGGATAGCACTCTACATGACTGCCCCAAAGCAGATGGAAGCACTGAGTGGATCTTGTTTGCAAATCCCATGTAACTTCAGACCCAAAGACGAACAGAAATTTAACAGCAAAAGAAAAATCTTTGGAGTGTGGATTAAAAATAATGGTGACTTTGGCAAAAATCCAAACAATGTGATCTTCAACGGTAGTGGAGCAGTTAGCATCTATCCAATGAGTATTACTGGGAACCTGAGTCAGAGAGACTGCACCACTCTGTTTTCTAATTTAACCACAAACTACACAAACACATACTTCTTCAGAGTAGAGAGTGAACCATTCAAGGCAACAGCTCAACATGATCCTCTTCAAATAACAGTCAGAGGTAAAGACTGAAGTTTTTAATCCATTTATATCAAAAAAATAATATAAACCTTTGTTCTGATACTCGCTCTCTTTAATGAATGCAGACATTTACAAATCATTTATAAAAGAACATAATATGAGATAAAGAAGAGAAAATTTATTGTAATTTTTTTAAGAAGATGTTTTTTCAGATTTAATTCATTTCTACGTCAGTTTTAGTTTACTTCAGCAAACTGAGAATGCACAGCAGTTCAAACTGCATGTATGTAATATACTGTTCTTTAGTGTTAACATGTTTGTGATATGAAACCACAGATTCTTCTTGGAGGCCCAATAATACATACCCAGATTTCCTCCAATTTAATGGATTTAGAACATACCTGTCACTCCATCCGTCCTTTTCCTCCTTTCCTCATCAGATATCCAAGGGGGCAGGGATTTATTTCAGCTGTCATCGGGCGAGAGGTGGAGCACATCCTGCACAGGTCACCAGTCTGTTGCAAGGAGACAGATAACCATTCCTACTCACACTCACACCTATGGGCAATTTAGAATCATTTACTTAAAGCCAACAAGGTTGAAACAGAATTTTCTTTACGTCTTTGTCCTCGACAGGTCTATGACAGGCCGCTCAGACTGGCTGCTCTGCCAGTTATTGAGCTTTAAGCCACAATATGGGTGGCTGTAGTTCAGGAGGTAGAGCAGGTCGTCTGCTGATTGGAAGGTTGCTGGTTCAACCTTTGGCTCCACCAGTCTGCATGCCAAAAGTCCTTGGGCAAAATTGCTGTCCGATGCATCCATCGTAGTAGGAATAGGTGTGAATGTTAGTTTGAAAGCACTTAAAAGCATTGAGAAAGTGCTTGTGTGGCATGTTGTATAAAGCGCTTTATGGTCTGGGAGAGTAGAAAAATGCTACACAAGAATCAGTCCATTTACCAATAGCAACAGCAGACATGTGGAGTGTGTATGCTTTTCTGCCTCTCATAACCCCAGTGATTTTCCTGTGGTTGGAAATCTCACGTGATCTTGTAACATCACAAGTTCAGGCAACTAACCACTCCTATTCAATTGTATCATGTCATCTCAACAAGAATACAATTAACTAGTTTTAAGTTGTTGAATTTCATGCAGATCGTCGATGATTTAATTCAGTTCACCGTGGAAACATAAAAGTATTTTGTTCAAATTTCACTTTGGACTCTTGTAAATGTAACAACAACCCAAATTTCATTTTTTTGCAAACATGCCCAGAGAAAGCAGCTGTGTGTGTGGTTCCTCTTGTAGATATGTTTTTTCTTTTCATTATAGACGAACAATTTGAAATTCTTGGTGCAGAAATGTGTCCATATTAAGAAAAAACATCAAATGTCTCACTTTTAACCAGTGATGTTTCAGGTTTAATCGATTTGACTGTCAGTTGTTGTTTATATTGACAAAACTGAGAATCCATAGTAGTTCAAACTGCATGTATGCTTTAGTGTTAATACGTTTTTGATGTGAAACCACAGATTCTCCTTGGAGGCCCAATATTACAATCCCAGGTGATCTGAAGGAGAAGGAGTCTGTCACTATAACCTGCTCAGCTCTCACTCCCTGTCCACACTCCCCTCCTCAACTCACCTGGAATCTCCAACAAGACTCTCACAACAAAATGGAGCAAAACACAGATGGAAGCTTTACAACTAAAATCCAGCAGAACATCACTCTGTCAGACACACATGATGGAAAGAAGATCAGCTGCTCTGCCAGATATCCTGTGAACCAAGAAAACGACACCAAGACAGCAAAGACAGACGAGACTCTCAGTGTTTCATGTAAGACAATCAGAGTTTGTTGTTGAACTGAATCCTTCAGGACACCATGGTATATGGGATATCACTTTCTCTCTTTTATTTCTCCAGATGCTCCTAAAGACACCTCAGCATCCATCAGTCCATCAGGTTTGGTGTCAGCAGGCAGCTGGGTGAACCTGACCTGCTCCAGCAGAGCCAAACCAGTCAGCAACTTCACCTGGTTCAAGAAGAGCAGAGATGGAGCTGTGAAAGTATCTGAAGGAGAGATTTACAGCTTCAATGTAACAGATGGAGGAGTTTATTACTGTGTGGCCACTAATGATCTGGGTAATCAGACATCAGCAGAGATTGACGTGACTGTTGGAGGTAAATTTAGGTCGAAACCACTAATGTGTTGCATGTTCTTATCCAATTTTTCTTCATCTTATCTACTGTTGTCTTCTCTTTGTTTATTTCTTTTTTTCTAAACAGAGCTATACAAAATATAAAATGAATCCGTATATGGCTTCTGTTTAACTCTTTAACTGAAATGTTTTTTCTTATTGATCTTGTTTTTCAGGAGAGCAGAATGGTAGCTCCTTCCCAACATGGCTAATTCTTGGAGGAATCCTTGGGTTCATCTTACTCGTCTGCCTGATTATCTTTGTTTGGTAAATATTACATTACAGCAGAAAATATGATCTCTCACCCGCTCCCTCCCTTATCTTTCCTGCTTGGCTTCTATATCCTTGTCTAATCTCGTCTAACTCTAACCCTCAGAGTTTCTCAGTCTTGTTCTCTAAAACCCAAAGAATTGTGGATCTGATCAACTGGTTCCTCAATGGATATTGGCACTCTACTCTAGACGAAAAGCCTGGGCTCAGGAGTAGGGATGGGTACCGGTGCCCGGTGCCATGACATAAACGGTAGTAACCAGACCGAAAAGCTGCGCACATTTCGGTGCTTTATTTCTGTGCTTTTTTTCCCCTGAGATGTCATACACTTTGGATTCTAGCCAATCATTTTACCTTTCCGAGGATAGTAGGCTGGCCCAGGTACGTACGTTCTTTTAGAGCAGAGCTACAGATTAAAAACGCCCAAGGCGAAGCGGTCAGAAGTCTGGCTGTACTTCACAGCAAAAGATGCAAACTCAGCAGCCTGCAACAAGTGCTTTAAGGTGATACTGTGATACTGTGCAAAGGAGGTAACACCTCGAATCTGATGAAACACCTGGTGACGCATAGTGTTTTTTTAAAAGCCAAGAAATGCATCGTATTTGATAGCTTGCTGCAAGACCGAGCACCGTACACATCTACTGCGGGTGTGGTGCCTGTTATCGGACCCGGAGTTAGCAACATCCCCCAAAAACCCGAAGAGTATAGTCCTGGCCCCTAGCCCTGCCAGTGTAGCAGAAATGATGAGGATGATGATGGCAGCAGCAGCCGTTCTTCTCTGCGTGAGTAGCTTAATGTTATTCGTGTGTAATTTACGTTGAGTACGCTGACCACGTTATTACATTAATGCATGTAAGGTGAACTAGCAAACATCATCATAGCTACATGCGGCTGACTTCTTGTTTGATGGCAGATACTCCCTTCACCCTCGCCAAAAAGGCTAAAATGACCAAAGAAAAAGTGGAAAACAGTTAAACATGAGAGGTTTTTGGACAAAGTTGGTGTTTTTCCAATGTTTAAGCACTGCTTCCAGCCAAGAGTGATACCATATATGCCCTATAGCTGCAGAGAAGACTAACATTGTTATCTTTTTACAAAAAAAACTGCTAAACACGAGAGGTTTTAGGACAAAGTTTGTGTTGTCCATTGTTTAAGCACAGGTTCGAGCACCGTTTAAGCACCGGCACCGTTTCAAAAGTACCAGTTTTGCACCGGTATCGGATAAAACCTAAAGGATACCCATCCCTACTCAGGAGAGCCCAATTGTTCTTCAGAGTCGTTTGCTGCCGGATACCCGATTGTGTCGCGTGCCTGGTGACACCCGTGATAGAGGACACTGAATGACATCTACCATTCGGAAAGATGATAACAGAGTTCTGGCTGATCAGAGCTGGCTCAGACGTGGCTTATCGAAGAACAAAGAAAGCAGTTACAGCTAGGGATGGGTACCGGTGTCCGGTGCCATGATGGCACCGGTTCTGACATAAACGGTAGTAACCAGACCGAAAAGCAGCGCACATTTCGGTGCTTTATTTCAGTGCTTTTTTTTTCCTGAGCTGTGATACACTTTCGATTCTAGCCAATCATTTTACGTTTCCGAGGATAGTAGGCGGGTCCAGGTACGTACGTTCTTTTAGAGCAGAGCTACAGATTAAAAATGCCCAAGGCAAGCGGTCAAAAGTCTGGCTGTACTTCACAGCAAAATATGCAAACTCAGCAGCAACAAGTGCTTTAAGCTGATACTGTGATACTGTCAAAGGAGGTAACACTTCGAATCCGATGAAACACCTGGCGACGCATAGCGGTTTTTTTTAAAAGCCAAGAAATGCGCTGTATTTGATAGCTTGCTGCGAGACCTCACACCGAGCACATCTACTACGGGTGTGGTGCCTGTTATCAGACCCGGAGTTAGCAACATCCCCAAAAACACGAAGAGGAGAGTCCTGGCCCCTAGCCCTGCCAGTGTAGCAGAAATGATGAGGATGATGATGCAGCAGCAGCCGTTCTTCTCTGCGTGAGTATCTTAATGTTGTTCATGTGTAATTTACGTTGAGTAGGCTAACCACGTTATTATATTAATGCATGTAAGGTGAACTAGCAAACACCGTCGTAGCTACATGCAGATGTCTTCTTGTTTGATGGCAGATACTCCCTTCACCCTCGCCAAAAAGGCTAAAATGACCAAAGAAAAAGTGGAAAACAGTTAAACATGAGAGGTTTTTGGACAAAGTTGGTGTTTTTTCCATTGTTTAAGCACTGCTTCCAGCCAAGAGTGATACCATATATGCCCCATAGCTGCAGAAAAGGCTAACATTGTTATCTTTTTACAAAAAAACAGCTGAACATGAGAGGTTTTTGGACCAATTTTGTGTTCTCCATTCTTTAAGCACCGGTTTGAGCACCGTTTAAGCACCGGCACCGTTTCAAAAGTACCGGTTTGGCACCGGTATCGGATAAAACCTAAACGATACCCATCCCTAGTTACAGCTATTCAAAACCTGCATTAGGCTGGCCGACATGATTGACGATGTGCAAGCTGTGAGTACTCAGACTGTGTTTATTGAACACCATATGGGAAGATCTTCAAGAAGTTCACGGCTTTGCAATATGGATAAGATCTTGGAGAAGAACAACAGGATCTGAGAGACCTGGTGACCAGTGAAAGACATTAGACCAACTGTAAAATTGGAAGCAGTTTCTTCGCACTAACCAAAACAACTACCATCTCCATCTCATGCGGCCCCCCTGGTGCCAGCTGGATGCTCAAGGCAAAAGCTGACGGGAATAACAAAGTTCTTCCTTAGATAACAAGACTATGTTGTGACTCTCTCCCTCCTCCTTCAAGGCTACCTGCGTCGACCGAAGATTGTTGACTTTTTCCCAACCAAGTGAAGGGACACTTTCTCTCGGCTGAACACGGAACAGACACACACACGCACACATATGCATGTACTCTGACACAGACCTACACTTACCCCCCCACCCCCTCCAAATGCCTTCGAAGCTTATGTCTTCTATGTTGTGAGATGTGATGATTTATGTGCTATGTGCTGAGGTGGGCTTTTTTTCTGTTCTCAAACTGATCTCCTCGTTGGAGCTCAGTCTGGGCGGAGTTCTTTTTTCTCCTCGTCTTTCCTCATGTTGTGCATTTTCCATTGTTTTGGTTCCAGGTCGCTGCTCATGTGGCCAGTGCTACCTAGCCTGACCTGTCTTGCCAGTGTGATGTTTGTGTATTGTATGTACGGTCGGCAAGGTATCATCTATCTTAACTGCCCCTTGGGGATAAATAAAGTGTCTCTGACTCTGACTCTGATACTTAAACAGCTCATGAACAAGGTTTACAAGGTTTAGCTATATTTTGATACCAAGATTGTTTACACAGCGTTTGTAATAGCAGAAAGATACTCTATTCATTTTGGCTATTTGATTTTCAAGCAGGAACCCCAGAAACGTGAGTGAAGAGCCAGCAAGTAAATCAGAAGGAGAAGAAGAAAACATCCATTATGGAGAGATCAACTTCTCTGTGCTGAGATATGAAGCATCCACTGACTCAGTGCAGTACAGAGGACAGCAGCAGGATACGGTGTACACACAGGTGAAAGTCAAAAAGCACGAAAACACAGAGTGCGCTCACGGCCAAGAGGAACTCTACACTCAGGTGAAGAAAAAAGTAACATTACATTAACACAGTGTATTAAAGAAACACACACAGAACCTGCACATACAAATGTCATTTTTCCGGTTTAGTGTTGTTCTTAAGTAGTTACTTAAACAAAATCCTGCAGCTTTTTATGTTCAGCTTTAATCTCACACGGCTGTTTTCAGTCGACTTTTTTGTTTAGATTTTTCTTAAATACGTGTAAATAGATGTTGCAGCACTCCAATAAGGAACTACTTTACATGACAGTTGAGACATTTCTGCAGATGACTAGAAACCTCCACTTACAAACTTATTTTAGCTTTCATCGTGCTCATACAGTATTTGCATGTTGTGTGTGCTCTTGAATGATTTATTATTTACATTGTAGACATGTTGAAATGAAAAAGTTTGTCACAGGTAATTTAAATGGCTGCAGGCAAGCTGGCATCAAAACATGTAAATTTGTGTTCAATAAAATATGTTTACTTAATTTAAAGTGTTTTTGTGTGATATTTAATATAATTTGTGCTGAAGGTTTACTCCGTATTTTGTGATGTGAAGTGCTGGATGTCTTTTTCTTATCTAAATAAGTGGGTAAGAAATTTATTTTGTCTTCAAACTCTCCATGTTTCAAATGTTGGACACTGCTAGGTAATTACTTATAACAGTCAAAGAGACCCTGCCTCACCCTATCATGTGACCTATTGAGAACAACTGACGCAAGACTGTCCAGTGCTGGGAGTGAAAACGAGGAGGTTTGGTTGCAGACACACGTAAAGTAATTGGTTGCTGCATATACCTTGGTACACTGAAAGATGAAGGACAAAGATGGAATTTTTGTGGAATGATTTGGTGTGTGTTGTAAAGGAGTGGTGTATCTGCCTTTTGACTAGCAGAGCAATGATTTATGGAAGCTGGGTGTGGTGCCAGTTTTCTGGGTAAAGGATCTGTGGGTTTTATGAATACAACTTACTATAATAACAGTTTATTTACTGATTGAGGGTGGTGATGGTGCTTTTTTGTCTTTGGACATTTCAATGTGGTCACATAGTTTATGCACGAATGTGTTGAGATTTAAACCAACAGCATGGAAAACTTTGATCTGGTTGTAGGTACAGCCTTTTAAGATTTATGACTGTGTCAGAGGTTGTGTGTGGAGGCGAGGAAGAGATGACCCAAACACTGGATTCACGGTGTAGAATGATGATGTTTTACTGGAGCGAGTGAAAGAACAGAGCAGGAACGACAGGACTGACTGACTGAAAGACTGAATGGCTGGCTGAACAACTGACAACATGTGGGAACGACAACATAATATCTACAATGACACGACAAGGAACTGGTGGAAACTGAGGGTTTAAATACACTGGCTACACTGATTTTTGTAATATTGACATTCATATTGTGAGTGGAAATTTTTTTAATGGACATTTTTTGTGTTCAGCAGTGACTCTTTGTTGTCCTTCAGCTTAGCCATGTAGGGCAATCACATCAAAACATCTGGGTGCTGCTCTTGTAAGAGCAGAGTAACTTCTACTTTTTTCATCACTTCCTTCAAAATCTGCTTCATGTGATATACATTTCTAATTTTACATTTCTAATTTTACTCGAGTACTGATGCCTAACTTGTTTGCAGAGTATGTACATGTGAACTGAATGTAGTTCCTTCAAAGCTTTGGTGTGATCATTTGCATTGCAATGAAACACATATTGTTTGCTGATCTTAAGTTACAGCTTATACATTTACTGATGATTAACCCTTTTATGGCCTGGTGCTGTTTGAAATATAATTTCAGTATGTAAAAATTGAGCACTTTGTTAATAAATGTATCTGTCAGGGCTCTGTGTGCGGGCAGGCAGAGATGAGGATCCAAATGCAGGACTCGGAAAACGGAATGTAACTCAAAAACCTCAGCTTTATTGCTGGCAGGAAAACAAACATGAAGTGAGGATGGAACACTGAGACCAAGGACACACAGGCATAATCTGTGGGTACGACGAAAACACAGGGCTTAAATACACAGGGTAGTAATGAGGAAATGGGCCACAGAAGGGAGACACAGCTGGGAGAGATCAGGGCTAACGAGACATGGGGAACAAAGCTGCACACACTAACATAAGACAAAGACTTTCACAATAAAACAGGAAACATGAATCACAACTCAGAGACATGGACTCAACACAGAGACAGAAAATGAAACATGGAACTGAACTATACATGAAACCACCATTCCTAAAACATGGATAATAGAAACATGAAACTAATAATAATAATAATAATAATAATAATAATAATAATCACAACAAGAGAATGAGAAACAATCCAAAACACCAAGATAACTGAAACACAAGGTACCAGAGAAACAAAGAATAATCCATGATGCAAAAGTGAACCAAAACATAAAAAACTGAAAATACTGGGTCCAACGGACCCAGAACCGTGACAGTATCAGACTCTCTCAAATGTGTTTGCTCATAGGGGGTTAAATTATTATTTTGGTTTTTCTCTGTATGTATTAATTTAGGATCTACCTTACAATGTAAAGTATCTTGAGGCGACTGTTTTTTGTGATTTGACACTGTATAAATAAAATTGTAATGACTTAATATAGAAGCTAAAAGCATATCATTAAGCAAAACACTGCAGGATGGAAAACATAGATATGGTAGATCAAACCAACCACATAATACCACAGTAAATGCTTTGCTGTGACACTGGTTAGTACTGAAGCTGATGTACACACAAAGATTGAAATTTTTCTCTTCAGCTTTAACACTGGAAGTTTGATTTTATAAATGCAGCCAGCTGGGCAGTGCAGCCTATCAAAGCTAGAATAGGGAGAGATAGCGTGAGACAGAGGCTGTGAATCTGTCACAGAGCAACTGAATTTCTTGTTCGTATGTTCTTAATTTATAAGAACATATTTTACTTTGCATGCAAGAAAACTGCACTTTCCTAAACAGCGTGTACTCTGTCTGTACCTGCTGTTTAGTTGTCCTTAAATTTCTAAGGTTAAACTTACAAGCTTTGAGTGAGTGACAGAAAAAACAAATATTTAAGCGTGAAGATTTAGACTGTCACAGTGACTTCCTCTTTTGCTGAACATAATCAGGAAGGACAAGACTGACTCTACTTTTACATTGTTTTAGTCTTCTGGGTGTTTCATTACTACTTTTTTCTGACATTGGGAGCATTTAGTTCATATGTTTTATTGTAATTCTCTTTCATTTTATTCTGCAATCTCAAGAAAACACTACGCAATAGAGGAACCAAAGTATTTCTTTCTCAAATGGCTATGTGTAGAGCTACAATTTCATAATAAATTAGATGCAGGTCTTCCATTGTTCGTGCAATTTTTGAAAGATCTGCCGTAATTCTTTAGTCATAAACCAGTGCATGCGTGGGTTCTTGGCTTCCTGGCCGATCAATCAAATTGAATAAGTAAGAAGTAGGCTTCACCAGAGCTGCACTGTGAGTGTCACAAATGTTCTTTGTAGTGTTTATGAAAAGAGTATTTTAGGCTTTAATTGTCACTAAATCTATAAAATACTCCAATAACCTGTTTTTGTTTTTTCTTTGTGAAGAACTTTGGGTCTTTTATGGATACGTGTGAATTGAAACTTTATAAAATTTACAACTGTACTGTACACATAGATCACACTGAAGAATACATGTTCTTAGTTTCAGACTGAGTTGTTCTTTGATGTCACTAGAAGAGATGTTATTAAGTTCAAAGACCAGCCAAGGCCCAGCTAAGGGCCCATCACAGATCTGCTGTCCATTTTAAGTCACTGTATCTGTACTATAATAGCAGAACCAATGACATGCGTGACGTGTAACACATGTGAGACGTGTGATTGAGCAGAAGACCAGTTTCCACCCTGACTGTAAAGCACCTGTTAGCTCAACGATCTTCCATTAACAACTACTATTAAAGCTGGATATCAACAGGCCACAAGACAAGCAGAACAGCACTGAATGAGCAAATCCTGGTAAACGTCAAAGGTCATCACTCCAGTGAACACGTCTCCATTGCACTGAGTCCAGTGCTGGTGTGCTTTATGCCACTGTAGTCTATGCTTTGCATTGTGCTTGGTGATGAACCCATGAAGCTCCTTGAACATGGAAACCAATTCCATGAAGAACTCTACATCAGGTGTGTCAAATTCATTTTACCTCACAGGCCACATATGGCCCACTTTGATCTTAAGTAGACTGGACCACTTAAACGATCATTACGACAGCAAGCCAGCACGTGTATTCACTGAGATCTGATTTTGGGAATAAACTAATTCAGATGAACAATTTGTAATATTTGTACCATAATGTTTTATTAAATAATCTACTAGATGGACTGATTAGGGTTTTGCATTTTGACCAGTAAAATTAGAAAGTATTTGTCATTTAGTGTATCTATACATGTATCTATATCTATAGATACATGTTAGTTCATTAGATGGGGGGATTTAATAGTTTATATTTATCATGTATCATAATAATTAATATTTCCCAAATCCAAATTTACATTTGTGGCCTCATTACAACATGGCTAAATTAAAAATGGCTTAACATTTATTGAGCTCAGATATAAAATAAGATTTTTCCACAACTAAACTTATGTGCCAGAAATCAAATGCCTGGTGTTGCTGCTCAACAACCAAATTGTAGTGTTACTGTGCTCTTTCCCACACTTTGTGATTAATTTTAGTGCTGATGCAGTCACTGCAGATTTGCTAAAAGATACATGTAAATGTAAGTAGCCTACTTGTAGAAAAGCAGAACTGAAGAGTTTTTGTCAGAGGCATCGAGTGACGCCTCCAGCAGCTTTGTGATAAACTGACTTTATTGCACTTTCTTAAACAAGTTCTCTTTCTGTACTTCCTTCTTTCCAACATCAGCTGGGCGACACGGTCCACTGTAATTCTTCTAAAACTGCAAAACAATAATTCTACACTTGGGATTGTTTGGTAAGGAAACATTTTATTGCTTTTATTCAATAACTTTTTACTTTTCTTTCATTGCACTGACAGGCACATGTAAAGTAATCTTACTTACTGATGTTCAAGTTTTATATGAACTGCTTTGTGTTACATTTTTTATATTTCACCATGTTTCAAAGCAAAATCCTACAAGAAAATAAAAACAAGATCTGTATAAATGAAGAAGGAACATTTTTATGATAAAACAGCTTTAAAAATATTAAGTACAGTGTTAGAGCTCCGTACATGAAATTGTCTTTTTTTAATCCAGGCAGTAGAGTAGTCTGTGTGTGAACATGGAGACAGTCAGCATGTTACTGATTGTCCTGTTTGTTTCAGGTGAGTATTTCAGTATTTCAAAGTCATTATTGGAGTTATTTTACAACGTAAACTTCATTTACTAACAGAGTGAACATAGACCTACTTTTTGTACTGACTTTAAATTAAAATGTTTTTGTACAAAATGTTAACACCTAAGGAACAAAAAACTTTGGTGGCACTTTCAAGCATTACACTAGACAGTTTTTGAAACTCTGATTATGAAGATTTCCATCTTACATCCAAACAGCAGATGGTGGTGGAAATGTTCCTACTATCTCTGGAATATCAGCTAAATGTTTAATTTAAAATGGAAATATGCAAAAAAAAATTTCACGCTAACTAAAGTGTAGCAAATAGTTTAATCAGAGATGAGAGTTTTGTTTGGGAGTAGAAAAACATGTAGTTATTTTGTTTAATACTGATATGTGAATGGATTAATCATTAAATTGTATTTACAGGTGCTTTGGCTGGTTATTCCTATAAAGCAGACCTTTTCATAACTGCACCAAAGCAGCTGGAAGCACTGAGTGGATCTTGTTTGCAAATCCCATGTAGGTTCAGACCCAAAGAAGAACAGAAATTTAACAGCAAAAGTGAAATTTTTGGAGTGTGGATTAAAAATAATCCCGAATTTACCAACGAGGCAAACAATGTGATCTACAACAGTAGTGGAGCAGTTAGCATCTATCCAATGAGTATTACTGGAAACCTGAGTCAGGGAGACTGCACCACTCTGTTTACTAATTTAACCACCACATACACAAACAAATACTTCTTCAGAGTAGAGAGTGAAACATTCAAGGCAACAGCTCAGTGTGATCCTCTTCAAATAACAGTCACAGGTAAAGACTGAAGTTTTTAATCCATTTATATCAAAAAAATAATACAAACCTTTGTTCTGATACTCACTCTCTTTAATGAATGCAGACATTTACAAATCATTTATAAAAGAACATAATATGAGATAAAGAAGAGAAAATTTATTGTAATTTTTTTTAAGAAGATGTTTTTTCAGATTTAATTCATTTCTACGTCAGTTTTAGTTTACTTCAGCAAACTGAGAATGCACAGCAGTTCAAACTGCATGTATGTAATATACTGTTCTTTAGTGTTAATATGTTTGTGATATGAAACCACAGATTCTTCTTGGAGGCCCAATAATACATACCCAGATTTCCTCCAATTTAATGGATTTAGAACATACCTGTCACTCCATCCGTCCTTTTCCTCCTTTCCTCATCAGATATCCAAAGGGGCAGGGATTTATTTCAGCTGTCATCGGGCGAGAGGTGGAGCACATCCTGCACAGGTCACCAGTCTGTTGCAAGGAGACAGATAACCATTCCTACTCACACTCACACCTATGGGCAATTTAGAATCATTTACTTAAAGCCAACAAGGTTGAAACAGAATTTTCTTTACGTCTTTGTCCTCGACAGGTCTATGACAGGCCGCTCAGACTGGCTGCTCTGCCAGTTATTGAGCTTTAAGCCACAATATGGGTGGCTGTAGTTCAGGAGGTAGAGCAGGTCGTCTGCTGATTGGAAGGTTGCTGGTTTAACCTTTGGCTCCACCAGTCTGCATGCCAAAAATCCTTGGGCAAAATACTAAATTGCTGTCCGATGCATCCATCGTAGTATGAATAGGTGTGAATGTTAGTTTGAAAGCACTTAAAAGCATTGAGAAAGTGCTTGTGTGGCATGTTGTATAAAGCGCTTTATGGTCTGGGAGAGTAGAAAAATGCTACATAAGAATCAGTCCATTTACCAATAGCAACAGCAGACATGTGGAGTGTGTACGCTTTTCTGCCTCTCATAACCCCAGTGATTTTCCTGTGGTTGGAAATCTCACGTGATCTTGTAACATCACAAGTTCAGGCAACTAACCACTCCTACTCAATTGTATCATGTCATCTCAACAAGAATACAATTAACTAGTTTTAAGTTGTTGAATTTCATGCAGATCGTCGATGATTTAATTCAGTTCACCGTGGAAACATAAAAGTATTTTGTTCAAATTTCACTTTGGACTCTTGTAAATGTAACAACAACCCAAATTTCATTTTTTTGCAAACATGCCCAGAGAAAGCAGCTGTGTGTGTGGTTCCTCTTGTAGATATGTTTTTTCTTTTCATTATAGACGAACAATTTGAAATTCTTGGTGCAGAAATGGTCTTCAAAATGTGTCGATATTAAGAAAAAACATCAAATGTCTCACTTTTAACCAGTGATGTTTCAGGTTTAATCGATTTGACTGTCAGTTGTTGTTTATATTGACAAAACTGAGAATCCATAGTTGTTCAAACTGCATGTATGCTTTAGTGTTAATACGTTTGTGATGTGAAACCACAGATTCTCCTTGGAGGCCCGATATTACAATCCCAGGTGATCTGAAGGAGAAGGAGTCTGTCACTATAACCTGCTCAGCTCTCACTCCCTGTCCACACTCCCCTCCTCAACTCACCTGGAATCTCCAACAAGACTCTCACAACAAAATAGAGAAAAACACAGATGGAAGCTTTACAACTAAAATCCAGCAGAACATCACTCTGTCAGACACACATGATGGAAAGAAGATCAACTGCTCTGCCAGATATCCTGTGAACCAAGGAAAAGACACCAAGACAGCAGAGACAGAAGAGACTCTCAATGTTTCATGTAAGACAATCAGAGTTTGTTGTTGAACTGAATCCTTCAGGACACCATGGTATATGGGATATCACTTTCTCTCTTTTATTTGTCCAGATGCTCCTAAAGACACCTCAGCATCCATCAGTCCATCAGGTTTGGTGTCAGCAGGCAGCTGGGTGAACCTGACCTGCTCCAGCAGAGCCAAACCTCCAGTCAGCAACTTCACCTGGTTCAAGAAGAGCAGAGATGGAGCTGTGAAAGTATCTGAAGGAGAGATTTACAGCTTCAATGTAACAGATGGAGGAGTTTATTACTGTGTGGCCACTAATGATCTGGGTAATCAGACATCAGCAGAGATTGACTTGACTGTTGGAGGTAAAGTTACTCAGCATTTAGCTGTTTTTTTAATTTATTTTTTAATCATTTTTTGAGGTATTTCTTAAAAGTGAGTTGAAAAGGAAGCAAATTTAGCTTCATGAAGTTCAAATCTTGTAATGTATCCTGCAACATGTGGTTGTTCATCTGTTAGACTTGAAAACTATTTTTTCACCTAAAACAATCTTATTTACTGTTTTCTGCATTACAGGTGGAAACCTGGTTGGTGTCTACACTATAGTGAAGACTGTTGGAATCATAATGCTCATGAGCACACTGATCTTATTTGAGTGGTGAGACAAATGTTTCTGTGACACACGCATTTGAAACCAACTAACTCATCGTAAAACAACATAATTCAGTCTTTCTGGTTTCTTTGATTTGATTCTGTTTTTTCCCTTCAGCTGGTTCAGATCAAGACGCTCCAACAAACCAGATACTGAAAGCTGTCAGATGAACAGAGTCACATCACAACACATCAACTAAAGTTTCCACAGGAGGAAAAACTCCACCTTCAATTATCACTTAATTCCATTCAGTGACTTTCAACAGTTGTGCATGACCATTTTACTTTGAATGTAGAGATGCTGTTGCAGAAATCGAAACATTTACTTTGTGGATAATTTCATATCATTCCTTCGCTGCCCTGAGTCTGTTAAACAGGGGCTGCTTCAGCCTGACCATCTTATTTTTTTATAGTGTATCCATGAATATTGATCTAACACCACACTTCTGTAAGACTGATCCAGCATAATGTGTGGAGATGCACGCAATTTTACACTCTATTACAGGTACAGCTGTGTTCTTGCTATTACTACAGAATCAATTTTAAGGTTTTACTATTTGTTTTTAAAGCTCTCCATGGTTTGGCTCCAGGTTACATTTCAGATCTTCTTAGCCTGCACTTACCCACTCGATCTCTGCTCTCCTCCAGTCAGATGGTTTTATCAGTTCCACGCTCCCAGCTCAAATCTAGAGAGGACAGGGCTTTCTCCATTGCCGCCCCGAGACTCTGGAATAGTCTTCCCCCCTTCATAAAATTCTCTTCATCCTTGGAAGTCTTTAAATCGATTCTCAAGACCTACTTATTTTCCAAGGCTTTCAGATCTCTTTGATATCTTTTTTTTTATTCTGTCTATTTGGTCTCTTATATTATGGATGGTGTTGTATGTGTATATACGTTATATTCACATATGTGTGCTTGTGTGTGAATGTGTACAGTTTTGTATATGTATGTGCATATTTGCATGTACATTATATGCTATATACTCTTACATGTCTTACAATTCTTTTTTAAAATGTTTTCTTTCTATTTCAATTCTTTTATTATATTATCCCTCTGTTCAGCACTTTGGCCGACACTTGATGTCTTTTAAATGTGCTATATAAATAAAGATGACTTGACTTGACTTGACTTGACTATTGAATAACAGCTTCTGCTGCCCCCTTTGTGGACTACACAAAAGAACATTTGTAATGCCCTGAAGTGTTCAGGCTGCATTGGGGGAATAGCAGTGATTTACAAGTACAACTTCAGTTATGATACATTTACTCTGAGCTCATTTCATTCCTTCAAAGTTAACCATGAAAGTCCAGTTTGCTGTAGTATTATCCACCTGTGATGACTTTCTGAATGAATTCTTTGATCTGTTTTAATACATTGTTGCAAAATTAAACCAAATCCCTTTGGTAGGTGATTTTAATTACACTGATGATCTAGCTCTACAACCTCAGAATCTGTTAACAGTGCAAAGTCACTTGTATGTGAATGGTCTCCTTGTGATCCTGCAGTCGTCCCATGCTGACTTAACCATTTTCTCTTTATCTCTCCTGTCTGGACTTTTCTGTCAACACTTCAGAGTGAGTTACTGAGAGAGAGACTTCCTGTGGTCCTGTCTGAACTGGAGCCCTGGAATCATTAATTGGAAATCATTCTGTTGTCACATTCTGTTGTTGCTTCACTGTGAATAAACACACTGAACTTAATCCTCTGAGTCTGCGTTCTTAGTCTAACCAGTCCATTACTTGTGACAGTGGCAGCAGCACCCCCTTTGGTCTGTTCAGCTAATCTATAAACTCCCTGCAAATGCCATACGTAGCTATAACACCAGTCATAGTCATTTCTTTTAAGTAATTGAATCTTTGTATCAACAAATATTTGTATTCCTGGTCTGGTCATGTCAAGGCCCGTCATCTAATGGAATAGCAGAAAAACCATGTAATGGCTGGAGTGGAGCTTTTACTCCAAGCAATCATTTCAAAAGAATGAAAGTACTACAAAAGGTACATTAGTAAAAGCTCTGAAGAATGCAACAGTTCCCTGAGTGCTCAATGAAGCCATAAATGTTTAGCTTGATGCATAGGATAAATAGAAGCCCACAGCTGAGGGCAGAGAAGTCCAACAAGATCTGTGATCACTCATCTGCCCTCTTTCATGGGTGTTAGGCTGCTTTTCTCTTTACATCACTACCTGTTTCTTATACTGACACAGTTATACTCTAGTCCAAGCATATTCTTATTTGAGCCAATCAGCCACCACTTTGTGTGCTCTACATTTGTGCTCTCTGTCATTCTCTCTTTGTGCAACACACCACCTCCCCATCTCCACTTCACAGACACCTCAGAGCTCCATCCAAGCTTCAGCCTTCAAATTCATCCCCGCCAGCTTCTAGCCTTCAGGGGGTCGTGTTCAATCTCTGGTATTCCATTCTAACATGATGGGTCATCAGGGTGTTACGTGCCAAGGGGTGTGGCTTTGCTTTTGTGCTCTGTTTTGTGTTCTATTCATCTTTCAGGCGTCAGGCCTCCTCTGATTGGCCAGTTCGAAGTTGATTGGCAGGTGTCTATTGGCTGGACTGGGCTCAGTTGGCCAATCACACTCCAAGGAACACTACAAATGAGCCGCTCCCTGGCCAGCTGGGGGCTGCTGGCTTCTGCTTCGACAAACATTTGCGAACAGGCTTCTGTATGTTGTGTGTGGTGGGAGGCTGGACAGGTAAGCCGGGGTACCCTATACATTGGTTGTAGATTTTACTCTGTTAGACACACTAGGTTATGCGGTTGATGCCACCCTTGTATGTTTTCACTGACTTTTATCGAGTAGCTAGGTAGGCCTTTTGTTTTGTTTTGCATTTTTCTTTCAGTTAGGCTAGGCCCTGGAAGCTACCGACCTCTTTTTGTTTTATTACTTTCTTTGATTTGGATCAACCGCCCAGTCCTGCTCCCCCCCCACCTTTTCTCTGTTGTTAAGATTGACTGTCCAACCATTAAATTCTGCCTGATACCTAACTGCTCTGTGGTCTTCCTCCTTCATTGATTGTGGTTGTCCAGTGTTGCTGTCTCCTTCCTACCTTTGCCTCCGCCATGGGGGGGGGGGGCGTAACAAGGGTCTAAATCCCAAATAAATTAATCATTTTATATAAATCATTATCAATTCTTTTAACTAGTTTTTCTGTAGGGATGTTGCTGGCGACTAATGTCTTTGTCGACTAACTGACGAGTTTAAAACTAAGAAATACTCAAGTTATATTTTGGAAACTTTAATGTCAAAAACTAAATATGACAAATAAAAACACCTGAAAAATGATAGACTGAAATATGTCTTTCCCTAACGAAACATATTTTTTCGTACAAATGTCTTAAACTCTCCTAGAATGAAGATGAAGCACATTTATTATTTTTTCAGATATTTATTTACTGCTCTTGACATGCAACTAAAATATAAAATGCCTTTTTGTATTTATTCACCTCAAATGTTGTGTGTTGGGCTGTGCAGTAACACTGGATTCCTTTGTAACATCTCTGAGTGTCACCGAGGCGATCGTGGCTCAAGAGTTGGGAGTTCGCCTTGTAATCGGAAGGTTGCTGGTTCAAGCACCGGCTTGACAGTCTCAGTCGTTGTGTCCTTGGGCAAGACACTTCACCCATTGCGCCTACTGGTGGTGGTCAGAGGGCCCGTTGGCGCCAGGTTCCGGCAGCCTCACCTCTGTCAGTCCGCCCCAAGGTGGCTGTGGCTACAATGTAGCTTGCCATCACCAGTGTGTGGATGACTGGTTGTGTAAAGCGCTTTGGGGTCCTTAGGGACTAGAAAAGCGCTATACAAATACAGGCCATTTACCGCATCGCTCCTGTGGTGGTGCTGTGACTGCTCATAGCTTAACAATACCTGCATATTTGATGTCTACAGATATAATGTGACATTCATACTGAGAGTTATATGTATTCTGTAAGCTGTTATGCATGTTTGGAATTAACTTAAGTTAGTAAAAAGGTTGTTTGACTGTGATAAGTAATTATCTTGTGTTGTCTATTACAGGATATTTGCAGAAAGGACAAAACTGTTGTTGCAGTGTTGTATTTGGTATCATCACATCAGGCCTATAACAGCTTTGCAACTAAAGCAAGATTGCATCTTCTTAAGTAGCAGGTTCTCTGTCTGTACTTCCTTTTTTGTTTGCAACCGCACGGAGCTAGTTTCTGTGTTTGACCACGTTACTGATATATGCCGACTGTCACACATTGTAGTGGTTATTTAGATGGTATCAACTCGTTGCATAATTATTAACTGATGAAGAAACAAACAAAATAAGGTGGAATACAGTTTTTCTCCAGCTCCTCATTGTCTATTGTGGTAATCACTGTCAGCCTGATCTCTGGCTGCAGCACAGGGCTTGTTTGATGTGTTTGGTCTGTGTGATTTCACAGAGTGTGTCTTTTTTAAGAAGCAGTCAGAACAGCAGAAAATGAAGATGTTCATTATGATGAAACCAAAGCAGAGACCTTCTTTAGTCTCAGTGCAGGACAGCACACAGAAGCAGGATTTAGTGCATTCACAGATCAACGTGTGCAACAGCGTAACGCCGAGACGTGAAGGCCCAGAGAGTATGAACTCTCATTGTATCTACTGAGTGTGCAAGTAAGTGTGCAAGACTGAGAGCAGAAGAGAAGTGCAGAGTAAATGAGTGTGCAGTTGAACAAATGTTGTTACAGAGAAATGTTCCCTCTGAATACGTCCCAATTAAAAGGTCCATTGGAAAGGTTCAACCAGGAGCTGGAGACACAGCGGCACGCGTAGGTTGGAGGAGTTCAGCCTCAGCATGCTGTTACTGATCTCACCAACATTTCTTACCCTCCCTGATATAAATGACCTAAAACATACATTTTATGACATCAGCGAGCCAGAAGTTGGAACATCAGGGAACCTCTGTGCTACACGATTGATGATTCACCACAAGGATCCTCTGTAGCCAAATACCTCACAGAACAATTACATTGAATTCAATTTGGAGTTTCCGTTGCTTGAAGGAGAAAATATAATCCATTAAAGACTTTTACAACTAGTATTGGGACACAAAGTGTCAGCAGAGCAAACTAAAGACTGAACGTCCAAACAAATTAGTTGTGGACTAAAAATAAAAATTTAATGGATATTTTTGCTGCCTATCATTAAAAATAATTCTTAGCTAATATGTTATGTACGCTCAGTGAATGAGAAGATAATGACCTTTTTTAAAAAAGAGGAAAACGGATAAAGGATGCCATGTGTGGAAATATAAGAATCTTATATATTGAGTCAAATCTACATCTACTGAGGAAGAACACTGATACATAAACACAGGACACTTGGTCTGATTCTTTGCACTGCACCTCAAATATGGGAGTAGATAGTGACTGTAGGAAGCAGTGGTACAGGGGTGAATTTAGAAATGAATGCTTTGCTATCACACTTGTTCTGGGGCCTGTTCTTCGTACGTCGCTTACTACATCCAAGATCAAATGACACATCCAAGATCAAATCATCGCGCTAACCGTGAGCTCGCTAATCCGGTTCCCCGAACACACCTGCTGTTGACGATTACTACAGCTGGATGAAGTAATGCGCGATCACTGGGTGCCGTAAAAGGGGCTACGCATCGATAGCAGAAACAGTGATCGGCAAGCCTCTGATTGGTCGGCGAAAATGTCGAAGGAGCGCGCACAGTACTTCACCGCAGCGGAGCAAGAACTCCTGATTGAGGGATTTCAGGAGTACCAGAGTGAAATTAAAACGCAAGGTAACAGTGCGAAGGCTGCAACAGCAAGGAGAGAGGGCTGGCAGAAAGTTGCTGACAAATTAAACGCGTAAGTAATGCAACATATTACATGGCACCATACCATATCATATTTTATCATATCAAATCATACCACATGATATCCTCTTACACATTAGAGCCACAACCGGACCCACCAGAACATGGGAACAAGTAAGAGTGAAATACAAGAACATACTACAGAATGGTAATATCCAACACTCATATTGCTGTCAGTCACTTGAAAAGACACCCCTGAAACAATCCCTGTGTTTGTGTATAACAGCAACCAAGAAAAGGGCAGAGCAACAAAAGACAGGTGGTGGTCCTGCACCCCCTCGTCACACCCCAGCAGAGGAGCTGGCCCTAAGGTTGAATGCCACCAGACCCATTGTTGAGGGCATCCCTGGGGGCAGCTCTTCCGGAGACCAGAAGCCGGGGTGCAGTAGCAGCAGCACCTACATAACTGGTGAATGGGCTCATGATTCCATGTGCACAATGTCAAATATGTGGTTGTTGCCTAAATGAAAATGCTATTCGAACTGTGACATTCATTCATTGGCACTGTGGGTTTTCTCTGTGTGTAGTGTTACATGACACACCATCACTTTTACCTGTTCCCATGGAAGGGGTGACTGGAACATGCACAGTAAGTTGGGAGATATACATATATCTGTCCCCACCCAATTGTACAGACCTATAGGCTGTACCACACCCCTTAGTAACACCATTGTGTTACCATTGCACAGGACAGTGACGCAACCCTGTCAGATGGCTGTGGTGTGGCGGAAGACCCTGTGAGTACATGCATGAATTGGCCTGAAATACCATCTACTTGTGTACTGCCATGTGTGTCTGACTGCAGTATGATTTGCAGGCCAGGAGGCCGGCAGAGAGGCCTGCTGATGCAGAGGTGGGCAGTGTTGTGATCAATTATACTGCCTATATGACATGTATTCCCCGTTAAATGTTGTCACCACAATTGACACAGGGTGACATACGTCTGCTCTACAAGAGAAGTCTCCAGCAAAAAATGGAGTATACTGAGCTGAAGAAACAAAAGCTCCTAGGTGAGATCGAACTACAAGCCCTAATGAGGCATAAACTACAATTGGAAATCGAGGTGCTTCAAAAGGAACTCCAGAGTAAGTAGGAATACATGTTCATACGGAGCACTATTGCTGACCCTGCGTGACGCAGTATACATGCTCTGTTTTCCCAGGCAACTGATGACTGGCCTGTGTGTGGTGGGACAGACAACGATGCTCAAATAAACGTCAATAGAAAATGTGTCATGTCATGTTTTTATTATGCGAAATTGTGTTGCACAATCCTGTCCTGTGCAGCTCTGCCACTAGGTTGGTCCAGGTGCACTGGCTGGAGGTCATCATCAGGCTGCACCTCCACCACGGGGGTCCTCTCTCTTCTGATGGTGGCAATGTTGTGCAGTACGGCACATGCAACAATAATGTCACATGCCCTGTCAGGTGCAACCCTCAGGCGTTTTAGACACTGGAATCGTTCCTTCAGTTGCCCAAAGGTCATTTCAATGCGTGCCCTTGTCCTGGCTAGGGCTGCATTGTAGCGGGTTTGTGGCCCAGGGTTGGGGTCAGGGAACGGTGTCATGAAGTACTGCCTGCATGCATAACCTCTATCTCCGAGGAGGATCCCATCGTAGGCCCCTGTGTAATGAAGAAATGCTGTTATGTTAGGCCCGACATGAGTATGTGGCATCAACATAAGCCTCTTTTACTTACCACGCTCAAATGATGTGCATAACCCTGACTCTCTGAAGATCCGTGAGTCATGCACTGATCCGGGCCATTTTGCTTCCACATTTGTGATATGGCACATCGAGTCACACACCATCTGTGGGATTCCATTATGTGTGACCACACTCCTCCCATCGTATATTGCCATCTGGAGTGTTAGTATTGCTCACCTGCACATTTATACTGTGGCCCCCCTTTCGGTTGACAAAGTCCCCTTCAGTGGGGCCTGGGGGGGCCTTGATCGCAATGTGTGTGCAGTCTATGGTGCCAATCACATTCGGGAAGCCTGCGGACGTTGGAGCTACAGTTACCGACATAGGTCATGATTGCATCACATTCACTATCCAATTTACTGTACCTGCAATGGCGAAAAAGCCCTGTTTGACGACCTGTGGTCTTAAGTGGCTTGGAAAAACCACAAACACACCCAGGAAATGCTTGAGTGCCAGGTACACTTTGCGAATGGCCCGGCAGACGGCACTTTTCCCAACGTTCTCTGCGTCTCCACAAGTGTACAGGAACGTGCCACTCGCAAAGTAGCGCAAGGCAATGCACACAGTTTGTGCAGTTGTTAATGCCCGACTACGGTGGGTGGTACTCTTAACATGGGGATCCAGCAAGTTGGTTAGGTAGATGATACCCTCACGGGAAAATCGGTATCTCTCTATGAGCACACTGTCGCGCTGTGCTAAAGGATCCTGTCTATCCCGCAATATACGTTGGATTCTGAACACTCTCCTTATCACTCTTGCACCTTCCGCAATGGGTGGCTCGCGTAGAAACGGACAGGACATGGCTGCGACAAACTTCCCACTTCCACCTTCGCTTTTATAGCCGTGGTCTGTCATCTTGATTACACGACGTAATTTGCTATTCCTCTACTGTGGAATGTGTGTTGCATCTGGCGTGATCACCTACATGCCATAGCGTGATTACTCGTACATTTCCCTTTTTTTAGGGACTGACCTGTATGTATCTGTGTGGAATCAATAAAAGGATCAAGTGCTGCATTATCTTTAGTTACATTGATGTTATTTATTTGTGGTGAAACGGTGGCGGAATGTCGCTGTTGCTTTCGTATGATGACGCGGACATACCTGCGTGGCCGCGATCTAATCCTGTTTACATAAAGTAAACCTGCTCCCGAGCAGGTTTACGCTTACGGCTCTGTTGCTATGACAGCAAGTCCCGGATGAGCTTCGGGGAACCGACTGATCCAGGATCACGCGAAATCGTCAACAATCTAATCCGGCTAACCTACTTAGCGAGGTACGAAGAACGGGCCCCAGGTCTAAGCATAACTGATGCAACAACATCTTCTGGGTATGTCTCCTTATGTATGGGAAGCTCTCCTCTCTGAGAGAAGAATTAAAACCCAGCAGTGTTAGTAACATGAAGTGCTCCGCTTTAGTGAATCAAAAGTGAACCAAGCCTTCTATTACTCAGAACTCTTGCCCAGATAAAGTTAACTGCCCTAGTTACAATATCAACAACATGGTTCTTATTTTGGACAGACTTAAAACAACACCTCCTGGTGCAGAAGAAATGTGTGGATGTTCTCTTCATCATGTTCAGATTGTTCTGTCATGGTCCCTGTGCCTCTCCGGCTCACTCATGTTGGCCACAGGATTGTTTTCTTTTCTCTCCTGCTTCCCTGGGTGGAGGTCATTGTGGGCTCTCACCCTTGGCCCACGCACCTGCGGTGATTACTACACCTATTGCTGATCAGGCGGAGTCTCCCTTGCCTATTTAAGTCAGCACTGGAACGTTGAACCTCACGTGTTCGTGCTCTCAGTTCTCCTCAAAGAAACTCTCTCGGTATTGTGTGGCGTATTGATCTAATCGGACTCTTTGTGTTTAGATCTCCCCGGAACTGGTGGTGGACCCTGATCCCTGTGTGTGTCGACACAAGTGGAATTTGGAGCGAGAGTGGCTGTGGGCGAGTGTGCGTGAGAAGAGGAGTGGCGGAGTTTGGATTGAGTGGAGAGCAAGTGTGGATTCCTTCCTGCCCCATTCACTCTATATACACATCACTATGGTTTCCCTTCTGTGTTAATAAATTGTCAACCTTTTGCTTACCACAACGCAGTCTGCACTTGAATCCATCTGTTAGCCCTGACATGTTCATGTGTGATGTATATACAAGTTAGTGTCAGCAGTGCTTCCACACAACTTGAAAATAAACTCTTTTAAAAAGGAGGCATTAAATTGAAGTCACAAAAGCAGTTTATTTACACTGAAATATGTCTTTCCCTGATGAAACATATTTTTTTGTACAAATGTCTTGAACTCTCCTAGAATGAAGATGAAGCACATTTATTATTTTTTCAGATATTTTTTTATTTACTGCTCTTGGCATGCAACTAAAATATAAAATGCCTTTTTGTATTTATTGACCTCAAATTTTGTGTGTTGGGCTGTGCAGCTCAAGAGTTGGGAGTTCGCCTTGTAATCGGAAGGTTGCCGGTTAGGGACTAGAAAAGCGCTATACAAATACAGGCCATTTACCGCATCGCTCCTGTGGTGGTGCTGTGACTGCTCATAGCTTAACAATACCTGCATATTTGATGTCTACAGATATAATGTGACATTCATACTGAGAGTTATATGTATTCTGTAAGCTGCAATGCATGTTTGGAATTAACTTAAGTTAGTAAAAAGGTTGTTTGACTGTGATAAGTAATTATCTAGTGTTGTCTATTACAGGATATTTGCAGAAAGGACAAAACTGATGTTGCAGTGTTGTATTTGGTATCATCACGTCAGGCCTATAACAGCTTTGCAACTAAAGTAAGATTGCATCTTCTTAAGTAGCGGGTTCTCTGTCTGTACTTCCTTTTTTGTTTGCAACCGCACGGAGCTAGTTTCTGTGTTTGACCACGTTACTGATATATGCCGACTGTCACACATTGTAGTGGTTATTTAGATGGTATCAACTCGTTGCATAATTATTAACTGATGAAGAAACAAACAAAATAAGGTGGAATACAGTTTTCCTCCAGCTCCTCATTGTCTATTGTGGTAATCACTGTCAGCCTGATCTCTGGCTGCAGCACAGGGCTTGTTTGATGTGTTTGGTCTGTATGATTTCACAGAGTGTGTCTTTTTTAAGAAGCAGTCAGAACAGCAGAAAATGAAGATGTTCATTATGATGAAACCAAAGCAGAGACCTTCTTTAGTCTCAGTGCAGGACAGCACACAGAAGCAGGATTTAGTGCATTCACAGATCAACGTGTGCAACAGCGTAACGCCGAGACGTGAAGGCCCAGAGAGTATGAACTCTCATTGTATCTACTGTGTGTGCAAGTAAGTGTGCAAGACTGAGAGCAGAAGAGAAGTGCAGAGTAAATGAGTGTGCAGTTGAACAAATGTTGTTACAGAGAAATGTTCCCTCTGAATACGTCCCAATTAAAAGGTCCATTGGAAAGGTTCAACCAGGAGCTGGAGACACAGCGGCACGCGTAGGTTGGAGGAGTTCAGCCTCAGCATGCTGTTACTGATCTCACCAACATTTCTTACCCTCCCTGATATAAATGACCTAAAACATACATTTTATGACATCAGCGAGCCAGAAGTTGGAACATCAGGGAACCTCTGTGCTACACGATTGATGATTCACCACAAGGATCCTCTGTAGCCAAATACCTCACAGAACAATTACATTGAATTCAATTTTGTGTTTCCATTGCTTGAAGGAGAAAATTTAATTCAAAACCTTTACCAAGCTTCTACTAATAAATGAATCACTTTACCAAACAGCAGAATAAACAGGTCCCACAGCTTTGCCACTTCTATCTTCCAGTATCACCACTCCAGCAGCACACGCATGGCCTCTCAGGGCCCAGCAGTCAAAGGCAAGCAACACTTGATACTGGACGTCCAGATAACGTGTGTGTGTAGAGCGAGAGAGATACAGTCTTTTTTTTCCCCCACAACTTAGACATTCACATTACTCACACTCTCATTACACATACATATAGGATCTTGGGGGTGGGCACGATACACGGAGTCCAAAGTACCATCAGGGTGTACACCCCACCCCTGGCATCGTTGCCCACCTCTCAATTTTAAATACACGTAGACATTGAGGGCTAGCAGGAGGGACCATGCGCTTACCTGCTGCTCTCTGGCAGGTAGCTCCAAGCCCTCCTGGGTTTTAAATGCACCTTAGAACACACATGCATCAACATTACAATGAGCGGGTGGAGGGAGGTTTGGAGTCTTCTCTCACCCCCGTTCTCTGCGACCTGCTGGAGCAGGGGGGCTAGGACTAGGAGGAGGAGTTGGCCGTCCGACTGCGGTCTGGAGTGTGGAGCCTTCCTGCTGCTGCGGAGTCGGGGCGGTCTGCCTCCCCCCACCGCAGGGAAAAGGGAAACACCACCTGGGTCTGGGTGCAGTTCCCCCCTCCAGGGGCGGGGGCACCTAGACCCGGTTTGTAGAGCACGCTTGGGGAGTGTGATCGTGTGTACAACGTCTCTTTATGTCTGTCTCCACGTTGGTTGAGTGTGGAGTAAGTGCATATGAGAGCATGAGGGTGGGAATGGATGTTTGTATATGTGTGTGCCTGTATTTCTGTGTCTATATGTCAGGTTGGGTGTCAGGCGCCACCTCTCTGGGGACATCTCAGGCCCTCCAAGGTTTGGAGGCCTATCTCCCCCTACCACCACTTCCCCTGCCAGTGGCGGACCCCCTCAGACATTGGTGCGTTGGTGGTTCTTTGTGTCCGGGGATGGGCGTCCAGGTACACACCGGCTCACTCCTTGGCGGCCGCTTATCGGGGCCTGGAGCCTGGGGCTCGCTCGGGCCACTTCGGAGGTGGGGTGCCCCCGGCCTCTCGGCCTGGGGCTCGGTCACTCAGGCAGAGCTGGCTGCCGGCGGAGCTCACGGGCGCGTCACTGCAACTCCCCCTGGCTTCTGCTCCGCGGCTGCTGAGTGAGCCCTCATCTGGGACTCTCCTCAGCTCTTTCCGGGACAGTGGCGCAGCTGCCCCTCTGTTGGTCTTCCTTGGTCTCTTGTGTTCTGGGGGCCTCTGGATGTCTGGAGTTTTGATCTCCTCCACACCTGCTTCACGCCCTGGAGGACGGGGCTGTGGCCCCCCCACACCCTCTAGCAGATTATTACATGAAGGAACCTTTTAAAAAACAAAAAACAAGCGCGTCCATGCTCACAGGTGTACACACGGGTGATCACACCCACAAACTACACCTTTTTGGCTCCTACCTCAAAGCACACTGTGTTCTGTTGATCTTATGTGTTGCACAATAATGTTTAACATTTAGTATTTACTGTCATATTCCCATATATCATTGTGATGTTGTTTATTCTATTACTCTTGTTCTCTTCTGCTTGCTTTCTTTTTTCTTTCTCAGCAGGTGATCCAGGTGATTGATATATGCATTTTTTTTCTCTCTGCCCGTTCTGTTGGTTTTTGTCTTTTGCCCTTCTCCCCCGTCCCTCTTCTCAGCTGTTTCTCTTTCCCTCTTTCTTTCTCCCCTTCTTTCCCCCAGTCAAGTCTGTCCCGTATTCAGTAAGTGAAAATAAAATAAACAATAAAAGGTGAATCAAATGGACCATTACGGCAAGGCTGGGATGGTCAATTTGGTAAAGTAAATCCGTTGGGCATCTTTCTTTGCCTTTAGACAACAATTCTGATGGCAAAAGAGCCAAACGGGACAGGCCAAAAAGAAAAAAAAAAAAAAAAAAGAGAGAGAGAGATACAGTCTGTCATAGTCCATCATCATGATTTGTGTTAGCACAGGTTGTACATATATATCATACTAAGAATGATTCAATCACTTGTGTAAGGTTAAGGTCAGAGGCTTCGACAGACCAAAAGTTAAAAATGTCTTTAAGGGCAACATCTGACTTTTTTCACAGGAAATAAGCAGGCGGCACAAAACAGACTTCATTATGCAGCGCTACAGTCAGTGGGTGTCTCTACATGTACTTCCTCAGATGGTCATTTGTATTTTACAGTTTATAGTAGTTCTGCTGAAGGCTGCTTTGTTTCACTCATAAGACAATCATCAGATGTAATGTGGGGTAAAGAAACATTTTACTGCTTTTATTTCTTAACTTTCTAAACTGAAAGACATTTATTATTTTGAACTTGTCTTTCTTAAAGAGCATGTCGTCTTTATAAACTTCCTTATAAACTGCCTAATGTTGCAGTAAAACACATTTTACTCATTGTATTGATTAACTTTATAAATTAACCTTTTTCTTATTTTTCCTTCAGTCAACTGACTGACACATCATGTGATTTTACCTTGTTTTAATATTTCAGCTATTTTCAAAGCACACAGCACCACAGATATAAATAATAATAACTAAATCATTATCATTCACTTTTTTGTTGATTTTATTGTTTGTTTGTATTTTGTGAATCCAGATGAAGATGGTGACAGTCAGCATTTTACTGACTGTTCTCTTTGTTTCAGGTGAGCTGATTGTTCAGTTATTCAAAGACATTATTGGATTCATTTGTAATTTAACTTTCACCCACTTTAAAACAACCTGAAACACAGAGCCAGCGCTTTGTGTTGTGATTGAAAATGTAAACAGTTTACAGTTTACAGTTTACAAACAATGAACAGCAGCTTGTTAATAATGAAACTGTATTTACAGATGCTTTGGCTGATTGTCCTAATAAAACAGACTTCTCCATAAATGCATCAAAGAAACTGGAAGCACTGAGTGGATCTTGTTTGCAAATCCCATGTAGCTTCAAACCCAAAGATGAACAGAAATTTATCAGCACAAGAAAAACCTTTGGAGTGTGGATTAAAAATAAATCCCAATTTGGCAAATATCCAAACAATGTGATCTACAACAGTAGATACATGCTAAAAGATACATGTAAATGTAAGTAGCCTACTTGTAGAAAAGCAGAACTGAAGAGTTTTTGTCAGAGGCATCGAGTGACGCCTCCAGCAGCTTTGTGATAAACTGACTTTATTGCACTTTCTTAAACAAGTTCTCTTTCTGTACTTCCTTCTTTCCAACATCAGCTGGGCGACACGGTCCACTGTAATTCTTCTAAAACTGCAAAACAATAATTCTACACTTGGGATTGTTTGGTAAGGAAACATTTTATTGCTTTTATTCAATAACTTTTTACTTTTCTTTCATTGCACTGACAGGCACATGTAAAGTAATCTTACTTACTGATGTTCAAGTTTTATATGAACTGCTTTGTGTTACATTTTTTATATTTCACCATGTTTCAAAGCAAAATCCTACAAGAAAATAAAAACAAGATCTGTATAAATGAAGAAGGAACATTTTTATGATAAAACAGCTTTAAAAATATTAAGTACAGTGTTAGAGCTCCGTACATGAAATTGTCTTTTTTTAATCCAGGCAGTAGAGTAGTCTGTGTGTGAACATGGAGACAGTCAGCATGTTACTGATTGTCCTGTTTGTTTCAGGTGAGTATTTCAGTATTTCAAAGTCATTATTGGAGTTATTTTACAACGTAAACTTCATTTACTAACAGAGTGAACATAGACCTACTTTTTGTACTGACTTTAAATTAAAATGTTTTTGTACAAAATGTTAACACCTAAGGAACAAAAAACTTTGGTGGCACTTTCAAGCATTACACTAGACAGTTTTTGAAACTCTGATTATGAAGATTTCCATCTTACATCCAAACAGCAGATGGTGGTGGAAATGTTCCTACTATCTCTGGAATATCAGCTAAATGTTTAATTTAAAATGGAGATATGCAAAAAAAAATTTCACGCTAACTAAAGTGTAGCAAATAGTTTAATCAGAGATGAGAGTTTTGTTTGGGAGTAGAAAAACATGTAGTTATTTTGTTTAATACTGATATGTGAATGGATTAATCATTAAATTGTATTTACAGGTGCTTTGGCTGGTTATTCCTATAAAGCAGACCTTTTCATAACTGCACCAAAGCAGCTGGAAGCACTGAGTGGATCTTGTTTGCAAATCCCATGTAGGTTCAGACCCAAAGAAGAACAGAAATTTAACAGCAAAAGTGAAATTTTTGGAGTGTGGATTAAAAATAATCCCGAATTTGCCAACGAGGCAAACAATGTGATCTACAACAGTAGTGGAGCAGTTAGCATCTATCCAATAAGTATTACTGGAAACCTGAGTCAGGGAGACTGCACCACTCTGTTTACTAATTTAACCACCACATACACAAACAAATACTTCTTCAGAGTAGAGAGTGAAACATTCAAGGCAACAGCAGCTTGTGATCCTCTTCAAATAACAGTCACAGGTAATAGTATGTTTGTTTGTTTATTTTTTGTTTATGTATCACATTAACATTAAACTAACATTTAGTACTGACTATCTAGTCTTTGATCTATTTTTTGAATATAATCAATATCACTTGAGCAAATCTTGTATTAAAGTTGTAATGATTGTCCCAGCATGACACTCAGAAAATTGTTTCTTATTATAACGTCTGCTCCACTTTTATGTTCAAGACTTGATTACATTTATAAATCAAAGTATGAATTTAGAACAGGTTTTGAAAGCATTAGGTTTGCAGATTTTAATCAGTGGTGCAAAGAGCAGTGTGATTTTATGTGAAACCACAGATTCTCCTTGGAGGCCCAGTATTACAATCTCAGGTGATCTGAAGAAGAAGGAGTCTGTCACTATAACCTGCTCAGCTCTCACTCCCTGTCCACACTCACCTCCTCAACTCACCTGGAATCTCACACAAGACTCTCACAACAAAATAGAGCAAAACACAGATGGAAGCTTTACAACTAAAATCCAGCAGAACATCACTCTGTCAGACACACATGATGGAAAGAAGATCAGCTGCTCTGCCAGATATCCTGTGAACCAAGGAAAAGACACCAAGACAGCAGAGACAGAAGAGACTCTCAGTGTTTCATGTAAGACAATCAGAGTTTGTTGTTGAAGACACACGTGTCAAACTGCAGTCCCGGAGGGCTGGTGTCCTGAAACCTTTCCACGTATCCCTGATGCAACACACCTGAATCAAATTAGTAGGTCATTTGCAAGACTATGTGGAACTTGACTGCATGCTGAGGTGGCGATTCAGCCATTTGTTTCATGTTACAGCAGCACATGAGTGAATGAACATGGTGCAATAAAATTACTTTTAGAAGTACATTTTTCCAAGCACTGACATTTACTTAAATTTACTTGAGTTGGGTTGGGATTGCCACCTCAGCATTCAGTCAAGTCTTGCTAATGACCTACTAATTTTATTCAGGTGTCTAGCAGCAGGGACACGTGTGAAAGTTTGAGGAGACCAACATGATTTATGGGATAATTCTTTCCATTTTTGTTTCTCCAGATGCTCCTCAAGACACCTCAGCATCCATCAGTCCATCAGGTTTGATGTCAGCAGGCAGCTGGGTGAACCTGACCTGCTCCAGCAGAGCCAAACCTCCAGTCAGCAGCTTCACCTGGTTCAAGAAGAGCAGAGATGGAGCTGTGAAAGTATCTGAAGGAGAGATTTACAGCTTCAATGTAACAGATGGAGGAGTTTATTACTGTGTGGCCACTAATGATCTGGGTAATCAGACATCAACAGAGATTAACATGACTGTTGGAGGTAAAATTACTCAGCACTAAGTTTCATAAGCTGTTTTTTTAATAATTTTTTGACGTATTCATTAAAATTGAGTTGAGAAGGAAGTACATTTAGCTTGATGAAGTTCAAATCTTGTACTTTATCCTATAATGTGTGGTTGTTCATGCGTTAGACTTGAAAATATTTATTCACCTTAAATAGTCTTACTTATTATTATTATTATTATTATTATTATTATTATTATTATTATTGTTGTTATTATTTCTTTAGGTAATGTTGTCTTCTCTTTGTTTATTTATTTTTGTTTTCCCTTATTTTGTTTTTGTTTTTCTTTCTTAACAGAGCTGTTAAGAACCGATGACTTGCTTTTCTCCTCTTTTGTCATGGCTCTGAGTCATTTTGATTTTATTGTGATTTGTGATTTCTTTGTGTTGTCATGTTTTAGTTTTCTATTTTTTAGCTTTGAGGTTATTGGGGTTTTGTGACTTTTGCATTTTTAAGACAGGTTACGATTTAGTGTTACAGTCATCCTAAAGTTTAGTTGACTCTGTGTCTGAAATTTTCGTGTTTGCCTGTGTTATGCTTTCTTGTGTTAGGCTCCTTTTGCGTTTCCATCATCCCTGCATCCTGTGAAAATTTGTCTTCCCGTTCATGTATGTTTCTCTCTCTTGTAGGTGTTCCCCTTTGGGTCTCTCTTTCCTGTTCCCACATACTCCTCATATTTCATGTCTCCCCTGTCTCCTGCATCATATTTCTTCTCCCCAGCCCATCTTGTCTCTCTCTCCCTCAGTGTCACTCACTCCCTTCCTCTCTCTCTCTCTCAGACACACACACTCCTTGTGTCTTGTCTTTCTTAATTGTTTCCATGTTTCCCTCTTTCCCCAGTCTGTCTCGTTCCCCTGTGTGTTCCTTCCTCCTGGCCCGGTGTCTGGCCACGTGTTTTAAGTCTGCACCTTAGTGTTTCCTGTTTTACTTTGACAGGGTCGTGTTCCCTGTTTGTTTCCTTTTCCCTCATCACCCTCTTTTGTTTTTATGTTGTAAGTTGTCACTCATTCTTGTCTTTCCTTGTCTCTCCAGGTTTCATAGTTTTCTAGGTTCCTTGTAGTTTTCCAGTTTAGGTTACTTTTGTGTTCTAGTTTTCTCTTTAGTTTGTGTTCTTGTGTTAAGCCTAAATAAACGTCTCACCCTTGGTTAAATTTAAGTTTGTTTCCACACCTCGTTTTGTCTATATTTGGGTTCCCATCAAAAGCAACACAGTCTATAGGCACAGACCTTGGCGCCCTTTTCTTCTTGACTGGATGCTTTTACTTATTTCTCAGTTACATTGCTACACTGAAATTTAAAGAGGATGTGAAAAAACTTTAGCAATGGCTGTCTTTCTGTGTCTAGATTATTATACAATGTTTGACTCACATGGTGTTTCATATTTATCTTGTACCAGGAGAGCAGAATGATCACTTCACACTGGGACTAGTTCTTGGAGGAATCACTGGGACCATCTTACTAATTTTCTTGACAATATTTCTTTGGCAAGTATCACACATGACAGTAGGAAACATGATATTTTGTCACTCATATTTTAGCTGCACAATAAAATGTGTTTTTTCTCCCACCAAGCTTAGATTTACTCATACATATATTTAGTATAAAAATATTTTATTTTATTGCCTCTTATGTCCAGGTGCTTAAAGTCAATGCGTCAAACTATACAACACACTCAGGTAAGAAGATACTAAATTTGTTCAATCATTTTACCTGCCTGTTTCCATGAATATTTACTTCTGTATTTCTATAACAGCCACAGTCACATGATTTCAAATTTCTAAAAACATGATTAAGAATGGACTCAACAGGTCTACATCACAGATTTTCTTATTTGTTTTTTTTAATAGATTCAACCTCATGAAGAGCAGGTTGTTGAAGGGCCAGCAAATAACACAGAAAAAGAGGAAGAAAACATCCATTATGGAGAGGTCAGCTTCTCTAAGCTGGGATATGAAGCATCCTCTGACTCAATGCAGGACAGAGGGCAGCAGCAGGGTACGGTGTACGCACAGGTGAAAGTCAACAAGCCAGAAAACAGCTTAACACAGAGAGTTAATGGCCAAGAGGAACTCTACGCTGAGGTGAAGAAAAAATGAGAAGTATCTGTTTACAGTCTATGAAGAATAAAATATAAATGTGGAGCATTTACATGAAAATATGTCGTTGTGACTGCCAACAGTTCCTTTTCCAACTTACCAAGAATTTCTTTAATAGGTCATCTGGCTTTTCCTTTAAGTAGACACAGACAGCTTTTAGAATGCAAACATCAATGCTAGTATTCTGGTGGAGAAAAGAACTCAATGTGATTTTTAACTCTCTCCTTCACTTGCTCCAACTTTCTGAATGAAGTGGGATGTCAGCTCCATGAGCATGTTGAATATCTGTCTTTAGTTTTGATGTCACTATCTTGTGGCAGCAAGTTGCATTTAAAAAAAAACCAAAACGTAATATAATTAGTAAGTTGTAATTATTCTGCAGAAACATGCTGTCGATGAGTGTTAAACAGACTATGCAACTATTGAAGGTGAACAGATTTTAAACACTGTATAATCTCTTAAATGTCCACCATCATATTCTACAAATCCTATTTGTGTGGTGGCTTTTTTGTAAGTAATACATATCTCTTAATAAATACAACAATAAAAAGGTGACTTCTATGGGTTTTTTAAACAATCTTTTGAATGAATAAAACAAATTAAAGTGTTCTGTCCTGAAGTTTTGAATTGTCCAGCCTGAATTCTCCTTCAAAGTTTGTCATAACCCAAACAGGTGTACTGTAGGGTAATTGTCAGTGTGCAGACCCTTTTACCTACCTACTATCCAGGTAGAGCTCTCCACTGTAGTATGGTGGAGATTTGCGTCTGGTAATCTGGTGAGTAGTCATGAAAGAGCGATAAAAGGTGAGACAAGGTAGTTTGCTATTAAAGTGTACAAAACACAGTGGTGGCCTGCACTAACTGTAGTTAGCTGAGAATCTGGCAAAGAGTGGTTGAGTGTGGTGGCCTTTAAAGTCCACAGCTTAATTACCCACAGGTGAGAGCAATGAGCAGGAACACAGTGGCTCCTCCGAGAGGTTGAACTGCCGGCTCAAGAGATACACACTGGCACTCACCCAGACCATGACAGAAAGAATATCAGCTGCTCTATCAGATATTCTGTGAACCAAGGAAAAGTCAGCAAGACAGCAGAAACAGAAGAGACTCTCAGTCTTTAAAGCAGTTGTTTTTTGATGTGAGGCACAGAGCGACGTCGTAAGCCCTACAATAAATTGGGGTTTTCACCCTCAGGATGCCAACATCCTGGCACCTCCAGCAATATCTTCTCAGATCTGTTGCATTGCTGCCAAAATAACATGGCATGCAGGTGAGGTTAGACAATGGTGTTGGTGGTGGTAATGCTGAGGCAGGAGCAAAGTCCAGCATCTCCTTGGCAAGCTGCTCCCGAAACATTTTTTGTGTCATTGGCTCCTTACCTTGCCTCTTGCATAACTCCATATGCAAAAGAAAACTATTAACAACAGCAATGTCTAAGAAATGATAAAACAAAGTTTTATACCATTTCATAGTTATATGAAGGACAGTGTAATAACCAATCAGAGCATCGGACAAATCAACACCACCCATGTTCTTGTTGTAGTCTACAACACAATCTGGAACAGGTACAGCCTTTGTTGTCCAACCTGCAGCCTCCTTCACTTTTTGCTTCACAGTCTTCCCGCTGAAGGCCTTGTGCACTGTGGAGCACATTGTGACCTCTCGAGTGTCAGTCCACTTCACAAACACCAGTTCGCCTTTCCTTATCCAGCGCACATCTCCCCTCTCAGCCTTCTTAGGAAAGTAATTTTTGCGCGTGCGCGGAAAGCCTGTCTGTTTTTTTCTAATAGTGCCAAAACAGCCATTTTTTTCTTTATATAGGTCACTGAAGAGTGTAGGGCTTGTGTAAAAATTGTCCACATACAAAATGTAGCCCTGCCCAAGCAATGACAGATGTAAAAGATCCATAACAGCTGAGTAGCTAAGCCCATATGTTGTGCTGACCTCACTCTTACTGGTGTAGCCAGTGTCTGAATCAGCCAAGACAAACAGTTTATATCCCCACTTTGTGGGTTTGTCCTTCATAAACTGTTTCATTGATATCCTACCCTTATATGCCACCATTCTCTCATCGATGCAAATGTTTTTATATGGCTGGAAAAGGGCTTTGCAGGCAGTCACAATCTGGTTGTAGAGTGGCTTTATTTTGGAAAGCCGGTCGTACTCTGGGGTGTTTCTTTTATTTTAATTGTCCTCGTCATCTTTTGGGCTGCTAAGTTGCAATGACCACAAGATGGCTTCAAAATGGTTTCTTGACATAGTGTCACGAGGGAAGTGAAAGTTATAAGGCCAAGTTATAAGGCCATTTTTTTCTCCAATAGTCAGCTCTGTGGTGTACACTTACAAGGCCTGTGTAAAGAAGAATTGCCAAGAAGATGTAAACTTGCTTCACCGTGAGAGCAGTCCATGGAAACTTGCTGCCAGCCCTCCTTTTCTTTGCAGCATTGGCATTTGTGTTCTCAATAATTGTTCTGACAACGTTCTCACAAAAGAATAGCTGGAACAGCGACAGAGGAGACCATGCTGTTGTGGTGTTAAATGTAGGGCCTGGGTCCCTTGCTGGTGAAGGATATAAAAAAAAAACAACAACAGCAATAGAATAATATTAAACACAAAGTGAACCGTCTTCCTTCATTAAATAGGTTCTTTTAGATGTTAAGGAGGAATTGACTTAACCAGGCTGGCGGAGAATGAAGACAACCGGACACCTGCAGCAGATGGGGAATCAGTGAACTTTTATTGAGACAGAGACAACCTCTCAATACAGTTCACATCAGAAGATTCCTCATATTTGCTGTGAGGATGGGTATATATTCTCTAAAACTTACAGGAGGGGGTTGTGAGGAAAGTGCTGCATTAGCAGAAAAACAACTCCATAAAAGGAAAGCGGCCTTGGGTGTTCTAGTCTCTTCGCTTCTTATCGCTCTCAAGGCCAAAGTCGTGAGCACACATTTTTATTACACAGTTGCACAGTAACTTTAAAGCTGAACAATATTTAAAGCTGAATAATGTTTGATTCAGATTATATTTTCTTCAAATCCCCCTTTTGACCCATCTTAAATGGGTCAACACACAAAAATAAGTAACATTCAAAGGAACACAGAGACGTGTCGAAGCCTGGCTCGAAAAACTCCTCGGGTCTTATCATTTGTCTTTATCTGTCATTGCAGATGAGGAGAAAAGAGTCCAGGCACCACCCTGCCCAGGGGTCGGCTGCAAGCAGTCTCGGTTCCCGATGAAAGCAGTAACAGCTGTCCTGCACACACGGATACAACGAGTTAGTGCAACCAGGGTAGTGACACAAAATTAACAGTTCCTGTAACTCAGCAACCAAAAAGCATAAGTAATGATAAAAATGTGGAGAGTACAGAGTATACTATAATAATGAGAGATATAAACGTGAAAATGTGAAAGAATAAATCAACCGTAAAATAAACTCAGAACGGTAACTGCTAAGGACATTCAAAAGTGAATATGGTAAAACTGGAGAGGAAGTGGTGGGCAAGACCCTAGGGGCTACATTTGTCATATTGCGACTGTCAGAAGGGGGCGAAGCTTTTGAACTTGAAGGTGTCAGAAGTGTCGGGGGCCCTTCACAGATCAGGATTATGCCAATGGGAATGAGACCCAGGGCCAGGAAGCAAACAAAGACGCAACATCTTTGCCTGCCTGTCATTTCAGGGGGAAAGGGCCAAGACATGTTTACTTAGCTTGGATGTCGTCTAATAGAGGATGATGGGGCAGAGAAAGGTGGTCCAGTTCCCCCCACCTCGCCAAGGGCGTGTTCTAGGAGTTAAAGAGCAACAACCTGCAAACTGTACCAAAAAATCTTCATAGTCCCACCGGAAAATCATAAGAGTAATAAACGATTCAGCTCAACAGACAAGTATCATGTTCAGGTTTCTCCAATCATTAAATCACTATTATTGCCACAATTTGCTTTATTCACCCTTTGGGCAATGTAATTCCAAGAGAGAGAGAGAGAGAGAGAGAGAGAGAGAGAGAGAGAGAGAGAGAGAGAGAGAGCGAGAGAGCGAGAGCGAGAGCCCCTAATGGCCAGTTAGTGGGCTCTAGGTCAAACTGTCCCCAAATTTGTTCTTTGTTATTATTACTTGTTTTCATGTCACTTGTCTGTTTTCTACTGCACCCCTCTCACCAAAGCAAAGCAAACATTAGCAGCACATTGACCGTAGTCAGGCATCCTCATTCCATAGGTGCTATAAAACATTTCCTGTAAAAGAATCACAGTCTTCAAGACAGGGTGTGTCTCCCCCAACACTCTCACCAGAATACAGTGTAATAGCATCCCCAACTCCTAACCCATAAACACCGTTTCTTCACACATCCGCCCAGAAATCCTGTAATAGAAAAACATTAAAACTGTAACCCTGTAGGGAAGAAAATGTAAATGGTAACGCTGCGCAGTTACCTCTGTAAGCAACACAAGACACAAAAATGGCATTTACAGGTTCACTCATCCTCGAATATTTTGTCATCCTTCTACTCCTGTAAAAGAAACCCACATAAATTCATCCACCCTTTTATCCTATCTAGGTGGAGGTGGTTAACCTTGAGTCATGGTCAAGTCTTGTCATCTTTTACCAGTCAGTCCGTTTGTTTTTATTCCCAGTCTTTCATCCATTCATCCGTTCTTTGCTGACAGTGAAACCTGTCGTCGCATCTAGTTTCCACACTCAGCAAAATGACGTCATCTCAAAAAGAAACAAGAACTTGAGTTTGGATTACCTCGCTGAATCCTTTTTTAAACAGGGACTCTCGTTTCTAATTGTCCCCACAAGTGTTTCCTCCAGAACCCATTTCAATGCGGAGAAACTCACTTACAACAATTTTCTCGCCGACGTGTAATGCTTGTAATTTCCGATGTGCAGATCTGCTTAAAGAAAAGATTCACAAACAAAAATCAGTAAACATAAAACAAAATAAAATGAAAAATAACAAAAACAAAATGCAGACGCCCGGGTCTTAGGACTTGTCACTGAATATTCTTCCCATCAATAAAAATACCAACCTAAACCTACACAGAGTCAAATCAACACCACCTCAACCTTTTCATATTCATAAACCTATATGTTTTGCGTTCGTGAAACAAAATTGAACCATTAAGTAAGTTGAGCTCTTGAAATGTTTTAATTCTCTTAATTCTGCCAGTTTATTTCAACACTTATTCAATGACTTTTATTCAACTGCTACTTGGTCACTCGACTTTTACCTGTTCAAATTGCCTAGGGTTCAACAAAGTCTAGATCCCCGTTTTCATGAAACTTGAACGGTGTACGATGATTTACTTACAGTAATTTAGAATCATCACTCAACCTAGCTCTACTACTGGCACTGCGTGACTTTTCTCACACTGGAAACCAGAATTTAGTACAGAACTTTAATGCCTCAGGCAATCGCGTTCAAGGGCTGCCCCCCCTTCTCTTCTTCTTTGTCCGTGTGTTCCTCCTTTATTAAATCTCCATCACAATGACGTGGCGCTCTGAAATAAAACTCACACTGTTAATTCCTCGTTTTCACTCTGCACCACTGCTCAGAGTGTTTTCTTTTCTTTTTAGTGTAGAGTAAACAATTAAGTCGAGGCCTTAAGCCCCAGATATCTCGCACGGGCATCATTTTCATAACCAAACCGCTCCGGACTCTGCTCCCCAGACCACACAAATGCCCTCTGGGCTTATTATTATAGCAAATTCTGTATTTGACTTTGTTGTGTGCAGCATTGAGCCTTTGTCAGTAAAGCATTCTTCATTGCAGCAGCTGGAGCATTGTGTGTCACTTCTTAGTAAATTAAATCAACATTTTGATTTTAGTGCATGGGTATGTATCAGTTTTTACTCCCTCAACAAGTGCATAAGTGTTCATGTGTGTGTTTCCCTTCATTCTAAGTAGGCGCATGCAGAAGTGTGTGTTCGTGTGTTGGTATATGTTTGTGTTCATCACCTTCCTGTTCTGTAGTTTAGGTAAACCAGCGGCCTGACGCATGGCCTAGGGTCCTCCCCTCCTCTTTGGGTCTGTTTTCATCCGTTGTTGCAGCTGCCTGCATCTTCTCCTTGTACCTTGACCCTTTTGCTTCTGCCTTCTGCAGCTCTGCTGTTCGGCTCTTCTCAGAGGTCAGCATCCTTCTGCTCACCGTCCCTTTTCCTCCGGGCTTAATGCGCGTCTCGTCACAGCTCTGTCAGCTGACGCAGCCTGGGAATTTCCCCCGTGTAGTGAAACGGGCTTTAGGTTTAGTGCTCTCCGTCTCTGCTGCATGAGATCACTCTTTTGCAGCACTGTTGACATCCTCAAGTTGTTGTTGTGAGTCCAGCTGCTGTGGCCTTCAGGGGTCAAAGGGTCAAAGATGGTCGCGGAGAGGGCAACGATGGTAGAGGGGAGGGTAGGAGTCCAGGTCAGCTTCGGCTCTCAGAAAAAACAAAAACAAAACAAAACAGGCGAACAGGAAAATGATGTTGTGTTGGCTGTGCTGTGTTGGCTGTGTTATCCCGAGAGGGGAGAAACAACGAGATCTCGTCTCCCCCCTTTTTTGTTTTTGTTCTTTTTTTTTTCTTTTCACCATATAATCAACTCATAACCCCTCAAGTTGACAGGACAACACAGGTACGTGTTAAAATTCTTAAGATCCTGTTTAGAAACCTAAAAAGGAATTTCCTATCATTCAGTAGTCATTTGTCTTAAACAATCAACAAAAACATGTCCCAAGTCGACCCTTTTAACCACTAAATTTGTCGTGTCCTCACTTAATCCTCAGACCAGTGTCTTTGTCTTTTGACGTTACGTTGTTGTCCTGCAACCCAAACCGTTTAATTGTCAGTAATGTATAAACTATATCATTTAAAAACAGGTGTATGTTAAGTGTCGCTACTTTAACCTTGCATGTACGTGCACATGTATGTAAGCTGTTTCTTCATTGCATGTATGGGTGCGTCTGTATATGGGTTACTTTAACTTTTTCTCAAACGAGGCATTTCTCTAACACGCACATGTGTCTGTTCCTCACCCTTCTCATATCTTTCTCTGGTTGTGTGTGGTTTTATTTGTTTCAGTGATTTACCAGGAACATCTTTTCCTTTTCTCCATGTCTTCCGCCAGAGGTTAACACTGGTGAGATTCAGGGACACAGCACCCAGAGCAGTTCAGCGAGAAAAACCTGCCTCAAACTACATTCTCTCTTTTTTGTTTTACCGGGAGGGGTGAGGACAACTCTGGTGTCCAGCCGTGAATTTTAGCCAAAGCTTGGCCTGTCTTCTGCTGCCGTACTCAGGCTTCCAGGTTAAGAAAAAACACCTGTATGAAGACACTAAACATACATTTAGTATTTGTATAAACATAACTGCCTAAATCATTGAACTCTTGAGGAGGGTGTATTTCAGAATCAGAATCAAAATCAAAAACTTTATTGTCATTGTCATGAGACCGACGACATTAAGAATGGTCCCCGATCATTGCATCATCCCTAGTAATATCAAATATAAAAAAACAATAAAATTCAATCAATAAAATAGATAGAATACTTAAAATACTAAGTATTCCCACCGTCATGCTTCAGACCGTGCATAGATTAACACAAGAGTGGCATGGTGGACATTTTTGTAGTATTCAGATGTGTTATTGCAGTTGGATAACAGCTGTGTTTGAGTCTATTAGTCCTTGCTCTGATTGCCCTGTACCGTCTGCCTTAGGGCAACAGTTCGAACAGGGAGTGGCCAGGATGTGAGGTGTCTTTTATGATGTTTTGGGCCTTTTTAAAACAGTGGGCGTTGTTTGACTCTTTACTAACTTTAAAACCCCACCATAACAATTTCTCACTGACAAACTTCTATGCATCCATTTAAACATGCGAAGCCAGCACAAAATCACACACATACCCCTACAGCAAAGCTTTAACATAACCACAATGCAACTCCTCCCTTAAACGGGAGAAATCACCCTGAATCAACCAACTCTATATAAAACGTCAAACAAAGATAAACCACAAACATTTCTACACTTCTGTGTCTTCCACGCAGCACAATAGGCAGAAAAACACCGATTACTCACAGTCTACAACAAAAGAAAAACCTGCTCTTTTCACAACTCTCACAGCTAAAGTCAAAACTCTTACCCAGTGCCTCTGAAATAATAAAAAATCACCAAATACTCGATTACTCTTTTCACTCGCTCCCTCTCACTCCCTTCTTCCTCATACAGCATACACGCTCGCTCCCGCGGACCCGCTCGGCCCCGCGGGCTCACTCGGCCCCCACCTTTTTTCTCTCACAGAGACAGAGAGAGAGAGACCCTTTTCCTTTTTTTTTTTTTTTACTTCGGTCTATCTGCACAGAGTTTACCTCATCTCTTTCCTTCTATGGGCATGCACACTTCCTGTCTCACACACACAGCCCCTCTCTCAGAGAGAGCAGAAAAGAGTTTTTCCTTTTTTTCAACACTCAGGAGAAATTCAACAGACAGTTTATACCACTATTTTACACTTTATTTACACACACCGGTAATTTATGTTCTATTTACACACGGGCCCGCATAGACATATGCCAGAAGAGGTTACCCCTAACTTTTTGACTAATTTAAAAGCATCTTTCAGCTGTTTTGCTTCTTTAGGCTGGTGTGTGGAGTTGATGACTGTCTCAACACATGTTAATTGTTCTCCCAATGTGCTAAGAATAACACCGGGACCCCAACCATCATCATTAGTTTCTCGATCTAATTCTCCATCCATTTTACTGTCAATGGAGGAGTGTTCTTTTATTGCTTTTAAAGGAGAATTTGGGCCAGCTGGGTTTCTGCCTCTGTTAGGCACTAATCAGCTGGGGCGCTGCTTTAAAGGTGAGTCAGCACTGAAATATCCCTTCAGGTGTTACCAGGCTTCTACCAAACCGGAGTCTGGCGGGTAACCTTGCCTAGAGCTTCCTGATAGGGGTGCTAGTTGGTTGTCACCTTGTTCACACGTCTCATTCACACTTCATACATTACCTGCAGTCACTCATTACCCTCCTTATGTATGTAATAAATGTGTAAAAAAATTCTATGTGTGGTGTATTATTTTAACCAAAAGAGGAACCTAGTTCCTTTAATTGTGTAATCTGTGAACAACGGAGAACCAAACTGTCCTGCCCAGTGTTCCACAGCAAGCATTCAGCGTGTATTTATGTGTGTCCAATATCAAACAGAACATCAAAACATTTAAAACACTAAAATCATCGGGGTTTTAAGAAGAGATCCGTTTTCTCCTATTGATCAAAGGGACCCCTCCTTTGGACTCCAACCAGTACTTCTCCTTTTTAAGTTTTAGAGGATCTTTTCTAATAAAGTCCTCTGGGCCTTCCTAACCCTTCTGTAGTTTAGAGAATATTACTAAAAAATATTCTCAAGGCCTTTAACCTTTTAATTTGTTTAGAAAGGCGTTACTAATAAACCCTTTCAAGGTCCCAGACCTGCACTGAGGTATATATATCCGACACCGGAGAGCAACCCGTCGGCTGCAACCGTGGTCAGACCTCAGTTCACTCTTATCTTTATTCACTTATTCACTTATTTCTTATTCACTTATCTCTTATTCACTTGTCTGATTCTCAACAAGCCTTAAGTAAGCCAGACAATTTTGGTTATGAATTACTAGGAGTTTGGACACTAAGTATTTTTATAATGTTCAATATAGCAGAAATAAAAGGTCTGCTTACCTTGTTTTTGTGTGCACACAGCTTTTGTCCAAACTCCGTTCACTCAGACCACGGCCGATGTCCTCCCACCCGTTCCAGTTTGGCCTGGAGCGGATCCTGTTCCGTGACGCCAATTGAAGGATATAAAAAAAAAACAACAACAGCAATAGAATAATATTAAACACAAAGTGAACCGTCTTCCTTCATTAAATAGGTTCTTTTAGATGTTAAGGAGGAATTGACTTAACCAGGCTGGCGGAGAATGAAGACAACCGGACACCTGCAGCAGATGGGGAATCAGTGAACTTTTATTGAGACAGAGACAACCTCTCAATACAGTTCACATCAGAAGATTCCTCATATTTGCTGTGAGGATGGGTATATATTCTCTAAAACTTACAGGAGGGGGTTGTGAGGAAAGTGCTGCATTAGCAGAAAAACAACTCCATAAAAGGAAAGCGGCCTTGGGTGTTCTAGTCTCTTCGCTTCTTATCGCTCTCAAGGCCAAAGTCGTGAGCACACATTTTTATTACACAGTTGCACAGTAACTTTAAAGCTGAACAATATTTAAAGCTGAATAATGTTTGATTCAGATTATATTTTCTTCACTGGCTTAAACCTGAAGGAGTTAGGATTTCTGTCCTCCTCATTCCTGTCTTTCCACAGTTCTTCCACCCCAGGAGACCCATTTTCCTTGAACTTTGGTTTAGCCTTTCCAGTTTTCACCTTTTTGGCCTGCTTGGGTGTGAGAGCTGCTGCATGTCGCCATGTAGAGGATGAGGGCCGTCGGGGCTCATAGTCTTCATCCTCAATAAAAAAAATAAATAAAATAAAATCAATGAGAAGAAGGTTTTAAAAAATGTGTGTGCATATAATAAATAGAATTATAACATATAATAACTCAAAGCATGCTTAGTCATCCAGGTATGGTTGTGTTTTCAATGGGAGAAAGTTTCATCATTTATCCAAGTGACTTTGTCAGTCTCAGATCACAAACAGCACCACCAACAGTGGGATGTGGTCAGTTTCATTGGCATTGTTGACTCCATACCGTCAATATGCAAAGCTGAGACTGAGGAAGTCATCTAGATGAGTGCTGAAATTTTATAACAAAAAGAACGCAACGACGAGCAGAGAAAGAAACAGACACTAAATATGAGAAGGGAACAGGGCAAAGAGGAAACCCCGGGAAACACAGCGGATGCTAATCACACAGGCGAGACGGTAGTGATGGGATTTCCGGCTCTTTTTAGAGAACCGGCTCTTTTGGCTTGGCTCACTAAAAAGAGCCGGCTCTTTCGGCTCCGAACCGGCTCTTCATGTTGTTTTGTTGCTTTAATTAATTTATTATTAACAATAATATAAAATTATGCACAAAAGGAATTACTAATGTAAAAAAAAGTGGTTTTATTTATATATGTTTATATATAAATATATGCGGTGGCCCCTAGAGACAAAACACGTAAAAACTCCAAAGCACATTCCCAGAGTTAACTGAACTTCCAAAACAGAGCTACCTAGATCACTTAAATTACACAATTGAAAGCATATGTGTATTTATACACAAGCACTCGTATATATTCAAATAATAATAAAAAAATGTTCATTTGTCGTTGGTACTTGCAGGCTTGTGTAGCCACTAGGTAACAAAAGCTCAACACTGCGCCTAGCATTCTGGAGCACTTCTGTTGTGTTTCGTACGTGCTTCAGAGTTTGTACGTGTTTTGGAGTTTTTACGTGCTTTGTCTTTAGGGGCCACCGTAAATATACTTTTATTTATTCACTCCACATAAAATGTAATAAATATTCATATAATACAAAAACCAACTAGTCACAGTTCAACTTTTAACTATTTAAATGTTCAGCATTTTCCTTTTAAACCAATTTAAAGTGAAACAACTCAAAACACTGCAAACCGCAGCACAATTAAATATAAATTAGACGTTGTTGTCCCTGGCTCTCTCTCTCCCGCTCTGTTCCTGTGCTACTGCCAGTGTGACTACCGCCCCTCCCCCCTCTGCCCAGCGCAAAGCACAAAGCTCACATGCGGAGTGAAGCGGAAAAAAGTGTGAGAGAGGGTGAGATAAAGGGAAGAAAAAAAACCAAAAACCCACGGCTTGCGATAAGGAGCCGGCTCTAAGAGCCATTTTGTTCGTGACTGACACATCACTACTGTGCAGTATGTGGCGAAGGCATGCGACAGCCAGCGAGCGAAAGGCAGAGGGAGCTGTGCTGCTGCTGGAATAGGGCTTTGGAGTTGACGTCACGCCGCAATGCATTATGGGAGCGCAGCGCCATTTTCGGGGTCTACGAATCAAACCAAACACACTGTGTTGGAACGACGACTACAAGAAAGATGCTTAAAAGCAGCTCAAAAGAGAATGAACTGTATAGAGACCGATTTCATTCAGAGGCGAAGCAGCGGTACTTGCAGAAAATAGCGTGCATTGGAAATGTGGACCCGTATGAAATACGGCCGTGGAGTAGAAACCCTGAAGACCAACCGCTATTGACGTAGCCTGACATATTTTCGTACCTTATCTGTGGAATCAGCGCGTACAAGTCGTCATTCAAGCAAAGGTAAGTCAGCTCGAGTACTGCGAGTGAAATGCGTTTGATTTCCCTGCAAACATTCAAATTAGTGCAGCATAAATTCATTCATGAGGGGAAATTACAGTGACAACATGTGGAGGCTGTTAGGTGGATAACATAGCGAGTTCAGTGCATTGATGTGACATTCTCCTGAAGGATTGTTATTCTTTATGGTTAAAGAAATTGCACTAATTTATTCATATTTATTATAAATAATCCTAATTAAACATCTTGCTTCCATGTTTTGTATCTTGTGTCACTAAAAATACATTTTATTTTAATTTTATATATTGATCAATGACCTGCAGAATCTCCTTATCATATTAAGGGATTCATAATTGTCACTTTATGCTTTCTCCATCTCTAAAGTGATGACATCCTTGCATTACCGGTACATACTTTAGGTTCATTTTCTGCAGGCAGATTTACACTATAACATGCAGCGTTCTATAGATGGACACATAAAGAAATGAAAAATTACATGTATGTGCTAACTTTCTAAACACTTTGTTACATTTATGATAAAGTAGATAAAACACATTTACGTCGGCCTTGGCTCATAGTTCTTGTCTTTAAATGAACTTTGTCTGTGTGTGTTTCAGGTCCTGCGCTCTCAAAGACTGAATGAACCAGCATTGCAGCCATGGGTCACTGTGAGCATCACAGGGAAGGTTGAAGCCGCCCACTGCAGCTGTAAGGCCGGAGTCGCAGAGACCTGCAGCCATGTCGCTGCTCTTCTGTTTAATGTAGAAGCAGCAGTGTTGATCTGTGGCATAAGGACTGTTACAGATGAACCTGCATACTGGGTTTTGCTGGGTAATATGACCAAGATACAGCCAGAGGTTGGCCATAAGATAGACTTCTCCTCTTCAGCTGCCCAAAAAAAGGCTCTTGATCAAAACATAAACAGACCATCTGTAGTGACAGGTAAAAGGAGCCGTCCTCAAAACAGAAAAATCCCACTTGCTACTTTGGAGGAGTTGTCACTGCTATTGGATACTTTGCTGGAACACAGTAAAGCTGTGGGTTGTGGGAATGACCCATAATGTTTTATCTAGGGGTCTACATTTATGCCTGTAGTGCACTGCCGTGTAAATAATTTGCATTTACTGAATATATACTGACTGAGTACCACTGTTCAAAAGTTGAATAAAGAAACAAACTAATTTTTGCCTCTTTTTTTTTTTTAACCCTTGTGTGATGTTCGTATTTTTGTTACTCAGCCAGTGTTCATGGGTCTGGTGGACCCGCTAGAGTTTTGGCTTTCCAAATTAACACTATCAAACAATTTTATGTTAAATTACTCAACAGATGTTTACTTCATCCCAATTACAAGACATATGAACAGCAAACATGGTTAATTTTTTCCCTTTACCTTTGTTAGATCACATTTATGAATTAATGTGCTTCTCGTTTTTCTTTTATATAAAATGTTATAAATAAATCAGTTATAATCAAGTGGAGTGAGTGGAAAGACAACACATTTACACGTGAAAAAATAATTAATTGTTTAATTTTTCTTTTCAAAAAAACTGAACACGGGTCTCACAGACCCGAACACCATACAAGGGTTAATTGAAACCACCTTATAGAACATCACATCAGTTACAATGTAGAATCCATGTCATTTATAGTTTACAAATGACAAAATATTTACACAAAATCATGAGTGTTTACATGACATCACCCACTACTAACATTACTTTATTTACTGTATCTTTTGAAAAAATACAGCAATTTTAACAGCACAAGACTTAAGAATATTTAACAGGAGCAGGTTTCATTCTTCCCTGGTTTTATTATCACACTGTTCACCAAAACGCAGCAAACCTTCACCATCTTATCCAGAAGGGTCAACTCTTCACCCTCACATGGAAGAAGTAATCTGATTGGCATGGTGGTATGTTTGCAGCAGGTCCCTTGTGTAGCGCTGGAACCCAGTCATGATGTGTTTCATCCATTTCATTGGCTGGTTTGCTGCAATAATGCCAAATAATTAGCATCTCTATAGATAGAAGGTAGTTCTGCAAAATCACTCAGTAGGATATTTGTTCTAATTTGCTATGAGCTCAGAGCGCATAGAAAATAAAACTAATAGGCTATAAAGAGTGATATGAACATATTTAGAACTTACCGGAATGAAAATGTCTGAAGCACCAACAGATATTTGGAGATGGAAGAGAACTGCACGTCAGCTCGTCTCACAGCTGCTATCCAGGCTAGACGCCTTCGTTTGGTAACATCAATACACGAGCTGCCTCATGTTGCTTCCAGGTTGGGAAAGAATGAAAAGATAAACCATTTTCAACCTTATTCTCTTGCCGGTCATGTGATCGAACATTGCAGCTGACCACACAGCAAATACGAACCATGGCTGTTGTGTGTGACTTCGCTCCCTTTTCACTTGCGCTAGACCCCCAAAATGGCGGATCGGGCCAAAATCCTTTCCACGCCCACCCCCCGTGACATCACGCTCCAAAGCCCTATAGGTATGCAAGTTTCTAAATGAAATAAATCACATTGACCTTGAAAATGTGGTTAATCTTAACCAAAGTCCTCAGTTATGTGAAAATGAATTGGAAATGCAAGTTGTGCAACTTCACAACCACAAAAAGATTAGACCTGCTGAAACACATCAGGCTAATACATGGGTATTTTGGTCGAGTCCACTCCATACCCTGCCTTCATGCAGATTGCCCTTGCACTGTCAAGACATGGGGTGCATTGAGGACACATTTGTCAAGGCATCATTCACAGTCATCCTAGCCAGGCAACATCCTTTCGTTCACATGCATTGTCTGTAATTCGTGCTCTTTTGACAATGAGAGGCAGTTTTTTGAACATTCTGGTGGCCATCTAAAAATGTTTGAAACTGTGCCATGTGTTTTTGAGGATTGTGATTATCTTTTGCAGCTTATGCGTGCCAAAGGAGGAGCTGCTGATTCCAAGATGAAACCTCTGCTGGACACTTTGAAAGACCTATGTTATTTGACTTTTTTCACAAATATGTAATTATGGAGGGCAGTGGGTAGCAAGAAGGTCCTGGGTTCAAAACCTGGTCTTTATGCATGGAGTTTGCATGTTCTCCCTGTGCATGTGTGGGTTCCCCCCAGGTACTCCGGCTTCCTCCAACAACAAAAGTCACATACCACATAGGTATATAACATTTAAAACAAATACAATATCCCATACAAACATGTAAAATATACAATAACAGATCAAATTAAGAAAACATGACTGTTAGGTTAATTGGTCTCTCCAAATTGACCTTAGGTTTGAGTGTGTGCGTGCATGGTTGTTTATCCTGTCTGTCTCTATGTTTCCTTGTGATTGACTGTCCAGGGTGTACCCAGCCTCTCACCCGTTGAAAGCTGGAGAGAGGCATCAACCATGTTTTTGTTTTGAAGTAATTCAGTCTTAATGTAAGTAAATCACTCCACTTAGTCTTTTCACTAAATGGTATCTCCCTACAGACACAGAGCATTGAGAAGAAAAGGGATCTCCTTATCTGCTGCCTCATTAGCTACCTCGGGGAAAGACAAGAAGATCTTTTTCATGACTGCCAGGTTTGTCATATTGATAACAGATTACTTATTAACTCAAGGGATCCGAATGTTCTTCTCTCCTGTCCTCTCCTATCCCCTGTTCTCCCCTTCTCCATTCATCTTCTGTCTGCTCCCCTCTTTAGATAAACTGAAATATATTGAAAAAGCATCTTAAATAAAATAAAACGTGTATGCTTTTTGTTTCTTTCTTTTTAACACGTAGGAATGTGAGGATTACACAGACAATATGATGAAGGTGATTGTGATCCACAACATCATGGCTGAGGAGGATCCATCAGATGTGTTCATTGTGATTGAGGGAAACCAAGTGATGGAGGGATGTGGAAGTCGAACAAAGGCATGTGTACTGCTGATGGGACTGTGTCGCGGGGTCCTCTCCTAAACTTCTCCCGAACAAATACAGGCGTAGTCGGAAAGCATTCAGTGTGGATAATTTATTTATTTTGCCGGCCTCCCAGGTGCACAAAAAGTTATTTACAAAGAAAATAGAACTGACTTAAGTCAGCACAAACAAACATCTATATACAAAACACAGTCTGCATGTTACCCTCTCTGTAACAGCTCACTGGACAAAAGACAACAGGTGGGCCCTGACCGCCTTATCTTATACCCCATAGCCCCTCCCACTAGGCGTAATAGTCATCTCTTTATTATTTCTTTTATCAAACCGTCTTTCCCCCTCAGCTTATTCCCTGCTGTAGTCCTACAATACATATATGTATATACAGACATTTATGGCCACTTCCCGGCAGCCTACAGTGTTTCACAATAACACCAAACAAACCAAAAGAATAATGCAGTTCACGTGACTCTTCAAGCGCGCGCGAACCCACTATTTAAACCCCGGAACCCCATACCATCGGCTTGCATAACCCCCGTATAATTCGGCGATCATAGCGAGTCTCCGCGACCGGCTTTATGGAAGGTAAGTGGGAAAATACGTTGGCCACCTTCTGCGCTGCTCAAACTATACCTCTCACCCCTTTTTGTTTATCTGCCCGGTCGCCGAAAAGCCGCGCAGCCCCGGTAATTGTAAAAACTAATGGTGGTGGTGCGTGTATGCGCCCAGATCAGCTGTCGGCGGCTCGGGACGGGGTGACTCCGTCACAGACTGATATATGCCCTCAACCTCGAATATCCGAAGGAGCTGAAGAACACATCTGACACTTTTCAAAAACTTTTTTGGAACTTGACGGTACGAAACTACTGAAAAGGGTCCACGGCCTCAAAAATAAGCTTATGCAATGCACACACATTTCCCCTCTTGTTCCCAGAGGATATTTTGTCCAGACATAGCTTGATGGAGCTGACAGCAAGCACAGAAACTATTGAATGTTGGTGTTAGTGTTCTGTTCTATCTATACATATGTTTGATAACGTACATGCACAGAAACAACCTCGTAGAGTTTCTGTATGTGCTTTTGGCTTTTAAAATGGACTAAGTGGCCTAAGTGGCCTTTGAAAGTGTTGTCTGCATTAGCTGTTGTGTTGCACTTTATTCTGTGTTTTTATGGAATAAAAACATTGAGATGATGAACCATTTGAATATCTTTTTTGGGGGGGTACATTTTACCTTATATGAATAGGTAATGTTTATCAAGTGATAATAATTAAATTTTATTAGTAATTATCAGGTATTACCAACTAGCAAACAAGAGATAATTTTACCTCATTTCAATGAGTAAGTAGCTGTTGAATGTATACATAAATATGGGGTAAATTTTACCCAATTTAATTAAGTATTCCATAGCTTTTTATTGAAGCTATTTTATACACAATATATTGAACTAAATCTACCACAAAAAAGTCTATGCAAATTGTTACCTCAGATTTATTGGGTAAATTCTATAGATGACTTCTTACAGTGCACACAACCCAGGATTCAAATCATGAATAGATAATGGGCTTGGATTTACATCACTATGAATGAAATGTGCTCTATTTGGAAGCAGCCGCCCCCCCCCCCCCTCTCCCTTTCGACGGGTTGTGTGTGAGACTTTAAAGCAGCAAACTGTAAATTATAAAATTTAAATTGTTATTGATCCCTTTACCACGAGTCCTAAAGTGTATATTTATTTTCTTACTCTTCTTATATTTATTGTTTGTTTACTTGCACTGCTGTAACTGGAGCCTCGTCGTCTCGTCTCTCTACATACTGGACTGTATGTAGCGGGGTTTAAGTTTACTTTGACTTCAGCAGGCGCACCGAGGGCTCTCGTGCTCACTTTTCGCGTACAGAATTTCGAAAAAACATCGGTGCAAATTATAAGTCTGTATCATGATGTCTGGTGTTTTCGTGTTTATTGGTTTGTTTTTATTTTGTTTTATTTTGCGAGTTGGTTATTAGATGCTGCTCCAGCCACCAGTGAATCCCTCACCGCCCCGCCCTCTCTTCCCTGTGCCGCAAGCAGCAGGCGCACTTCGCAAACGGAGGGCGCCCTTACTCCCAGCAAATGGGCGATAGAAAACCAATAGGTGCCTATGACATTCCCAATATGCGCTGGCTGATGTCGGGGCAGAATGAGTACGAGCAATTTATTTTTGTTTTTTTGCAGATGCCCGTGATGCCGCCCCCCACCACGATGCTGCCCCGGGCAACCGCCCGTGTCGCCCGTATCAATAACCGCTACTGTTCTTAATTTATAAGAACATATTTCACTTTGCATCCCAAAAAAACGGCACTTTTCTAAACAGCATGTATGTTGTCTGTTACTTTTTGTGCAGTTCTGTTAAAAGGTTAAACTTACAAGTGAGTGGCAGAAAAAAAGACTGCTGCAGTAACTTCCTCTTTTGCTGAACATAATCAGGAAGGACAAGAAACTTTTTACATTGTTTTAGTCTTTGGGTGTTTCATTAGTTCTTCTTCTGACATTGGCAGCAACTAGTTCATGTTTTATTGTAATTCTGCTTCATTTCATTCTACAGTTACAAGACTTCACTTGAGCTCCTTAGGTAAGAGATCCTTTCGTGTTTGGTTTTTTCCTTCTTAAATTAAATTTTAAATTTGTAATTCATCTAATACAGATACACAGTATTGTTAGCCAGAAATCATGTTTAAAACAGTAGTATTATTTCAGAGGAAGAGACATTTATGACTGCAGTATATATTGAAAGCAGGGAAACACATGTCTTTTTTAAAAAAATACATTTGATTCACAACTGGTTTGGTTACTAAATGGTTGTTTGTCTAAAGATAAACACTTTAAAATCATTATTGATTATCTACATGCAGATTCTGGGCCTTTTTATTAATCGGGCCTTTTGTTTAATGGTGAACTTTACATGTATGTAGAAAACTTTTTAAAAAAATCCAGTTTCATGCACCTTAATGCAGCCACTGTCACAAACACCACCAGCATAAAGATTTACTTTCAGTAACATCCAAGCAAAGTTACAAAAACATGTTCAGCAGACATTAAACTTACTGCTGTGCTATTTTGGTGTCGGCAGAAGTTTGATTTTGAAGCTGTTTTTCAACCAAGACAAGAAACAAAAGGGGGTCAGCTGATGGCTATTCAGCATCAACATGTTAAGTGGGTATTTATTGATGTTTTGTTATCTGTATGAATTCAGTTTTCTGTGTTTTGTTATTGTTTTTCAGTGCACACAGCTCCACTGAACTTCAATCTGAACATGATGACAGTTGGCATGTTACTGATTGTCCTCTTTCTTTCAGGTGAGCTGTTTTATATATGATCACTGTCTTTAATGTTTGTTACTCTGAGTTTTTACAATGAATCCAACTTTTTAAATGGTGGAGGATAAATGGCTGTCACCTCAGGAATATCTGTTAAAACTTTACATATGAAAATCTCAGTGACTTACTAGGATGTATAAGTGTAGTTTGATGAACATTTAATAATGTTTAAAGAAGAATAATGAGGGTGTTAATGTAATAATTATTCAGTTGTATTTACAGGTACTTTGGCTGATTGTCCTGATGAAGCAGCAGTCTTCATAAATGCATCAAAGAAGCTGGAAGCACTGAGTGGATCTTGTTTGCAAATCCCATGTAGCTTCAGACCCAAAGACGAACAGAAATTTAAGAGCCCAAGAAAAATCTTTGGAGTGTGGATTAAAAATCGACCCAAATTTGGCAAAAATCCAAACAATGTGATCTTCAACAGTAGTGGAGCAGTTAGCATCTATCCAATGAGTATTACTGGGAACCTGAGTCAGAGAGACTGCACCACTCTGTTTTCTAATTTAACCACCACATACACAGACACATACTTCTTCAGAGTAGAGAGTGAACCATTCAAGGCAACAGCTGCTTGTGATCCTCTTCAAATAACAGTCAGAGGTAATAGTGTTTTGTTTTTGTTTTTCCAGTATTTTGTTTTGCCTATTAATAAACCTTCATTCAGGACTTTGATGTATTGTTTGATTATAATCAATATCTGTTGAGCAAATTTTGTGTTACAGTAGTAATGATTGTCCCAGCATGACACTCAGAAGATTGCTTGTTTTTTATGAATTCTACTCTGCCTTTATTTTAAGGACTTGATAACATTTATAAATCAAAGTATGAATTTAGAACAAGTTTGCAGATTTGAATCAGTGGTACAAATGTCACTGTGATTTTATAATGAATATGTATGTGAAACCACAGACTCTCCTTGGAGGCCCAATATTACAATCCCAGGTGATCTGAAGGAGGAGTCTGTCACTATAACCTGCTCAGCTCTCACTCCCTGTCCACACTCCCCTCCTCAACTCACCTGGAATCTCCAACAAGACTCTCACAACAAAACAGAGCAAAACACAGATGGAAGCTTTACAACTAAAATCCAGCAGAACATCACTCTGTCAGACACACATGATGGAAAGAAGATCAGCTGCTCTGCCAGATATCCTGTGAACCAAGGAAAAGACACCAAGACAGCAGAGACAGAAGAGACTCTCAGTGTTTCATGTAAGACAATCAGAGTTTGTTGCTGAACTGAATCCCATATGACAACATGATTTATGGGATATAATTTATTTCTCCAGATGCTCCTAAAGACACCTCAGCATCCATCAGTCCATCAGGTTTGGTGTCAGCAGGCAGCTGGGTGAACCTGACCTGCTCCAGCAGAGCCAAACCTCCAGTCAGCAGCTTCACCTGGTTCAAGAAGAGCAGAGATGGAGCTGTGAAAGTATCTGAAGGAGAGATTTACAGCTTCAATGTAACAGATGGAGGAGTTTATTACTGTGTGGCCACTAATGATCTGGGTAATCAGACATCAGGAGAGATTCATGTGACTGTTGGAGGTAAAGATAAAGGCTGAAGCCACTAATGCCATGCTTTTCTCCCATTTATCTTTTAGGTTTTCCTTGTTGATCTATTAATAACATTGGTACACTGAAACTTGACGATAATGTAACCAAAACAACTTTAACAAGGGTATCTTTAACTCCACATTATTATATATTGTTCGACTCACACAGAGTTTATTTTTCATGTACCAGGAAAGCAGAACAATCACTCCACGCTGGTCCTACTTCTTGGAGGAATCTCTGGGATCATCTTACTCATTTGTTTGATAATCTTTCTTTGGTAAGTATCAGACATCACATTAGAAGACATGATATTTAACTGTGATATTTTAGCTGCACTTTAAAATGTTTTTTTTTTCATCAAGCTGAAATCTACTCACACATATATTCAACATAAACAGATAAATTTTTATTGCCTCTTATGTCGTCCAGGTGGTTAAAGTCAACGCGTCAAACTCAACAACAGACTTGGGTAAGACAATACTGAACTCTGTAGCTGTTTACATGATTGTAAACAGCCACCTAGTCACATGCTTTCAAATGTCTAAAAACATGATTAAGAATGGACTCTATAGGTCTAAATCACAGATTTTACTTTGCTTATTTCATAGATTCAACCTCACGAAGAGCAGGTTGTTGAAGGGCCAGCAAATAACACAGAAAAAGAGGAAGAAAACATCCATTATGGAGAGGTCAGCTTCTCTAAGCTGGCATTTGAAGCATCCTCTGATTCAGTGCAGGACAGAGGACAGCAGCAGGATACGGTGTACGCACAGGTGAAAGTCAACAAGCCAGAAAACAGCTTAACACTGAGAGCTCATTGCCAAGAGGAACTCTACGCTGAGGTGAAGAAAAAATGAGAAGTATGCGTTTACAAACTATAAAGAATGAAATATGAATGTGGAGCCTTTAAATGAAAATGTGTCATAGTCACTGCCGAACAATTCAGTGAAGTAAAAAAAAGCTTTTTTTATGTTCACCCTCCTGTAGTAATTTCATACGGCTGGTTTCAGATTTTGATCTCTTATGATATTAAATATGCGTAAATAGAAGTTGCAGCAGTTCAGCAGGGAACGGTAAAGTGACTGGTACTTATATAAAGTGTTGGTCAAGTTACTTGAAAAAAGTAATTAGTAACTAATTACTGATTACTTCTCCAAAAAGTAACCCCATTATTTTACTGATTACTAATTTTCAAAAGTATTTAGTTGCTTAGTTACTTTTAAAAAAATTATACTCAACCTGAATAAAGCAACAGACCTTTCAGGCCAATTATGTTTTTTATGCATAATCTATCATATAAAATTGAATCAAATGGAAAGCCTCTTTTTAAAAATAGTTTTATGAGTTTTAATCTTTTAAAAAAATGTAATTATATGCAACTGTCTTTGACTTGAAGACATTTAAACCCATTTTCTGCATATTCTATGTCATGATCCTGGGCCATGTTGGCCCAGCATTCTTAGTTTCATGTATTTTTGTATTTTGTTCCTTATTTGATTTCCCCTTGTGACTTTTACCCCCTGTGTGCCTGTCTGTGTATCTGTGAGCCCTCGTTTCCCCTCGTGTTTCATTTAATGTTTTCCCCAGCCCATTATGTCTGTGCTCTCCCCGTGCTCCCTCTCTCCTCCTGTCTGCGCCTCTGTGTACTTCCTGTTTTACTTTGACAGTCTCCCGTCAGTATGCGTCATGTTGTGTTGCTCCTGCCCTGTCTCGTTATGATTATCTGTGTCAGCTGTGTTCCCCGTGTGCTCCCACCTCCCTCGTTAAACCTCTGTGTATTTATGTCCGCGTCTCCCTCTGTTTAGTGTCACATTCTCCCTCATTCATGGCCGTGTGTTTCTCTGTGTGCTAGTGTATTACTTCCCAGTGTAGTTTCTTATCAGTTTGTTTCGCTGTTTCCCTCCAGCAATAAAGCTGTGTTTTGAGTTCATTCCTGCTTCTGTGAGCTTGCGTTTGGGTCCACTTCCTGCCACACAGCCGAATCACGACATTCTAGCATATAAAATAAAATAATGTTTTGTGTCTACACGCGCTCTTTCTAGTAGATGCAAGTAAAACACAGCAAAAAATAACTAAAATCAAAGATTGAGTGGCACTAAGTCCTGTCGCTAGTGATGGCCAAATGAAGCTTTCTGAAGCACTGAAGCTTGTATTGAAAAACGGTTCATTACTCGAAGCTTTTCAACACAGTCCTCTCTGGTGACATCTGGTGGCCAAAAATACAAAGAGCAGCTTGAATCCACAAAATAAAACCAACTGCTTCATTATGATTGCCCACTCTACAGAGTGGAGTTTTGTCTGATATTGGGCCGCTGTTGTGTTGCTTTGAACGTGTATTTTTTGGTGGTTAAAAAAATGTGTTTTATTTGTTTAATAAATAGTTTTGACCAGTAAACTCTCCTTGTTTAAACATGCACCATGGTGTGGTCTTCCTTTGCTTGTGACTTCTTGATGTTAGTAAATACAATAATTGAAAAATACCACGTTTTATATATATATATATATATATATATATATATATATATATATATATATATATATATAATGTACAACACATTATGGAGTATGCTTCTGCTCTGAGGTCCTGCCTCCATGCACTTCATCATCATCATCATTTATTTATTTATATAGCACTTTAAAAACACACCTGGTAGACCAAAGTGCTGTACAATACTAATATGCACATAGTAATAGACATAGCAATAAAGTTAAAAACAATTAAAAAAATTAAAATAAAATAAAATAAAATAAAAATGTCAGTTACCCACAGAGTTAAAAGCCAGGGAATAAAAATAGGTTTTTAATAAAGACTTAAAAACTGGCACTGATGTAGCCTGTCTAATATGGAGAGGAAGGTTATTCCAAAGCATCGGCGCGGCAACAGAGAACGCTCGGTCTCCTCTAAGTTTCAGCCGTGACTTTGGGACCGAAAGCAGCAACTGCTCAGCTGACCGAAGGGAACGAGTGGGGATGTGGGGCTTCAACAAATCAGACAAATAAACAGGTGCCAGACCATTTAGAGATTTAAAAGCCAATAAAAGGACTTTAAAACGGATCCTGAATTCAATTGGAAGCCAGTGTAAAGAGGCTAAAATCGGAGTGATGTGATCAAATTTTCTTCTACCAGTTAAAAATCGTGCCGCAGCATTTTGCACTAATTGCAAGCGTGACAAAGTGCCCTGCCCAACCCCTGTTAAAAGAGAATTACAATAATCTAAACGTGAGATAATAAAGGCATGAATAACGCTTTCCAAGTCACGCTTGGAAAGAAAGGGCTTAACCTTTGATAAACGTCTGAGGTGATAAAATGCTGATTTTACCATCCCGTTTACATGGTCATCAAAGGTGAGTGCAGAATCAATTTTAACTCCGAGATTTGTGATCGAACTCTTTAGTTGGGAAGTCAAAGCTGCAAGATCAACATCCAGAGTATGAGAAGAACGATTTGGGCCAAATAAAATTGCTTCTGTCTTCCGATCATTAAAATTTAAAAAGTTGTTTGCCATCCATGCTTTGACATCAGTAAGGCAGTCAAGCAGAGGTCCAGTTGGGAGACTATCAGAATGACTAAGAGGTAAGTAGAGCTGGCAGTCATCTGCGTATAGATGGAATGGCACTTTATGCTTTTGGAAAATCGCGCCAAGGGGCAAGAGGTACAATGAAAACAATAACGGCCCAAGAATAGATCCCTGTGGAACACCCCAAAGCAGAGGGGCCACAGAGGATGAAGCCGACCCCAACTTAACACAAAATGTCCTATTTAAAATATAGGACTTTAACCACAAAAGTGCCGAACCAGTAATTCCCACACCGTGCTGTGAGCGGGAGATCAGCAAATCGTGATCCACAGTGTCAAATGCAGCTGTCATGTCCAACAAGACCAGCACTGCATATTTACCACGGTCTGTCGCTATCAGGATGTCATTCATAACTTTTACGAGGGCTGTCTCCGTGCTGTGGAATGGCTTAAAGCCGGACTGAAAGATTTCTGACAATTTAGAGTCATTCAAGTAGTCCATCAACTGAGTATAAACAATCCTTTCCAGAATCTTACTAAGAAAGGGAAGCTTAGAGATCGGTCTAAAATTTGATATGACTGAACTATCTAAGCCTGGTTTCTTAAGTAAAGGATGTATGACTGCATGCTTAAATTCCCTAGGTACTTGACCAGACAAAAGACTAGTATTAATAATGTTCAGAATATGTGGTCCGATGATAGGAAATACCTTTTTAAGAAAACGGGGAGGAACAACGTCATTTGGAGAGCCACACGGTTTAGCATTCAACACAAGTTTCTCTAAATCAGATAAAACAATTGGTAGAAAAGCAGAGAACAGACTTGAGCAAGAACCATGCATGGCTGGGTCAGCAATAGGTAGAGTCGGAGGTCTCAAACTAGCAACCTTTTCCACAAAATAATTAAGAAACTTATTGCACATAACCGCAGAAGAGTGCAAAAGAATATAGCCTTCCGGATTAAGTACAGAATTTATAGTGTTATATAGAACACGAGGGTTATGCGAGCTGGCAGCAATAAGTTGAGAAAAACAGGAGTACTTGGCAGCCTTTACTGCTCTCTGATAGACTTTCCAGCTAGTCTTGAGAGCTTCCATAGAGACGCACAGCCTATCTTTTTTTCACTTATGCAATTAATCGCTAGACAGGTGTATTTATAAATAATATTATATTAGGGAAATTTTCCCAGACATATTTTTGACCTGGGGGCAGAATTGATTGTGAAATGGAAAGGAAAAATGCTTATGAAATTGCAAATTAAAAACATGATGCATTTAAGGTAGCCCTTATTCATTTTTATTTAAAAAGAGAATTTGTTCTAGTGTGCGATGGCCGAACCTGTTCCTTTTCGTGGAGATCATTTATCCTGCCTTAAGGAAAATCCCTTCACATGGAACAGAGGAGGCTGGAGTGCAGAGAAACTGGTAGAGATGCAGTTTTACAGTCTACCTGGGCCCCACCAACTATCAGCTAAAGAGAATAAATAGATTAAATTGCTGCACATTTGGCAGACTAACATTTTCAGATTAATTAAACAATAAAATATATATTTTTACAACATTACATGTAAAGAGTCGAGTGGAAGTTTGTCTAAAGTTATTTAATGATATTTATATTATGGAAGCAGATTTTTGACATTTTACCTTTTTCCCGTTTTCAGATATAATAAACACGCACAAAACAAAAGCAAACAACAAGAACACAAAGCTGTAAAACCCACCCGATTGACAAAAATCAACTCAAAATTCTCCCACACAACAGAACCTCCTCTATTCCTTGCTGGCTCCAAATCTCTCAGTGGAATGATCAGTGGTTCGCTATCTGTCACCATCAAAACACTCCACAAATCCCGTGAATGATTCGCTTCCTTATAAACCATTGAATCAGATACCGAAGCAGTTAGGTTCTAAATGAAGCTTCGGACGTCACTGATCACGTGACTCTAGCCAAACGAATCAAGCTTCGACACAGTGCTTCTGAAGCAGTGTGTTGGTTTTTTTGACACACGCACCGGAGCTTCAGCTTCAAGCGGGCCATCACTACCTGTCGCTCTTAAGTCTGTTTTCACGTGTTTAGCAGGAGTGGGGCCAGTGGAGGTTTGCCCAGTGCTGCAGTGGGGATGTCAGCAGGAGGATCCGGGGGTTTCTCTGTGAATTTCACATTCCTTGTGCTTGCTCAGAATTTAAGTTTAATTTTTGCTGTAGAAAGAAGTTTTCTTCCCACACGTGTACAGTGGATGCTAATGTTTTTGTCACTTTTTACGGACTAAAACTTAAAGTTATGTCAGTACTTCCACGCTTTAAATCCTGCACGGTGGTACTCTCTCCCGCACTCCATATTATCCATTGTTGATACCAGAGGTGGGACCAAGTCATTGTTTTGCAAGTCTCAAGTAAGTCTCAAGTCTTTATCCTCAAGTCTCAAGTCAAGTCTCAAGTAATGTCAGGCAAGTCAGAGTCGAGTCTCAAGTCACTGGTGTAAAAGTCCAAGTAAAGTCACAAGTCTGAAATTTTGAATTTCAAGTCCTTTCGAGTCTTTAAAAAAAAAACGAAAAAAAGCATGTTGCAGTTATATGCTAAATGTAAATATTAGACCATGTAATTTTTAAATCTGTGTTTTTCTCAACACATGACAAAATAGTGAACTTAGAAAATATACACAAATTGTGAAATTGCACCTCTTTAAAATGCAGCTCAATTAAACCTAGCTCCAAGAATAATATTCACCGACAGTTCTGAGATAAGCTGCATGTTATTCTTGGATGCGGTTGTAGGACTGGCTTTAAAATCGCATGACAAAAATATCATACATAAATAAATGATATATTTTTTAAAAATATCATTTAAAAAAAAACTGCATCACCAACGTAGCCTGGAAAACATTTGCTAGTTAGATGAAGTCAGCTATCTCATCGTAGCATATTTATATGCATATTTATAATTATACGCTTCTTGGAGTGAGTGCATACACTCATGAAGTTTAGTAACTTCCGGTCACTGCAACAAGCCCAGGTACAGTTTACCGCCGGATGGGTACAGACCCTTGAAATGCACCGTGTAGAACAAAAGACCATCGTACGTATCATAAGTTTACCAGTCTCACAAATCGTCGTCATAAATACACATTCGTTAACCGTTTATTAATATAACCTTTGAGCTCAATGGTAATTAATTAGTAGTGGAAATAATTTCTGGTACCCATCACAGAAATGTAGCAGTGACAATAATATTGTATGCTGTAATCGCACTGGACAATTAGTGATACAAAACAACTGTTTTATCCTGTGAATAAAAGTATATGTTTTTGTCAATGTACCATAATAACAGAAGCGAAACGCAATATTGTGTCAGGACAATTCACTATTTATGCACAATAAACACAATAAATAAAGGAGCATAGCGCGACAATTTCTGTTCAGCGCCAGACTTGCTTGTAACCTATATCACCAATTATGTTAAGAAAAATGACGTATTAACTACAACAGCAGACTGACCTTTGTGGGAATGCTTGGAGCAGACTAACCTGTGAGCTGGAGTGTTCTGGGACGTTATATTTGACCTTTGAATGGCTGCAATCCAGGCCATCCGTCGCGTCTTTGTTACTTCGGAAACATGGCTCGAACAATTTCTCTTCAACGACGTAATCCGATAACAACCGATCTCTTTACTCGTCGGCTTCCCGTGGCTGTCATGCGACCGGCTATTGCAGTTAATAATACAACAGCTTCTTGACATTTTTGTGTTTCTTTTTATCGCTGCGCTAGTACCGCTTGCCACGAGTTCCCAGAATCCTTTGCGGTTCTACCCGTGAATGACGTCACATTTTCAATCTCTATATAATATGCATGTTAAATTTTATATTTGGGGTAAAATATCAAGTCTTTTCAAGTAAACCGGTTCAAGTCCAATTCAAGTCCCAAGTCATTGGTGTAAAAGTCCAAGTCAAGTCACAAGTCTTAGAAGATTTTTTCAAGTCAAGTCTAAAGTCATAAAATTAATGACTCGAGTCTGACTCGAGTCCAAGTCATGTGACTCGAGTCCACACCTCTGGTTGATACACACTTCTGTTGCTGCCACAGACGTCACATAATAGTTTCAACTCTTTAGTGAAGGCTTTCCACAGGTTTAGGAGTGTCTTCTTCCAGACACACATTTGTGAGGTCAGACACTGATGTTGGATAAGAAGGCCTGGCTCGCAGTCTCCACTCGAATCCATCCTAATGGTGTTCGATAAGGACTCTGTGCAGGCCAGTCAAGTTCTTCCACACAAAACTCCCTCATCCATGTCTTTAATCCACGATTCTCCTTGCAACCACCAAACCCAGATTTGTCTATCAGACTACCAAACATAGAAGCATGAATTGTCTCTTCAGAGAACACATCTCCACTGCTGTGGTGTGCAGTGGCAGCATGGTTTACACCACTACAGCCAGCACTTTGCATTGTACAAATGTTTGGAGACACAGTCTGCTTGCCTAGGTGCTTGATTTTTTACACCTATCACCATGAAAGTGATTGAAACACCTGAATTCAATAATCTGGATAGGTGAGTGAATAATTTTGGCAATATAGTGTACATATATAGCATTTCTCTATGCACACAGTTACATATATTCAGGCTCTGATGGAAGAACAAGGAACAACTTGGAGTCGAGCATCTTGGTCAGGATACTTTATCATGTGGAGAAAGCAATCAATCCACTGTCCTTCCAATTGGTTGATGACCCACACCTCAACCTGAGCAAAGCGATCTTTTTCATTACTATTATTTTACTTGTTGCCAAATTAATGCAGTATTTACACATTGACATGCTCTTGTTTGATTTGTTATTTATTTAGCAGGCTTGTTAAAATTAATGTCCTATATAGGGAAGCTAGCACAAAAACACATCTGCAAACATTTTCAGTTTATAAATTATTTATTTAAATATAAATATTTTATCTCAATTGATAAAAGTGTCAGATTTTCAGATTATTTGTGACGCAAATTATTTTGCTCTACATTATGTCTGATATGAAACAAAGAAATTGTAAAGATACAGTAGGAAGTTCAGCTTTGTACATATAAATGCATTTGTAAAACAATTTTATGTGTGATTGAATCAATTTGAATTTGTGTGTGGCTTCAAACATTCATTTGTGAAATTACTCAAAAACATTTGTATATCTCAGTTTAGGCTTATGGGTTATGTATTATAATATATTGTATGCATTTATCAACCTTTTAAGAAGAATTTATCTCCATATTCATTCATAAATTTGTTTCTTGATTTATTTATTAACATTTTATAATTCTTGGTGAGCTTGGTGATCATGGGCTTCCTGTCAAGAGGCTTTTAAACTCTCTCCTACAGTGTCTTCAGCCCAGTCTTCACCTTCTCTGACAGGTCAACTCCAACTTTCTGACTGTAGTATTTCTCAGCTAACTTTAGTGTTGATGGCGCCATCTCGTGGCAGCCAGCCAACAATGCCATTTTGTTTCCATTTTACAGGAAATGTTCCCAATCAGAATTAAATGGATTTTTTTAAAAGTATTTTTTATTTTTTTTAATGTATTTTAAGTATTCATTTTTAGGCATTAAAAGATGAATAAAAACACATCTGGTCAAAAACGCCTCCAAGATTCCTCACTGTATTACTGGAGGCTAAGGTCATGAAATCCAGAGTGAGCGTCTGGTTAGATGCCTGGCTTCATGGATAGACAAATAAATAAAAACTAGTTCACAAGCAACCCCAGGTCAAAAATATACATAAGAAATAAACTATACATATAAGTTATTGTATATTTTATATAAATGGTCCACTCGTTAATTACATGAGCACATAGAGGCATGGACCTCACACCACAAGCTTGCTCCCAACCTATAATGAAATTCTTTATTATTCAAATAGACATAATGTTCAAAGCTCCAAAGTTTTAGCTTGCTATTACAACTGTCACGTGATGTTAAACAAAAGCTTTAGCTCAGCTCTGCAGAGCAGGTCATCATCATGAAGCAGTCCAGTTCAAGTTTTTAGGATTAAGCTGCTCTTCATAATTTTGACCACCAGATGTCACCAAAGATGACACCGTTAGACTCTCTATGGTGTGAAAACGTGTTACTTCCTGAATTCCTGTTTGGGGTTTTTTTGTATTTTTGTCACACTTACATGTTTCAGATCTTTTTTTTTTTTTTTTTTTTCCAGAATTCTGAAAAAAAAGACGTGCCCACTTTTTCTTGTTTTTTCTTTCAGGGACCCTAACCCTCTTCCATACTAAATGTAGGTGTTTATGATTAAGGGGGAAAAAATCCAAACCTACATGGCTGTGTGTGAGTAGGTGATAGCCCCCTTAAACTTAATAACTGGTCGGGGCACTCTTAGCAGCAACAACTGCAATCAGGCATTTGCGATGACTGGCAATGAGCTTTTTACACCTATGTTGAGGAATTTTGGCCCACACATCTTTGGAGAATTGCTGTAATTCAGCAACATTGGAGGGTTTTCAATATGAACTGCTTTTGAAGTCATGCCACAGCATCTGATTCAGGTACAGGTTAAGACTTTGACTAGGCTGATCCTAAGTCAGCATTTTGTTTTACTTAAGCCATTCGGAGGTGGACGTACTGATGTGTTTTGGATCCTGTTCCTGCTGCTGAACCTAAGTGCGCTTTAGCTTGAGCTCTCAAACAAATGGCTGAACATTGTCATTCAGCATTTTTTAGTAGACGGCAGAGTTCCCATATCATCAGACTACCACCAACATATTTTACTGGAAGGGGACTAAGGTAAGTAAAAGCACTACTAATGTTAAGCCTTATATTAATTGTATGTTTTACCAGTGGCTGTCAAGCAATAAGGAAAGCATTTTGAGGAAGCCAGTGTGTTTCAGGCTGATGAAATAGCATTTTTAAAATACCACAGTGATACACTCTCATTAACATCTTCGTGTATTACTAAACCACTTCATTTTTTGTAGAGCGTGTGTCTGTGTAGCAGACAGTGAGCAAGAGTATGTGACAGAGAGGAATACAGAGCAGAGGAAATGAAGGTTACCCTGAGGCTGATGGGAAGGGGAAATGACTTAAATTTGAATTATTAATATTTATTCATGTGCTGTTGAATCATCACAGAGTGGGGCAGAAGAGCTGATTCTTTGTTGTGTGTTTCTACAAGTAATATGTGTCTCTACTGAACTCTTGTACAGTTGTCTGTAAGAAGCCTTTTCTCATTATGTGAATCTGTGTTTCCTGAGTCTACTTCAGGACGTCCTTCTAGTAGAACATGTCTTCCTGTTCCAGCATCACTGCACTCAACATAAATAGCTCACCCAGAGTCCTGATCTCAATCATACAAAGTGATTATGGACTACATTATGTTACAGTGGGGCAAAAAAGTATTTAGTCAGCCACCAATTGTGCAAGTTCCCCCACTTAAAATGATGACAGAGGTCAGTAATTTGCACCAGAGGTACACTTCAACTGTGAGAGACAGAATGTGAAAAAAAAATCCATGAATTCACATGGTAGGATTTGTAAAGAATTTATTCGTAAATTAGGGTGGAAAATAAGTATTTGGTCACCTCAAACAAGGAAAATCTCTGGCTCTCACAGACCTGTAACGTCCTCTGTAAGAAGCTTTTCTGTCCCCCCACTCGTTACCTGTATGAATGGCACCTGTTTGAACTCATCATCTGTATAAAAGACACCTGTCCACAGCCACAAACAGTCAGACTCCAAACTCCGCCATGGCCAAGACCAAAGAGCTTTCGAAGGACACCAGGAAAAGTATTGTAGACCTGCACCAGACTGGGAAGAGTGAATCTACAATAGGCAAGCAGCTTGGTGTGAAAAAATCAACTGTGGGAGCAATCATCAGAAAATGGAAGACATACAAGACCACTGATAATCTCCCTCGATCTGGGGCTCCACGCAAGATCTCATCCCGTGGGGTCAAAATGATCATGAGAACGGTGAGCAAAGATCCCAGAACCACACGGGGGGACCTGGTGAATGACCTGCAGAGAGCTGGGACCAAAGTAACAAAGGTCACCATCAGTAACACACTACAACGGCAGGGAATCAAATCCCGCAGTGCCAGACGTGTTCCGCTGCTGAAGCCAGTGCATGTCCAGGCCCGTCTGAAGTTTGCCAGAGAGCACATGGATGATACAGCAGAGGATTGGGAGAATGTCATGTGGTCAGATGAAGCCAAAGTAGAACTTTTTGGTATAAACTCAACTCGTCGTGTTTGGAGGAAGAAGAATATTGAGTTGCATCCCAAGAACACCATACCTACTGTGAAGCATGGGGGTGGAAACATCATGCTATGGGGCTGTTTTTCTGCCAAGGGGACAGGACGACTGATCCGTGTTAAGGACAGAATGAATGGGGCCATGTATCGTGAGATTTTGAGCCAAAACCTCCTTCCATCAGTGAGAACTTTGAAGATGAAACGAGGCTGGGTCTTCCAACATGACAATGATCCAAAACACACCGCCCGGGCAACAAAGGAGTGGCTCCGTAAGAAGCATTTGAAAGTCCTGGAGTGGCCTAGCCAGTCTCCAGACCTCAACCCCATAGAAAATCTGTGGCGGGAGTTGAAAGTCCGTGTTGCTCGGCGACAGCCCCAAAACATCACTGCTCTCGAGAAGATCTGCATGGAGGAATGGGCCAAAATACCAGCTACTGTGTGTGCAAACCTGGTAAAGACCTATAGTAAACGTTTGACCTCTGTTATTGCCAACAAAGGTTATGTTACAAAGTATTGAGTTGTATTTTTGTTATTGACCAAATACTTATTTTCCACCCTGATTTACGAATAAATTCTTTACAAATCCTACCATGTGGATTCATGGATATTTTTTTTTTCACATTCTGTCTCTCACAGTTGAAGTGTACCTCTGGTGCAAATTACTGACCTCTGTCATCATTTTAAGTGGGGGAACTTGCACAATCGGTGGCTGACTAAATACTTTTTTGCCCCACTGTATATGTTAATATGTCAGAGATGATGGCTGAAATTTGGTTTGGTGTGAGCAACTTCACCTGGTTCAAGAAGATGGAGCTGTGAAAGTATCTGAAGGAGAGATTTACAGCTTCAATGTAACATTATTGTGTGACCACTAATGATCAGGGTCAACAGTAGAGATTGATGTGACTGTTAAAGGTAAAGTTAGTAATAATTATTTTACTGAGTTCAATCTTTTCATGATTTACCTCTTTTCTTGGTAGTATGCCTTGCAAGGTAATGGAGACAGTGTTTTGTCTAAATGTTTATGTTTTAGGAAGTTTTAGGCTCAAACTTCTTTGACCTTTGTTGCATTACAGGTGAACATATTATTATGAGATATTATTTGGTGTCCTTCATATACTCAAGACATTAGTAGTCTTAATGCTTGTGAGCATGTCTTTGAATTGTGAACAAAGGACAAATCTACAGATTAACTTGTCTGTAATAAGTCAAAAAGGAAGTTTTTTTTTTCATTTCTGTCAGATGGTTCATCAAAACACTCCAACAAACCAGAGACAGAAAACTGATAGAAGAGTAGAGTCACACCATAACACATCCAGTAAGGACAATGTGCCTTAAAATAGCACTTTATTTACTGCATTTGAACACTTTTAGTACATTCTAATAAAAATAGTAATTTCTTTATTTCATTCAAGGAATATTTAACAGCAGAGGATTTCTTCCAATATTATTGGTCATAACTGAAAATTAGTTTGTCAGCTAAAATTTAATTTAATTTTGAATAAATGTATTAATGTCTCTTGTCTTTTGTTTAAATGTGTTAAGGAAACACCAAATAGTCAAACAGCAATTTGTCTTCTGGTTCCAATTGTCAAGTAACCTTTGAGTGGAAATATTTTGAGTGATATTTTGTGTTCACTCAGTATATAGCTGTGCTTTGTAATGAGGGCAGAAATGTATGTTTTGCTTGCTGCTTTTAATATAGATGAAGTTAAAAATGATGGTGAAACAGAGCAGGTTGAGTTTGTCAGAAAATAATATCATGAGCAGAAGAAGAAATAAATTAAGCTCAACCTCAGTATCACTCTCAACCGAGATTCCTCCTGCAACAGTTTAGCCTATCAAATCTAACTGTCAGGTACTAACCACATCTATGTGACTGCTTAGCAGCTGAACCCTTTGTCTTTAGCCATGCATTTAGAAAAATAATCTAAACATGAGAGAAAAAGAAAACAAACCTCGCAGCTTGTTTCTTGAGTCAGTGCTCAAACACTTTCGATGAACAGGGGCAGGGATAGCTCAGTAGGTAAAGTGGTCGCCCCATGATCGGAAGGTCGGCGGTTCGAATCCACTTAACGGCTACCCTGAGGTACCCCTGAGCAAGGTACCGTCCCTACACACTGCTCCCCGGGCGCCTGCTTAGTGGGCTGCCCACTGCTTCACTGAGTGAATGGGTCAAATGCAGAGAAAAACAAGTAATTTCCCCATGGGGATCAATAAAGTATCTATTATTATTATTATTCTCAAAACAACCAGCAGCACACTCGTCTGTGCCGTAGAAAAAGAAGTGCTTGTACAGCAGTTGAAGAGAGGAGAGATAGATATCACGTGTTGCTGCTCCACACACATGACCAGGGACATTTACCAGAATGAACAATCTTCTATGATCTCATCTCAAAGCTGAAAGATTTTCATTAGTATTTCCTACTTTGATTATCAAACATAAGCCAACTTCCAAATTTGGACTGCAGTAGCAGGTTGCCTTCCTAAATATTATTACGGGATGTATTGAGTTGAGTGCTGCATTGAAGAGCCTGATATCCACTTACGAGGACATTATACTGCTACTGTTCTATCGAAATTTTAAACTAATATCCTCATATGTTGCTCTCATTTTTCTTAGAAACAAAAATCAGGTAAAAAAAACCCCAAAAATCAGGTAATTCTTTGTTTTTACATTCATCGGGTCCCAATATGCCCAAATATCAAAGAGAAATTAAAAATGCATGCTGTGGAAGAGTTCGGGTCTTAGGAGGTTAATGTTATTATTAGTGCTTGTAGAATTACCCTCTGAGGATGTACAATGCTTTCATGATTAAACTATGGTGCACATAGGAAAGTAAAATAGTAATGGCCTAAAGTGTGATACATCAGAGGAGCCACAGTGTTACAGACAAATAATCCTGGTGGGGATGCTTCATGATCAGAGTGCCCTGGCTTGTGTTAGCCAGCAGCTTCCCAATCGGGGCAAGCCTCCAGTAACAGTCCCCAGCTTAAACAATCAATGCTACACAAGACTACCTAACTCAAAAATATGAGTGTCTGTGTCAGATGTTGGGGTACCAGAACACTTATGAGGAGTGGGAAGGAAGAAAATACACACACAAGGTTAAGGAAAAATAACTTAGGGTTCTAGTGGGCCCTTTGAGCCTTTCAGTGTTAACATATGGACGTTAAACTTCATACTTTCTGTCTGTGTGTTGTGCACTTACTGTTAGCGTGTAGTTTCTCATGTTTAGTGTCTAATTGTGGCACTGAAAGAGCCACTCGTTAAATACATTAAAAAGTTAAATAAATTCCAGTATCTGCATTTGGTTGAATGTCTCGACTGAAGCACAAAGCAAAGGAAGAAATATTTTCTACACTGAGGAAATTGGTCAACAGGTTTCTACAACCTGTGTGTGTACAAAGCTGTAGACACACAGCTTTCTGCAACACAATTTCTTCATTTGGCCTCTTTATTACTTCTTTTTGTGTGATGTTTGCTTTAAGATTGTTTTCTCTTAAGCATCTAAAATTGATTTATGTCAAAGTAACACACACATGGATGCAAGGACCCAGCAGCACATTGCACTGTGAGATCAGTGATCAGTGTTATTTACTTCACGCATCTATGGTTTTAATCCTGTGTCTACATGAGATGTTGATAAACTCAGGTAAACTATAAATTAATCACAAACACAGTTAAAATCAGAACATCTAAGGGCAGACAGATGAGGAGTACAGCATCTGAAAAACTGGAGTGCATGATGGGAACATCAGACGTCTGTTTGCTTTGACATTACAACATCCAAACAGAGAAGTGTTTCACTCACTTTGCTTCTGCTGAAATCACACGTTGACTTTTATTTTGTCGTCTCTCTGCTGAAGCAGTCTGATCATTTGGTAAGAAAACACATTTGCAGTTTTGTTTGTTTATATCAGACTGTGATATTGTGTTTCTATTTTTAATAACAAATTACTTTTTAAAAGAATTTACATGTTCCTTATTCATCACTGGATTCATGTATTTTTTCATATTTTTCCAGGTGATGAGTTTTGTGACAGTCCAGTCTGTGAACATCATGACAGGCATCATGTTACTGAGTCTCCTCTTTATTCCAAGTGAGTCGACTCATTTCAGTCATTTACATTCAGTTAACTTTATATTGAAGATGTTGAGAGGACAGGAGAAAAAAATTGAGAGATTTCAACATTTTAATGATATACTCTGTTTGTTTGTTTTTTCCAGAGCCTTCGACTGCTTGTCCTGAGTATTCAGACCTCTTCATCACTGCACCAACAGAGATGGAAGCTCTGAGTGGATCATGTTTACAAATCCCATGTAGCTTTAGTGCTGCTGGACCAGTAAAGTTTGACATCAGAAGAGCTGTCTTTGGAGTGTGGATTAAAAATCACTCCAATGTTAATAAATTTCCAAACAATGAGATCTCCAACAGCAGTGGGACAGTTAACATCTATCCAATGAAGATTACAGGAAACCTGAAGGAGAAAAACTGCACCACTCTGTTTTCCAACTTAACCACAACTTATACAAACACATACTACTTCAGAATTATGAACTGGCCGTTCAGAGCAACAGCTGTTTGTGATCCTCTTAAAATAAAAATTAAAGGTAAGATACATTTCTTTTCATCAGTAGATGCAATTTTTATTGAAACAAAAATATAAAGTTAAATGCAGCCTTGTTTTAACCAACAAAAAACAAATCCAACACAACAAAGTCCATCCATCCATCCATCCATCTTCCTCCGCTTTGTCCGGGGCCGGGTCGCGGGGGCAGCAGCCTAAGCAAAGAGGCCCAGACCTCCCTCTCCCCAGCCACCTCCTCCAGCTTATCCGGGGGAATACCAAGGCGTTCCCAGGCCAGCCGAGAGATATAATCTCTCCAGCGTGTCCTGGGTCTGCCCCGGGGCCTCCTCCCGGTGGGACATGCCTGGAACACCTCACCCAGGAGGCGCCCAGGGGGCATCCTTGTCAGATGCCCGAACCACCTCAGCTGGCTCCTTTCGATGTGGAGCAGCAGCTGCTCTACTCTGAGCCCCCCCCGGATGGCCGAACTTCTCACCCTATCTCTAAGGGAGAGGCCAGCCACCCTTCGGAGGAAGCTCATTTCTGCCGCTTGTATCCGCGATCTCGTTCTTTCGGTCACTACCCACAGCTCGTGGCCATAGGTGAGGGTAGGGACGTAGATCGACCGGTAAATTGAGAGCTTCGCTTTTACACTCAGCTCCCTCTTCACCACGACGGACCGGTGCAGCTGCAGCTGCAGCCCCATTCCGTCTGTCGATCTCCGGCTCCCTTCTCCCATCACTCGCGAACAAGACCCCGAGATACTTGACCTCCTCCACTTGGGGTAGGAACTCATCCCCGACCCGGAGTGGGCACTCCACCCTTTTCCGGCTGAGAACCATGGCCTCAGATTTGGAGGTGCTGATCCTCATTCCCGCTGCTTCACACTCGGCTGCGAACCGTTCCAGTGCGAGCTGGAGGCCCTCACCCGATGAAGCCAACAGAACCACATCATCTGCAAAAATCAGAGATGAGATTCTGAGGCCACCAAAGTGAAAGCCCTCCGCCACTTGGCTGCGCCTAGAAATCCTGTCCATAAAAATTATGAACAGAACCGGAGACAAAGGGCAACCCTGGCGGAGCCCATCACCCACCAGGAACGAGTCCGACTTATTGCCGGCAATGAGAACCAAGCTCTTGCAACGGTTGTATAGGGATCGAATGGCCCGTAGCAATGGGCCAGACACCCCATACTCCCGCAACACCTCCCACAGGACACCCCGAGGGACACGGTCGAATGCCTTCTCCAAGTCCACAAAACACATGTAGACTGGTTGGACCAACTCCCATGCACCCTCAAGTATCCTGGAGAGGATAAAGAGCTGGTCCAGTGTTCCGCGACCAGGACGAAAACCGCATTGTTCCTCCTGTATCCGAGGTTCGACTAACGGACGAACTCTCCTTTCCAGCACCCTGGCATAGACTTTCCCAGGGAGGCTGAGGAGTGTGATCCCCCTGTAGTTGGAACACACCCTCCGGTCCCCTTTCTTAAAGATGGGGACCACCACCCCGGTCTGCCAGTCCACAGGTACTGCCCCTGATCTCCACGCAACATTGCAGAGGCGTGTCAACCAGGACAGCCCTACAACGTCCAGAGCCTTCAGGAACTCGGGGCGAACCTCATCAACACCAGGGGCTCTGCCACCAAGGAGTTGTTTAACTGCCTCAGTGACCTCGCCCCCAGACTCTGCTTCCTCCTCGGAAGACGTGTCAGTGGGATTAAGGAGGTCCTTGAAGTATTCCTTCCACCCCCTAACCCTTACCACCACGGCAGGCACCAACCACCTTGCGGCCGCAGCTCAATGCAGCAGCTTCGGCAATGGAGACGCTGAACATGGTCCATTCGGACTCAATGTCCCCAGTCTCCCTTGGAATGCTGTTGAAGCTCTGCCGGAGGTGTGCGTTGAAGATCTCGCGGACTGGGGCCTCTGCTAGACGTTCCCAGCACACCCTCACTACGCGTTTAGGTGCACCAGGTCTGTCCAGCGTCCTCCCCCGCCACCTGATCCAACTCACCACCAGGTGGTGATCAGTTGACAGCTCAGCCCCTCTCTTTACCCGAGTGTCCAGAACATATGGTCGCAGGTCTGCTGATACGATTACAAAATCGATCATCGACCTACGGCCTAGAGTGTCCTGGTGCCACGTGCACTTATGGACACTCTTATGTTCGAACAGGGTGTTCGTTATGGCCAAACTGTGATTAGCACAGAAGTCCAATAACAGAGCACCGCTCGGGTTCAGATCAGGGAGGCCGTTCCTCCCAATCACGCCCCTCCAGGTCTCGCTGTCGTTACCCACGTGAGCATTGAAGTCTCCCAGCAGGACAACAGAGTCTCCAGGTGGAGCACCCTCCAGCACCCCCCCCCCCCCCCCCCCCCCCCCCCCCCCAGGGACTCTAAGAAGGCTGGGTACTCTGAACTGCCACTCGGCGCATAAGCGCAGATGACAGTCAGGACCCGTTCCCCGACCCTAAGGCGCAGGGAACAAACCCTCTCATCCACCGGGAAAAACCCCAACGTACCGGCAGCAAGCCGGATACCCACCCCAGCCCGCCGCCTCTCACCAGGGGCAACTCCAGACTGAGACAGAGTCCAGCCCCTCTCCAGGAGACTGGTTCCAGAGCCCAAGCCATGTGTAGAGGTGAGCCCGACTATATCTAGCCGGTACCTCTCAACCTCACGCACTAACTCAGGCTCCTTCCCCACCAGAGAGGTGAGATTCCAAGTCCCTATTGCCAGTCTTGGCAGCCGGGGGTCAGTCCGCCAGGGCCTCCGCTCCTGGCCACCACCGGGCACACAATGCACCCGACCCCTATGGCGCCTCCTGCGGGTGGTGGGCCTGCGGGAGGATGGGCCCATGTCTCCTCTTCGGGCTGTGCCCGGCCGGGCCCCATGGACTAAGGCCCGGCCACCAGACGCTCGCCCTCGGGCACCCTCCCCGGGCCTGGCTCCAGGGCGGGGCCCCGGCAACCCTATCGCGGGCAGGGTAAACTGTTCCCTCGGTGTCCTTTTCATAAGGGTCTTATGAAACAACAAAGTCCAATATAACAAAAACATGTTTCTGTAATTGTTTTGTATTTAGATGATTCTTTGTGTTCTTTATTGTGGACAATAAAAGGATTTAGTCAAAAATAAAAAGGTTTTCATTTCAGCATAACTGTTGTTTAGTAAAGTTTATAAACACATACGAAACACAACCTGACTGCACAATGTTAACATACATAGACATATGGACTATAGTCTGTATTATGCAAATACCAAGACTCCATCAAAACTGCAAGAAACAGAAAGAGAAAAATAAACCCTAAAAGACATGAAACTGTGCAAAAAAAGTAAATAAGTAATTAACAATATTTAGAGGATAAATGACATAAACATATTTTTAAAAAAAATTCAATAAAATATATTCCTTGAATGCAGCAAAAGTCCCACATTACTCTCTGTGTCTTGACTGTATTTCCTGTATTATCACAACACTAATCCAGAGCTCAAACATGTCTGCTACTTTCTGCAAATAATATAATCTGAATACATTTTACATTTGTTTTCGATTGTACAGTAGAAACATGTATGAGGACTTTCAAACACCTACACTGAGCTCTGTCTGTATTTGCTGTATTTCTCTATTATTGATTTACAAATATGTCTGTGATGTGAAACCACAGATTCTCCTTGGAGGCCCAATATTACAATCCCAGGTGATCTGAAGGAGAAGGAGTCTGTCACTATAACCTGCTCAGCTCTCACTCCCTGTCCACACTCCCCTCCTCAACTCACCTGGAATCTCACACAAGACTCTCACAACAAAACAGAGGAAAACACAGATGGAAGCTTTACAACTAAAATCCAGCAGAACATCACTCTGTCAGACACACATGATGGAAAGAAGATCAGCTGCTCTGCCAGATATCCTGTGAACCAAGGAAAAGACACCAACACAGCAGAGACAGAAGAGACTCTCAGTGTTTCTTGTAAGACAATCAGAGTTTGTTTTTTCATCCTGCAAACATATCATGATTTATAGGATATAATTTATTTCTCCAGATGCTCCTAAAGACACCTCAGCATCCATCAGTCCTTCAGGTTTGGTGTCAGCAGGCAGCTGGGTGAACCTGACCTGCTCCAGCAGAGCCAAACCTCCAGTCAGCAGCTTCACCTGGTTCAAGAAGAGCAGAGATGGAGCTGTGAAAGTATCTGAAGGAGAGATTTACAGCTTCAGTGTAACAGATGGAGGAGTTTATTACTGTGTGGCCACTAATGATCTGGGCAATCAGACATCAGCAGAGATTAACGTGACTGTTGCAGGTAAAGTTAAACTACACCAATGATGTGGCAAATTAAATAAGATCTGTTTTTGGGGATATTGTATTTTTTTTTTCATATTTTTCTATCAGGACATCAGAATAATGGTTCTTTACCACTGAGTCCACTTCTTGGAGGCATCCTTGGGTTGGTCTTACTGATCTGTTTAATTATCTTTGCTTTGTAAGTATCTCACATCAAAACAGAAATCATGTTCAGCTACTGTCACAGATATTTTTGCTACATATTAAAAATGTCCTCTTCCTTTCAGGCTTAACTTTACTCACAAAAATATTTAACAAACAAGTGACTATAGTTGATGTGTCTACCTTTTATAGCAGAGCTCTCAGGTTGTTAAAGTACCAAACTCAGCAAGAGACTCAGGTAGGAAAAGACGAAGTTTTAGTTTGTTCAGATGATTACTAATTTCACCAGGGCAATATGTTCACTTTAAATTGTCTGAAAATAGCAATAAGAATGGTTTGAAATTCAGCCACAAACCCTCCTGGTTTATTTCATAGAGTCAAAGAAGTGAAGAGCTGGTTGTTGAAGAGCCGACAAGTAAAACAGAAGGAGGGGAAGAAAACATCCATTATGGAGAGATCAACTTCTCTGAGCCTGGATATGAAGCATCCTTTGTCTCAGTGCAGGACAGAGGACAGCAGCAGGATACGGTGTACGCACAGGTGAAAGTCAACAAGCCAGAAAACAGCTTAACACAGAGAGCTCATGGCCAAGAGGAACTCTACGCTGAGGTCCGAATAAGTGAGAACAGCTGTGTTAAGACATTACATTACCAAAGTCCATTAACAAAGAAACACAGAAATCAATGAAGTTAACCCAGCAAACCACTTCCTGCATATTTTGGGGGGGTTTCTGCTTTCCCTTTAAACTTCATTTAGATGCTTGCATATCTGTCTCACTAGTGGAATAAAGTTTTTCTAAGATTTCTGGAAACATCACTGGATCAGAAACATCACCAACACGATGTTGAGAGTTCACCTGTGAAGTGATAATCTGACCAGCTCTCGTTAAAGTGGCCAGTCAGATACTTCCAGATCACCTCACTTCATTCCCTCTAATCAAATATGATTGTTTGACTACGCCCAACGTTTCATGGAACAGAGAAAGTTTCTGGTGGATTTTAATCCAACACATATTGCTTCAAGCTCTGTTGTAAAGCTTACAAAACAATATTGCAATTCATACAGTGTCTCCCTAATCTCTGGCTGCAACATCTAAAAGGAAGGAAAACTCCACATGAAAATAGAACTTGATTTACAAAAAACTCTTAAGAATTAGAGAGTGTAAACTTCAAATATTTGCAGATTTTGTTTTAGTCTGATGTTCAGCCCTTATTTATGAGCATATACCACTGCCCAGACCACAAAGCACTGAACCCTACAAATACTCCTCCGAGTGATATGATCCAGACAGAACATAAAGTGGCCTTTCTGGCCTTGAGCACACCACAAATGTTAAAACAAGTCAATATTGACCCAGCAGTTCAGTTTCTGCTGCAAAGTTACAGTACATTGATCACATTGAAGAGCAAATGCCATTACTTTTCTGTAAATCAGACTACATTCGTATCTTATCTTTAAATGTATGAGCTGCATGTCTAACCAGCATATCCCTAAATCCGTATGGCATAATATAAAAACCACTGCGAGACACAGCATAAACTACTGTAAGCTTTCTGATTTGGATGTTCTAATAAGGCTCTTATTAGTGCCTGTTTGTTCCTCCAAGTATTGTTGTGGATGCTTTGTCTGATGATGAGCTCAGTGAAATGTGTTCTTGTTTTTTCATTTTAGTGTGGAGTGATGGAACACTAAAATTCAAATGGTGATTTAGAGTTTTGTCTTTTGGTGTTGAGTGAAATTTAACCAATAATGTGTCTGTTGTTAAGATCTCCTGTGATGCCACTTTTTGGATTTGAGTGCCGTTTTCAGGCTCTGCTTCACTTCTTTCTTCATCCTTTGAGGAGAACCCACGAAACTGAAATCAATTATAGTCATATTTCAGAGTGATGGTGTTAAATAAATGGTATTTAAATGAGTTATTTTTGGTCAGATTCTTATGAACTCTGGACAACTTTCCAGTTCTATCATCTACTGACTTCAAGAATGTGAATGAGACACGGCGAGTCCACGGGTCGAGGTTTTGAGCCATTTTATTTACCGCGGCTGCAGCTCACAAGCTACCAGCCGCAAGTACTTCACACCACAACAACAGCTCTCTACTCTCTCTATTTCTTGTCTTATGGTTTTACTGGTTTTTCAATATTGTTCTTATAAATAAATTGACTTGACATGACTTTGTTATAAAACGTCTTATATTTTAAAAATGGTGTTACAGTGATTTGGTTTACTTTGAAGGACCCTGAATTTTTCAGTAGTGCCAAACATTTTATACATGCTGTTGTGCAACACATGCTGAAAAACTCCAGCCTGATTCTTCTGCTTTGTCAAACTTTAGCCCTGTGTCAAAGCAACCTTTTTTGTTTAGCTCCTGGAAAAAATGCCTAAACCAAAATCTAAATCCTTCTTAGATGAACATGCAATCCTGAAAGTTTTACAGTCTGCGTATAAAACTCACCACAACACTGTTTACCACAACACTACTAAGGGAATTTAATGATATTCCTTCAGCAACTGATTTCGGGAACTGTGTGATCTGACACATTGGACCATGAGATCCTCATCTCTGTGTCAGCAATGATAGTTTTATCGCCACCTCTGCCCCCCCCCCCCCCCCCCCCCCCCCCCCCCCCCCCCAGTAAGGACCACAAGGCTTAATTCTTGGACCTCTCCTTTTCTCCTTTCACCTGCTGCCACTTGACACTATTTTCTCAAAACATATTTCCTTTCATTGTTTGGCAGACAACAGTCAAGTTTATTTTGCACTAAAGTACTCTGGTATATACTCCGTCCAGCCTCTCCTTGACTGCTTTAGTGACATCGAGAGGTAGATGGCACATAGAAGCCATGTTGTTAGACCCAGTTTCAACAGCAGAACCCCTTGCATCAACCTTCTCTTTCTTTTCTTTTCTTCTCTATTGCTCACCTACAACTTGTCCAAAACTCATTGTATCAGTTTGAACTGCTGGATCTGTATGTCTAGACCTGATGCTTTTGCTTATTCCTAAGAAAACCCAAACTCAGATGTGCAAAAGTCTTGTTGGTCCACAGAGTTTTTTCCCAAAAGTGTTGAGCATCAAAATTATGTTTTCTGGCAAAACAGAGATGAGCCTTCATGTTCTTTTAGCTCAGCAGTGGTTTTTATCCTGGAGCTCTGCCATACAGGCCATCTTTGCCCAGTCTCCTTCTTATAGTGGAGTCATGAACTCTGCCCTTAATAAACGCAAGTGAGGCCTGTAGTTCTTTGGATGTTTTTCTGGGTTTTGTGACCTCTTGGATGAGTCATTGCTGCGCTCTTGGGGTAATATTAATCAGCTTCACATTCATCACTTCTCCATGTTTTCACCATTTGTGGATAATGGCTCACTGTGATTCACTGGATTCCCACAGCTTTAGAAATGTCTTTATACCAAACTTTATTTTCCAGATTCAAAGATCTCAATTACTTTGTTTCTTATCATTTCCTGAATTTTTTTGGATGGCGGCATGATCTGTGGCTCTTTTGGTCTACTTCACTTTATCAGGCAGGTCCTATTTAAGTGATTTTTTTTTCATTGAGAACAGGTGTGGCAGTAATCAGGCCTGGGTGTGGCTACATAATGACACACAATAACTTTTATAGAGCAGTCAAAAGGAAAAAAAAGATTAAAATGAATAAATGCATTTAATTAAATAATGATCTTAGGTACAAAGCACACAGCAAAAACATCATGCTAGTTTTTTTTTAAAGAATTTATTATTGAATTTTCTTTGTAGATAGATCATTGAGTTCTTATAACAAAGGAAACAAGTTCTTTTATCCAGTAAAACTAGAGTCTGCTGCTATGTAAGCAGCTCTGTGAAGCTGAGTATTTAAAGCTGCAAAATATGCTCACATGTATGATTCCCAAACACTTATGTTAACACAAAGCATAGACATAAAACATTCATAATATTTACTTCTAAAGTTAGCTAACAAAGAAACAGAAGAATATGTGACATTTACTTATAGCAGGCTTAAAATAATTGCTATCTGTAACTAATAAATTCAGCTGTGAAGAATCAGCCACCTGCTTTTGCTGCATCACAGCCAAACTGTACTTACTGTGGTGTAACTGAGATGTTTCTCACAATATGTGATTATGATTTTGGTGCTGGTGAAGAAAGAAAATACATTTAAATGGATGCTTTTGGCCATGTGGTTCAACTGATAAATGACTCATTAAATTAAAGCAGAAACATTTAAACACATTGAGGAAGTTTGTCAACAGGAAGCTGAAGGCACAGTCTGTGCAAAGTGACTGCAAGCACACAAGTTTATGCAAGAAGATTGCTTAATCATTTGGTCTGCCATTATTTCTATTAGTGGCTCTTACAATACCTGCATCAGAACCCAACAGAACACTGGACTGTAACAAGATGATGAGTGTTATTCACTTATTGAACATAACTGTGTATATCTATAACTCTGACTTAAATACTACGGCTGTGGATGTTGAGACCCACTTGAACTCCGAAAAGTACCAAAAGTAATGAACTAAGCTCAGAAAATATTTCTATGTGACAGATTTATGTCTTTTTAAAAAAATGAATCATATTTATTAAGGCAAGTGTTTACTTTAACTCTTGTTTGTTTCATATTGATCTTGTTTATTTACCAGAAGAGCAGGATAGTAGCTCCTTCCCATTGTGGTCACTTCTTGGAGGAATCCTCGGGATGATGTCACTCTTCTTGATCATCTTTGTTTGGTAAATATTACATCACAGTAGAAAACATGATCAGTTGCTGTCACTGACACGTTACCTGCATGTTAAATTATCTGTTTACTTACACATATATTTAACCTCAAACACAGGATAGTTAAGTCATGTTTAATGGCCTCTTATGTCTTACAAGTGCTTAAAATTAAAGCATCAAACTCAACAATAGACTCTAAGGAAATACTAAACGTCCCTGTAATTTACTGAACTGTTCAGAAGGTTATTTACTGTAGTACCTCCACCAGCTGCTTAATAGATTTAAATGAAACTTTCTATTTGTTTCATTTTATAGATTCAAATAAGTGAAGAGCTGGTTGTTGAAGAGCCAGCAAGTAAATCAGAAGGAGAAGAAGAAAAACATCCATTATGGAGATATAAACGTGTTTTTGCTAGGCTATGAAGCATCCTCTGACTCAGTGCAGGACAGAGGACAACAGCAGGATTTGGTGTTTGCAGAGGTGAAAGTCAACAAGCCAGAAAACAGTTCAACACAGAGCAACTCTGAGGCGAAGAAAATATGAATGTCTAAAAGGAGATCACATTACAGAAACGTGTTAACAAAGAAAAACACACATGCTAACACAGCCCAGCAGCCAGACCCAGAACTTCATCAGGTAACAAAGTGATGAGCAGCCTTTGTTTCTACATGTTCACGTTTCTAAAGTAGCATCCCTGTGGAGATCACTTTGAAGTCTCTTTGGTCTGATGTTCATTTTTGCTGTTGTCGACTTTGTGTTCATACATACAAACTAAAAGAAAGATTGTATGTGTGTCTTCATTAGGGCGACACACATTGTGTGGGTGTGTGGGCCTGTAATCTTTAAGTTTTTATTGTTAACTGCTAATTATGTGACAGTGTCAGTTTTTAGAGTGACAGCGATGTAATGTAATAAGTAGTGTAACAATTAACTTTCTCCAGTGAGTAATTAAGTAACATAAAGCATTAATTTTAAGAAAAGTAACTGGTAATGTGTAATACATTATTTTTCTTTAGTACCAAGCCCAATACTGTTCTCTCTCAACAGTTTAGTGAACTTGAAAGTGGATCCAACTGTTTCACAGGAAACCCTAGAGGGAGACAAAAACACAAAAATAAACTGTGCTGTTATTTTTTGCCTCTATTCTGAGCACATCTAAGAAAATTGGCAAGTCTAATGTTACATTTTGAGGAGAAAATTATTTTTGAGCAAAGAATAGTTTAATTTGAGCAAGAAATGTATTTCACACACACAATAACAGCCCCTCTTGCTCAGTTGTTGGCATTGGCTCATGCTCAGATCTCTGATCAGTGTGCTGACAGACCATAATAGACATCTGTGGACCTGCTCTCAGTTTCACTCTTGCTCTCCACACCTCTGCACCCTGCACCCTTAACTCTTTCTATACACGTTATAAGTGTGCCACTAACCCAACCAATTACAGACTTGGATGCAAAAATTCTTATTAGCTGTTATGGTCTCCAATCAGCCATCTAGCTACTGCAATCTTGAAACATGGTCCAGAATTTAGCTAAATCCAATTTCGGTTAGTGTTTTTAATTCTTTTGTTTTAAAATATATAATTTTTTAAGACCATTGTTGGTTTTAATCTAGTTTAAACCAAACCACTCCACTGCTTTGGTTTAAACGTTATTGTATTTTTCGGACCATAAGGCGCACTGGATTATAAGGCACACTAAGTGAAACAAATCAGTCAGATAAATCAAACTTTACACAATTGATTCTTATTGCTTCCTCCAATTGATTTATTAATCTTGAATTCTCTTTTAGCTGCTCTATTCCCATGTTGTTGAAATATATTAATGACTAACCTCATACAGGGCTTTGGAGCGTGATGTCACGGGAGGGGGCGAGGTCACGATCATCACCACCATCATAGGCTACGTTCACACTGCAGGCAAAAGCTTATCAAATCCGACTTTTTTGATCCTATGCGACCCATATCCGATCATGGTATGACAGTCTGAACAGCACAAATCCGATCTGGGTCACTTTCGTATGTGGTATTGAATCCGATACATATCTGATGTTTTAAAAAGCGACTGCTGTTTGAATGGTCATGTCTTTTACATCACTGACACAAAACAGACGCCAATTATCAGTGCTGGAGAAGACATCGTGAACGCTTCCTGTCCATCCAGTGTAGATGTTAGTGAAACTGTTGGGAAGACAACGTTGGAGAAACGTGAACATTTTATTTGTACTGTATAATCTGCAAATTCTGACAGAAATCTGCCGCTATCCTTTGAAGCACCGCTCCTCTCTAAAATAGCAATAAGGATAATTATTAGGCCATATGTAAATAACAAAATAAATTAAAGCACAATTGGGGAACGTAAAGTACGAAACAAGTCTTTATATTAAGATCCATCAGTCAAACAATACTGTTTGGTCTGAGTCTGAACGGAATGCGTTGTCTGTGACATCTGCTTTTGCGCATATGGGCCGCTTTGAGGGTTCACACTAGAGCGCGTTTGATGTCATATTTTATTTTTAGTGTGAACAAGTAGACAAGAAAATCGGATTTGATCAAAAAATCAGAATTGATCATCAAGACCTGCAGTGTGAACGTAGCCTTAGTTGGCCAAACAAAGGGCTACAGGAGCGAAAGCACACGGAAACATCAGCTATGGCTCGTACTTGCTGTGTTGTCGGTTGCAATGTTAGATTGCACGATTGGGAAGGGAATAAGCTGGAAAATGGACTGGAAAAGCAACGTGACGGAGCTCATGTATCTGATGTTACCAAACAAAGACGTCAGGCTTGGATAGCAGCAGTGAGACGAGCTGATATCGAGTTCTCTGCCATCATTTTTTGTGCTCCCGACATTTTCATTCCGGTAAGCTGCAGGAGCAGGCGGACCAGCAGACCCAGGTTCTGGAGCGCCTGATTGGAGCCACTGCGCTGCCGAAGGCCCCTCCTACAGTGGCCCCTAGAGACAAAACACATGCAAACTCCAAAACCCATGCAAACTCCAAAACACAATGGAAGTGCTCCAGGATGCTAGGGGCAGTGTTGAGCTCTTGTTACCTAGTAACTACACAAGCCAGGAAGTACCAATGACTGGATTTGGTGTGTGGTAGTAACAGGTAAATTAACATTTTTTTAATTATTTGAATATATATGAGTATGGTTGTTCTATCTTTGTAGGTGTTTTCCACCGGTATCTAACTCAACGGCTGTATCCCAAAGCCGCATTTTAAGGTACAATTCAAACGCTGCTCGAAATGCAGTGGCCGAAGAGTAAACTTGTAAAAGTACTTAATATTATGTCACTTAGTTTTTTGCAAATGTTTAAGAATGAAGAACATTAAAACATTACTGTTGGCTAAATGTCGGGAAAGTTATGTGTCATTAGCGATGTTTGTACTAACTTGGTTTTAAAGCCTTTACTTCAAAATATACGCCGTTCAATAGTTGACCTTGATCTTATAGAGAATGTGATGATTTTATGGATAATTAAAGTCAGTCATATATCCACAAACACAACAAGCTGAAAGTCAGTGATGCTGCTCGGTTTGCAGTCCTGAATATCACGGCACAAGCAGGATTCACTGCACTGTTAATGTTAGCTATGTTATATTGCTGCCTCTGTTCGGTGGTGTCGAGCCAAACGGACTTTAACGTGTGTTTGAACGAGCTGACGGTTCACTCGTTAAGCTGAAAGAAAGATGCTTTAATCACAGGAGTCACACATGTGTCCACTGTACCATCTGGGAACTCTTCTTGTTTAGCACTCGTAATAACACAAACACTAAATCTTCCTTCTCTCGTGCTGTTTTGTAGCAGTGTATACACCTGAGACTGTCACCTGTCTGTCTGTCCTGCACTCTCTCTCTGTTTCTTTCTCTCTGATTGTCGAATAAAAGTATGAACATGTATTTATAAGTTACACTTCTGTTTGAATCCTGCAGCTTCTCACACATTTGATTTCCATGTGTGACAACTGTAAGTTGGAGGTTAGGTCAGATGGTTGCATCATAACCTGGGAGAAAACAGAATGCTGATGAGGGGTTTTCAATGAGTGAGCTGATTGTTGAGCATCTAGTGTGTGAAGAAGTTTTAACATAATAATAATAATAATAATAATAATGGATTGGATTTATATAGCGCTTTTTAAGGCACCCAAAGCGCTTTACAATGCCACTATTCATTCACTCTCACATTCACACACTGGTGGAGGCAAGCTACGGTTGAAGCCACAGCTGCCCTGGGGCAGACTGACAGAAGCGAGGCTGCCATATCGCGCCATCGGGTACACATACAGGGAGTGCAGAATTATTAGGCAAATGAGTATTTTGTCCACATCATCCTCTTCATGCATGTTGTCTTACTCCAAGCTGTATAGGCTCGAAAGCCTACTACCAATTAAGCATATTAGGTAATGTGCATCTCTGTAATGAGAAGGGGTGTGGTCTAATGACATCAACACCCTATATCAGGTGTGCATAATTATTAGGCAACGTCCTTTCCTTTGGCAAAATGGGTCAAAAGAAGGACTTGACAGGCTCAGAAAAGTGAAAAATAGTGAGATATCTTGCAGAGGGATGCAGCAGTCTCAAAATTGCAAAGCTTCTGAAGCGTGATCATCGAACAATCAAGCGTTTCATTCAAAATAGTCAACAGGGTCGCAAGAAGCGTGTGGAAAAACCAAGGCGCAAAATAACTGCCCATGAACTGAGAAAAGTCAAGCGTGCAGCTGCCAAGATGCCACTTGCCACCAGTTTGGCCATATTTCAGAGCTGCAACATCACTGGAGTGCCCAAAAGCTCAAGGTGTGCAATACTCAGAGACATGGCCAAGGTAAGAAAGGCTGAAAGACGACCACCACTGAACAAGACACACAAGCTGAAACGTCAAGACTGGGCCAAGAAATATCTCAAGACTGATTTTTCTAAGGTTTTATGGACTGATGAAATGAGAGTGAGTCTTGATGGGCCAGATGGATGGGCCCGTGGCTGGATTGGTAAAGGGCAGAGAGCTCCAGTCCGACTCAGACGCCAGCAAGGTGGAGGTGGAGTACTGGTTTGGGCTGGTATCATCAAAAATGAGCTTTTGGGGCCTTTTCGGGTTGAGGATGGAGTCAAGCTCAACTCCCAGTCCTACTGCCAGTTTCTGGAAGACACCTTCTTCAAGCAGTGGTACAGGAAGAAGTCTGCATCCTTCAAGAAAAACATGATTTTCATGCAGGACAATGCTCCATCACACGCGTCCAAGTACTCCACAGCGTGGCTGGCAAGAAAGGGTATAAAAGAAGAAAAACTAATGACATGGCCTCCTTGTTCACCTGATCTGAACCCCATTGAGAACCTGTGGTCCATCATCAAATGTGAGATTTACAAGGAGGGAAAACAGTACACCTCCCTGAACAGTGTCTGGGAGGCTGTGGTTGCTGCTGCACGCAATGTTGATGGTGAACAGATCAAAACACTGACAGAATCCATGGATGGCAGGCTTTTGAGTGTCCTTGCAAAGAAAGGTGGCTATATTGGTCGCTGATTTGTTTTTGTTTTGTTTTTGAATGTCAGAAATGTATATTTGTGAATGTGGAGATGTTATATTGGTGTCACTGGTAAAAATAAATAATTGAAATGGGTATATATTTGTTTTTTGTTAAGTTGCCTAATAATTCTGCACAGTAATAGTCACCTGCACACACAGATATGCCCCTAAAATAGCTAAAACTAAAAACAAACTAAAAACTACTTCCAAAAACATTCAGCTTTGATATTAATGAGTTTTTTGGGTTCATTGAGAACATGGTTGTTGTTCAATAATAAAATTATTCCTCAAAAATACAACTTGCCTAATAATTCTGCACTCCCTATAGATGAGAAGAAACTTATTATGTAATGAGACAACAGGGTTATGCTGTATGTTGTGTGTGGTGTGGCTGATTGGATGAATGTTTGAGATTAAACTGGCTGTTGATTTGTCTTTTATTACTAAGTTGAGCCTGCCAATTGGGTGTGGTATGATTTATCCCCCTGAGATGAAGAACACGTGTCATGATTTAAGAAGGCCTTTCCTTTCCTTTCTTTTATTCTTTTTATTTTGTTACTTTCACAGTGCACTGAAAGTTTTGTTTAATATTCTTTGTCATCTAAGCAGATCTGAACATTGAATAGGAAGAACTACACACCATGTTGTTGCGAACAGTTGCAAAGTGAGTTTCTCCAAAATTAAAACGGGCTCAAGAGAAAGCCACTTATTTGGGACAATTAAGGAAGCAAGTCCCTGTCCAAAAGGATTCAGCGAGGCTATCCGATCTAAAATTCTTCTTTTGTCGTCGTTTTGCTGAGGGTGGAAACGAAATGCGACTATAATTTCCACTATAAGCAAAAGAAAGAATCAATGGATGAATGAATGAGTGAAAATTAAAAAAATGGGGAACTGACTGACTGGTAAAAGCTGGTTAAAGCTGACAAGACTGACTGACTTAACACCACTATGTGAAGTTAACCCCCATCCACGTGACAAAGGTGTGGATGTATCTGTGTGTGTCTCTGTTGCAGGAGCAGAAGGAGACCACAGGACGAAACTTGGGTTACATGACTATGTGAACTCTGCAAATTTAACCTTTTTAACTGTAATTTTTGAATTTACCGTGGGTGTGTTATTCACTACCTTGTGTTGCTCACAGAGATCACTGTGAGAAAGAGTGTATACACCAGCGATAACATTTACATTTCTTTTCTACAACAGAGGATTAATCATGTGATTTGATCATGTGATTTACAGCAGGACACAACTTAATGTTTTTCTACCACAGGATTACTGAGATTTTGTGTGAAGGAAACTGTGGTTACAGGCTATATGTTGGTGATGAAATCCCACTGTATTGTTGAGAAAATGTTGGAGAAAATGTGAATGTTACAGGGGAGAAAGTGAATACAGTGTGATACTGTGTTTGAAACTAGTGTTGCTTCTTTTTACAGCAGAGTGTTAACATTATGACCTTTTACAGCACCTCTGGAATCTGGATGACCGACGCCTGACCACCAGGATGAACCGTGTGTTTGGCTAATGTTTGTTTTCTTTAAGAGTGCTTGTAGAGGATTCAGCACAGACAGACAAGTGACAATTGAACAGATGTGCAGTGGTTACAGAATAGTTACATAGGGCTCATTCAGTGTTGGTCAAGTTACTTGAAAAAGTAATCAGTAATTACTTCCCCCAAAAAGTAATCCAGTTACTTTACTGATTACTTATTTTCAAAAGTAATTAATTACTTAATTACTTAGTTACTTGTTAAAAACATGATTTACAACCTGAATAGGTGATAAAGCAATAGCTCTTTCAGCCCAATTCTACTTTTTCCATATAATCCATCATACAAAATGTAATCAAATGGAAAAGTCCCTTTTTAAAACTTGTTTTATTAGTTTTAATCTTTTAACTTTATGCATCAAGCAAAAATTTAATTATATGCAACATTCTCTGACTGGAAGAAATTTGTTTAATATTTAAACCTATTTTCTGCACATTCCAGCACACATATATATATATATATATATATATATATATATATATATATTGTGTGTGTTTACACTCACTCTTTCAAATAGATGCAAGTAAAACACAGCAGAAAATAAATAAAATCAAAGACTAGCGGTCCTGTTGCTCTATTTTCACCTGTAAAGCAGGAGTAGGGTAGGCGGAGGTTTACCCTGGTGCAGGTGTGCCGCGGCGGTCAGTGGAAGAATCCACGGGTTTCTCTGTGAATTTCCCATTACGTCGTAGCGCACTCGGTGCTTGCTTGGAAGTTTAAGGGTTTTTTCGCTGTAAAAAGAAGTTTTCTTCCCACGCACAACGGACGCTAATGTTTTTGTCACTTTTTATGGAATCAAACTTAAAGTAAGGTCAGTACTTCCACGCTTTAAACGCTGCACGCTCATACTCTCTCCGCACTCGATATATTATCCATTGTTGATCTGCAGACAGCTGTTGTCACGAACGTCGCACTTGCTTACGTCACTGTCATGAGACATTCTCGCAAAAAAATCACGGTTTTAGTAACGCAGTAACGCAGCGTTCCTACGGGAAAGTAACGGTAATGTAATTACCATTTTTGCAATAGTAATCCCTTACTTTACTCGTTACTTGAAAAAAGTAATCGAATTACAGTAACAGGATTACAGTACAGTACAGTTACTGTAATACAGTACAGGATTACAGTAACTGCCCATCTCTGGGCTCATTATCTGACCACTATTGGGCTCATGGTGAGTGACAAACTTAAGGGAAGTCACTGATTATAATGTGGAATGACGATGAGATGTTCAATGATTTGGAGCAAATTATGGAAAAAAAAAAAGTAGGGGTTTAATGAGTTTAGAATAAACCTGCAATGATACTTGTCTCTGTGTTGCTGAATACTTTATTACACTTATGAGTTGCAGTTGGTTGCAAATGTGAGTTGTTTTAACTTAAAGACTTGTAGGATACAGGCTCCAGGTGGAGCTGGGAGTTAAACAAGCTAAATATTTAATTACTGACTAATGTTTATACACAGGGTTACAGGTTGGAGTGAAGCTGCTCCAAAGGACAAACCCTGGAGATTGTTTTAAGGAGACTGTGCAACACTCTTGTACATGTCTCATTGGGGAGTTGACACATGGCGTGAGCCATGTGGCACAAGAGGAGTGTCAGGTACCATGAGAAGAAGCGAGTAAGGAAGAGCGTCGACAAGAAGAAGAGCGTCGACGAGATGGAAGCTGAGGACCCAACAAAGTGCTTTTTGTGCTGGGGTGTTTTTTTTCTGTTCTCAAACTGTTCTCCTATTAGGAGTCTGAGTGGAATATTTTTCTCCTCCTCTCACCTAATGTTATGTATTTCATTGTTTTTTTTTTTTTTTTTACTATCAGCCTACCTCACTGACATTGTGATGCCAATGTGATGCCTGTGTAATGGTCAGAAGGTTCCTTTGTAAGTGCGCATGCGCCATTAGTGTGCTGCCTGCTGTAACCCATAATTTCCTTCGGGATTAATAAAGTATACCGATTCTGATTCTTCCTGTGACGTCCTTTTAATAAACATTCAAACAGTCTTTTCATCTCTTGTTGCTGGACATTAGTTTTTTTAGTTAAATTCATGTGGAAATGTGTCATTTGTGACGAACTCTTGTGATGTCACTTCTTTGGATCTGAGAAGCTTCAGGTTCAGCTTCTGTTCTTCCTTCAGTCTGTGAAGAGGAACAAAAATGAAAATGAAATAGAGTAAAATTATTCCAGACTGCTGATTTAGAAATAGATTTGCGTTTGACTTTTTCCAACATAAACTCTGGCTAGTTCTGGGAGAATCAGGTGTCTTCAGTTTAGCTTTCTGAAAGGTTCATCCAAGAGGCGATAAGGCATTATCATATTTTTTTTAAACAGCTTGTTGAAATAGATTTTTCTTATATTGTCATTTGTGCTTAGAAACATATAATCATTTGTATGCTGATAAGAATCATCTCCTTATTAGGTCTGATAAGATTCTGTGTGCACTTGTGTACCATGAGATGACAGGAAGCAGCCTCGACGTTATAATCCCATTATAGCTTTTGATACCAAACCTTTCTGTTTCTTGAGGTGAAGATTTCACACCTTCAAATGTGCATTTGAGATATGACCTATTACAAATTCCTGCTTTTATAGTTTAGCAAAACGTTTACTTCTGCTTTTCTGCATACCTCATACACGCAGTTTAAGTTCATTGTAAGGTCATATGTCTATGTATAGTATGGCTGGAAGCACACACACATGCACCCACACACACAGAATATGGCTTTGGAGTTGACGTCAACCCGCAATGCATTGTGGGAGCGCGGCGCCATCTTCCTGGGCCACGAATCAAAGCAAACACACTATGTTGGAAGGATGGTTGCTAGAAACATGTTTAAAAGCAAAAGCAGTTTAATGCAAAGAGAAAATAGCGTGCATTGGAAATGTGGACCCGTATGAAATAAGGAGACCTACCATGTCTGTGGAGTCAGCGAGTACAAGGTGAACCAGTTTTGCAATTACAAATCTCTGGAGGGACACACACACACACACATGGGTACAAGATTTGTGAGTACGTCATCATTCAAACAAAGGTAAGTCAGCTCGAGTACTGTGAGTAAAATGCGTTTGATTTTCCACCGAACATTCAAATTAGTGCAGCATAAATTCAGTCATGAGGGGGAAATTACAGTGAGAACATGTGGAGGCTCTGTTAGAGGGATAACATAGTGAATTCAGTGCATTGATGTGATATTGTCCTGAAGGATTTAGTTATTCTTTCTGGTTAAAGAAATTGCAATGATTTATTCATGTTTAGTATAAATAATTCTAATTATACATCTTTCTTCCGTGTTTGTGTCCTGTGTCACTAAAAGTACATTTTATTTTAGTTTTAATGACCTGCAGAATCTCATTATCATATTAGGTGTCCATAATTGTCACTTAAAGTCAAACGTTATGCTTTCTTCATTTCTAAAGTGATTACATCCTTGCACTGCATACTTTAGGTTCAATTTCTGCAGGCAGGTTTCTGAGAGAGAACAGGAAGAGTTAGACTATAACATACAGCGTTCTTTAGATGGACACATAAAAAATGAAAAATTACATGTATGTGCTAACTTTATAAACACGTTGTTACATTTATGATAAAGTAGATTGTGAGCATCACAGGGAAGGTTGAAGCCACCCACTGCACCTGTATGGCCGGAGTCGTGGAGACCTGCACCCATCTTCTGTTTATTGTAGAAGCAACAGTGCGGATCTGTGGCACGAGGACTGTTACAGATGAACCTGCATACTGGGTTTCGCTGGGTAATATGACCAAGATACAGCCAGAGGTTGGCCATAAGATGGATTTCTCCTCTTCAGCTGCCCAAAAAAGGCTCTTGATCAAAACATAAAGAGACCGTCCGTAGTGACAGGTAAAAGGAGCCGTCCTCAAAAAAGAAAAATCCCACCTGCTATTGTGGAGCAGTTGTCACCGCTATTGGATACTTTTCTGGAACACAGTAAAGCTGTGTGTGGTTGTGGGAATGACCCATAATGTTTTATCTAGGGGTCTAGATTTATGCCTGTAGTGCACTGCCATGTAAATAATTTGCAATTACTGAATATGTGTCTGAATATGCCCCATACACAACAAACTGCAATAGACTGTCTATTCTGGCACCTTTCTTTAGTTTTGCTGTCACTTTGTCAGTAATATTCTGTTCATTGCATTTTGTTTTTCCAACTGTTTTCTTCTCTCCATAATTACCTTCTCTCTATATGCAATTATTTTGGTGCTGAAGGAAACAGACTACAAACAATAAATATAAAAACATTTAGACATCTATTGGCCGAGTGGATCAACTGAAGAAGGAATCATTAAATGAAAGCAGAAAGATCTAAACACATCGAGGAAGTTGATCAACACAAAGCTGTAACCTGTGTGAGTACAGACACACACAGAGACACAAAAAGAAGAACAGAAAAGCTAAGACACAAATATTAATATTAATGAGAGAATGAGGAACAGGTTAGTGTGTGAGTGGGGGGTCAAGTGAATCTATAAACAGGCAGATGGAAGTGGTGGCTACTAAACTGACAACATGTGCATAATGGGAACATAAAAGGCAGACTGACTGAAAAAGAAAGACAAAAGCTTCACAGGTCTGTTTGCTTTGACATTACAACATCTAAACGGAGAAGTGTTTCACTCGCTGTGTTTCTGCTGGAATCACACACGGACTTTTATTTTGTCATTTCTCCTCTGTAGCAGTCTGATTATTAGGTAAGAAAACATTTTTTGCATCTTACAAGATTTTTATATCACAATAAAAAGAACTGCTTTATTTTTGTTTGTCTGATTTAAAATAAATGTAAATTTTGTATTGCTCTATAAAACAATGCAAGTTCCTGATTTGATCAAACCTTTAAGTGATGTTATTTTTTTTTTCCAGGTGATGAGTTTTGTGACAGTCCAGTCTGTGAACATCATGACAGGCATCATGTTACTGAGTCTCCTCTTTATTCCAAGTGAGTCGTCTCATTTCAGGCATTTACAGTCTGACAGATCAGTGCAGATGGAGATACTTTACAGAAAAAAACATCACTCCGTGCAATACTGTACTAACTGCCACTCAAAAAGTTTGTACTGCTCAGTTTGTGCTGCTGCTCACTCCTGCCACTTTATCTCATGTGCAATATTCCATTTGTCTTGTGACTTGTCTTCTGCTCGTCAAATACATTTCATTGCAATGTTGACCCTGTGCTAACTTGCATATGACAAATAAAACTGAAACTGAACTGCAACACACGTCTAATAAACTCAGTGTATCATAATTCTGTTTCCCATCATGTGTATGATTTTTTCCAGGTACTTTGGCTGCTTGTCCTCAAGATTCAAACCTGTTCATCACTGCACCAACAGAGATGGAAGCTCTGAGTGGATCTTGTTTACAAATCCCATGTAACTTTAGTGATGCTGGACAAGAAAAGTTTGACAGCACAAGACCTGTTTCTGGAGTCTGGATTAAAGATGATAACAACATTATAGCTCATCCAGAAAACGTGATCTTCAACAGCAGTGGGACAGTTAACATCTATCCAATGAATATTACAGGAAACCTGAAGGAGAAAAACTGCACCACTCTGTTTCCCAACTTAACCACAACTTATTCAAACACATACTACTTCAGAATTATGAACTGGCCGTTCAGAGCAACAGCTGTTTGTGATCCTCTTAAAATAACAATTAAAGGTGAGAAAGTTTTCATTTTATTGTTGATAATAAAAAAAAATCTGATTTGAATATTAACAGCTAAGACATAAATGTACTAACTTTATATTTGGCAGTTAAAAATGTGTTGTCCAGTTCAGTGCAAAAAAAAAACAAAAACAAAGTTTGCTTACTGTGCTGATTCCAAAGCTCAGGTATTTCTCCTACATGGAGGAAATAATAAACTCAGAATAAAATAATTTCCTGACTGAACAGCATGAACATGTAAAATTAAGACTTTAACACAACTACACTGATCTTCATCTGTTACTTGACTGTGTTTCCTGTATTATCAGTGTAAAAATTGAGCTTGATGTTAAACCACAGATTTTCCTTGGAGGCCCAATATTGCAATCCCAGGTGATCTGAAGGAGAAGGAGTCTGTCACTATAACCTGCTCAGCTCTCACTCCCTGTCCACACTCCCCTCCTCAACTCACCTGGAATCTCCAACAAGACTCTCACAACAAAATAGAGGAAAACACAGATGGAAGCTTTACAACTAAAATCCAGCAGAACATCACTCTGTCAGACACACATGATGGAAAGAAGATCAACTGCTCTGCCAGATATCCTGTGAACCAAGGAAAAGACACCAAGACAGCAGAGACAGAAGAGACTCTCAGTGTTTCATGTAAGACAATCAGAGTTTGTTGTTGAACTGAATCCTATAGGACAACATGATTTATGGGATATGACTTTCTTATTTTTTCTCCAGATGCTCCTAAAAACACCTCAGCATCCATCAGTCCATCAGGTTTGGTGTCAGCAGGCAGCTGGGTGAACCTGACCTGCTCCAGCAGAGCCAAACCTCCAGTCAGCAGCTTCACCTGGTTCAAGAAGAGCAGAGATGGAGCTGTGAAAGTATCTGAAGGAGAGATTTACAGCTTCAATGTAACAGATGGAGGAGTTTATTACTGTGTGGCCACTAATGATCTGGGTAATCAGACATCAGTAGAGATTCATGTGGCTATTAAAGGTAATGGCTCATGCCACTGAACAGTTTTATGCTATTATCTAACTTTTTCTTCTTTGTTTATTGAGTAACTCATTAAATCTCTTGAAGTGTTTTGTTTTTTCTAAATAGTGCTGTACAAAGTGTAAAATTAAACATCATGGTAATATAACGGAAAAGAAAAAGAAGAACCTCACGATCTGTTTAACTCTTGTGTTGTTTCATCTTGATATTGGTTTTCTACCAGGATTCCCACTCTGGTCATTTCTTGGAGGAATCCTTGGGATGATGTTACTTTGCTTGATCATCTTTGTTTGGTAAATATTACATCACATTAGAAAACATGATCAATTTCTGTCACTGACATGGTAGCTGAACGTGAAATTATCTGTTTACTCACAAATATATTTAACCTAAAACAGAGGATAGTTAGTTTAACAGCCTCTTATATCTTTCAGGTGCTTAAAGTCAAAGCATCAAACTCAACAACAGACTCATGTAAGAAAATACTCAACTTCTCTGTAATTTACTGAACTGTGTTCAGAAAGTTATTTACTCTTGTACCTCCACGAGTGTCTGCTCACTAGATTCAAATGAACCTTTCTATTTGTTTCTGTTTTATAGAATCAAAGAAGTGAAGAGTCGGTTGTTGAAGAGCCAGCAAGCAAATCAGAAGGAGAAGAAAACATCCATTATGGAGAGATCAGCTTCTCTGTGCTGAGAAATGAAGCATCCTCTGACTCAGTGCAGGACAGAGGCCAGCAGCAGGATACAGTGTACGCACAGGTGAAAGTCAACGAGCCAAAAAACACAGAGCATGCTGATGGCCAAGGGGAACTGTACGCTGAGGTCAAGAAAAAGTTATAACATTACATTAACACAGTGTATTAAAAAACACACACACAAAATTTTTATTAACTTAAAAAAAAATTACATCCTGCAGCTTTTTATGTTCAACTTTAATTTCACTGCAGTCCAATAAAGAACTAATTCACATGACAGCAGAGAAGACTGAACATTAAAAACCTTTACACAATGTAGCTATTTTTTATTATTATTTTAGTTATTATCATGTTCATACAGTATTTGAATGCTGGCATGCTGTGTGTGCTCTTGTATGATTTAATATTTACATTGTAGACATGTTGAAATGAATGTAAGACTTCTTCACAGGTAATTTGTTTAAAAGACTGCAGGGAAAATGGCATCAAAACACGTCTGTAAATTTATTAAACACATTAAATAAAATGTGATTATTCAATGTAACATGTTTTTGTGTGATCCATCCATCCATTCGTTTCCGCTTATCCTTTTCAGGGGGGCGCTGGAGCCTATCCCAGCTGTCATAGGGCGAGAGGCAGGGTACACCCTGGACAGGTCGCCAGTCTGTCGCAGGGCCAACACACAGGGACAGACAACCATTCGCACTCACACATTCACACCTAGTGACAATTTGGATTATCCAATTAACCTATCCCCACAAGCTGCATGTCTTTGGACGGTGGGAGGAAGCCGGAGTACCCGGAGGGAACCCACGCAGACACGGGGAGAACATGCAAACTCCACACAGAAAGACACCGGCCTGATGTTGGAATTGAACTCAGGACCTTCTTGCTGTGCGGCAACAGTGATAACCACCGTGCCACCGTACTGCCGTTTTTGTGTGATATTTAATATAATTATTCTAAAAGTTTACTCTGTATTGTTAATGATATGAAACGTGGGATGTCTTTTTCATATCCAAATAGGTGGATAAAAAAATTTATTTTGTCTTCAAATTTCACTCTTTTTTTATATATTAGGGTCGACACTTTTTGTAGTGGCAGTTTCTCTTTTAATGGATTTGTTTTATTGTTTGAGGAGGGGTTTTTTTTTAAAGAAAAGCTGGTCTATACAGTAGGTCATATTTATTTATTTACTAAGAGTTCACATGAACAGAGCTGCATCACAGTCTAATAATTAAAGTGTCTGCAAGAAGAGAACACACATCTCAGAGATCAGCAGTGTTAATATCTGCATGCTGACACAAACATATGTATAGTACTCAAGTAATGTTAACATTTGGATGTGAATCCTATTGCTAACTTAGTTAACATGTTAGGATCCAAATCTCTGACTGGCCTTAACATTTGCTGATAGCAGATATAAAATAATCACTATATTGGGCTTTTATCAATAATCAACTGTCTGCTCTACAAAAACCACACTGTAGTGTTACTGTGAATTGTTTGTGCTGAAGGCACCACTCCACATATGATGAAAGATAAAGTGTCTGTTTGTGGCTGATTTACTTCACTGGTGAAGAAGAACTGATGAGTTAATTTATTTAAACAAATGGAGACATTTGTGTTTCATGCTGTGTTTTCATAGGTGATGCAGCCTGTTCAGTGATAAGTTTTGTGACACTGCAATATGTGAACTTAACTTAACAAATATTTTACTGAGTCTCCTCTCCTCTCATTTCAGTCATTCACAGTCTGACAGATCACTGCAGACAGAGATACTTTACAAAGACACATTTACACTTAACCTGTTGACACTAATGAGAAAAGGAGAAGCCAATATATTGAACCACAAAAGTCTGGCTTTCAAGATCTGCTTTTAAATGAGCAACATCAAACATTAAAAAAAAAAACAAAGAAAGATCTTTGAAATTAAACTGCTCATTAGTTGCATTTTAGCAATGTTTTAATAATTTGGCTGAAAAGCAACATCTGTACAAACATTTTTTTTTAAAAAGAATCCCTTTTATTATATTTACATGACATATTAAAAAAAATAAGAAAAAATGTTCTTAAATGGAAAAACAGTACGGTAAAAACGAACAGCAATGTCAAATACAATAAGATTGACATGCAATCTTAACTAAAGAATAAAATCACAGAGACCTTACTTTGTCTTCTTGGTAGAAGGTAAAAGAAAAGGGCTGATAGCGTTCATTCTCCTGGATGAGGCAGATTGTGTGTTTTTTGTGTGTATTTCTGCATGTTTAAGGGCGCTAGTAAATGGGTCAGTTTATATGTGGTGAAATATCCGGCGGCTGCTGTGAATAAAGGTGAGAATATCAATGTTGTGTTTGCCCTGGGCTTCGATGCAGAAAACAAGATGTTATGATTATGTAGATGTTAATAATAATATTATTGTTGTTAATAATTCAGTGTCTGACAGCCCCAGATCAGTGGCTCAGATATTAGCCCTGCCACTCGAGAAGGTACTCCCCTATATAATTAATGAGGATCAAACAGGTTTTGTTAAAGGCCTCCATTGTTAAATCCTCTGATAACATGAGGAGACTTCTCAATGTTATTCATCTTTCACAAAATTCTGATGAGCCATTCCTTGTTCTCTCTCTTGATGCAGAAAAAGCGTTTGATCACGTTGAATGGTCATATCAATTTTTTTGCCTTAGAGGAATTTGGATTGGGTGAAATCTTTGTAAATTAGGTGAAAGTTCTCTATAACTCCCCAGTCGCAACGGTTATAACTAACAGGATGCACTCCAGCAATTTTGCTCTCCCGTGTGGAAATAGGCAGGGCGATCCTCTTAGTCCTCTACTCTTTGACATAGCCATAGAATGTCCCCTGTTTAATTCATTTGTTAAAGAGATCAGTGAAGTCAAAACACTCTCCAACAATCCTATTACCCTATGCTCTGTCAAGGCCTAGAGGTCTGTCCGTGCTTTAGAGGGTCGGGCCCATTTGACATCTTCCCTGGCTCCTGTTATGAATGGCCCTTATTTCTTGCCTGGATGTCTGGACCGGGGTTTTGTGGTCTCGTCTAATCTGGGGCTGGTTAACTTGGGTGATCTGTTTAGAGGCTGGACCCTTCTTTCCTTTCAGCAGCTCCAACAATGTTTTGGCATTCAAAATGTGGAATTCTTTAGATACCTGCCACTGAGGCACTTTATAATTAATTATTAATTATAATTAATTATAACAGTCTGGAAAATCCTTCCTTTTACAAGGTTCTTAACTCTAGCTCAGCCCCTCGCTTCCTGGCTGCTAAACAGGCCTGGGAAAGAGGCCTAGGCTGCTCAATAAATGATCCAGACTGGCAGGAGATCTGGGCCTGTGCCTCTAAGATATCTGTCTGTAATTGGGCTAAATCTATTCAGTTAAAAATTGTTCATCGGGCATACATCACACCCTCTTTAAAAAGTAAAATAGATGTAAACTCCTCCCCTTTATGCTGGAAGTATAATGCAGAGAAGGGTGACTTTGTGCATTGTTTTTGGTCATGTGTGAAAATTCAATATTTCTGGTCGGATGGTGCAAAGGTATGTCGGCGTGCTGACGCCTCTCCCGATCTTTTTATCTACCTGGTGAAAAACCACAACGAATGACTCGAGACAGACTTCTTCAATAAATCAACTACTTTATTTCAACCCCTGCGCAGAAGCTCAGCATAAAGCGTCTTGCAGATTCCAAGGGCAGTCCTTCGAACTGTTACATTTATAATATTCCAAAGTTACTTATTTACCTCCCACCTTTCCTGTTATTCTGTTATCACGTTCGCCTATACGTCATACACAGTTTCGATCAAAACAGCTTCTTCCTCATCTCTCGTCTTCTACCTTTCCTTTTAAGGTCTGGCCCTACCTTTAACCCCTTTCTTAATTGCATATCTTAATTGTGAATGTGTGTGTGTGATGTACATTTCTTTGTCTGCAATGTGTGTGTGTTCCTGTCTGCACTGTAGGGGTGTGTGTGTGGGGGTCATGTCAAGTGTCATGAGTGTGCGCTTTGTAGGTGTCAAGTGTGTGTTGTGCCGGGTGTTTACGCTCTCCTCCTCAGTCTGCTTTTTGTCTATACTTACCTAATGTGTTAGACTGTTCTTAACGCTGCCCTTTTGCCCCCCTCTTATCTATTGCAACTTCTGGGCTATTTCTATGCATCTTTTTTCTGTAATGTTGCTTCAACTATTCTTGCTCCCAAGGTCACACAGAGGCCTGCTTAAAAGTATAATGTTTAAACAGTATAATGCTAAAAAGCTATATAATGCTATATAATTCCACAGGTACTTTCAGTTATTTTCAGCTATGTTGTTCCTCTGGAGCCTCTCTGTCTTATACTGGGAGTAATGGACAATCTGATTATCAAAGGCAAGCACAAGAGACTGTTCCAGCTGTTATCTTTTGCAGCCAGGAAGAATAACCTGCTCCTCTGGGGATAATCATCAGATTATGCCTGTGTGTTTCTGTTCTCAGTATTCAGTGCTCACTTCATGTTTTGTTTTCGTGCCAGCAATAAAGCTGAGGTTTTGAGTTGTATTCAGTGTCCGAGTCTCGCATTTGGATCCTCATCTCCATCCGCCTGCACACAGAGCCCTGACACCAGGAGAGCAAACACAGCTCAGAGTATTAAAAAAAACAAAATGAACAAAACAATGAAAAAGGCTCATGGTACTCAACCACTCTATTGTGTTTTACTTACATATTTTTAGCTATAGTTGCTGACAATAAATAATACTGGTATTATCTAGTGGCTCAAATGAAGAATGACTCATTAAATACGAGCAGAAACATTTAAACAAAATGAGGAAGTACATCAACAGCAAGTTGCAGACACATTTTCTGTAACCTGTGTACGTACACAATGTGTATGTACGTTTCTGCAGGACAAAGAAGAACACAGAAAATCTGAGATACAAATACAAATGTGAATGAGAAAAAGGTTAGTGTGTGAGTGGGTCAAGTCAATCTAGAGGAGGTAGGAAGGCAGAAGCGGATGCTTCTAAAGTGAGAGCAGAGTGCATGATAGGAACATAAAAATCAGACTGAGTGAATAAAAAAAGACAGAAAACCAAAAACATCACAGGTCTGTTTGCTTTGTCATTGAAACATCTAAACAGAGATGTGTTTCAGTCGCTCTGTTTCTGCTGAAATGACACACTGACTTTTACTTTGTCGTTTCTCCTCTGTAGCAGTCTGATCATTTTTTACATTTTAATAATTGTGTATATATACATATATATATATATATATATATATATATATATATGTATATATATATATATATATATATATATATATATATATATATATATATTAGGGGTGCGACGATACACAAAATTCACGGTTCGGTTCGGTTCGATACTTTGGTGTCACGGTTCGATATTTTTTCGATACAAAAAAAATGGTCATGCCTGTTTAATTTGTCATTTATTAAATTTTCACGGCACATTCTGCACCACATCTCTGTGCGTTCATCATTTGTTTGAAGCCAGCTCACCTCCTGCAACTACTTTTCCAAGAATACGCGCTTCTTTTGTGGTTCAGACTCCTTCTGACATTTCTTTGGAGGTGGAGGAACACCAAAGTAATTGCTTAAAGGAGCTTCTTCAACATCTTTAAGAGTTCTAAACAAATGTCTGTCCTCCTCCTGAAAATCTTATGTACGCAAACACGCGTTGCAACTTCTTATCTTGTGCGCATTTTTTATTTTGACAGCGAATGCGCACCTGCGGACCACTTATGTGCAGCCCCGGTTATATAGCTCGTCATATTGCAGCCACAGAAATTCTTTTGTCCATGAAACCATAAAGCTGCACTTTCTTTTTGCCTTATAGTCTGATTTGTCATAACTTTTCCGTTTTGTGGCAAGCTTTTCTTTGGCTGTCACTTCTTCACCCTGACCTGTCTTATTTGGCTCAGCAGAACTAAAATATATATCCTGCTGCTTTTACACACATAACACTCAGCGATTCTCTGCGTGATCAACCTCTCACATGTTTAAGCTGCCGGAGATTTCACTTGTCATGTTTGCATAGTAAGCTAACGATTAATAAGACGATGTCAGAGGAATTGGTGCGCAAATGATCGTCACTCACCAATCAGTACTGTCGCTCTCTATACACAGTTCGCGCGATTGCAAAGTGAAAGCAAAAAACAAGCGCAAATTCAAACGCGATTTCAATATGTCACATATTGACAGTGGCTCACCGATGCCAATGACATAATTACCCAGCTACATTTCCGAAAGGATGCAAAAACATTGACATATATCTTTCCTTCCTACAATAGCCCGACGGGCAGGGAAGAGATAGATTTTGGTAGCCCGACTGGAAAAATTTTGTGAGCCCTGTATCTGATTGAGGAATCACTCATCTTTGGAAAAGAGAGTTTATTACAGAGAAATGTCTCTTTCCAAAATAAAAGCTATACTATACGCTTCTTCTGAGCTATCTCAGCAGCATATTAAACATACCAGGTCCCCATGAGGAGAATCATGTGCTAACGGCTGTCTAAATGACTCAGGTAAAGTTTGGAGCATGCGTGCTTGTTGTTTTTGTCGGCTTCCACTTGTCTTTGCACTAGGATGATGTCTGCGTAAATGTGCAGTCATATTCGTTGTGTTCCCACTAGTGCTGTCAGCGTTAATCTGAAATGACGTTAACGCCACAACACGGCAAATCTCCGTTAACGAGCTACCGCGGATCGCCCTGAGCGTGGGGCTGGACGGCCAACACGTTAACGAGCTAACTGCGCTAACACACTAGCTCCCACCCATGTAATTGAGCATTGTGTGGCACATCCAACATACTGTTTTACTTTAGTCCATGACGCGCTTACCTTCAGGGTCATACGTCACATGAAAACCAAAATAGTTCCAAACGCCAGATCTGAATGAGGATGGGGGAGGTTCAATTTGCCATGTTGCAAGGAGAGCTTAACTTCTGTCTCGCTAGCTTGCCCTGCGCTCAGTGAATCTGCACTCGACTGCTCCGCCTAGGCTGCACTGTCGAGTGCAGATCCACTGAGCGCTCAACACAGACAGCATCGTCAGAAGGAAAGTTGATAAAATAAATTAAAAATTTTGTATTGTTCGATACATATGCGTAGGGCTGGGCGATATGACCCAAAATTCATATCTCGATATTTTTTAGCTGGATGGCGATATAAGATATATATCTCGATATTTTTTTTTTAAAGCCATAAAGTAAGAACAAAAAGAGAGTTCTTAGTCAAAGCTGTGTCCCAGATGTCACACAGGCACTTTTATTAACATAGAGCAGATGTACATAAAATTTACTCAAAAATAAATTATGAGCATTTATTAAATAATAATGCTCCATAAATAAAAGAAAACAATGTTGTTTTTGTGCATAACAAAAAGCTCACAATTGTGCAGTCAAAATGTAAACTAAAAGACGAGCACTATAACAAGGACAGATTTCACAGCTGCTCTGTTCCCAACTTGTACTGCGTGACTGACAACCTGGAGTTTGAAATCCGCTTCACAACCACGTCTCTTAACAGGTGCCATTTATGGTCCTTATACACAGTAAGGTAATATTACGTTGAAGCACAGTACGTATCACTCCGCGAGGCTCAGCCGTAATGCTCCGACAATCCATCAAGCGCTGCAGCTCCGTAGCTTACCAAAGTCGTACTAAAACATTTTTTGACAGATTGCTGAGCGCCGTGTTCCACATAAAATCGGTGCGCGGCCATCAAGCACAACCAGAATTCATACATAAGGCGCGCTGTCAACTTTTGAGAAAATGAAAGGATTTTAGTCCGTGCAGCACCTCTGGGCTGCATGGCGTTAGCGTGGTTAGCTCGTTAGCGTGGTTAGCTAGCTAACACGTTGACGCCGTCCAGCCCCACGCACGGGGCGATGCGCAGTAACTCGTTAACGGATTTGCCGTGTCCATCTTGTCGCTTCCTGCAGGTGAAGCGATGGGGGAGGAGGGGGAGTTGTGTTCAGTGAAGGAGAGGCGAGGCCGAGTAACGTTGCGCAAAGACGAAAGTGGACGAAAGAGAGGCAAACTTGCGGCTCCGCAAGTATAATTATAACGTAACATAGACTATATCGATATAAAGGATATTGTCACATCTTATATCTCGTATAAAAATATATCGATATTTTTTAAAAACTCGATATATCGCCCAGCTCTACATATGCGTACCGAACCGAAAGCACTGTATCGAACGGTTCAATATCGATACGAATATCGTTGCACCCCTAATATATATATATATATATATAAAACTAAACCCCTTATAAAAAGCGAATTTCTAGTTTGATCTTATATTTGTGTAATAATGGATTTCTTTTTATATATATTTTTCCAGGTGATGACAGTCCAGTCTTTGAACATCATGACAGACATCATGTTACTGAGTCTCCTCTTTATTCCAAGTGAGCCGTCTCATTTCAGTCATTTATAGTCTGACAAATCAGTGCAGATAGAGAAACTTTACAAAGTCACACATTGTATACTGAAGGAAAACTGTCTACTGTTGGAGAAAAAATAAACACATGTCCTAAACTAATTTGTCATAATTGTGTTTAGATATACATTTATGTTCCTGATTATAAACAATTTCAATATGTTATGAAAGCTTTCAACAATCCACACTGAGCTACATCTTTTCACATTATTGATTTATCAAACTGTGTTTGATATGAAACCACAGATTCTCCTTGGAGGCCCAATATTACAATCCCAGGTGATCTGAAGGAGAAGGAGTCTGTCACTATAACCTGCTCAGCTCTCACTCCCTGTCCACACTCCCCTCCTCAACTCACCTGGAATCTCCAACAAGACTCTCACAACAAAATAGAGCAAAACACAGATGGAAGCTTTACAACTAAAATCCAGCAGAACATCACTCTGTCAGACACACATGATGGAAAGAAGATCAACTGCTCTGCCAGATATCCTGTGAACCAAGGAAACGACACCAAGACAGCAGAGACAGAAGAGACTCTCAGTGTTTCATGTAAGACAATCAGAGTTTATTGTTGAACTGAATCCTATAGGACAACATGATTTGTGGGATATGACTTTCTTATTTTTTTCTCCAGATTCTCCTAAAGACACCTCAGCATCCATCAGTCCATCAGCTTTGGTGTCAGCAGGCAGCTGGGTGAACCTGACCTGCTCCAGCAGAGCCAAACCTCCAGTCAGCAGCCAGCAAGTAAATCAGAAGAAGAAGAAGATAAGAGATAAGATAGAACTTTATTAATCCCTCGGGTGGGTTCCTCTGGGAAATTCGACTTCCAAAAAAAAAAGCACAGCAACGACCGAAGTTACAGTTACAGAATTGTTATATATATACACACACACACACACACACACACACACACACACACACACACACACACACACACACACACACACATATATATATAAATACAGAGACAAATATAAATAAAATATACAAAGGGGATAAATAGAATAAATAGGAATAAAAAATAAAAATACAAGTGAATTGCACATTTCAAGTATTGAGTCTATTGCACTGTTGACTATTTACAAAAAGTATTGCACAAGGTATTGTACAGTGAGGTGAAGAGGCACTACAGCTTAGTTGTTCCCCCCTCCTTTGTCCTCCTGTCTCCCCTCCCTCTCCCCTCCAGAGAGGAGTTAAACAGTCTGATGGCGTGTGGGACAAAGGAGTTTTTAAGTCTGTTAGTTCTTGTCTTGGGGAGAAGCAACCTGTCACTGAACAGACTCTTCTGATTGTTTATGGCCGTGTGCAGAGGATGCCTGGCATTGTCCATAATGTCCAGCAGTTTCTTTAATGTCCTTTTCTCTGCCACTGTCACCAGAGTGTCCAGCTTCATGCCGACCACAGAGCTAGCCCTCCTGATCAGTTTCTCCAGCCTGGATGAGTCCCTCTTTGCTGTGCTGCTCCCCCAGCACACCACAGCATAGAAAAGTACTCCAGCAACCACTGACTGGTAAAACATCCTCAGGAGCTTCCTGCAGATGTTAAAAGACCTCAGCCTCCTGAGGAAGTACAGTCGGCTTTGGGCTTTTTTATACAGGTGCTCTGTGTTGCATGACCAGTCCAGTTTATTGTCCACCCACAGCCCGAGGTACTTGTACTTGTTGACCACCTCCACCTCCTCCCCCTCTATCTGAACCGGCAGTGGACCTGCTCTAGACCTCCCGAAGTCCACAACCAGTTCCTTAGTCTTTGAGGTGTTGAGTTGCAGGTGGTTTGTGTGACTCCATGCGACAAAGTTCCTCACCAGACTTCTGTACTCCTCTTCCTGATCATCCCAGATACACCCCATGATGGCCGTGTCATCTGCAAACTTCTGAATGTGGCATAATTCAGAGTTGTAGCAGAAGTCAGAGGTGTACAGGGTGAAGAGAAGAGGGGACAGCACAGTTCCCTGTGGTGCTCCTGTGCTGCTGACCACAGTGTCAGACGTGATGTCCTTCAGCCTGACGTACTGTGGTCTATCGGTGAGGTAGTCGGAGATCCAAGCCACCAGGCAGGGGTCCACCTCCATCCTGTTCAGTTTTTCCTGAAGCATACAGGGCCGGATGGTATTAAAGGCACTGGAAAAGTCAAGAAACAGGATCCTGACCGTGCCTTTTCCCCCATCCAGGTGTGAGTGGGCTCTGTGTAGGAGGTACAGGATGGCATCCTCCACTCCGACACCCGCCTTGTATGCAAACTGTAGTGGGTCCTGGGCATGTTGTACCTGTGGTCGGAGGAAGTTGAGGAAGAGCCGCTCTAGAGTCTTCATAAGATGTGACGTCAGTGCCACCGGTCGGAAGTCATTCAGCTCATTGGGCCGGTTCTTTTTGGGGACCGGGACGATGCAGGATGTCTTCCATAGGGCGGGCACTCTCCCCAGTCGCAGACTGAGGTTGAAGACTCGTTGTAGCGGCTCCCCAAGTTCAGCAGCACACGCCTTAAGCATCCTAGGACACACCTTGTCTGGGCCTGCTGCCTTTCTGGGGCGAAGCTTCCTCAGTTGCCTCCTGACCTGATCCACTGTGACACTGGGAGATGTTTGGGAGGAGGGGAGGGGGGGAGATGTCTTGCTGCTGAGAGAGGGATTGGAGGAGGGGGGTGTCATGGTGTCAGGAAGGGGGGGAAGCGAGGGAGGCAGGAGAGTGGGGAGAGGACTCTGTAGTGAAGGTGAGGGTGAGGGTGGGGGGGTTGTGGGCTGGTCAAACCTGTTGAAGAAGTTGTTGAGTTCGTTTGCCTTCTCCACAGTCCCCCCCACTGTGCCTTTCTTGGTGTTGTGGCCTGTGATGGTTTTCACACCATTCCAGACCTCCCTCATATTGTTCCTCTCCAACTTCTGCTCCACCTTCCTCCTGTAGGTGTCCTCTGCTTCCCTCAGGCAGCGTTTCACCTCCCGCTGTGCTGCTTTCATCTCCTCCTTCACTTTGCTCCTGAAAGCATCCATTATGGAGAGATCAGCTTCTCTGTGCTGAGAAATGAAGCATCAGATCAGGACAAAGGACAGCAGGAGGATACAGTGTATGCACAGGTGAAAGTCAACATGTCTGCTCTCACATCTTTTGTTTTTAGGTAACTGTTAAAGTGTATAAATAGATGTCGCAGCTGTCCAATAACGAACTAGTTTACATGAAACTCAGGAAGTTTCAGCAGAAGACTCAAAACCTCCACATACTGTAGCATTTTTAAAATTAGTTTTCTTATCATCATGTTCATACACTATTTATCTACTGGTGCCCTGCCTTGCTATAGGGTTTTTTTTCTCCGAAAAGTGGTACTTTGGGGTTTGTTATTCCTGATCTGTCTTGTAATTAAAGCTGATTTTAAGTTTGTTTCTTGTTTTCTGAGTCCTGCATGTTGGCTCCTGTCTGCCAACTTTGACAATAGCCACCAAAATTGGGTTGCTCGGTTGTTGAAAAACTACATGCTTTGTGTTTGCAGTACAGTCACAGAATTCTCAGTAAGGGTTTTGTGACACAGTAAATCCTGGGTAGGTGTATTACAAAGGGTAGTGTGGTATGTTGAGCTTAAAGTCAGTTTTCAGTGTCTTGAAGATGATGTTTTATTCTGCCCAGATCACCAAAGATATTCATGGTTAACATAAGCTGGTCCACAGTGGGTTAGGTTCAAAGTTTGGTCTAAAATTGTGTGAATGTTTCATATGTTCACTAATTCTTGAAACATTAGTATGTGATACAGATCACAAAAAATGCCTGGGATGGCCTCAGAGAGCTGAAAGAGTCAGAGCCCAAAGCAAAATTAGTTTTGCCTGTTGATAATACGGAATAATGATCATTCACACTCCTATTATAAACTTGTTTCATTTTCTAAGTTGTAAAATTGTAATCCACAGTCATGAAAGCATACAACAGATTTGTAAATGTGAAGAATTTTTTTTAATAATGTTTAAAAAAAAAATTGAAGCAATTTCCCTTACAGAAAAGTGATGCATAAAACCTCTAATTCAATTTTCAGCCTGGAAAGGTTTTTACCCATCTCTGGTTTTTAATCTAAAATGGTATTAAGGTCAGCTACAACTTGGATAATGAATGTCACTGGCTCACTAAATGTAACAAAATACACAAACATGAAATAGATAAACTTATTTCTTCTGGGGCGATTGTGGGAGTTCGCCTTGTAATCAGAAGGTTGCCGGTTCGAGCCCCGGCTTGGGCAGGCTCGGTCGTTGTGTCCTTGGGCAAGACACTTCACCCGTTGCCTACTGGTGGTGGTCAGAGGGCCCGGTGGTGCCAGTGTCCGGCAGCCTCGCCTCTGTCAGTGCGCCCCAGGGTGGCTGTGGCTACAATGTGGCTTGCCATCACCAGTGTGTGAATGGGTGGATGACTGGATATGTAAAGCGCTTTGGGGTCCTTAGGGACTAGTAAAGCAATATATAAATACAGGCCATTTACCATTCTTTGTCTTTTTTAGTTTTAGATAATCAGAATTGGGATACTTTAATAATCCCAAAGGAAATGATGTGGATTACAGTAGATTAATACAATATATTACAAAGTTTAAACATTTCAGAACATTTCAGTACAAATCGCTCAATTATAACTTTCAAGAATATTTCAGAGGTGAAGTATATATGATGGACATTTTACTCTAACCTGCGAAACTTTGTCATTTGTTATTTTACTGTAAAGCATGTGCAAAAGGGTGTAACTATTGGAGTGTGTACGGTGTGTTAGATGGGGGAGTTGTACAGGGAGATGTAACAGGCAGGAATGATTTCTTTTCTTCAGTGGTCCTTTTTTGTAATCTCAGTCTCTCACTGCAGTTCTCCTGTGACTAGCCAGCGTGTCATGGAGTGGGTGGGAGTTATTATCCAGCACTGTCCTTATTTTTGATAACATCCGCCTCTCAGACACCACCCTAAGGGAGCTCCAGCTCCGTCCCCACAACATTACTGGCATTGCAGATCAGTTTATTGAGTCCTTTGGCATCTGCAACTCTTAACCTGCTGCCCGAGCATGCACCAGCATAGAGGATGGCACTGGTCACAACACACTCATAAAATACCCTGAGCACTGTCCAACAGATGTCGAAGGACATCATCCGCCTCTGAAAACATGGTAATGTTTACCTCCACAATGTAAAGTGTGTACAAAAAGTGTAATTGCAACAATAATGTGTAGAAACAATAATTTAATTCAACAAGTGAAAACAAGTGAAAAATGCTTGAGAATATTTGAAATTACATGTATTTGACTAAAATCAACAAGTTCCTTGGTATATTCAAGGTTCAAGGTTCAAGGTTCTTTATTTGTCACATGCATAGTTATACAAGTATAACACACAGTGAAATGTAGCCTGACACGCTCCTCGACATGTGGGTGTAGAGGAAGAACATTATATATATCTACATATAGTATATACACTGGGTGAATGTGCAGTAGTAGCAGCAAGCAGGTGAATTCTGTACATTAATGTGAATAGACATCTGACTATTTTACAGGATAGACAATATAAACATATTTAAAATTAAAGGAATTTGAAATGTACATTGTGCCTTGGTTTAGAGTGTTTGGAGTGAGTATATCTTATGATGAGTATATGATGAGTATATGATGAGTATATCTTATTATATTATAATTAGATCATATGAACAGAAATTAAATTTATACATGTGACAGTTTTTTCCTCACCTGATGCATTAGCCTCAGCTGAGCCTGAGGAGGAAAATGACCCTGTACTGATTCAAACAATCACATTTGGTGCTCTGATATTAATTCGTTTTTCAAGCTACTATTACCTTTAGATTTTGTCTTTTGTCCTGCCCAGCAGGACCTCAACTCGGCTGACCAGCAAGGAGCCCAAGGGCAAAGAAGATGAGACCAAGGTGCCAGGCCATGAACAGAAGGGCAAGAATGATAATACAGAGGAGCAGGTGCTGTTCATGGGGGAGGATCAGATGGACCCAACACTGGGCTCCAAGTCTCAAACCCAACCCAGGAAAGATGAGGGAAGAGGATGAGAAGATGCCTCAGCATCAATGATCTGTCAGCAACCACTAGAACATGGCCAAAATAAAACATTAATGAGACATCTATCTTTCCATTAAATCTGAATAAATATTGAGTGTAAACATCTGAAATAACTGCTAAGCCTCCCTTCCTTTCAAGACAAGACTGACAAAATGAAGTACACTTGTGCAGTCCACCAGTTTACACAGACACAGCAGGTCAACACAGAATAAGCTGCATATATTTTGCAAATAGCACATAACAGATCAAGTTAACTGCATTTTTAGAAGTACTCTGACAAGATGCTTATAAGATGAGTAATAATTGTTCGTTTTCCCCTACACTATCAGAAAATTACTTAAAAATTAAAATGACTTACCCAGTACTTAACATTACTTACAGTTCAATAATTTCCTTATTTTCTGTAATTGCAAATGAAAATTGCAAATGAAATGCACTGAAATTCCATTTAATTACAGGGGAAGTACGAACTTTATCGTTGGCCATAAGTGTTTCAAAACTGTCCAGTTGCTCTGTAAATTTGTCTAAATCTGCAGTTTTGCAATTTTTTTTTTTAGATGAACAGGATTTGGCAGTCATGGTATTACCTGCACATGTTAAAAATCTACTAAACATACAGTAAACATTTCACCAAGCTGTCAGTTATTCAGTCTTAATTCCATTAGACAAAGGGGATTTAAATCTCGTGGCGTTATATCATAACACAGTAACTAAAGAATCCGCAAGAGAAGATAATTATTGTTTGGAACTCTTAAGCTCAGGTATCAACAATCAGCTGTCTGCTGCTTAATTGTATTTACTGCAGTGTTACTGTATAGTTTTCATTCTGACCGAACCACTCAAAGTGATAAAGTGCCTGCTTTTTGCTGATTCACTTCACTGATGAACTGCTGACAGAGTAAAAAGGGAACATTAGAGTACATAGGGGAAGTTGGTCAGTGGGGTTCTGACACTGTTTGTAGGTGCTGTGAGAAAGCAGACACACAATATTTTGCAAACAAATGTCTTAATTATGTGGCCTACTATCTGTTAAGCAACTACGAAAGTTATGTGTTCAAGAAATTTACTACAGGACCTGAGGCATTGTAGCAGAAAATGACACTGGAACAAAATTCACCTCTCAGTGGTTTTCAATTTTGTGTCTGATTGATGTGAATTCTGCCGTCAGTAAATGACTAATACAGTTTTTGTTGAATCACTTAATCAATTAACAAGATAACGTCATTAATAATTAAAGTACTCTTTAGATCTTTATGTCAATTAAGTGTATTAAAGTCCTAATTATGTGCATAATAATTTTATACACAGATTAATACAATAATAACAATGAAAACCGTAAGTATTTGAATAAGCATCTTGTAGGCCAGAGTAAAAATCTTAAAAATAAATGTAAAAAAAACCACTTGAGTTTGACTCAAGACTGGTGTATAAAACACAAAGTATTTATTTTGGTAAAGCTTAAGAAGCAAAACATGCAAGGACATGAATATGATCAAGATCAGAACGGGTAGGGGAAAAGCTGTGGTTCCTCCTGTGGTTGACATGCTCTGCTAGGCCTTTACTGCAGCCACCTTCAACTGCTGCTTGTTTGTGGGTCTCTTATGCCTTCAGTTTTGTGTGTAATAACTGAAAGCATGCTCTGATGGCTTGACTAGCTCGGCCTTTCTTATCTCATTTCTTTGTTTTCAAGAAACTTGTATGTTCTATTTGCAGTCACATTGTCAATAAATACTAGAGATGCAGTTTCATGCTACACCTAAACCATACCATTGCCCCCATCATGGTTGGCAGATAATCCTGCATGCATCTTAAGTTATTATCTTATCTTTATCTATACTTTTGCCTCATGATTGTGGTGCAAGTTCATCTTGGTTTCATCTGTCTGAAAATATTTTATTTCGAAAACTGTGCATATTTTTTAACCTAATCTGGCCATCCTGTTCTTGAGTGTAACCAGTGTTTTGCACCTCGGTGGAAACTTTCTGTATTTCCATTCGAGTCTTTGGGTTCCCACTTTAACACTGATATAAATTTCCTCCATAGTATTTGATAGGTTTGTAGCTTGAACCTATTCGCTGGAACGTTGAAGACAATATAATTACACAGCAAAAGCATTGAACACCAAGTAGGCAAAGTTCTTCATGTTACTCATGCATGAGGGAGACCTGCCTGGAGCCAAGTGTCGTTCCACCACTTGACCTCCATCAGACTCTCAGCCAGGTTCCCCATAGCACTCCTTTTATTGTGGTTACATGAACATGCATAGGGTCATTAACATATAACATCTTACATAGGTATACATGTGAACAAAGAATACTGTGTGTGTGTGTGTGTGTGTGTGTGGGGGGGGGGGGGGGGGGGTCAGAGTGTGACCCCATAAACAACTTCCCTTAACCTGCTGGTCTGGAAAATCCAACAGTTCATCTAAACAAAAAGCACTTAGACTAGAACAGACGTAGCTACGTTAATCCTACCGTAAAACAATAAGACAAGGTACGACCTCTCTCATGCTCCTAGGATGTAGGTGTGCATTCCAGTGTGGAATACACACCAAGCCTTTGCAGCCTGCTAAAGATCACACATCCTATCACTACACAATGATTATACACCTCTAAGCATATATGGTTAAATATTTCTAAGCATAAATGACAATCAACAATACAAAACCTAACAGTATTCTTGTTCTTTTTTGTATGCCGTGGAGGGTTTTTCTTTTCTTAATTATATCATATTACAGCTCTCCATATATTAGTTCTTAGATGTATAAGGGATTCTTTCAAATGAAAAGTTGTTATTATTTCATATTTCAGCTAGTCTTCAAAAGCATGTTATTAAAATCAGGCCATTTACATTTTTCGACGTATCTTTTATAAATCTGACAAAATTGCTCTTTTTGTATTACTACCCTAAACTTCTATAAGTGGTTTAAAAATGACCCACATTTATTTCCTATAAAATTTCATGTGAACCTTTAATTCTTGTCAGTTGTGACTGTCAATACTATGGATTTTGTTGACCACAGTGTCTCACAGAGTTATTTTACACAGCAACAATAAACAGATAGCATTCAGAGAGCAATTCATCGGTGATTGTGTCACTGCAAACAAACAGCTTGCACCATCGGGAGGGAAGTGAAAGTTTCTTCAGTACATGCCAGACAAGCCCTAGTATGGCCTTAAGATCCTCTGGGTTTGTAACGCACACATGGTCAATTCAGTAAACGCAATGGGAGCTGACAGTGCAATACGGAGAGATTGTTAGAAGGAATTGAACATGATTTATTGATGTAAAGAATTCAGCAGAAAGATGACTGGAGTAGTGATCTCACAATCGGCTTTACAGTGTCAGAAGGTGGAAGTGATATAAATCTTAGATTAGCCACAAACACCTGGGAAGCAGAGATGAGTGACTAAAGATCTTATTAAACGTACGCATTAGCTTCACTACATGCCATCTTCTGGTTTTGTGATGCACACATCTCCTATGCAATAGATGGAATGGTTTATATGGGAATATAACCAGGAGAAAAGGTTCAGAACTATCAAAGGGGAAATATTGTCCAGAGGTTGTGCAGTAGATTCAGAAACACAGGGCATAACATCACCACAGATAACTTTGTTTTTGTTGTGCCTTTATGCCGTCTCCTGGGCCCTGTGCTTCGTACGTCGCTTACTACATCCAAGATCAAATGAAACATCCAAGACCAAACCATCGCGCTAACCGTGAGCGCGCTAATCCGGTTCCCCGAACACACCTGCTGTTGACGATTAGTACAGCTGGACGCAGTAATGTGACATCACTGGGTGTCGTAAAAGGGGCTACGCATCGATAGTAGAAACATTGATCGGCAACCCTCTGATTGGTCGGCGAAAATGTCGACGGAGCGCGCTCGGCTCGGTATTTTTCGGCAGCAGAGCAAGAACTCTTGAGTGAGGGATTTCAGGAGTTTCAGAGTTTAATCAGAACGCAAGGGAACACTGCAAAGGCTGCAAAAGCAAGGAGCGAGGGCTGGCAGGAAGTTGCTGACAAATTAAACTCGTAAGTAATTTAATAATAACAATAATAATGGAGTGGATTGATATAGCGCTTTTCAAGGCACCCAAAGCGCTTTACAATGCCACTATTCAGTCACTCTCACATTCACACACTGGTGGAGGCAGCTACAGTTGTAGCCACAGCTGCCCTGGGGCAGACTGACAGAAGCCAGGCTGCCATATCGCGCCATCGGCCCCTCTGGCCAACACCAGTAGGCGGTAGGGTAGATTTATTATATCACACCATATTATCCAATATTATATTACATTATATTATAATATGTTATATTTTATCCTCTTTCACATTAGAGCCACGACAAGACCCACTAGAACATGGGAACAGGTAAAAGTGAAATATAAGAATATTCTACAGAATGGTAATATTTATCACTTATATTGCTTTTAGTCTCTTGGAAAGAGACCCTGGAATAATCTGTTTGTTTATAACAGCAACCAAGAAAAGGGCAGAGCAACAAAAGACAGGTGGTGGTCCTGCACCCCCTCGTCAACAAGTTGGTTAAGTAAATAATACCCTCACGGGAAAATCGATATCTCTCTATGAGCACACTGTCGCGCTGAGCTAAAGGATCCTGTCTGTCCCGCAATATACGCTGAATTCTGAGGACTCTCCTTATCAATCTTGCACCTTCCGCAATGGGTGGCTCGCGTATACGGACAGGACATGGCTGCGACAGACTTCCCAAATCCACCTTCGCTTTTATAGCCGTGGTCTCTCATCTTGATTACACGAAGTAATTTACAATTGCTACTCTGAAATATGAATTAAATCTGTAATAATCACATACATGTAATAGAATGTTAATAGTACATTTCCCTTTTTTAGGAAATGACCTGTGTGAAATCAATAAATGGATCAGGTGCTGCATTGTCTTTAGTTACATTGATGTTATTTATTTATGGTGAAACAGTGGTGGAATATCGCTGTTGCTTTCGTATGAATGACGCGGGCATACCTGCGTGGCCGCGATCTAATCCTGTTTACATAAAGTAAACCTGCTCCCCAGCAGGTTTACGCTTACGGCTCTGTTGCTATGACAGCAAGTCCCGGATGGGCTTCGGGGAACCGAACGATCCAGGATCACGCGAAATCGTCAACAATCTCATCCAGCTAACTCACTTAGCGCGGTACGAAGAACAGGCCCCAGGAGAAGGATCCTCAGTCTACACCAGAGTCCCTACAATAGTAGGGACATAATTAGATTCATTGGAAACTTTACAATGGTCAGCTATGTCACATAGCTGTTGTATTCCTGAGCATAATGTGTCACAATAAAATGGTTGATGAAAATACCAGAAAGGAAAAAAAGACAAGAGTGATCACATTTTACCACAAGGGCAAAGAAGGTGTACACACCATGGAGTAGATGGTTGGTACCTACATCCGCAAGTATCAAACACAGAGTGGACCCATGGTGCTGTGGTACATTCTTGACATTGCCACCCTTAATGCCTACACCTTTTTCAGGGGCCAGCACCCTCAAATCAAGAGTAGTGTCACCAGTGCACGATGTGTCTTCGTCAATGAGTTCTCACAGGAGCTTTTCACATCACACATGAGAAGTTGACTAGAATGTTGCTGCAACTGCAAACCCAATCACTGAAGCAATGGAAAGGTGTATGATGATAAATGCCACAACTCGGCCACAGGAAAAAAAAAAAGCAGAAGGGTTGACCAAAGAGATGGAAGTGTCAGATGTGTCCGAGCAATCCACAATCTGTGGGAAAAGTACATGTGTGCAGTGATTAGAGCTAGAAACAGAAGCAGCAATTTAGTCATTTGTCAAACTATATACAGTGAGGAGACAAGGAAAGAAAACATAGAGGAACTTTCTGGACAGTTACACAAACATGAACACACATTGTTATGCTGTAAGTTTTATGTAAAAAAAAAACTAAAGAAAAATTGAAAATATTTTAAACATTCAATGTGTTATGGTCTGGGTGAGTGCCAGTGTTTTTCCACAGAGCTGGCAGTTCCTGTGTTCCTGCTCATTGCTCTCAACTATGGGTAATTAAGCTGTTGACTTATAAGGCCAGCGCTCTCAACTTCTCTTGGCCAGATTCTCAGCTAACCACAGCTAGTGCAGGCCACCGCTGTGTTTTGTAAACATCATAGTAAATTGCCTTGCATTACATTGTACCTCTCATTCATAGCTACTCACCAGGTTACCAGACACAAATCCTCGCCATAGAACCTGCATTTGGGCGCTGGAGCTATCGACAGTCTTCATGGTCATGGTTTTTGCTCACTCCACGCACCTGCCTGCCTCCCTGCCTCAACATCAGGAGATTTGGATTTCTTACCACTCATCCAGACCACTCTCCTCTCCACTCTACTGATACACCTGTGGCAAGTAAGCAGCTTAAAGGAAAATTCAGAGTCAATATCTACCAGCATTCTCTTGGAACCATACCTGAACTTGTTTACTCTTGTTTCAGTGTCTCTGACCCCCCATCCGGTCTCTCCCTTTGGCCCCAAAATCACAGGACTGCAGTTTCCACAGTTGAAATCTCACTTGTTGTTTGCATAGCTCAGGTTGCCATAGTTTTGGTTTTGTTCACGGCACAAGTTTGAACTCACTGCTCAGTTCACAGTTGAATAGCTTCATTGCATACACTTGTATTGTACATGAACTTTGTCACTTAAACGTTCCTTGTGCTCCATCTGTGTCCTGCATTTGAGTCCTTTTCTCTCGAGTCAGCTACAACCGTGACAAAAGGATTCTTGTGTGGACCAAAATGTAAAATAAGTGTCATAAAAGCAGACTGATTTTAAAATGTGTCATGTTTGACTCACTTATGGAAGAGTGTAGGGTTCAGTCATGCATCTAAGGGTTAGGTCGATTGGTAGCACTTCAGAATCAGAATATCTTTATTGTTATTGTAACAAGTACAACAAAATTAAGTGCAGTCCCTGCAGTGTCAATAGGGAAAAGTTTAAATATAAATACAAAACAATAATATAAAAAATAAGTAGAGAACAGTCATTCAGTACATAAATAAAACCTTATTGCACAAGATGTCACCCACTGCAGTGTACTTCTCAGGTTAAACTGGTGATAGCGTGCCATTCAGTACCCTAACAGCTACACGGTAGAAACTTTCTGTCTATTTGTTTTTGATCGTCCTGTATCCTATGCCTGACAGCAGTTGGAACAGATCATGAGCGGGGTGTGTGGAGTCATTCACGATATTTCCTGCATTCCTGAGGCGGCGAGAGCTGTGCAGTTTGTCCAGTGAGGCTAAAGAACAGGTGATCATCCCCTGGGCAATCTTTAAAAGTCCCTGAAGTGTTTTCTTCTGTTCTGTTGTGCAGTTGGAAAACCAGACACAGAAGCAATAGCACAGGATGCTCTCGATAGAACATAAATAGAAGGACACCAGCAGCTTGTGAGGGATGCTATTTTTCCTGAGGACTCTCAGGACATACAGTCTCTGCTGAACCTTCTTTCCCAGCTCTGCTGTGTTCACACTCCCAGGGGTCCTTATATAATGATGTTCACTATTACAACAACACAACAACAACAAACTTTATTTATATAGCACATTTAAAAACCAGTGGAGTACCAAAGTGCTTAACATACTTAACATATTAAGCCTTATTAAGGTATTAGTATGGTAGTAGCAGGTGTGTAATTTATCATTGATAAAGCTTTACTCATCTTCATTATGTTATCTATAAATAATATATTATTATAGCTGTGATCATGATTATTTAAATCCAAGAAGACAGTAGTGAGGAAGGAAGGTATGAAGTACTTGCAGGGTCCTTAATCACCAGAAAAGCTTGATGGCTAATATGTGTTTACAAGTAAATGAGTTAGTAATGTCTGTTTAAAAGCTTTCATGTGATTATTTTCATGTTAGATTTCAATAAAATATCTCTCTCTGCTGTTACTGCAGATTACTGCAACTTACTGCAACATCTGACTGAGGGTCCGTTTCACACTTCACTCAACAAATCATGAAATAGACAGGGTGGATCAGTGTGTCTGTTACACGTTTTGCTGTGATACTGGGTTAAACTAGAGCAAGGAATCTCACATTACCCAAATTTTATTCTCTTTTTATTGACTTTTGGTGATTTTAAAATGTGTTTTAAAACTCTCACACTATTTAATTTGTTGTTCAGCTGGAAGCTCTCAGTGGATCTTGTTTACAAACCCCATGTAACTTCAGTGAAACTGAAACAGAAAAGTTCCAGCATTAGATCTGTCTGTGGATTGTGGATGAAAAATCATTCTAATGTTTTTAAACATTTACAGAAAATTAGATCTTCAACAGCAGTGAGACAGTTAACATCTATCCAATGAAGATTACAGGAGACCTGCAACAGAAAGAGTGAATCACTCTGTTTTCCAATTCAATCACAACTTACACAAACACATATGACTTCAGCTGTTTGTGATCCTCTTAAAATAACAACTGAAGGACAGAAAGTTTTCATGTTAATATAATATGTCAGATGTTACAGAGATCAGACTGTTTAAATGTTTTCTACATATAGTTCAGGTTATTCAGCAATTTCTGCGCCACTGTGATCATAGTGGACGGAAAAAAATGGCACTTACTGCATTTACTGACTTTACACCTGTCAGGTAAAAGAGTGAATCCTGAATGACCAGTTTTCTCTGTTATGATATAGCAAGCGTCGGCGTGGCGTTTGGAATGGGGGAGGGAGGTGAGTGTACATCTGTGTCAGTTTGCATGCGTATGCAAAGATGACACAAGTGCTTTACAGCATTAACATCTTTGATTGCTAATTGTGACACTGGTGTAAATATTCATCTTATATTAGCGACATTTCTCCAGAGAAAAACTCATTTTTGTTCCTGAGGATTCCAAATAAGCAGCTAAACAGTAAGCATATCAGCATTTTTACTCACCAATGATTCTCAGCCTATCACAACAAAAGTGATGTTGTGATGGTGACGAGTGAAACCAATATGTAAATAAACTTCTCAAAAGAGTTTTTTCAGTTTATGTATAGCAAATCTATTAAACTGTTAATGGAGAATATAGTGGTAAAAAATATCTACAGGGAGTCCAGTTTGTGCTTCTCCCAAAATCTCCTAAAGTTTGTATTCTGTATTTAAATGAAATTCATTAATCCTCTTTTTCTCATTTGAAGTCAAACTTTTGACATTTCACATTTAACTATCACAAATGAAGTCCAGCTGTAAAGTTACAGCAGTACTACTGTAACTGTGGACTTGAATGTGGAAAGAGCTGTTTCTGACAAATTTAAATGCTCATCACATCTGTTAATATTGAAAAAGTGAAGGCAGCATTTATTTCATGTAATTTAATTTGCTGACTTGATGAATATCAAATATGGAATTAATAATTCTTCACTTTATGGTTTTATATTTAGTTTATGTATTACTTGTGCCGTTTATTCCAGCAGGGTGAGCTGTTGGTGCACTACATAAAATAACATTTACAACTCACAGCATACGAGTATATCATTTAAGGTCAAGGTCAAGGTCAAGGTCAGATTTATTTATATAGCACATTTCCAACAGCCGATGCTGCACAAAGTGCTTAACAATAACAATAAAATTAAAAACTACAGTGTAATACAATAATAACAATAGAAACAATAAAATAGAAGAATTGAAACAATACTAACTAATTCAGATAAATCCAAAATGCTTGGGTCATAATGTGTTAAAAGCCAGAGCGTAAAAGTGTGTCTTTAGTAAAGATTTAAATTGCTCAAGAGTTTGAGCAGATCTAATATTAAAGGGGAGACTATTCCAAAGTCTGGGACCTGCCACAGAGAAGGATCTATCACCACGAGATTTGAGGTTAGTCCGTGGAATGGACAACAATAGTTTTGAACTAGATCTCGTGGGTTTTCCTGGAGCATAGGCAGAGAGGAGCTCTGACAAGTAGGGGGGGGCTCGGGCGTTGAGTGACTTAAAAACAAAAAGTAAGAGTTTAAATTGGATCCTGTAGGGGACAGGGAGCCAGTGTAAAGAGGCTAAAATTGGGGTTATATGCTCTCTCCGTTTGGTACCAGTTAGCAGGCGAGCAGCAGCATTTTGAACCATCTGAAGGCGATGGATGGTGGCATGATCTAGGCCATAATACAATGAATTGCAGTAGTCCAATCTGCAAGTAAGAAAAAGGTGGATGATACGCTCGAAGACGTCAGCCGGAAGGTATGGCTTTATCCTGGCTAGCTGTCTTAGCTGAAAAAAACAGAACTGAACTACTGCACTCACCTGCTTATTCAATTTAAAAGAACCATCAATGTAAACTCCAAGGTTTTTTACATGTGTTTTACAATACGAGGAGAGGGTACCCAACGTGCTGTCGATATGATTGAAATTGCCAAAAATGACAACCTCAGTTTTGTTTTCGTTTAGCTGTAAAAAATTTAATGATAACCACTGTTTAACGTCGTCAAGGCAGCGTAATAAGAGCTGCGGTTGATCTGATCCTGATTTTAAAGGTAGATAAATCTGTAGATCATCCGCAAAGCAATGAAATGAAATGCTGTACCGCGAGAAGATGGAGCCCAATGGCAGCAAATAGAGTGCGAAGAGGGCGGGACCCAAAATAGAGCCTTGAGGAACGCCGTATTTAAGAGGAGCTAATTTGGAGTTGTGGGGGCCCATATTGACATAAAAGAACCTTTCTGTCAAGTAGGAGCGAAACCACTGAAGGGCAGATCCTTTTAGGCCAGCATGCGATTCTAGCCGTGATAACAGGATGTCATGGTCAACCGTGTCGAAAGCTGCTGACAAGTCCAACAGTAAAAGGGCAGCAGGGCTGCCAGAATCCATAGTTAAGAGAATATCGTTAAAAATCCTTAAAAGTGCTGTCTCAGTGCTATGTAATGATGTAGATAATTTAAGTAGCAATCATACAACAACAAAGTAATATCTTCTTAATATTTATTTTTAAATGAGATTAAAAAATAATTAAACTAAAAATTAACCTTTATGGAGTCTTTTATCATTTTATCAGCAGTGAAAACACAAAAACAAACAACATGACAACGAATCTTAAAAATGTAGAGAAACAGTGGTCACAGTGTGTCTCTGACCAGCAGTCAGTGACGTTTTCAATCAATCCTTCCTTGTCCTGTAATTCACTGTCCAACCATATCTACGTCTTATAAAAGGCCTTTGCGTAACCTCTCCTGTAAACTAAACCAAGCAGCAAAGGACAAGATAAAATATAAAGCATGTAAAAAATAAGAACATTGAAATACATTAAGAACAAAACTCCTCACATTAGTGGCCTCTTTTTTCTTCACAGTTTCTTTTTCTTTTACAGAAGAGTCTACTTCAAAATGCTTGACATGTAAAGAGAAGGAAACGTGAAATGTGTCACTTATGCAAGTGAAGGAGAAAAAACTATGACGGCTAAAAAAATTTCATTTAATTTCAGCTCATTGTTATTTCTATAGAACTAATTCACAATAACAGTATATATGTATAGTATTGAGGTATATTGCAAATATTAGACAGATAACCCCAACAATCAATGATCCCCTATGAGCAAGTACTCATAGGTATAGCAGTGAGGAAAAACACCCTTTCAACATAAACAAACTGCCAGCAGAACCAGGCTCAGGGAGGAACAACATCTGCCATGGTTGGTTTGTGGATGAAGGGAAAGAGAAGAGTGAATGGAGGTTATAGAGAGAGAACAAAAAGTAAATGGCATGTAGTAGTGGTATATAAACATACTCTGACCAGGGGTGACATGTTTAGTCACATGTTCTTCTTAAAGTGCTGACTGTCTTATTGGTGTCCAAAAAATAACTTGGACTCCCTAAAACATGAGTTGAAAACTGCAGCTTCTCTCCTCCTGTTATCCCCCCCAAACCCATCCTCTTTGAGAAAGTGTCTGCTCCCAGACCCCCCAAAAAACAATTTGCACATAAAACAAATGACAAATATAGCATCCTCAGCTCTACCAGTATTGTGGGTGTTTTTAATTACAGCCTCAACATGACATTTAATCTATCATTAGACTCAATTGACTTCTCTAAAATATTAAAGACCCCACCCACAATTTCAATTACAGTGGTTCTTATGGTATAGAAATTTCAAAGTGTTCCCTAAAATGGTGTTCCCTTAAATTTGTCTTATTGTTTCTTATAAATATTTAAATGAGATGTATTTCAGAAAATTATGTAATTAAATTTAAGGATATAATACTTCCACTATTACTTTTTTCAGTACTATGTGCAAAAACAGTACACACACAAAGATTAGTTATCTCATTAATAGTGTTGCATCCTCACTGTATATGACTCTGGGTACTTGGCTCCCAGGTATAACTGTCAAACACTCTCCTTAAAACAATTACCTTCAACACTGCTGATATTTGGAATCACCCTCTCTGATTGATGCTTCTGAGCTTACTTCAGTAATTACTGCCTCTAAATGATCAGTGTCTATTAGATCATATTCCTTTAAGACTGCTAAAAGAAGTCATACCATTTTTAATGCTTCAATCTTAAATAAGATCAAGCTATCTCTATTATTGGGGTATGTACCACAGTTAAACTGCAGGAATGTCTTAAAGAAATAAAGACCTGGATGACCTCTAAATGCATGCTTCTAAATTCAGATAAAATTGATGTTATTGTACTTGCCCCTAAAAAAATAGTCACTATCCAGATGTTTACTCTGGATGACATTAACTTGGCCTCCTGTAAAATTGTGAGGACGTTCTTCTGTGGAATCAGCTCCCAGTTTAGACACGGGAGGCAGACACTATCTCTACTTTTAACATTGGGCTTAAAACTTTCCTTTTCACTAAAACATATAGCCTATCTATCTATCTATCTATCTATCTATCTATCTATCTATCTATCTATCTATCTATCTATCTATCTATCTATCTATCTATCTATCTATCTATCTATCTATCTGATTGGCTGTCTGTCTGTCAAAAGTAATAAAACAAGTTTTTAAAATATACTTTTTCATTTGATTCAATTTTATATGATGGATTATGCAGAAAAAGTAGAATTGGGCTAAAAGGTCTACTGATTTATTATGTACTCAGTTGTGTATCATGTTTTTAAAAAGTAACTAAGTAATAAAGTAACTAATTACTTTTGAAAATATTCAGTGACGTAACAGGATTACTTTCTTGGAGAAGTAATTAGTCAATAATTACTATTTTCAAGTAACTAGACCAGCACTGTTCCTCAGTTAAGTTGCAATAGCCTAGGTTGCTAAATGTTTCTTCTCACATTTTTCACTCACTATGTGTTTATACACCACTCTGCCTTTAATTATGAGTCATTAAGTTCTGGCTCTCTTCCACAGTGTCTTTATCCTTTCATCCTTCCATCACCCCAAATGGTCACAGCAGATGGCTGCCTCTCCCTGAGCTGGAGGTTTCTTCCTGTTAAAAGAGAGTTTTTCCTTCCCACTGTCAAAGTTGTTGTTTGGGCTTTCGTTCTATTATTATAAGGTCTTTTCCTCACAGAATAAAGCATCTTGAAGCGAGTGTTATTGTGATTTGGCACTATATAAATTGAACTTAACGGGAATTGAAAAAGGAGTGGACAAGACGTGCTCAGTGGCTCCTGCCAAGTCCATCAGCCACCTAAGTCTCCTACCATTCATCCACCCAGATGCTCTCTGAGGTCTGGGTGGATGAATGTGATGAGGACTAACTCTAAGCTTTATCAAAACAGAGGCCTAATCTTACAACACACTGCTTAGTTAAAGCACATCAGCTCCTTGGTGGCAAATTGCGATATAACAGCAGACTAGTGGATCAGAAGGTTCAAATTAGTTAATAATCTCTAGTGATTTAAGATACATTAGCTAACGCTTTTAACACTATTTGGAGAACAAATAAAAATAAGCAGATTTTAGATATCAACCTGGGTCAACACACCTGAATCAAATGATTAGTTCAGGCCTCTGGAGAACTTCAAGACAGGTTGAGGAGGTCATTGGCCATTTAAATCAGCTGTGTTGGATCAAGGACACATCTTAAACCTGCAGTACACTGGCCCTTGAGGCCTGGAGTTGGACACCCCTGTATTGGGCGCTTGATGACCCCCCTGTGTGAGAGCACTGTAACATCATGATATCAACAACACTGGACGTTCTATCCTGTACTGACGTCAGTAGACAACTTAGGAAAATATAACATTTGATGACAATGTTAGTAAATAATACTAAGATGCTCTGTGATTACTACTATAAATATAATTATTTTTAAGGGTCCTCAAATTAAATTTCCTCTAGCACAACCAAAATGGTTTAAATTCACTTATAGTTGTGATTAAAACTTTCAAGTTTAAGGAAATCATAATTTTCCTCAATTACTTGTGTTTTCATAGCTCCACAAGACCTGTGCAGCTACTTGCCTGCTGTATGATACTCTGAGTTATAAAATCTGTAAAAGTCTACAAGCTTGGAATAACTCAAGTTACAGTTTTTTTAATTGGTTTGGCGCAGTTTTCACAAGCAATTGGTACATTTTCAAAACTTTTAGTACTTATATCACAACAGATCATCAAAAGTGCACGTTTTTCAAACATTTCAGCATATTTTCAATTGTGTCAGTACAATACACATTATGACAAAATATCCTTTTCACTACACAAAATAAGTGTTTCATCTAAATAAATGTTTTGTTCACAGTTACTGCCTTTCATAATGTTATCACTATCAAATTTTTGATTTGCATCTCTTATTATTCAGTTTAATACATTTGTCTATCATTTAATTCAACTGATCTTAATGTTTAATCAATGAATCCTTCATTATGTCCATGGATTTTCAACTTGACTGATTGTTGTCTGGTCATTTGTAAGTTACACATTGCTGCAAGAGCTTTCAATCTAGAAATACTAATTGCTAATTGTTTCCCCCTGATGATCACAATTAGTTACCATATAAGTAGAACTGTGTTTGAGACTTTGCACTGTTCAAATATGGAGCAGGATAGACTCGTAGGGAGAGGAAACCTTCATCGAAGAGGTGGTGGTGCTCCTCGACAGAGAGGTGGGCACAGACAAAGAGAAAGAGGTGGTGGTGCTCCTCAACAGAGAGGTGGTCTTCAGAGAAATGTAGGCAGAAGACAACGCACCATCATCTCTAATGAAGTCTGGGCCATCATTGTTGACCATGTGGTTAACAGAGGCTTTACCATGGCTGAGGCTGCCAGGTTGGTACAGCCTAATTTACAAAGGTCAACTGTCAGCTCTATCATCAGAACTTTTCGCCAAGAAAACCGGTATGTCTGCTATAGCAACTTCACTTCTAAAATATAGTACTCTATTGTATAGATGAACAACATGTAATTGTCAGTTTACAGTAATGTAATTTGTAATACTTCAATATTGACAGTATATGATTGTCCTCAGAATTAACAGGAGACAACCTGGTGGTGGTCTCCCACGTGTTTTGACTGACCAGCAGGTGTTGGCTGTGGTGGAAATGGTCAGGGCAAGGAATGATGTAACCACTGACTCATTTTAAATAGTTTAGGACAGCCAAACTACGGACCAGTTGCTAGGTTCGGCAGGGCTACAATAGAAAGCGAGGCGAATGCAGAATGAAATGGCTGGAGACAGGAATTTGAGCAGCAACAGTTATTATTTTGCACAAAAATGAAATAAACAAGACACAAATTCCACATTGACAGTAGTAGTGATAATAACCATAACAATAATAAGAAGAAGCCGGCAAAACAAAAATAACTCCAAAAATAGTCGTTTGAGCTCAATATTCAATTGTCTTTTTGTCTTTGGTCATTTGTCAAGTCAAAAATTCTTAGTCTAGTTCTTGTTCTCTTTCGTTTGTGGTTTGTGTGTTACCACTTGGGAGTCTCCATCGAGGAAGAAGAGTAAGTTCCTCTGCAAAGTTCAGTCTGGGCTCAGGCTCGCCATCTCCATCCGGAGAGAATCCATTGGAATCCAAAATCTTAGTTCCTTCCACACGGACAAGGGAAAAAAACCTAGCCTGCACAACAATATTAACATTATTGTACACAGCCAGCGCCGTTTCTTCTCTTGTATCACAGCTATAGCTTTAGTTCTTTATCTCTTTTCACATTTCTTTCACATTACCACAGTAATACATTACATGCATGCTTTGAATATATCTCTCGTTATACATGAAATTATTTTAACCATGTAAACAACAAATGAATTTCTTGTTCTCTTTTTAACCATGAAATTATGATTAATAGGTATAACCAGCAAGATAATACATTTTTCCAATCATCCTTCGAGTATGCTAAACAAATCCTACCACAACAGCATTTCAACCGTTTTTAAACAGCAAATTACCACTCGCGAATCGGTATGAACAGAAGAAACAACTTTTAGCAACAGACTAACACATTATTAACTTTTCAAACCCATGGGCTAAACTCACCAAAATGTTAGAAAATTCCGCACGAGCTATCCGTGACCTGTCTCATCTATTTCCACGTGCGAAAAGATCTAGCTCATGTGAAATGATGGTCTGGTGTTTCAGAAGACGGGGCTAAAACCACCTTCAACCAATGAAAAAGGCATTTATCCCTTGTGATCCAGCAACAGAAAATAAGGTTTGCTAGAGGATCACACTTCCTTTTTTCAAATTAAATGTTTCTTTTCAAAATAAAATAATGAAAATACATTTATACAATCAAAACGAAAACAAGAAAAAAATAACAAAAGGTAGTTTTCTCTACTGGGTTACACTCTCCCCAGCTAAATGTCATGCACGTCTCGTTGCATGTGTAGCCAGTACTGTCCCTCTGTACTGTTTAGGGACTCAGAAAAGGCTATGCTCAAACCCTGGAAAAGTGATTTCACAACAGTAACTAGAGGGTTTCCTAAATCAGGATAATCAAGTCTTTTAGGTGGATGTCTGATTCTTGTTGACTGTCTTACTGGTTGAGTTGTAATGGGATCACAACTGTCCATCTCATCAGGTGAGTTAATAGGCTGGTTTCCTGGTTCTTTAACCAAATCCTCAGGTGATTCATCCAATACGGTTCCCGTTCCATTGTCCACAGGATCGTCAATTCCAATCTCATCTCCATCTGGTAAGTTTTCAACAAGCACATGATTGGTAAGTTCGTCTTTGCTTGCATCTTTATCCATATTCAGCTCTATGTTGCTAGCAATTTCAGAAAGGTCACAATCAGGTAAGTTTGTAATGTCTGGTTCATGAGAAGGTTTTGGATATTCATGTACAGTAGTAAATCTGGTTATTTCTTCACATGGGGAATCATCAACCCATTGAATGAAAAGTTCATTGTCAAGTTCCATTGATTCTTCATCCTCATTGCTTTCTGTGACAACAGTTTGACGCGTTTTAGGACGGTGAACCTGCTGTGGCTCAGATGTGTCTGCGGTGGCAACCGGGAGGAAACTGCAGGGAAGCAACAGGTCTCTGTGTAAAGTTCGGGAGGGACCTTGCTTGGACTCGGGTTTAACAGTATAAACGGGTAGGTCGCCTGCACGTTTGACTACCACATGGATGTCTGCCTCCCATTTATCAGCAAGTTTATGCTTGCCACGCAGCCGCACGTTTCTAACTAAAACCCGGTCCCCAGGTTCAAGTTCTGAAACAGTTATTTTGCGATCAAATCTGGCCTTATTCTTGTCTGCCACTTTTTGTGCGGTTTGAGAAGCTAACCTATAGCTTTCCTCTAGCTGTTTCTTGAGACTTTCAGCATATTGCGAATGTGTCACTTTTTGATCTTTGCTGAGAGGAAGTCCATATGCAAGATCAACAGCTAATCTGGGTTTTCTGCCAAACATCAACTCGTAGGGTGTAAACCCTGTTGCATCACTACGGGTGCAATTGTACGCATGTACTAATGGCATAACATAGTCTTTCCAGTGAGACTTTTGTTTGGATTCCAGTGTTCCTAACATACTAAGTAGTGTTCTATTAAATCGTTCAGTAGGGTTACCACGTGGGTGGTACGGGGTAGTTCTTATTTTCTTTATCCCAGAGATCTCACACAGATCTTTTATCAGTTTTGCCTCGAAATCAGGACCCTGATCGCTGTGCAGGCGCTCAGGTATGCTGTAGTGGACAATGAACTGGTCCCACAGGCACCTGGCGACCGTTCGTGACTTTTGATTAGAGGTGGGCAACGCGAGGGCAAACTTAGTGAAATGATCGGTTATCACAAGGATATCCCATGTGTTGCTACTGTCTGGTTCTAGACTGAGAAAATCCATACAGACGAGTTCTAAAGGTCTGGTTGTTGTTATGTTGACCAGTCTAGCTGCTTTTTCAGGGGGACTCTTTCTCCGTATACAACGATCACATGTTTTCACTTTCTGCTCAACCTGTGTCGCCATGCGTGGCCAATAGAATCGGGTTCTGACCAGATCAAGGGTTCTGTCGATACCTAAGTGGCCCATGTCATCATGCAAACTTTGGAGCACTGAAGCTCTGAGCTCCTCAGGAAGAACAAGCTGGTGGGTCACCTGGTCTCCATCTTGTCTTTTTCTGTATAACACCTCATTGTGCATTTCCAACCGATTGAGTTCCCTAAGCAAAAGAGGGAGATCTGGGAGTTCTTTTCTAACAGTCGGTGGAGGTGTCTGACCATGTTCGATTTGTTTGATAACTTGGCTGATTGTCGAGTCTGCTCTCTGCTTATCCTTAATTTCTGATTGGGACAAGGCAGGGATGGTTGGTAAGCCATGATGTTCTTCTGAAACATAGATGTCTGGAATCGCGTCAGCTGAGAGGGTAAGCGATTCTACAAGTGTAACACCACTATCCTGACAATCATCACTGACTTTTACAAGGTGATTTTGACAGATTGCTTGGACAACATCACTATCTACAAGCTTTATGGTGTCAGTGGTGTCAGTGTCAGCTAGGTGACGCTCTACAAATTGGCTTACACGCTCCTGCTCTTTCCTGGACTGGACATCATTTACGAGTTCTCCATGAGGACGTCTAGACAACCCATCTGCGTCTAGGTTGTGCTTGCCCGCTCTATACTGTAACTTAAAGTTGTAGTTAGATAAAGCGGCAAGCCACCTATAGCCAGTGGCATCTAACTTAGCAGAGGTCAATATGTATGTGAGTGGGTTACTATCTGTAACCACAGTGAACTGACCACCATACAAATAATCGTGAAACTTTTCAGTCACTGCCCATTTGAGTGCTAAAAATTCCAACTTGTGGGCTGGATATCGTGCTTCACTTCTTGATAACCCACGACTGGCAAAAGCTATGGCTCTGAGCTGACCCTCCTGCTCCTGGTAGAGTGCTGCACCTAAGCCAGTAGTACTGGCATCGGTATGGAGCACATAAGGCAGCTTCGAGTCTGCAAAGCCTAAGACGGGGGCTGACGTTAGCTTTTCAATGATGGAGTCAAAAGCTTTTTGACACTCTGCGGTCCATCGGTCCTCAAATGGCAGTTTGGGATCAAAGTAGGTCTGGTTGGGTTCTTTGGACTTTGATTTCTTACGTAGTGGTGGGTAACCACGAGTGAGGTCATTGAGTGGGCGTACTATGGACGAGTACCCTTTTACAAAACGTCTGTAGTACCCCGAGAACCCCAGGAAAGATCTTAGTTCTTTGAGATTCTTGGGCTGTGGCCAGGTCTTTAGGGCCTGAATCTTTTCGGGATCCGTCTCAACTCCGCTTTCAGAGATTACATGCCCAAGATACCGAACTGTGGTTTGGAAAAATTTACATTTTTCCAGCGATAACTTCAGGCCATACTCTTTAAGGCGATGGAGTACCCGCATAAGTCGGCGTTCGTGTTCTTCCAAACTATCTGAGAAGATGATGAGATCATCTAAAAAGACGAGCACTTCATGTAAGTTCATATCACCAACACAGTGCTCCATCGGCCGCTGGAAGGTGCTTGGGGCGTTGGTTATGCCCTGCGGCATGCGGTTAAACTCCCAGAACCCAAGCGGTGTCACAAACGCGGTCTTTTCTTTGTCTGCCTCCTCAACTTCTATCTGGTAATACCCAGATTTCAGATCGAGGACCGTGAACCACCTGGATCCTGAAAGGGCAGAGAATGTCTCTTCCAGATTTGGAAGTGCGTAAGAGTCTTTTATTGTTTGCAAGTTCAGCTTGCAAAAGTCTATACATAGACGCACATCATTGTTCCGCTTTCTCACCACAACAATGGGAGACGAGAAAGGTGATTGAGACTCTCTTATCACACCTGCAGCAAGCAGCTCCTGCAGGTGTTTCCGGACAGCCTCAAGATCTTGAGGGTGTATAGGGCGTGCACGGTGCTTGAAGGGAGTCGGATCATTAAGCTTGATGGAATGTTTCACCTTGTTCGTACACCCAAAGTCAAGATCATGAAAAGCGAATACTTCCGGAATGTCATTGAGTTGCTTGGTTATCCTCTCTTTCCATTCATGTGGAATCGGAGAGTCACCAAAATTGAAATTCAGCGGTGTCTTACTTGTGGCTGACTCATTAACACTGGTGACATTATGCTGGGACATGATACAATGGAAAGCTCCCAGCTCTGCAATGACACAAGTAGACGGGATAGTAACATCTTGTTCTGTTTCATTTGTAATCATAACAGGCACTTTGTGTGGAGCTCGGGAAGGAAGTGTTATCAAGCAAGTTTTAACACAAAGGCCACCAGGCAAGGAAGACTGAGAGGGGTGTTCAACTATGGCACACGTGTCTGCTGCAGTACAATGAACGTTAGCAGATCCCTCTAAAACTACTGTTTGGCCTGCTGGAACTACAACTGTAGCCTTGCCTGACAGGGTAACTAACCCAATGCTCCCATCTTTGTTCTGTGTATGTCTTAGTTCTAGAGTTTTCAACAGGGCTCTAAACCCGCAAGGACTAGGTAAGTAGTCAGAAGTCTTAAGGTCCAAAAATTTTTCATAAAGGACATCAAGCGTGTTTGTTCCCACCAACACTGGGGTCTGACTGTTTGGATGAGTGTCTGGAACAACAAGAGCTAAGGTTGGTATGTCCATCTCTGCATCTAAGAAGTCTTTTGGAAAAGTAATGCATGTCTTTATATAACCCAAATAGGGGACGGGCTGACCTGCAGCACCCTCCACTTCCAAAAGATCATAGAGTGGGTTAAGATTTTGATCTGGAAAGTTCTGTTTGTAGAACGACTCAGCGACTGTGGTCACTTGTGACCCTGAGTCCAGGAGACAATTTACATTAACGCCAGAAATGCTAACTACTGCTGTGCATTTAGAGCCAACCAACCCTTTTGGCAGACTATACTTCTGTGGCTTAGTGACAGATTGCTTACAGTTAGCATGTTGCATGTACTTAGTGGGACATGATCGCCTGGCTGCAGTCTCCATTTGCCCCGCAACAGAGACTGTTTTCAGTTTAACTGTTCCTTAGTGGCTGGAGGGTTCTCAACCTCCCATTTCCTCTGTTTCTCTTTAAACAGTTTGCGCTTTTCAGCAACTAGGGCTGGGTTTGGTTCATTTTCGCAGTTTGGCTTGATGTGGCCATCTTCTCCACATTGGAAACAGTACCACGGTTTGGGTGGGATACTTTGAGTTTTAACTGTTCGTTCTGAGGGCTCCTTGCTCACTTTGTCTGGCTTTCGGTTTTCTTTAGACTTGGTATGGGAGGCATATCTGGAATTCTGCGCTTTTGATTTCGCGGTCAGCTGCACCAGTTGGGCCTGGAGCTCTGCAACTTGCTTTGAGAGTTCTTTAATTGAGCTTAAGGTGGTTGTGTCTTCATTTTCGTCTAAGCAGCCTTTGACTGTTTGGAGGTGGTATGTCGCTTTTTGTTTCGTGATGTTCAAATGTTGCTTCATTCGCATTGTTTTGGTAGCATTTTGGTCTTCTTCTGTGCGTAATAAGAGAAGCAACTCAGGAAAAGATGGGGGGTTTATCTGTTTTTGTTTTAGTTGAAGTGCGTTTAAAAGGGAATCATCCCAGCAACCACGACAGAACTGCGTGACAAGGAGTCTGTCAACATCATTGCTTAAAGCACCACCCCGTTTTACAGTGTGAGTTAAAGCTACCTGAAGGCGTTGTACGTATGACGACGGTTTCTCACCTGGATTTTGGAAGGTGTCAAGAAATTTGGCGTAAAGCTCTCCACCATCTTGAACTGTCCCATAGGCAGAATCCAACATTTGAAGGTAGTCTGCAGGTGAGCTGTCTGGGTTCAAGTGCTTAACTACGTCAGCTGCCGGGGGTAAGAGAGACTCAAGAATCTTTCGCGATTGTTGCAGTTGCGACATGGAAGTGTCACTCAAGATTAGTTCAGCACTGGAACGCCAAGTATCATAATCTGGCTCATAGGTTGGCCGGGGGTCCTTGCCAGAAAAAGCTCTGAGTTTTTGTGAAAAATGTTGCACTGAATGATCATCTCTTCTCACAATGTGCTCAACTACTACACGCTGCACCTCAGGAGGGTTTAAATCAGGTGCAGGTATGGTGGGTACACTATGAGCTGGGTTTCTTGCAGTGTGATTTGACTGGTTCGATTGCTGTGCACCATCAACACTGGGTTCAACAGCTGAAGGCTGAAACTCAGCCAAGGGAGATTCAGGTAAGTCAATTTGCTCTGATTGATCATGTTCAGGCTCTTTGATTGATTCAGCTATCTGTGACATCATGTCTTTCAGAACATCTGCAAACCCTCGGCCGCTCATTTTGGCTAGGTTTTTTAACTCAGTGAGATATGACTTGGTTGTATCATTCCCCACACATCGCGTGTATACGCTTGCAAGAGACTGTATTCTATACTTAACCCCGCTATCGGATATGTGGTTGTAAGGTAACGGCTCAAGAGCATAAACAGCAGTACCTGAATTGTACTCAACAACAACACTCGAGATAAACTCAGATTTACCATCATCTACCTTTAAGACTCTTGAGATTGACCCATACTGTTTTAGGAATTCAGTCACCTCATCAATTTGCTCATCTCCAGCTATTTCGCTCACGATCACCGAATTTGGGACTTTAACAGATTCACGTTCAACAAGACGGTCCATTTGGGGTGCGTTATATACTTGTAATCACATGAGAAAAAGCCTCCTGGCTGGCTCGCCAAGACTTACTGTAACCACTGACTCATTTTAAATAGTTTAGGACAGCCAAACTACGGACCAGTTGCTAGGTTCGGCAGGGCTACAATAGAAAGCGAGGCGAATGCAGAATGAAATGGCTGGAGACAGGAATTTGAGCAGCAACTGTTATTATTTTGCACAAAAATGAAATAAACAAGACACAAATTCCACATTGACAGTAGTAGTGATAATAACCATAACAATAATAAGAAGAAGCCGGCAAAACAAAAATAACTCCAAAAATAGTCGTTTGAGCTCAATATTCAATTGTCTTTTTGTCTTTGGTCATTTGTCAAGTCAAAAATTCTTAGTCTAGTTCTTGTTCTCTTTCGTTTGTGGTTTGTGTGTTACCACTTGGGAGTCTCCGTCGAGGAAGAAGAGTAAGTTCCTCTGCAAAGTTCAGTCTGGGCTCAGGCTCGCCATCTCCATCCGGAGAGAATCCATTGGAATCCAAAATCTTAGTTCCTTCCACACGGACAAGGGAAAAAAACCTAGCCTGCACAACAATATTAACATTATTGTACACAGCCAGCTCCGTTTCTTCTCTTGTATCACAGCTATAGCTTTAGTTCTTTATCTCTTTTCACATTTCTTTCACATTACCACAGTAATACATTACATGCATGCTTTGAATATATCTCTCGTTATACATGAAATTATTTTAACCATGTAAACAACAAATGAATTTCTTGTTCTCTTTTTAACCATGAAATTATGATTAATAGGTATAACCAGCAAGATAATACATTTTTCCAATCATCCTTCGAGTATGCTAAACAAATCCTACCACAACAGCATTTCAACCGTTTTTAAACAGCAAATTACCACTCGCGAATCGGTATGAACAGAAGAAACAACTTTTAGCAACAGACTAACACATTATTAACTTTTCAAACCCATGGGCTAAACTCACCAAAATGTTAGAAAATTCCGCACGAGCTATCCGTGACCTGTCTCATCTATTTCCACGTGCAAAAAGATCTAGCTCATGTGAAATGATGGTCTGGTGTTTCGGAAGACGGGGCTAAAACCACCTTCAACCAATGAAAAAGGCATTTATCCCTTGTGATCCAGCAACAGAAAATAAGGTTTGCTAGAGGATCACACTTCCTTTTTTCAAAATAAATGTTTCTTTTCAAAATAAAATAATGAAAATACATTTATACAATCAAAACGAAAACAAGAAAAAAATAACAAAAGGTAGTTTTCTCTACTGGGTTACAATGACATACGGCTGTCTGAAATCAAACAGGCTATTGAGAACAGCAATGACACCTTCGCCAATGTGCCATCAATTAGCCTTCCAATGATTGCCCGGCTTTTGAAGAAGCACCAGGTTTCCATGAAACAAATTTACTTGGTTCCTTTTGAGAGGAACAATGTCCGGGTGAAACAACTGCGTTCAGAATATATTCAGGTACAACACTAAACTGGCATGCAATTACTGTAACAGTACTGACAACTATTAGTTGTAAAAAAACAAAAACTAGACGCAGAGGACATAACCTTATTGGACAAAGGGCTACCGTCCAAGTCCCTGGACAACGTGGGGGAAACATCTCAATGTGTGCAGCTATATCTGAAGATGGTGTGGTAGGCTGTAGACCAGTTCTACAACACTGAACACCTGATAGTTTTTTTTTTTTTTTTAATGAACTGGAGCAGGCCTGTCAGGGAGAAGACATCGTCTATGTTGTTGTGTCAGGGAGAAGACATTGTCTATGTTGTTGTGTGGGACAATGTCAGCTTCCACCATGCACAGCTGGTTCAGGAATGGTTTCAAACACATCCTTGCTTCATGACCTTCCATGATCTTCCACCATATTCCCCTTTCCTCAACCCAATTGAGGAATTCTTCTCTACATGGAAGTGGAAGGTGTATGATCGCCATCCCCATGAGCATGTCTCCCTTCTTCAAGCCATGTGTGAAGCTTGTGGTGATATAACTGCTGGGCAATGTCAAGCCTGGATTCGTCATGCCAGGGGATTTCTCCCACGGTGCCTGAACAACAAAGACATCAACTGTGATGTTGATGAAAATTTATGGCCCAATGTTAATGACCGGCTTGATTAATTGTGTAAAAGTGATAAAAATAAAATAAAAATATATTGTGCATATGTAAATGACTTGCTGTTTTTTCTTACTTTTTCGTGTGTGTGTGTGTGTGTGTGTATATATGTATATATGTATATATATATATATATATATATATATATATATATATATATATATATATATATATATATATATATATATATATATATATGTGTATGTATATATATGTGTATGTATATACAGTGGGGCAAAAAAGTATTTAGTCAGCCACCGATTGTGCAAGTTCCCCCACCTAAAATGATGACAGAGGTCAGTAATTTGCACCAGAGGTACACTTCAACTGTGAGAGACAGAATGTGAAAAAAAAATCCATGAATCCACATGGTAGGATTTGTAAAGAATTTATTCGTAAATCAGGGTGGAAAATAAGTATTTGGTCAATAACAAAAATACAACTCAATACTTTGTAACATAACCTTTGTTGGCAATAACAGAGGTCAAACGTTTACTATAGGTCTTTACCAGGTTTGCACACACAGTAGCTGGTATTTTGGCCCATTCCTCCATGCAGATCTTCTCGAGAGCAGTGATGTTTTGGGGCTGTCGCCGAGGAACACGGACTTTCAACTCCCGCCACAGATTTTCTATGGGGTTGAGGTCTGGAGACTGGCTAGGCCACTCCAGGACTTTCAAATGCTTCTTACGGAGCCACTCCTTTGTTGCCCGGGCGGTGTGTTTTGGATAATTGTCATGTTGGAAGACCCAGCCTCGTTTCATCTTCAAAGTTCTCACTGATGGAAGGAGGTTTTGGCTCAAAATCTCACGATACATGGCCCCATTCATTCTGTCCTTAACACGGATCAGTCGTCCTGTCCCCTTGGCAGAAAAACAGCCCCATAGCATGATGTTTCCACCCCCATGCTTCACAGTAGGTATGGTGTTCTTGGGATGCAACTCAGTATTCTTCTTCCTCCAAACACGACGAGTTGAGTTTATACCAAAAGTTCTACTTTGGTTTCATCTGACCACATGACATTCTCCCAATCCTCTGCTGTATCATCCATGTGCTCTCTGGCAAACTTCAGACGGGCCTGGACATGCACTGGCTTCAGCAGCGGAACACGTCTGGCACTGCGGGATTTGATTCCCTGCCGTTGTAGTGTGTTACTGATGGTGACCTTTGTTACTTTGGTCCCAGCTCTCTGCAGGTCATTCACCAGGTCCCCCCATGTGGTTCTGGGATCTTTGCTCACCGTTGTCATGATCATTTTGACCCCACGGGATGAGATCTTGCGTGGAGCCCCAGATCGAGGGAGATTATCAGTGGTCTTGTATGTCTTCCATTTGCTGATGATTGCTCCCACAGTTGATTTTTTCACACCAAGCTGCTTGCCTATTGTAGATTCACTCTTCCCAGTCTGGTGCAGGTCTACAATACTTTTCCTGGTGTCCTTCGAAAGCTCTTTGGTCTTGGCCATGGCGGAGTTTGGAGTCTGACTGTTTGAGGCTGTGGACAGGTGTCTTTTATACAGATGATGAGTTCAAACAGGTGCCATTCATACAGGTAACAAGTGGGGGACAGAAAAGCTTCTTACAGAAGACGTTACAGGTCTGTGAGAGCCAGAGATTTTCCTTGTTTGAGGTGACCAAATACTTATTTTCCACCCTGATTTACGAATAAATTCTTTACAAATCCTAACATGTGAATTCATGGATTTTTTTTCACATTCTGTCTCTCACAGTTGAAGTGTACCTCTGGTACAAATTACTGACCTCTGTCATCATTTTAAGTGGGGGAACTTGCACAATCGGTGGCTGACTAAATACTTTTTTGCCCCACTGTATATATATATGTGTATGTATATATATGTGTATGTATGTATATATATATATATATATATATATATATATATATATATATATATATATATATATATATATATATATATATATATATATATATATTCCAACAGTGTTCCAACATTCGAAAGAAGGGACTGCTATCACAGCTAGAGATTGACGAGGTACAACATAAATGCTACGGCAAGGAGGAGTCCGGACGCCAGGTCAGGGGGGAGATATCATCACCCCTACCCGAGATTGGGTACATAGCCCCAAGTGCGATAGGAGAAGGATCGTTGAGTGCGAGAGGAACTGACCTGAAAAATAGGATCATGGCCAAGCTTGAAACCTGGATCCCCCGTAGCCGGTTACAAAGATTACGTGAAGTACCCTCAGAAGGTCTGCTAGATGATGTTAATGCAGCACTACGGACGATACCTACAACCACGATTACCGACACTAACAAGCTGATGTACAATACGGCAGCAGTGATCAGTGAGCCTTGAACAGCCACAAGGGGCAGTACCCTCCATGGAGAAGGAGGCTAGAGGGCAAGATCAAAGTAGGAGGTTAGCCAACTAACGGAGTTGCAGAAAGGTGCGGCAAAGAAGGTGCATAAGAAATACAGCAAACTGTCCATACCTGAGGCCTTGAAAACTGCCAAGCAAAGACTCACAGCCTTGGCCAGCTGCTTGAGAAGGTACACCAGAGAGATAGAAGGCAGGAGAATAAACCAGCTGTTCTCCACAGAACCAGCAAAGGTGTACTGTCAGTGGCAAGGGAACAATAAGAGAACAGCACCACCAAGGCTGGAGACGGAGCAATACTGGAAGAGCATATGGGAGAAGGATGCAACCCATAACGGCAATGCTCAGTGGCTAGTGGATCTGAGGGCAGACCATAGCGACCTCCCTGAACAGGGTCCAGTAACCATCACAATGGCAGATATCCAATAAAGGGTCTCCAGTATGAAGAGTTGGACAGCACCAGGGCAAGGTTATTATCGTTAACGAAAACTAACGAAATAACGAAAACTAGAAGTGAAAAAACATTTTCGTTAACGGAAATAAAAATAAAAACAAAAAAAGGAAAACTAACTAAAACTGTAATGAGTGTTCACAAAACTAACTAAAATTAACTGAATTTATATCAAAAATGCTTTTAGTTTTCATTGATGTGTGCGTGTCATACAATAGTCAAAGGTGAAAATGAAGTTTAGTTTCCAGATTTTTTTCTTGCTGTCTCATTATGCCAGCAGGTGGCCAGTACGTTAGTCGAGTCGTCTGTGTTGCTGCTCCGTCCAAGCGCAGAATCATGTCAGGAAAAGTCGGGAGAAAGCGCCAGAGTCCAATTTGGGATTACTTTGAATATGACTGTGTTTTGGATAAAGCAAGTGTCTTGTAGTGGAAAGAGACAAATTATGAGGGACATTTCTAAAGGGCAAAAAATCCCACAAACCTTAAAGTGCGCTTGAAAAGCTCGCACAAGAAGGCTAACTTAGCTTACCTTGAGAAGGTAAGGGAGCACACTCAACCCTCATCCCCAAAAACAGACGCTAACCCCAGGCAAGGCAGCGTGATGCATCCCGAGACAACAGGACTGGGATATCTACATAACTGTGTGAGTCAATTGTCTTCAAAAAGTTTATCAATTCACTTGAACCAAAATTATGAACATCCGGTGCTGCAAGAGTTAATAGTCTCATTGGAGCCAAGATATACATTTTATAGTTGCCTGGTATCAATGGTTGTTCATCTGCCTTTATTTATTTATTTATTTAAAGAACCCATAGGTGGGAATGTGAGTTGTCTGTCTCTGCGTGTTAGCCCTGCGACAGACAGGCGACCTGTACAGGGTGCAGGGTATGGTAGCTGGAATAGCAACATACCCAAGGATAAGCAGAAGAGAATGACTGATATGATGAAACTGGGATTTTGTTACAGTTAATTATTGCAAACACAACTAAAACTATAACTGAAACTAATCAAAACTAAACTGAAACTAAGGATTTTCAAAAAAATAAAAACTAAACTAAACTAGCAAACAATTGGTAAAAACTAATTAAAACTGATATAAAATTGAAAATCTGAAGTCAAAACTAAATAAAAATAAAAACTAATGAAAATTGCAAAACTATTAAAACCCTGCACCAGGGCCCGACATGGTTCACGCCTACTGGCTGAAGAAGCTGACTGCACTCCACGAGCGTCTGGCAGCACAAATGAACCAGCTGCTAGTTAACGAGAGACACCCGGAATGGCTAACCGAAGGTCGAACGGTCCTGATCCCCAAGGACCCCAAGAAGGGACCGGTCCCATCCAACTACCGACCAATAACCTGCCTCAGTACTACATGGAAGCTCCTGTCAGGCATCATATCGGCTAAGATGAACAGGCACATGGGTCAATACATGAGCGGGGCACAGAAAGGGATTGGCAAGAATACCAGAGGCGCAAAACACCAGCTACTGGTAGACAGAACAGTCAGCCGAGACTGCAAGACCAGACTGACCAACCTGTGAAGGCCTATGACTCAATGCCCCACAGCTGGATACTGGAATGCTTAGAATTGTACAAGATCAATGGGACCCTAAGAGCCTTCATCAGGAACTCAATGGGGATGTGGCGTACAACACTAGAGGCCAACTCCAAGCCCATAGCACAAGTCACCATTAAGTGCGGGATCTACCAAGGAGATGCTCTGTCCCCACTGCTGTTCTGCATAGGCCTGAACCCTCTCAGTGAGATCATTAACAAGACTGGCTACAGATACCGACTGCGGAACGGAGCAGTTGTCAGCCACCTCCTGTACATGGATGACATCAAGCTGTATGCCAAGAGTGAACGAGACATCGATTCACTGATCCACACTACCAGGCTATACAGCAATGACACTGGAATGTCATTCGGACTGGAGAAGTGTAGTCGAATGCTAACAAAGAGAGGGAAGGTAGTCAGAACTGAGGGGATTGAACTACCAGAAGGCAACATTGCAGACATAGAGGACAGTTACAAGTACCTGGGGATCCTGCAGGCAAATGGGAACCATGAAGAGGCCGATAGAAAGGCTGCAACCACCAAGTACCTGCAGAGGGTCAGGCAAGTCCTGAGGAGTCAGCTGAACGGTAAGAACAAGATCCGGGCCATCAACACGTACGCCCTGCCCGTGATCAGGTACCCTGCTGGGGTAATAGGCTGGCCAAAGGAGGAGATAGAAGCCACTGACATAAAGACAAGAAAGCTCCTTACCATGCATGGAGGGTTTCACCCCAAGTCCAGCACCCTGAGGCTGTACACTAAGCGGAAGGAAGGGGGCCTGGGACTGGTGAGTGTCAGCACCACAGTCCAGGATGAGACAACGAAAATCCAAGAATACATTTGGAAGACGGCCCCAATTGACTGAGTGCTCAGTGAATACCTCAGGCAGCAGAAACCCAAGAAAGAGGAGGGAGACGAGGAACCATCATGGAAGGACAGGCCCCTGCACGGTATGTACCACCGGCAGATAGAGGAGGTGGCTGATATCCAGAAATCCTACCAGTGGCTGGACAAAGCTGGACTGAAAGACAGCACAGAGGCACTAATCATGGCAGCACAAGAACAAGCTCTGAGTACAAGATCCATAGAGGCTGGGGTCTATCACACCAGGCAAGACCCCAGATGCAGGCTGTGTAAAGATGCCCCAGAGACAATCCAGCACATAACAGCAGGGTGCAAGATGCTAGCAGGCAAGGCATACATGGAACGCCATAACCAAGTGGCCGGCATAGTGTACAGGAACATCTGTGCCGAGTATAACCTGGAAGTCCCGAGGTCAAAATGGGAGATGCCCCCAAGGGTGGTGGAGAATGACCGAGCTAAGATCCTGTGGGACTTCCAGACACAGACGGACAAAATGGTGGTGGCTAACCAACCAAACATAGTGGTAGTAGACAAACAGAAGAAGACGGCCGTAGTGATCGATGTAGCGGTTCCGAATGACAGCAATATCAGGAAGAAGGAACACGAGAAGCTGGAGAAATACCAAGGTCTCAGAGAAGAGCTCGAGAGGATGTGGAGGGTGAAGGTAACAGTGGTCCCCGTGGTAATCGGAACACTAGGTGCGGTGACTCCCAAGCTAGGCGAGTGGCTCCAGCAGATCCCGGGAACAACATCGGAGATCTCTGTCCAGAAGAGCGCAGTCCTGGGAACAGCTAAGATACTGCGCAGGACCCTCAAGCTCCCAGGCCTCTGGTAGAGGACCCGAGCTTGAAGGATAAACCGCCCGCAGGGGCGTGCTGGGTGTTTATATATATATATATATATATATATATATTTTTTTTTTTTTTTTTTTTTTTTTTTTGTTATGCCTGAACATAAGTGTAATATTTGCTGTGTAAAGTTTTACAGTTCAGTTACACTCATTCATCACCAAGGACAATTTGAAACGCTTACCTTGTATTATTTGCTCCTGACTGAAATGATTGGTATAAGTACTAAGTTGAAAAAAGATCTCACTGTTTTGTTTGGGTGATTAAAGCAAATGTTCTCAGAATATATCACAATGATCATATGTTCTGCAACAATGATTAAGTGGAATGAAAATATGTGCAAATACAATGAACTCATGACATCAGATTTGAAAGAATGACTAGTGGTGTTACAAATGTGATCAAATGTGAGTTTTGTACTGAGAGATTTGAAAATGCACACTTTAGTTATGAAAATAGTACCAAACCAATTAAAAAAAACTGTAGTGAAAAGTATTTGCGTGTGTGGGTTATTTTGACAGGTAATTTTAAACTTTAAAAATCTATCGCCTGACTTCCTCTATCACAGGATATTAGCAAACTGATTGTACTTCCGCAGAATATTTCTCAACACCTATAGCAAATACGATCAAGCAAACTGACATTGCACTTTCTTAAACAGTATGTCCTCTTCTGTGCTTCCTTATTCTAAAAACAGTTAGGCGATGTGTTCCCCTGTAATTCTGGTTAAGAAATTATGTTCACTGTAAAAACCTCTCCTGAGCTGTGTGTGAACATGGTGATAGTCGGCATGTTACTGATGGTCCTCTTTGTTTCAGGTGAGCTGTTTGTTCACTATAAAGGCATTATTGGATTCATTTAAATCATTATCAGCTTTAAGGAACAAAATTAAAAGGCTGATGGAGATAAAGCTTTGTTTTTTCATACTGTTCATAGTCTGACAGGTAATTGAAATACTTTTTGTTACCAACAGAATCAAAGACATGTTGTTCATGTTACAATAGATTATATTTCAAGCAACAACTATGTAATTTAGCATCATTAATCAAAAAGGGCAAATGGTGAAAATGTGACTGTCACTTCTGGATGATCTATTATAAATTTAATTTTACATAAACAATTATTTAATTTTAGGAGTACTTTGATTAAAGTTTACATCTTAAGTCCTATGGAGGACAAATTAAAATAAGACAAGTTAATGTTTGTAATAAAATTAATTAATTAATAGGTTAGTTGTGACACTGTGTTTACAGGTGCTTTGGCACAATGTCCTGATGAAGCAGCAGTCTTCATAAATGCATCAAAGAAGCTGGAAGCACTGAGTGGATCTTGTTTGCAAATCCCATGTAGCTTCAGACCCAAAGAAGAACAGAAATTTATCAGCACAAGAAAAATTATTGGAGTGTGGATTAAAAATCAATCCCAATTTGGCGGTAATCCAAACAATGTGATCTTCAACAGTAGTGCAGCAGTTAACATCTATCCAATGAGTATTACTGGGAACCTGAGTCAGAGAGACTGCACCACTCTGTTTTGTAATTTAATCACCACATACACAGACACATACTTCTTCAGAGTAGAGAGAGAACCATTCAAAGCAACAGCTTCTTGTGATCCTCTTCAAATAACAGTCAGAGGTGAGTGATTTTGAGTTTTTTATTAGAATTATATTTTTACTTTATTGGGTTTATTTGACTTGCCTTCAGTTAAGTTTCATCAGCATTTGTTGAAGAAATATTACATTTCAGTCATAATGATTGTCCCAGAATACAGTTTAATATTGGTCGAATGTTTTATTATTAAGCTAAAAAAAATACTTTAATAAATAAATACTCAATAAATCATGACTTTATGAAATTAATAAAGTTATATGTAAATTTAAGATAAGATGAGTGGTTTAGAGATTTTAAACACTGGTATAAACTGCAGTGTGCTCTGTAGTGTTAATATGTCTGTGATGTGAAACCACAGATTCTCCTTGGAGGCCCAATATTACAATCCCAGGTGATCTGAAGGAGAAGGAGTCTGTCACTATAACCTGCTCAGCTCTCACTCCCTGTCCACACTCCCCTCCTCAACTCACCTGGAATCTCCAACAAGACTCTCACAACAAAACAGAGGAAAACACAGATGGAAGCTTTACAACTAAAATCCAGCAGAACATCACTCTGTCAGACACACATGATGGAAAGAAGATCAACTGCTCTGCCAGATATCCTGTGAACCAAGGAAACGACACCAAGAGAGCAGAGACAGAAGAGACTCTCAGTGTTTCATGTAAGAAAATCAGAATTTGTAGTTGGATCCTGTCAACATAGCATTTGATTCATTGGGAGGTCCACTGTTTAGAATGAATAATGGTGATTTCTGTCAATCTTTTTCTCCAGATGCTCCTAAAGACACCTCAGCATCCATCAGTCCATCAGGTTTGGTGTCAGCAGGCAGCTGGGTGAACCTGACCTGCTCCAGCAGAGCCAAACCTCCAGTCAGCAACTTCACCTGGTTCAAGAAGAGCAGAGATGGAGCTGTGAAAGTATCTGAAGGAGAGATTTACAGCTTCAATGTAACAGATGGAGGAGTTTATTACTGTGTGGCCACTAATGATCTGGGTAATCAGACATCAGCAGAGATTAAAGTGACTGTTGGAGGTAAAAGCCACTCATGTGTTACATGCTCCTGTTTCTTTTTATCCATTCAAACTCCAAACTTTAAAAATAACTTCAGGTAGTAACCTTTGTTTTTCTTTAGGAGACACACTGTGGCTACTTCCTGGAGTAATCATTGGGATCATTGTACTCTTACTTATAATTCTCCTCTGCTTGATCATCTTTGTTTGGTAAGTATCACACATCAAAGCAGAAAAACACAATTAGCTACTCTCACAGATATTTTAGCTACACATTAAAAATTTCTGTTTCAAGCTTAACTTTGTTCACATATATTTAACATACACAGAGATAATTATTTACTGCCTCTTGTGTCTTCCAGGTCGTTAAAGTCAAAGCAACAAACTCAACAACAGATTCTGGTAAGGAAATTACAAAGAAAAAAAAATTCTGGCTGCAGGGTTACTTGAATGTTTTGGCGATTACAGCAGTAACTTCATCAGAGCAGTCTATTTATTTAATAAAACATGAATAAGAATGAATCTAATTCACCGAGCTTTCTGTTTTTTAACTCTATAGATTCAAATAGATGAAGAGCAGAAGGTTGATGAACCAGCAAGTAAAAAGGAAGAAGAGGAAGAAAACATCCATTATGGAGAGATCAGCTTCTCCACACTGGCATATGATGCATCGTCTAACTCAGTGCGGGACAGTGGACAGCAGCAGCATACGGTGTACGCACAGATCAAAAAGCGAGAAAAAAGCTTAAAACAAAGGGCTCACGGCCAAGAGGAACTCTACGCTGAGGTGAAGAAAAAATGAGAACTGTTGTGAAATAATTTTACATTAACATAGAAATACACACATGGTGCCTGTAAATGTGTCATTTTCACTGCCTACAGTTCAGTGAAGTAAAACAACTAAAATCCCATTCCATGGCTTTTTTATGTCCTATTTTCCATGCTAACTTTACACAGCTGTTTTCAGATGATTAACTGTGTTCATGGCAAATGTGACTAAATGAGTAAGTGAGAAATTGCAGCACTCCAACAAGGAACTAGTTTTACACAACAGCAGATGCTGTTCTGCAAAACTAAAACTTAAAACCTCAACATACTGTCGCTTTTTTTAAAAGTATATTTTAAGTTATTATGTTCCTAAAGTATTTGCATGCTGCTACGCTGTGTGAGCTTTTGTTTGATTTTGTCAGTTGCATTTTTGAAGTTCTGCTTCCAAATTGTTTTTGTGGCACACCCCTTGAACTAACAGGTCAAGATGGCAGCACTGAATCTAAACAGAATTAAAACTGTAAACTTTGAATCTGAACTACCATTGTTCTGTATTTTGTCTCACTAAATAAGCCATACGCAGAGCATTGATCAGGCTCTATCCGTTAACGTGTTTTTTAGAAGTGTTATGCTGCATCACTCCAGATACACATCAGTCCAAGTTCCAACATCTGAGTTCCCAGATGTCTAAAATGCAGCACTGGAACCACAAACCAGTATTCCCATTCATGCTGGTGGGCATTTTCTTTTGGCTTCTCCAGGGTAAGTTTAACACTGCCGATCTGCATCGGGTAATCTAAATGTTCTCCTGGAGAGTTGGAAAGGCAAAGAGGAAATGGAAATGCACGCAATAGGAGTGTCTTTCTCTGGCCTTTCCATGTATAGTTATCAGTTTTCACTGCCAGGGTAGTTACAGCATAATGCAAAAATGTTCAGTGCAAAACCTTTTGTTCCCCACTACCTGAACATGGCATTCAAATTAAAATTCCACTAAGCTGCTGTGAATTAAAGAGGCATTTAGCAGCCTCACCCTCTTAGAGAGCAAAATCAAAAACCTTTTTAAACTCTACAATGAACTGGTTTTGGTAATCATTGGATTTGTGCTCAGGCAATGCTTGGGTCAGTTTCAGTGCAGAAGTGCATTTCTGTCTTTGCGTAGCACTGTTCAGCTGGTCTGGACATCAGTGCTCAACTAACAACCTGTGACTCTGCTAGTACTTCAGAACACTAATGTGTAACAGCTGTGTGTACAGCTAATGTTTGGGCAGATCACTCTGTCATAATCCCAGTAAATATGAACCCAAATGCACGACTCAGACACCAGAAACAATTTAACAGTTTATTTTTGGAAAACTAAGAACTTACAGAGTCTGGGCTTCTGAACTGTCGAGAAAACAGGAAACCAGAAACAGAAAAATTCAATGTGAATCTATGTGAAAAATAGTTAAAGGTTAGACTATTTTTATCTGTTCGCCACCGGTCCATTCATCCATTCCAAAAAGGGTTTTGTTTGGGGGTTTTTGCATATTGCAATGTTTTGGTTTAATCAATAAAAAATGACTATCCATTATGTTCAATTGTTGGTGAATTCATCTTATTTAAGTATTTAACATATTTTATCATATGGTCCAGTGTTGTCTTTGTTACTATAACATAAATATAATGTAATTTACATGGCATGTACAGACTTTGGCTCTGACTGCTGAAAACGGGAAGTGCTCAGTAATGTTATCTTTAATACTTTCTTAAAAATGTATTTTTAGCCATTAAAACTGGATAAGTGAAAAAAAAATGTAAATCCTTTCAGCGTTGGGTTACTAGAAAGGGGGAAAAACTCAAGAAAAGCATTCATTCTTTATTATTGTCTTATCTGTTGTTTCATTTCTTCTTTTGTTTTGTTTTAATGTTGAGTTAAATCAATGTGACAATGTGTTGTTTGTTTTGAAGAGTTAAAAAGCTCTTCATATCCATCTTTGATGTCACTTTTTGGATTTCAGTGCCATCTGCTTCAGTTCTTCATTCAGTGTGTAAAGAGGAAGCATGAAGACACAGAGCTTTCTACATGATGTTGACTGATTTAGGTAGATTTATTTTCTATCAGAGCCAAATGATATAGGTTTGAGTGTTGGGAAAACGGCCATTAAGCTGCACTCTGGGACTGCAGGAAATTTTCCTTCTCAAAAACTGTACTTATGCATCCTAATGAATTACTAAACAGATGTTGTATATTTTTGTATTTGTTTTTGCAGCAAATGTCTTTAAGAAAGCAAAGGATTACACAATATCAGGCACCATGTAACATTTCAACAAATACTGTGATGTAATGCAGTGCGACTGAATTTGAGTGCTCTGAATTTGATTAGAGTGTTCATGTATGTTTATGAAAGGCTGACTAAATCACTCAGAGATCATAGTATGGCTTAAATGGGACCCCCCAAAAAATGCTCATTTAAAAAATGAGCATTACTTTCTTTTTTTCTTCACTTCTTTAGGCAGGATGGTTTCATGAGAGTTGTTCCCTGCCTGAAGGGTTTTGGTGAAAAGTCATTAAACAGCCAGCAGATGGAGCAGTGTGCTTTTCTCTGTGTGGTAGATGTTGCAAAAATACTTGTACAGCAGTTGAAGAGCGATGAGAGCGAACAGGACTTTTCCATCACATGTTATGCTGCTCCACATGACTGACCTGTGTGGCATGTTTGCCAAAGTGAATGATTCTCTATGCTATTCTATGCTATCCTCCTTTCAAAAATAAGATAACTTAATTTGAGCTGTAGCATTCAGGTTAGCTCCTTAAATATTGTTATTGGATTTATTGAGTTAAGTACTGCATTTCATCCATCCCTCTCTTTGTATGTGTGCGCAATGATGTAGTTGTGGTTGTGTGGGACGTTTCTGCACCTCTTTGTGTGACGCATCAAGCTGATTTGTATTTGTGTTCATTTTAATTTTACAGTTAATGATACAGAAGTAATGTTTATGGAGAAGGCACACTACTCCTGTAGTGAAAATAAAATAGGAAACAGGAAAAATTTAGAAGAATGAAATTGTTAAAATTAGGAAAATGTACTTAAAGTATTAAAAGAAAGAATTACAATAATACTGCTGTCGTTGATGAAACAATGAGACTTTTCTCTGTTTAGATCTTTTAATGTTAAAGCAAACAGACCTGTGATGCTTTTGGTTTTCTGTCTTTCTTTATTCAGTCAGTCTGCTTTTTATATTCCCATCATGCACTCTGCTGTCATTTTAGTTGCTGCCACTCCCACCTACCTTTCTCTAGATTCACCTCACCTGTCCCTCCACTTACATAGTAACCTGTTTATTATTGTAGGGTCTACCTTACAATGTAAGGTGCCTTGAGGTGACCATAGTTGTTATTTTTCACTTTATAAATAAAATTGATTTTTTTTCCACTTTCCTCATTCTCTCATTAGGTATATAGTATTTTAAGCAGCTTATGTCATCATTTCCTGTCTTCTGCATTATTGTTGTGCCTCAGCTTTCCAGTATTTTGCTTTATGAGTTAATGTTGCCATGCTCATGAACTTCTTCTTTGTTTGTCTGTATCAAATTTTTGTTTTGTTATATTTTCCCTAATTAAAAACTCTTTGCTTTTTTTATCCCTCTCCTGAGTCGTGCTCTCCTATCACAAACCCGCTATGAGAACACTGAAACGTTGAAAAGTTTTAGCTCAGTCTCATCAGGGTGCAAATTGATTATTTTTAAGTAGTGCTGTCAGCGTTAATCTCGTTAAATTGATGTTAACGCTATAACTGCATTAATGCAAGTTAATCAGTTAATCAGTCATTTAAACCAAATAAACACAACCACAAATGTGACTGCTGCAGCTATTGCAAGAGGTGATAATACACAGAATGGCAGACCACATGACTGGGTAATTTTATTACAGGAATTTGTTTGTCTGAGAAGCTTCCTGTTGACGAGCTTCCTCAATGTGTTTAAATGTTTCCGCTTTTATTTAATGAGTCCCTTATCATAAATCCATTTAAATGTCAGCCAAAATCTGACACTTGGTGTAAATGTACTCCTTTGCGAGCCAAACTAGGGCTTAGAAAGAATCAGTCTTGACATGTTGCACATCTATGTTTTAATTCTTAAGTAGTAATCATCGAGGTGAACTTCACTAGAGCTGGACAAAAAACCCGAAAAAAAAAAAATTGGCACCCCAGGAAATGTTATCTCATATATGAAAACACAGACATGTATGTTAACTTATCATATTATTATTTTTAAATAAACTCAGAGTTCTCTGGTGTGAACCGAAGCAGTAATGATGATAATTCAAGCTCTCTTATGGCTCAGCCCACTGAAAAGAGCTCACTCTTTAGCTTCCCAAACAACGCTTCACATTGATTTTTTCAATTCATTTAAAAAAAATAAGTAGTGACAAAATATATATTATATCAAAGATTTATTATTTACATGGCTTACTATACTGAACATCTAACAAAAAAAAGAACATCCCAACGTTCCAAAGTTTTCCAAAAACTCCAGTGTCTATGAAGAATTTTTTTTTACCACTTAACTCAACTTAAATATTCTCTTTCTTAGCCCTTTATTCTGAAAAGAAATAATCATGGTACAAGGACATATATATACAGTCTCAATACGATGCACAATGCAGAGTACATGAATGAGAAATCACGGTCGGAATTCCTCCTCTCTATACTTACACTCAATGAGCTCCTCCCTAACGAATGCCAAGTTATCTTCTCCATACTGTTTATATCCATCCATCTTCATCCGCTTTATCCTAGGCCAGGTTGCGGGGGCAGCAGCCTAAGCAGAGAGGCCCAGACCACCCCCAGCCACCTCCTCCAGCTTATCCGGGGGAACACCAAGGCGTTCCCAGGCCAGCCGAGAGATATAATCTCTCCAGCGTCTCCTGGGTCTGCCCCGGGGCCTCCTCCCGGTGGGACATGCCCAGAATACCTCACCCAGGAGGCGCCCAGGAGGCATCCTTGTCAGATGCCCGAACCACCTCAGCTGGCTCCTTTCGATGTGGAGCAGCAGCTGCTCTAACTCTGAGCCCCTCCTGGATGGCCGAACTTCTCACCCTATCTCTAAGGGAGAGGCCAGCCACCCTTCGGAGGAAGCTCATTTCTGCCGCTTGTATCCGCGATCTCGTTCTTTCGGTCACTACCCACAGCTCGTGGCCATAGGTGAGGGTAGGGACGTAGATCGACCGGTAAATTGAGAGCTTCGCTTTTACACTCAGCTCCCTCTTCACCACGACGGACCGGTGCAGCGTCTGCATTACTGCAGCCGCAGCCCCAATCCGTCTGTCGATCTCCGGCTCCCTTCTCCCATAACTCGCGAACAAGACCCAGAGATACTTGACCTCCTCCACTTGGGGCAGGAACTCATCCCCAACCCGGAGTGGGCACTCCACCCTTTTCCGGCTGAGAACCATGGCCTCAGATTTGGAGGTGCTGATCCTCATTCCCGCTGCTTCACACTCGGCTGCGAACCGCTCCAGTGCGAGCTGGAGGCCCTCACCCGATGAAGCCAACAGAACCACATCATCCGTAAAAAGCAGAGATGAGATTCTGAGGCCACCAAAGTGAAAGCCCTCCGCCACTTGGCTGCGCCTAGAAATCCTGTCCATAAAAATTATGAACAGAACCGGTGACAAAGGGCAGCCCTGGCAGAGCCCATCACCCACCGGGAACGAGTCCGTTGTTTATATGTGCGTGTAATTTCATTGCAAAAATCCAACATCGGTGTACTCAAGTGCATAAGATGGAACACAATTAATTCTGAAAAAATACAAACCAAGAGTTGTTTGTTGACAGTATAGTATTTTTTTTACCTCTTACCACCCACCGGGTCCCTGGTGACAGGCTAGCCATGTCCGATGCCGGTCATTTAAACAACCAATAATTTTTTGGAATTTAAATTGTGCTGACTCACTTTGTTCAGCACAGCCCAGAGTAAAATGAAACATAAAACATAGTAGAACTTTTTTTTTTTAGACACAAGAACAACTCGAGCATCTTTTTTGGGAGCCGGACTAAGGGTTACAAGTTTTGCCGTACCCCAGGGACCAGCGCGAAGTTGTGTGGCAGATTCTGGCATGGAAGCTGAGGGTCCAGCCAGCCAGAGAAAAGACTATGGGCTCAAATTGTGGTCATAAATATTTTGTACTTGTAAATCAGTTTTTGTACTTTTAAATCAGGATTTGTATGTGTAAAAAAGATTGTATGTGGACTTAGCCAAAAAATACATGTGAAACTCTGCACTCAACTACAAATTTTGAGCCTATTTTTTTCCTTTCATCTGATTGGTCAATGTCATGTCAATCACAAAATTAACTATTCAATCGGAGAACAGATGGGTTTGGCTGTCGGAGGGGCGCTTTATGGAGCTTCAGGTCCTTGAAGGGTGATACAGTTTGAAGCTGGAGGATCTCTATATAAATATCCGATAGAAGCTAGGTCCCCTAACTTTCATTAGCTGTTGAAAGGATAAAGTTGTGGTATATCAGTGATTAGAAATAACATTATTACTTTAGGATTAGTTTAACACAAAGTCAGGGCTGACCCGGGACCATTGCTGTGAGTCACAGTGCGCAGCATAAAGGTCCTTTCACACGGTAAGCATGTCTGTTATAGCCTGCGCTTCATAAATGTCTGTTTGATTATTCAAACCTGGTTTAAAACGTGACTCATTTGTTGTCCAAAAACCTTTCCTCTTGATAAGGAAAGTTACTGGTTTAAAAATACATGTATATTTTCAAGTTTTTAGCTGTATGTCAAACAGATAGATAGACTCTTGAGCATATTTATATAGCAAAATCCATAATGTTATAACCACGCTAAATAAAAGGTGCCCAAGTGCGCACACTAATGCAAGTCTTTGAACTGTATGTTAATCAGTACATGAAGTGTACCTCTACCTCTATAGCTGAAAAGAGTCTGTATCCATAATTTGTGAATCTACTGATTTGTTTTTAACCCTTTAAAGCCGGTCGGAGCGGGCACGCTCTGTTTTGCGTAACTATTTTTAAATCCCGGTAGCACTGCAACCACGTAAGCTAGCGCAATAATTTTTTTTTTCATATGAAACCGGAGGAGTTGTACTTACATCTTATGCCATCAGCTTGTCCTCGGTCACAGTTTCCTTCCACATATAGTTCCACATATATGTTCACATTTTGGACAGAGAGGAGAGATGGTTTGAAAGAGGAGTGAAAGAAGCCATCTATGTCCACTGTGAGCGACCATCTTTGAACAGAGGCGGGGGTTTACGACACCAACTGTCTGCCATCTATAATCCAGTTTTGAGATCCCTTCCCAGACGCCTTAATGCCCACTCACATCCTGGGCCATCTGACCTCAGGAATTCGCATGATAAGGTGGGGCCAGGTTTCACAATGAACACACCCGAAACTCTGGCTGATTGGGACCCACGCCCAGTTTCACACCTTGGCTCAGGCGATTAGAGGATCATCAGGGGGTCCTTTTGTCCCTCTGTTACTCCCACTAGGTTTATATCTGGGACTCTCCACCATTTGACCTTAGAACTGAAGAAGCTTCTCGGATGAGAGGTGAAACGTCTTCAAGCAACTTAAAGAAGTCCAGACACTTTTCTTTGCAAGCTCCTTTGACTACGATGACCTGGATGACTGAGAACCTTCACAGACATATTCCACATAAAGCTTTGCAAAAATTGCATAAAATGCACTTGCAGCAACAAAAACATAATGTTCCAGAAACACGCTTTGCCGATCCGATCAGCTGTTTGTAACACTTCCTACATCCATCAGCGTGAACTATCGCATGTCCGCCATGACCTGCCCGAAACCGGAAGTGACGTCATTTTGTGGAAATGTAGTTTTTTACCATCAGGACCTTATGAGCTTATACTGGTGTTTTTAAAAGTTATGTTTGACTCTATGACTTTCTGTGTCGTTTCTTTCCTGTGTGGCATGTTTGCCAAAGTGAATGATTCTCTATGCTATTCTATGCTATCCTCCTTTCAAAAATAAGATAACTTAATTTGAGCTGTAGCATTCAGGTTAGCTCCTTAAATATTGTTATTGGATTTATTGAGTTAAGTACTGCATTTCATCCATCCCTCTCTTTGTATGTGTGCGCAATGATGTAGTTGTGGTTGTGTGGGACGTTTCTGCACCTCTTTGTGTGACGCATCAAGCTGATTTGTATTTGTGTTCATTTTAATTTTACAGTTAATGATACAGAAGTAATGTTTATGGAGAAGGCACACTACTCCTGTAGTGAAAATAAAATAGGAAACAGGAAAAATTTAGAAGAATGAAATTGTTAAAATTAGGAAAATGTACTTAAAGTATTAAAAGAAAGAATTACAATAATACTGCTGTCGTTGATGAAACAATGAGACTTTTCTCTGTTTAGATCTTTTAATGTTAAAGCAAACAGACCTGTGATGCTTTTGGTTTTCTGTCTTTCTTTATTCAGTCAGTCTGCTTTTTATATTCCCATCATGCACTCTGCTGTCATTTTAGTTGCTGCCACTCCCACCTACCTTTCTCTAGATTCACCTCACCTGTCCCTCCACTTACATAGTAACCTGTTTATTATTGTAGGGTCTACCTTACAATGTAAGGTGCCTTGAGGTGACCATAGTTGTTATTTTTCACTTTATAAATAAAATTGATTTTTTTCCACTTTCCTCATTCTCTCATTAGGTATATAGTATTTTAAGCAGCTTATGTCATCATTTCCTGTCTTCTGCATTATTGTTGTGCCTCAGCTTTCCAGTATTTTGCTTTATGAGTTAATGTTGCCATGCTCATGAACTTCTTCTTTGTTTGTCTGTATCAAATTTTTGTTTTGTTATATTTTCCCTAATTAAAAACTCTTTGCTTTTTTTATCCCTCTCCTGAGTCGTGCTCTCCTATCACAAACCCGCTATGAGAACACTGAAACGTTGAAAAGTTTTAGCTCAGTCTCATCAGGGTGCAAATTGATTATTTTTAAGTAGTGCTGTCAGCGTTAATCTCGTTAAATTGATGTTAACGCTATAACTGCATTAATGCAAGTTAATCAGTTAATCAGTCATTTAAACCAAATAAACACAACCACAAATGTGACTGCTGCAGCTATTGCAAGAGGTGATAATACACAGAATGGCAGACCACATGACTGGGTAATTTTATTACAGGAATTTGTTTGTCTGAGAAGCTTCCTGTTGACGAGCTTCCTCAATGTGTTTAAATGTTTCCGCTTTTATTTAATGAGTCCCTTATCATAAATCCATTTAAATGTCAGCCAAAATCTGACACTTGGTGTAAATGTACTCCTTTGCGAGCCAAACTAGGGCTTAGAAAGAATCAGTCTTGACATGTTGCACATCTATGTTTTAATTCTTAAGTAGTAATCATCGAGGTGAACTTCACTAGAGCTGGACAAAAAACCCGAAAAAAAAAAAATTGGCACCCCAGGAAATGTTATCTCATATATGAAAACACAGACATGTATGTTAACTTATCATATTATTATTTTTAAATAAACTCAGAGTTCTCTGGTGTGAACCGAAGCAGTAATGATGATAATTCAAGCTCTCTTATGGCTCAGCCCACTGAAAAGAGCTCACTCTTTAGCTTCCCAAACAACGCTTCACATTGATTTTTTCAATTCATTTAAAAAAAATAAGTAGTGACAAAATATATATTATATCAAAGATTTATTATTTACATGGCTTACTATACTGAACATCTAACAAAAAAAAAGAACATCCCAACGTTCCAAAGTTTTCCAAAAACTCCAGTGTCTATGAAGAATTTTTTTTTACCACTTAACTCAACTTAAATATTCTCTTTCTTAGCCCTTTATTCTGAAAAGAAATAATCATGGTACAAGGACATATATATACAGTCTCAATACGATGCACAATGCAGAGTACATGAATGAGAAATCACGGTCGGAATTCCTCCTCTCTATACTTACACTCAATGAGCTCCTCCCTAACGAATGCCAAGTTATCTTCTCCATACTGTTTATATCCATCCATCTTCATCCGCTTTATCCTAGGCCAGGTTGCGGGGGCAGCAGCCTAAGCAGAGAGGCCCAGACCACCCCCAGCCACCTCCTCCAGCTTATCCGGGGGAACACCAAGGCGTTCCCAGGCCAGCCGAGAGATATAATCTCTCCAGCGTCTCCTGGGTCTGCCCCGGGGCCTCCTCCCGGTGGGACATGCCCAGAATACCTCACCCAGGAGGCGCCCAGGAGGCATCCTTGTCAGATGCCCGAACCACCTCAGCTGGCTCCTTTCGATGTGGAGCAGCAGCTGCTCTAACTCTGAGCCCCTCCTGGATGGCCGAACTTCTCACCCTATCTCTAAGGGAGAGGCCAGCCACCCTTCGGAGGAAGCTCATTTCTGCCGCTTGTATCCGCGATCTCGTTCTTTCGGTCACTACCCACAGCTCGTGGCCATAGGTGAGGGTAGGGACGTAGATCGACCGGTAAATTGAGAGCTTCGCTTTTACACTCAGCTCCCTCTTCACCACGACGGACCGGTGCAGCGTCTGCATTACTGCAGCCGCAGCCCCAATCCGTCTGTCGATCTCCGGCTCCCTTCTCCCATAACTCGCGAACAAGACCCAGAGATACTTGACCTCCTCCACTTGGGGCAGGAACTCATCCCCAACCCGGAGTGGGCACTCCACCCTTTTCCGGCTGAGAACCATGGCCTCAGATTTGGAGGTGCTGATCCTCATTCCCGCTGCTTCACACTCGGCTGCGAACCGCTCCAGTGCGAGCTGGAGGCCCTCACCCGATGAAGCCAACAGAACCACATCATCCGTAAAAAGCAGAGATGAGATTCTGAGGCCACCAAAGTGAAAGCCCTCCGCCACTTGGCTGCGCCTAGAAATCCTGTCCATAAAAATTATGAACAGAACCGGTGACAAAGGGCAGCCCTGGCAGAGCCCATCACCCACCGGGAACGAGTCCGTTGTTTATATGTGCGTGTAATTTCATTGCAAAAATCCAACATCGGTGTACTCAAGTGCATAAGATGGAACACAATTAATTCTGAAAAAATACAAACCAAGAGTTGTTTGTTGACAGTATAGTATTTTTTTTACCTCTTACCACCCACCGGGTCCCTGGTGACAGGCTAGCCATGTCCGATGCCGGTCATTTAAACAACCAATAATTTTTTGGAATTTAAATTGTGCTGACTCACTTTGTTCAGCACAGCCCAGAGTAAAATGAAACATAAAACATAGTAGAACTTTTTTTTTTTAGACACAAGAACAACTCGAGCATCTTTTTTGGGAGCCGGACTAAGGGTTACAAGTTTTGCCGTACCCCAGGGACCAGCGCGAAGTTGTGTGGCAGATTCTGGCATGGAAGCTGAGGGTCCAGCCAGCCAGAGAAAAGACTATGGGCTCAAATTGTGGTCATAAATATTTTGTACTTGTAAATCAGTTTTTGTACTTTTAAATCAGGATTTGTATGTGTAAAAAAGATTGTATGTGGACTTAGCCAAAAAATACATGTGAAACTCTGCACTCAACTACAAATTTTGAGCCTATTTTTTTCCTTTCATCTGATTGGTCAATGTCATGTCAATCACAAAATTAACTATTCAATCGGAGAACAGATGGGTTTGGCTGTCGGAGGGGCGCTTTATGGAGCTTCAGGTCCTTGAAGGGTGATACAGTTTGAAGCTGGAGGATCTCTATATAAATATCCGATAGAAGCTAGGTCCCCTAACTTTCATTAGCTGTTGAAAGGATAAAGTTGTGGTATATCAGTGATTAGAAATAACATTATTACTTTAGGATTAGTTTAACACAAAGTCAGGGCTGACCCGGGACCATTGCTGTGAGTCACAGTGCGCAGCATAAAGGTCCTTTCACACGGTAAGCATGTCTGTTATAGCCTGCGCTTCATAAATGTCTGTTTGATTATTCAAACCTGGTTTAAAACGTGACTCATTTGTTGTCCAAAAACCTTTCCTCTTGATAAGGAAAGTTACTGGTTTAAAAATACATGTATATTTTCAAGTTTTTAGCTGTATGTCAAACAGATAGATAGACTCTTGAGCATATTTATATAGCAAAATCCATAATGTTATAACCACGCTAAATAAAAGGTGCCCAAGTGCGCACACTAATGCAAGTCTTTGAACTGTATGTTAATCAGTACATGAAGTGTACCTCTACCTCTATAGCTGAAAAGAGTCTGTATCCATAATTTGTGAATCTACTGATTTGTTTTTAACCCTTTAAAGCCGGTCGGAGCGGGCACGCTCTGTTTTGCGTAACTATTTTTAAATCCCGGTAGCACTGCAACCACGTAAGCTAGCGCAATAATTTTTTTTTCATATGAAACCGGAGGAGTTGTACTTACATCTTATGCCATCAGCTTGTCCTCGGTCACAGTTTCCTTCCACATATAGTTCCACATATATGTTCACATTTTGGACAGAGAGGAGAGATGGTTTGAAAGAGGAGTGAAAGAAGCCATCTATGTCCACTGTGAGCGACCATCTTTGAACAGAGGCGGGGGTTTACGACACCAACTGTCTGCCATCTATAATCCAGTTTTGAGATCCCTTCCCAGACGCCTTAATGCCCACTCACATCCTGGGCCATCTGACCTCAGGAATTCGCATGATAAGGTGGGGCCAGGTTTCACAATGAACACACCCGAAACTCTGGCTGATTGGGACCCACGCCCAGTTTCACACCTTGGCTCAGGCGATTAGAGGATCATCAGGGGGTCCTTTTGTCCCTCTGTTACTCCCACTAGGTTTATATCTGGGACTCTCCACCATTTGACCTTAGAACTGAAGAAGCTTCTCGGATGAGAGGTGAAACGTCTTCAAGCAACTTAAAGAAGTCCAGACACTTTTCTTTGCAAGCTCCTTTGACTACGATGACCTGGATGACTGAGAACCTTCACAGACATATTCCACATAAAGCTTTGCAAAAATTGCATAAAATGCACTTGCAGCAACAAAAACATAATGTTCCAGAAACACGCTTTGCCGATCCGATCAGCTGTTTGTAACACTTCCTACATCCATCAGCGTGAACTATCGCATGTCCGCCATGACCTGCCCGAAACCGGAAGTGACGTCATTTTGTGGAAATGTAGTTTTTTACCATCAGGACCTTATGAGCTTATACTGGTGTTTTTAAAAGTTATGTTTGACTCTATGACTTTCTGTGTCGTTTCTTTCCTGTGTGGCATGTTTGCCAAAGTGAATGATTCTCTATGCTATTCTATGCTATCCTCCTTTCAAAAATAAGATAACTTAATTTGAGCTGTAGCATTCAGGTTAGCTCCTTAAATATTGTTATTGGATTTATTGAGTTAAGTACTGCATTTCATCCATCCCTCTCTTTGTATGTGTGCGCAATGATGTAGTTGTGGTTGTGTGGGACGTTTCTGCACCTCTTTGTGTGACGCATCAAGCTGATTTGTATTTGTGTTCATTTTAATTTTACAGTTAATGATACAGAAGTAATGTTTATGGAGAAGGCACACTACTCCTGTAGTGAAAATAAAATAGGAAACAGGAAAAATTTAGAAGAATGAAATTGTTAAAATTAGGAAAATGTACTTAAAGTATTAAAAGAAAGAATTACAATAATACTGCTGTCGTTGATGAAACAATAAGACTTTTCTCTGTTTAGATCTTTTAATGTTAAAGCAAACAGACCTGTGATGCTTTTGGTTTTCTGTCTTTCTTTATTCAGTCAGTCTGCTTTTTATATTCCCATCATGCACTCTGCTGTCATTTTAGTTGCTGCCACTCCCACCTACCTTTCTCTAGATTCACCTCACCTGTCCCTCCACTTACATAGTAACCTGTTTATTATTGTAGGGTCTACCTTACAATGTAAGGTGCCTTGAGGTGACCATAGTTGTTATTTTTCACTTTATAAATAAAATTGATTTTTTTTCCACTTTCCTCATTCTCTCATTAGGTATATAGTATTTTAAGCAGCTTATGTCATCATTTCCTGTCTTCTGCATTATTGTTGTGCCTCAGCTTTCCAGTATTTTGCTTTATGAGTTAATGTTGCCATGCTCATGAACTTCTTCTTTGTTTGTCTGTATCAAATTTTTGTTTTGTTATATTTTCCCTAATTAAAAACTCTTTGCTTTTTTTATCCCTCTCCTGAGTCGTGCTCTCCTATCACAAACCCGCTATGAGAACACTGAAACGTTGAAAAGTTTTAGCTCAGTCTCATCAGGGTGCAAATTGATTATTTTTAAGTAGTGCTGTCAGCGTTAATCTCGTTAAATTGATGTTAACGCTATAACTGCATTAATGCAAGTTAATCAGTTAATCAGTCATTTAAACCAAATAAACACAACCACAAATGTGACTGCTGCAGCTATTGCAAGAGGTGATAATACACAGAATGGCAGACCACATGACTGGGTAATTTTATTACAGGAATTTGTTTGTCTGAGAAGCTTCCTGTTGACGAGCTTCCTCAATGTGTTTAAATGTTTCCGCTTTTATTTAATGAGTCCCTTATCATAAATCCATTTAAATGTCAGCCAAAATCTGACACTTGGTGTAAATGTACTCCTTTGCGAGCCAAACTAGGGCTTAGAAAGAATCAGTCTTGACATGTTGCACATCTATGTTTTAATTCTTAAGTAGTAATCATCGAGGTGAACTTCACTAGAGCTGGACAAAAAACCCGAAAAAAAAAAAATTGGCACCCCAGGAAATGTTATCTCATATATGAAAACACAGACATGTATGTTAACTTATCATATTATTATTTTTAAATAAACTCAGAGTTCTCTGGTGTGAACCGAAGCAGTAATGATGATAATTCAAGCTCTCTTATGGCTCAGCCCACTGAAAAGAGCTCACTCTTTAGCTTCCCAAACAACGCTTCACATTGATTTTTTCAATTCATTTAAAAAAAATAAGTAGTGACAAAATATATATTATATCAAAGATTTATTATTTACATGGCTTACTATACTGAACATCTAACAAAAAAAAGAACATCCCAACGTTCCAAAGTTTTCCAAAAACTCCAGTGTCTATGAAGAATTTTTTTTTACCACTTAACTCAACTTAAATATTCTCTTTCTTAGCCCTTTATTCTGAAAAGAAATAATCATGGTACAAGGACATATATATACAGTCTCAATACGATGCACAATGCAGAGTACATGAATGAGAAATCACGGTCGGAATTCCTCCTCTCTATACTTACACTCAATGAGCTCCTCCCTAACGAATGCCAAGTTATCTTCTCCATACTGTTTATATCCATCCATCTTCATCCGCTTTATCCTAGGCCAGGTTGCGGGGGCAGCAGCCTAAGCAGAGAGGCCCAGACCACCCCCAGCCACCTCCTCCAGCTTATCCGGGGGAACACCAAGGCGTTCCCAGGCCAGCCGAGAGATATAATCTCTCCAGCGTCTCCTGGGTCTGCCCCGGGGCCTCCTCCCGGTGGGACATGCCCAGAATACCTCACCCAGGAGGCGCCCAGGAGGCATCCTTGTCAGATGCCCGAACCACCTCAGCTGGCTCCTTTCGATGTGGAGCAGCAGCTGCTCTAACTCTGAGCCCCTCCTGGATGGCCGAACTTCTCACCCTATCTCTAAGGGAGAGGCCAGCCACCCTTCGGAGGAAGCTCATTTCTGCCGCTTGTATCCGCGATCTCGTTCTTTCGGTCACTACCCACAGCTCGTGGCCATAGGTGAGGGTAGGGACGTAGATCGACCGGTAAATTGAGAGCTTCGCTTTTACACTCAGCTCCCTCTTCACCACGACGGACCGGTGCAGCGTCTGCATTACTGCAGCCGCAGCCCCAATCCGTCTGTCGATCTCCGGCTCCCTTCTCCCATAACTCGCGAACAAGACCCAGAGATACTTGACCTCCTCCACTTGGGGCAGGAACTCATCCCCAACCCGGAGTGGGCACTCCACCCTTTTCCGGCTGAGAACCATGGCCTCAGATTTGGAGGTGCTGATCCTCATTCCCGCTGCTTCACACTCGGCTGCGAACCGCTCCAGTGCGAGCTGGAGGCCCTCACCCGATGAAGCCAACAGAACCACATCATCCGTAAAAAGCAGAGATGAGATTCTGAGGCCACCAAAGTGAAAGCCCTCCGCCACTTGGCTGCGCCTAGAAATCCTGTCCATAAAAATTATGAACAGAACCGGTGACAAAGGGCAGCCCTGGCAGAGCCCATCACCCACCGGGAACGAGTCCGTTGTTTATATGTGCGTGTAATTTCATTGCAAAAATCCAACATCGGTGTACTCAAGTGCATAAGATGGAACACAATTAATTCTGAAAAAATACAAACCAAGAGTTGTTTGTTGACAGTATAGTATTTTTTTTACCTCTTACCACCCACCGGGTCCCTGGTGACAGGCTAGCCATGTCCGATGCCGGTCATTTAAACAACCAATAATTTTTTGGAATTTAAATTGTGCTGACTCACTTTGTTCAGCACAGCCCAGAGTAAAATGAAACATAAAACATAGTAGAACTTTTTTTTTTTAGACACAAAAACAACTCGAGCATCTTTTTTGGGAGCCGGACTAAGGGTTACAAGTTTTGCCGTACCCCAGGGACCAGCGCGAAGTTGTGTGGCAGATTCTGGCATGGAAGCTGAGGGTCCAGCCAGCCAGAGAAAAGACTATGGGCTCAAATTGTGGTCATAAATATTTTGTACTTGTAAATCAGTTTTTGTACTTTTAAATCAGGATTTGTATGTGTAAAAAAGATTGTATGTGGACTTAGCCAAAAAATACATGTGAAACTCTGCACTCAACTACAAATTTTGAGCCTATTTTTTTCCTTTCATCTGATTGGTCAATGTCATGTCAATCACAAAATTAACTATTCAATCGGAGAACAGATGGGTTTGGCTGTCGGAGGGGCGCTTTATGGAGCTTCAGGTCCTTGAAGGGTGATACAGTTTGAAGCTGGAGGATCTCTATATAAATATCCGATAGAAGCTAGGTCCCCTAACTTTCATTAGCTGTTGAAAGGATAAAGTTGTGGTATATCAGTGATTAGAAATAACATTATTACTTTAGGATTAGTTTAACACAAAGTCAGGGCTGACCCGGGACCATTGCTGTGAGTCACAGTGCGCAGCATAAAGGTCCTTTCACACGGTAAGCATGTCTGTTATAGCCTGCGCTTCATAAATGTCTGTTTGATTATTCAAACCTGGTTTAAAACGTGACTCATTTGTTGTCCAAAAACCTTTCCTCTTGATAAGGAAAGTTACTGGTTTAAAAATACATGTATATTTTCAAGTTTTTAGCTGTATGTCAAACAGATAGATAGACTCTTGAGCATATTTATATAGCAAAATCCATAATGTTATAACCACGCTAAATAAAAGGTGCCCAAGTGCGCACACTAATGCAAGTCTTTGAACTGTATGTTAATCAGTACATGAAGTGTACCTCTACCTCTATAGCTGAAAAGAGTCTGTATCCATAATTTGTGAATCTACTGATTTGTTTTTAACCCTTTAAAGCCGGTCGGAGCGGGCACGCTCTGTTTTGCGTAACTATTTTTAAATCCCGGTAGCACTGCAACCACGTAAGCTAGCGCAATAATTTTTTTTTCATATGAAACCGGAGGAGTTGTACTTACATCTTATGCCATCAGCTTGTCCTCGGTCACAGTTTCCTTCCACATATAGTTCCACATATATGTTCACATTTTGGACAGAGAGGAGAGATGGTTTGAAAGAGGAGTGAAAGAAGCCATCTATGTCCACTGTGAGCGACCATCTTTGAACAGAGGCGGGGGTTTACGACACCAACTGTCTGCCATCTATAATCCAGTTTTGAGATCCCTTCCCAGACGCCTTAATGCCCACTCACATCCTGGGCCATCTGACCTCAGGAATTCGCATGATAAGGTGGGGCCAGGTTTCACAATGAACACACCCGAAACTCTGGCTGATTGGGACCCACGCCCAGTTTCACACCTTGGCTCAGGCGATTAGAGGATCATCAGGGGGTCCTTTTGTCCCTCTGTTACTCCCACTAGGTTTATATCTGGGACTCTCCACCATTTGACCTTAGAACTGAAGAAGCTTCTCGGATGAGAGGTGAAACGTCTTCAAGCAACTTAAAGAAGTCCAGACACTTTTCTTTGCAAGCTCCTTTGACTACGATGACCTGGATGACTGAGAACCTTCACAGACATATTCCACATAAAGCTTTGCAAAAACTGCATAAAATGCACTTGCAGCAACAAAAACATAATGTTCCAGAAACACGCTTTGCCGATCCGATCAGCTGTTTGTAACACTTCCTACATCCATCAGCGTGAACTATCGCATGTCCGCCATGACCTGCCCGAAACCGGAAGTGACGTCATTTTGTGGAAATGTAGTTTTTTACCATCCGGACCTTATGAGCTTATACTGGTGTTTTTAAAAGTTATGTTTGACTCTATGACTTTCTGTGTCGTTTCTTTATTATTATTATTTATTATTTATTTATTATTTAATTATTTTCATTTTTCCTGCAGTATATAAAAATTGGTGTATTTCAAAAATAAAACTATGAAGACACTTAAAGTAAATTTCCTGTGGTAGGAAACTATTTTGTGCAACTTTTTTGTATTTAGAATTTTGAGGGATAAGCCTCTTAAATTTCTTTAACTAGAAATATATGTTAAAAAAACAAAAACGATTTTAAATTTCTTTGTAGTTTATTGCACTTTTTTGCAATTTATGTAATTACTATGCACTTAATGCATACATATCATTAAAATTTGGGCTATAATGGTTGTATTGATGTATAGCAACTTGAAATGCTCCCAAAAATGGCTCCACAGCATGTAAAAATATAATATAAGCTGTGGCGGATTTGGTTCTATGGTAGGTCTTAAAGGGTTAATGTGACACCTTTTTTTCCCCCACAAACTGCAGATGATGAATCCTTTTTATTTTAGAAAATGTCCTTAAACTATGGTTGTTTGTACTTACTGAGTTCTTCTTTATAGTGAAGTGTGAATTGTGAACGAATTGTTCAATACTCGAGAATCACTTTACTGACTCGTGAATCATGATTCACAAGCCCAACTGACTCACTGACTCATCCCTGTTGCTGTTAGCAAACTATTTTCATCAGTAGAAATATATCTAGCTTTAAATTAAAATTGTGGGGAAAATAAACAACAGCCAGTTTCTTAAGAAAAACATTTCTGCTCTGAATTGGAAGAAAAAAACCCTGAGTAGAAACTCACATCAAGATAATAGCTCCTCGGTTCACAGTAGCATCGCTCAGCTAACATGCTAACAGCATATTTGAGTTACTCACCCCCTCCCTTGCTGTGCTGAATCGTAGCATAAACGAATCCCTCTCTCACTCACCCCCTCCCTCCTGGCTCATAGCTTCTTCTTCTTCTTGGTTGGCAACCAATGTTAAAGTGCATTACCGCCCCATGGCTCACAGCTCAGTGGACATTTAAATATACATAAAAATATATATTTGACACGTTTGAGGAAAATTAAAATAAAATAAAAATAAATAAAATAAATTTCCCTTTTTAGAAATCTTTTTTTTCTCCTTTTTGCTTTATAGAAACAGCTGTTTTTCTTTTTCAATCACTCATCTTAGTAGTAGGATATACATGAAAAGAGAAACAAATCTGTGTGTGTGTGTGTGTGTGTGTGTGTGTGTGTGTGTGTGTGTGTGTGTGTGTGTGTGTGTGTGTGTGTGTGTTTGTGTGTTTGTGCATGCTTGCAGATGAGAGGTCACGACAGGAGCTTCCTGAGTTGACATTTATAAACTATAAAGTCAGTTTGGACCGAGGACTTCGCGAGCTGTTGGTAAACATAAAAGTACATTCACTCTTAATAAAATTACTTTTTTACTTCATGCACAACGTGCAACAAGAATCTAAATCTCTGTATCATAATAATTTCTATAAAAACATGGTGTTTTATAGGGACAATATGACAAATCTTTATTAATTACCATAGATCATTAATAGGGAACAAAAAAAAAGAGGAAAGGAGGATAAAGTGTCACTTCAGCAAAGCTGCTGGGAGACAGAAGTGTTCACACGTTTTTAACAAAAGGCTTAAAACACAAAACTCTAATATCAGTTACAACTGGTAAGATGATGAGTTTTACTTCTCACTGTTCACATTATGGTATTCTACTTTTGCTCTGTGGGACTGCAAAAATGTCTTTGTATTGATGGTATAAACCAGACTTTCACAGTCTACATCTTTACTGTTTTTTCTTCTTTTGTTCACTCCTAGGCTGATAAAAAATTCAAAGACATCCACTAACCACAAACACAGAACCCACTAGCTAAATAACTATTAGCTGATTTTTTCCCTAGACAGTTGGTCAGCTGACTGAGAGAAACACCTGATGTCATCCACTTGGGTCATCATGAACGCTGAAGGAGATGTGCTCCATAGTCACACTTATATTTGTATTTCCTTAACTTACATCCCATGTTCTTTTTAAATCCAGCTTCCCTTTATGATTTAATGAGAAATTGGTAAAAACCATTGCTCAACTTATGTCTGGATGAAGGCAAATAATTCTGATGAAAAGGAAACTGACCCCGTAACTAATTGTAAGCATTTTGCCACTGAGTCGAGGGCTAATAAAAATAAGACCATGCGGTGTCCAGTGTAACTACGTGTGCAGCTGGTTATTCCATTGTGGACATCTGAAAGACTCATTGTGTAACTCAGGGTGTAAGCAGCAAGTCCTATATAGTAGACTGACTGTAAACATGAGGAATACATCTAAAATCCAAGCAGAAGGTAAGGCTAATAGTTATTTAGTTAGTGGGTTCTGTGTTTGTGGTTAGCGAATGTCTTTGGATTTTTTATCAGCCTAGGAGTGAACAAAAGAAGAAAAAACAGTAAAAAGTACAAAGTCTGGTTTATACCATCAATACAAAGACATTTTTGCAGTCCCACAGAGCAAAAGTAGCATACCATAATGTGGACAGTGAGAAGTAAAACTCATCATCTTACCAGTTGTAACTGATATTAGAGTTTTGTGTTTTAAGCCTTTTGTTAAAAACGTGTGAACACTTCTGTCTCCCAGCAGCTTTGCTGAAGTGACACTTTATCCTCCTTTACTCTTTTTTTTTTTGTTCCCTATAAATGATCTATGGTAAAGATTTTGCCATAACCATTATGGATTTTGCAATATAAATATGCTCAAGAGTTTATCATATGTTTCACATCCAGCTAAAAACTTGAAAATATACATATATTTTTAAATCAGTAACTTTCCATATCAAGAGGAAAGGTTTTTGGACAACAAATGAGTCACGTTTTAAACCAGGTTTGAATAATCAAACAGACATTTATGAAGCGCAGGCTATAACAGACATGCTTACTGTGTGAAAGGTTGCAGGCGTCTTGAAGTAGAGAAACACGCTGTATTGTTGCAATTCTCTTTTGCATAAGCAACACCTGAAACGCTCTGTGCAGGTAGCAAAGTCTGCGCTGTGGGGGTAGTGCGGCTCCAATGCACATCCAGGCATCAACCGGTCTTTTCTCCGGCTGGCTGGACCCTCAGCTTCCATGCCAGGACCTGCCACACAACTTCGCGCTGGTCCCAGGGGTACGGCAAAACTTTTAAGCCTGGGCTTGGCTCCCAAAAAAGATGCTCGAATTGTTCTTGTGTCTAACAAAATAAGTTCTAATATGTTTTATGTTTCATTTTACTCTGGGTTGTGCTGAACAAAGTGAGTCAGCACAATTTAAATTCCAAAAAATTATTGGTCGCTTAAATGACCGGCATCTGACATGGCTAGCCTGTCACCAGGGACCCAGTGGGTGGTAAGAGGTTAAAAAAAATACTATACTGTCAACAAACAACTCTTGGTTTGTATTTTTTCAGAATTAATTGTCTTCCATCTTATGCACTTGAGTACACCGATGTTGGATTTTTGCGATGAAATTACACGCACATATAAACAGTATGGAGAAAATAACTTGGCATTTGTTAGGGAGGAGCTCATTGAGTGTAAGTATAGAGAGGAGGAATTCCTACAGTTTTTACACTACAGTAAAAACTGTAGTGTCTCTAAAGGCCACTTAAGGCTGGTTCTAAAAGCAAGTCAGTACCTAAAGCCTTTTTTTTCTCACAGAAGCTAATTCGGTGACAACCCCAGTCTATGGGAATGTGAAAGGGATGTTTTGGGTTTAGAAAAAACTGACTTTGTTGTTACATTGCAGTAATATTGAGTAAACATTTAACAGTTGGAGGTTGATCATGGAGCAAGAAGAAAGTTTTCCTTTGTTAAATCAAGCCGCTTTCTTATCATGACTGCTGCTGAATACTTTGTATTCAATAAGCTTAGAAAGTTAATAATGTGTCTGATAATGTGCATAATATGTGTAGCAATGTGTACTTCATCAGTCAGTTAAACCTTTGACGTATGTACAATATTACAAGATAACAGAATAGGATAGTATGAGTAGAAGCAACAGGATCACTGCAGTAGGAACTAAGCAGAGCAATGCCAGTCATGTCAGGTCCCAGTTTAAAGTTGCCTCCTCCAAGCTCCAACTAATGGCCAGCTGCCACCTACACTTACTTAACAGAAAACATAGGAAAAATTGACAGAAGCAGGCTAACTACCATGATCAATCTGTGTCTATAAGCAGCCATATGTGCTTTGACCAAAGATTCTGATGCATCCCTGATCTGGTGTATTACCCAGAACAGTGATGCAACAAAACTTCAAGTCAGGTGACAGGTGGGAAAGTCCCAAGGTCAAAGGCATCAATCAAACTCAAAGTGACACATGCTATATACCTATATCTATCCAGCCAAATCTCTCCAGAGTACCTGGGTTCTACCCCACCCAAAAGGTCCACTGCAGGCATGCTAGTCACATGCCTGAACCGCCTCAACTGGCTTCTTTTGATATGGTGAAAAAGTGGCTCTACACTGAGCCCCTCTTGAATGGACCCGCTCTTTGCCCTATCTCTAAAGACGAAGCCAGCTACCAGAGCTATCAGAGACAGCTAATTTATAGGAATCTGTCACTACCCAAAGGGCACAAGTTGTTTTCCCAAGTGGAGATTAAAAACCAGACTTCGGAAAAGTGAGTGTCCTGCAGAAACAGTCAAAATGTGAGATATTGTCTCAAGATGGGAACAAGGAAAAGTCTCCAGTCCCAGATAAAGAAGGAGAAATTCTCTCTGGACTTACAGGTAGTAAAAGCTAAAGCATCAAGCTCAACAGACTTCTCCTTCTCTCTTCAGATCGTTTTTTTTTTACTATAGTACCTGTAATCAGAATCAGAATCAGAATCAGAATACTTTATTGATCCCTGGGGGAAATTATTTTTTGTTACAGTGCTCCATTATAAACCAACATTAAGACAAGACAGACAATATGCTAACTATGAATAGTACAATATATACATATATATACATACATACATACATAAGTCACTTATAAATAAATATTTGGAAAAGAAACATGTGTAGTTGTAGCAGCAAACAGTGTGTTAAGTGGATGCGTTGTACAGGGAGATGGCCACAGGCAGGAATGATTTCCTGTGTCGTTCAGTGGTGCTTTTCGGTAATCTCAGTCTCTCACTGAACGAGCTCCTGTGACTGACCAGCATGTCATGGAGTGGGTGGGAGGTGTTATCCAACATTGTCTTTATCTTGGACAGCATCCGCCTCTCCGACACCACCTTGAGGGAGTCCAGCTCCATCCCCACAACATTGCTGGCCTTACGGATCAGTTTATTAAGTCTGTTGGCATCTGCGACCCTCAGCCTGCTCCCCCAGCATGCAACAGCATAGAGGATCGCACTGGCCACCACAGACTCATAGAAAATCCTCAGCATTTTCTGGCAGATGTTGAAGGACCTCAGTCGCCTCAAAAAATAGAGACGACTCTGGCCCTTCCTGTAAAGTGCTGTGGTGTTTTTAGCCCAGTCCAGTTTATTGTCAATGTGTACTCCAAGGTATTTATAGTCCTCCACAATGTCAACACTGACCCCCTGGATTGAAACAGGGGTCAAGTGTTTCCTGGTCTTCCTGAAGTCCACGATCAGTTCCTTGGTCTTTGCCACGTTGAGCTGCAGATGATTCTGCTCACACCACGTGACAAAGGAGTCGACCACAGCCCGGTACTCTGTCTCATCATCCCTGCTGATGCATCCAACCACCGCAGAGTCATCAGAAAACTTCTGAAGATGGCAGGTCTCTGTGCAGTGGCTGAAGTCTGTGGTGTAGAGGGTGAAGAGGAAGGGGGAGAGGACAGTCCCCTGTGGTGCCCCTGTGTTGCTAATCACCTTGTCAGACACACACTGTGGGAGACGTACATATTGTGGTCTTCCTGTCAGGTAATCAACAATCCAGGACACCAGAGAAGCATCCACCTGCATCGCTGCTAACTTATCACCCAGGAGGGTCGGCCTGATGGTGTTGAAAGCACTGGAAAAGTCAAAAAACATGACCCTCACAGTGCTCGCCGGCTGGTCCAGATGGGTGTAGACACGATTGAGCAGGTAGATGATGGCGTCCTCTGTTCCGAGACGAGGCTGATAAGCGAACTGAAGGGGATCCAGATGTGGTCTTACTATGGGTCGCAGCTGGTCCAGGATGAGCCTTTCCAAGGTCTTCATGATGTGGGAGGTCAGTGCCACGGGCCTGTAATCCTGGGGGCCACTGGGACGAGGCGTCTTTGGTACAGGGACGAGGCATGATGTCTTCCACATCACCGGGACCCTCTGCAGACTCAGACTCAGCATAAACAGTTTATGAAAGACTCCACACAGCTGGGGGGCACAGGCCTTGAGGACAAGGGGACTCACTCCGTCTGGTCCAGCAGACTTGCCTGAGTGAAGTCTCCTCATTTGCATCTCAACCTGGTATTGAGTGAAGGTGATGGGTGGGGGAGGGGTGTCAGGAATCTCACAGGAGGCAACATGTGAAGAGAGAGGCTGGCACAGTGGTGTGGCTCTGGATTCCAGGCTGACTGCAGGTGAGGTTGTGGGGGTGGGAGCAGACACTGTGGTGTTGAATCTATTGAAAAACAGATTCAACTCGTCGGCTCTATTCTCACCTCCCTCAGCTCCCCTGCTGTTGGTTGGCCTGAATCCAGTGATGGTCTTCATGCCCCTCCACACCTCTCTCATGCTGTTCTGCTGGAGTTTCCACTCCAGCTTCCTCCTGTAATTGTCCTTAGCCTCTCTGATCTTGTCCTTTAGTAACACCTGGACCTTCCTCACCTCCTCTTTGTTGCCCCTTCTGAAAGCCCTCTTCTTGTTGTTGAGGAGGGCTTTGATGTCCTTAGTCACCCACGGCTTGTTATTTGGGTAACAATGAACAGTCTGAGCTGGAACAATGGAGTCGGTGCAGAAAGTTATGTAGTCTGTGATACACTCAGTAAGCCCATTGATGTCCTCGGCGTGAGGCTCACAGAGTGTTTCCCAGTCGGTCACCTCGAAACAGCCCTGTAGTTCCGCTATTGCCTCCTCTGACCACCTCCTAACAGTCCTGGTGGTCACCTGAGCAATCTGTTCTTTTACTTTAAAATATCTAACAGGTGGTTACAAAATTAGAAGGTCTATATGATAGATCACATATGATTTATTTTCTTGTATGAAATAAATGAAGAGCAGGTTACTTAAGAACTGTCAATTAAAAAATAAGCAGAGGAAGAAAACTATGAAGAGATCAGCTGCTCTGTGCTGGGATTTGACTGCCACAGGACAGAGGAGGATAGAAGAAGATGGAAATAAATGTCTTAAATAACAAGAAACTTGTCCAAATGACTGCAGGGAGGCTAGCATAAAAAGCACCTCTATAAATATATTAAAAGTGTGATAAAACAGTATGATAAAACAGTTACACAGACATTAACCACTGCCTCACAGCGAGAAGGCCGTGAGTATGAATCCACCATCCAGCCAGGGCCTGTCTGTGAGTTCTTTCTGGGTACTCCAGCTTCATTACACAATACAAAGACATGCAGATAGTGTAGACCAGTAGATTAACTGGTGATTTAGATAGCTGTGAATGTGAGCCTGAATGGTTAACTGCCATGAGATAGACTGGCAGCCTTTGCAGGATGTACTCACATACACATACTGTAATGAACTTGAGTTCGCTCTTTATTATTCACAGAAAAGTGAGACTTTTATTTTATTGTCTTAAGTGATCAGATCTATGGACTAAGAGTACAACTCAGGAGTGGGATATAAAATGAAAAGTCTAAATTTACGTTATTAAACAAGTATGCAAAGGTCAAAGTAGCCAGTGGTCACAGAAAATGAAGCTCAGAATTGGCAGGAAACAAAAAAATTGGAAATCTTTGGACATCTTTGGAAAGCTCAGACAAAGACAAGTAAAAAGACAACTGATGGAAATGAGCAGCTTTATGTATGAGGGACATTTTGAGGGAATGAGGAACACGTTAAAATGTGAGAGGAGGGTCAGGACAGGTGACAGGTGGGAGTGGCAGCATCTGAAGTGTCAGCAGAGTGCATGATGGGAACATAAAAAGACTGACTGAATAAAGAACGACAGAAAGCCCAAAGCATCACAGGCCTGTTTGCTTTGACATTACAACATCTAAACTGAGAAGTGTTTCACTCACTCTGTTTCTGCTAAAATCACACATTGACTTTTACGTTGTCGTCTCTCCTCTGTAGCAGCCTGATCATTTGGTAAGACTTAATTTTTTTTTACATATAGTAATTATATAAAATTGTATAATACTCTAAAAAGTAACTGCCTTAATTTACTCCTTAGGTTTAGAAATTTGTGACATGATTTTCTGTTTTAATCTTTTGTTTGTCTAATTATGTCTTTTTATATTTTTTTTCCAGGTGATGAGTTTTGTGACAGTCCAGTCTGTGAACATCATGACAGACATCATGTTACTGAGTCTCCTTCTTATTCCAAGTGAGCCGTCTCATTACAGTCATTTATAGTCTGAAAGATCAGTGAAGATAGATATACTTTACGAAGTAAATCCATGGCTCTTGGAGTTGATTTTGTCATTATAATTTTTATCTTCATTCAGATTTGCACCTTTTAATTTAGCTCTTACCTTTTCCAGGCACTTTGGCTGCTTGTCCTCAAGATTCACACCTGTTCATCACTGCACCAACAGAGATGGAAGCTCTGAGTGGATCTTGTTTACAAATCCCATGTAACTTTAGTGAAATTGGAACAGAAAAGGTTGACAGCACAAGACCTGTGTTTGGAGTGTGGATTAAAAATCATTCTGATATTTTTGCACATCCAAACAATGAGATCTTCAACAGCAGTGGGACAGTTAACATCTATCCAATGAACATTACAGGAAACCTGAAGGAGAAACACTGCACCACTCTGTTTTCCAATTTAACCACAAATTATACAAACACATACTACTTCAGAATTATGAACTGGCCCTACAGAGCAACAGCTGTTTGTGATCCTCTTAAAATAACAATTAAAGGTGAGAAAGTTTTCTTTCAATTTATTAAGAACATAAATCCTAAACAGCTACAACTTTTGTGTAAACAACACAAAGCAGTTGTGGTCAAATGTGCAAATCAACCTGTTTAATTGATTTGTAATGGAAAATTGTAACTTCATTTCATGAGAAACAAAGACATGGGGGATGAAAAAAAAAACAATTCATAATGTGTTCAAAAGTGCTCTACACCGTAAAAAAAAAAAAATCCTAAAAAAAAGTAATATTCCGGCAGCTGGGGAGCCAAAATAATACCAGAAAATAACAGAAAATAACTTTCTCATAAAAATACGGTTATTTTCAGTAATGACAATACAGTTTGTTGCCTAATTTTACATGGGATTTTGCCTTTTTCAAATGCTTTTAAACATTAAATTAAGAACATTTTAACGTGATTAAACAATGAAATTACCTATAAACAAGGTCAATGAATGCGGCAATATGAATAATAATACTGAAATGTACAAAAATATACAGTTAACAGTTGGTTTAAATAATAATTGATTGCATTCATATAGTGCTTTACAATTCCACTTTATAATTCCCCTCTGGCCATCACCAGTAGGTGGTAGGTGAAGCGTCTTGCCCGAGCACACAACGACCGAGAGTCTCTGAGCTGGGGCTCGAACTGGCAACCTTCTGATTACAAGGCGAACTGCCAACTCTTGAGCCACGATCGCCCTAAGTAACAATAATAATAATTATTATTTGATGTAAAAAAAGTTTATAAGAATCATTTTATATATTTTTCCATAGCATTACATTTGAATTTAACAGTTCAATCTTTCAAATAACGGACAAATATTGGTGAAATGATGATACATTTGTGAATGTATTTTAACAATCTAAGTATGCATATGTACAGACATGCATTTAAAAAACAAGAAAATTATGTTTTATTAGATTTACAGTGATTTTACGTTAATTTACATTTGAAATGTAAAATCACAGTCTATTGATGTAAATTTAATGATGTTCTAGAAGAACAGTGCAAAACTGTAAAATACACAGTAAAATACTTTTATATTACAATTTATTTTACAGTGTATAGTAAACACAGTTTTTAAAACCTAAAATACGAACTATATTTCACACTGTTAACAAACAGATATATTTACCACATATTATCCAAACCTCACAGAGTTCAATAACCATCTTGTTCAGAAGACCTTAAGCTACTTGTGCAAAGCCCTTAAAAATGAACAAGCCTTCAGCAAAACTGCAAGAAAACAGAAAATTAAAAATCGAAAAAAATCATGCAAATGAAGAAAAAACTCTTAGTGGCTCCTTCTAGTAAAACTCAAAGCAACAAATTAAAATATCAGTTAAAGCATGAATGCAATAATGCAAAATACACAATGTGAATGCATATTCATGTTTGTATAACAAGTTGATTTCAAAGGAAAATAACTAATGGTCATCACAAACTAGAATCCTACTGCGATTCTCTCTGTTCTCCACTATTGCCTGTGCTTACAATGAGATACAAAAAGAGCATTGTTCTCTGACAGCGATTGAAAATCATAACATAGTTTGCAATGGTATTTTGTACAATATCTTATTTACTTTTTTACACACATTTTTTTAGTTCTTCAAACATATTTAGAGAACCACGAAAAATTAAAAACATGTTAAAAATGTATGCAAATACTTTTTGTCCACTACATACGGTGTATATTTTTTATTATCCAGTGGTATCACTGATCTGCATCTTTTTCTTGACTCTATTTCCTGCGTTATTGGTGTAACGAAATGTTTCATGTGAAACCACAGATTCTCCTTGGAGGCCCAATATTACAATCCAAGGTGATCTGAAGGAGAAGGAGTCTGTCACTATAACCTGCTCAGCTCTCACTCCCTGTCCACACTCCCCTCCTCAACTCACCTGGAATCTCCAACAAGACTCTCACAACAAAATAGAGAAAAACACAGATGGAAGCTTTACAACTAAAATCCAGCAGAACATCACTCTGTCAGACACACATGATGGAAAGAAGATCAGCTGCTCTGCCAGATACCCTGTGAACCAAGGAAACGACACCAAGACAGCAGAGACAGAAGAGACTCTCAGTGTTTCATGTAAGACACTCGTTGTTTGGTTGTTTTTTTTTTATCCTGTCATTAAAAAAATGTTTAAAGGACTTCATTTTTTTTTCTCCAGATGCTCCTAAAGACACCTCAGCATCCATCAGTCCATCAGGTTTGGTGTCAGCAGGCAGCTGGGTGAACCTGACCTGCTTCAGCAGAGCCAAACCTCCAGTCAGCAACTTCACCTGGTTCAAGAAGAGCAGAGATGGAGCTGTGAAAGCATCTGAAGGAGAGATTTACAGCTTCAATGTAACAGATGGAGGAGTTTATTACTGTGTGGCCACTAATGATCTGGGTAATCAGACATCAGCAGTGATTCGTGTGACTGTTGCAGGTAACAGCTGTAGCCAAGATCTGTTCTCAAATGAGTTTTTCTTTGTGTCCATGCAAAATTAATTGTTGTTACTTGATCTTTTCTTTAGGTCTCATTTCATCTGGAGTCACACTGTGGCCACTTATTGGTGGAATCATTTGGATTGTTGACCTCTTACTTCTGTAATGTTATTCTGCTTAATGGTTTTTGTTTGGTAAGTATCACACTTCAAAGCAGAAAACAGAAAAAAAGTTGCTGACACAAATATGTTACCTGCACATTAAAAATATTTGTTTCAAATCACATTTAATTTTTCTCAAATCTAAATTAAATACTGTACTCAATTTAACTGCTGTTTATTTCTTCCTGGTGATTAAATATAGCTCCTTTGTTTATGATCATGTTTATACAGTTTTTCCATGCTCAGATGCTGTGTGTGCTCTCCTGTGATTTATTTGTATGTTAGATATCTTGGTATAAATGTATCAGAGTTAACAAAAATGTTGTTCAAATGATGTCCAAATGCAACAAAACCATCCTGAAAGCAATTCTGTAAAGATCAAATGCAATACTGTGATACTTCTGATTCATCACACAATAATAAACTAAGTACAATTTTTGACAAAGTGGGATTTTGCCAAAATGTTAGTGAAAATTAAGGGGTTGCCATTAAAGCATGTTTTATTAAAAATATTAAATTAAGAACTCTGCCTTATCAAATAGAATAGAATAACCCTTTATTTTAATTGTATATGTACAATACAATTATGAAATTAAGCAGTTAATAAGTTGTATTTTGTGTTCTTTACATTTGCAAATGTGAAGTGGCAATACATTACAACAACTGGAATTAATGTAATTATTAAATCTTTTATTCAAATTCTTGGATTTTATTTGCTTGATGTTGTGGAAAGCTTTGCTGACTAAAAAATGCCTAAGACACACGTGTTAAATTTATAAGTGTTTAACTGCAAAGTCTGACATTCATCAACATCTTCTTCACTGAACTTTTTTACACTCTGTGAATAAACTCTGTGAAAGAACTTCCTCAGAGTCAAGCTGTCCTAGAAATACAAAGAATTCCAGTAATTCCACATATCATCAGGGTCTTTCAGTCAGAATACAAAATAAAACAGCGACCAATGATTCTGCAGTTGGTTTGGGGTTATTTTATTTATTTATTTTGTTCCAGATTATAAATGGTAGGCATTTTTCCATATTAAAGTAAGACACATATGGACTCACAAGGTGTAACAATATTACATTTTATTTTTCAAATCTCATTCATTCTTATGTACCACAAAGCAAGACATACAAAATAATTATCCTAAACACTCATTCAACACAGTGAGATGCATTTAACATCGAAGGATTAAGGAAAAGTATCAAAAAACTGCAAATGTGTTTTATCCAAACACTTGGATAAAAAGTGTAGCAGAGATGTCAGGTCATCACCACCTGGTGGTGTGAATCTGCAGTATTTATTTTATTAATGCAGCATGCTGACTTTTTTAAAATGCTGAAGAAAAGGGATTAGAATCATTTAATCCTGGAATTCATGGTAATTGTGATGTCTTGCTGTTGTCAGTGTGTATTCCCCACAGGTTGGATGTCAGTAGAAAAAGAAATTCCCATGACCTATTAGGTGAAGTTAAAAAGGGCTATGAAGAGATTTAGGGTAAGTATGGTCTTAAGAAGAGAAGGACAAATAGTGGATTTTATGAACAGGACTGAAATAGCTGTGGTTGACATCTACTTCAGGAAGGAGGAGGAATATAAGATGATGAATAAAAGTGGAGGAAGTTGTACACATGTGGACAGAAGTTGCAATCTGAAAAGAGACAGGAGACAGTGAGGTGGTGTCGGAGGAGAATGTAGGTAGGCAGCATCATTGGGTAGTCTGTAGGAGGACTTTGGAACTCAAGAAGATGGAAGGTGGAGGGGAGGATTAAATGGTGGAAGGTAAAGTAGGGATGGATGTTACCCAGAAATCAGAGTAACAGAGTTTCCTTGCAGTCATTTGGACGAGTTTCTTCTTGTTATTCCACTATAGTTCTCAATTTTTCTTCAGGAAAAAGTTCCTCTTGGCCATGAGCACTCTGTGTTGAGCTGTTTTCTGGCTTGTTGACCTGTGCGTACACCGTATCCTGCTGCTCACCTCTGTCCCGCACTGAGTCAGAGGGCACTTCGTATCCCAGCGTAGAGAAATTGATCTCTCCATAATGGATGTTTTCTTCCTCTCCTTCTGTTTTACTTGCTGGCTCTTCATCAACCTGACGTTCAGTTATTTGAATCTGTTGAAATAAAACAACAGAAGGTTCTATGATTCTGTGAGTTGGGTCTATTCTTATTCATGTTTTTAGACATTTTACATTAACCTTCCTTTTTTCCTTGTTTCAAAAACGGCATTAAAATGTGTTTAACAACAGAAAACCCCTTAGATGTTGGTTTTTCAAATTCAAAGGGTATAACAAAAAATGGCAAGATAACATAATCCACACCATCATATGACAACTAGGGGAGCATGGCACCACTAAATGTCACAGAGATGACTCTACGACCCAAAATATATGCAGTTTCCCCTTTGAGTAAATTGTCCAAACATTTCATCTGGTAATCTCACTAGCTATCAGAAAACAACATGCCATTCTGGAGATGGCAGATATGGATCAGTCCATTTAGGAATAAGGCGTGTGACAAGTGAAGCATTGTAAACACATTCCAGATATACTAATGCCCCGCCGTAAGCGAGGTCTGGGACAACTGAGTGAAGTGGCTGCCATAACTCTACAACCCTAGCACTGAAGTAACACCCAACAGGCAGCTGGTTCCATTCAGACATAAATGTTTGTTATGTGTTGCTGTAGAGAAACACATAATGTGGCAGCTTTCTTAAGATAATAATGAGTGGTTGCAACTGGATGAATGCAGTCATTCTGCACTGTGAAAAAGGAAAACTCTGGTATTCACATACAGGTTTTTTCCATGCAAAATGGTGTTGGCATTTAAAATTAAATGGCTTTATTTTAGATCTTTGGTGATAATGGGACAATTCTGACCCTGAGAGCAACAGCTATGTATAGAATGTGAAGACAACAAAAGTGTTAAATAGTTAGACTGCTCTGATAGAAGTATTACAATAAATACTTTTCTGAAGAGTCAGGTAACACTACAGGTAGTGTTGTATTTCAGTTTTCTTACCTGAGTCTGTTGTTGAGTTTGATGCTTTGACTTCAACCACCTGGAAGACGTCAGAGACAGTTGTATTAACTATATTCTGTTTTAGTTTAAATATATGTTTGAGCAAAGTCAAGTGTGATGGAAAAAACAGTCTTTATTATAAGGTAAAAATAAAATTAACTAACTGACTCATGTGTTTTGCTTAGATAGACGATACTTACCAAACAAAGACAATCAAACAGAGTAAGATTAAGAGTACAATGATTCCAATGATTCCTCCTATACGTGGACACTGGGATGAAACATGACCTACAGAAAACAGCAAGTAAAAAACAAATAAAGCATGATTTAATGTTGACTCATTGATCGAGGCTGTTCTTGTTCACAACCTGAAGTTAGATGAAAGAAAAAGAAAAAAAGGAACATTTTGGAGAATATCTAACACATTTATGACTTTAGCCTTTACCTCCAACAGTCACATGAATCTCTGCTGATGTCTGATTACCCAGATCATTAGTTGCCACACAGTAATAAACTCCTCCATCTGTTACATTGAAGCTGTAAATCTCTCCTTCAGATACTTTCACAGCTCCATCTCTGCTCTTCTTGAACCAGGTGAAGTTGCTGACTGGAGGTTTGGCTCTGCTGGAGCAGGTCAGGTTCACCCAGCTGCCTGCTGACACCAAACCTGATGGACTGATGGATGCTGAGGTGTCTTTAGGAGCATCTGGAGAGAAAAACATAAATCATGTTGTCCGATGGGATTCAGTTCAACAACAAACTCTGATTGTCTTACATGAAACACTGAGAGTCTCTTCTGTCTTTGCTGTCTTGGTGTCGTTTCCTTGGTTCACAGGATATCTGGCAGAGCAGCTGATCTTCTTTCCATCATATGTGTCTGACAGAGTGATGTTCTGCTGGATTTTAGTTGTAAAGCTTCCATCTGTGTTTTCCTCTATTTCGTTAGGAGAGTCTTGTTGGAGATTCCAGGTGAGTTGAGGAGGGGAGTGTGGACAGGGAGTGAGAGCTGAGCAGGTTATAGTGACAGACTCCTTCTCCTTCAGATCACCTGGGATTGTAATATTGGGCCTCCAAGGAGAATCTGTGGTTTCACATTAAACACAGTTTGTACACTGATAATACAGTCAAGAAAAGGATAGAAAAACGTGACAACATTGAATAAAAACAATACAAGATGTGACAATTACTGACTACTCCCAGACTACTCCTCAAACAGCAGCACATTATTCCATGATTTAAAGACCCAGCTGAGAAACAAAGTCATTGACATGTTATAGGCTGTAAGGATTACAAAAGCATTTCTAAGGCTTTGTGATGCCGCATGAACCACAGTGAGAACCATTATCCACAAAATGGAGAAAATCTGGAACAGTGGTGAAGTTTCTTGCCAACCTTCCAAAATTACTCAAGAGTGTATTTATGATTCATCCAGGAGTTCACAAAAGACCCCAGAACATCATCCAAAGAACTGCAGGCCTCCCTTTTCTCAGTTAGGGTCAGAGTTCATGATTCAAAAATAAGAATACGCAACTGGGCAATAAATGGTCTCCATGGGAAAGTTTAAGGAGAAAATAAATAGAGCTAACAGAACACAAAGGCACAACTTACATCTGCCAAAAATACTCTTTCGAGTAACAAGATGAAACTTGAAATTTCCTGTTACAACGGGCATAAAACTAACAAAGCATTTCATCAAGAGAACATTATACCAACAATCAAACATTGTGGTGGTTGTGTGACAGTCTGAGGCTGCTTCAGGATGATTTTCCTTAATTGATGGAACCATGAACTCTGATCTCTACCAGAAAATTCTGAAGAAAAATCTCCAGCCAATTGTTTGTGCCCTGAAGCTCACTTGGGTTATGCAGCAGGACAAAGGTCCAAAACGCACCAGCAAGAAAAAAAAAAAGAACAAACAAACTCAGGCTTACATCCCCCTAAAAATGTAATGCTTTGGTCTTGCTTGGAAAATTTTGGAAAATGTGGTTGTGATGTGTTTTTAAAGAAAGTGCCATTTTTCATACAGGGTCAGATAGGTCTGCCTAAACCCTGGATGTCCCCAAATACATAAAATGACCATTAAAAAGTGAATGTTTAAATTTACTTAGGTTATATTTGTTTAATCGTGAACTTTATTTCATTTCAAACATGCAGAAGTGACAAATATGCAAAAACTGTTTAAGTTTTTAATCACTAACAGAAAGGATTTCTCCTTTTGCGTCCCCTCTAAGTGCAGGGAATGTTGGGAAAGAGATGTAAAGATAGATTTGTGTCAGGAAGTTAGTTTGTGTTGATGCAGCAGTAGCTTGTGAAGGAGTCACTACTTATTCATTTGAATGATTTCTTCTCTTTGATTTTTAATTTTCAGTTTTCTTGCAGTTTTGCTGAAGTTGTGTTCATTTTTAAGGGCTTTGCACAAGCTGATTAAGGTCTTCTGAACAACTGGTATTGACCTCAAGGAGGTTTGAGTAATATGTGGTAAATATATCTGTTGACAGTGTGCAGTACAGATTTTTAAAACCTATATTTACTGCAGAGCACTGTTAAATACTTTTTAAAGGTATTTTTGAATGAATCCTAATTTTACTGTTCACAATAAAGAATACAAAATATAATATTATTATAATATTATTATAATATTCTGCATTCCAGTTCACTTTACAGTTGTGGGCAAATAAACAGAGTGGTATCAGCCTCTTTATTTGACCATAATGCTTTTTGATGTTTAAACTGCTAATGATTGGACTTTATATTCTTAATAAGAATGAAATGAAACTCTCTTACCTTTAATTGTTATTTTAAGAGGATCACAAGAAGCTGTTGCTCGGAACGGCCAGTTCATAATTCTGAAGTAGTATGTGTTTGTATAATTTGTGGTTAAATTGGAAAACAGAGTGGTGCAGCTTTTCTCCTTCAGGTTTCCTGTAATATTCATTGGATAGATGTTAACTGTCCCACTGTTGTTGAAAATCACATTTTCTGGATGTGCAAAAATATCAGAATTATTTTTAATCCACACTCCAAACACAGGTCTTGTGCTGTCAAACTTTACTGGTCCAGCATCACTAAAGTTACATGGGATTTGTAAACAAGATCCACTCAGAGCTTCCATCTCTGTTGGTGCAGTGATGAACAGGTTTGTAGAATCAGGACAAGCAGCCAAAGAGTCTGGGAATCCAGAGAGCAAAATTAAAATGTGCAAATCTAAATGAAGAGAAAATTCATATTTACAAAACTGACTTTAAGTGTCGTGGGTTTGCTTTTTTCTCCTGTTCTGTCCACACCTTCGGTACAAAATGTTTCACTTAACTTACAAATATAAAGTGGGTGACTTTGTAAAGTTTCTCTATCTGCACTGATCTGTCAGACTGTAAATGACTGTAATGAGACGGCTCACTTGGAATAAAGAGGAGACTCAGTAACATGATGCCTGTCATGATGTTCACAGACTGGACACAAAACAAATCACCTGTATAAAGAAAATACATAATTACACAAATAAAATATCAAACTAGAAATTATCTTTCATAAGGTGTTTGGGTTTTTTGTAACATGCACAATTGCTCAAATTTTAAAACAAATGTCTTACCTAATGATCAGACTGCTACAGACGAGAGACGACAAAGTAAAAGTCAATGTGTCATTTCAGCAGAAACAGAGCGAGTGAAACACTTCTCTGTTTAGATGTTGTAATGTCAAAGCAAACTGTTAGTTTTCTGTTTTTCTTTATTCAGTCAATCTGCTTTTTATGTTCCCATCATGCACTCTGCTGACACTTCAGACACTGCCACTCCCACCTGCCTGCCTCCACATTCACCTGTGCTGACCCTTCACTCACACACTAACCTGTTCCTCATTCCTTCATTATGTCCCTTGTACTCAGAGTCGCTCATTTCAGTTGTCTTCTTACTTTGTTTTATCCGATCACTTTTTTCTGTCCTACAATCTGATCTTCATTATTTGTGACTATTGGCTGCTTTGACTTTTTGACCTTGCATTTTTCCCTTAAATAAAGACTTTTAAAATATTATATCTCACTCCTGAGACATGCTGTTGGCTCACAATCATTCTGTAACATAAATTTATTTTTATAATAATTGTTTTTGGAGCCAAACGTGTTATCACACAGTATCACGGCCTGTGTTACCCCAGACAAGCACTGCTTATTTCAAACTACTATAGTCTGCACATTCAAAGCAGTGGTGGGAAATTTTTCATGTGTGTTTCCAACACTCATTGAAATAATAGCTCAGGTTCCAATTTAATCATTTGAGCCCCCAAACCCCCTTTTTGATATGTTTCTTCTCAGTTTGCTGGCTGGATTTACACAGTGCTTTTCTTGTCTTACTGAACATTCTGATCACTTTTAACAACATGTCACACATTTTGTATACATCCATAGCCTACAGAGTTTCACCCAATGGTAGCTGGACATTTATTTCAAGATTTCAAGCTCCCATATGAATAACAAATCCCATAAGAAGATACAAAACATGTTGGCAGGAACATAAAGACTCAAATTTAAAAAGCTGAAGTATGTGGAGAGTACATTTTGCAGAACTATTTCTGTTTTTGTGAAAAAAAAGAGTTCCTCCTTCAACTTCTGCTTCTTGTTATAACCACAAGAAATCACCTGAAAACAGTTATTACAGGTGAAGTTAAGACAAAAACTGAACTTAAAAAGTGGCAGGATGTTGTTTGTGTAATTTCACTAAACTGTAAAAGAGACACATTTATAGGTTTCATATTTCTTGTTAATGTTATGCTACTTCACTACAGTTCTCGTATTTTCTTCACCTCAGTGTAGAGTTCTTCGTAGCCTTCACTCGTGTTTACATATCCTTCTCTCCTCTTGGGTCATAGAAAAAACCACTCCAGATTAATGGAGAAACCCATTTATATGGCAGCTTTTGGCTGACATGTAAATCTATTTATCAACCAATAAATGACTGATTAAATAAAAGCAGAAACATTTAAACACATTGGGGAAGTTTGTTATCAGTCAAAGTTTCTGCCACCTGTGTGAGTACAGGCACACAAATTTCTGTGACAAACCTTTGCAATTTCCTTTCTTCCACACATGATGTCATCTAAATATGATCTCTAGTGATTTAGTCAGCCTTTTATGCCCATATATGAACACACGAATCAAACTCAGAGCTCTCTGACGAGAAGAAAACCACTGAAGTGTAAATTTCATACCATATCAGTCATCAGATACATCATATACTAACCAGTTACATCTTTATTAAAGTCTAAACAACATTAAAGTCTAATGTCCAAACAGGGTTTAAAGCAGTTTTTCTAACTAACATTAACATAGTAATACCTGCAGCAGGAGCAGGGTTTGTTTTCTTTAGAGAAAGGATCACTCCCAAATAGAGACAACTGGAAATATGTGGAGGCAATATAAAATGCCAGGGGTGTGTGATGCTTTGTATTAATAAAGACATTTACTTCATAAATAAAACTAAAAACCTAAAAATTACAGAAGTGCAGGAAAAAGTTTCTCTCACAATTTCCTATATAGGGTTAGACCCCTGTTAAATCTTCAGATACTTCAGATTCACAGCTCCATCTCTGCTCTTCTGTAGTACAAAGTCTGGTCATCTGTTCATGACCTCAAGCTGAAGCACACAGGTTTTGCAGCAGGGCAATTATCAAAAATAAACCATCAAGTCTGCCTCTGAATGTCTTAAAAGAAACGAAATAAAGAGCTTTTTAAGGCCTTGTCTAAGACTAAACTCAATGACGCTGAGATGGTGTGGCATGACCTTAAACAGACAGTTCATGCTCAAAAACCCTCCAATGTGACTGAATTGGAACAATTCTGCAAAGATGAGTGGGCCAAAATTCCTCCAAAGCTTCATAAAAGACAACTGCTAAAAAGACATTGCTAGTTAGCACAAATGCTTGATTGCAGTTGTCGCTGCTAAGGGTGGCCCAACCAGCTAATATATTTAGGAAGATTTTCACACAGGTTTGAAATTCTTTTTTCCCCTTAATAATAAAAACCTTCATTTAGAAACTGCATTTTGTGTTTACTTGTGTTATCTCTGTCTAATATTTACATTTGTTTAGTGATCTGAAACATTTAAGTGCGACAAACATACAAAAAATTGGATATGAGGAAGGAGGGAAACACTTTTTCACAGCGTTTTATACACCGCTCAAAAACATTAAAGGAAGATTGAAAACATATCAGAGGTTAATGGGGGGAAATATCAAACTGATATGGGTTAGTTATGTGCAATACAAAGCAAAATTCAAGGTGGTATCAACGATAGTGATCTGATTCTGATATTTTGTACATACATTTAATGTGTTATTACTGTATTTTAAATTATAGCTCCATAATTATTAGAGGACATCAGACTACTTGTTCTTATTGTTTAATTATGAAGAATTATAATATAGATATAAAGAACCTGAAGCTTTCTGTTAATTGGTATCATTATATCTTGTTATTTAAAATGTATATACTTGCCTGGACATTTAAAAAAAAATCAACATTCACACTTTCCCTCATTCACAGCAGTTCTGTGCCACACTCCAAATTTTGGTAAATTTTGATCCAATACCAAGTAAATACAGGGCCAGTATTTAGGCAGCTAATTGAGGGAGAGTAGTGTGCCATTGCTTAGGAGATGAATTCTCAATTTGCAAATTCTGAACACAGTTTAATCACCACTATATCACAATTGTTATTTTCTACAATAATTAGCTAACACAACAAAACACACCTTTCAGGTTTTAATGTGTTTTGAAACTGGGTTTTTTTCTGTCTCTATAGCACACAAAAAGGTTCCGCATTTTTCATAGTGCATGCTTGAGGTTTATTTTTTGCAAAGAAATAATTAACACAGTTCAGCAGGCTACATACTGACCTTGAAGGATAGAAGCAAAGTATCGATCCAGTGGTGCTAGTATCAATCCAATACCAATACTAGTGTTGGTATCGATAATATTGATATTTGGATCGATCCACTCACCTCTAATATCGGGCAAGTACTGTGTTAGAGACAAAGGAAGCCACATTGTTTGATGGAAGTTAACATTTCCAGCCTACACAGGGATTAATTCAAAGAAGCCCCACAAATCAAAATAGAAAAAATGATGCAGCAGGATATTTTTGCTCAAACTTCATTGCAGCCACTCAAAATGGTACTCAGTAGTTTGTATATCATCCGTATGCTTGTTCTCATGCCTGGCAATTTGGGGTGTGGTCTTAATGAGACAGTGGATGGTGTCCTGGATCCCAGATCTGGACCAGGTCATTACTGAGCTCCTACATAGTCTGGTTATGTCAGATGGACTGATACATAATGTTGCAGAGGTCTTCCCTTGGATTTAGATCAGGTGAGCGTGGGGGCAAGTAATTGCCTACATATCTTTGCCACATGGCATTCTCGTGCACCAGGAGAAACCGATGACCCGCTGCACCAGTGTAGAGTCTGACAATGAGTCCACGGAATTCTTCCCGATACGTAATGGAAGTCAGGTTACTGTTGCCTGGCCTGTTTAATCTGTAGCTCTGTAGCTCAGTTGTCACCAAGTAAATGTAAAGTTTCACTGGCACAGACCTGCAACAGAAACGTTTCAAGAAGCACACGTGTCAATTAAAAGTATGGCAATATTAAGCTCATGCAGACCCCACTTTTTAAACAAAAGGACTGATAACAAAACAGCAGCAGTGATGATGTTGTAATCATTTAATGTGGACCTGAAGTCTGTCGGCCAACACAGCGAGCTCGTGTTAATTGAAAGAAAACATTTTTTAAGTGTACGAAAGAAAACACAGCGCTGTTTATGAAAGTACTGTTAAACCTTTTACTTGGACAAAGCTAGCGAGAGTCCTTCATCAAACCATTTGATCAACAAATGTGAAGAAAAGCAAACTTTGTAGCTGCTCCATCCAGAGCTCTTCAAACTGAAAACTCTGCAGTAAAGCTACAGATGTTACATTAAAATATGAAGATGAACTGTTAATCTTATTATTAACTGTAGTTTACTTTGAAGTCTGAACTTTCAACACAAGCTGAAATAGAGACTCAGCGTGGTTGCAGCTTGTTGCTACGTCAGCTTAATTGCATGTCGGTCATGTGATTTGGAGACGCGGCACACAGAGTGTTAATAACACTCACCTTCATTCCGCTTTCAAAGTGTTAATGCTATCTTATCTTAATAAACAACACTTTCAAATGCAAAACTAGAGTGGCACTAGGAGTGGCAAGAGATCATTTCACCATGCCAGCTCTCTAGATCCGCACCTGTGCCGGTCCAGTGTGTGAGGCCAGCCAGGGAAAAGTCTACCTCTGCACCAGTACCCACCTTGCAGGTGGGAGCGACTGGTGCTCAGCAGGTGCCTGCACCCGTTCCTGCTCCCTGGAGGAAAGCAGCCAAGCAGGAGAGGTCGGGGGGCGCAAGGGAGCTGCTTAGCTGGTGCCGGAGGTCAGGGTCGTATCATATCATTTAGGGTTAGGTTGGCGGCCGATCTGCAGGACGGCAAAACAAGCGGGACCCGCTGCGGGTTAGGCAGTGGTGGCAAAAAAGTTCAGGTGGCCTACCTCTAACCCCGTGATGGAAGCAGAACGCTTCAGGCGGCCTGCCACGGATCCGGTGGCAACGGCGTTGCAGCTCCGGCGGGCGGCCACGGGTCCGGTGGCGGCGGCGTTGCTGCTCCGGCGGGCGGCCACGGGTCCGGTGGCGGCGGGGTTGCAGCTCCCGCCTCAGCACCACCCACGATTCCCGATGTACCGGCCGGGCTGCAGGACGTGGCGGCCCCTCCGGCACGCAGACCTCCAGCTCTGGCTCAGCGGATCCCTCCGGACCTCCGAGCTCCTCCGGTGGCAGCGCGGGCTCACCAAGCTCGCTGAGCTCCTCTGCTGGCAACGCCGGTCCCTCCGGCTCGTTGAGGTCCGCCAGCAGCGGTGCGGGCTTCTCAGTGGGTGGCTCGCTGGGCTGCTCTGGCTCACAGTGCTCCTCCGGCTCGCCGAGCTCCTCCGGCAATAGCTCGCTGAGCTCCTCCAGCATTAGCCCGCTGAGCTCCTCCGGCTCACAGTGCTCCTCCGGCTCGCCGAGCTCCTCCGGCATTAGCTCGCTGAGCTCCTCCGGCTCACAGTGCTCCTCCGGCTCGCCGAGCTCCTCCGGCAATAGCTCGCTGAGCTCCTCCAGCATTAGCTCGCTGAGTTCCTCCGGCTCACAGTGCCCCTCCGGCTCGCCGAGCTCCTCCGGCATTAGCTCGCTGAGCTCCTCCAGCATTAGCTCGCTGAGCACCTCCGGCTCACAGTGCTCCTCCGGCACGCTGAGCTCCTCCGGCTCGCTGAGCTGCTCCGGCTCGCTGAGTTCCACAGCTGGCGATGCGGGCTCCTCCCGCTCGCTGAGCTCCTGCTCGGGCATGCTGAGCTCCCGCTCGCCGAGCCGCTGCCGCTGGACAAAGTCTGGGGTTTCCCGAGCTTGCACTACCCCCCGGGCTTCATGCAGGGTGCGAAGGAAGGCGGAAACTTCCTTAAGCTGGCCGAGGTAGGGACTTCCCTCCAGGATTGCCTCGATGGCATTTAACCCCACCACTCTTGCCCTTGCGTTGGTGGTGTGAGTTACCCAGTCCATCAGGCGTTGGACGCGTGTGAGGTCAGGGCTGCTGGAGTGGGTAGTGGAATGGAGGCTGCCGCTGGTGGAGAAGATGGCTGAGGGGTGACTGCATGCAGATGAGATGACGACGGTGTTACAGCTGCAGATGGTGAAGCAGCGGGTGGTGTAGATGGTGAACGGGATGAAACGGTAGGCGGTGAGGTAGATGTCGCGGGGAATGATTCAGCAGGTGACGGCCGAATTACTAGCTGGGCGATTGGCTGTGGTACGGCGACCAGCTGGGCCGCTGGCTGCGCTTTGGCTACCGGCTGGGCAGCTGGCCGTATAAACATAGCCCCAGAGTAAACGGTAGAGGTGAGTGACGAAGAATTGTCCATATGACTCACCACAGCCGGCTGTTGGAAAGTTTTAGAGTCTGACTGCGGTGAGGCACGCCAGCGGCGCAAGCGTCGCTTCTGTAACGATGCCGGGGCCAGCGTATCAGGCTGAGGTTCCACCAGCCGGCCGGACAGGAGAGCAGCTGTGTGATTTTGAGCTGCCGGTCCTTGGTCTGCTGACTCAGCAGGTGCCGCAGAGGTGAGTGGAGATGTGGTGAGGTGCAGAGGGCGTGTGAAACGTTTCCCCCGCAATGGAGGGTCCAACAAGCGAGCTGCAAGCGACGGCGGGGAGGCTATCAGCCTATGAAAAAAGAAATAGGCAGCAAGGGCTCCCAGGGAGGTTGCCATATCCTCCTCGCCCGGACAGCCCAAACCAAACAGCTCAAAACAGGAACTTTCCCTCAGCGTGGTTATAATCGAAATTAGTCTCTTAATGTCCAAAAAGCTCACAGATGAGGTGATTGATGATAAGAAGGAATCAAAAAATACGACCTGTAAGTGTCTCTGATGTGGATCTGCTGCCTGGATAATGCTCCGACAGTATTTCCAGAGCTGGGCGAGCAATTCCTCCTGTGAGACGGTCCTTGAGTCCGCTGGGCCCATAATGGCAGGATCGTTCTGTCACGGTCTGGGGGGCAGACCGTGGGGGATGTTGGAGAAAGGACCCAAACGCTGGACTTAATGAAATGAACAGTGGGTTTATTTACAGTGAGGTAAATGTACACCACACATTGAATCTCCAAAAGTGCTCCCTCGACTCCCGTGACGTGTCTTCTCCCAAGTGCTGGTATCCCGTGCTCTCTGCCCCTGTGCCTTCACACACCCCGTGTGTCTTGCAGTCCTGTGTTCCACTCTCCTGAGGAAAAATCACAGACACAGCCGTTATGGCACCAACTCCAGCAGGCATACACTGACCAGCACTACAAACACTGACATGGAGTCTAACTCAACGATCCTGCGCCGGAGGAAGCTCCATCGCTCTGTTAAGTAGCTCCCCCGACGATCCTGATCAGAAGCAGGTGTGTGGTAAGCTAGGCGTGACCAGCAGCTGGCAGGGCCACACCCATCAGGCCTGCAGGTGGCTGTCCTTCATCCTCCAGCCTCACACACACACACACACACCAGCATGGAACACAAGAGCACAGTGCAGCAAACATACATCCAATACACTAATAACAATAAAGGTCCACACTGTTCACGAACCCCGAGTCCCCGGAACCGGGTCCGTGACAGTACCCCCCCTCTACAATGCTACAATGTTTAAATTGGTAGCTTGCTGACGGCTGACAGCATCCGTCCCAAATCACAGTCATACCTGGAGCAGGCAGGGTGAATCTAAAGGGGGGCATGGGGTGTACTAGACCATATTTATTTCAAGGCTTTTAGAATATCGTCTGCCTGTCTTGCCTCATATTCCTGGAATTCATGTTGTCTCAAGTCTCGGTTTTTCTCAGGTTCAGGTGTCTCACAGTGGAAATTTATGTTTGTTTTATGGTTTGTATTGTTTTGATCTTAGTGTGTATTGGTGCGTACAGTACTGATTTTGTTTGCATGGTTTTACCCTGATATTTATATTCCATGTTTCAGTGTTTCAGTGTTTCAGTGATGTTAATCCACTGTGGACTGGGCGGACAATAGCAGGCGCCTGTTGAACTGTGGGCGGACCTGTTGCCTGATCTTGGGGTGCGACGGGTCATTTGCAGATGGACCGGCCACCGTAACACAGCAACCCAGTCCATTCCTGCAAGAGGGGTGACAGTGGGAGATGACGCGTGTAATCGACAGCAGGGCAGAGGTGCACCTATGCTTGCATAGGTATGTGAGAATCGCTTTCCCCACTTTTGTGCACCCAGTGCAGCTTTGTCAGGGGAGGGTCGCAGCGGCCATGCCGACTACGTAGCTGGCCAATGTCTGTCTGTTTCAAGGCGGTACTACGAGGGAGGCTCCGTTTACAGTAATCAAGCTCAAATTGTGGAGTGCAGCTGGGCTGGGCTGCAACGCGCCCTTCAGGCAGAGACAGGGCCGAGATACGAGGTTCCTCCGTGGATTTCTGGCTTGCGTGGTCTCTATTTAAGAAGAGGAATTCCTTCCCTGGTTTTAAATAAAAGGAACATTCACCCGAGCGTGGCTGGACAGTGGTATCAGGGGGTTGGGGGGGATTGTTAGTTTATGTGAAACATTGTATTGTATTATTTCTTGAATAGTGCGTATTTATTGCTGTCGGCAGGCGTTTTAGCACGCTGAGAACGTTTTTATTGTATATGCATCTTTTAAAATTGTGTTTGTTAAGTCCATTTTTTCTTCCTTCTCTGGAATAAATGGCCTGTTTAAGACCTGTTTAGTCTCTGTGCCCTGCGCTCTTATTCACTTGCTCCCCTCCTCCTTGCATACGAAAGAACTTTCTGGTGGGAAATTTAGACCTACCAGCTTTTGTGGCTACACATGCCATGTCTAGCTTCAGCTTCACTAGTTCAGGTTATAGTTTATTTGTCGCCATTGCCTTTTTGTTTCTACATTTTTTAAACAGCCAGAATAAAAGGCTCGCTTTTTATTAAACTTCATTACTCTCCGTCTTCTTTTCTGCTTTTGGGTCCGCTCCTCAAACACACCGGCCACCCAGGTCATAACAAATACATTATCTAAACTTAGCAGGTAGCTAGCATCCAACACAAATAACTTGACAAAATGTCTTTTTTATTTTATTGGTCAGAGTTCTGGCCTCAATATAAGAGTGGCTACTTAGCATTGATATGTAAAACAGTTTTGAAACTGGGTTTTTGGAGACCTGTGATGTAAATTTTTCTGTCTCTAAAGCACGCAAAAATGCCCCCCCACCCCCACCCCCAACGACCCATGTGAAAATAATAAGCAATAGCTTTAAATTACAAAAAAGTGTTTAGTAGCCCTGTATTTCGCATTGTTCAAATTTACATTAAGAGAATCTGCGATGAATGTTTCAATAAATCTGTTTCAACAAATAAGTGTTATTTTCTTTTCCTTTCTCCAGTCAACAGATTCAGTGTAAATGTGTTGGTATAACTTTAATGTGGTAATATGCTTTTGTTTGTATGATTTGGCACCCTCTTGTGGCCACAGTTGGCACTTGGGAAGTTGTTATGCCCAGCTAGTTTGCTCCAAGTGCTCAGTGGAGGTGAAACCTTTGCCCACGCATGCCTGTAAGTTTCCATTACATACTATAACCTTAACTATCTGATTTGTGATGCATGTGTAATGTGAGTATACTGAGTTACTATTTCAGCTGTGTGGTCATTACTCATTTGTAAAGCTACTTGTGTGCTAGCGACTGTATATTAGCATGTGCTTGTTAACTTGCTATGATCAATAATGCTAGTTAACTGAAGGTGATGTTTATGTTTAATTTAGGCAACCTTAAGATTTATGTTTTTGCTGGTTGTCATGAAAACTAAGTTTCAGTTAGTACATTATGTATGTTCAGTGAATGAGAAGGTAATTATCTGTTTTGTGTTTATTTAGTTTTACAAAAAGAAAAGAGAAAGGAGAGTAATGAAAATGGATAAAGGATACCATGTATAAGAAGCCTCAGTAACATGGCCTGTAAACTGGAGATGCAGATCGAAGTAAAGAAGAATCTCAGTTCAAAGCATTCTCTTCTTCTCATTCTGTTCACTGTCTGTCAAACAAGCTAAATCACGCCCACATCTAGTGAGGACAGAACAGTAAATGTGTCTTTCTAAAGAATCTCTATCTGCACTGAACTTTCATACTGTAAATGACTGAAATGCCAACTTGGAATAAAGAGGAGAATGAGTAATATATTTATTAGGAAGTTCGCAGATTGTCTGTCACAAAGCTCATCACTTAAATCAATCAAAAGATTTAACCTGTTCCTCATTTGTGTAAATAAAGTTTTTATATTTTATAGGAACACAATCATTTATGACAGTTGATTCAACAGAAACTGTATCAGTTATAACGTACATTTATCTAGAACCACCAATGTGACACAACAAACCACTGAATGGGCACATTCATGTATTCATGGAACAAATAATATCTTAAAAAATGAACGCACACATAAAATCAGTACACAGAATCACTGACCACATGATTAAGAAATGTTGTTGTAAAAGCTGATAGAAACTTTGTTTGTTTTATCAGTTCTTCACCAGTGAAGTAAATCAGCCACAAACAGACACTTTATCATTCATGATATCATATCATATACACAGTAACACCACAATAAGTACAGTGTCGTTGTTGTGCAGCAACACCACGCTATGATGTTAGTTAACTTAAACAGTAGGTTTCACAAATATTAACATTACTTTGAATCCTATACAGATGTTTCAGTCAGCATGCAGATGTTCACATGACTGATGTCCAAGATTTTTGTCCTCCTGTTGCACTAGTTTGGTCTATGATGCAGCTTGATTCATGTAGATGGTTTCTGTCTCTGGTTTGTTGAACTGTCTTGATCTAAACCAGCTGAAGAAAAAAACAAATTGAAATGAAACTAGTTTTTGGTTCATTTCTGTAGTTATGAATAATAAAAATCTACTTAATCCACTCAAAATAGAAGTGAAATTAACCCTGTAGCCTGTAAATAGTTATAAATGTCTATCATAGAAGCAGCTGACTCACCACTCAAATAAGACCAGTGTGCTCACAAGCAGTATGATTCCCACAGTCTTCACTACAATGCAGACACCGAACAGTTTTCCTGACTGTTCATCTGCAAGGCAACGAGATTTTAGAGCAACAAAAAGATGAAATAAAAGAAAATTGAACATTTCACATTAAACACAGCCCCCTGAGGGGACGCGACTATGATGCTTTCTATGTGGCTTTGTCCTGTTTTCTTTTCACTCAGATAAATCGAACTTGGAGCTAACCCCAGTCGTCAGTTTGAGACATATTAGTCTTGAGTCTTAATTCTTCAGCTTATTGTAGAGTAGTGTTACTAGAAAAGTTAATATTATCACCTTCTGTTATTTTGTGATCATTTTTTTTTATTTGTGCATTTCTTCTTTTCATGATGAAAGTGGCTGTGCTGTGTTTTTTCAGCTAATTTAGGATAAAGTTAATATTTTTTATAGGCTTTTTACCGTCCTTATGAATATAAATGTAATATAATAAATAATAAAAAAATTAAAATATGTTTAGAAAATGTCTGTATTTTTCTTGTCTCTTTTTTTAGCACTTTATGTAAGACAATTACTTTCTGACATCAATTTACAGTTTAACGTTGAAATATTGATGCAAAATGCATTTGATTACCACTTGAAGTTATATATGGTGGTGGTCAGAGGGCCCGGTGGCGCCAGTGTTCGGCAGCCTCGCCTCTGTCAGTGCGCCCCAGGGTGGCTGTGGCTGCAATGTAGCTTGCCATCACCAGTGTTTGAATGGGTGGATGACTGGATGTGTAAAGCGCTTTGGGGTCCTTAGGGACTAGTAAAGCGCCATACAAATACAGGCCATTTACCATTAATGTTTGTTTTCGTGGACAAGAAAAAGGAAAATATGTGAATACAACACATCAGTAGCTTCAGCCTTTACCTGTAACAGACACACAAATCTCTGCTGATGTCTGATTACCCAGATCATTAGTGGCCACACAGTAATAAACTCCTCCATCTGTTACACTGAAGCTGTAAATCTCTCCTTCAGATACTTTCACAGCTCCATCTCTGCTCTTCTTGAACCAGGTGAAGCTGCTGACTGGAGGTTTGGCTCTGCTGGAGCAGGTCAGCTTCACCCAGCTGCCTGCTGACACCAAACCTGATGGACTGATGGATGCGGAGGTGTCTTTAGGAGCATCTGAGAAAAAGAAAGAAAATGATATCTCATAAATTATGATTAGTTGGCAGGATTTAAAAAAAAAACCTTTGATTGTCTTACATGAAACACTGAGAGTCTCTTCTGTCTCTGCTGTCTTGGTGTCGTTTCCTTGGTTCACAGGGTATCTGGCAGAGCAGCTGATCTTCGTTCCATCATGTGTGTCTGACAGAGTGATGTTCTGCTGGATTTTAGTTGTAAAGCTTCCATCTGTGTTTTCCTCTATTTTGTTGTGAGAGTCTTGTTGGAGATTCCAGGTGAGTTGAGGAGGGGAGTGTGGACAGGGAGTGAGAGCTGAGCAGGTTATAGTGACAGACTCCTTCTCCTTCCGATGATCACCTGGGGTTGTAATATTGGGCCTCCAAGGAGAATCTGTGGTTTCACATTAAACACAGTTTGTAAACTAATAATACCGTCAAGAAACAGATGAAGATCAGCCACAACAATGGATTAAAAACCAAAGTGAGGTATTGTCCTCCTTCCTGAAATCCTGCATATTTGTCTCACTTAAAGGTTTCGGATTAAAACTCAGTTTAATATTAGACAAAGATAACCTGAGTAAAAGATGGTGGTGGTTGTGTTATGGTCCTTGACTCAAAAAAATAAAAATAAAAAAAAACCTGAAGGTGACGTTTACCACGTGAAATCCAAAATAAATGTAATGCTTTGATTTTAAACAAGTTGTTCATGCTTGGAAAATGTAGCTGAATAAAATTATTAGGCAAAGAAGAGGGAACCAAAATTCTTCAATAGCACTGTGAATGACTCATTACCAGCTATCAAAACACTTGCAGTTCTTGCTGCCAAGACATTTAAGTACTAACACAGGGGATTGGATAACATTTTTCCTTAAAAATAAAATCACCATTCAAAACTGCAATTTTTATTCAGTCAGATTGTCTTTGTCTTATCAAAAGAAACATGCAGAAGTGACAAATATGCAAATGCCTTTTTAGTTTTTAATCACTAACAGACAGGATTCTTCCTTTTGTGTCCCCTGTAAGTGCAGGAAAGGTTGGGGAAGGGATGTAGAGAGAGACTTGTGTCAAGACGTTAGTTTGTTGAACAGTAACTTGTGAAATTTCCATGGAAACTAGACTATTTATGTCACGGTACTAGGTCATGTGACCCAGTATGTATGTTGTTAATGTGTCATTTTGTATTAATTTGTGTTCTAGTTTCAGTTTAGCTCATCCAGTCAATTTCTAGGTTGCCATTAGTCCTTTGTTTCTTAATTTCTTTGTGTCATCTTTCCCTATGTTAAAACTCCCCTTGTTGTTTATTGTTTGTTATTGGTCATGTTTCTTGCCTTTCTGGTTAATGTTGTCAAGTTTGTGTCATGCCTGCGTCTTGTCATGTTTTCCTGTTTATTGTGAAAGTCCAGTTTCCATGTCTTTGTGTTTTTGGTTTACATTTCCTGTGCATCATTATGTTCATCCTAGTCAGCTGTTTCCTCATGTGTCTCCACTCCCCCTAATCACATTATGTTTATATTTAAGTCCTTTGTCTCTTAATGTTTTTTGTCAGGTCGTCTGTTATCTTTGCCACAGGTTTTACAATTTTCCCCTCATTGTTTCAGCGTGTTTCATAGCATTCCTAGTTGCTCTGTATTCATAGTATTTCATAATCTTTTCACAGAGTGTCATTGTCTTTTAGTTTATACAGTGTTCATAGTCCCCTTAGTTTTCCCAGTTTCAGTGTGTCTCTAGAGTTGTTCTCATGCCATCAGCCACAATAAAGGCTCGCTTTATTTTTGGAAACTTAGTTCTGTCTTCACCGTGTCTGCTTTTGGATCTACCTCATCTACACACCGGCACACCCTGCCGTGACAATTTAAACATAACAAAAAATCATAAATATGCTTTTAAACAGTGACTTTTTCTTTGTATGCAGGATTTCTTCTCTTTTATTTTTTATTTTCTGTTTTTTCTGTCTTTACTACAGTTTTTTTTTTTTTTACTGATTCCCAATTTTACTGCTCACAATAAAGACCCTAGAAGACTAATTATTGTCCTGAGCCGTCTTAATTTTCCGAGTTTCCAGCTAAACACAAAACACTTAAATGTGCTTATTTCTGTTACATTTGTTCATAATTTCTTTTTTAGTTGCTTTGAATAAAAGCTGCAGCTGATTATACTTTGTTTATAGAAATTAGAGGAAACTTTCTTACCTTTAATTGTTATTTGAAGAGAATCACAAACAGCTGTTGATCTGAATGGCCAGTTCATAATTCTGAAGTAGTATGTGTTTGTATAATTTGTGATTAAATTGGAAAACAGAGTGGTGCAGTTTCTCTGTGTCAGGTTTCCTGTAATATTCATTGGATAGATGTTAAATGTCACACTGCTGTTGAAGATCACGTTTTCTGGATTAAGTCTAACATTAGTATGATTTTTAATCCACACTGCAAACACAGGTCTTGTGCTGTCAAACTTTACTGGTCCAGCATCACTAAAGTTACATGGGATTTGTAAACAAGATCCACTCAGAGCCTCCATCTCTGTTGGTGCAGTGATGAACAGGTGTGTGTTTGGAGGACAAGCAGCCACAGTGCCTGAAAAACAGAATATCATGAAAATATAGAAATGTAGATAAAGAGAAAATCCATGATGAACAATCTGACTTTAAGAGTCGTGGGTTTGCTTTTTATCCCTTGTTCTTTTGACATCCTCAGATACTTGACTTTGTAAAGTATCTGTCTGCTCTGATCTGTCAGACTGTAAGTGACTGAAATGAGATGGCTCACTTGGAATAATGAGGAAACTCAGTAACATGATGTCTGTCATAAAACCCATCACCTGGAAAAACATGAAGAAAAGAATCATTACACAAATAAGACACAAAAACAGGAACTTGCCTCATTTTGTAAAGCACTTACAAAACAAAAACTAAAAAAAATCTAATAAAGCCTTTTTTTTTCATTGCAATGCACAAAATTAATAAACTGTGTAAAGGTTTTCTTACCAAATGATCAGTCTGCAACACAGGAGAGACGACAACATAAAAGTCAGTGTGTGATTTTAGCAGTGTGAGTGAAACACTTCTCTGTTTAGATGTTGTAATGTCAAAGCAAACAGACCTGTGATAATTTTGGTTTTCTGTTGTTCTTTAATCAGTCAGTCTGCTTTTTGTTCCCATCATGCACTCTGTTGACACTTCAGATGCTGCCACTCCCACCTGCCTCTAGATTCGCCTGACACTCCACTCACATGCAAACATATTCCTCATTCTCTCAGTAGTTCCCTTCCATGTACGCCTCCCTTGGCTTTGTCTGTTCTGCGTTTTTTGAGACTGACCTTAGTGTCCGTGTGTTTGTTTTATTTTATTTGCTAAATAAGGACTTTTCATTTTTATTTGTATCTAAAAATATTTTAGATATATTGGGGTTTTTTTTCTTACAGCAACAGAATAATTGCCAAAGAGCTATTACCCAAAAACATAGTATCTACATGGTGTACACTGTATTTTCCACACAAAAAAAGAAAGAAAGAAAAATAGAGGACAAACGTGGCATGCCTTAAAAAAAAAATCTGCAGCACTTTCACAAAAGATTGCCAAATTAATGTCCATGTGGCAGGGGTGTGGTCTCTGGCCTGCTGCTGCTGAGCTTATGGGACAGTGCTGGGATGTCAAAGTGGACAGGTGATTTTGATGGGATTAGTGACTCTCTTCCCTTTTTATAGTGACAGAGGAGACTGGCAAGAGGTGAGTGTATAAGTATAACAATCAAATCATTTTCATTCTACTCATGTTGTGTAAATATCGACACTTCACCAAGTTCTTTTAATTCCTCAGAGGCATCCGATGGAAGACAAAACACTGCTCAGTTGACCATTTAACTCTTTATTTCTCTTTCACATTACTTCTAGACGGGAGATGCGTCCTGCATGACACACTGCCACGGATCTCAAAATGTTGGTGTGCCCCTAAAAGTTTAATTACAGAAGCTCTCTCATTCTAGTCTAAACAACAGTGTCTCATTAACTTTCCACTAGAGATGGTCCCCTCTTATCTGCATTTTCCCAGCATGAGCGACCTGTGATTGGATTTCTGTCTTTCTTTTTTCACTCAGTCTGCTTTTTATGTTCCCATCATGCACTCTGCTGTCATTTTAGAAAGCTGCAACTCCCACCTGCCTCTAGATTCATCTGTTCTGAACCCTCCACTCACATGCAAACATATTCCTCAATCTCTCAGTAGTTCCCTTGAACATGAAGCAGTTTATGTACTCTCCTTTGGCATTGTCTGTTCTGCTTTGTTCTTATCAGTTCTGATATGCGTTTTCTGAGACCAGTGGCTATTTTGAGCTTCCTCTCCATGTTTGTGTGTGTTTGTTTTTTTTAACATAGAAGTTAGGACTCTGCATTTTTATTTTTATTTTAAGGAAAAGTTTTTTGTTTTGTTTTGTATTTCAGCAACAAAATAATTGCATTAGAGCCAATTACCCAAAAACATAGTATCAATTCAGTGTATGAACCCCCCCCCCCCCCCTTCCCCCCAAAAAGAAAACAGAGGACAAAGTGGCACTTCAAAAAAAAAAATCTGTAACAGAGGGGAAAAAATTATTTGGAGGCAAACCATTTTAAAGCAGAGCCTTGAATGCTGACACGTCTTTAGACAGTTTAATAAGATTGTGTTAAGATTGCGCCAACCAGCGTGCAGCCTGTTACAGTCTGATTCTGATTCTGATTGTTGACAGTGTCAAATACTGCACTCAGGTCTCGAAGAATTAAAACTGTACTTTTTCCAGAGTCAGCAGCGAAAAGCACATCATTGAACACCTTCAGTAGAGCGGACTCTGTGCTGTGGAAGGCTCTGAAACAGACTGATATTTATCCAGAATATTATGTGTGTCTAAGAATGAATATAATTGGTGGAGGACAATGATAGGTTTGTAGCTTGAACCCATCCGCTGGAACGTTGAAGACAATATAATTACACTGCAAAGCAAGACACAAATAGGCAAGCTTCATGTTACTCGTGCACGGGAGAGAACCGGACAAAGCGCCGTCCCTTCGCTTGACCCCAGTTGCTCTCGCCCATTCTCCCGTACCACTGTTCTTTTATTGAGGTTACATGAATATGCATAAGTTCATTAACATATGACGTCTACATACACACAAAGAGTACCTTGCCTGTGTGTGTGTGTGTGTGTGTGTGTGGACTGCTGATCAAAGGGTCAAACATCCTTGGTCAGGGAGAGGGTAGCCTCCCCCTCACCCTAGATGGTTCATCCTAGATAACATGGTGAGGAAGTCCTGCAGTTCATCTAAACAAAGAGCACTTAGACTAGAACAGACGCAACTACGTTAATCCTACCATAAAACAATAAGACACGGTATGACCTCTCATGCTCCCAAAGTGCTGTCTAATACACACAAAGTTTGCAGACTATCAAGGATCAAAACCTCTACCAATCTACAACTAATTACAAAACTCTAAGCATATATAAGTAAATATTTCTAAGCATAAATGACAATCAACAATACAAATCTAACATTTCCCCCCTTTTTGACCTTTATGCTTGAAAAGTTCCCAGGTATGAATACCTCATGTCTGACAGTTTCAATGCAAACATTTTTATACTCAGCATATGTCAAATCACCCTAAATTACTGAAAAGGTACACAGTTTAACAAATGTATTAGCAGTTATCCCATTCCTCATTGATCTCATCTCATGGCAAACTGCATCCCACAAACAAACAAAGAAATTGTTAATTTAATAGTGAAAATAAGAAGATAACATTTTCAAAAACATCTCAGCTTGGTGGTGCTTCCTCCGGGTGTGCACATCACATGTCTCTCTGCAGAGTGGTTTAAGCTCTGCAGGGCGTCATGAATGTCTCTTCCAGTTGTTTCCATCACTGTCCATAGGACCAGAGTCCAAATGTATGTAGAATAGACATTCAAACATACCAGTTGGTTTTGTTGTTTGTCAACATGGGTCTCAGCTCCCATCCTGTGGACGATCCTCTCAGGCACTCCTTCTCGTCATGCATAGTCCTGATTTTGGGCCTGCTGGATCTGTCTCTCTTAGGTGAGAGTTGTCATGTGTCCATCTCCTCTGCCTTCCTCCTGGTTCAGCTGTTTCCGGCACCAGCTGGGGTCCTATAAGGATGAGCGTCGTAGTCAAGGTAACCAAGAGGGTCCTGGTCGCACACAGGTCCGTCACACCTCGCACTTGGTTGCCCTAGAGCTGATCAGAGGCTGGAGGTTGAAGTGCGAGCTTACCCTACGGGGGCTCAATCAGCACTCCCCCCTCACCACTGAAACAACCAAGTGTGAGATTTCTCTATTGTGCTGTCTTGAGGGTGCCGGGGTTTCCTGGGACCTCGACCTCTTGCAGTGGCTCTGATAAATCCAGGAGGGTCTCTCGCTATTTTGCAGGCAGTTAAAATGGTCCTTGCTGTGGCTCCAAGGTCTGATCTCATGATGGGCCCCAACCAGCTCGACCTTTGACCTCAACCACTGCCTGGTCCTGTCAGCTATGCGCTTCTCACTGGGCCTCTGAAGATTTCTCAGGAGATTACTGCTGCACCTGTATTTCCTTGCTAGGAAGACAAACTATTTGGAGAGCATGTCAACAATCATCAAACCACATTCTTTAGTTCAGTGAACTTCCCTTATAGGCCATCAAAGCCTCATCTGAACATGGGTGCACCACTTGCATAGGTTTAATATTTGTAAATAAAATGGCTAATCACACAAATCACTGCAACAATAATAAAAAACATTGTTTAATGTTAATCCTTGGACCCCTCCTCTTGACGCATGGACACACCCATGCGTCAACTCACCAAACCTGGATTCCTGTCTTAAAGAAAAAGATTAGCTAGATCATATCCCAGGCAACATCAGGGCATCTCCTCCCCTGGAGCAGCACCACCCTGGACCTATAATCCTGCAATAAAAATGTTAGTGTGTTTTGCATATTAAGTTTGCTTAACACCTGGCTCTCCCAGGAGCCTGCATACACACCATCATGGCCTGGAAAGCAAAATCTGGAAGTAAAATCAAACTTCATACCTGTAAACAATTGTATCATAAGAACAAGAAGCATTCAACATCAGCAAGACAAGTGTCATGTGCAGGTTTTCTCAAATCAGTAAACTACAATTATTTTCATAAGTCGCCTCAGACATGGATCATCCCATGTACTCAGGCAACATTAATGTAATCGGTGACTGCTCTTAAGCAAAGTCACTCCACTTATATATTACTATGGGCTCAAAGTGGCCAGCTAAGAGCCCATATTCAACTTTTCCATAAACACTGCATCTCCTATCTGTTTTTCTCATGTCACTTGTCCGCTTCTGCCGAATCCTCTACACGCAGTCATAGAAAAACAAACATTAGCAACACAGTGACCATTGGTGGTCAGACGCAGGTCGACAGGTTCCAGAGGTGCCATAAAAAGACCATAAAATTAGCCATCTATAGCTGTGGAAAGAAGTAACACCAGTTTTCAACACAGGAAATTTCACACATGTTATTCACATTATCAAAGTAACCTTCACATTTTCCCATCAACACAATGCAACAGCATCACCACTCATAACCTGTAAACACAGTTTTCCTCACACATAAACCCAGAAATCCTGTAGTAGGAAAAAACATCAACCAGTTGTCCTGGTATAAATCGCATCATCAATTCACATGAAGAACTGGCATGCTGTAAGAAAAGAAAATGCAAATATTAGCGCTTGCGCAGGCGTATGCATACTTTGTCACAGTTATCTCTGTGAGCAACACAAGCCTATGAATAACACACCTGATAAATGCACAGACACAGAAAATGGCATTTAAAAGGTTAAATCATCATGCAACCTCGAGTGTTGCTGTCATCTTTCTGCTCCTGTAAAAGGAAACACATGGGTTCATATGCACCTTTGTCAGGTGGGGGTTAGCTTCACACAATCATGTTCAGTCAGTCAGTCAGTTATTTTAAAATTCTTACTCATTCACTCAGTGGTTCCTTCTTTTGCTAATTGTGGAAATTATCATCGCATTCGTTTCCACGCTCAGCAAAACGACGATATTTCAAAAAGAAAAATAATTTAGACTGGATTTCCTCGTTGAATCCTTTTTGGGGGGGACTCTCGTTTTCCTAATTGTCCCAAATAAGTGGCTTTCTCCTGAGCCCATTTTAAATGTGGAGAAACTCACTTGCAACAATTTTCTTGACGACGTGTAACGCTTTTAATTCCCGACTTGCAGATCTGCTCAAAGAAAAGAAATTCACAAGCAAAAATCAGTGCTTGTTCAAAAATGAAAAATAAAAAATAACAGAGATTATCAAACCAAACTTTCAGTGCACTGTGAAAGTATCAAAATAAAAAGGCCTTGTTAAGTCATGACACAAACTCCTCATCAACTTCACAACAGGAGAAGAATCATCAGCTAGATTCACTCCAAACCAACCATCAACTGCACAACACACAACATAACCCTAATGTCATATTAGCTATGAGTTTAATCACCCGGTCTGTGCTCTTCACTCATTTAAGCCACAGATCTATTTTATTCAATTTTTCCTTTTTCCCTTCATCATAAAACATGTGACATGCTGTCATGCACTTCACAAAAGACGTTTGTTCTGACGTATTCAGAGTTGTGTATCTAAATACAGGATTCACTCGCACATCAAAACAGGAAACTCAGTGTTTTAGAGTCTCCACTCTAACAAACTCCAACACATCTCATTCACTCGTGCTAGAATTCAGTCACCTTTCATTAATCTAAAACCCAATCAAATAATTTGCATATCGGCTATTAACCCACTAAGTTGACAGGACAACAGAAATGCATGTTCAAAATGTTATCACTAAAAGAGAATTTCCCTCATACAGTAAATTTAGTAGTAAACTTGTGCTGCATCAATCAAGCAGGAAGCTTCTCCCAATTTACTATATTAACACTAAATTTATTATCTGATCATTGGTTGGTCAAACCAGAATCTTTTTTCCCACAAAAGTTTAAATTGTTGTCCTGCAACCTAGAGAGTCAATTTTTTGCATTGGATAAATTCAGCATTTGATAACAAGTGTCTGCTAAATTGACACTATTTTAACACTGATGAAAGATAACAAGATAATTTTCATTACATGTGTTTGTGTTATTAGGCAGGTTTAATGCATGTCTGTGGAGCTGCATATCCAGCAGAGCATGTTCTTAAAGCTGCCTTTCCTACACACTTCTCTGCTATTATTTAATCATTTCTTAACTAATGTGCTGTGAGTCCACTGGTCTTTGCATCACACGAGGTGACTTGGACAAGATGATAAACAGACTCACACGCTTAAGATGTTGTCTAATCTTCATAAGCTCTCTTGTGTTTGTGTTAGTAGGGTTAATGCATGTTCTGTGTGATTCTGTATATGTTTGTATATGTTTCAGACTCCTTCACAATTTTCCAACTTAAGCAGTCAGTTTTCTTTTTCCCCAGGTTTGCTAACCCAAATTTTGATTTCCCACATTTAATAACAAAATTTGTGTTCTCACCACTCTCACTATTGTCCTCTGCCACTTCAATAGTCCAATAGCAGGCAGTTTCTCCTTCAGCTTTGTCCTGTCCCTCCTCTGATGCGGTTGACTTTGTGCTAGTGTCTGAAGTGCTGCCGCTGCCTTCTTGGGTGACTTCTTAGCAGCTGCTGCCGGTTTCTTGGCTTTGGCCGCGGCGGGCTTCTTGGCTTTGCTCTCAGTAGCCTTGTTCATCTTGAAGGATCCGGAGGCCCCGGTGCCCTTGGTCTGCACCAGAGTGCCCTTCGCCACCAGGCTCTTGATGGCGGTCTTGACACGGGCCTTGTTCTTGTCCACATCGTAGCCATCGTAGCCAGCCAGAGCCTTCTTGAGAGCGGCCACGGACAGGCCGTTGCGCTCCTTAGAAGCGGCCACGGCTTTCACGATCAGCTCGCTCACGCTGGGGCCGACCTTCTTCGGCTTGGACCTCTGCACAGGGCGTGTTTATGATGGAGCTTTTCCGACCACAGCCGGCACATTAAGGGTCCATTTCTTTCATGTAGCTATGGTCGCTAGCCAGCATGCTAGCCGCATGTGGCTTGCCGAGTCACTCAGTCCTTTCTGAACATGTTGACATGCTGCCGCCGCCGAACCTGGCCTCAGATCCAGCAAGCTTAGCGCGCTGATCTCCAAAAGGTCCCGAAAGCCAGAAAGACGTCAAATAAATGTCTCGTTCTAAGAGTTCAAACAAAAACTCCTCTTCACGCCGCCATCTTGCTCGCCCCTCCGTGGAATTCATCCAATCAGATAGGAAGATGGGTTTGCTTTTCTTCTCTGATGCTGTTTGTCCACATTGCTGCTGCTTTGCTGGGACTCTTTGCTCAGGACTTGCTGCTGTCTCTTTATCATGTTATTGCTTTGGAGCTGCATTCCTTGTCTTCAGGGAGGGGTGAGAGCTTGCTTGCTTGTGAGGTTGAGAGACACATGGCACTGTAAATAAGTCAGCCAGAAACTTGGCCTGCATGTTTCCAATGATGTTAAACTATAACTTTCTTCCGACTGCTGCATGTGGAAAATTGATTCAGGTCTGCTTTTCACCTGAAAGTGACAAACTAAGACATTTCATTATTATCATCACTGCTTAATCAACACACATCTCTCTCTCCCTCTGTGTTTTTGTGAACAGTCTTTTCTTAAAAGCAGAAAATGAAATTGTAGTTGTTTTTGGCTGATCAACACAAAACCTTTTTCCTATGATTTTTCTTTTTCACTCTTTTTTTTTCTTTTTTTCGTTACAATAGCTGGTGACCTGCAGAATCACCGCTCTCACTCACAATCAAAGGCAATTACTTTTGCACAGTGCACAAAAACACTGTGATGTCAGACACATTCACACTCACTTTTTCATCTGCATAAATAAACCATATGGCTGGAGATATGTGCCATGGTGATCCATAGGCATGATCACACGTTTATTTAATTATTTTCAACCCAACAAAACAAATAAACAAAAACATGATGCTGATGTTATGAACACTCTACACACAAGTCAAGATGCAGGAAAACTGCTCACGGAAACGCTGCACACTCTCTGTTTCCCCCTCTTTGAGTAGTTCCCAGACAGCTCTTGATCTGATAATGTGTAGCTTGCTCATCAGCTCAGAAAAAAAACTGCAACGCAACATCACACAGTAGTTGCATGCTCTGCCCACAGCGGCAAAGTCTTACACTTTCATATTCAACACAGCTTCTCCATCATGTACTTTTAGATGTTTCATACAGGGTTCAGCATATTAGTTGTTTTCACAGGTGTGCTCCATATCTCAACAATGGCTCATAACAAGACGACAGTCTTTCACACAGGTCAAGTGCCTCTATGCACTTCATTAGTTTAAATATTTGCCTATATCACTTCTCCTCATATGTCATCGTACTGAATTTAAGCAACCACACGCTTAATGTAGATTACTTTTAACAACTATCCACCTCAATTACGTCTATGGTCTGGCACACAGGCTGTTGTCGATCAGGGCAAGCTAAAGAGTTAACATTTTGTGTCAGCTGCCAGGAGCAAAGTCCAGCACAAACGTCTGTCTCCCTCCAACTCACTCTTGGTTGCTTAGAAACCCATGATAACAACAACAGTCGGTGTCACAGACCACGTGTTCTGCTCCGCACACACTCACACAACAACAACAACAACAACGAGACGACGACGAAGATGACAATAACACAAAATAGGCCTACTCCGGACTCACACCGGACCGCTCGGGACCATGACCCAGTTGTGGGACGCTCACCCACTCGCGCGACAAAACCCAATGAAGGGACGCTCGGGACACACACCCAGGGCGATTTCAAAACCGGACACTCACCGGACGCATGGGACCCTTGGGCGATTTAACCAAAACTTCTTTTCGGGACACTAACCCAGGTATCGCTCCACAAAGCAGCGAACTTCTCAACGCCTCACAAAATGGCGGAGACTGCACAACGACACGGTTATAGAGTCGGCCTCTTCAAACTTACTTGCCGTTGCTTAGCGTGTAATATCACCCTCGAATCCCGCCGATCGACATTCATCGAGGAGAAAGATAGACCGCGAATCCACAGGAACTTCCTGGCTGACGTCAGTCTTTCGGCGTGTCCCTCCTCCCCTCGGTGAATGCGATTCCAGGGCTCCGGCTCGAAGGACCAATTAATGATAGGTTTGTAGCTTGAACCCATCCGCTGGAACGTTGAAGACAATATAATTACACTGCAAAGCAAGACACAAATAGGCAAGCTTCATGTTACTCGTGCACGGGAGAGAACCGGACAAAGCGCCGTCCCTTCGCTTGACCCCAGTTGCTCTCGCCCGTTCTCCCGTACCACTGTTCTTTTATTGAGGTCACATGAATATGCATAAGTTCATTAACATATGACGTCTACATACACACAAAGAGTACCTTGCCTGTGTGTGTGTGTGTGTGTGTGTGTGTGTGTGTGTGTGTGTGTGTGTGTGTGTGTGTGTGTGTGTGGACTGCTGATCAAAGGGTCAAACATCCTTGGTCAGGGAGAGGGTAGCCTCCCCCTCACCCTAGATGGTTCATCCTAGATAACATGGTGAGGAAGTCCTGCAGTTCATCTAAACAAAGAGCACTTAGACTAGAACAGACGCAACTACGTTAATCCTACCATAAAACAATAAGACACGGTATGACCTCTCATGCTCCCAAAGTGCTGTCTAATACACACAAAGTTTGCAGACTATCAAGGATCAAAACCTCTACCAATCTACAACTAATTACAAAACTCTAAGCATATATAAGTAAATATTTCTAAGCATAAATGACAATCAACAATACAAATCTAACAGACAACTTTCTCGAAAACCTTAGACAAAAATGGCAGCTTAGAGATTCGTCTAGAATTGCCAAATACTGACAGGTCCAAACCAGGATTTTTTAGAAGTGGCTGGACAACAGCTTGTTTAAATGAATGAGGGACAGTTCCATTTGAAACACTGCCATTTACAATAGCGAGGATGTTGGGGCCGACTGTCTTCAGCACATCTCTGAGAAATGGCGTAGGTAACACACCCAAGGGGCACATAGTTGGTTTCATGTGCATTATTATATCAGTAAGATGGGATAATGAGACTGCTTTAAATTCGGAGAAAAAGAATGAACATGTAGGTGGTTCAAAAGGACCGTGGAGCTTATCTTTCTTCGTTCTGCTTTCCTGCATTCCTGTCTGACGCCACGAGTGGCCTTATTTAGCCAAGGCTGAGTTTTAAATTTTTGCCATCTACATTTTAGAGGAGCAATTGAGTCCATAATGTTGGTACAAGCATTGTTTTTTTGTTTTAATGCGATCAACATAAAAAATAAAGCTAGAGCCTCAGGACAGTATGTTCAAAATAGTACAAGCATAACATTATTCATAAAACACCGGAAGTTATTTGAAAACTCTGAGGACAAAGAACACACAAACACACAGTGCCTCAGTGATTTGCAAAACTGTTTCACAGATCACAGAACTATATCAGGGTGTCATTTCTCAGGCAGAAATGTAGATAAAAATAATGAAATCCCCAAACAAGTGCAAAAAACACAGAGTCAAGAATAGGTTAAATATATAAATATAATCAATTAGAAACAGTAGCACATCAACATAAAACATATAAACATAAAGTTGGAGCCCGAGGACAGTGTGTCCAAAAGCACAACATAGCTATTAATTCAAGTTATTTTAAAATTTTGAGGACAATGAACACACAACCACACAGTACCACACTGCTCTTTATTGAGATTACATGAATATGCGTAGGTTCATTAACATATGATGTCTTATACTTAAACAGATACAGAGTAGGTGTCCTCCTATACCATAAATCAGTAAGAGAAGGTACAACCTCTCTCATGACCTTAGGATGTGTGTGCATGCCAGAGTGCTCTGGGAGGCACACAGAGTCTTTGCTAACTGCTAAGGATCAGACATCCTGTAGAGGCTAAGCCTATGCTTGAAGCCACTGAGGTGGTCGTTAACCGGGGTGACGCGATGTCACTGGTATGTATGAATTAAGTAAAAAGTCCAATAACCCCAGCAGTACTTATCTTGTCCTTTTTGGTCTTTATTCCCATATCAACTTAACATAACAGCGCAACGGTCACAAACTGTTTGCCTTCTTACAATTAATGACACACCTGACGCCGAGTACGTGCGTCTACATTAAATACCTTTACATGATCAAAACAGAAAAAGGTGACCTCTAGCGACCACATAAGGTATTAACCCAAGAATGGCTCCTACACATCCTATCAATATGCAATCGATTATACACCGTAAAAAAAAAAATCCTAAAAAAACGGTAACATTCCGGCAGCTGGGGAGCCAAAATAATACCATAAAATAACAGTAAATAACTTTCACATGAAATTACAGTTATTTTCAGTAATGACAATACAGTTTGTTGCCCTAATTTTACATGGGTTTTTGCCTTTTTCAAATGCTTTTAAACATTAAATTAGGAACATTTTAATGTGATTAAACAATGAAATTACCTATAAACAAGGTCCATGAATGCGGCAATATGAATAATAATACTGAAATGTACAGAAATATACAGTTAACAGTTGGTTTAAATAATAATGGATTGCATTCATATAGTGCTTTTTGAGACCCTCAAAGTGCTTTACAATTCCACTTTATAATTCCCCTCTGGCCATCACCAGTAGGTGGTAGGTGAAGTGTCTTGCCTAACGTTGTCAGTTCGACAACGGGGCTCGAACCTTCTGATTACAAGGCGAACTGCCAACTCTTGAGCCACGATCGCCCTAAATGGCAATAATAATAATAATTATTTGATGTAAAAAAAAATTATAAGAATCATTTTATATATTTTTCCATAGCATTACATTTGAATTAAACAGTTCAATCTTTCAAATAACGGACAAACATTTGTGAATGTATTTTAACAATCTAAATATGCATATCGTTAGCTTCATAGCATAAGTGCCTAAGTCATTGACTTAGTCAAATGACTTAGGCAATTATGCTATGAAGCTAACGATATGTACAGACAAATACATTTAAAAAAACAAGAAAATTATGTTTTATTACAATACAGTGATTTTACGTTAATTTACATTTGAAATGTAAAATCACAGTCTATTGATGTAAATTTAATGATATTTTAGAAGAACAGTACAAAACTGTAAAATACACAGTAAAATACTTTTATATTACAAATTTTTTTTACAGTGTATACCTCTAAGGATATATGAGTATATATTTCTAAGCATAAATGACAATCCAACAATATAAAAGTAACACTATTATTTCAAGTTGGATCCTGATGGGCAGATCAGAGGGATTCACGGTGAACGCGAGCAAAAAACTTGAAGTCTTTCTCCAGTTCACCAAAAATCTGAAATCATTGCTCAAACTCCAGTAACAGTCCCGTTATTTTATCTTTGAACTGCTTCATGTCTACCACACTTTGGGTCATGCACACATTTTTCAAACAGGGGAAGTGAGCTGCATCACCACCAGGGCTGGACTGGGACAAAAAAACGGCCCGGGCATTTTGACTAGCGACCAGCCCACCAGGTATTATAGGAATAGGAATATTCCTATGGTTTTTTTTATAGGAAAAACCATAAAGCCTTTGAATGAAAACAAACACTGTTGTGACAGTGATGTACACTGTCTTGTTGGTATATATGTATCAATCTAATAAACTTAAACCTACAGCATCCTCTCTATTCTGGTATTCTAAACAGTACTTAGCCGAAACCCAAAGACTGCTCGGTCGAGTTAACCTCCTGAACTATCTACAACATATGGTGGAAACCTGAAATCAAGACAGAGAAGACTAAAGGTGAGACATGATCATTACTGAATATTAAAAATAATAAATGACAGATTTAGATATATTTTCATAAATTATTCATTTACCACATCAATAAACAGCATGGCAGGACAAAATATTTTTTTAACATGGCAACCTTTAAAAAGTGAAAGGAGACAGAAAGACAGGTGAGAAAGAATAAAACTTAATTATACAGTATAATGGGACCCTGAAAAAATATTACTATGTACAATAATGGATTTCTATACATTTTACATCAGATGAAAACGTTTGTTGTAAGATTCAAATAATTTTTGGTAAAAGCTAGACATTTAATTGAGAATAATAAAAGAAAAGTAGTCCTTGTGCCCCACTTTCCCTGTTAATGCCCTACCTGGCCCCCTGGCAAAATTTTGCTAGACCCGCCCCTGCACAGTTACCAGCTGTCAGCTACATAGAAAAAGGATGATGGTGTTATTTGTCTCTCAGAAACAGTTCATAACTTCCCTTCAACTCATTCATGTCAACTAAAAGGCAAACCTGTTTTTCCATCACCTGTTCAGCTCTGATGATTCAGTAAGGACATCTCCTGGTTTCATCTTCATGTTTCCCTCTCACCACATATCCAAACCGATATCATGACCAGCAGCTTTACAGCTGTGGCTCCAGAAAACATCAGCTGATAGTAGAAATTAATATTACATAAATTCTAATAACAGCTGATCAAGTTTAAACGTGCTGCTGTTGTTTAGCGCGACCTCCTCTGGGTTCCTCGTTCTGGTGCAAAGTGGACAATAAACAAGCAAGAGAGACAGGACTTGCATCAGAAAAGCCGATCATCTGATCATTGATCAGTTTCATGATTGTGGTAGCAAAAGGAGAGGGAGGGGAGAGGATGAGAGAAGAAGAGACAGCTGACAGCGTAAAGACGCAGAAAAACTCCAGCTTTGTGTCTTTTTCCATTCTAGCTGAAGTCCGGGACAAACTGTGCTCCTTAGGTCAATACGAAACGCGGAATATTTTCTCTGAATACGAGACGATTCGGTTTTTTACGGGACGGTTGGAAACTCTAATAACTTACCTTATAAATAAAATAAAGTTAAACATCAGTAACATCATAGCACCCGCCCAGCAGTATATAAACTCCGTCATGCTAGCTAGTACGCAGAGTTATTGTAACTGACTGTAAAAAGTCAGCATAACGAAAATAAACTCCACCTAAACTTGGTTTATATCTGACCCAGACAGACTGCAGGTCATAAGTTCTCACTTGAAGTTCAGTTCACCTGACACTCGGACCGACGGCCACCTCAAGTCTCTGCTCTTCCTGCCTCACCTTTCCATCATCCACCTGCTGGCCTCCACCACTTGCTAACATTACTGAATCTGTGGAAGCTCCGCAATAGCCACCTCCAAACAACAATTGAGTTATTTTTACACATCTCCCAGCATCTGGCCAATCCACCACCTTTCAGTGTTTATACCGTTACGAGAAAAAAAAAAAAGAAAAAAAACTCATTGGCCCACCGGGCAAATGCCCAGTATGCCCGATGGCCAGTCCAGCTATGATCACCACCAGTGAGCTGCGTCTCCCACAATGACAGCTTCAACTTGAAAGAACGTATGCTGTCATAATACTGCGCGACAACTTTATTGCATCCTTGAAGCTGTTTGTTCAAGTTATTCAGGTGCTCTGTAACATCCACCATAAATGCAAGTTCTGCATCCATTCTGCGGAATGAAATTCTAACACTGGTTTGCCCTTTTCTTCCATGAACTGTTCAATTTTTTTCTTGTAAATCAAAGAAATGCCTCAGCATAGCACCTCAGCTCATCCATTTTACCTCAGTGTGGTATTGCAGGCCATAGATGTGGTCTTTTTCTCTGAGAAGGCTGACAAACTGACGGTGATTGAGGCTTCTGGAACAGATGGGATTAACAATTTGGATGACCACCTTCATGACATTATCCATTTTTAATGACTTGCAACACAAAGCTTTCTCGTGCAAAATACAGTGAAAAGCCCAAAAATCAAATACTCCATTTGCAGATTGCGCTTTATCTCTGAACTTGGTTAAGGCGCCTGCTTTTTTCCCAATCATTGAGGGCGCACCAGCTGTAGCCAGGCTGACACCGTGGGACTACTCCACTCCAACCCTGTCCAGTGCGCCGACGAGTGCGGTGAAAATAGCAGCTGCGGTCGTTGTATCTGTCATCGGCACCAACTCCACGAACTCCTCTGTAATGGTCAATGTGTCATCAACTCCGCGGATGAAAATTGCCAGTTGCGGAACATCTGTAATGTCCATGCCTTCATCAATTGCAACTGAAAACGCAATAAATAACTTTACTTTTTGCTTCAACTGGCTGTCCAAATCCTCTGAAAGATCAGAAATCCTGTTGGCAACTGTGTTTCTTGTCAGGCTGATATTTACAAAGGCCTGGCGCTTTTCAGGGTACACTATCTACGATGCCTTCATTATAAGTTTTTAGAAATTCACCCTCAATAAATGGTTTTGATGCTAGTGCAATTTCATTAGCGATGAGGTAGCTAGCTTTCACTGCATCGTCACTGATGTCTAGGCTGTGAGTAAATACAGACGGCTGTTTCTTCAGACCCACCAACGGTTCATTCACCTTCTCTCTACTTCACTGTCCTTGAAAGTTGTCATATTTGTCGGCATGAAGACTCACATAGTGGTGACGGAGGTTATATTCTTTCAGATCTGCAACAAGCTGGGAACACATACATACAAACATACAGTCTTCCTATTCACTTTCGTAAATAAATAGGAGGATTGATTGTGATATATGTGATAAGACTTTTAAAGATCCAGATTACCTGAAGGAACACCGGCAGATCAACATTAGAAAAGGACAGCACGAGTGAAGCTACTGTAAAAAGTGTTTTTGTTATTTTTATTATCTAAATTCAACTTCTTTTAAAACCTCACAAGTGTGTAATCAAAATGCCCACCTTGTTAATTGTCCTGAAAAGCTTTATAAGCTGGACAAAGAATCAGTGATGTTGCAGTCTTTCACAGCGATGGTGGTATAGCGGCAAACATAGCTGCATTCCAAGCAGTTGACCCGGGTTCGGTTCCCGGCCATCGCAGTTGCCATGCGCAGTGCTTTTCAAGCATGTGGACTGCATACTGTTTTACGCTAAAAACGTTGCATGAAAAGCACAAGGAGTGGACACATTTCATTGTTTGGAACACTGCTTTTCACTACAGCTCTTTGCATGTAAAAACTTTGCTCTTCTCCACAGCTGGCTGACGGACACGCAAAAGCGCAAGCAAGAGTGGCCACAGACCCACTATGCCGGCCTTTGTACACTCTCTCCATCTAACGATAGAGAGGAAGGATACATTCACTACTTCTAGCCTCCACTATTCAAATTCAGTATTTTCACAGTGTCCTAAAAGCTTCCTGAAAAGCCTTTACACTGTTTTCCAAAACGCTGCATCCAGAGCACAGTCAGGGACTGGAAGGACAGAGTAGATTTCCCCCATATGGACTTCTCTCTTCATTGGCTCCCAATTAAATCCCAAATAAAAATCCAAATACTTGCCCTCACACACAAGGTCTTGAATAATCACCACCAACTTTTGTCTACAAGATCTCACAGTGCCATATCATCCCAACAGAGTGCTTTGCTCTCAGACTGCTGGCTTCCGAGGGGATTTTAAAGTGCAATGGAAGGCAGAGCCATCACTTTTCAGGCCCCTCTCCGTGGAACCAGCTCCCAATTTGTATTCGGGACACAGACACTTGCTCTCATTTTTTAATTAAGCGTAAAACCTTTTTGCCAAAGTCCAATAACTTGAAAGAGGAGCCAAAGACGTCCTCGTCCCAGATTCGTCCCAAGACAGATTCACACCTATTCTCGCCTTGTCTGCTGTGACCTGAAGAACTCGCGTGACCATTGCGACTCTCAAGGTGCTAAAAATCACGCAAGAGTTTAAATGCGTGATAGGCCACACTTGAGTAGCAAAGAAGCTTTGCTGATGAGATTAAATGTGCAGTTGAATGAAAGCACTAGTCTTTTTAGTGATCTACCTTTTGACCAGTTTAGAACCTGACAAGCGAGTAATCACAATGCCCACCTTGTTAATTGTCCTGAAAATCTGTATAAGCCGGACAATGAATCAGTGATGTTGCAGTCTTTCACAGCGATGGTGGTATAGTGGCGAGCATAGCTTCCTTCCAAGCAGTTGACCCGGGTTCGATTCCCGGCCATCGCAGTTGCCACTCGCAGTGCTGTTCAAGCATGTGGGCTGCGTACTATCTTACACTAAAAACGTTCTCCGCTCTTTCTGCAAATGCTTACAACGTCAGGCCAGGTGCATTCTTCATCGGCCTCGCTGCTACCGTTTGCTGTGGAAAGACACTGTTCAAACAGGCTTTGAGTTCTCATCACTTCATACCTATACCTTCTTACATGAAACTATGATTGGACACGCTACTTCTTCATAAAGACACCCAGTCCCACTTTAAATATTGTGCTGAATGTTTGGAATGAAGATAACATTTTACTAACCATGTACTGATCAGCTCTTTGCGGTGGCAAAATCATCAGCTGTGTGTGTTACTGTTCATGCAAACAAGCAAGCTAATGTCAGCCAGCTAGCTTCAACCGCAGCTGTGCTGCACCAATCTCACGGAACTGCAAAACCACAAGCTTTCGCACCAAAGTCATGCAGCTACCGCATTTACAATCCAGCGTGGCCGTTGTTGTGCACATCCTACTTGAAAGATGTGTGGCGTAGGACTTGGAAGACGTATGTCTTTCAAGTATGTATTTCCACAGCCCAATGCGGTTGTTGTGGCCGAGCGGTCAAGGCGATGGACTAGAAATCCATTGGGTTCTCCCCGCACAGGTTCGAATCCTGTCGACAACGGTCAGTTGTTTTGCGGCAGTCCAGACGTTGATTTGAGAAGAAGGCATGGAGATCACCTGAGAAGGTGCCAGGAGAAAGAGCCAGGCCTTTGCTTGTGAAAATAGAGCACGCAGAAGCAATGGACCCAGCTATGTCCTGACAAAATTAGGCACATATTCAGTAAACATGGCATCCTTCAATTGGTCTCTTAGCCACCCCAGACGTGCCACCGTGTAGTCGTCCAGGATCCAGTCTGAGTACCGCCAATGACTCATGCGTCTGACAAATGCTCATTGCTTTGCAAGAGGACTGGGATCGGGATTGGAGGCACAGCGGATTTCACCGGGAATGGGACAACAGCAGAAATAGCTTCAAACGTCGAACATTACTGCATGAAAAGCACAAGGAGTGGACACATTTCATTGTTTGGAACACTGCTTTTCACTACAGCTCTTTGCATGTAAAAACTTTGCTCTTCTCCACAGCTGGCTGACGGACACGCAAAAGCGCAAGCAAGAGTGGCCACAGACCCACTATGCCGGCCTTTGTACACTCTCTCCATCTAACGATAGAGAGGAAGGATACATTCACTACTTCTAGCCTCCACTATTCAAATTCAGTATTTTCACAGTGTCCTAAAAGCTTCCTGAAAAGCCTTTACACTGTTTTACAAAACGCTGCATCCAGAGCACAGTCAGGGACTGGAAGGACAGAGTAGATTTCCCCCATATGGACTTCTCTCTTCATTGGCTCCCGATTAAATCCCAAATAAAAATCCAAATACTTGCCCTCACACACAAGGTCTTGAATAATCACCACCAACTTTTGTCTACAAGATCTCACAGTGCCATATCATCCCAACAGAGTGCTTTGCTCTCAGACTGCTGGCTTCCGAGGAGATTTTAAAGTGCAATGGAAGGCAGAGCCATCACTTTTCAGGCCCCTCTCCGTGGAACCAGCTCCCACTTTGTATTCGGGACACAGACACTTGCTCTCATTTTTTAATTAAGCGTAAAACCTTTTTGCCAAAGTCCAATAACTTGAAAGAGGAGCCAAAGACGTCCTCGTCCCAGATTCGTCCCAAGACAGATTCACACCTATTCTCGCCTTGTCTGCTGTGACCTGAAGAACTCGCGTGACCATTGCGACTCTCAAGGTGCTAAAAATCACGCAAGAGTTTAAATGCGTGAGAGGCCACACTTGAGTAGCAAAGAAGCTTTGCTGATGAGATTAAATGTGCAGTTGAATGAAAGCACTAGTCTTTTTAGTGATCTACCTTTTGACCAGTTTAGAACCTGACAAGCGAGTAATCACAATGCCCACCTTGTTAATTGTCCTGAAAATCTGTATAAGCCGGACAATGAATCAGTGATGTTGCTGTCTTTCACAGCGATGGTGGTATAGTGGCGAGCATAGCTACCTTCCAAGCAGTTGACCCGGGTTCGATTCCCGGCCATCGCAGTTGCCACTCGCAGTGCTGTTCAAGCATGTGGGCTGCGTACTATCTTACACTAAAAACGTTCTCCGCTCTTTCTGCAAATGCTTACAATGTCAGGCCAGGTGCATTCTTCATCGGCCTCGCTGCTACCGTTTGCTGTGGAAAGACACTGTTCAAACAGGCTTTGAGTTCTCATCACTTCATACCTATACCTTCTTACATGAAACTATGATTGGACACGCTACTTCTTCATAAAGACACCCAGTCCCACTTTAAATATTGTGCTGAATGTTTGGAATGAAGATAACATTTTACTAACCATGTACTGATCAGCTCTTTGCGGTGGCAAAATCATCAGCTGTGTGTGTTACTGTTCATGCAAACAAGCAAGCTAATGTCAGCCAGCTAGCTTCAACCGCAGCTGTGCTGCACCAATCTCACGGAACTGCAAAACCACAAGCTTTCGCACCAAAGTCATGCAGCTACCGCATTTACAATCCAGCGTGGCCGTTGTTGTGCACATCCTACTTGAAAGATGTGTGGCGTAGGACTTGGAAGACGTATGTCTTTCAAGTATGTAGTTCCAGAGCCCAATGCGGTTGTTGTGGCCGAGCGGGCAAGGCGATGGACTAGAAATCCATTGGGGTCTCCCCGCACAGATTCGAATCCTGTCGACAACGGTCAGTTGTTTTGCGGCAGTCCAGACGTTGATTTGAGAAGAAGGCATGGAGATCACCTGAGAAGGTGCCAGGAGAAAGAGCCAGGCCTTTGCTTGTGAAAATAGAGCACGCAGAAGCAATGGACCCAGCTATGTCCTGACAAAATTAGGCACATATTCAGTAAACATGGCATCCTTCAATTGGTCTCTTAGCCACCCCAGACGTGCCCCCGTGTAGTCGTCCAGGATCCAGTCTGAGTACCGCCAATGACTCATGCGTCTGACAAATGCTCATTGCTTTGCAAGAGGACTGGGATCGGGATTGGAGGCACAGCGGATTTCACCGGGAATGGGACAACAGCAGAAATAGCTTCAAACATCGAACATTACTGCATGAAAAGCACAAGGAGTGGACACATTTCATTGTTTGGAACACTGCTTTTCACTACAGCTCTTTGCATGTAAAAACTTTGCTCTTCTCCACAGCTGGCTGACGGACACGCAAAAGCGCAAGCAAGAGTGGCCACAGACCCACTATGCCGGCCTTTGTACACTCGCTCCATCTAACGATAGAGAGGAAGGATACATTCACTACTTCTAGCCTCCACTATTCAAATTCAGTATTTTCACAGTGTCCTAAAAGCTTCCTGAAAAGCCTTTACACTGTTTTCCAAAACGCTGCATCCAGAGCACAGTCAGGGACTGGAAGGACAGAGTAGATTTCCCCCATATGGACTTCTCTCTTCATTGGCTCCCAATTAAATCCCAAATAAAAATCCAAATACTTGCCCTCACACACAAGGTCTTGAATAATCACCACCAACTTTTGTCTACAAGATCTCACAGTGCCATATCATCCCAACAGAGTGCTTTGCTCTCAGACTGCTGGCTTCCGAGGGGATTTTAAAGTGCAATGGAAGGCAGAGCCATCACTTTTCAGGCCCCTCTCCGTGGAACCAGCTCCCACTTTGTATTCGGGACACAGACACTTGCTCTCATTTTTTAATTAAGCGTAAAACCTTTGTGCCAAAGTCCAATAACTTGAAAGAGGAGCCAAAGACGTCCTCGTCCCAGATTCGTCCCAAGACAGATTCACACCTATTCTCGCCTTGTCTGCTGTGACCTGAAGAACTCACGTGACCATTGCGACTCTCAAGGTGCTAAAAATCACGCAAGAGTTTAAATGCGTGAGAGGCCACACTTGAGTAGCAAAGAAGCTTTGCTGATGAGATTAAATGTGCAGTTGAATGAAAGCACTAGTCTTTTTAGTGATCTACCTTTTGACCAGTTTAGAACCTGACAAGCGAGTAATCACAATGCCCACCTTGTTAATTGTCCTGAAAATCTGTATAAGCCGGACAATGAATCAGTGATGTTGCAGTCTTTCACAGCGATGGTGGTATAGTGGCGAGCATACCTGCCTTCCAAGCAGTTGACCCGGGTTCGATTCCCGGCCATCGCAGTTGCCACTCGCAGTGCTGTTCAAGCATGTGGGCTGCGTACTATCTTACACTAAAAACGTTCTCCGCTCTTTCTGCAAATGCTTACAATGTCAGGCCAGGTGCATTCTTCATCGGCCTCGCTGCTACCGTTTGCTGTGGAAAGACACTGTTCATACAGGCTTTGACTTCTCATCACTTCATACCTATACCTTCTTACATGAAACTGGGATTGGACACGCTACTTCTTCATAAAGACACCCAGTCCCACTTTAAATATTGTGCTGAATGTTTGGAATGAAGATAACATTTTACTAACCATGTACTGATCAGCTCTTTGCGGTGGCAAAATCATCAGCTGTGTGTGTTACTGTTCATGCAAACAAGCAAGCTAATGTCAGCCAGCTAGCTTCAACCGCAGCTGTGCTGCACCAATCTCACGGAACTGCAAAACCACAAGCTTTCGCACCAAAGTCATGCAGCTACCGCATTTACAATCCAGCGTGGCCGTTGTTGTGCACATCCTACTTGAAAGATGTGTGGCGTAGGACTTGGAAGACGTATGTCTTTCAAGTATGTATTTCCACAGCCCAATGTGGTTGTTGTGGCCGAGCGGTCAAGGCGATGGACTAGAAATCCATTGGGGTCTCCCCGCACAGGTTCGAATCCTGTCGACAACGGTCAGCTGTTTTGCGCCAGTCCAGACGTTGATTTGAGAAGAAGGCATGGAGATCACCTGAGAAGGTGCCAGGAGAAAGAGCCAGGCCTTTGCTTGTGAAAATAGAGCACGCAGAAGCAATGGACCCAGCTATGTCCTGACAAAATTAGGCACATATTCAGTAAACATGGCATCCTTCAATTGGTCTCTTAGCCACCCCACACGTTCCCCCGTGTAGTCGTCCAGGATCCAGTCTGAGTACCGCCAATGACTCATGCGTCTGACAAATGCTGATTGCTTTGCAAGAGGATCGGGATTGGAGGCACAGCGGATTTCACCGGGAATGGGACAACAGCAGAAATAGCTTCAAACATTACTGCATGAAAAGCACAAGGAGTGGACACATTTCATTGTTTGGAACACTGCTTTTCACTACAGCTCTTTGCATGTAAAAACTTTGCTCTTCTCCACAGCTGGCTGACAGACACGCAAAAGCGCAAGCAAGAGTGGCCACAGACCCACTATGCCGGCCTTTGTACACTCTCTCCATCTAATGATAGAGAGGAAGGATACATTCACTACTTCTAGCCTCCACTATTCAAATTCAGTATTTTCACAGTGTCCTAAAAGCTTCCTGAAAAGCCTTTACACTGTTTTCCAAAACGCTGCATCCAGAGCACAGTCAGGGACTGGAAGGACAGAGTAGATTTCCCCCATATGGACTTCTCTCTTCATTGGCTCCCAATTAAATCCCAAATAAAAATCCAAATACTTGCCCTCACACACAAGGTCTTGAATAATCACCACCAATTTTGTCTACAAGATCTCACAGTGCCATATCATCCCAACAGAGTGCTTTGCTCTCAGACTGCTGGCTTCCGAGGGGATTTTAAAGTGCAATGGAAGGCAGAGCCATCACTTTTCAGGCCCCTCTCTGTGGAACCAGCTCCCACTTTGTATTCGGGACACAGACACTTGCTCTCATTTTTGAATTAAGCGTAAAACCTTTTTGCCAAAGTCCAATAACTTGAAAGAGGAGCCAAAGACGTCCTCGTCCCAGATTCGTCCCAAGACAGATTCACACCTATTCTCACCTTGTCTGCTGTGACCTGAAGAACTCGCGTGACCATTGCGACTCTCAAGGTGCTAAAAATCACGCAAGAGTTTAAATGCGTGAGAGGCCACACTTGAGTAGCAAAGAAGCTTTGCTGATGAGATTAAATGTGCAGTTGCATGAAAGCACTAGTCTTTTTAGTGATCTACCTTTTGACCAGTTTAGAACCTGACAAGCGAGTAATCACAATGCCCACCTTGTTAATTGTCCTGAAAATCTGTATAAGCCGGACAATGAATCAGTGATGTTGTAGTCTTTCACAGCGATGGTGGTATAGTGGCGAGCATAGCTACCTTCCAAGCAGTTGACCCGGGTTCGATTCCCGGCCATCGCAGTTGCCACTCGCAGTGCTGTTCAAGCATGTGGGCTGTGTACTATTTTACACTAAAAACGTTCTCCGCTCTTTCTGCAAATGCTTACAATGTCAGGCCAGGTGCATTCTTCATCGGCCTCGCTGCTACCGTTTGCTGTGGAAAGACACTGTTCAAACAGGCTTTGACTTCTCATCACTTCATACCTATACCTTCTTACATGAAACTGGGATTGGACACGTTATTTCTTCATAAAGACACCCAGTCCCACTTTAAATATTGTGCTGAATGTTTGGAATGAAGATAACATTTTACTAACCATGTACTGATCAGCTCTTTGCGGTGGCAAAATCATCAGCTGTGTGTGTTACTGTTCATGCAAACAAGCAAGCTAATGTCAGCCAGCTAGCTTCAACCGCAGCTGTGCTGCACCAATCTCACGGAACTGCAAAACCACAAGCTTTCGCACCAAAGTCATGCAGCTACCGCATTTACAATCCAGCGTGGCCGTTGTTGTGCACATCCTACTTGAAAGATGTGTGGCGTAGGACTTGGAAGACGTATGTCTTTCGAGTATGTAGTTCCACAGCCCAATGTGGTTGTTGTGGCCGAGCGGTCAAGGCGATGGACTAGAAATCCATTGGGGTCTCCCCGCACAGGTTCGAATCCTGTCGACAACGGTCAGCTGTTTTGCGCCAGTCCAGACGTTGATTTGAGAAGAAGGCATGGAGATCACCTGAGAAGGTGCCAGGAGAAAGAGCCAGGCCTTTGCTTGTGAAAATAGAGCACGCAGAAGCAATGGACCCAGCTATGTCCTGACAAAATTAGGCACATATTCAGTAAACATGGCATCCTTCAATTGGTCTCTTAGCCACCCCACACGTTCCCCCGTGTAGTCGTCCAGGATCCAGTCTGAGTACCGCCAATGACTCATGCGTCTGACAAATGCTGATTGCTTTGCAAGAGGATCGGGATTGGAGGCACAGCGGATTTCACCGGGAATGGGACAACAGCAGAAATAGCTTCAAACATTACTGCATGAAAAGCACAAGGAGTGGACACATTTCATTGTTTGGAACACTGCTTTTCACTACAGCTCTTTGCATGTAAAAACTTTGCTCTTCTCCACAGCTGGCTGACAGACACGCAAAAGCGCAAGCAAGAGTGGCCACAGACCCACTATGCCGGCCTTTGTACACTCTCTCCATCTAATGATAGAGAGGAAGGATACATTCACTACTTCTAGCCTCCACTATTCAAATTCAGTATTTTCACAGTGTCCTAAAAGCTTCCTGAAAAGCCTTTACACTGTTTTCCAAAACGCTGCATCCAGAGCACAGTCAGGGACTGGAAGGACAGAGTAGATTTCCCCCATATGGACTTCTCTCTTCATTGGCTCCCAATTAAATCCCAAATAAAAATCCAAATACTTGCCCTCACACACAAGGTCTTGAATAATCACCACCAATTTTGTCTACAAGATCTCACAGTGCCATATCATCCCAACAGAGTGCTTTGCTCTCAGACTGCTGGCTTCCGAGGGGATTTTAAAGTGCAATGGAAGGCAGAGCCATCACTTTTCAGGCCCCTCTCTGTGGAACCAGCTCCCACTTTGTATTCGGGACACAGACACTTGCTCTCATTTTTGAATTAAGCGTAAAACCTTTTTGCCAAAGTCCAATAACTTGAAAGAGGAGCCAAAGACGTCCTCGTCCCAGATTCGTCCCAAGACAGATTCACACCTATTCTCACCTTGTCTGCTGTGACCTGAAGAACTCGCGTGACCATTGCGACTCTCAAGGTGCTAAAAATCACGCAAGAGTTTAAATGCGTGAGAGGCCACACTTGAGTAGCAAAGAAGCTTTGCTGATGAGATTAAATGTGCAGTTGCATGAAAGCACTAGTCTTTTTAGTGATCTACCTTTTGACCAGTTTAGAACCTGACAAGCGAGTAATCACAATGCCCACCTTGTTAATTGTCCTGAAAATCTGTATAAGCCGGACAATGAATCAGTGATGTTGTAGTCTTTCACAGCGATGGTGGTATAGTGGCGAGCATAGCTCCCTTCCAAGCAGTTGACCCGGGTTCGATTCCCGGCCATCGCAGTTGCCATTCGCAGTGCTGTTCAAGCATGTGGGCTGCGTACTATTTTACACTAAAAACGTTCTCCGCTCTTTCTGCAAATGCTTACAATGTCAGGCCAGGTGCATTCTTCATCGGCCTCGCTGCTACCGTTTGCTGTGTAAAGACACTGTTCAAACAGGCTTTGACTTCTCATCACTTCATACCTATACCTTCTTACATGAAACTGGGATTGGACACGTTATTTCTTCATAAAGACACCCAGTCCCACTTTAAATATTGTGCTGAATGTTTGGAATGAAGATAACATTTTACTAACCATGTACTGATCAGCTCTTTGCGGTGGCAAAATCATCAGCTGTGTGTGTTACTGTTCATGCAAACAAGCAAGCTAAAGTCAGCCAGCTAGCTTCAACCGCAGCTGTGCTGCACCAATCTCACGGAACTGCAAAACCACAAGCTTTCGCACCAAAGTCATGCAGCTACCGCATTTACAATCCAGCGTGGCCGTTGTTGTGCACATCCTACTTGAAAGATGTGTGGCGTAGGACTTGGAAGACGTATGTCTTTCGAGTATGTAGTTCCACAGCCCAATGTGGTTGTTGTGGCCGAGCGGTCAAGGCGATGGACTAGAAATCCATTGGGGTCTCCCCGCACAGGTTCGAATCCTGTCGACAACGGTCAGCTGTTTTGCGCCAGTCCAGACGTTGATTTGAGAAGAAGGCATGGAGATCACCTGAGAAGGTGCCAGGAGAAAGAGCCAGGCCTTTGCTTGTGAAAATAGAGCACGCAGAAGCAATGGACCCAGCTATGTCCTGACAAAATTAGGCACATATTCAGTAAACATGGCATCCTTCAATTGGTCTCTTAGCCACCCCACACGTTCCCCCGTGTAGTCGTCCAGGATCCAGTCTGAGTACCGCCAATGACTCATGCGTCTGACAAATGCTGATTGCTTTGCAAGAGGATCGGGATTGGAGGCACAGCGGATTTCACCGGGAATGGGACAACAGCAGAAATAGCTTCAAACATTACTGCATGAAAAGCACAAGGAGTGGACACATTTCATTGTTTGGAACACTGCTTTTCACTACAGCTCTTTGCATGTAAAAACTTTGCTCTTCTCCACAGCTGGCTGACGGACACGCAAAAGCGCAAGCAAGAGTGGCCACAGACCCACTATGCCGGCCTTTGTACACTCTGTCCATCTAATGATAGAGAGGAAGGATACATTCACTACTTCTAGCCTCCACTATTCAAATTCAGTATTTTCACAGTGTCCTAAAAGCTTCCTGAAAAGCCTTTACACTGTTTTCCAAAACGCTGCATCCAGAGCACAGTCAGGGACTGGAAGGACAGAGTAGATTTCCCCCATATGGACTTCTCTCTTCATTGGCTCCCAATTAAATCCCAAATAAAAATCCAAATACTTGCCCTCACACACAAGGTCTTGAATAATCACCACCAATTTTGTCTACAAGATCTCACAGTGCCATATCATCCCAACAGAGTGCTTTGCTCTCAGACTGCTGGCTTCCGAGGGGATTTTAAAGTGCAATGGAAGGCAGAGCCATCACTTTTCAGGCCCCTCTCTGTGGAACCAGCTCCCACTTTGTATTCGGGACACAAACACTTGCTCTCATTTTTGAATTAAGCGTAAAACCTTTTTGCCAAAGTCCAATAACTTGAAAGAGGAGCCAAAGACGTCCTCGTCCCAGATTCGTCCCAAGACAGATTCACACCTATTCTCACCTTGTCTGCTGTGACCTGAAGAACTCGCGTGACCATTGCGACTCTCAAGGTGCTAAAAATCACGCAAGAGTTTAAATGCGTGAGAGGCCACACTTGAGTAGCAAAGAAGCTTTGCTGATGAGATTAAATGTGCAGTTGCATGAAAGCACTAGTCTTTTTAGTGATCTACCTTTTGACCAGTTTAGAACCTGACAAGCGAGTAATCACAATGCCCACCTTGTTAATTGTCCTGAAAATCTGTATAAGCCGGACAATGAATCAGTGATGTTGTAGTCTTTCACAGCGATGGTGGTATAGTGGCGAGCATAGCTACCTTCCAAGCAGTTGACCCGGGTTCGATTCCCGGCCATCGCAGTTGCCACTCGCAGTGCTGTTCAAGCATGTGGGCTGCGTACTATTTTACACTAAAAACGTTCTCCGCTCTTTCTGCAAATGCTTACAATGTCAGGCCAGGTGCATTCTTCATCGGCCTCGCTGCTACCGTTTGCTGTGTAAAGACACTGTTCACACAGGCTTTGACTTCTCATCACTTCATACCTATACCTTCTTACATGAAACTGGGATTGGACACGCTACTTCTTCATAAAGACACCCAGTCCCACTTTAAATATTGTGCTGAATGTTTGGAATGAAGATAACATTTTACTAACCATGTACTGATCAGCTCTTTGCGGTGGCAAAATCATCAGCTGTGTGTGTTACTGTTCATGCAAACAAGCACGCTAATGTCAGCCAGCTAGCTTCAACCGCAGCTGTGCTGCACCAATCTCACGGAACTGCAAAACCACAAGCTTTCGCACCAAAGTCATGCAGCTACCGCATTTACAATCCAGCGTGGCCGTTGTTGTGCACATCCTACTTGAAAGATGTGTGGCGTAGGACTTGGAAGACGTATGTCTTTCGAGTATGTAGTTCCACAGCCCAATGTGGTTGTTGTGGCCGAGCGGTCAAGGCGATGGACTAGAAATCCATTGGGGTCTCCCCGCACAGGTTCGAATCCTGTCGACAACGGTCAGCTGTTTTGCGCCAGTCCAGACGTTGATTTGAGAAGAAGGCATGGAGATCACCTGAGAAGGTGCCAGGAGAAAGAGCCAGGCCTTTGCTTGTGAAAATAGAGCACGCAGAAGCAATGGACCCAGCTATGTCCTGACAAAATTAGGCACATATTCAGTAAACATGGCATCCTTCAATTGGTCTCTTAGCCACCCCACACGTTCCCCCATGTAGTCGTCCAGGATCCAGTCTGAGTACCGCCAATGACTCATGCGTCTGACAAATGCTGATTGCTTTGCAAGAGGATCGGGATTGGAGGCACAGCGGATTTCACCGGGAATGGGACAACAGCAGAAATAGCTTCAAACATTACTGCATGAAAAGCACAAGGAGTGGACACATTTCATTGTTTGGAACACTGCTTTTCACTACAGCTCTTTGCATGTAAAAACTTTGCTCTTCTCCACAGCTGGCTGACAGACACGCAAAAGCGCAAGCAAGAGTGGCCACAGACCCACTATGCCGGCCTTTGTACACTCTCTCCATCTAATGATAGAGAGGAAGGATACATTCACTACTTCTAGCCTCCACTATTCAAATTCAGTATTTTCACAGTGTCCTAAAAGCTTCCTGAAAAGCCTTTACACTGTTTTCCAAAACGCTGCATCCAGAGCACAGTCAGGGACTGGAAGGACAGAGTAGATTTCCCCCATATGGACTTCTCTCTTCATTGGCTCCCAATTAAATCCCAAATAAAAATCCAAATACTTGCCCTCACACACAAGGTCTTGAATAATCACCACCAATTTTGTCTACAAGATCTCACAGTGCCATATCATCCCAACAGAGTGCTTTGCTCTCAGACTGCTGGCTTCCGAGGGGATTTTAAAGTGCAATGGAAGGCAGAGCCATCACTTTTCAGGCCCCTCTCTGTGGAACCAGCTCCCACTTTGTATTCGGGACACAGACACTTGCTCTCATTTTTGAATTAAGCGTAAAACCTTTTTGCCAAAGTCCAATAACTTGAAAGAGGAGCCAAAGACGTCCTCGTCCCAGATTCGTCCCAAGACAGATTCACACCTATTCTCACCTTGTCTGCTGTGACCTGAAGAACTCGCGTGACCATTGCGACTCTCAAGGTGCTAAAAATCACGCAAGAGTTTAAATGCGTGAGAGGCCACACTTGAGTAGCAAAGAAGCTTTGCTGATGAGATTAAATGTGCAGTTGCATGAAAGCACTAGTCTTTTTAGTGATCTACCTTTTGACCAGTTTAGAACCTGACAAGCGAGTAATCACAATGCCCACCTTGTTAATTGTCCTGAAAATCTGTATAAGCCGGACAATGAATCAGTGATGTTGTAGTCTTTCACAGCGATGGTGGTATAGTGGCGAGCATAGCTGCCTTCCAAGCAGTTGACCCGGGTTCGATTCCCGGCCATCGCAGTTGCCATTCGCAGTGCTGTTCAAGCATGTGGGCTGCGTACTATTTTACACTAAAAACGTTCTCCGCTCTTTCTGCAAATGCTTACAATGTCAGGCCAGGTGCATTCTTCATCGGCCTCGCTGCTACCGTTTGCTGTGTAAAGACACTGTTCAAACAGGCTTTGACTTCTCATCACTTCATACCTATACCTTCTTACATGAAACTGGGATTGGACACGTTATTTCTTCATAAAGACACCCAGTCCCACTTTAAATATTGTGCTGAATGTTTGGAATGAAGATAACATTTTACTAACCATGTACTGATCAGCTCTTTGCGGTGGCAAAATCATCAGCTGTGTGTGTTACTGTTCATGCAAACAAGCAAGCTAATGTCAGCCAGCTAGCTTCAACCGCAGCTGTGCTGCACCAATCTCACGGAACTGCAAAACCACAAGCTTTCGCACCAAAGTCATGCAGCTACCGCATTTACAATCCAGCGTGGCCGTTGTTGTGCACATCCTACTTGAAAGATGTGTGGCGTAGGACTTGGAAGACGTATGTCTTTCGAGTATGTATTTCCACAGCCCAATGTGGTTGTTGTGGCCGAGCGGTCAAGGCGATGGACTAGAAATCCATTGGGGTCTCCCCGCACAGGTTCGAATCCTGTCGACAACGGTCAGCTGTTTTGCGCCAGTCCAGACGTTGATTTGAGAAGAAGGCATGGAGATCACCTGAGAAGGTGCCAGGAGAAAGAGCCAGGCCTTTGCTTGTGAAAATAGAGCACGCAGAAGCAATGGACCCAGCTATGTCCTGACAAAATTAGGCACATATTCAGTAAACATGGCATCCTTCAATTGGTCTCTTAGCCACCCCACACGTTCCCCCGTGTAGTCGTCCAGGATCCAGTCTGAGTACCGCCAATGACTCATGCGTCTGACAAATGCTGATTGCTTTGCAAGAGGATCGGGATTGGAGGCACAGCGGATTTCACCGGGAATGGGACAACAGCAGAAATAGCTTCAAACATTACTGCATGAAAAGCACAAGGAGTGGACACATTTCATTGTTTGGAACACTGCTTTTCACTACAGCTCTTTGCATGTAAAAACTTTGCTCTTCTCCACAGCTGGCTGACGGACACGCAAAAGCGCAAGCAAGAGTGGCCACAGACCCACTATGCCGGCCTTTGTACACTCTGTCCATCTAATGATAGAGAGGAAGGATACATTCACTACTTCTAGCCTCCACTATTCAAATTCAGTATTTTCACAGTGTCCTAAAAGCTTCCTGAAAAGCCTTTACACTGTTTTCCAAAACGCTGCATCCAGAGCACAGTCAGGGACTGGAAGGACAGAGTAGATTTCCCCCATATGGACTTCTCTCTTCATTGGCTCCCAATTAAATCCCAAATAAAAATCCAAATACTTGCCCTCACACACAAGGTCTTGAATAATCACCACCAATTTTGTCTACAAGATCTCACAGTGCCATATCATCCCAACAGAGTGCTTTGCTCTCAGACTGCTGGCTTCCGAGGGGATTTTAAAGTGCAATGGAAGGCAGAGCCATCACTTTTCAGGCCCCTCTCTGTGGAACCAGCTCCCACTTTGTATTCAGGACACAAACACTTGCTCTCATTTTTGAATTAAGCGTAAAACCTTTTTGCCAAAGTCCAATAACTTGAAAGAGGAGCCAAAGACGTCCTCGTCCCAGATTCGTCCCAAGACAGATTCACACCTATTCTCACCTTGTCTGCTGTGACCTGAAGAACTCGCGTGACCATTGCGACTCTCAAGGTGCTAAAAATCACGCAAGAGTTTAAATGCGTGAGAGGCCACACTTGAGTAGCAAAGAAGCTTTGCTGATGAGATTAAATGTGCAGTTGCATGAAAGCACTAGTCTTTTTAGTGATCTACCTTTTGACCAGTTTAGAACCTGACAAGCGAGTAATCACAATGCCCACCTTGTTAATTGTCCTGAAAATCTGTATAAGCCGGACAATGAATCAGTGATGTTGTAGTCTTTCACAGCGATGGTGGTATAGTGGCGAGCATAGCTGCCTTCCAAGCAGTTGACCCGGGTTCGATTCCCGGCCATCGCAGTTGCCACTCTCAGTGCTGTTCAAGCATGTGGGCTGCGTACTATTTTACACTAAAAACGTTCTCCGCTCTTTCTGCAAATGCTTACAATGTCAGGCCAGGTGCATTCTTCATCGGCCTCGCTGCTACCGTTTGCTGTGTAAAGACACTGTTCACACAGGCTTTGACTTCTCATCACTTCATACCTATACCTTCTTACATGAAACTGGGATTGGACACGCTACTTCTTCATAAAGACACCCAGTCCCACTTTAAATATTGTGCTGAATGTTTGGAATGAAGATAACATTTTACTAACCATGTACTGATCAGCTCTTTGCGGTGGCAAAATCATCAGCTGTGTGTGTTACTGTTCATGCAAACAAGCACGCTAATGTCAGCCAGCTAGCTTCAACCGCAGCTGTGCTGCACCAATCTCACGGAACTGCAAAACCACAAGCTTTCGCACCAAAGTCATGCAGCTACCGCATTTACAATCCAGCGTGGCCGTTGTTGTGCACATCCTACTTGAAAGATGTGTGGCGTAGGACTTGGAAGACGTATGTCTTTCGAGTATGTAGTTCCACAGCCCAATGTGGTTGTTGTGGCCGAGCGGTCAAGGCGATGGACTAGAAATCCATTGGGGTCTCCCCGCACAGGTTCGAATCCTGTCGACAACGGTCAGCTGTTTTGCGCCAGTCCAGACGTTGATTTGAGAAGAAGGCATGGAGATCACCTGAGAAGGTGCCAGGAGAAAGAGCCAGGCCTTTGCTTGTGAAAATAGAGCACGCAGAAGCAATGGACCCAGCTATGTCCTGACAAAATTAGGCACATATTCAGTAAACATGGCATCCTTCAATTGGTCTCTTAGCCACCCCACACGTTCCCCCATGTAGTCGTCCAGGATCCAGTCTGAGTACCGCCAATGACTCATGCGTCTGACAAATGCTGATTGCTTTGCAAGAGGATCGGGATTGGAGGCACAGCGGATTTCACCGGGAATGGGACAACAGCAGAAATAGCTTCAAACATTACTGCATGAAAAGCACAAGGAGTGGACACATTTCATTGTTTGGAACACTGCTTTTCACTACAGCTCTTTGCATGTAAAAACTTTGCTCTTCTCCACAGCTGGCTGACAGACACGCAAAAGCGCAAGCAAGAGTGGCCACAGACCCACTATGCCGGCCTTTGTACACTCTCTCCATCTAATGATAGAGAGGAAGGATACATTCACTACTTCTAGCCTCCACTATTCAAATTCAGTATTTTCACAGTGTCCTAAAAGCTTCCTGAAAAGCCTTTACACTGTTTTCCAAAACGCTGCATCCAGAGCACAGTCAGGGACTGGAAGGACAGAGTAGATTTCCCCCATATGGACTTCTCTCTTCATTGGCTCCCAATTAAATCCCAAATAAAAATCCAAATACTTGCCCTCACACACAAGGTCTTGAATAATCACCACCAATTTTGTCTACAAGATCTCACAGTGCCATATCATCCCAACAGAGTGCTTTGCTCTCAGACTGCTGGCTTCCGAGGGGATTTTAAAGTGCAATGGAAGGCAGAGCCATCACTTTTCAGGCCCCTCTCTGTGGAACCAGCTCCCACTTTGTATTCGGGACACAGACACTTGCTCTCATTTTTGAATTAAGCGTAAAACCTTTTTGCCAAAGTCCAATAACTTGAAAGAGGAGCCAAAGACGTCCTCGTCCCAGATTCGTCCCAAGACAGATTCACACCTATTCTCACCTTGTCTGCTGTGACCTGAAGAACTCGCGTGACCATTGCGACTCTCAAGGTGCTAAAAATCACGCAAGAGTTTAAATGCGTGAGAGGCCACACTTGAGTAGCAAAGAAGCTTTGCTGATGAGATTAAATGTGCAGTTGCATGAAAGCACTAGTCTTTTTAGTGATCTACCTTTTGACCAGTTTAGAACCTGACAAGCGAGTAATCACAATGCCCACCTTGTTAATTGTCCTGAAAATCTGTATAAGCCGGACAATGAATCAGTGATGTTGTAGTCTTTCACAGCGATGGTGGTATAGTGGCGAGCATAGCTGCCTTCCAAGCAGTTGACCCGGGTTCGATTCCCGGCCATCGCAGTTGCCATTCGCAGTGCTGTTCAAGCATGTGGGCTGCGTACTATTTTACACTAAAAACGTTCTCCGCTCTTTCTGCAAATGCTTACAATGTCAGGCCAGGTGCATTCTTCATCGGCCTCGCTGCTACCGTTTGCTGTGTAAAGACACTGTTCAAACAGGCTTTGACTTCTCATCACTTCATACCTATACCTTCTTACATGAAACTGGGATTGGACACGTTATTTCTTCATAAAGACACCCAGTCCCACTTTAAATATTGTGCTGAATGTTTGGAATGAAGATAACATTTTACTAACCATGTACTGATCAGCTCTTTGCGGTGGCAAAATCATCAGCTGTGTGTGTTACTGTTCATGCAAACAAGCAAGCTAATGTCAGCCAGCTAGCTTCAACCGCAGCTGTGCTGCACCAATCTCACGGAACTGCAAAACCACAAGCTTTCGCACCAAAGTCATGCAGCTACCGCATTTACAATCCAGCGTGGCCGTTGTTGTGCACATCCTACTTGAAAGATGTGTGGCGTAGGACTTGGAAGACGTATGTCTTTCGAGTATGTATTTCCACAGCCCAATGTGGTTGTTGTGGCCGAGCGGTCAAGGCGATGGACTAGAAATCCATTGGGGTCTCCCCGCACAGGTTCGAATCCTGTCGACAACGGTCAGCTGTTTTGCGCCAGTCCAGACGTTGATTTGAGAAGAAGGCATGGAGATCACCTGAGAAGGTGCCAGGAGAAAGAGCCAGGCCTTTGCTTGTGAAAATAGAGCACGCAGAAGCAATGGACCCAGCTATGTCCTGACAAAATTAGGCACATATTCAGTAAACATGGCATCCTTCAATTGGTCTCTTAGCCACCCCACACGTTCCCCCGTGTAGTCGTCCAGGATCCAGTCTGAGTACCGCCAATGACTCATGCGTCTGACAAATGCTGATTGCTTTGCAAGAGGATCGGGATTGGAGGCACAGCGGATTTCACCGGGAATGGGACAACAGCAGAAATAGCTTCAAACATTACTGCATGAAAAGCACAAGGAGTGGACACATTTCATTGTTTGGAACACTGCTTTTCACTACAGCTCTTTGCATGTAAAAACTTTGCTCTTCTCCACAGCTGGCTGACGGACACGCAAAAGCGCAAGCAAGAGTGGCCACAGACCCACTATGCCGGCCTTTGTACACTCTCTCCATCTAATGATAGAGAGGAAGGATACATTCACTACTTCTAGCCTCCACTATTCAAATTCAGTATTTTCACAGTGTCCTAAAAGCTTCCTGAAAAGCCTTTACACTGTTTTCCAAAACGCTGCATCCAGAGCACAGTCAGGGACTGGAAGGACAGAGTAGATTTCCCCCATATGGACTTCTCTCTTCATTGGCTCCCAATTAAATCCCAAATAAAAATCCAAATACTTGCCCTCACACAGAAGGTCTTGAATAATCACCACCAATTTTGTCTACAAGATCTCACAGTGCCATATCATCCCAACAGAGTGCTTTGCTCTCAGACTGCTGGCTTCCGAGGGGATTTTAAAGTGCAATGGAAGGCAGAGCCATCACTTTTCAGGCCCCTCTCTGTGGAACCAGCTCCCACTTTGTATTCAGGACACAAACACTTGCTCTCATTTTTGAATTAAGCGTAAAACCTTTTTGCCAAAGTCCAATAACTTGAAAGAGGAGCCAAAGACGTCCTCGTCCCAGATTCGTCCCAAGACAGATTCACACCTATTCTCACCTTGTCTGCTGTGACCTGAAGAACTCGCGTGACCATTGCGACTCTCAAGGTGCTAAAAATCACGCAAGAGTTTAAATGCGTGAGAGGCCACACTTGAGTAGCAAAGAAGCTTTGCTGATGAGATTAAATGTGCAGTTGCATGAAAGCACTAGTCTTTTTAGTGATCTACCTTTTGACCAGTTTAGAACCTGACAAGCGAGTAATCACAATGCCCACCTTGTTAATTGTCCTGAAAATCTGTATAAGCCGGACAATGAATCAGTGATGTTGTAGTCTTTCACAGCGATGGTGGTATAGTGGCGAGCATAGCTGCCTTCCAAGCAGTTGACCCGGGTTCGATTCCCGGCCATCGCAGTTGCCACTCTCAGTGCTGTTCAAGCATGTGGGCTGCGTACTATTTTACACTAAAAACGTTCTCCGCTCTTTCTGCAAATGCTTACAATGTCAGGCCAGGTGCATTCTTCATCGGCCTCGCTGCTACCGTTTGCTGTGTAAAGACACTGTTCACACAGGCTTTGACTTCTCATCACTTCATACCTATACCTTCTTACATGAAACTGGGATTGGACACGCTACTTCTTCATAAAGACACCCAGTCCCACTTTAAATATTGTGCTGAATGTTTGGAATGAAGATAACATTTTACTAACCATGTACTGATCAGCTCTTTGCGGTGGCAAAATCATCAGCTGTGTGTGTTACTGTTCATGCAAACAAGCACGCTAATGTCAGCCAGCTAGCTTCAACCGCAGCTGTGCTGCACCAATCTCACGGAACTGCAAAACCACAAGCTTTCGCACCAAAGTCATGCAGCTACCGCATTTACAATCCAGCGTGGCCGTTGTTGTGCACATCCTACTTGAAAGATGTGTGGCGTAGGACTTGGAAGACGTATGTCTTTCGAGTATGTAGTTCCACAGCCCAATGTGGTTGTTGTGGCCGAGCGGTCAAGGCGATGGACTAGAAATCCATTGGGGTCTCCCCGCACAGGTTCGAATCCTGTCGACAACGGTCAGCTGTTTTGCGCCAGTCCAGACGTTGATTTGAGAAGAAGGCATGGAGATCACCTGAGAAGGTGCCAGGAGAAAGAGCCAGGCCTTTGCTTGTGAAAATAGAGCACGCAGAAGCAATGGACCCAGCTATGTCCTGACAAAATTAGGCACATATTCAGTAAACATGGCATCCTTCAATTGGTCTCTTAGCCACCCCACACGTTCCCCCATGTAGTCGTCCAGGATCCAGTCTGAGTACCGCCAATGACTCATGCGTCTGACAAATGCTGATTGCTTTGCAAGAGGATCGGGATTGGAGGCACAGCGGATTTCACCGGGAATGGGACAACAGCAGAAATAGCTTCAAACATTACTGCATGAAAAGCACAAGGAGTGGACACATTTCATTGTTTGGAACACTGCTTTTCACTACAGCTCTTTGCATGTAAAAACTTTGCTCTTCTCCACAGCTGGCTGACAGACACGCAAAAGCGCAAGCAAGAGTGGCCACAGACCCACTATGCCGGCCTTTGTACACTCTCTCCATCTAATGATAGAGAGGAAGGATACATTCACTACTTCTAGCCTCCACTATTCAAATTCAGTATTTTCACAGTGTCCTAAAAGCTTCCTGAAAAGCCTTTACACTGTTTTCCAAAACGCTGCATCCAGAGCACAGTCAGGGACTGGAAGGACAGAGTAGATTTCCCCCATATGGACTTCTCTCTTCATTGGCTCCCAATTAAATCCCAAATAAAAATCCAAATACTTGCCCTCACACACAAGGTCTTGAATAATCACCACCAATTTTGTCTACAAGATCTCACAGTGCCATATCATCCCAACAGAGTGCTTTGCTCTCAGACTGCTGGCTTCCGAGGGGATTTTAAAGTGCAATGGAAGGCAGAGCCATCACTTTTCAGGCCCCTCTCTGTGGAACCAGCTCCCACTTTGTATTCGGGACACAGACACTTGCTCTCATTTTTGAATTAAGCGTAAAACCTTTTTGCCAAAGTCCAATAACTTGAAAGAGGAGCCAAAGACGTCCTCGTCCCAGATTCGTCCCAAGACAGATTCACACCTATTCTCACCTTGTCTGCTGTGACCTGAAGAACTCGCGTGACCATTGCGACTCTCAAGGTGCTAAAAATCACGCAAGAGTTTAAATGCGTGAGAGGCCACACTTGAGTAGCAAAGAAGCTTTGCTGATGAGATTAAATGTGCAGTTGCATGAAAGCACTAGTCTTTTTAGTGATCTACCTTTTGACCAGTTTAGAACCTGACAAGCGAGTAATCACAATGCCCACCTTGTTAATTGTCCTGAAAATCTGTATAAGCCGGACAATGAATCAGTGATGTTGTAGTCTTTCACAGCGATGGTGGTATAGTGGCGAGCATAGCTACCTTCCAAGCAGTTGACCCGGGTTCGATTCCCGGCCATCGCAGTTGCCATTCGCAGTGCTGTTCAAGCATGTGGGCTGCGTACTTTTTTACACTAAAAACGTTCTCCGCTCTTTCTGCAAATGCTTACAATGTCAGGCCAGGTGCATTCTTCATCGGCCTCGCTGCTACCGTTTGCTGTGTAAAGACACTGTTCAAACAGGCTTTGACTTCTCATCACTTCATACCTATACCTTCTTACATGAAACTGGGATTGGACACGTTATTTCTTCATAAAGACACCCAGTCCCACTTTAAATATTGTGCTGAATGTTTGGAATGAAGATAACATTTTACTAACCATGTACTGATCAGCTCTTTGCGGTGGCAAAATCATCAGCTGTGTGTGTTACTGTTCATGCAAACAAGCAAGCTAATGTCAGCCAGCTAGCTTCAACCGCAGCTGTGCTGCACCAATCTCACGGAACTGCAAAACCACAAGCTTTCGCACCAAAGTCATGCAGCTACCGCATTTACAATCCAGCGTGGCCGTTGTTGTGCACATCCTACTTGAAAGATGTGTGGCGTAGGACTTGGAAGACGTATGTCTTTCGAGTATGTATTTCCACAGCCCAATGTGGTTGTTGTGGCCGAGCGGTCAAGGCGATGGACTAGAAATCCATTGGGGTCTCCCCGCACAGGTTCGAATCCTGTCGACAACGGTCAGCTGTTTTGCGCCAGTCCAGACGTTGATTTGAGAAGAAGGCATGGAGATCACCTGAGAAGGTGCCAGGAGAAAGAGCCAGGCCTTTGCTTGTGAAAATAGAGCACGCAGAAGCAATGGACCCAGCTATGTCCTGACAAAATTAGGCACATATTCAGTAAACATGGCATCCTTCAATTGGTCTCTTAGCCACCCCACACGTTCCCCCGTGTAGTCGTCCAGGATCCAGTCTGAGTACCGCCAATGACTCATGCGTCTGACAAATGCTGATTGCTTTGCAAGAGGATCGGGATTGGAGGCACAGCGGATTTCACCGGGAATGGGACAACAGCAGAAATAGCTTCAAACATTACTGCATGAAAAGCACAAGGAGTGGACACATTTCATTGTTTGGAACACTGCTTTTCACTACAGCTCTTTGCATGTAAAAACTTTGCTCTTCTCCACAGCTGGCTGACGGACACGCAAAAGCGCAAGCAAGAGTGGCCACAGACCCACTATGCCGGCCTTTGTACACTCTGTCCATCTAATGATAGAGAGGAAGGATACATTCACTACTTCTAGCCTCCACTATTCAAATTCAGTATTTTCACAGTGTCCTAAAAGCTTCCTGAAAAGCCTTTACACTGTTTTCCAAAACGCTGCATCCAGAGCACAGTCAGGGACTGGAAGGACAGAGTAGATTTCCCCCATATGGACTTCTCTCTTCATTGGCTCCCAATTAAATCCCAAATAAAAATCCAAATACTTGCCCTCACACAGAAGGTCTTGAATAATCACCACCAATTTTGTCTACAAGATCTCACAGTGCCATATCATCCCAACAGAGTGCTTTGCTCTCAGACTGCTGGCTTCCGAGGGGATTTTAAAGTGCAATGGAAGGCAGAGCCATCACTTTTCAGGCCCCTCTCTGTGGAACCAGCTCCCACTTTGTATTCAGGACACAAACACTTGCTCTCATTTTTGAATTAAGCGTAAAACCTTTTTGCCAAAGTCCAATAACTTGAAAGAGGAGCCAAAGACGTCCTCGTCCCAGATTCGTCCCAAGACAGATTCACACCTATTCTCACCTTGTCTGCTGTGACCTGAAGAACTCGCGTGACCATTGCGACTCTCAAGGTGCTAAAAATCACGCAAGAGTTTAAATGCGTGAGAGGCCACACTTGAGTAGCAAAGAAGCTTTGCTGATGAGATTAAATGTGCAGTTGCATGAAAGCACTAGTCTTTTTAGTGATCTACCTTTTGACCAGTTTAGAACCTGACAAGCGAGTAATCACAATGCCCACCTTGTTAATTGTCCTGAAAATCTGTATAAGCCGGACAATGAATCAGTGATGTTGTAGTCTTTCACAGCGATGGTGGTATAGTGGCGAGCATAGCTGCCTTCCAAGCAGTTGACCCGGGTTCGATTCCCGGCCATCGCAGTTGCCACTCGCAGTGCTGTTCAAGCATGTGGGCTGCGTACTATTTTACACTAAAAACGTTCTCCGCTCTTTCTGCAAATGCTTACAATGTCAGGCCAGGTGCATTCTTCATCGGCCTCGCTGCTACCGTTTGCTGTGTAAAGACACTGTTCAAACAGGCTTTGACTTCTCATCACTTCATACCTATACCTTCTTACATGAAACTGGGATTGGACACGCTACTTCTTCATAAAGACACCCAGTCCCACTTTAAATATTGTGCTGAATGTTTGGAATGAAGATAACATTTTACTAACCATGTACTGATCAGCTCTTTGCGGTGGCAAAATCATCAGCTGTGTGTGTTACTGTTCATGCAAACAAGCACGCTAATGTCAGCCAGCTAGCTTCAACCGCAGCTGTGCTGCACCAATCTCACGGAACTGCAAAACCACAAGCTTTCGCACCAAAGTCATGCAGCTACCGCATTTACAATCCAGCGTGGCCGTTGTTGTGCACATCCTACTTGAAAGATGTGTGGCGTAGGACTTGGAAGACGTATGTCTTTCGAGTATGTAGTTCCACAGCCCAATGTGGTTGTTGTGGCCGAGCGGTCAAGGCGATGGACTAGAAATCCATTGGGGTCTCCCCGCACAGGTTCGAATCCTGTCGACAACGGTCAGCTGTTTTGCGCCAGTCCAGACGTTGATTTGAGAAGAAGGCATGGAGATCACCTGAGAAGGTGCCAGGAGAAAGAGCCAGGCCTTTGCTTGTGAAAATAGAGCACGCAGAAGCAATGGACCCAGCTATGTCCTGACAAAATTAGGCACATATTCAGTAAACATGGCATCCTTCAATTGGTCTCTTAGCCACCCCACACGTTCCCCCGTGTAGTCGTCCAGGATCCAGTCTGAGTACCGCCAATGACTCATGCGTCTGACAAATGCTGATTGCTTTGCAAGAGGATCGGGATTGGAGGCACAGCGGATTTCACCGGGAATGGGACAACAGCAGAAATAGCTTCAAACATTACTGCATGAAAAGCACAAGGAGTGGACACATTTCATTGTTTGGAACACTGCTTTTCACTACAGCTCTTTGCATGTAAAAACTTTGCTCTTCTCCACAGCTGGCTGACAGACACGCAAAAGCGCAAGCAAGAGTGGCCACAGACCCACTATGCCGGCCTTTGTACACTCTCTCCATCTAATGATAGAGAGGAAGGATACATTCACTACTTCTAGCCTCCACTATTCAAATTCAGTATTTTCACAGTGTCCTAAAAGCTTCCTGAAAAGCCTTTACACTGTTTTCCAAAACGCTGCATCCAGAGCACAGTCAGGGACTGGAAGGACAGAGTAGATTTCCCCCATATGGACTTCTCTCTTCATTGGCTCCCAATTAAATCCCAAATAAAAATCCAAATACTTGCCCTCACACACAAGGTCTTGAATAATCACCACCAATTTTGTCTACAAGATCTCACAGTGCCATATCATCCCAACAGAGTGCTTTGCTCTCAGACTGCTGGCTTCCGAGGGGATTTTAAAGTGCAATGGAAGGCAGAGCCATCACTTTTCAGGCCCCTCTCTGTGGAACCAGCTCCCACTTTGTATTCGGGACACAGACACTTGCTCTCATTTTTGAATTAAGCGTAAAACCTTTTTGCCAAAGTCCAATAACTTGAAAGAGGAGCCAAAGACGTCCTCGTCCCAGATTCGTCCCAAGACAGATTCACACCTATTCTCACCTTGTCTGCTGTGACCTGAAGAACTCGCGTGACCATTGCGACTCTCAAGGTGCTAAAAATCACGCAAGAGTTTAAATGCGTGAGAGGCCACACTTGAGTAGCAAAGAAGCTTTGCTGATGAGATTAAATGTGCAGTTGCATGAAAGCACTAGTCTTTTTAGTGATCTACCTTTTGACCAGTTTAGAACCTGACAAGCGAGTAATCACAATGCCCACCTTGTTAATTGTCCTGAAAATCTGTATAAGCCGGACAATGAATCAGTGATGTTGTAGTCTTTCACAGCGATGGTGGTATAGTGGCGAGCATAGCTGCCTTCCAAGCAGTTGACCCGGGTTCGATTCCCGGCCATCGCAGTTGCCATTCGCAGTGCTGTTCAAGCATGTGGGCTGCGTACTATTTTACACTAAAAACGTTCTCCGCTCTTTCTGCAAATGCTTACAATGTCAGGCCAGGTGCATTCTTCATCGGCCTCGCTGCTACCGTTTGCTGTGTAAAGACACTGTTCAAACAGGCTTTGACTTCTCATCACTTCATACCTATACCTTCTTACATGAAACTGGGATTGGACACGTTATTTCTTCATAAAGACACCCAGTCCCACTTTAAATATTGTGCTGAATGTTTGGAATGAAGATAACATTTTACTAACCATGTACTGATCAGCTCTTTGCGGTGGCAAAATCATCAGCTGTGTGTGTTACTGTTCATGCAAACAAGCAAGCTAATGTCAGCCAGCTAGCTTCAACCGCAGCTGTGCTGCACCAATCTCACGGAACTGCAAAACCACAAGCTTTCGCACCAAAGTCATGCAGCTACCGCATTTACAATCCAGCGTGGCCGTTGTTGTGCACATCCTACTTGAAAGATGTGTGGCGTAGGACTTGGAAGACGTATGTCTTTCGAGTATGTATTTCCACAGCCCAATGTGGTTGTTGTGGCCGAGCGGTCAAGGCGATGGACTAGAAATCCATTGGGGTCTCCCCGCACAGGTTCGAATCCTGTCGACAACGGTCAGCTGTTTTGCGCCAGTCCTGACGTTGATTTGAGAAGAAGGCATGGAGATCACCTGAGAAGGTGCCAGGAGAAAGAGCCAGGCCTTTGCTTGTGAAAATAGAGCACGCAGAAGCAATGGACCCAGCTATGTCCTGACAAAATTAGGCACATATTCAGTAAACATGGCATCCTTCAATTGGTCTCTTAGCCACCCCACACGTTCCCCCGTGTAGTCGTCCAGGATCCAGTCTGAGTACCGCCAATGACTCATGCGTCTGACAAATGCTGATTGCTTTGCAAGAGGATCGGGATTGGAGGCACAGCGGATTTCACCGGGAATGGGACAACAGCAGAAATAGCTTCAAACATTACTGCATGAAAAGCACAAGGAGTGGACACATTTCATTGTTTGGAACACTGCTTTTCACTACAGCTCTTTGCATGTAAAAACTTTGCTCTTCTCCACAGCTGGCTGACAGACACGCAAAAGCGCAAGCAAGAGTGGCCACAGACCCACTATGCCGGCCTTTGTACACTCTCTCCATCTAATGATAGAGAGGAAGGATACATTCACTACTTCTAGCCTCCACTATTCAAATTCAGTATTTTCACAGTGTCCTAAAAGCTTCCTGAAAAGCCTTTACACTGTTTTCCAAAACGCTGCATCCAGAGCACAGTCAGGGACTGGAAGGACAGAGTAGATTTCCCCCATATGGACTTCTCTCTTCATTGGCTCCCAATTAAATCCCAAATAAAAATCCAAATACTTGCCCTCACACACAAGGTCTTGAATAATCACCACCAATTTTGTCTACAAGATCTCACAGTGCCATATCATCCCAACAGAGTGCTTTGCTCTCAGACTGCTGGCTTCCGAGGGGATTTTAAAGTGCAATGGAAGGCAGAGCCATCACTTTTCAGGCCCCTCTCTGTGGAACCAGCTCCCACTTTGTATTCGGGACACAGACACTTGCTCTCATTTTTGAATTAAGCGTAAAACCTTTTTGCCAAAGTCCAATAACTTGAAAGAGGAGCCAAAGACGTCCTCGTCCCAGATTCGTCCCAAGACAGATTCACACCTATTCTCACCTTGTCTGCTGTGACCTGAAGAACTCGCGTGACCATTGCGACTCTCAAGGTGCTAAAAATCACGCAAGAGTTTAAATGCGTGAGAGGCCACACTTGAGTAGCAAAGAAGCTTTGCTGATGAGATTAAATGTGCAGTTGCATGAAAGCACTAGTCTTTTTAGTGATCTACCTTTTGACCAGTTTAGAACCTGACAAGCGAGTAATCACAATGCCCACCTTGTTAATTGTCCTGAAAATCTGTATAAGCCGGACAATGAATCAGTGATGTTGTAGTCTTTCACAGCGATGGTGGTATAGTGGCGAGCATAGCTGCCTTCCAAGCAGTTGACCCGGGTTCGATTCCCGGCCATCGCAGTTGCCATTCGCAGTGCTGTTCAAGCATGTGGGCTGCGTACTATTTTACACTAAAAACGTTCTCCGCTCTTTCTGCAAATGCTTACAATGTCAGGCCAGGTGCATTCTTCATCGGCCTCGCTGCTACCGTTTGCTGTGTAAAGACACTGTTCAAACAGGCTTTGACTTCTCATCACTTCATACCTATACCTTCTTACATGAAACTGGGATTGGACACGTTATTTCTTCATAAAGACACCCAGTCCCACTTTAAATATTGTGCTGAATGTTTGGAATGAAGATAACATTTTACTAACCATGTACTGATCAGCTCTTTGCGGTGGCAAAATCATCAGCTGTGTGTGTTACTGTTCATGCAAACAAGCAAGCTAATGTCAGCCAGCTAGCTTCAACCGCAGCTGTGCTGCACCAATCTCACGGAACTGCAAAACCACAAGCTTTCGCACCAAAGTCATGCAGCTACCGCATTTACAATCCAGCGTGGCCGTTGTTGTGCACATCCTACTTGAAAGATGTGTGGCGTAGGACTTGGAAGACGTATGTCTTTCGAGTATGTAGTTCCACAGCCCAATGTGGTTGTTGTGGCCGAGCGGTCAAGGCGATGGACTAGAAATCCATTGGGGTCTCCCCGCACAGGTTCGAATCCTGTCGACAACGGTCAGCTGTTTTGCGCCAGTCCAGACGTTGATTTGAGAAGAAGGCATGGAGATCACCTGAGAAGGTGCCAGGAGAAAGAGCCAGGCCTTTGCTTGTGAAAATAGAGCACGCAGAAGCAATGGACCCAGCTATGTCCTGACAAAATTAGGCACATATTCAGTAAACATGGCATCCTTCAATTGGTCTCTTAGCCACCCCACACGTTCCCCCGTGTAGTCGTCCAGGATCCAGTCTGAGTACCGCCAATGACTCATGCGTCTGACAAATGCTAATTGCTTTGCAAGAGGATCGGGATTGGAGGCACAGCGGATTTCACCGGGAATGGGACAACAGCAGAAATAGCTTCAAACATTACTGCATGAAAAGCACAAGGAGTGGACACATTTCATTGTTTGGAACACTGCTTTTCACTACAGCTCTTTGCATGTAAAAACTTTGCTCTTCTCCACAGCTGGCTGACGGACACGCAAAAGCGCAAGCAAGAGTGGCCACAGACCCACTATGCCGGCCTTTGTACACTCTGTCCATCTAATGATAGAGAGGAAGGATACATTCACTACTTCTAGCCTCCACTATTCAAATTCAGTATTTTCACAGTGTCCTAAAAGCTTCCTGAAAAGCCTTTACACTGTTTTCCAAAACGCTGCATCCAGAGCACAGTCAGGGACTGGAAGGACAGAGTAGATTTCCCCCATATGGACTTCTCTCTTCATTGGCTCCCAATTAAATCCCAAATAAAAATCCAAATACTTGCCCTCACACACAAGGTCTTGAATAATCACCACCAATTTTGTCTACAAGATCTCACAGTGCCATATCATCCCAACAGAGTGCTTTGCTCTCAGACTGCTGGCTTCCGAGGGGATTTTAAAGTGCAATGGAAGGCAGAGCCATCACTTTTCAGGCCCCTCTCTGTGGAACCAGCTCCCACTTTGTATTCAGGACACAAACACTTGCTCTCATTTTTGAATTAAGCGTAAAACCTTTTTGCCAAAGTCCAATAACTTGAAAGAGGAGCCAAAGACGTCCTCGTCCCAGATTCGTCCCAAGACAGATTCACACCTATTCTCACCTTGTCTGCTGTGACCTGAAGAACTCGCGTGACCATTGCGACTCTCAAGGTGCTAAAAATCACGCAAGAGTTTAAATGCGTGAGAGGCCACACTTGAGTAGCAAAGAAGCTTTGCTGATGAGATTAAATGTGCAGTTGCATGAAAGCACTAGTCTTTTTAGTGATCTACCTTTTGACCAGTTTAGAACCTGACAAGCGAGTAATCACAATGCCCACCTTGTTAATTGTCCTGAAAATCTGTATAAGCCGGACAATGAATCAGTGATGTTGTAGTCTTTCACAGCGATGGTGGTATAGTGGCGAGCATAGCTGCCTTCCAAGCAGTTGACCCGGGTTCGATTCCCGGCCATCGCAGTTGCCATTCGCAGTGCTGTTCAAGCATGTGGGCTGCGTACTATTTTACACTAAAAACGTTCTCCGCTCTTTCTGCAAATGCTTACAATGTCAGGCCAGGTGCATTCTTCATCGGCCTCGCTGCTACCGTTTGCTGTGTAAAGACACTGTTCAAACAGGCTTTGACTTCTCATCACTTCATACCTATACCTTCTTACATGAAACTGGGATTGGACACGTTATTTCTTCATAAAGACACCCAGTCCCACTTTAAATATTGTGCTGAATGTTTGGAATGAAGATAACATTTTACTAACCATGTACTGATCAGCTCTTTGCGGTGGCAAAATCATCAGCTGTGTGTGTTACTGTTCATGCAAACAAGCAAGCTAATGTCAGCCAGCTAGCTTCAACCGCAGCTGTGCTGCACCAATCTCACGGAACTGCAAAACCACAAGCTTTCGCACCAAAGTCATGCAGCTACCGCATTTACAATCCAGCGTGGCCGTTGTTGTGCACATCCTACTTGAAAGATGTGTGGCGTAGGACTTGGAAGACGTATGTCTTTCGAGTATGTAGTTCCACAGCCCAATGTGGTTGTTGTGGCCGAGCGGTCAAGGCGATGGACTAGAAATCCATTGGGGTCTCCCCGCACAGGTTCGAATCCTGTCGACAACGGTCAGCTGTTTTGCGCCAGTCCAGACGTTGATTTGAGAAGAAGGCATGGAGATCACCTGAGAAGGTGCCAGGAGAAAGAGCCAGGCCTTTGCTTGTGAAAATAGAGCACGCAGAAGCAATGGACCCAGCTATGTCCTGACAAAATTAGGCACATATTCAGTAAACATGGCATCCTTCAATTGGTCTCTTAGCCACCCCACACGTTCCCCCGTGTAGTCGTCCAGGATCCAGTCTGAGTACCGCCAATGACTCATGCGTCTGACAAATGCTGATTGCTTTGCAAGAGGATCGGGATTGGAGGCACAGCGGATTTCACCGGGAATGGGACAACAGCAGAAATAGCTTCAAACATTACTGCATGAAAAGCACAAGGAGTGGACACATTTCATTGTTTGGAACACTGCTTTTCACTACAGCTCTTTGCATGTAAAAACTTTGCTCTTCTCCACAGCTGGCTGACAGACACGCAAAAGCGCAAGCAAGAGTGGCCACAGACCCACTATGCCGGCCTTTGTACACTCTCTCCATCTAATGATAGAGAGGAAGGATACATTCACTACTTCTAGCCTCCACTATTCAAATTCAGTATTTTCACAGTGTCCTAAAAGCTTCCTGAAAAGCCTTTACACTGTTTTCCAAAACGCTGCATCCAGAGCACAGTCAGGGACTGGAAGGACAGAGTAGATTTCCCCCATATGGACTTCTCTCTTCATTGGCTCCCAATTAAATCCCAAATAAAAATCCAAATACTTGCCCTCACACACAAGGTCTTGAATAATCACCACCAATTTTGTCTACAAGATCTCACAGTGCCATATCATCCCAACAGAGTGCTTTGCTCTCAGACTGCTGGCTTCCGAGGGGATTTTAAAGTGCAATGGAAGGCAGAGCCATCACTTTTCAGGCCCCTCTCTGTGGAACCAGCTCCCACTTTGTATTCAGGACACAAACACTTGCTCTCATTTTTGAATTAAGCGTAAAACCTTTTTGCCAAAGTCCAATAACTTGAAAGAGGAGCCAAAGACGTCCTCGTCCCAGATTCGTCCCAAGACAGATTCACACCTATTCTCACCTTGTCTGCTGTGACCTGAAGAACTCGCGTGACCATTGCGACTCTCAAGGTGCTAAAAATCACGCAAGAGTTTAAATGCGTGAGAGGCCACACTTGAGTAGCAAAGAAGCTTTGCTGATGAGATTAAATGTGCAGTTGCATGAAAGCACTAGTCTTTTTAGTGATCTACCTTTTGACCAGTTTAGAACCTGACAAGCGAGTAATCACAATGCCCACCTTGTTAATTGTCCTGAAAATCTGTATAAGCCGGACAATGAATCAGTGATGTTGTAGTCTTTCACAGCGATGGTGGTATAGTGGCGAGCATAGCTGCCTTCCAAGCAGTTGACCCGGGTTCGATTCCCGGCCATCGCAGTTGCCATTCGCAGTGCTGTTCAAGCATGTGGGCTGCGTACTATTTTACACTAAAAACGTTCTCCGCTCTTTCTGCAAATGCTTACAATGTCAGGCCAGGTGCATTCTTCATCGGCCTCGCTGCTACCGTTTGCTGTGTAAAGACACTGTTCAAACAGGCTTTGACTTCTCATCACTTCATACCTATACCTTCTTACATGAAACTGGGATTGGACACGTTATTTCTTCATAAAGACACCCAGTCCCACTTTAAATATTGTGCTGAATGTTTGGAATGAAGATAACATTTTACTAACCATGTACTGATCAGCTCTTTGCGGTGGCAAAATCATCAGCTGTGTGTGTTACTGTTCATGCAAACAAGCAAGCTAATGTCAGCCAGCTAGCTTCAACCGCAGCTGTGCTGCACCAATCTCACGGAACTGCAAAACCACAAGCTTTCGCACCAAAGTCATGCAGCTACCGCATTTACAATCCAGCGTGGCCGTTGTTGTGCACATCCTACTTGAAAGATGTGTGGCGTAGGACTTGGAAGACGTATGTCTTTCGAGTATGTAGTTCCACAGCCCAATGTGGTTGTTGTGGCCGAGCGGTCAAGGCGATGGACTAGAAATCCATTGGGGTCTCCCCGCACAGGTTCGAATCCTGTCGACAACGGTCAGCTGTTTTGCGCCAGTCCAGACGTTGATTTGAGAAGAAGGCATGGAGATCACCTGAGAAGGTGCCAGGAGAAAGAGCCAGGCCTTTGCTTGTGAAAATAGAGCACGCAGAAGCAATGGACCCAGCTATGTCCTGACAAAATTAGGCACATATTCAGTAAACATGGCATCCTTCAATTGGTCTCTTAGCCACCCCACACGTTCCCCCGTGTAGTCGTCCAGGATCCAGTCTGAGTACCGCCAATGACTCATGCGTCTGACAAATGCTGATTGCTTTGCAAGAGGATCGGGATTGGAGGCACAGCGGATTTCACCGGGAATGGGACAACAGCAGAAATAGCTTCAAACATTACTGCATGAAAAGCACAAGGAGTGGACACATTTCATTGTTTGGAACACTGCTTTTCACTACAGCTCTTTGCATGTAAAAACTTTGCTCTTCTCCACAGCTGGCTGACAGACACGCAAAAGCGCAAGCAAGAGTGGCCACAGACCCACTATGCCGGCCTTTGTACACTCTCTCCATCTAATGATAGAGAGGAAGGATACATTCACTACTTCTAGCCTCCACTATTCAAATTCAGTATTTTCACAGTGTCCTAAAAGCTTCCTGAAAAGCCTTTACACTGTTTTCCAAAACGCTGCATCCAGAGCACAGTCAGGGACTGGAAGGACAGAGTAGATTTCCCCCATATGGACTTCTCTCTTCATTGGCTCCCAATTAAATCCCAAATAAAAATCCAAATACTTGCCCTCACACACAAGGTCTTGAATAATCACCACCAATTTTGTCTACAAGATCTCACAGTGCCATATCATCCCAACAGAGTGCTTTGCTCTCAGACTGCTGGCTTCCGAGGGGATTTTAAAGTGCAATGGAAGGCAGAGCCATCACTTTTCAGGCCCCTCTCTGTGGAACCAGCTCCCACTTTGTATTCGGGACACAGACACTTGCTCTCATTTTTGAATTAAGCGTAAAACCTTTTTGCCAAAGTCCAATAACTTGAAAGAGGAGCCAAAGACGTCCTCGTCCCAGATTCGTCCCAAGACAGATTCACACCTATTCTCACCTTGTCTGCTGTGACCTGAAGAACTCGCGTGACCATTGCGACTCTCAAGGTGCTAAAAATCACGCAAGAGTTTAAATGCGTGAGAGGCCACACTTGAGTAGCAAAGAAGCTTTGCTGATGAGATTAAATGTGCAGTTGCATGAAAGCACTAGTCTTTTTAGTGATCTACCTTTTGACCAGTTTAGAACCTGACAAGCGAGTAATCACAATGCCCACCTTGTTAATTGTCCTGAAAATCTGTATAAGCCGGACAATGAATCAGTGATGTTGTAGTCTTTCACAGCGATGGTGGTATAGTGGCGAGCATAGCTGCCTTCCAAGCAGTTGACCCGGGTTCGATTCCCGGCCATCGCAGTTGCCATTCGCAGTGCTGTTCAAGCATGTGGGCTGCGTACTATTTTACACTAAAAACGTTCTCCGCTCTTTCTGCAAATGCTTACAATGTCAGGCCAGGTGCATTCTTCATCGGCCTCGCTGCTACCGTTTGCTGTGTAAAGACACTGTTCAAACAGGCTTTGACTTCTCATCACTTCATACCTATACCTTCTTACATGAAACTGGGATTGGACACGTTATTTCTTCATAAAGACACCCAGTCCCACTTTAAATATTGTGCTGAATGTTTGGAATGAAGATAACATTTTACTAACCATGTACTGATCAGCTCTTTGCGGTGGCAAAATCATCAGCTGTGTGTGTTACTGTTCATGCAAACAAGCAAGCTAATGTCAGCCAGCTAGCTTCAACCGCAGCTGTGCTGCACCAATCTCACGGAACTGCAAAACCACAAGCTTTCGCACCAAAGTCATGCAGCTACCGCATTTACAATCCAGCGTGGCCGTTGTTGTGCACATCCTACTTGAAAGATGTGTGGCGTAGGACTTGGAAGACGTATGTCTTTCGAGTATGTAGTTCCACAGCCCAATGTGGTTGTTGTGGCCGAGCGGTCAAGGCGATGGACTAGAAATCCATTGGGGTCTCCCCGCACAGGTTCGAATCCTGTCGACAACGGTCAACTGTTTTGCGCCAGTCCAGACGTTGATTTGAGAAGAAGGCATGGAGATCACCTGAGAAGGTGCCAGGAGAAAGAGCCAGGCCTTTGCTTGTGAAAATAGAGCACGCAGAAGCAATGGACCCAGCTATGTCCTGACAAAATTAGGCACATATTCAGTAAACATGGCATCCTTCAATTGGTCTCTTAGCCACCCCACACGTTCCCCCGTGTAGTCGTCCAGGATCCAGTCTGAGTACCGCCAATGACTCATGCGTCTGACAAATGCTGATTGCTTTGCAAGAGGATCGGGATTGGAGGCACAGCGGATTTCACCGGGAATGGGACAACAGCAGAAATAGCTTCAAACATTACTGCATGAAAAGCACAAGGAGTGGACACATTTCATTGTTTGGAACACTGCTTTTCACTACAGCTCTTTGCATGTAAAAACTTTGCTCTTCTCCACAGCTGGCTGACAGACACGCAAAAGCGCAAGCAAGAGTGGCCACAGACCCACTATGCCGGCCTTTGTACACTCTCTCCATCTAATGATAGAGAGGAAGGATACATTCACTACTTCTAGCCTCCACTATTCAAATTCAGTATTTTCACAGTGTCCTAAAAGCTTCCTGAAAAGCCTTTACACTGTTTTCCAAAACGCTGCATCCAGAGCACAGTCAGGGACTGGAAGGACAGAGTAGATTTCCCCCATATGGACTTCTCTCTTCATTGGCTCCCAATTAAATCCCAAATAAAAATCCAAATACTTGCCCTCACACACAAGGTCTTGAATAATCACCACCAATTTTGTCTACAAGATCTCACAGTGCCATATCATCCCAACAGAGTGCTTTGCTCTCAGACTGCTGGCTTCCGAGGGGATTTTAAAGTGCAATGGAAGGCAGAGCCATCACTTTTCAGGCCCCTCTCTGTGGAACCAGCTCCCACTTTGTATTCGGGACACAGACACTTGCTCTCATTTTTGAATTAAGCGTAAAACCTTTTTGCCAAAGTCCAATAACTTGAAAGAGGAGCCAAAGACGTCCTCGTCCCAGATTCGTCCCAAGACAGATTCACACCTATTCTCACCTTGTCTGCTGTGACCTGAAGAACTCGCGTGACCATTGCGACTCTCAAGGTGCTAAAAATCACGCAAGAGTTTAAATGCGTGAGAGGCCACACTTGAGTAGCAAAGAAGCTTTGCTGATGAGATTAAATGTGCAGTTGCATGAAAGCACTAGTCTTTTTAGTGATCTACCTTTTGACCAGTTTAGAACCTGACAAGCGAGTAATCACAATGCCCACCTTGTTAATTGTCCTGAAAATCTGTATAAGCCGGACAATGAATCAGTGATGTTGTAGTCTTTCACAGCAATGGTGGTATAGTGGCGAGCATAGCTGCCTTCCAAGCAGTTGACCCGGGTTCGATTCCCGGCCATCGCAGTTGCCATTCGCAGTGCTGTTCAAGCATGTGGGCTGCGTACTGTTTTACACTAAAAACGTTCTCCGCTCTTTCTGCAAATGCTTACAATGTCAGGCCAGGTGCATTCTTCATCGGCCTCGCTGCTACCGTTTGCTGTGTAAAGACACTGTTCAAACAGGCTTTGACTTCTCATCACTTCATACCTATACCTTCTTACATGAAACTGGGATTGGACACGCTACTTCTTCATAAAGACACCCAGTCCCACTTTAAATATTGTGCTGAATGTTTGGAATGAAGATAACATTTTACTAACCATGTACTGATCAGCTCTTTGCGGTGGCAAAATCATCAGCTGTGTGTGTTACTGTTCATGCAAACAAGCAAGCTAATGTCAGCCAGCTAGCTTCAACCGCAGCTGTGCTGCACCAATCTCACGGAACTGCAAAACCACAAGCTTTCGCACCAAAGTCATGCAGCTACCGCATTTACAATCCAGCGTGGCCGTTGTTGTGCACATCCTACTTGAAAGATGTGTGGCGTAGGACTTGGAAGACGTATGTCTTTCGAGTATGTATTTCCACAGCCCAATGTGGTTGTTGTGGCCGAGCGGTCAAGGCGATGGACTAGAAATCCATTGGGGTCTCCCCGCACAGGTTTGAATCCTGTCGACAACGGTCAGCTGTTTTGCGCCAGTCCAGACGTTGATTTGAGAAGAAGGCATGGAGATCACCTGAGAAGGTGCCAGGAGAAAGAGCCAGGCCTTTGCTTGTGAAAATAGAGCACGCAGAAGCAATGGACCCAGCTATGTCCTGACAAAATTAGGCACATATTCAGTAAACATGGCATCCTTCAATTGGTCTCTTAGCCACCCCACACGTTCCCCCGTGTAGTCGTCCAGGATCCAGTCTGAGTACCGCCAATGACTCATGCGTCTGACAAATGCTGATTGCTTTGCAAGAGGATCGGGATTGGAGGCACAGCGGATTTCACCGGGAATGGGACAACAGCAGAAATAGCTTCAAACATTACTGCATGAAAAGCACAAGGAGTGGACACATTTCATTGTTTGGAACACTGCTTTTCACTACAGCTCTTTGCATGTAAAAACTTTGCTCTTCTCCACAGCTGGCTGACAGACACGCAAAAGCGCAAGCAAGAGTGGCCACAGACCCACTATGCCGGCCTTTGTACACTCTCTCCATCTAATGATAGAGAGGAAGGATACATTCACTACTTCTAGCCTCCACTATTCAAATTCAGTATTTTCACAGTGTCCTAAAAGCTTCCTGAAAAGCCTTTACACTGTTTTCCAAAACGCTGCATCCAGAGCACAGTCAGGGACTGGAAGGACAGAGTAGATTTCCCCCATATGGACTTCTCTCTTCATTGGCTCCCAATTAAATCCCAAATAAAAATCCAAATACTTGCCCTCACACACAAGGTCTTGAATAATCACCACCAATTTTGTCTACAAGATCTCACAGTGCCATATCATCCCAACAGAGTGCTTTGCTCTCAGACTGCTGGCTTCCGAGGGGATTTTAAAGTGCAATGGAAGGCAGAGCCATCACTTTTCAGGCCCCTCTCTGTGGAACCAGCTCCCACTTTGTATTCGGGACACAGACACTTGCTCTCATTTTTGAATTAAGCGTAAAACCTTTTTGCCAAAGTCCAATAACTTGAAAGAGGAGCCAAAGACGTCCTCGTCCCAGATTCGTCCCAAGACAGATTCACACCTATTCTCACCTTGTCTGCTGTGACCTGAAGAACTCGCGTGACCATTGCGACTCTCAAGGTGCTAAAAATCACGCAAGAGTTTAAATGCGTGAGAGGCCACACTTGAGTAGCAAAGAAGCTTTGCTGATGAGATTAAATGTGCAGTTGCATGAAAGCACTAGTCTTTTTAGTGATCTACCTTTTGACCAGTTTAGAACCTGACAAGCGAGTAATCACAATGCCCACCTTGTTAATTGTCCTGAAAATCTGTATAAGCCGGACAATGAATCAGTGATGTTGTAGTCTTTCACAGCGATGGTGGTATAGTGGCGAGCATATCTGCCTTCCAAGCAGTTGACCCGGGTTCGATTCCCGGCCATCGCAGTTGCCATTCGCAGTGCTGTTCAAGCATGTGGGCTGCGTACTATTTTACACTAAAAACGTTCTCCGCTCTTTCTGCAAATGCTTACAATGTCAGGCCAGGTGCATTCTTCATCGGCCTCGCTGCTACCGTTTGCTGTGTAAAGACACTGTTCAAACAGGCTTTGACTTCTCATCACTTCATACCTATACCTTCTTACATGAAACTGGGATTGGACACATTATTTCTTCATAAAGACACCCAGTCCCACTTTAAATATTGTGCTGAATGTTTGGAATGAAGATAACATTTTACTAACCATGTACTGATCAGCTCTTTGCGGTGGCAAAATCATCAGCTGTGTGTGTTACTGTTCATGCAAACAAGCAAGCTAATGTCAGCCAGCTAGCTTCAACCGCAGCTGTGCTGCACCAATCTCACGGAACTGCAAAACCACAAGCTTTCGCACCAAAGTCATGCAGCTACCGCATTTACAATCCAGCGTGGCCGTTGTTGTGCACATCCTACTTGAAAGATGTGTGGCGTAGGACTTGGAAGACGTATGTCTTTCGAGTATGTAGTTCCACAGCCCAATGTGGTTGTTGTGGCCGAGCGGTCAAGGCGATGGACTAGAAATCCATTGGGGTCTCCCCGCACAGGTTCGAATCCTGTCGACAACGGTCAGCTGTTTTGCGCCAGTCCAGACGTTGATTTGAGAAGAAGGCATGGAGATCACCTGAGAAGGTGCCAGGAGAAAGAGCCAGGCCTTTGCTTGTGAAAATAGAGCACGCAGAAGCAATGGACCCAGCTATGTCCTGACAAAATTAGGCACATATTCAGTAAACATGGCATCCTTCAATTGGTCTCTTAGCCACCCCACACGTTCCCCCGTGTAGTCGTCCAGGATCCAGTCTGAGTACCGCCAATGACTCATGCGTCTGACAAATGCTGATTGCTTTGCAAGAGGATCGGGATTGGAGGCACAGCGGATTTCACCGGGAATGGGACAACAGCAGAAATAGCTTCAAACATTACTGCATGAAAAGCACAAGGAGTGGACACATTTCATTGTTTGGAACACTGCTTTTCACTACAGCTCTTTGCATGTAAAAACTTTGCTCTTCTCCACAGCTGGCTGACGGACACGCAAAAGCGCAAGCAAGAGTGGCCACAGACCCACTATGCCGGCCTTTGTACACTCTCTCCATCTAATGATAGAGAGGAAGGATACATTCACTACTTCTAGCCTCCACTATTCAAATTCAGTATTTTCACAGTGTCCTAAAAGCTTCCTGAAAAGCCTTTACACTGTTTTCCAAAACGCTGCATCCAGAGCACAGTCAGGGACTGGAAGGACAGAGTAGATTTCCCCCATATGGACTTCTCTCTTCATTGGCTCCCAATTAAATCCCAAATAAAAATCCAAATACTTGCCCTCACACACAAGGTCTTGAATAATCACCACCAATTTTGTCTACAAGATCTCACAGTGCCATATCATCCCAACAGAGTGCTTTGCTCTCAGACTGCTGGCTTCCGAGGGGATTTTAAAGTGCAATGGAAGGCAGAGCCATCACTTTTCAGGCCCCTCTCTGTGGAACCAGCTCCCACTTTGTATTCAGGACACAAACACTTGCTCTCATTTTTGAATTAAGCGTAAAACCTTTTTGCCAAAGTCCAATAACTTGAAAGAGGAGCCAAAGACGTCCTCGTCCCAGATTCGTCCCAAGACAGATTCACACCTATTCTCACCTTGTCTGCTGTGACCTGAAGAACTCACGTGACCATTGCGACTCTCAAGGTGCTAAAAATCACGCAAGAGTTTAAATGCGTGAGAGGCCACACTTGAGTAGCAAAGAAGCTTTGCTGATGAGATTAAATGTGCAGTTGCATGAAAGCACTAGTCTTTTTAGTGATCTACCTTTTGACCAGTTTAGAACCTGACAAGCGAGTAATCACAATGCCCACCTTGTTAATTGTCCTGAAAATCTGTATAAGCCGGACAATGAATCAGTGATGTTGTAGTCTTTCACAGCGATGGTGGTATAGTGGCGAGCATAGCTGCCTTCCAAGCAGTTGACCCGGGTTCGATTCCCGGCCATCGCAGTTGCCACTCTCAGTGCTGTTCAAGCATGTGGGCTGCGTACTATTTTACACTAAAAACGTTCTCCGCTCTTTCTGCAAATGCTTACAATGTCAGGCCAGGTGCATTCTTCATCGGCCTCGCTGCTACCGTTTGCTGTGTAAAGACACTGTTCAAACAGGCTTTGACTTCTCATCACTTCATACCTATACCTTCTTACATGAAACTGGGATTGGACACGCTACTTCTTCATAAAGACACCCAGTCCCACTTTAAATATTGTGCTGAATGTTTGGAATGAAGATAACATTTTACTAACCATGTACTGATCAGCTCTTTGCGGTGGCAAAATCATCAGCTGTGTGTGTTACTGTTCATGCAAACAAGCACGCTAATGTCAGCCAGCTAGCTTCAACCGCAGCTGTGCTGCACCAATCTCACGGAACTGCAAAACCACAAGCTTTCGCACCAAAGTCATGCAGCTACCGCATTTACAATCCAGCGTGGCCGTTGTTGTGCACATCCTACTTGAAAGATGTGTGGCGTAGGACTTGGAAGACGTATGTCTTTCGAGTATGTAGTTCCACAGCCCAATGTGGTTGTTGTGGCCGAGCGGTCAAGGCGATGGACTAGAAATCCATTGGGGTCTCCCCGCACAGGTTCGAATCCTGTCGACAACGGTCAGCTGTTTTGCGCCAGTCCAGACGTTGATTTGAGAAGAAGGCATGGAGATCACCTGAGAAGGTGCCAGGAGAAAGAGCCAGGCCTTTGCTTGTGAAAATAGAGCACGCAGAAGCAATGGACCCAGCTATGTCCTGACAAAATTAGGCACATATTCAGTAAACATGGCATCCTTCAATTGGTCTCTTAGCCACCCCACACGTTCCCCCGTGTAGTCGTCCAGGATCCAGTCTGAGTACCGCCAATGACTCATGCGTCTGACAAATGCTGATTGCTTTGCAAGAGGACTGGGATCGGGATTGGAGGCACAGCGGATTTCACCGGGAATGGGACAACAGCAGAAATAGCTTCAAACATTACTGCATGAAAAGCACAAGGAGTGGACACATTTCATTGTTTGGAACACTGCTTTTCACTACAGCTCTTTGCATGTAAAAACTTTGCTCTTCTCCACAGCTGGCTGACAGACACGCAAAAGCGCAAGCAAGAGTGGCCACAGACCCACTATGCCGGCCTTTGTACACTCTCTCCATCTAATGATAGAGAGGAAGGATACATTCACTACTTCTAGCCTCCACTATTCAAATTCAGTATTTTCACAGTGTCCTAAAAGCTTCCTGAAAAGCCTTTACACTGTTTTCCAAAACGCTGCATCCAGAGCACAGTCAGGGACTGGAAGGACAGAGTAGATTTCCCCCATATGGACTTCTCTCTTCATTGGCTCCCAATTAAATCCCAAATAAAAATCCAAATACTTGCCCTCACACACAAGGTCTTGAATAATCACCACCAATTTTGTCTACAAGATCTCACAGTGCCATATCATCCCAACAGAGTGCTTTGCTCTCAGACTGCTGGCTTCCGAGGGGATTTTAAAGTGCAATGGAAGGCAGAGCCATCACTTTTCAGGCCCCTCTCTGTGGAACCAGCTCCCACTTTGTATTCGGGACACAGACACTTGCTCTCATTTTTGAATTAAGCGTAAAACCTTTTTGCCAAAGTCCAATAACTTGAAAGAGGAGCCAAAGACGTCCTCGTCCCAGATTCGTCCCAAGACAGATTCACACCTATTCTCACCTTGTCTGCTGTGACCTGAAGAACTCGCGTGACCATTGCGACTCTCAAGGTGCTAAAAATCACGCAAGAGTTTAAATGCGTGAGAGGCCACACTTGAGTAGCAAAGAAGCTTTGCTGATGAGATTAAATGTGCAGTTGCATGAAAGCACTAGTCTTTTTAGTGATCTACCTTTTGACCAGTTTAGAACCTGACAAGCGAGTAATCACAATGCCCACCTTGTTAATTGTCCTGAAAATCTGTATAAGCCGGACAATGAATCAGTGATGTTGTAGTCTTTCACAGCGATGGTGGTATAGTGGCGAGCATAGCTGCCTTCCAAGCAGTTGACCCGGGTTCGATTCCCGGCCATCGCAGTTGCCATTCGCAGTGCTGTTCAAGCATGTGGGCTGCGTACTATTTTACACTAAAAACGTTCTCCGCTCTTTCTGCAAATGCTTACAATGTCAGGCCAGGTGCATTCTTCATCGGCCTCGCTGCTACCGTTTGCTGTGTAAAGACACTGTTCAAACAGGCTTTGACTTCTCATCACTTCATACCTATACCTTCTTACATGAAACTGGGATTGGACACGCTACTTCTTCATAAAGACACCCAGTCCCACTTTAAATATTGTGCTGAATGTTTGGAATGAAGATAACATTTTACTAACCATGTACTGATCAGCTCTTTGCGGTGGCAAAATCATCAGCTGTGTGTGTTACTGTTCATGCAAACAAGCACGCTAATGTCAGCCAGCTAGCTTCAACCGCAGCTGTGCTGCACCAATCTCACGGAACTGCAAAACCACAAGTTTTCGCACCAAAGTCATGCAGCTACCGCATTTACAATCCAGCGTGGCCGTTGTTGTGCACATCCTACTTGAAAGATGTGTGGCGTAGGACTTGGAAGACGTATGTCTTTCGAGTATGTATTTCCACAGCCCAATGTGGTTGTTGTGGCCGAGCGGTCAAGGCGATGGACTAGAAATCCATTGGGGTCTCCCCGCACAGGTTCGAATCCTGTCGACAACGGTCAGCTGTTTTGCGCCAGTCCAGACGTTGATTTGAGAAGAAGGCATGGAGATCACCTGAGAAGGTGCCAGGAGAAAGAGCCAGGCCTTTGCTTGTGAAAATAGAGCACGCAGAAGCAATGGACCCAGCTATGTCCTGACAAAATTAGGCACATATTCAGTAAACATGGCATCCTTCAATTGGTCTCTTAGCCACCCCACACGTTCCCCCGTGTAGTCGTCCAGGATCCAGTCTGAGTACCGCCAATGACTCATGCGTCTGACAAATGCTGATTGCTTTGCAAGAGGATCGGGATTGGAGGCACAGCGGATTTCACCGGGAATGGGACAACAGCAGAAATAGCTTCAAACATTACTGCATGAAAAGCACAAGGAGTGGACACATTTCATTGTTTGGAACACTGCTTTTCACTACAGCTCTTTGCATGTAAAAACTTTGCTCTTCTCCACAGCTGGCTGACAGACACGCAAAAGCGCAAGCAAGAGTGGCCACAGACCCACTATGCCGGCCTTTGTACACTCTCTCCATCTAATGATAGAGAGGAAGGATACATTCACTACTTCTAGCCTCCACTATTCAAATTCAGTATTTTCACAGTGTCCTAAAAGCTTCCTGAAAAGCCTTTACACTGTTTTCCAAAACGCTGCATCCAGAGCACAGTCAGGGACTGGAAGGACAGAGTAGATTTCCCCCATATGGACTTCTCTCTTCATTGGCTCCCAATTAAATCCCAAATAAAAATCCAAATACTTGCCCTCACACACAAGGTCTTGAATAATCACCACCAATTTTGTCTACAAGATCTCACAGTGCCATATCATCCCAACAGAGTGCTTTGCTCTCAGACTGCTGGCTTCCGAGGGGATTTTAAAGTGCAATGGAAGGCAGAGCCATCACTTTTCAGGCCCCTCTCTGTGGAACCAGCTCCCACTTTGTATTCGGGACACAGACACTTGCTCTCATTTTTGAATTAAGCGTAAAACCTTTTTGCCAAAGTCCAATAACTTGAAAGAGGAGCCAAAGACGTCCTCGTCCCAGATTCGTCCCAAGACAGATTCACACCTATTCTCACCTTGTCTGCTGTGACCTGAAGAACTCGCGTGACCATTGCGACTCTCAAGGTGCTAAAAATCACGCAAGAGTTTAAATGCGTGAGAGGCCACACTTGAGTAGCAAAGAAGCTTTGCTGATGAGATTAAATGTGCAGTTGCATGAAAGCACTAGTCTTTTTAGTGATCTACCTTTTGACCAGTTTAGAACCTGACAAGCGAGTAATCACAATGCCCACCTTGTTAATTGTCCTGAAAATCTGTATAAGCCGGACAATGAATCAGTGATGTTGTAGTCTTTCACAGCGATGGTGGTATAGTGGCGAGCATAGCTGCCTTCCAAGCAGTTGACCCGGGTTCGATTCCCGGCCATCGCAGTTGCCATTCGCAGTGCTGTTCAAGCATGTGGGCTGCGTACTATTTTACACTAAAAACGTTCTCCGCTCTTTCTGCAAATGCTTACAATGTCAGGCCAGGTGCATTCTTCATCGGCCTCGCTGCTACCGTTTGCTGTGTAAAGACACTGTTCAAACAGGCTTTGACTTCTCATCACTTCATACCTATACCTTCTTACATGAAACTGGGATTGGACACGCTACTTCTTCATAAAGACACCCAGTCCCACTTTAAATATTGTGCTGAATGTTTGGAATGAAGATAACATTTTACTAACCATGTACTGATCAGCTCTTTGCGGTGGCAAAATCATCAGCTGTGTGTGTTACTGTTCATGCAAACAAGCACGCTAATGTCAGCCAGCTAGCTTCAACCGCAGCTGTGCTGCACCAATCTCACGGAACTGCAAAACCACAAGCTTTCGCACCAAAGTCATGCAGCTACCGCATTTACAATCCAGCGTGGCCGTTGTTGTGCACATCCTACTTGAAAGATGTGTGGCGTAGGACTTGGAAGACGTATGTCTTTCGAGTATGTATTTCCACAGCCCAATGTGGTTGTTGTTGCCGAGCGGTCAAGGCGATGGACTAGAAATCCATTGGGGTCTCCCCGCACAGGTTCGAATCCTGTCGACAACGGTCAGCTGTTTTGCGCCAGTCCAGACGTTGATTTGAGAAGAAGGCATGGAGATCACCTGAGAAGGTGCCAGGAGAAAGAGCCAGGCCTTTGCTTGTGAAAATAGAGCACGCAGAAGCAATGGACCCAGCTATGTCCTGACAAAATTAGGCACATATTCAGTAAACATGGCATCCTTCAATTGGTCTCTTAGCCACCCCACACGTTCCCCCGTGTAGTCGTCCAGGATCCAGTCTGAGTACCGCCAATGACTCATGCGTCTGACAAATGCTGATTGCTTTGCAAGAGGATCGGGATTGGAGGCACAGCGGATTTCACCGGGAATGGGACAACAGCAGAAATAGCTTCAAACATTACTGCATGAAAAGCACAAGGAGTGGACACATTTCATTGTTTGGAACACTGCTTTTCACTACAGCTCTTTGCATGTAAAAACTTTGCTCTTCTCCACAGCTGGCTGACGGACACGCAAAAGCGCAAGCAAGAGTGGCCACAGACCCACTATGCCGGCCTTTGTACACTCTCTCCATCTAATGATAGAGAGGAAGGATACATTCACTACTTCTAGCCTCCACTATTCAAATTCAGTATTTTCACAGTGTCCTAAAAGCTTCCTGAAAAGCCTTTACACTGTTTTCCAAAACGCTGCATCCAGAGCACAGTCAGGGACTGGAAGGACAGAGTAGATTTCCCCCATATGGACTTCTCTCTTCATTGGCTCCCAATTAAATCCCAAATAAAAATCCAAATACTTGCCCTCACACACAAGGTCTTGAATAATCACCACCAATTTTGTCTACAAGATCTCACAGTGCCATATCATCCCAACAGAGTGCTTTGCTCTCAGACTGCTGGCTTCCGAGGGGATTTTAAAGTGCAATGGAAGGCAGAGCCATCACTTTTCAGGCCCCTCTCTGTGGAACCAGCTCCCACTTTGTATTCAGGACACAAACACTTGCTCTCATTTTTGAATTAAGCGTAAAACCTTTTTGCCAAAGTCCAATAACTTGAAAGAGGAGCCAAAGACGTCCTCGTCCCAGATTCGTCCCAAGACAGATTCACACCTATTCTCACCTTGTCTGCTGTGACCTGAAGAACTCGCGTGACCATTGCGACTCTCAAGGTGCTAAAAATCACGCAAGAGTTTAAATGCGTGAGAGGCCACACTTGAGTAGCAAAGAAGCTTTGCTGATGAGATTAAATGTGCAGTTGCATGAAAGCACTAGTCTTTTTAGTGATCTACCTTTTGACCAGTTTAGAACCTGACAAGCGAGTAATCACAATGCCCACCTTGTTAATTGTCCTGAAAATCTGTATAAGCCGGACAATGAATCAGTGATGTTGTAGTCTTTCACAGCGATGGTGGTATAGTGGCGAGCATAGCTGCCTTCCAAGCAGTTGACCCGGGTTCGATTCCCGGCCATCGCAGTTGCCATTCGCAGTGCTGTTCAAGCATGTGGGCTGCGTACTATTTTACACTAAAAACGTTCTCCGCTCTTTCTGCAAATGCTTACAATGTCAGGCCAGGTGCATTCTTCATCGGCCTCGCTGCTACCGTTTGCTGTGTAAAGACACTGTTCAAACAGGCTTTGACTTCTCATCACTTCATACCTATACCTTCTTACATGAAACTGGGATTGGACACGCTACTTCTTCATAAAGACACCCAGTCCCACTTTAAATATTGTGCTGAATGTTTGGAATGAAGATAACATTTTACTAACCATGTACTGATCAGCTCTTTGCGGTGGCAAAATCATCAGCTGTGTGTGTTACTGTTCATGCAAACAAGCAAGCTAATGTCAGCCAGCTAGCTTCAACCGCAGCTGTGCTGCACCAATCTCACGGAACTGCAAAACCACAAGCTTTCGCACCAAAGTCATGCAGCTACCGCATTTACAATCCAGCGTGGCCGTTGTTGTGCACATCCTACTTGAAAGATGTGTGGCGTAGGACTTGGAAGACGTATGTCTTTCGAGTATGTATTTCCACAGCCCAATGTGGTTGTTGTGGCCGAGCGGTCAAGGCGATGGACTAGAAATCCATTGGGGTCTCCCCGCACAGGTTCGAATCCTGTCGACAACGGTCAGCTGTTTTGCGCCAGTCCAGACGTTGATTTGAGAAGAAGGCATGGAGATCACCTGAGAAGGTGCCAGGAGAAAGAGCCAGGCCTTTGCTTGTGAAAATAGAGCACGCAGAAGCAATGGACCCAGCTATGTCCTGACAAAATTAGGCACATATTCAGTAAACATGGCATCCTTCAATTGGTCTCTTAGCCACCCCACACGTTCCCCCGTGTAGTCGTCCAGGATCCAGTCTGAGTACCGCCAATGACTCATGCGTCTGACAAATGCTGATTGCTTTGCAAGAGGATCGGGATTGGAGGCACAGCGGATTTCACCGGGAATGGGACAACAGCAGAAATAGCTTCAAACATTACTGCATGAAAAGCACAAGGAGTGGACACATTTCATTGTTTGGAACACTGCTTTTCACTACAGCTCTTTGCATGTAAAAACTTTGCTCTTCTCCACAGCTGGCTGACAGACACGGAAAAAGCGCAAGCAAGAATGGCCACAGACCCACTATGCCGGCCTTTGTACACTCTCTCCATCTAATGATAGAGAGGAAGGATACATTCACTACTTCTAGCCTCCACTATTCAAATTCAGTATTTTCACAGTGTCCTAAAAGCTTCCTGAAAAGCCTTTACACTGTTTTCCAAAACGCTGCATCCAGAGCACAGTCAGGGACTGGAAGGACAGAGTAGATTTCCCCCATATGGACTTCTCTCTTCATTGGCTCCCAATTAAATCCCAAATAAAAATCCAAATACTTGCCCTCACACACAAGGTCTTGAATAATCACCACCAATTTTGTCTACAAGATCTCACAGTGCCATATCATCCCAACAGAGTGCTTTGCTCTCAGACTGCTGGCTTCCGAGGGGATTTTAAAGTGCAATGGAAGGCAGAGCCATCACTTTTCAGGCCCCTCTCTGTGGAACCAGCTCCCACTTTGTATTCGGGACACAGACACTTGCTCTCATTTTTGAATTAAGCGTAAAACCTTTTTGCCAAAGTCCAATAACTTGAAAGAGGAGCCAAAGACGTCCTCGTCCCAGATTCGTCCCAAGACAGATTCACACCTATTCTCACCTTGTCTGCTGTGACCTGAAGAACTCGCGTGACCATTGCGACTCTCAAGGTGCTAAAAATCACGCAAGAGTTTAAATGCGTGAGAGGCCACACTTGAGTAGCAAAGAAGCTTTGCTGATGAGATTAAATGTGCAGTTGCATGAAAGCACTAGTCTTTTTAGTGATCTACCTTTTGACCAGTTTAGAACCTGACAAGCGAGTAATCACAATGCCCACCTTGTTAATTGTCCTGAAAATCTGTATAAGCCGGACAATGAATCAGTGATGTTGTAGTCTTTCACAGCGATGGTGGTATAGTGGCGAGCATAGCTGCCTTCCAAGCAGTTGACCCGGGTTCGATTCCCGGCCATCGCAGTTGCCATTCGCAGTGCAGTTCAAGCATGTGGCCTGCGTACTATTTTACACTAAAAACGTTCTCCGCTCTTTCTGCAAATGCTTACAATGTCAGGCCAGGTGCATTCTTCATCGGCCTCGCTGCTACCGTTTGCTGTGTAAAGACACTGTTCAAACAGGCTTTGACTTCTCATCACTTCATACCTATACCTTCTTACATGAAACTGGGATTGGACACGCTACTTCTTCATAAAGACACCCAGTCCCACTTTAAATATTGTGCTGAATGTTTGGAATGAAGATAACATTTTACTAACCATGTACTGATCAGCTCTTTGCGGTGGCAAAATCATCAGCTGTGTGTGTTACTGTTCATGCAAACAAGCACGCTAATGTCAGCCAGCTAGCTTCAACCGCAGCTGTGCTGCACCAATCTCACGGAACTGCAAAACCACAAGCTTTCGCACCAAAGTCATGCAGCTACCGCATTTACAATCCAGCGTGGCCGTTGTTGTGCACATCCTACTTGAAAGATGTGTGGCGTAGGACTTGGAAGACGTATGTCTTTCGAGTATGTATTTCCACAGCCCAATGTGGTTGTTGTGGCCGAGCGGTCAAGGCGATGGACTAGAAATCCATTGGGGTCTCCCCGCACAGGTTCGAATCCTGTCGACAACGGTCAGCTGTTTTGCGCCAGTCCAGACGTTGATTTGAGAAGAAGGCATGGAGATCACCTGAGAAGGTGCCAGGAGAAAGAGCCAGGCCTTTGCTTGTGAAAATAGAGCACGCAGAAGCAATGGACCCAGCTATGTCCTGACAAAATTAGGCACATATTCAGTAAACATGGCATCCTTCAATTGGTCTCTTAGCCACCCCACACGTTCCCCCGTGTAGTCGTCCAGGATCCAGTCTGAGTACCGCCAATGACTCATGCGTCTGACAAATGCTTATTGCTTTGCAAGAGGATCGGGATTGGAGGCACAGCGGATTTCACCGGGAATGGGACAACAGCAGAAATAGCTTCAAACATTACTGCATGAAAAGCACAAGGAGTGGACACATTTCATTGTTTGGAACACTGCTTTTCACTACAGCTCTTTGCATGTAAAAACTTTGCTCTTCTCCACAGCTGGCTGACAGACACGCAAAAGCGCAAGCAAGAGTGGCCACAGACCCACTATGCCAGCCTTTGTACACTCTCTCCATCTAATGATAGAGAGGGAGGATACATTCACTACTTCTAGCCTCCACTATTCAAATTCAGTATTTTCACAGTGTCCTAAAAGCTTCCTGAAAAGCCTTTACACTGTTTTCCAAAACGCTGCATCCAGAGCACAGTCAGGGACTGGAAGGACAGAGTAGATTTCCCCCATATGGACTTCTCTCTTCATTGGCTCCCAATTAAATCCCAAATAAAAATCCAAATACTTGCCCTCACACACAAGGTCTTGAATAATCACCACCAATTTTGTCTACAAGATCTCACAGTGCCATATCATCCCAACAGAGTGCTTTGCTCTCAGACTGCTGGCTTCCGAGGGGATTTTAAAGTGCAATGGAAGGCAGAGCCATCACTTTTCAGGCCCCTCTCTGTGGAACCAGCTCCCACTTTGTATTCGGGACACAGACACTTGCTCTCATTTTTTAATTAAGCGTAAAACCTTTTTGCCAAAGTCCAATAACTTGAAAGAGGAGCCAAAGACGTCCTCGTCCCAGATTCGTCCCAAGACAGATTCACACCTATTCTCACCTTGTCTGCTGTGACCTGAAGAACTCGCGTGACCATTGCGACTCTCAAGGTGCTAAAAATCACGCAAGAGTTTAAATGCGTGAGAGGCCACACTTGAGTAGCAAAGAAGCTTTGCTGATGAGATTAAATGTGCAGTTGCATGAAAGCACTAGTCTTTTTAGTGATCTACCTTTTGACCAGTTTAGAACCTGACAAGCGAGTAATCACAATGCCCACCTTGTTAATTGTCCTGAAAATCTGTATAAGCCGGACAATGAATCGGTGATGTTGTAGCCTTTCACAGCGATGGTGGTATAGTGGCGAGCATAGCTGCCTTCCAAGCAGTTGACCCGGGTTCAATTCCCGGCCATCGCAGTTGCCACTCGCAGTGCTGTTGAAGCATGTGGGCTGCGTACTATTTTACACTAAAAACGTTCTCCGCTCTTTCTGCAAATGCTTACAATGTCAGGCCAGGTGCATTCTTCATCGGCCTCGCTGCTACCGTTTGCTGTGGAAAGACACTGTTCACACAGGCTTTGAGTTCTCATCACTTCATACCTATACCTTCTTACATGAAACTGGGATTGGACACGCTACTTCTTCATAAAGACACCCAGTCCCACTTTAAATATTGTGCTGAATGTTTGGAATGAAGATAACATTTTACTAACCATGTACTGATCAGCTCTTTGCAGTGGCAAAATCATCAGCTGTGTGTGTTACTGTTCATGCAAACAAGCAAGCTAATGTCAGCCAGTTAGCTTCAACCGCAGCTGTGCTGCACCAATCTCACGGAACTGCAAAACCACAAGCTTTCGCACCAAAGTCATGCAGCTACCGCATTTACAATCCAGCGTGGCCGTTGTTGTGCACATCCTACTTGAAAGATGTGTGGCGTAGGACTTGGAAGACGTATGTCTTTCGAGTATGTAGTTCCACAGCCCAATGTGGTTGTTGTGGCCGAGCGGTCAAGGCGATGGACTAGAAATCCATTGGGGTCTCCCCGCACAGGTTCGAATCCTGTCGACAACGGTCAGCTGTTTTGCGCCAGTCCAGACGTTGATTTGAGAAGAAGGCATGGAGATCACCTGAGAAGGTGCCAGGAGAAAGAGCCAGGCCTTTGCTTGTGAAAATAGAGCACGCAGAAGCAATGGACCCAGCTATGTCCTGACAAAATTAGGCACATATTCAGTAAACATGGCATCCTTCAATTGGTCTCTTAGCCACCCCACACGTTCCCCCGTGTAGTCGTCCAGGATCCAGTCTGAGTACCGCCAATGACTCATGCGTCTGACAAATGCTGATTGCTTTGCAAGAGGATCGGGATTGGAGGCACAGCGGATTTCACCGGGAATGGGACAACAGCAGAAATAGCTTCAAACATTACTGCATGAAAAGCACAAGGAGTGGACACATTTCATTGTTTGGAACACTGCTTTTCACTACAGCTCTTTGCATGTAAAAACTTTGCTCTTCTCCACAGCTGGCTGACGGACACGCAAAAGCGCAAGCAAGAGTGGCCACAGACCCACTATGCCGGCCTTTGTACACTCTCTCCATCTAATGATAGAGAGGAAGGATACATTCACTACTTCTAGCCTCCACTATTCAAATTCAGTATTTTCACAGTGTCCTAAAAGCTTCCTGAAAAGCCTTTACACTGTTTTCCAAAACGCTGCATCCAGAGCACAGTCAGGGACTGGAAGGACAGAGTAGATTTCCCCCATATGGACTTCTCTCTTCATTGGCTCCCAATTAAATCCCAAATAAAAATCCAAATACTTGCCCTCACACACAAGGTCTTGAATAATCACCACCAATTTTGTCTACAAGATCTCACAGTGCCATATCATCCCAACAGAGTGCTTTGCTCTCAGACTGCTGGCTTCCGAGGGGATTTTAAAGTGCAATGGAAGGCAGAGCCATCACTTTTCAGGCCCCTCTCTGTGGAACCAGCTCCCACTTTGTATTCAGGACACAAACACTTGCTCTCATTTTTGAATTAAGCGTAAAACCTTTTTGCCAAAGTCCAATAACTTGAAAGAGGAGCCAAAGACGTCCTCGTCCCAGATTCGTCCCAAGACAGATTCACACCTATTCTCACCTTGTCTGCTGTGACCTGAAGAACTCGCGTGACCATTGCGACTCTCAAGGTGCTAAAAATCACGCAAGAGTTTAAATGCGTGAGAGGCCACACTTGAGTAGCAAAGAAGCTTTGCTGATGAGATTAAATGTGCAGTTGCATGAAAGCACTAGTCTTTTTAGTGATCTACCTTTTGACCAGTTTAGAACCTGACAAGCGAGTAATCACAATGCCCACCTTGTTAATTGTCCTGAAAATCTGTATAAGCCGGACAATGAATCAGTGATGTTGTAGTCTTTCACAGCGATGGTGGTATAGTGGCGAGCATAGCTGCCTTCCAAGCAGTTGACCCGGGTTCGATTCCCAGCCATCGCAGTTGCCACTCGCAGTGCTGTTCAAGCATGTGGGCTGCGTACTATTTTACACTAAAAACGTTCTCCGCTCTTTCTGCAAATGCTTACAATGTCAGGCCAGGTGCATTCTTCATCGGCCTCGCTGCTACCGTTTGCTGTGTAAAGACACTGTTCAAACAGGCTTTGACTTCTCATCACTTCATACCTATACCTTCTTACATAAAACTGGGATTGGACACGCTACTTCTTCATAAAGACACCCAGTCCCACTTTAAATATTGTGCTGAATGTTTGGAATGAAGATAACATTTTACTAACCATGTACTGATCAGCTCTTTGCGGTGGCAAAATCATCAGCTGTGTGTGTTACTGTTCATGCAAACAAGCACGCTAATGTCAGCCAGCTAGCTTCAACCGCAGCTGTGCTGCACCAATCTCACGGAACTGCAAAACCACAAGCTTTCGCACCAAAGTCATGCAGCTACCGCATTTACAATCCAGCGTGGCCGTTGTTGTGCACATCCTACTTGAAAGATGTGTGGCGTAGGACTTGGAAGACGTATGTCTTTCGAGTATGTATTTCCACAGCCCAATGTGGTTGTTGTGGCCGAGCGGTCAAGGCGATGGACTAGAAATCCATTGGGGTCTCCCCGCACAGGTTCGAATCCTGTCGACAACGGTCAGCTGTTTTGCGCCAGTCCAGACGTTGATTTGAGAAGAAGGCATGGAGATCACCTGAGAAGGTGCCAGGAGAAAGAGCCAGGCCTTTGCTTGTGAAAATAGAGCACGCAGAAGCAATGGACCCAGCTATGTCCTGACAAAATTAGGCACATATTCAGTAAACATGGCATCCTTCAATTGGTCTCTTAGCCACCCCACACGTTCCCCCGTGTAGTCGTCCAGGATCCAGTCTGAGTACCGCCAATGACTCATGCGTCTGACAAATGCTGATTGCTTTGCAAGAGGATCGGGATTGGAGGCACAGCGGATTTCACCGGGAATGGGACAACAGCAGAAATAGCTTCAAACATTACTGCATGAAAAGCACAAGGAGTGGACACATTTCATTGTTTGGAACACTGCTTTTCACTACAGCTCTTTGCATGTAAAAACTTTGCTCTTCTCCACAGCTGGCTGACGGACACGCAAAAGCGCAAGCAAGAGTGGCCACAGACCCACTATGCCGGCCTTTGTACACTCTCTCCATCTAATGATAGAGAGGAAGGATACATTCACTACTTCTAGCCTCCACTATTCAAATTCAGTATTTTCACAGTGTCCTAAAAGCTTCCTGAAAAGCCTTTACACTGTTTTCCAAAACGCTGCATCCAGAGCACAGTCAGGGACTGGAAGGACAGAGTAGATTTCCCCCATATGGACTTCTCTCTTCATTGGCTCCCAATTAAATCCCAAATAAAAATCCAAATACTTGCCCTCACACACAAGGTCTTGAATAATCACCACCAATTTTGTCTACAAGATCTCACAGTGCCATATCATCCCAACAGAGTGCTTTGCTCTCAGACTGCTGGCTTCCGAGGGGATTTTAAAGTGCAATGGAAGGCAGAGCCATCACTTTTCAGGCCCCTCTCTGTGGAACCAGCTCCCACTTTGTATTCGGGACACAGACACTTGCTCTCATTTTTGAATTAAGCGTAAAACCTTTTTGCCAAAGTCCAATAACTTGAAAGAGGAGCCAAAGACGTCCTCGTCCCAGATTCGTCCCAAGACAGATTCACACCTATTCTCACCTTGTCTGCTGTGACCTGAAGAACTCGCGTGACCATTGCGACTCTCAAGGTGCTAAAAATCACGCAAGAGTTTAAATGCGTGAGAGGCCACACTTGAGTAGCAAAGAAGCTTTGCTGATGAGATTAAATGTGCAGTTGCATGAAAGCACTAGTCTTTTTAGTGATCTACCTTTTGACCAGTTTAGAACCTGACAAGCGAGTAATCACAATGCCCACCTTGTTAATTGTCCTGAAAATCTGTATAAGCCGGACAATGAATCGGTGATGTTGTAGCCTTTCACAGCGATGGTGGTATAGTGGCGAGCATAGCTGCCTTCCAAGCAGTTGACCCGGGTTCAATTCCCGGCCATCGCAGTTACCACTCGCAGTGCTGTTGAAGCATGTGGGCTGCGTACTATTTTACACTAAAAACGTTCTCCGCTCTTTCTGCAAATGCTTACAATGTCAGGCCAGGTGCATTCTTCATCGGCCTCGCTGCTACCGTTTGCTGTGGAAAGACACTGTTCACACAGGCTTTGAGTTCTCATCACTTCATACCTATACCTTCTTACATGAAACTGGGATTGGACACGCTACTTCTTCATAAAGACACCCAGTCCCACTTTAAATATTGTGCTGAATGTTTGGAATGAAGATAACATTTTACTAACCATGTACTGATCAGCTCTTTGCAGTGGCAAAATCATCAGCTGTGTGTGTTACTGTTCATGCAAACAAGCAAGCTAATGTCAGCCAGTTAGCTTCAACCGCAGCTGTGCTGCACCAATCTCACGGAACTGCAAAACCACAAGCTTTCGCACCAAAGTCATGCAGCTACCGCATTTACAATCCAGCGTGGCCGTTGTTGTGCACATCCTACTTGAAAGATGTGTGGCGTAGGACTTGGAAGACGTATGTCTTTCGAGTATGTAGTTCCACAGCCCAATGTGGTTGTTGTGGCCGAGCGGTCAAGGCGATGGACTAGAAATCCATTGGGTCTCCCCGCACAGGTTCGAATCCTGTCGACAACGGTCAGCTGTTTTGCGCCAGTCCAGACGTTGATTTGAGAAGAAGGCATGGAGATCACCTGAGAAGGTGCCAGGAGAAAGAGCCAGGCCTTTGCTTGTGAAAATAGAGCACGCAGAAGCAATGGACCCAGCTATGTCCTGACAAAATTAGGCACATATTCAGTAAACATGGCATCCTTCAATTGGTCTCTTAGCCACCCCACACGTTCCCCCGTGTAGTCGTCCAGGATCCAGTCTGAGTACCGCCAATGACTCATGCGTCTGACAAATGCTGATTGCTTTGCAAGAGGATCGGGATTGGAGGCACAGCGGATTTCACCGGGAATGGGACAACAGCAGAAATAGCTTCAAACATTACTGCATGAAAAGCACAAGGAGTGGACACATTTCATTGTTTGGAACACTGCTTTTCACTACAGCTCTTTGCATGTAAAAACTTTGCTCTTCTCCACAGCTGGCTGACGGACACGCAAAAGCGCAAGCAAGAGTGGCCACAGACCCACTATGCCGGCCTTTGTACACTCTCTCCATCTAATGATAGAGAGGAAGGATACATTCACTACTTCTAGCCTCCACTATTCAAATTCAGTATTTTCACAGTGTCCTAAAAGCTTCCTGAAAAGCCTTTACACTGTTTTCCAAAACGCTGCATCCAGAGCACAGTCAGGGACTGGAAGGACAGAGTAGATTTCCCCCATATGGACTTCTCTCTTCATTGGCTCCCAATTAAATCCCAAATAAAAATCCAAATACTTGCCCTCACACACAAGGTCTTGAATAATCACCACCAATTTTGTCTACAAGATCTCACAGTGCCATATCATCCCAACAGAGTGCTTTGCTCTCAGACTGCTGGCTTCCGAGGGGATTTTAAAGTGCAATGGAAGGCAGAGCCATCACTTTTCAGGCCCCTCTCTGTGGAACCAGCTCCCACTTTGTATTCGGGACACAGACACTTGCTCTCATTTTTGAATTAAGCGTAAAACCTTTTTGCCAAAGTCCAATAACTTGAAAGAGGAGCCAAAGACGTCCTCGTCCCAGATTCGTCCCAAGACAGATTCACACCTATTCTCACCTTGTCTGCTGTGACCTGAAGAACTCGCGTGACCATTGCGACTCTCAAGGTGCTAAAAATCACGCAAGAGTTTAAATGCGTGAGAGGCCACACTTGAGTAGCAAAGAAGCTTTGCTGATGAGATTAAATGTGCAGTTGCATGAAAGCACTAGTCTTTTTAGTGATCTACCTTTTGACCAGTTTAGAACCTGACAAGCGAGTAATCACAATGCCCACCTTGTTAATTGTCCTGAAAATCTGTATAAGCCGGACAATGAATCGGTGATGTTGCAGCCTTTCACAGCGATGGTGGTATAGTGGCGAGCATAGCTGCCTTCCAAGCAGTTGACCCGGGTTCAATTCCCGGCCATCGCAGTTGCCACTCGCAGTGCTGTTGAAGCATGTGGGCTGCGTACTATTTTACACTAAAAACGTTCTCCGCTCTTTCTGCAAATGCTTACAATGTCAGGCCAGGTGCATTCTTCATCGGCCTCGCTGCTACCGTTTGCTGTGGAAAGACACTGTTCACACAGGCTTTGAGTTCTCATCACTTCATACCTATACCTTCTTACATGAAACTGGGATTGGACACGCTACTTCTTCATAAAGACACCCAGTCCCACTTTAAATATTGTGCTGAATGTTTGGAATGAAGATAACATTTTACTAACCATGTACTGATCAGCTCTTTGCAGTGGCAAAATCATCAGCTGTGTGTGTTACTGTTCATGCAAACAAGCAAGCTAATGTCAGCCAGTTAGCTTCAACCGCAGCTGTGCTGCACCAATCTCACGGAACTGCAAAACCACAAGCTTTCGCACCAAAGTCATGCAGCTACCGCATTTACAATCCAGCGTGGCCGTTGTTGTGCACATCCTACTTGAAAGATGTGTGGCGTAGGACTTGGAAGACGTATGTCTTTCGAGTATGTAGTTCCACAGCCCAATGTGGTTGTTGTGGCCGAGCGGTCAAGGCGATGGACTAGAAATCCATTGGGGTCTCCCCGCACAGGTTCGAATCCTGTCGACAACGGTCAGCTGTTTTGCGCCAGTCCAGACGTTGATTTGAGAAGAAGGCATGGAGATCACCTGAGAAGGTGCCAGGAGAAAGAGCCAGGCCTTTGCTTGTGAAAATAGAGCACGCAGAAGCAATGGACCCAGCTATGTCCTGACAAAATTAGGCACATATTCAGTAAACATGGCATCCTTCAATTGGTCTCTTAGCCACCCCACACGTTCCCCCGTGTAGTCGTCCAGGATCCAGTCTGAGTACCGCCAATGACTCATGCGTCTGACAAATGCTGATTGCTTTGCAAGAGGATCGGGATTGGAGGCACAGCGGATTTCACCGGGAATGGGACAACAGCAGAAATAGCTTCAAACATTACTGCATGAAAAGCACAAGGAGTGGACACATTTCATTGTTTGGAACACTGCTTTTCACTACAGCTCTTTGCATGTAAAAACTTTGCTCTTCTCCACAGCTGGCTGACGGACACGCAAAAGCGCAAGCAAGAGTGGCCACAGACCCACTATGCCGGCCTTTGTACACTCTCTCCATCTAATGATAGAGAGGAAGGATACATTCACTACTTCTAGCCTCCACTATTCAAATTCAGTATTTTCACAGTGTCCTAAAAGCTTCCTGAAAAGCCTTTACACTGTTTTCCAAAACGCTGCATCCAGAGCACAGTCAGGGACTGGAAGGACAGAGTAGATTTCCCCCATATGGACTTCTCTCTTCATTGGCTCCCAATTAAATCCCAAATAAAAATCCAAATACTTGCCCTCACACACAAGGTCTTGAATAATCACCACCAATTTTGTCTACAAGATCTCACAGTGCCATATCATCCCAACAGAGTGCTTTGCTCTCAGACTGCTGGCTTCCGAGGGGATTTTAAAGTGCAATGGAAGGCAGAGCCATCACTTTTCAGGCCCCTCTCTGTGGAACCAGCTCCCACTTTGTATTCAGGACACAAACACTTGCTCTCATTTTTGAATTAAGCGTAAAACCTTTTTGCCAAAGTCCAATAACTTGAAAGAGGAGCCAAAGACGTCCTCGTCCCAGATTCGTCCCAAGACAGATTCACACCTATTCTCACCTTGTCTGCTGTGACCTGAAGAACTCGCGTGACCATTGCGACTCTCAAGGTGCTAAAAATCACGCAAGAGTTTAAATGCGTGAGAGGCCACACTTGAGTAGCAAAGAAGCTTTGCTGATGAGATTAAATGTGCAGTTGCATGAAAGCACTAGTCTTTTTAGTGATCTACCTTTTGACCAGTTTAGAACCTGACAAGCGAGTAATCACAATGCCCACCTTGTTAATTGTCCTGAAAATCTGTATAAGCCGGACAATGAATCAGTGATGTTGTAGTCTTTCACAGCAATGGTGGTATAGTGGCGAGCATAGCTGCCTTCCAAGCAGTTGACCTGGGTTCGATTCCCGTCCATCGCAGTTGCCATTCGCAGTGCTGTTCAAGCATGTGGGCTGCGTACTATTTTACACTAAAAACGTTCTCCGCTCTTTCTGCAAATGCTTACAATGTCAGGCCAGGTGCATTCTTCATCGGCCTCGCTGCTACCGTTTGCTGTGTAAAGACACTGTTCAAACAGGCTTTGACTTCTCATCACTTCATACCTATACCTTCTTACATGAAACTGGGATTGGACACGCTACTTCTTCATAAAGACACCCAGTCCCACTTTAAATATTGTGCTGAATGTTTGGAATGAAGATAACATTTTACTAACCATGTACTGATCAGCTCTTTGCGGTGGCAAAATCATCAGCTGTGTGTGTTACTGTTCATGCAAACAAGCACGCTAATGTCAGCCAGCTAGCTTCAACCGCAGCTGTGCTGCACCAATCTCACGGAACTGCAAAACCACAAGCTTTCGCACCAAAGTCATGCAGCTACCGCATTTACAATCCAGCGTGGCCGTTGTTGTGCACATCCTACTTGAAAGATGTGTGGTGTAGGACTTGGAAGACGTATGTCTTTCAAGTATGTATTTGCACAGCCCAATGTGGTTGTTGTGGCCGAGCGGTCAAGGCGATGGACTAGAAATCCATTGGGGTCTCCCCGCACAGGTTCGAATCCTGTCGACAACGGTCAGCTGTTTTGCGCCAGTCCAGACGTTGATTTGAGAAGAAGGCATGGAGATCACCTGAGAAGGTGCCAGGAGAAAGAGCCAGGCCTTTGCTTGTGAAAATAGAGCACGCAGAAGCAATGGACCCAGCTATGTCCTGACAAAATTAGGCACATATTCAGTAAACATGGCATCCTTCAATTGGTCTCTTAGCCACCCCACACGTTCCCCCGTGTAGTCATCCAGGATCCAGTCTGAGTACCGCCAATGACTCATGCGTCTGACAAATGCTGATTGCTTTGCAAGAGGATCGGGATTGGAGGCACAGCGGATTTCACCGGGAATGGGACAACAGCAGAAATAGCTTCAAACATTACTGCATGAAAAGCACAAGGAGTGGACACATTTCATTGTTTGGAACACTGCTTTTCACTACAGCTCTTTGCATGTAAAAACTTTGCTCTTCTCCACAGCTGGCTGACAGACACGCAAAAGCGCAAGCAAGAGTGGCCACAGACCCACTATGCCGGCCTTTGTACACTCTCTCCATCTAATGATAGAGAGGAAGGATACATTCACTACTTCTAGCCTCCACTATTCAAATTCAGTATTTTCACAGTGTCCTAAAAGCTTCCTGAAAAGCCTTTACACTGTTTTCCAAAACGCTGCATCCAGAGCACAGTCAGGGACTGGAAGGACAGAGTAGATTTCCCCCATATGGACTTCTCTCTTCATTGGCTCCCAATTAAATCCCAAATAAAAATCCAAATACTTGCCCTCACACACAAGGTCTTGAATAATCACCACCAATTTTGTCTACAAGATCTCACAGTGCCATATCATCCCAACAGAGTGCTTTGCTCTCAGACTGCTGGCTTCCGAGGGGATTTTAAAGTGCAATGGAAGGCAGAGCCATCACTTTTCAGGCCCCTCTCTGTGGAACCAGCTCCCACTTTGTATTCGGGACACAGACACTTGCTCTCATTTTTGAATTAAGCGTAAAACCTTTTTGCCAAAGTCCAATAACTTGAAAGAGGAGCCAAAGACGTCCTCGTCCCAGATTCGTCCCAAGACAGATTCACACCTATTCTCACCTTGTCTGCTGTGACCTGAAGAACTCGCGTGACCATTGCGACTCTCAAGGTGCTAAAAATCACGCAAGAGTTTAAATGCGTGAGAGGCCACACTTGAGTAGCAAAGAAGCTTTGCTGATGAGATTAAATGTGCAGTTGCATGAAAGCACTAGTCTTTTTAGTGATCTACCTTTTGACCAGTTTAGAACCTGACAAGCGAGTAATCACAATGCCCACCTTGTTAATTGTCCTGAAAATCTGTATAAGCCGGACAATGAATCAGTGATGTTGTAGTCTTTCACAGCGATGGTGGTATAGTGGCGAGCATAGCTGCCTTCCAAGCAGTTGACCCGGGTTCGATTCCCGGCCATCGCAGTTGCTTCTCGCAGTGCTGTTCAAGCATGTGGGCTGCGTACTATTTTACACTAAAAACGTTCTCCGCTCTTTCTGCAAATGCTTACAATGTCAGGCCAGGTGCATTCTTCATCGGCCTCGCTGCTACCGTTTGCTGTGTAAAGACACTGTTCAAACAGGCTTTGACTTCTCATCACTTCATACCTATACCTTCTTACATGAAACTGGGATTGGACACGTTACTTCTTCATAAAGACACCCAGTCCCACTTTAAATATTGTGCTGAATGTTTGGAATGAAGATAACATTTTACTAACCATGTACTGATCAGCTCTTTGCGGTGGCAAAATCATCAGCTGTGTGTGTTACTGTTCATGCAAACAAGCAAGCTAATGTCAGCCAGCTAGCTTCAACCGCAGCTGTGCTGCACCAATCTCACGGAACTGCAAAACCACAAGCTTTCGCACCAAAGTCATGCAGCTACCGCATTTACAATCCAGCGTGGCCGTTGTTGTGCACATCCTACTTGAAAGATGTGTGGCGTAGGACTTGGAAGACGTATGTCTTTCGAGTATGTAGTTCCACAGCCCAATGTGGTTGTTGTGGCCGAGCGGTCAAGGCGATGGACTAGAAATCCATTGGGGTCTCCCCGCACAGGTTCGAATCCTGTCGACAACGGTCAGCTGTTTTGCGCCAGTCCAGACGTTGATTTGAGAAGAAGGCATGGAGATCACCTGAGAAGGTGCCAGGAGAAAGAGCCAGGCCTTTGCTTGTGAAAATAGAGCACGCAGAAGCAATGGACCCAGCTATGTCCTGACAAAATTAGGCACATATTCAGTAAACATGGCATCCTTCAATTGGTCTCTTAGCCACCCCACACGTTCCCCCGTGTAGTCGTCCAGGATCCAGTCTGAGTACCGCCAATGACTCATGCGTCTGACAAATGCTGATTGCTTTGCAAGAGGATCGGGATTGGAGGCACAGCGGATTTCACCGGGAATGGGACAACAGCAGAAATAGCTTCAAACATTACTGCATGAAAAGCACAAGGAGTGGACACATTTCATTGTTTGGAACACTGCTTTTCACTACAGCTCTTTGCATGTAAAAACTTTGCTCTTCTCCACAGCTGGCTGACGGACACGCAAAAGCGCAAGCAAGAGTGGCCACAGACCCACTATGCCGGCCTTTGTACACTCTCTCCATCTAATGATAGAGAGGAAGGATACATTCACTACTTCTAGCCTCCACTATTCAAATTCAGTATTTTCACAGTGTCCTAAAAGCTTCCTGAAAAGCCTTTACACTGTTTTCCAAAACGCTGCATCCAGAGCACAGTCAGGGACTGGAAGGACAGAGTAGATTTCCCCCATATGGACTTCTCTCTTCATTGGCTCCCAATTAAATCCCAAATAAAAATCCAAATACTTGCCCTCACACACAAGGTCTTGAATAATCACCACCAATTTTGTCTACAAGATCTCACAGTGCCATATCATCCCAACAGAGTGCTTTGCTCTCAGACTGCTGGCTTCCGAGGGGATTTTAAAGTGCAATGGAAGGCAGAGCCATCACTTTTCAGGCCCCTCTCTGTGGAACCAGCTCCCACTTTGTACTCAGGACACAAACACTTGCTCTCATTTTTGAATTAAGCGTAAAACCTTTTTGCCAAAGTCCAATAACTTGAAAGAGGAGCCAAAGACGTCCTCGTCCCAGATTCGTCCCAAGACAGATTCACACCTATTCTCACCTTGTCTGCTGTGACCTGAAGAACTCGCGTGACCATTGCGACTCTCAAGGTGCTAAAAATCACGCAAGAGTTTAAATGCGTGAGAGGCCACACTTGAGTAGCAAAGAAGCTTTGCTGATGAGATTAAATGTGCAGTTGCATGAAAGCACTAGTCTTTTTAGTGATCTACCTTTTGACCAGTTTAGAACCTGACAAGCGAGTAATCACAATGCCCACCTTGTTAATTGTCCTGAAAATCTGTATAAGCCGGACAATGAATCAGTGATGTTGTAGTCTTTCACAGCGATGGTGGTATAGTGGCGAGCATAGCTGCCTTCCAAGCAGTTGACCTGGGTTCGATTCCCGGCCATCGCAGTTGCCATTCGCAGTGCTGTTCAAGCATGTGGGCTGCGTACTATTTTACACTAAAAACGTTCTCCGCTCTTTCTGCAAATGCTTACAATGTCAGGCCAGGTGCATTCTTCATCGGCCTCGCTGCTACCGTTTGCTGTGTAAAGACACTGTTCAAACAGGCTTTGACTTCTCATCACTTCATACCTATACCTTCTTACATGAAACTGGGATTGGACACGTTGCTTCTTCATAAAGACACCCAGTCCCACTTTAAATATTGTGCTGAATGTTTGGAATGAAGATAACATTTTACTAACCATGTACTGATCAGCTCTTTGCGGTGGCAAAATCATCAGCTGTGTGTGTTACTGTTCATGCAAACAAGCAAGCTAATGTCAGCCAGCTAGCTTCAACCGCAGCTGTGCTGCACCAATCTCACGGAACTGCAAAACCACAAGCTTTCGCACCAAAGTCATGCAGCTACCGCATTTACAATCCAGCGTGGCCGTTGTTGTGCACATCCTACTTGAAAGATGTGTGGCGTAGGACTTGGAAGACGTATGTCTTTCGAGTATGTAGTTCCACAGCCCAATGTGGTTGTTGTGGCCGAGCGGTCAAGGCGATGGACTAGAAATCCATTGGGGTCTCCCCGCACAGGTTCGAATCCTGTCGACAACGGTCAGCTGTTTTGCGCCAGTCCAGACGTTGATTTGAGAAGAAGTCATGGAGAGCACCTGAGAAGGTGCCAGGAGAAAGAGCCAGGCCTTTGCTTGTGAAAATAGAGCACGCAGAAGCAATGGACCCAGCTATGTCCTGACAAAATTAGGCACATATTCAGTAAACATGGCATCCTTCAATTGGTCTCTTAGCCACCCCACACGTTCCCCCGTGTAGTCGTCCAGGATCCAGTCTGAGTACCGCCAATGACTCATGCGTCTGACAAATGCTGATTGCTTTGCAAGAGGATCGGGATTGGAGGCACAGCGGATTTCACCGGGAATGGGACAACAGCAGAAATAGCTTCAAACATTACTGCATGAAAAGCACAAGGAGTGGACACATTTCATTGTTTGGAACACTGCTTTTCACTACAGCTCTTTGCATGTAAAAACTTTGCTCTTCTCCACAGCTGGCTGACAGACACGCAAAAGCGCAAGCAAGAGTGGCCACAGACCCACTATGCCGGCCTTTGTACACTCTCTCCATCTAATGATAGAGAGGAAGGATACATTCACTACTTCTAGCCTCCACTATTCAAATTCAGTATTTTCACAGTGTCCTAAAAGCTTCCTGAAAAGCCTTTACACTGTTTTCCAAAACGCTGCATCCAGAGCACAGTCAGGGACTGGAAGGACAGAGTAGATTTCCCCCATATGGACTTCTCTCTTCATTGGCTCCCAATTAAATCCCAAATAAAAATCCAAATACTTGCCCTCACACACAAGGTCTTGAATAATCACCACCAATTTTGTCTACAAGATCTCACAGTGCCATATCATCCCAACAGAGTGCTTTGCTCTCAGACTGCTGGCTTCCGAGGGGATTTAAAAGTGCAATGGAAGGCAGAGCCATCACTTTTCAGGCCCCTCTCTGTGGAACCAGCTCCCACTTTGTATTCGGGACACAGACACTTGCTCTCATTTTTGAATTAAGCGTAAAACCTTTTTGCCAAAGTCCAATAACTTGAAAGAGGAGCCAAAGACGTCCTCGTCCCAGATTCGTCCCAAGACAGATTCACACCTATTCTCACCTTGTCTGCTGTGACCTGAAGAACTCGCGTGACCATTGCGACTCTCAAGGTGCTAAAAATCACGCAAGAGTTTAAATGCGTGAGAGGCCACACTTGAGTAGCAAAGAAGCTTTGCTGATGAGATTAAATGTGCAGTTGCATGAAAGCACTAGTCTTTTTAGTGATCTACCTTTTGACCAGTTTAGAACCTGACAAGCGAGTAATCACAATGCCCACCTTGTTAATTGTCCTGAAAATCTGTATAAGCCGGACAATGAATCAGTGATGTTGTAGTCTTTCACAGCGATGGTGGTATAGTGGCGAGCATAGCTGCCTTCCAAGCAGTTGACCCGGGTTCGATTCCCGGCCATCGCAGTTGCTTCTCGCAGTGCTGTTCAAGCATGTGGGCTGCGTACTATTTTACACTAAAAACGTTCTCCGCTCTTTCTGCAAATGCTTACAATGTCAGGCCAGGTGCATTCTTCATCGGCCTCGCTGCTACCGTTTGCTGTGTAAAGACACTGTTCAAACAGGCTTTGACTTCTCATCACTTCATACCTATACCTTCTTACATGAAACTGGGATTGGACACGTTACTTCTTCATAAAGACACCCAGTCCCACTTTAAATATTGTGCTGAATGTTTGGAATGAAGATAACATTTTACTAACCATGTACTGATCAGCTCTTTGCGGTGGCAAAATCATCAGCTGTGTGTGTTACTGTTCATGCAAACAAGCAAGCTAATGTCAGCCAGCTAGCTTCAACCGCAGCTGTGCTGCACCAATCTCACGGAACTGCAAAACCACAAGCTTTCGCACCAAAGTCATGCAGCTACCGCATTTACAATCCAGCGTGGCCGTTGTTGTGCACATCCTACTTGAAAGATGTGTGGCGTAGGACTTGGAAGACGTATGTCTTTCGAGTATGTAGTTCCACAGCCCAATGTGGTTGTTGTGGCCGAGCGGTCAAGGCGATGGACTAGAAATCCATTGGGGTCTCCCCGCACAGGTTCGAATCCTGTCGACAACGGTCAGCTGTTTTGCGCCAGTCCAGACGTTGATTTGAGAAGAAGGCATGGAGATCACCTGAGAAGGTGCCAGGAGAAAGAGCCAGGCCTTTGCTTGTGAAAATAGAGCACGCAGAAGCAATGGACCCAGCTATGTCCTGACAAAATTAGGCACATATTCAGTAAACATGGCATCCTTCAATTGGTCTCTTAGCCACCCCACACGTTCCCCCGTGTAGTCGTCCAGGATCCAGTCTGAGTACCGCCAATGACTCATGCGTCTGACAAATGCTGATTGCTTTGCAAGAGGATCGGGATTGGAGGCACAGCGGATTTCACCGGGAATGGGACAACAGCAGAAATAGCTTCAAACATTACTGCATGAAAAGCACAAGGAGTGGACACATTTCATTGTTTGGAACACTGCTTTTCACTACAGCTCTTTGCATGTAAAAACTTTGCTCTTCTCCACAGCTGGCTGACGGACACGCAAAAGCGCAAGCAAGAGTGGCCACAGACCCACTATGCCGGCCTTTGTACACTCTCTCCATCTAATGATAGAGAGGAAGGATACATTCACTACTTCTAGCCTCCACTATTCAAATTCAGTATTTTCACAGTGTCCTAAAAGCTTCCTGAAAAGCCTTTACACTGTTTTCCAAAACGCTGCATCCAGAGCACAGTCAGGGACTGGAAGGACAGAGTAGATTTCCCCCATATGGACTTCTCTCTTCATTGGCTCCCAATTAAATCCCAAATAAAAATCCAAATACTTGCCCTCACACACAAGGTCTTGAATAATCACCACCAATTTTGTCTACAAGATCTCACAGTGCCATATCATCCCAACAGAGTGCTTTGCTCTCAGACTGCTGGCTTCCGAGGGGATTTTAAAGTGCAATGGAAGGCAGAGCCATCACTTTTCAGGCCCCTCTCTGTGGAACCAGCTCCCACTTTGTACTCAGGACACAAACACTTGCTCTCATTTTTGAATTAAGCGTAAAACCTTTTTGCCAAAGTCCAATAACTTGAAAGAGGAGCCAAAGACGTCCTCGTCCCAGATTCGTCCCAAGACAGATTCACACCTATTCTCACCTTGTCTGCTGTGACCTGAAGAACTCGCGTGACCATTGCGACTCTCAAGGTGCTAAAAATCACGCAAGAGTTTAAATGCGTGAGAGGCCACACTTGAGTAGCAAAGAAGCTTTGCTGATGAGATTAAATGTGCAGTTGCATGAAAGCACTAGTCTTTTTAGTGATCTACCTTTTGACCAGTTTAGAACCTGACAAGCGAGTAATCACAATGCCCACCTTGTTAATTGTCCTGAAAATCTGTATAAGCCGGACAATGAATCAGTGATGTTGTAGTCTTTCACAGCGATGGTGGTATAGTGGCGAGCATAGCTGCCTTCCAAGCAGTTGACCTGGGTTCGATTCCCGGCCATCGCAGTTGCCATTCGCAGTGCTGTTCAAGCATGTGGGCTGCGTACTATTTTACACTAAAAACGTTCTCCGCTCTTTCTGCAAATGCTTACAATGTCAGGCCAGGTGCATTCTTCATCGGCCTCGCTGCTACCGTTTGCTGTGTAAAGACACTGTTCAAACAGGCTTTGACTTCTCATCACTTCATACCTATACCTTCTTACATGAAACTGGGATTGGACACGTTGCTTCTTCATAAAGACACCCAGTCCCACTTTAAATATTGTGCTGAATGTTTGGAATGAAGATAACATTTTACTAACCATGTACTGATCAGCTCTTTGCGGTGGCAAAATCATCAGCTGTGTGTGTTACTGTTCATGCAAACAAGCAAGCTAATGTCAGCCAGCTAGCTTCAACCGCAGCTGTGCTGCACCAATCTCACGGAACTGCAAAACCACAAGCTTTCGCACCAAAGTCATGCAGCTACCGCATTTACAATCCAGCGTGGCCGTTGTTGTGCACATCCTACTTGAAAGATGTGTGGCGTAGGACTTGGAAGACGTATGTCTTTCGAGTATGTAGTTCCACAGCCCAATGTGGTTGTTGTGGCCGAGCGGTCAAGGCGATGGACTAGAAATCCATTGGGGTCTCCCCGCACAGGTTCGAATCCTGTCGACAACGGTCAGCTGTTTTGCGCCAGTCCAGACGTTGATTTGAGAAGAAGTCATGGAGAGCACCTGAGAAGGTGCCAGGAGAAAGAGCCAGGCCTTTGCTTGTGAAAATAGAGCACGCAGAAGCAATGGACCCAGCTATGTCCTGACAAAATTAGGCACATATTCAGTAAACATGGCATCCTTCAATTGGTCTCTTAGCCACCCCACACGTTCCCCCGTGTAGTCGTCCAGGATCCAGTCTGAGTACCGCCAATGACTCATGCGTCTGACAAATGCTGATTGCTTTGCAAGAGGATCGGGATTGGAGGCACAGCGGATTTCACCGGGAATGGGACAACAGCAGAAATAGCTTCAAACATTACTGCATGAAAAGCACAAGGAGTGGACACATTTCATTGTTTGGAACACTGCTTTTCACTACAGCTCTTTGCATGTAAAAACTTTGCTCTTCTCCACAGCTGGCTGACAGACACGCAAAAGCGCAAGCAAGAGTGGCCACAGACCCACTATGCCGGCCTTTGTACACTCTCTCCATCTAATGATAGAGAGGAAGGATACATTCACTACTTCTAGCCTCCACTATTCAAATTCAGTATTTTCACAGTGTCCTAAAAGCTTCCTGAAAAGCCTTTACACTGTTTTCCAAAACGCTGCATCCAGAGCACAGTCAGGGACTGGAAGGACAGAGTAGATTTCCCCCATATGGACTTCTCTCTTCATTGGCTCCCAATTAAATCCCAAATAAAAATCCAAATACTTGCCCTCACACACAAGGTCTTGAATAATCACCACCAATTTTGTCTACAAGATCTCACAGTGCCATATCATCCCAACAGAGTGCTTTGCTCTCAGACTGCTGGCTTCCGAGGGGATTTAAAAGTGCAATGGAAGGCAGAGCCATCACTTTTCAGGCCCCTCTCTGTGGAACCAGCTCCCACTTTGTATTCGGGACACAGACACTTGCTCTCATTTTTGAATTAAGCGTAAAACCTTTTTGCCAAAGTCCAATAACTTGAAAGAGGAGCCAAAGACGTCCTCGTCCCAGATTCGTCCCAAGACAGATTCACACCTATTCTCACCTTGTCTGCTGTGACCTGAAGAACTCGCGTGACCATTGCGACTCTCAAGGTGCTAAAAATCACGCAAGAGTTTAAATGCGTGAGAGGCCACACTTGAGTAGCAAAGAAGCTTTGCTGATGAGATTAAATGTGCAGTTGCATGAAAGCACTAGTCTTTTTAGTGATCTACCTTTTGACCAGTTTAGAACCTGACAAGCGAGTAATCACAATGCCCACCTTGTTAATTGTCCTGAAAATCTGTATAAGCCGGACAATGAATCAGTGATGTTGTAGTCTTTCACAGCGATGGTGGTATAGTGGCGAGCATAGCTGCCTTCCAAGCAGTTGACCCGGGTTCGATTCCCGGCCATCGCAGTTGCTTCTCGCAGTGCTGTTCAAGCATGTGGGCTGCGTACTATTTTACACTAAAAACGTTCTCCGCTCTTTCTGCAAATGCTTACAATGTCAGGCCAGGTGCATTCTTCATCGGCCTCGCTGCTACCGTTTGCTGTGGAAAGACACTGTTCACACAGGCTCTCATCACTTCATACCTATACCTTCTTACATGAAACTGGGATTGGACACGCTACTTCTTCATAAAGACACCCAGTCCCACTTTAAATATTGTGCTGAATGTTTGGAATAAAGATAACATTTTACTAACCATGTACTGATCAGCTCTTTGCGGTGGCAAAATCATCAGCTGTGTGTGTTACTGTTCATGCAAACAAGCAAGCTAATGTCAGCCAGCTAGCTTCAACCGCAGCTGTGCTGCACCAATCTCACGGAACTGCAAAACCACAAGCTTTCGCACCAAAGTCATGCAGCTACCGCATTTACAATCCAGCGTGGCCGTTGTTGTGCACATCCTACTTGAAAGATGTGTGGCGTAGGACTTGGAAGACGTATGTCTTTCAAGTATGTAGTTCCACAGCCCAATGTGGTTGTTGTGGCCGAGCGGTCAAGGCGATGGACTAGAAATCCATTGGGGTCTCCCCGCACAGGTTCGAATCCTGTCGACAACGGTCAGCTGTTTTGCGGCAGTCCTGACGTTGATTTGAGAAGAAGTCATGGAGATCACCTGAGAAGGTGCCAGGAGAAAGAGCCAGGCCTTTGCTTGTGAAAATAGAGCACGTAGAAGCAATGGACCCAGCTATGCCCTGACAAAATTAGGCACATATTCAGTAAACATGGCATCCTTCAATTGGTCTCTTAGCCACCCCACACGTTCCCCCGTGTAGTCGTCCAGGATCCAGTCTGAGTACAACCAATGACTCATGCGTCTGACAAATGCTGATTGCTTTGCAAGAGGATCGGGATTGGAGGCACAGCGGATTTCACCGGGAATGGGACAACAGCAGAAATAGCTTCAAACATTACTGCATGAAAAGCACAAGGAGTGGACACATTTCATTGTTTGGAACACTGCTTTTCACTACAGCTCTTTGCATGTAAAAACTTTGCTCTTCTCCACAGCTGGCTGACAGACACGCAAAAGCGCAAGCAAGAGTGGCCACAGACCCACTATGCCGGCCTTTGTACACTCTCTCCATCTAATGATAGAGAGGAAGGATATGTAACCCAACCAGTGCAGGGGCCTCCCTACACCCCGGACTCTGCGTTGTGTTAAATTGTGTTGGATTGGGGTGCACCGCAGAGAGACCAGTCGGACACAGGTGTTCAATTTGTGGCTCGGACCGCGCCGTTTATTCGGAAGCAGGGGCAAACACCGCTCCAACTCTGCTGCTGGCCCTTCGCAAATCACAGCAAACACTCCGTGACTATCAACATTGCAAAATACAACAACACATATACACAGAATACACATTAAGTAACAATAACCGTGCCTTCTACAACATTCCACGGTCTCGGCGATGAATACAACACAAAACTGATGCAGTTCGCCACTGGCAGTGCTTACCTTCGCAAATCACAGCAAACACTGACCCAAGATGGCGCCCGCGCGAACAAGAAATCTAAAGTACGGTGTCCTGCAGAGGACGAATGGCCAAAATTGCTAACATTTACACCATATATGCAGCTCAACAGCGACACCTTGTGACTTATTCCAGTCACTACCTTACATCCGCCTCTCCTTTAAGTGATGGCGTCCCAGTCATCAAACAAAACAAAATAAAACAGAACAGTCTCACTATGTACACAAGAATAATGGTGGTGGAAGATGTGCAGTGTAATGTGAAAATGTCTATGTGTGTATCCTATGTATTTCCTGCAGCCCTTCTTGCTTTGGCCCTCTGCCACAGCTTCCATCCCCTTTCTATCTTCTCCTGATCCTCCCCTGGTTCGTTAACTCTCAACCCATAAGTCAGTCTCTTTGGGGGATGCCAACTCCTCGGCAAGTTCCTCCTTGGTTCTCTTGGTCTGGGAGGTGAGTGGGTGACCCTGGCAGTCTCATTCCCCCTCCAATCTTCACTCTCTTGTGCTGCCCCTGGGTCCCTTTCCTCCGGTCCTGTGGGGGCAAGTGATCCATTTGCTGCTTCAGGTGAAATTCCCTCCACACCTCCTTCCAGGCTATCAGTCTCCCCGTCCTCGATCATGTCCGACTCTTCATCCTGTCTGATTACTTCACCAGCCTGCTCTCCACTGTCCTCAATCCCTCCTCCATGAACCTCCTCCACGTCAAGCTCCATTTCCTCTCTTGCCTCCTCTCCCACCTGCTCCACGGGAAGAAACATACACTGCGTGAGTAGGTTGCGGTGGACCACTCTCTCTGTATCACCATTTTCCGATCGCACCACATACACCGGCATGTCTGGCTGTTTCTTCACCACAATGTATGGACGTGACTCCCACTTGTCTCCTAGTTTGCTTCGCCCCTCCACATGACACACTTTAACCAGGACTCTGTCACCCGGGCTGAAGCTTTGACTCTTTGCTTGTCGGTCATAGTATCTTTTCTGGTGACCCTTAGCCTGGCGAGAGGCCTGATTAGCCTGTGCGTAAGCCTGTGACAAGCAGTCATGCAGGGTCTGGACATAATCGCTATATCCCCCCGACCCATTAGTGGTTGACAGCCCAAAGACCAAGTCGACAGGGAGCCGTGGATGCCTGCCAAACATCAGGTAGTATGGTGTGTACCCTGTCGAATCATGGCGGGTGCAGTTGTAGGCGTGTGTCATTGCATCCACATATTCGTGCCACCGGGGTTTCAGGTGAGGTTCTAGCGTCCCCAGCATGTTCATGAGGGTGCGGTTAAACCGTTCAGTTGTCCCGTTGCCCTGTGGGTGATAGGGCGTGGTGTGGGTCTTAGTGATGCCGGTGCATTTACACAGCTCCTTCACCACAGCACTTTCAAAATTGCGCCCTTGGTCTGCATGCAGTTTTGCTGGGAAGCCAAACCGACAGAAAAAGTTTCTATACAGCACCCTAGCCACTGTGCTGGCTTTTTGGTCTTTAGTGGGGTATGCTTGCGCATAGCGTGAGAAATGGTCAGTGACCACGAGGACATTTTCGATACCACCTTTTGATTTCTCAAGAGTCAAAAAATCCACACAAACTAGCTCCAAGGGGGCACTGCTGTGGATACTGACCAGGGGGGCCCTGACCCCTGCGGTTGGAGTTTTCCTAAGGCAGCACCTCTCACATTGTTCGCACCAAGCCTTGATTTCCTGGAACATCCGTGGCCAATAAAACCTCTCCCTTATCATGTGCAATGTCCTCTCAAAACCAAGGTGGCCTGAGTCATCGTGGAGAGCAGTCTTCACTGATATACGCAAATCCTCTGGTAGCACCAGTTGCTCAACTACTCCCCTTTGGCTGTCTTGGACGCAGCGGTACAGGATGCCATCCCTTACCGCTAACCTTCTCCACTCCTTTAAGAGAAGGCGCACGTGTCCTTCGGCACTCATTCGCTCACTGCAGCTTGGCTTCTGGTTCATACTCTTATAGTGCAAGACAGGGCCAATAACGAGGTCTTTTTTCTGCCCTGCACGGATCTCCTGTTTGGTCATGGTGGGCAGGGATTCCATCCCCACATCCCTGTAAGGCTCAGTGGATGTAGGTGGCCCGAGTTCCAGTTCCTCCCCTGTAGGCGTGCCATGGCCAGTGAGGCTTTGAGTATCCTGGGTAGCCTGTGTCGCACCATGCCCCTGTTCGTCGACACCCACCCACTGAGGGCATGTCTGTAGGATGTGCATGACCTCCTGGTTAGACATGCGAGAGAGGGCGTCAGCGTTTGTGTTGCTCTGTCCCCTCCGATACTGGACATCGAAATCGAAAGCAGCCAGCCTAGACACCCACCGCTGGCCTGTGGCATCCAGCTTCGCTGATGACATAACATACTTGAGAGGGTTGTTGTCTGTCTGGACAGAGAATCTACGCCCATAGAGGTGGTCGTAGAATTTGTCGGTGACTGCCCATTTAAGAGCAAGGAACTCGAGTTTGTGTGCAGGATACCTTGTCTCTGCTGGGCTCAAACCTCTACTGGTGAAGGCTATGACCCTCTCAGCTCCACCTTGGATCTGAGCTAGAACGGCGCCCAGACCCTCCCCTGAGGCGTCCGTCTGCAGAACGAAGGGCAAGCTATAGTCAGGATATCCCAGCACTGGAGCGCTTGTCAGCCTTTCTTTTAGGGTCTTAAATGCCTTCTCGCATTCATCTGTCCACAAAAAGGGTGGGTCGGTAGCCAGACTTTTCTTTCCCCCTCTCCTTTTCTTTCTGGGGTCACCAGCAGTTAGGCGGTACAGGGGAGCAGCTAGGGTAGAGTACCCACTTACATACCGCCTATAGTATCCAGCGAATCCCAGGAATTGCAACACTTCTTTGCGATTTGTGGGCCTCACCCAGTTTTTCACCTTGCTGATCTTCTCTGGGTCTGTCCGGATCCCCTCAGCAGACACTAAGTGACCCAAATACTGAACCTCCTTTCTCACTAGGTGGCATTTAGAAGGCTTTAACTTCAAGCCATGCTCCCGAAGCCGATCGAACACCAGCTGCAGTCTTTCCAGATGCTCATCAAAGGTTTTGGAGAATATGATGAGATCATCAAGATAGATTAGGAGGTGGGTGAAGTTCAAGTCGCCAAAGCAGCAGGTCATGAGTCTCTGAAAGGTGGAGGGAGCATTCTGCAGTCCAAAGGGCATACGATTTGCTTCAAACAGCCCCATAGGGGTGCTGAATGCCGTCTTGTGTTTGTCTTGCTCCGCCACCTCCACCTGCCAATAACCAGAGGTGAGGTCAAGGGTGGAGAAGTATCTTGCCTGCCCTAGAGCCTCCAGGGCTTCTTCTATTCTGGGGAGAGGGAAAGCATCTCTCGTGCTACAGGAGTTCAGTTTCCTGTAGTCAATACACAGCCTTAGTGATCCATCTTTCTTGGTTACGATCACGACAGGTGAAGCATATGGACTTTTGCTGGGCCTGATAACTCCTGTTGCCTCCATTTCTGTCAGTAACCTTCTCACGTCCTGCCACTGTGATGGGGGGATCTTACGGTAAGGCAGTCGAAATGGCTTAGGGTCGACCAGAGGGATTTCATGTTGCACAGTCTTTGTATGGCCATAATCCAGGGGGTGCTGTGAGAACACACCCATGTTCCTTTCCACAAGCTCTTTAAGAAGGGAACGCTGGTGCTCGTTTTCAACATCTGCTCCACTTAAATCCACTTCCTGGCTTGCCACAACGTGGTCCATACCCAGGCATGCTTCTCTGCCTCCGCTAATGTGATGACTGCCCCGCACCCTGTCTGAAAAGTCCACAATACTTTCCACCAGAGATGCCTTGGCCAGATGCGTGTGAGGCTTGATAGTGATAGCATGCTGGGAGAGGTTCATCACTCTTACCGGGGCACATCCTTTCTTTACATCAGCAAGAACTCTGGCGATCAGGATGTCTTGGCTGAGCCGCAGGGAGGGGTGGCCTTCAATTAGGGCTGTATAAGTCTTTCTTTGTGGTCCAGCTTTTATTTTGCACATTAAATCCATCTCTTTCCCTGCTTGAATGTGCACCTTGCGACCAGTATAAACAACAGGGCCCACTGTGTCATCCATATCACACTGGTCAGTGCTCTCAATCTCTAGCAGGGAGGCGTGCCACTCCGGATGAGTCTCCTTGACCTGGAGGAGGAACTGCTGGCCGTAGGTTGCCTGGAGGTGACTTCTGGAGGCACGGAGGACATTAGTTCCCACAAGCAGAGGAACAGAGGAGCGGTACTCTGTGTTAGTGACAACAAAAGCAGGCACACCCTTAAACTCTCTCCCCAACAATTTTAGGTTGATGCGTAGCACACCATGGTAGGTGACACTCTGGCCCCCTGCACCTTCTATGGGTATCTTAGAAGGCTGCAGTTTTTGTTTATGGAGGGTGGGGTGGCTGCGCCAGTACTGGTGCATAATACTGGTTATCTGGGAGCCAGAGTTGATGAGTGCCCTGCACTTCATTCCGTTGACTTCCACCTCCCCCTCGTTCCTGGGACCAACTAGGGGAGTGCTCTCCCCTCCGTCACCTTTGTTCACCTGCAGTGTGGGGACTTGCTGCTCGCCCATGGTTGCCCCGGCGACCATGGGCTTTATCTGTTTAAAGGCTGAGCTGAGTAAGTGTTTCCCTCCATGGGGGTCACAGGCTGAGGATCATGTGCCCACGTCTGTTCAGGCCCCGGGAGCACTGCTCTGCAAACCCGGGCTATGTGTCCTTGCTTCCCACACCGGTAGCATGTGACCACTGACATTGGGGTTGTAGCCCCACGGGGTGGTCGGACTCTCAGTGGAGTGGCAGAGGATGGAGCATAAATTCTCGATTCAAGGTGGGTCAACTTGGCCATCTGCTCCTCCTGGCTCAGTGCTAATTTCTTGACCATCTCTGCTAGCTCTGACCACTCTGAGGGATGTTTAGCCTTTTCTGCCTTCACATTCACACTACACTCTGATGCCACTTGTACCTGGGCATAAGTTTTCTTTGATTTGTTTTGAGGCTGGAATCTCTTTGTTTCTTTTGCTAGATTTCGGAGCTCAGCCTGTAGCTCACGGAAACTCAAAAGCCGGGGCTTCATTGGCGAGATCCTCGCATACACATCCTCATCATTAATCCCCCGTATGAACTGCCGGGTGAGTTTACTGTCACGGTCAGGAAAAGGCTTGCCTCCTCTTTGGTTTTCTTCCACAGCTCGCAGTGTTGCCTCCAGTGCTATAGCATATGAACAGGCAGACTCCCCAGACCTCTGAACACGCTCATAGAAGTCCGCTAGTAGATCTGAGGAGCTCTGTGTGTCGCCGTACTCTGCTCTCAGTTCTTCGAATGCCCTTTCAGGTGTTTGGTCATGGAGAGGTAGATTCAGGACCAGCTTTCGGGCTTCACCAGTTAGGTGACGCACCACCGTGGAAAAGCGGAGGTGAATGGGGAGCTCTATTGCCTCAAGAAGATACTGCATGTCACGAATCCAGTCCTCTACAAGCACCTTGCTGTCAGCACTGCCAGTGAAGACTTGGACATTTTTCACTTGATGAGTCTGTATAAAACCACCGTAGGCAGCAAATGGGGGGTTAGCGTTGGCTGCAGCCCGGCCCGGAGCGCTTAAAGATGTATGCACCTGCTGGGGGGGGTATGCCAGGGTGTCCACTAACTTGGGGGTCTAAAGCAGAGGTTGGTACGTGCATTGAGGCATGGGTGCCGGGTGGGGCTATAGAACCTCCATGGGTCATATTCACGATAGGGGGCATGACAGTGTTGGGGCTTATAGCAGATGAGTGGAGGGGGGCTCGAGAGTCGTGGACAGCAGCTAGTGGCATGTGGGGCAAACGGGGCGTCAGCCCATGCTTTGAACTTTCAAGGGTCTGCTCGGCTGCAGAGGGATTATTCATTATGCCCACTCCCTGCACTGTTAGGGGGCTTGGCATGGCGGCTTGGGGGGCAGGTGTGGAATACAGATGGCTGGTGTATGCTTGGGGGCTGAATGGAACGGTCATCGTTGGGTAAGGAGTGTTAAGTGATTGGTTCAGGGTGGGATGCTGGGTACTGTGCACCGCTGGGTAGTTGGGATATGAGGCAACATGGGGTGCCGGTGTAGCAGTGGGCCCATGGACACTGGCCTGAGGGGAAAAAGCAGGGGGCATAGTTATCTGTATATCTGGCCGAAACACTGGAGGGGCTGTAGTTAGAGGGCTGTGGTTGGACTGGCTTGTCTGGTTGGTTGGCACTGACCTTGGGCGAATTTCAGATAGGTGTGAGGGCACCTGCATTTGGCCTCCATAGGGTGGCAGTGGTGGGGCATGAGCTGGAGCCACGCCAAGATCAGTCTGGGGTGAAAGCATGGTTGGTGGTGGGGTCTGTTGTGTGCCCAGCCCAGAGTCGGTGAGGTCCCTGATTGGGGTGTGATACTGTAACCGCTGGCCAGTGAAGCTGGGGTACTGGGTGACCAGCTTCGACTTCACTGATGACTGTTGGTCCACTGTACTGGCGCTAGCTGTAGCCCCTTCATTCAAAAGGTGAGGCTGTGCCCTCTTTGGAGTGTCTGCAACGTCTCTCAACATTTTCACTGTCCTGTATCTCTAATTTAGCTGCACCAGAAAATGTGTGTGGGCTACTTGTAGTATGCTTAACTGTGAGTAAGTACAATATATTTCTAGTAAAATAGAACACAACACAGATGTATGACAACTATCATTCTATAACGCAGAAAAAAAAAGAATTCACAAAAAAACAGCATTAAACTCAGAGCGTAGATTAAACAACTATCTTCAGCACAGAGGTTGTGAATGACACAAATCAGCAGCAATTACTTAACCGTATTCAATGATTATCATTATAGACAGGGAACATCATTTAGCATTCTTTCTACAATTCAAGTCTCTGAGTCTTTTTTTTTTTTTTTCAGGGACAGAAACCCTCAAATGAAACCACCCCAAGATTTCACTTTCAAAGGATATGCCTGGGGAGATGAAAGTCCCAGTAATACAGCTGCACAGGCAGTTATATACTTAGTTCAGCACCCCATCAGATGGCGACACCTCTTACTATGGCTGCGTAGCTGGGGGGTGTCGGCATTGCTTTCTCTTCGGTCTCGAAGTGCCACAAATCCGGGGTCACGGCACCAAAGATGTAACCCAACCAGTGCAGGGGCCTCCCTACACTCCGGACTCTGCGTTGTGTTAAATTGTGTTGGATTGGGGTGCACCGCAGAGAGACCAGTCGGACACAGGTGTTCAATTTGTGGCTCGGACCGCGCCGTTTATTCGGAAGCAGGGGCAAACACCACTCCAACTCTGCTGCTGGCCCTTCGCAAATCACAGCAAACACTCCGTGACTATCAACATTGCAAAATACAACAACACATATACACAGAATACACATTAAGTAACAATAACCGTGCCTTCTACAACATTCCACGGTCTCGGCGATGAATACAACACAAAACTGATGCAGTTCGCCACTGGCAGTGCTTACCTTCGCAAATCACAGCAAACACTGACCCAAGATGGCGCCCGCGCGAACAAGAAATCTAAAGTACGGTGTCCTGCAGAGGACGAATGGCCAAAATTGCTAACATTTACACCATATATGCAGCTCAACAGCGACACCTTGTGACTTATTCCAGTCACTACCTTACAGATACATTCACTACTTCTAGCCTCCACTATTCAAATTCAGTATTTTCACAGTGTCCTAAAAGCTTCCTGAAAAGCCTTTACACTGTTTTCCAAAACGCTGCATCCAGAGCACAGTCAGGGACTGGAAGGACAGAGTAGATTTCCCCCATATGGACTTCTCCCTTCATTGGCTCCCAATTAAATCCCAAATAAAAATCCAAATACTTGCCCTCACACACAAGGTCTTGAATAATCACCACCAATTTTGTCTACAAGATCTCACAGTGCCATATCATCCCAACAGAGTGCTTTGCTCTCAGACTGCTGGCTTCCGAGGGGATTTTAAAGTGCAATGGAAGGCAGAGCCATCACTTTTCAGGCCCCTCTCTGTGGAACCAGCTCCCACTTTGTATTCGGGACACAGACACTTGCTCTCATTTTTGAATTAAGCGTAAAACCTTTTTGCCAAAGTCCAATAACTTGAAAGAGGAGCCAAAGACGTCCTCGTCCCAGATTCGTCCCAAGACAGATTCACACCTATTCTCACCTTGTCTGCTGTGACCTGAAGAACTCGCGTGACCATTGCGACTCTCAAGGTGCTAAAAATCACGCAAGAGTTTAAATGCGTGAGAGGCCACACTTGAGTAGCAAAGAAGCTTTGCTGATGAGATTAAATGTGCAGTTGCATGAAAGCACTAGTCTTTTTAGTGATCTACCTTTTGACCAGTTTAGAACCTGACAAGCGAGTAATCACAATGCCCACCTTGTTAATTGTCCTGAAAATCTGTATAAGCCGGACAATGAATCAGTGATGTTGTAGCCTTTCACAGCGATGGTGGTATAGTGGCGAGCATAGCTGCCTTCCAAGCAGTTGACCCGGGTTCAATTCCCGGCCATCGCAGTTGCCACTCGCAGTGCTGTTGAAGCATGTGGGCTGCGTACTATTTTACACTAAAAACGTTCTCCGCTCTTTCTGCAAATGCTTACAATGTCAGGCCAGGTGCATTCTTCATCGGCCTCGCTGCTACCGTTTGCTGTGGAAAGACACTGTTCACACAGGCTTTGAGTTCTCATCACTTCATACCTATACCTTCTTACATGAAACTGGGATTGGACACGCTACTTCTTCATAAAGACACCCAGTCCCACTTTAAATATTGTGCTGAATGTTTGGAATGAAGATAACATTTTACTAACCATGTACTGATCAGCTCTTTGCGGTGGCAAAAGCATCAGCTGTGTGTGTTACTGTTCATGCAAACAAGCAAGCTAATGTCAGCCAGTTAGCTTCAACCGCAGCTGTGCTGCACCAATCTCACGGAACTGCAAAACCACAAGCTTTCGCACCAAAGTCATGCAGCTACCGCATTTACAATCCAGCGTGGCCGTTGTTGTGCACATCCTACTTGAAAGATGTGTGGCGTAGGACTTGGAAGACGTATGTCTTTCAATAATAATAATAATAATAATGGATTGGATTTATATAGCGCTTTTCAAGGCACCCAAAGCGCTTTACAATACCACTATTCATTCACTCTCGCATTCACACACTGGTGGAGGCAGCTACAGTTGTAGCCACAGCTGCCCTGGGGCAGACTGACAGAAGCGAGGCTGCCATATCGCGCTATCGGCCCCTCTGGCCAACACCAGTAGGCAAGTAGGGTAAAGTGTCTTGCCCAAGGACACAGCGACCAGGACAGAGAGCCCAGGGATCGCACCGGCGACCTTCCGGTTACAGATGCGATTCCTAACCTCCTGAGCCACGATCACCCTATATGTATGTAGCCAAGTGAACTAATACTACGCATGGAAAGGGTTTAAAAAGAGGGAATTGTGTTTTTGACTGGTTGCCTGTCTACCGGAGGTCTGTTGTAGGGTTGTCATGGTGATGACTAGACCTCGCGTTTTGGGGGTATACTGTCCCTTTAAGAGCCGCCGTAAGCCAGAGCACGCATGCACTCAAGTTTGTGTCACACTGAGCGCTGTGAGCGGGAGCACTGGAGAGTTAGAGACTGCAAAAGATTCTGTGGCTAGCTACACACGAGGTAAATGTGCTAAAAAGTGTAGCATACTGCAAAATATTGTCACCAGTGTTGTAGTAGACTGTAATTAGCTAAGTTTCTTTAGCAATGACTCCATGTTTGTGACCATTTCTGTACAGTTCTTAACGCGCGACGGGTGCATGTTTAATGGTCACGTGCTGTGAAAGGGACTGAAGACCGGGTTGGCGTGAGTAGTTACAGTGTCCTAACAGATTTCAAAGTTGTTAAGTTTGTACTTTTACTCACTTTGCATAACTCTGTATGTTTCTGTTTGATTCAGAGGGGAGATTACTTGCTGTGTGATTCCTGCGTGTGTACTTGTCCTAGCACAGTAGCTGTGTGGAGAAACCGAAGTGAGTTCATGATGTTCTCCCATAGAAATGTATGTTTAAAAGAGAGTTTACAGTGCACTTTATTGCCAGTTGACCTGCGAAGTTGTGGGATGTAAACAATGTGTTTATTTGTTTTGTTTTCTCTTTTTTTGTTGTATTTGTTTCTTGACAGGTCACTACTGTTGTCTATACTGTTTGGATTTAACATGTACATATGATAGTTACTGTTGTCTCAGACCCTGAAAGGCAGTTTAGGCTGAGCCAGTGGAATAGTTAAATTTTGCTGTTTCACTCAAAACTACAGAATTAAAACTGTGCTCCTCCGAGTACAGTCGGAGAATAAAAAAGCCCACAAAAGAGTATTTCCTGTGTCCTGTCTCATTCCCCATGACCGGGCCACATAGTTTGGTGTCAGAAGTGGGATTCTCAGGTTAGTTTTGAGTTTCAGTATAGAGAGACACAGTGAGTGGGGCTTTATAGACAACAGTAGTGGCTTAGAAGATCCCAGTCCTTCCCAGAGGGCGGCAATCGCAGTGTGGACGTCCTGAGGTGGTTCGGTGCAGTGGCAGTTGGTACAACAGGAGCCTGCTTCAGCCATTGGACGAGGAGGGCGCCTGACACAGATTTTGGACTGTTGAATCTCATCTACAAGTGACTGTGGGAATCTGCTGCAGTAAAGACTCAGAGACATTGCAGTATGTCGCAAGAGGACGAAGGGGAAGGTCCTTCAGGGGCCGGAGCTATCCCCACTGAAGACAGTCAAGCTGCCTCGTTGTTTGACAGTGCAGGTAACCCGTTGGTGGAGCTACAAACAAAGATTAACGAACTGAGTAGGAAACATGATGCTGTTATGTCTAGTATTGCTAACATGGGTAATGTTCCAACCAGATCTGTCGTGTACATTCCAAGAGAAAAGGTGATTGTACCTTTTAGTGGGGAACCAGCTAAAGATGCTTACACTGTTGATGAATTCATAGAAGAGGTGGAAAGAGCAATAAGAACTAGGGGTCTGCGTGGAGAGGATCAAACCGACTTTATCCTCTCACAGCTGAAAGGGTCTGCCCTAGAGGAAGTTAAGTTACGTATGGCAGGCCAGGTGAAGCAACCGAGTGATCTCTTTTCATATTTGAGGGAGGCATTTAGAGAGAAGCGCACCACACCACAGCTCTTGCATGCTTTCTATGCACGCCGCCAACTAGATGGGGAAGACCTGCGAGATTATTCACATGCACTCTCTCAGTTGCTCAATACTGCAATACAGCAGTCCCCTAATGTAGTACCCAACACACAGCTGGCACTTCGGGATCAATTCATTGAAGGTGTGCATGCCCCAAATCTTCGGCGTGAACTACGTAGGCTCACTAGGGACAAGCCTGAGTGTAGTCTCTTTGATGTTAGAGAGGAGGCAATCATGTGGACTATGGAAGATCGTCCACGCAGCACTAATGTGGCCAGACATAGAAATATAGTGAGTGACAGGCCAGATGAAAGCTGTGAAAAGACAACCTCCACCAGTGATGTACAGACAGACTTTACCATGGCTCTGCAAGAGATGGTTAAAATAATCACACAACAGGGTAAAGCCATAGGGGAGTTAACTAATGCAGTGAGGGAGCTCACAACACAGACTGCCAGTTCTGAAGACAGTAGAGGTGTTAAAGCTAAGCCCAAGCCTAAGTACACTAGAGAGGGCCAGCCTATTTGTCTCCGATGTGAAGGGGTGGGACATATGGCCAGACACTGTAATGCACCCCAACAACCTACGAGCCAGTCTGCAACCATGTCCAGTTCCTCGCTAACGGGAAACGGGAACCCTCCATTGCTATGAGCCGGGCAATGCGAGGCAAGTCAGAAGGCTCAAAGGAAGCTCTAACCAAGGAACATTTTCTAGAACATGCTGTTGGTCAGTGCCCTGAAGTAGATATCCAGATAGGTGGTGTATCCCTTAGATGTCTGCTTGACACAGGAAGTAATGTAAGCACTTTGACAGAAAGCTTTTTCAGAAATCATCTCCAGGGAGAGGATGAAGATATGCACTGTACTGCCAAGTGGCTTAAAATCACAGCAGCCAACCAGTTGCCGCTGCCCTATTTAGGCTATGTAGAGTTAGATGTACAGGTCATGGGGCTCACTATACCTGAATGTGGTTTTCTTATAATCAAAGATGATAAAACAGAAAGAGACAATCCCAAATGGTTGGATTTGTCACCCCATGGCATTATAGGGATGAACATTGCAAAACGATGTAGACAGTTAGTACTCTCAGAGTTTGACACCACTCTAGGGGGAGAGCTGGAGTCCAGCTGGAGGAAGGCCTGCCACTGCGTACAAGCTGCTGAGCTTGTGGAAAAGGTGTCTACTGCCCGTGTTGCAAGCAAACACAAAGTGCGGGTGCCTGCCTCATCCCTGACCACTGTCTATGCAAGGGGCCATGGCAAGCAGTTTGGTAGCGCATTGGTTGAACCAGGGAATGTTCAGCTCCCAGGTGGCTTATTGGTGATCCCAACTCTAGTGTCAACTAACAGCCTGGTATTCCCAGTACAGGTGATGAACATCTCACAAGAGGATGTCTGGCTTCCACCTAAGGCTAGACTAGGCATTATTAGTCCTGGCCGCTGCATTGAGGGTGGCCCATGCGAGGTGAAATTTGAGCGCATATCTGCCAACCACGAGGAGGTGACTCTTAACCAAAAGGACTGTCAGGGGGCCAACAGCTGCGTACAGGACTTATTGGGAAGATTACACATAGGTGGCACACCAGGACAACAGGCCGAGGTCAGAACTCTTTTGAAAAGGTATGCGGATGTTTTTGCACTTCATGATGAGGATTTGGGGTACACTGATCGTGTGAAGCATGAAATTCCTGTTGTAGATGAAGCCCCTGTTTCTCAGCCATACAGGCGCATTCCACCAAATCAGTACAAAGAGGTCCGGGAGCACATTTCTGAACTGTTGAGAAAGGGGGTGATTCAGGAGAGTTCGAGTTCCTATGCTTCACCAGTTGTTCTGGTACGCAAGTCAGATGGGAGTCTTAGACTGTGTGTAGACTACCGCAGACTAAACGCGAAGACCAGGCGTGATGCGTTTCCACTCCCTCGCATTGAGGAGAGCCTGGATGCCTTGAGTGGTGCAGAGTTCTTCTCAACCATAGATCTTGCCAGTGGCTACCATCAGGTAGCGGTACATGAGAAAGACAGAGACAAAACAGCCTTTACCACACCATTTGGCCTGTATGAATACTTAAGGATGCCTTTTGGGTTATGTAATGCCCCCGCGACGTTTCAACGTCTTATGCAGGCCACAATGAGTGATTTGGTCTTTCAGATTGTATTGATCTACTTGGATGATCTGCTTGTGTTTTCATCAACATTCCAGGATCACATTGTGAGACTGGAGACTGTTTTGAAAAGGCTGAGGGATACGGGGCTGAAGGTTAAGGTTGAGAAGTGCCATTTCCTCCAGCCCAAGGTCAAGTTTCTCGGTCATGAAGTGTCGGCTCAGGGAATAAGCACAGATCCTGACAAGATAAGCGCTGTGGCAAAATGGCCCATCCCTAGTACTGTGAAAGAGCTAAGGTCCTTTTTAGGATTTTGCAGCTACTATAGGAGATTCATTGAGGGCTTTTCCCAAACTGCGGGGCCACTCCATGATGTGGTGAATGTCTGTGTTAAGGAGATAAGTCCTGTCAGGGCTAAACAGCTTTTTGCTTCAGCCTGGACACTGCAATGCTTACAAGCTTTTGAGTTGCTTAAGGGAAAGTTGACTAGTGCCCCTGTTCTAGGCTATGCTGACTTCAGTCTCCCTTTCACGCTGGAAACGGATGCTAGCAGTCTTGGATTAGGCGCTGTCCTGTCTCAGAAGCAGGGGGGAAGGAATAAAGTCATAGCTTATGCTAGTAGGAGGCTCAGAGGGGCTGAGAAGAATGATCAAAACTTTAGCAGCATGAAGCTCGAACTCCTAGCGTTAAAGTGGGCAGTCACCGAAAAATTTAGGAGTTATCTGCTGGGGTCCAAGTTCACAATCATAACGGATAACAATCCCTTGTGCCACCTGCCCACTGCTAATTTAGGAGCCATTCAACAGAGGTGGGTAGCTCAGCTGTCTGTGTTTGACTTCGATGTTAAGTATCGCCCTGGCCGCTGCAACACTGCCGCTGATGCCCTCTCTCGGCAACCAACAGTTGACACGGCAGAACCTGACAGTGAGGATGCAGAATATGATGGCTCTATAGCCATATGTAATGTGCTAAGGGCAGGTACAAGTCTAGGCTCAGATCTTGTCATGGCTGGAGTTGAGGCTTGTAGGATCAGACTGCTGCAGGCCTCCGAACCAGATGGGGAAGCAGTCAGTGAGGCTGTGCTGGGCAACACCCCAACGATGCCTGGTTATTCCAATGCAGAACTCTATCGCTTCCAAGTGTCAGACCCAACAATTGGTGTCTTGAGAGAGTTTTGGAGCAGACAGAAGAGACCCACCTACAGAGAGAGAGGGGGTCTGTCTAAACCGGTACGTTCTCTACTGAAGCAGTGGCCTCGGATCAGAGAAAAGGATGGACTGCTATACCGTGTAATTGAAGATGCTCACCTTGGACAGTGCCATCAGCTGCTACTACCTGCCTGTCTTAAAGAAAAAGTGCTCAGGAGTGTGCATGATCACATGGGACACCAGGGAATCGAACGCACACTGGGATTGTTGAAACAAAGATGTTTCTGGGGAGGCATGTTTGAAGATGTTGAGCACTGGGTGAAGAAATGTCAGAGGTGTGTGTTAACAAAGATGCCTCAACCCAAAGTTCAGGCACCCCGCGCTCCATTTTTGGCTACCCGCCCACTTGAAGTTGTTGCTGTTGATTATACCACCCTTGAGCGGGCTACAGATGGTCGTGAAAACGTTCTTGTAATGACTGACGTGTTCACCAAGTTCAGTCAGGCATTTGCCACACGAGATCAAAAAGCAGATACCACAGCTAAGGTTATCCTGAAAGAGTGGTTCCTGAAGTATGGGGTACCAGAGCGCCTGCACTCAGACCAGGGCAGGAATTTTGAAAGCGCAGTGATTGCTGAGCTATGCAAACTGTATGGAGTGAAGAAAACGCGTACAACACCCCACCACCCTCAGGGTAACCCACATTGTGAGAGGTTCAACAGGACTTTACACAACCTCTTGCGTACGCTTCCCCCTGAGAAGAAGCGGCGCTGGCCCGAGCATCTGTCAGAGCTGGTGTATGCTTACAATGTCACGCCGCACTCAACGACAGGGTATTCTCCCCATTACCTGCTGTTTGGGGTCCACCCACATCTACCCGTTGATGCATTGTTGGGCCGGGAGGAAGTGAAGGATGACAAACTGGACTGGTTAGCAGTGCACCAGGAGCGTCTCCAGGATGCACATGCCAGAGCCAGAGAATTTGCCGAACGGAAGGCTGCAGAGAGAGTGGTTCAGCAGCAAGGAAAGGTGTTCTGTCCACCTGTTGACATCGGACAGTTTGTGTATCTCCGTTACCGACCACCAGGAAGGAATAAAATTCAAGATGCCTGGGCAGCCCCTGTGTACAAAGTGGTTGATATCCAAGGGACAACATACACAGTAGTGCCACTGGAAGGAGGGCCGGTGAAAAGAGTCCACAGATCTAACTTGAGGCCATGCGTGGGGTCTATACCTGCACCCAACCCAAGGCTACGTGACCAGGAAGTCAGTTCTGCAGATGAGCACCAAGTGTCTGATACGGAGCTTGAGCATCCAGAGTTTGCCTTGATGGAGGAGGTCCAGTACCCAATGGAGCTGCCAGTGGCTCAGGGACCTGGGAACTTGGTTCCGACGGTCAACGAGCCTGGAAACCAATTGGAGAATGGAACTGAAAATATGGGTGAGGATCTGCTAGGGCAAGAGAGCAGCGACAACCCTGATGACCTCGAGGTGGAGCCAGCAGCTTACCTTCCACCTGGGCCAGGAAGCATTGGATTCTCCAGTGAAGAACCGGTGGCAAAACCTGTTCCAGCTCCTAGGAAAGGAAAGAAAGAGAAAGCGGAGGCCGGTCCACCCACACCTGCTACACGCAGGAGTAGGAGAGAAACTGCAGGGGTCCACACAAACCCATTTAATCTACCTAGGTCAGCATGCAATGCAGTATCCTTCAGTCCAGATGTACTCTCCCAGGTGTTAGCCGGTATGGTTCTCTACACCACCAAACTCAGGGGAATGGTGGATGAGCAGGGGGTCACCGAGGACGTTGACTCGTAGCAGGGGAGAATGTAGCCAAGTGAACTAATACTACGCATGGAAAGGGTTTAAAAAGAGGGAATTGTGTTTTTGACTGGTTGCCTGTCTACCGGAGGTCTGTTGTAGGGTTGTCATGGTGATGACTAGACCTCGCGTTTTGGGGGTATACTGTCCCTTTAAGAGCCGCCGTAAGCCAGAGCACGCATGCACTCAAGTTTGTGTCACACTGAGCGCTGTGAGCGGGAGCACTGGAGAGTTAGAGACTGCAAAAGATTCTGTGGCTAGCTACACACGAGGTAAATGTGCTAAAAAGTGTAGCATACTGCAAAATATTGTCACCAGTGTTGTAGTAGACTGTAATTAGCTAAGTTTCTTTAGCAATGACTCCATGTTTGTGACCATTTCTGTACAGTTCTTAACGCGCGACGGGTGCATGTTTAATGGTCACGTGCTGTGAAAGGGACTGAAGAGCGGGTTGGCGTGAGTAGTTACAGTGTCCTAACAGATTTCAAAGTTGTTAAGTTTGTACTTTTACTCACTTTGCATAACTCTGTATGTTTCTGTTTGATTCAGAGGGGAGATTACTTGCTGTGTGATTCCTGCGTGTGTACTTGTCCTAGCACAGTAGCTGTGTGGAGAAACCGAAGTGAGTTCATGATGTTCTCCCATAGAAATGTATGTTTAAAAGAGAGTTTACAGTGCACTTTATTGCCAGTTGACCTGCGAAGTTGTGGGATGTAAACAATGTGTTTATTTGTTTTGTTTTCTCTTTTTTTGTTGTATTTGTTTCTTGACAGGTCACTACTGTTGTCTATACTGTTTGGATTTAACATGTACATATGATAGTTACTGTTGTCTCAGACCCTGAAAGGCAGTTTAGGCTGAGCCAGTGGAATAGTTAAATTTTGCTGTTTCACTCAAAACTACAGAATTAAAACTGTGCTCCTCCGAGTACAGTCGGAGAATAAAAAAGCCCACAAAAGAGTATTTCCTGTGTCCTGTCTCATTCCCCATGACCGGGCCACATGTAGTTTCAAGTATGTAGTTCCACAGCCCAATGTGGTTGTTGTGGCCGAGCGGTCAAGGCGATGGACTAGAAATCCATTGGGGTCTCCCCGCACAGGTTCGAATCCTGTCGACAACGGTCAGCTGTTTTGCGGCAGTCCTGACGTTGATTTGAGAAGAAGTCATGGAGAGCACCTGAGAAGGTGCCAGGAGAAAGAGCCAGGCCTTTGCTTGTGAAAATAGAGCACGCAGAAGCAATGGACCCAGCTATGTCCTGACAAAATTAGGCACATATTCAGTAAACATGGCATCCTTCAATTGGTCTCTTAGCCACCCCACACGTTCCCCCGTGTAGTCGTCCAGGATCCAGTCTGAGTACCGCCAATGACTGATGCGTCTGACAAATGCTCATTGCTTTGCAAGAGGATCGGGATTGGAGGCACAGCGGATTTCACCGGGAATGGGACAACAGCAGAAATAGCTTCAAACATTACTGCATGAAAAGCACAAGGAGTGGACACATTTCATTGTTTGGAACACTGCTTTTCACTACAGCTCTTTGCATGTAAAAACTTTGCTCTTCTCCACAGCTGGCTGACAGACACGCAAAAGCGCAAGCAAGAGTGGCCACAGACCCACTATGCCGGCCTTTGTACACTCTCTCCATCTAATGATAGAGAGGAAGGATACATTCACTACTTCTAGCCTCCACTATTCAAATTCAGTATTTTCACAGTGTCCTAAAAGCTTCCTGAAAAGCCTTTACACTGTTTTCCAAAACGCTGCATCCAGAGCACAGTCAGGGACTGGAAGGACAGAGTAGATTTCCCCCATATGGACTTCTCCCTTCATTGGCTCCCAATTAAATCCCAAATAAAAATCCAAATACTTGCCCTCACACACAAGGTCTTGAATAATCACCACCAATTTTGTCTACAAGATCTCACAGTGCCATATCATCCCAACAGAGTGCTTTGCTCTCAGACTGCTGGCTTCCGAGGGGATTTTAAAGTGCAATGGAAGGCAGAGCCATCACTTTTCAGGCCCCTCTCTGTGGAACCAGCTCCCACTTTGTATTCGGGACACAGACACTTGCTCTCATTTTTGAATTAAGCGTAAAACCTTTTTGCCAAAGTCCAATAACTTGAAAGAGGAGCCAAAGACGTCCTCGTCCCAGATTCGTCCCAAGACAGATTCACACCTATTCTCACCTTGTCTGCTGTGACCTGAAGAACTCGCGTGACCATTGCGACTCTCAAGGTGCTAAAAACCACGCAAGAGTTTAAATGCGTGAGAGGCCACACTTGAGTAGCAAAGAAGCTTTGCTGATGAGATTAAATGTGCAGTTGCATGAAAGCACTAGTCTTTTTAGTGATCTACCTTTTGACCAGTTTAGAACCTGACAAGCGAGTAATCACAATGCCCACCTTGTTAATTGTCCTGAAAATCTGTATAAGCCGGACAATGAATCAGTGATGTTGTAGTCTTTCACAGCGATGGTGGTATAGTGGCGAGCATAGCTGCCTTCCAAGCAGTTGACCCGGGTTCGATTCCCGGCCATCGCAGTTGCCACTGGCAGTGCTGTTCAAGCATGTGGGCTGCGTACTATTTTACACTAAAAACGTTCTCCGCTCTTTCTGCAAATGCTTACAATGTCAGGCCAGGTGCATTCTTCATCGGCCTCGCTGCTACCGTTTGCTGTGGAAAGACACTGTTCACACAGGCTTTGAGTTCTCATCACTTCATACCTATACCTTCTTACATGAAACTGGGATTGGACACGCTACTTCTTCATAAAGACACCCAGTCCCACTTTAAATATTGTGCTGAATGTTTGGAATGAAGATAACATTTTACTAACCATGTACTGATCAGCTCTTTGCAGTGGCAAAATCATCAGCTGTGTGTGTTACTGTTCATGCAAACAAGCAAGCTAATGTCAGCCAGTTAGCTTCAACCGCAGCTGTGCTGCACCAATCTCACGGAACTGCAAAACCACAAGCTTTCGCACCAAAGTCATGCAGCTACCGCATTTACAATCCAGCGTGGCCGTTGTTGTGCACATCCTACTTGAAAGATGTGTGGCGTAGGACTTGGAAGACGTATGTCTTTCAAGTATGTAGTTCCACAGCCCAATGTGGTTGTTGTGGCCGAGCGGTCAAGGCGATGGACTAGAAATCCATTGGGGTCTCCCCGCACAGGTTCGAATCCTGTCGACAACGGTCAGCTGTTTTGCGCCAGTCCAGACGTTGATTTGAGAAGAAGGCATGGAGATCACCTGAGAAGGTGCCAGGAGAAAGAGCCAGGCCTTTGCTTGTGAAAATAGAGCACGCAGAAGCAATGGACCCAGCTATGTCCTGACAAAATTAGGCACATATTCAGTAAACATGGCATCCTTCAATTGGTCTCTTAGCCACCCCACACGTTCCCCCGTGTAGTCGTCCAGGATCCAGTCTGAGTACCGCCAATGACTCATGCGTCTGACAAATGCTGATTGCTTTGCAAGAGGATCGGGATTGGAGGCACAGCGGATTTCACCGGGAATGGGACAACAGCAGAAATAGCTTCAAACATTACTGCATGAAAAGCACAAGGAGTGGACACATTTCATTGTTTGGAACACTGCTTTTCACTACAGCTCTTTGCATGTAAAAACTTTGCTCTTCTCCACAGCTGGCTGACAGACACGCAAAAGCGCAAGCAAGAGTGGCCACAGACCCACTATGCCGGCCTTTGTACACTCTCTCCATCTAATGATAGAGAGGAAGGATACATTCACTACTTCTAGCCTCCACTATTCAAATTCAGTATTTTCACAGTGTCCTAAAAGCTTCCTGAAAAGCCTTTACACTGTTTTCCAAAACGCTGCATCCAGAGCACAGTCAGGGACTGGAAGGACAGAGTAGATTTCCCCCATATGGACTTCTCTCTTCATTGGCTCCCAATTAAATCCCAAATAAAAATCCAAATACTTGCCCTCACACACAAGGTCTTGAATAATCACCACCAATTTTGTCTACAAGATCTCACAGTGCCATATCATCCCAACAGAGTGCTTTGCTCTCAGACTGCTGGCTTCCGAGGGGATTTTAAAGTGCAATGGAAGGCAGAGCCATCACTTTTCAGGCCCCTCTCTGTGGAACCAGCTCCCACTTTGTATTCGGGACACAGACACTTGCTCTCATTTTTGAATTAAGCGTAAAACCTTTTTGCCAAAGTCCAATAACTTGAAAGAGGAGCCAAAGACGTCCTCGTCCCAGATTCGTCCCAAGACAGATTCACACCTATTCTCACCTTGTCTGCTGTGACCTGAAGAACTCGCGTGACCATTGCGACTCTCAAGGTGCTAAAAATCACGCAAGAGTTTAAATGCGTGAGAGGCCACACTTGAGTAGCAAAGAAGCTTTGCTGATGAGATTAAATGTGCAGTTGCATGAAAGCACTAGTCTTTTTAGTGATCTACCTTTTGACCAGTTTAGAACCTGACAAGCGAGTAATCACAATGCCCACCTTGTTAATTGTCCTGAAAATCTGTATAAGCCGGACAATGAATCAGTGATGTTGTAGTCTTTCACAGCGATGGTGGTATAGTGGCGAGCATAGCTGCCTTCCAAGCAGTTGACCCGGGTTCAATTCCCGGCCATCGCAGATGCCACTGGCAGTGCTGTTCAAGCATGTGGGCTGCGTACTGTTTTACACTAAAAACGTTCTCCGCTCTTTCTGCAAATGCTTACAATGTCAGGCCAGGTGCATTCTTCATCGGCCTCGCTGCTACCGTTTGCTGTGGAAAGACACTGTTCACACAGGCTTTGAGTTCTCATCACTTCATACCTATACCTTCATACATGAAACTGGGATTGGACACGCTACTTCTTCATAAAGACACCCAGTCCCACTTTAAATATTGTGCTGAATGTTTGGAATGAAGATAACATTTTACTAACCATGTACTGATCAGCTCTTTGCGGTGGCAAAAGCATCAGCTGTGTGTGTTACTGTTCATGCAAACAAGCAAGCTAATGTCAGCCAGTTAGCTTCTGTTGGGTCTAAACTCAGACCCCGCTGTATCCAAGACTTATTCCCATGAAAGAAAAGCAAGGCAACAGTGTTCGATCGATTTCTTGCGCAAGGGAGGCCTCTCGTCTGTGACCAGCACGTTGAAATGACCACACTGGTGGCCTCCTCTCGCCGCCTTTTATTGAAAAACTTCAAACAATAGTTTACAAAACACCTCCCCTTGCAACCCCCCTTTGGTTACAAAGACAAGGCACTGTATGTAAATGTATACACTGAGTGTGTGTGTGAGAATGTGTGTGTGTTATGTGAGAATGTGTGTGTGTGTGTGTTGGTCAAAGGGTCATAAAACCTAAAAGCAGGAACAACATCCTTGGTCATAAAGAGGGTAGTCTTCCCCCACACCCAATGTATGGTTTACCAAAGATAACACAGTGAAACCATACAAAGGGTAGGAAGCTCTACCAAACATCAAACAGATCTTCAAGTTAGGATGTATCTACAATAAAACCTCCCCCAGCACAGAGTGGCTGGAGAGGTGGTCAGGATCAAAGGAATGGCTTTGATCCTACTGCTTAAACTAAGACTGTACAAATTTAAGAAACACAATGGCAACATTCAACAATTAGACTTAACATTTCCCTCCTTTTTGTCATTGTTCTTAAATTTCAACTTATGCACCCTTTGTTTGACAGTGTCAGTGTAGATTTCATTCATGCACAGTAAACTACATCCTATACATAAGCAAATCAATGTCAACAGTTCAAAAACAGGAATTAATATTTTCAAAAGAAGATGCCACCAAGGACCAGACGGTAACCAAGCTATCCAGCCTTGTGGCGGATCTACTCCTGTCGTGCAATTCATTATGTATTTCTTCAAGTACACAACTGAATGTCAAAGGTCAAACAAGAAGAATCATCATTCTCAAAAATCATATGTCTCTACAATCCAACTGTATACAGACATAGGTATTTAAACGCATCAGTTGACTTTATTGTTTGTCCATATGGCTCTCAGCTAACTTCAAAGCTGCAGCCTGGTCAACACCCTTCTTTATGACTCCTATCAACCCCCCAAATCTTTTCACTGTAGGCATCCTGTGGGGGTTAGAGTCAACTGGTGAATTATCTGCATTTACAACTCTTCTCCTGTCCTGTTGTCACCACAGAAAAAGCTTTGTAAAGGAAATTGGATCAAGCTGTTTTGATCTTCTTGGCTCAAAACCTCAAGTGTTCATGATGTAAATGTAGACAAAAGGCTTCTCTGTTTACATCCTTCTTGCAAAAGACAAAAGAATAAGTGATGTTGCCATGTTCCATGGTTAATCTCCAACTTGGGCTAATCCATTGTCCTTCGTACACATAGGCAATTGGCCTGTTTCCAGTTCGTTTAACTGTATAATGTCCTGCAACAAGTCATATTCTTTGAGTCAGACGAGCAGGTCTGTCTCACCAGAGCAGTTCACCTTCCCAGCTACTGGTGAATCAACCTTCCATTCAGGTTCAGAGCAGTTGAAAAGTTGGCAGTGTTCCTGGATGTGTTGCTAAAGCAACCAAACAAACTGTCTCGCTCTCAGTGATGCTACAGGGCCACAGTCCAGAAGAATGTGTAGCCAGTGGCATCACAAGCATAACCATTGGTCTCGTTGTTTATGTGAGCGGTTGTGTTCTTAAACTGCCACCAGTAGTTGTTGAAAACCCATGCTGGTACTGGGTGTGGTTTGCTCTGTTCCAGTGCGCTCCCTGTCATCCCACTCAGGGTCCACAGGCACAAGAAGATGCACAGCACATTCCCAGCCATTCTGATGAGTACCTGTGGCTCAGTTGGTTTCTTCACCGGATTGAGACGAGGGGCCCTGGAGGCTTTCCCCCCCCTTTGTTCCCGGTCTTCCTGCCACTTACTCCGAGCTGGCCTGGATGTGTGTCACCTTCTTGCAGTGCGCTTGATATATCCAAGTGTTCCTTCCGGCAATCTTCACTGCTGTGGTCGTCGTCAGCAGCATCCGATATGGACCTTCCCACCATGGACTGGACCAACACTTCCTCTCCATGGCCTTATCATCATCCAATCTCCAGACTTCAGGCTCTGCTCCTGCGAAGAAACAGAATCATCTGGCAGATCATTTGTTCTCATGACTACTTTACTTTTAAACATTTTCAAGCATCTAATCTGCTAATATGCTCTCTCTTCTGCTTTTCTATCATCACTACAGAAGACTGGAACTCTAACTCTAACTCTAAATCCTCTAACATGTGTAATCTCAAAGAGTCAGACCATTCTCTGTTGGAGTAATCCTCGTGTACTTATTCTATACAGTCTAACCATGTCCTGCCTGTCTTCCTAAATCCTAACTTTACTGTTCCATTAGTTCTCTCTGCAAAAAAGTTTTTTTTAAAAGTATTTAATAATCCTAGAGTGAGTATAACGACTGCTCATCTCCCTCCTGTTTGAGACATGGTATAGCCAATGGCTCAAAATAGCAGCAGTCTTATACAAATTATTAGGCAGTACTGGTTTATCACACAGATAAAAAATCATCCTGCAAGCTTGCTCCCTCTGTAAGTCACAACTATTGTCCTGCAGTAGGTGAGTGGGCCTGCATGTCTGCTAATGCTGTACTGATAAAAGGTTAACACCATGTTTAACTAAAGCTGCCTCTTTTGCGATCTTATCTGCAAAAACTTTCCCTAATGCAACCGGATCTTTCCCTCACATGTGTGCTGCACATTTACAAACGGCAATTCCACTGGTTAATAACGCTGCCTCCAGCAGATTTTGCAAGAGTTTGGTGTGTTCTGCAGGTTTCCCTGTAGAGGTTGTCACACCTCGTCTCACTCACTGCACTACAAAGAAATGTACAGTAGCAAATGTATACTGCCTATCAGTGTATATTGTCTCTCTACAGCTTTACACGCTTCCGTTAAAGCTAGCATCTCTGCTGCTCAAGCAAATATGAAACATGCTAGTTGTCCTACATAGATAACTCTCTCTCACTGTCTGCTACAGTAAAACGTGTTCTAGTCTGTCCCTCTGCTGTTGTAAAACTCAAATCATCAACAAACCAAACCTTTCCCTCAACGAGTGGCACATCTATTAAGTCATCCCTCAGCTTACACGTCTTCTCCTCGCGCTCTCTACACTCATGAGAAGTGCCCTCCTCCGTTGGCAAAAAGGGTTGGACAGATTCAGAATTCTGCACCACTTTATGGTAATATGTGTGGTTGTGAGAGTAACAGTAACATTAAAGACAAGTGTCTTGTAGGTGACAGAAATGTAAGTTTAGTCTGCAGTAGTAGACATCTACCTCGTGTGGAACTAACAATTGCAAAAGGTGAAATAAACTATTGAAACATTGTACAGCTTAAGCTGCTGCACATACTGATCTCACGCATGGAGGTAAAGCACGAGCAACTAGAGCTAATCTTTTAGGATAGTAAGTTACTGGCTTCACTTGTGGAAAAAGTGCTGTTAGTTATTTTACAGTCACCTGGCATTTGTGCTGTTCACAGAACCACAAGTCCATCGCTGGACCTCCTCTGCGCTGTCACTTTTTGGAGCTTGGCACGCTCCCTCAGGTTCCATTTTGTGGGCGATCCTCTCAGTCACTCCTTCTCATCATGGCATCTCACGACATCTACAAATTGAAAAAATGACACTCCTCTCGCCACACGGCTTTCGCCATGTGTCAACTCCCCAATGAGACATGTACAAGAATGTTGCACAGTCTCCCTAAAACAATCTCCAGGGTTTGTCCCTTGGAGCAGCTTCACTCCAAGCTGTAACCCTGTGTAAGAACATTAATCAGCACTTAAATGTTCAGCTTGTTTAACTCCCAGCTCCTGTATCACAGAAGACAAAGTCTTAAATTTAAAACAACTTCACATTCGCAACCAACTGTAGATCATAAGAGTAATAAAGTATTCAGCATCACAGAGACAAGTATCATTGCAGGTTTATTCTAAACTCATTAAACTCCTACGTTTTCCCATAATTTATTCCAAATTATTTAACATCTCAATGTTATTCCACATTGTAATCAGTGAACTTCACTTATAGGCCATCAAAGCCTCATCTGAACAAGGATGCACCACTTGCATAGGTTTAATACTTGTAAATAAACAGCTAATCACACAAATCACTGCAACAATAATAGAAAACATTGTTTAATGTTACTTCTGGACCCCACCTCTTGACGCATGGACACTCTCATGCGTCAACTCACCAAACCTGGATCCCTGCCTTAAAAACTGGCTCCACCAGGAGCCTGCATACTCACCATCATGGCCTGGAAAACAAGATCTGGAAGTAAAATCAAACTTCACACTTATAAACAAGTATATCACAAGGGTAACAAGCATTCAGCATCAGCAAGACAAGTGTCATGTGCAGGTTTTCTCAAATCATTAAATCACTATTGTTACCATAATTCGCCTCAAACATGGATCATCCCATGTGCTCAGTTAACATTAATGTAATCGGTGACTTCCCTTAAGCAAAGTCACTCCACTCATATATTATTATGGGTCCAGAAGTGGCCAGCAAATGAGCCCATAATAAACTATTCCATAAATATCGTAATCTCTTATTTGTTTTACTCATGTCACTTGTCCACTTCTGCTGAATGCTACATGCACTCTTAAAGAAAACAAAACCTGAAATAAAGAAACAAACATCCACCAGTTGTTCTGCTAAAAACCACATCATCAAATCACATGAAAAACTGCAATGCTGTAAGAAAAAATGCAAATGTTAGCGCTGCGCAGGTGTGTACACACTTTCTCACAGTAACTTCTGTGAGTACCACAAGCCCATGAATAACACACCTCTGATAGATTCACAAACATAAAAATGGCATTTAAAAGGTTAAACCATCACGCAACCTCAGATGTTGCTATCATCTTTCTGCTCCTGTAACAGAGACACACACAGAGATACATCCACACCTTTGTCAAGTGGGGGTTGACTTCACACAATGGTGTTAAGTCAGTCAGTCAGTTCCCCATTTATTTTAAAATTCTTACTCATTCACTCAGTGATTCCTTCTTTTGCTAATTGTGGAAATTATCGTCGCATCCGTTTCCACGCTCAGCAAAACAACGTCATTTCAAAAAGAAAAATAATTTAGACTGGATTTCCTCGTTGAATCCTTTTGGACAGGAACTTGTTTCCTGACTGTCCCAAATAAGAGCCCATTTTAATTTTGGGGAAGCTCACTTTGCAACAGTTTTCTCGACGACGCTTCGATTCTAATCGTGCAGATCTGCTCAACAGAGATCATCAAACAAAACTTTCAGTGCACCATGAAAGTAACAAAATAAAAGAAAGAAAATAAAAGAAATCAAAGAAAATAATGGAAAGAAAGGCCTTGTTTAAGTCATGACACGTGTTCTTCATGCCAGGGGGATAAATCGTAACAACCCAATTGGCAGGTTCAACTTTAGTAATAAAAGACAAATCAAACAGCCAGTTTAATCTCAAACATTCATCCAATCAGCCATACACACAACATACAGCATAACCCTGTTGTCTTAGCACATAATCAGTTTTAGTTCTCATGTAACTAAATGTGTGTCATGGTAAAACTTCTTCACACACCAGAAACTCACAATCAGCTCACTCAACTCACTCATTCAAAACCTCTCATCAGCATTCTGTTTCCTGCTCTATGATGCAACCATCTGTCCTCCTATAATATTCAGTCCACTAGTCTATGTATCACTTTCATCTTACTAGTGACTTGGACAAGATGACAAACAGAATCTCATGCTTAAGATGCTGTCTGGTCTCATGAGTATCATTGTATGTGTATATGCATGTGGGGTTAGTATAGTTAATGCATTTTCAGTATGTTTTTGTGTTCATCTCTCACCACACTTCCATTATTCTCATCACTGCTTAAAACAACACACATCTCTCTCTGTTTTTTTTTCTTTAACTGTACTTTTCTCCAAAACAGAAAATAGCATTACAGCTGTTTCAGACTTAGAAACACCAAACACTCTTCATGCTATCATTCATCCACACAACTATTTTATTTCTTTTTGTCCACTGGGCAGGTGACCTGCAGAATCACGTCTGCCCCAGCTGGATACCTTTCACACACACCATGACGTCAGACACTCTCACACTCGCGGAATTGATCAGGAGAAAAACTTTCTTCATCTTCACACTCTGTTACAGAAACACCATATGTTTTGTTTTTTTTTTGTTTGTTTTTTTTGTGTTGTGTCAGGGATGGATATGTAGTTGTAACGTTTGTGTTCACTAACTTTACTTTCTGTTTCCTACCCTGCCAAGTCTGTCTTGGACTCAATGCTGCTCCTAATATGCCTTTAATCTCTCCTCCACTTCTGCCTCTGCTCTCTCACGCTCTTCTCTGACTCTACTTTCTGCTAACATTCTTGCTCTTCCTAATGCTTTTCTACGGTGTTGTTCTAGAGTAGTTGCAGTGGATTGAGCTGTAGTTTCATCCTCAGGTTTCACAACTACTGCTTGCAATATTGCTCTTTTAACATTCTGTGCTTCTCTCCTCCTCTGAGCCTGCTCCAGCCACAACTTAGCAACTGCTAACTGCAATTCCTTCCTCTGCTTCGCTTTCCCTGTTTTACCTGCTACACTTACAGATATTCTTTCTACCAGCATTTTACACTTAACTTCCACTAATGTCCCTTCAAATCCACATTTCTTATACCAACAACCTACATACTGCGTGCTGCCTGGTAAAACTTTCTGCATAAATTTTACATCTCCTTCTAAGGCAGACTTACACATTTTATTCTCCATTACAAGACAACAATCAGCCACACTCACGCAGACCACGTCTGGCCCGCACACACACACAACATAGGCCTATCGCTTGCGTCTGCACGCACAGCTAGCGCTCTCTGTTGAAAACTCTCAAACGCCCCATATGGCGGAGAATTCAACCTTCGGACACTCTCCAACGCCCCAAATGGCGGAGATTCCGGACTCTGAACCTAGGTTCTCTCCACGCCCCAAATGGCGGAGAACTCTCTACGCCCCAAACGGCGGAGAAGCCTGCGTCTCTCTCACGCGGCTAGCGCGCTCCCGGACTCACGTTTAACGCACAGCCCGTAGCCGCTCTCTATTGTTTTGGGTCCACGTGCGCTCTCGTGACCAGCGCTCCCCGGGACTCAAACGTTTCACGCAGAATCACGGTGACGCGTTTCTAGGATCCCACATTCATTCACGCGGTTATAGAGACGCGCTCTAAGGCCTTCTGTACTCACTGTTTGTTTACGTTCATGGGAAGAGTCTCTGGATCCCGTCAATCGTCATCCATCCCGAGGGGAGGTCAGGCGCAAACTTCCCGGCCTGGTGGCAAGCCAAAAACACCAGGGCTTTACGTCAATCATCCCAGACGTTGCGGTGGCGTCCTCTCCCTCTCCTCGGTGGATGCAATGTGTTAGGCTCCGGCTCCGAAGGACCAAATAAATGTTGGGTCTAAACTCAGACCCCGCTGTATCCAAGACTTATTCCCATGAAAGAAAAGCAAGGCAACAGTGTTCGATCGATTTCTTGCGCAAGGGAGGCCTCTCGTCTGTGACCAGCACGTTGAAATGACCACACTGGTGGCCTCCTCTCGCCGCCTTTTATTGACAAACTTCAAACAATAGTTTACAAAACACCTCCCCTTGCAACCCCCCTTTGGTTACAAAGACAAGGCACTGTATGTAAATGTATACACTGAGTGTGTGTGTGTGTGTGAGAATGTGTGTGTGTTATGTGAGAATGTGTGTGTGTGTGTGTTGGTCAAAGGGTCATAAAACCTAAAAGCAGGAACAACATCCTTGGTCATAAAGAGGGTAGTCTTCCCCCACACCCAATGTATGGTTTACCAAAGATAACACAGTGAAACCATACAAAGGGTAGGAAGCTCTACCAAACATCAAACAGATCTTCAAGTTAGGATGTATCTACAATAAAACCTCCCCCAGCACAGAGTGGCTGGAGAGGTGGTCAGGATCAAAGGAATGGCTTTGATCCTACTGCTTAAACTAAGACTGTACAAATTTAAGAAACACAATGGCAACATTCAACAATTAGACTTAACAGCTTCAACCGCAGCTGTGCTGCACCAATCTCACGGAACTGCAAAACCACAAGCTTTCGCACCAAAGTCATGCAGCTACCGCATTTACAATCCAGCGTGGCCGTTGTTGTGCACATCCTACTTGAAAGATGTGTGGCGTAGGACTTGGAAGACGTATGTCTTTCAAGTATGTAGTTCCACAGCCCAATGTGGTTGTTGTGGCCGAGCGGTCAAGGCGATGGACTAGAAATCCATTGGGGTCTCCCCGCACAGGTTCGAATCCTGTCGACAACGGTCAGCTGTTTTGCGGCAGTCCTGACGTTGATTTGAGAAGAAGTCATGGAGATCACCTGAGAAGGTGCCAGGAGAAAGAGCCAGGCCTTTGCTTGTGAAAATAGAGCACGCAGAAGCAATGGACCCAGCTATGTCCTGACAAAATTAGGCACATATTCAGTAAACATGGCATCCTTCAATTGCTCTCTTAGCCACCCCACACGTGCCCCGTGTAGTCGTCCAGGATCCAGTCTGAGTACCGCCAATGACTCATGCGTCTGACAAATGCTGATTGCTTTGCAAGAGGATCGGGATTGGAGGCACAGCGGATTTCACCGGGAATGGGACAACAGCAGAAATAGCTTCAAACATTACTGCATGAAAAGCACAAGGAGTGGACACATTTCATTGTTTGGAACACTGCTTTTCACTACAGCTCTTTGCATGTAAAAACTTTGCTCTTCTCCACAGCTGGCTGACGGACACGCAAAAGCGCAAGCAAGAGTGGCCACAGACCCACTATGCCGGCCTTTGTACACTCTCTCCATCTAACGATAGAGAGGAAGGATACATTCACTACTTCTAGCCTCCACTATTCAAATTCAGTATTTTCACAGTGTCCTAAAAGCTTCCTGAAAAGCCTTTACACTGTTTTCCAAAACGCTGCATCCAGAGCACAGTCAGGGACTGGAAGGACAGAGTAGATTTCCCCCATATGGACTTCTCTCTTCATTGGCTCCCAATTAAATCCCAAATAAAAATCCAAATACTTGCCCTCACACACAAGGTCTTGAATAATCACCACCAATTTTGTCTACAAGATCTCACAGTGCCATATCATCCCAACAGAGTGCTTTGCTCTCAGACTGCTGGCTTCCGAGGGGATTTTATAGTGCAATGGAAGGCAGAGCCATCACTTTTCAGGCCCCTCTCCGTGGAACCAGCTCCCACTTTGTATTCGGGACACAGACACTTGCTCTCATTTTTTAATTAAGCGTAAAACCTTTTTGCCAATGTCCAATAACTTGAAAGAGGAGCCAAAGACGTCCTCGTCCCAGATTCGTCCCAAGACAGATTCACACCTATTCTCACCTTGTCTGCTGTGACCTGAAGAACTCGCGTGACCATTGCGACTCTCAAGGTGCTAAAAATCACGCAAGAGTTTAAATGCGTGAGAGGCCACACTTGAGTAGCAAAGAAGCTTAGCTGATGAGATTAAATGTGCAGTTGCATGAAAGCACTAGTCTTTTTAGTGATCTACCTTTTGACCAGGTTAGAACCTGACAAGCGAGTAATCACAATGCCCACCTTGTTAATTGTCCTGAAAATCTGTATAAGCCGGACAATGAATCAGTGATGTTGCAGTCTTTCACAGCGATGGTGGTATAGTGGCGAGCATAACTGCCTTCCAAGCAGTTGACCTGGGTTCGATTCCCGGCCATCGCAGTTGCCACTCGCAGTGCTGTTTGCGAATGATTTCATCATGCGGGTTTACACAAAACCAGTAAAACTCTGCTCTCTCTTTGAATCATTACAGGCCTGTTGTATGAAAGGGTTTTATGTTTTATCACCTCATACATATACCTTCTTACATAAAATGTAATCTGCATTCTTCACTTCTCCAGTGATTCAAAACGAGCTGGGTATTGTATTGCAGGTTGTAGGAAGCAAAGTGTAGAAAACGAAAAAGGAATGGATCGACCTCCTTAACAGAAACAGACTCATAAAATTAAGACTTTTCTGCTTTGGATGATCAAGTTCCACCTTTCATTGTTTTTTAGACCAGTGGTTCCCAAACTTTTTTTGCTAGGCCCCTTCAGGCGTACCTCCCACCGTCCCCGTACAATCACATCCTAATAAACTACTAACTCTTTTATAATACGGCCGCACCTACACGGGTACTTTTGAAAAAGCAGCTGTTTCGTCCACACGTAAACAGCATTTCGAATTCCCGAAAACTAAGATTTTTTAAAACTCCTTTTTTGCGTTTACATGTGGACAAGGAATACAGAGTTCGTCATGCAACGTCAAAGCTATGTGCCTTTTTTCACGTCACGCTGTGCTCACGTTATTGTTTACATGAGATGAATTGTTAATCTGACTATCTGCAATTTTTACACGCTTACATATACACACGCAGTTACTGTCCCTCCATTTAGAAAGTCAGATGTGTCACGGTGTAATTATTTTAAGTGTAGTTGTTTTTTCCTGTGTAATAATATTTGACATTGCTATCAAAACATTTTTCAAAAAATGCCTCTTTGTGCAAAATGGGTTCAAAACCATAAACAGCTGTGGGATACTGTTTTGTACTGTTTGGAACAAATCGTGGCAGAACGGCCTGATGTTATTTGTATCCCGCTGTAACTTTACTATATAAAGAAGTAACATCTCCAAAATGTCAGGAGTAGTTAGTCATTACGACAAGTGTTTGTGAAATAAAAATCAAGATTGTGGGATACTGTTTGCCCCTGATTTGGAGAGCCCAGCGCTGCTCCTGACGCAGGGAAAACCAATTCTGCAGGGGAGACCTACCTTGGCACTTGTGCAGGTGAAGCCAAAGGGAAGATATGCTTCACCATATTTTCTAGTCTTTGGCTTAGAATGAAGTTGGTATGGAAACATATTCAGCTATGCTTCATCTCCTGCTTTGCGTTTGTGTGGGAGTCCCGTCAAAAACCTGTCCATTATGCTAGCAGTGTCCAAGCATTCTTTCTTTTATTTCCCCCCTTTTCATACCGCGGGCCCCACGCTTTGGGAAGCTCTGTTTTAGACAATGAAAGGGAGCCTGCATGTGAGGTCCCTCTGCCTCCAAGTCCTCAGCCTTCTGATGCCTGATTTCAATCACAGGACACTCATAAGATCATGCACCCAGATTTGAAAAATGAATTTTGCTCCCTGGACACGCAACTCTGTGAAAGTGACTGAAAATGCTAGTGTGGACATGTAGCGTTTTCAGACGACAACGCTGTTTTCAAATCTTCAAGATTAACAATGAGGTGGAGTTGTTGCTGCGAATAACAGAAAAGTACAAAGTTGCAAAAGCGAGTGAGATTTAAAGAATTTGAAGAAAAGCTATCTGGAGCATGTACAACCTGATATTAATCTTTAATAGGGCTGTCACAATTGCGAGCAAACAAAGCAACTGCTGTTTAATGCCCTCTGCTATCTTAGTTTAATTGGCCACATGACTGCATCATATGACTAACATGCGTCATTGTTTTAGAAAGTCTCCGTTTTCGCTGTCCACACTGCGACGCGAAAGCACCGTTTGGAAATGTATGCGTATTTCAGAGCATTTTCAAAATGCTGCATTTTCCATCAGCGAAAACACCATCTCAGTGTGGACGGGAGGCCCAAACAGAGAGAAAACAATGCATTTTCAAACAAAAACACATTGGTGTGAACGTAGCCTCTGTGAGATGTTTCAGTCATCTCCGGGGTAGGCTCAGGGCATGACAGAGTGATTATTTCTTTTACCTGGCCTGGGAACACTTTGGTGTTGTATGGTTGTATGATTTTCAAATATTGATGATAAAATAAGAAATAGCCATGAAACATGCATAATATTTACTTTTTAAGTTGACTAACATTGGAATCTGTGATGTGACTTAAAGTTTCCTGATAGCAGATAACATAGCAGAGTTAGGTTGTTCCTGCCCAACAACCTAACTGTGCTTATTGTGGTGTTACTCTGAAGTTTCTCATGATACATGATTACGTTTGATACTTTTTTTCAGAGGGAAAACTCCAGATATGATGAAAGAGAAATATATTTAGATGTCTGCTTTTGGCCAAGTGGCTCAACTGATAAATGAGTCATTAAATAAAACAAGAAATGTTTAAACAAATTGAGGAAGCTGGTCAACAGGAAGCTGCGGACACAGTTTCCACAACCTGTGTGAGTACAGACAGCTTTCTGTAATAAAATTACTCAGTCACGTGGTCTGGCATTCTTTTTGTTAGTACCTCTTATAATATTTGCATCAGTCATATTTGCTGTTGTGTCTGTTTGGTTTGAAATGATAACTAAATGTCACATTGATGTCACTCCTTACCTAACCATATTGATGTTACAGGAGTAACATCAATATGGATGTCAGGGGCCGGCAGAACATCACACTGTAACAAGATGATCAGTGTTATTTACTTCACTGTAGCTGTGACTTCAGTGTTACTGTTGTGTGCTGAACAGAAAACCTTTCTGTATGATGTAAGGCTGCATCTTGCTTTAGATTTGTGTTTATAAATTTTTAAAAAATGAATTGTACTATATATTTGTAAAGTTAAAATACTGATACATATAACAGGCAAATAGGATAAAACCTGAAGGCCTGGATGAAAATGTGAAATTGAAAATGTAATCATTAGTTTAATTAATTTATTTGCACCCTGATGAGACTGAGCTGACTTTCTTATTCACAGGAAGGTTTGTCTGTTCCAAAAGGTTGATTCTATTTATCTGGACAGAACAGAATTAACCTTTTTGGATTTACAGTATTTATCTAGATGACTGAGCATGCATCCAGACAACTTTGTGTATTTTTATAGTATTGAGAGTGCAAGTCTGAAAACCGAGAGCGAAAACCAGGAGTTATATAAAAATGCAAAGAAGACATTTTTGTGAGTAAAGTACAAAAATCCAGATCAAAACAGGCAGGAGAAAAAAACTGTGGAAAGCTGAGACACAGTCTCTGGGGGAAACGAGCTGCTCTATGTGCAAAAATGTTAATGAGAGAATGAAGAACAGGTTAGTGTGTGAGTGGAGGCTCAGGTCAGGTGAATCTAGAGGCAGGCGGGTGGGACTGGCAGCATCTGAAGTGAGAGCAGAGTGCACAAGGGGAACATAAAAAGCAGACTGACCGACTGAATACAGAAAGGCAGAAAACCAAAAGCACCGCAGGTCTGTTTGCTTTGACATTAAAACATCTAAACACAGAAGTGTTTCACTCACTGTGTTTCTGTTGAAATCACACATTGTCTCTCTCTGTAGCTGTGTGATCATTTGGTAAGAAAACATTTTTTATATTTTACTAAATTTTTATATCACACACTTTTAATCTGATTTCAAATACATGTAAATTTTGTATTGCTCTATAAAACAATGCAAGTTCCTGATTTGATCAAACCTTTAAGTGATGTTATATTTTTTTCCAGGTGATGAGTTTTGTGACAGTTCAGTCTGTGAACATCATGACAGACATCATGTTACTGAGTCTCCTCTTTATTCCAAGTGAGTCGTCTCATTTCAGTCATTTACAGTCTGACAGATCAGTGCAGATAGAGAAACTTTACAAAGTCACACAGTTTATACTAAAGCTGTTGAGAAAAAAGAGACACATCTGCTAAACTTAGTTTATCATAATTATGTTTTTGCTCATGTGTATTTGTGTATTTATCTTTTTTTCCAGGTACTTTGGCTGCTTGTCCTCCAAACACACACCTGTTCATCACTGCACCAACAGAGATGGAAGCTCTGAGTGGATCTTGTTTACAAATCCCATGTAACTTTAGTGAAACTGGACCAGTAAAGTTTGACAGCACACAACCTGTCTTTGCAGTGTGGATTAAAAGTCATACTAATTTTAAACGTTATCCAGAAAACGTGATCTTCAACAGCAGTGGGACAGTTAACATCTATCCAATGAATATTACAGGAAACCTGAAGGAGAAAAACTGCACCACTCTGTTTTCCAACTTAACCACAACTTATTCAAACACATATTACTTCAGAATTATGAACTGGCCGTTCAGAGCAACAGCTGTTTGTGATCCTCTTAAAATAAAAATTAAAGGTGAGAAAGTTTTCATTTTATTGTCCAGGTTTTCTGAAAACTAAAATGAGTAATCAGATGCAGCTTTGGGTTAATCAACAGAAAGAACTAAAAGTTCAATTATTACAGAATTCAGTCTGATTATTCTGTATTTATTATTATCCCAGAATGTCTGTACTACCGTAATGATATCACAGAGAGAATCAAATACTACATCTTGTTTGATGTTTGACCGTTTAAAAAACAGCAAACAACATTAATGATCCATTTTTTCTTTTCTAACAGAGTAAAAAATTATGATTTTTTTTTTCTACTGTATTTCCTGTATTATCAGTGTGCAAACTGTGTCTGTGATGTTAAACCACAGATTCTCCTTGGAGGCCCAATATTACAATCCAAGGTGATCTGAAGGAGAAGGAGTCTGTCACTATAACCTGCTCAGCTCTCACTCCCTGTCCACACTCCCCTCCTCAACTCACCTGGAATCTCACACAAGACTCTCACAACAAAACAGAGGAAAACACAGATGGAAGCTTTACAACTAAAATCCAGCAGAACATCACTCTGTCAGACACACATGATGGAAAGAAGATCAACTGCTCTGCCAGATACCCTGTGAACCAAGGAAAAGACACCAAGACAGCAGAAACAGAAGAGACTCTCAGTGTTTCATGTAAGACAATCAGAGTTTGTTGTTGAACTGAATCCCATCGGACAACATATTTATGTTTTTCTCTCCAGATGCTCCTAAAGACACCTCAGCATCCATCAGTCCATCAGGTTTGGTGTCAGCAGGCAGCTGGGTGAACCTGACCTGCTCCAGCAGAGCCAAACCTCCAGTCAGCAGCTTCACCTGGTTCAAGAAGAGCAGAGATGGAGCTGTGAAAGTATCTGAAGGAGAGATTTACAGCTTCAATGTAACAGATGGAGGAGTTTATTACTGTGTGGCAACTAATGATCTGGGCAATCAGACATCAGCAGAGATTCGTGCTGGTAAAGACAAACCACATCACCAACGTTTTACACACACAACACACATTAAATCATATCTTTGATTACTGTTTAATATCATTCTTTTTTTTTCTATCAGGACAACAGAATAATGGTTCTTTACCACTGGGTCCACTTCTTGGAGGCATCCTTGGGTTCATCTTACTGATCTGTTTGGTTATCTTGGCTTGGTAAATATCACACATCAAAGCAAGAAACATGATCTGCTTTCCCATCAAGCTCAACTTTACTCACATATACACACATATATATATACATATATATACATATATACATACATACAGTATTTAACCTAAAGTTATCTAATATTTAAATGTCACTCATGTCTTCCAGGTGCTTAAAGTCAAAACATGAAACTCAACAACAGACTCAGGTAAGAAAATAAAAATTAAAAAAAAAAAACTAATTGTAGATTACCTGACTGTTCAGGTGATTATTTACAGTAGTACCTGCATCCGTGCAGTCTGCTTACCAGATTTATATGTCACAGAACTTTTTATTTGATTCGTTTTACAGACTGAAGAGCTGGTTGTCGAAGAGTCCACAGGTAAAACAGAAGAAGAGGAAGAAAACATCCACTATGGAGAGATCAACTTCTCCACACTGGGATATGAAGTGCCCTCTGGCTCAATGCAGGACAGAGGACAGCAGCAGGATACGGTGTACGCACAGGTGAAAGTCAACAAGCCAGAAAACAGCTTAACACAGAGTGCTCATGGCCAAGAGGAACTTTATGCTAAAGTGAAGAAAAAATGAGAAGTATCAGTTAACAACCTCTGAACAAAGAAAGAAACGTGGAGCAACGAGTTCACTGAAATAGAACCAATTACTCTGTGCAGTCTGTTTTATGTCCATGCTTCTGTACCATGTTCAGGCAGCCGTTTGCAGAGGATTTCCTGTGTTCACATTAAATCCATGAGCAGAAGCTGCACCAGTCAAGGAACTAGTTGACTGGGCCACACAAGTATTTCTGAAAAGGAGAAACTCAAAACCTCCTCATATTGTATGTGTTTGTTGTAGGACTTCATAATACAGCCCGTACCTTATTACCTAACCCGTTTTATTGCCTCCCGACATTTACTGAATTTCACGTGTACTTTTTTACCAACTAAAAGTACTTCCCGGTAGATACAGTAGAGCAAGGGAAGTAACAGGAGGTTATAAGGGAAGAAAAATATTATTTAGTAAAAATAACCTTTAGGGTATCTTACAGGAATGGACAATGTTCCTCTTATTACATTGCAATGACACAGTATTATCAGAGGTGTAATCTGCATCAGATGTGTTTACAGATGGAGACGGCTTCTAAAGCGAGGAGCTTTGAAGTGCTAAAAGTACGTACCTCAGACCTGACAAGGCTGGAGCCTAAAGGGCCCGACTCTAAATAAAATATATGAAAAACAGCAAATATAAAGACTTGTTACTAGTAACATGGTGTTTTCATAGCTGAATCCTAGTTCTGATACTACTTTCTACGTTTGAATATTTTGCCTGTTATTTTTAGCTCTTCGGTGTGTAACTGAACTGTCAGTTGTAAAGAGTTCTTTGCTATTTCGCATTCAGTTCAGTCCTGTTGAAAAGATGATGTTACCTTTTGTGGTAAGTACTTTTATCACGTCTGAAGTGTATGCATCCAGCGTTATTCATGCTGTTCACAGTTCAGTGACCAAACTTTCTACTTCTCATGTGGTTTTGTCACTTACGTTATCACACTAATGTATCTGTGTTGACATTGTGAGTGTGAAATACTCTGCATGTAATATTTGTCAACATTTTTTTAAGTGTTAGACTTGTGTACTGTGGGGGAAAAAATACACCAGCCATTGTGTCTGCCTTAAAAGAGGTTTATTCATTGCACTGTAATAAAATCCTCGGCGTACAACTTCTACAAATACCTTATAATCTCAGTGACTTGAATTGGTCCAACGTTTCACGTACTGCAAGTAAACGTCGCTTGAAATCAAATCATGCGATTGGCGAGATGAATAATGCATAGTGATCTTTGGCCTCAGTGAAAACCCGCTAAACTTTTCACTTTTGAACAGCTAATGCATTTTTAAGGTTTTTTTTCTTTCATTTTAACATTAAAATGACATTTCATGAGAGCTGGATAATGTATGTGCATTTAGTGTATTTAACACCATCCCCGCCAATGATTAAATAACCGAGCAGTCAGTGTTTCAAATCATGTATAAAACAAAATCCTTTCTTCTGATGTGTACACGTGTATACATATATATTCATATATATATATATATAGACGTGTTTTTATAACAAAACTATTATGGGATGTCTTGAATGATTAGTGATTCATGAGTCAGTCCTGGAAGGGATGTTAAGTGTTAAAAAGTGGTGATAAAAATAATCCTTTAAAATGTTATTTTAATGAATTAAAAATGTTCTGACTGCATCTTCTTTCTAAAAAAAAAAAAAAAATCTTTGGGCTTCAGCCTGTAAACATTTGCAGCCTGAACTCATTATTGTTAAAACTCTTAAAAGGCACCATTGGTTGCACTTCAGTATGATGTTCCACCTACCAACCCAGCAGCAGCCTCAAATGTTATAGCAACAGTGTAAAATGATGTCCAAAAACAGAAGGTGTTGTACTGATAATCTCACATCTCAATTCTCTTTGCAAAGGGACAGGCAGGAGTCACTGAATGCGTTTTCATACACAGGGAAAGTTTGATATTCACATTATTGCTGGTTTTATGACTGAATCCTCAACATAAGATTCATTCTACCCATTTTTTGTTTATTTATTCATTTATAAATTTTTGTGTATGTAAACTCGGGTCACTAGTTCTGATTACACCTTCATGATGTGAATTCTGCTTCCTGAGTACCTCCCTCCCTGCTTCTTTGTTTACTTCCTGTCAGGAGGCTTTTTAATTGTGTACTCTATCCTCCAGTGCCTTGAGCTCAGCCTCCACCTGCGCTGGCAGGTCAGTGCCAACCTGCTGAGTAAAGTAGGCTTTCAATTCCTGGGTCTCCTTCTGCCAGAAAGGCTTGGGCACGTCAAACAGTGCGCCCATATCTACCTTGCTGCCCAGACCTTTAGTGTCGATGGCACCATCTTGTGGCACCCAGCCGATGATGCTCTTTTTGGCTGCCTCGTCCTCTCTCTCTCTGCCGCAGCGTTTAAAGATCCACTCTAGCACGCGGGCGTTCTCACCGAAGCCAGGCCACAGGAAGGCGCCGGTTGCCGGGTCCTTTCTGAACCAGTTGACGTGGAAGATCTTGGGCAGCTGAGTGGGGGCCTTACGGCTCTGCATGCTCAGCCAGTGAGCGAGGTAGTCTCCAAAGTTGTAGCCGAAGAACGGCCGCATGGCGAAGGGGTCGTGCATGATCACCTTGCCTGGAGGGAAAATGGAAAAGCAACTTCCTCATTATTTCATTATGTGAAAAACAGCAAAAGTAAAGAGACCGCTCCGGAGAGTTTCACAGAACTGCATCTCAGAAACATGTGAGGATCCGTACCTTTATGCTCAGCAGCTGCTGTGGCCTCAGACCTCATTGCAGCTCCAATAAATACTCCGTGCTGCCAGTTCAAAGACTCGTAGACCAATGGGACTCCTGACAACATCAACATCATGTGATCAGATTCGGTGCAAGCCTACTTTCTGCTACAAGTTATACTGCGCTCCAATTATTTATTTTTTTAAAAACTTCATGCTGTTGTAATACACTCAAAAGAGAAAATACATCGTACTTCATGAACCATAAACTGCAATCAATGCTTGACTATTTCAAGCACTGCGAGTCCTATCTTGTGTCTCTATTAAAACAGTGACTCCCAACCTTTTAAGTCAATGTACCCACACAGGCCAGACCCATGTACCCGCTTTTATTTACCAATAAGTGTAAACCAGTAAAATACAGAGCCACCATATTCTCTTAATTTACATATGGCATCTTGAGTCAGTATGTACCCCGACTGATCCAACAAAACAGACAGGAGTGTAATATATAATACATCTATAATTTCTCAAAAAAAACCCATTTCATTTCACTAAAGCTGAAAATGTTATTGATGAATGGTAAATGGCCTGTATTTGTATATGCTGTATATTGTATATGTTGTATATTTGTTCATGTTGCCCATGAACATCAAGACTGCACCGTTTCATTTTAAATGTGTTGTGGGTGTTTTTGTGTGGATGAACAGCCAAAATGTGATAATATGAATCCACCGGGGTACAAAGTGTGTTTAAACTTGGCACCAACCTTCTGGCCTCCTCCCACCAAAGATGATGGCATCAATGGGGACACCCTCCTCACTCTCCCACTGGGGGTCAATGATGGGACACTGAGCCGCTGGTGCACAGAAACGGGAGTTGGGGTGGGCGCAGAGTGTTGAGCTTCCTGTGTACAAAGAAGACAAACTGCTTGTTTGTTTGTACGACGTTTCACAGATTAGAGTTAAATATCAATCATATAAATTTAACCTCTGTAATATTCTTGATATTTATAATTGAGCAGTTTGTATACATATATACATTGTGCTATTTCTTAAATTTGTAAACATTGTAGTAAATTGTATTATTTAATTAGTTTAGTCTGTTGCTGTTACTTTCTTGGAGTAACTGTAACCCACATAATAATCTTATTAAAGTATTTTGAATCTGAATGTCAGTTAATACTGCGGCCCACCTGCAGTACCTTTGCAGACCACCAGGGGGCCCGGGAATCACTACTTCCACCCAGTTCTAAATTTGTGACTTTGCTTTGGTTCACCAGCAGATGGTGCTGTATACACTTTGACTGTTAAGTATACTGATACACAACAACTGATGTCACCTTGTTTCCAGGTTTTGCCATGCCAATCTGTGAGCGCCATGTCAGCAGGAGGGGGGTCGAGTCCTTCCCACCACACCCCCCCATCGCTGGTTTCACCAACATTGGTGAACACAGTATTTTTAACAATAGTAGCCATGGCGTAGGGGTTGGTCTTGTTGGAGGTGCCCGGGGCCACGCCAAAGAACCCGTTCTCTGGGTTGATGGCCCTCAGTTTACCTACAGAAAGATTAGAGGGCTTTTTGTAACTACAGATTATTTTTGGATTACTAAAATGAAGTGAGTGCTTCACTCACCTTGGCTGTCAAACTTCATCCAGGCAATGTCGTCGCCTACACACTCAACCTTCCAGCCTGGTAGAGCTGGTTTCATCATGGCCAGGTTGGTTTTACCACAAGCGCTGGGGAAGGCAGCTGCAATGTATCGCTTCACACCCTGAGGACTGGTGATTCCTAGGATCTGAAGAGAGAAGAAAGAGGGAAATATTAATATTAGCAAGAATATAACTCCACGTTTTTAATAAATGTAGAAGGTGTAGGCTTGTAGTGTTAATGTTTTTAATTAAAATAAACCCTCTTTAATTCAGACTCAGGTCATAATCATTACATAGCATTCTAACCAGCATGTGCTCAGCCAGCCAGCCTTCATCTTTGGCGATGCGGGAGGCGATGCGCAGGGCAAAGCACTTTTTCCCAAGGAGAGAGTTCCCTCCATAGCCACTGCCGAAGGAGAGGATCTGCCTGGTGTCGGGCAGGTGGGATATCAGCACCTTTTCTGGGTTGCAGGGCCACGAGTTCACCAGAGGAGCTAGTAGTAAAAAGGAGGGAACAAATAAAAGGCAGGAAAATGTATAAAATGTTGCAAAAACGGATAGAAATTACAAATAAAACTCGATTCAGGCTCTTGAAATCTGCACCTTTGAGAGGTAAAGGTCGCCCCACGGAGTGCTGACAGCGGACAAACTCCACTCCCTCAGCCAGTTTATTGAGAACAGGAGTGCCCATACGCGTCATGATACCCATACTGGCCACAACATACGGGGAGTCCGTCACCTGGAAGAAAAAATAAACTGATTATTACGCTGACCTATAACTTAGGAAGCCCAGTGATTAATAAAAATAAAAAGTACACACAAAATAAATTACAGCAATTCACTGGAAGAAAGCAGCACAGCAGGCTCACGTGTTTACTGCAGGTTTTTGCTGAGTATGAACTAGTGAGAGAACAATAGCTTTTACCTGGACACCATATTTGGTCAGAGCTGAGCCTACGGGACCCATGCTGAAGGGGATCACATACATAGTCCGGCCTACAGTGAGGACACAGATTAAAAACAACACATTGATGCAGTTACTTTAGCTGATGTAGAAAACAAGGTTCAAATCTAAAAGCTGAAGGTCAAGTAGATCAAGCAACAGCACCGATATAGTTAAAGGTTGTAAACACATTTTCCTTGAGATCTTTGTGATAATAATTGGGAGCTATGCAGACTGCATGTCTAATATGATCAATAAGGTACACTTTTCTATACCACAAAGAAAAGTTGTTACACTGGCCAAGAATCCAAGCACACACTAGCTGAAAGAGTACAACATGTTTTTAGTGACCTGCAGGTGTTTAAAGTAGCCCCTCCCCTTATAAATACTTATGGGTCAGCTGCAGGTTAGCACACAGAGTGAGCAAGCAATCACACACCACTATAAAGACTAAAAAGCCCTAAACAATAAATAAATATATATGGATCACAGATGTTCGCCTATTACCTCACAGAATAATGACTGTTTCTCGAAGCTCACCTAAACCTTGAGGTTAAGGTGTGTACCTAAAAGCAGGATTTATAACACTGCAACAAACGTGGAAGCTAATCCTGTTCTAACAGGCAACAAACTCAACAGTGACAAGAAGAAAAAAAAAACTGAAGCAGGCCTCACAATATATATATTTTTTTTTAAAAACACCTCAGCTTATTTAAAGTTCCTGATGTTAAGTTGCTTTTAAAATCCTTCCTGTTTTTTAAAACCATTTTTCAAACTATTCTTAAAACATTTTATTAGCATTAAAATGAAAATATCCCTTTTTAAATAGAATCCTTTAACGAGGTGAACGTGACAGTCAATTAAAACAGAGGAAAGGTGAAAATGCTCGGTCTCCTGGCAACAATGAACAAACATTTGACTTCCGTCCAATTACGTACCGGCCATGCTGCCAGGGAAACGCTCCTCTCTGGCTTTCTGCCAGTCAGACTCACTCATCCAGCTACCCAGCTGGCTTTTCACCCCTGCAGCAGGGATGGGGATCGTGTCTCTCTTCTTCTTGGTCACTATCACAGTCTTGCTCTCCACTCGGGCCACATCTTTTGGGTCTGTACGTGCCAACCAACTGCCAAATAAAACGTTTATTATTGAAAGCTCTCACAGCATGTTTCCAAATAACTACTTTAGGTGATTGCTTTGTTTTGTATGCTGTTCCATTATCTTTACCAGTTCTCATATTTGGGAAGCTTCTTGACCATGCCATCCCTCTCCAGACCTGCCAGGATGTTGGCCGTCTCTTCCGGCGTCCCAGTCACCACGTGTACATTGGTAGGCTTACACTCCTCCACAGCCCCCTTCACAAAGTCGGCCACCGCGGGTGGCAGCGACGGGATTGAGGCCAGAGATCGAACCCCGACGCTCGCCCCGAAACCACCCTTCCTGAAAGAGAAGGACAATTTAAAATCACTCTACTGGCGACTAGAAGAAAAATCCAACAAAACAGACTAAACACAACTCCAACCTGAAGAGATCAGAACTTCTTTAACAATAGTATTTGTTGGACTGAAATCCAATGTTTTTTCTTTTGCCATACAACGCATAAAATAAATAACTGACCAAGCTTAGAGCAGTGAATTTGCCAGGGGACAGCTGAGAGACATATCTATAAAGCAATCAAACGTCTTCCTTCTTTCATTCTTTAGAGTAAATTCCTGCAAAAACCTGCCACAAGAGACTAATACAAGGCGAGTCTCCTCATGTAATCTAGCTATTCATCCATTTTCTTCCGCTTACCCAATTAATGATCCAGGGGATGGGGGCGAACTACAGTGGTCCCTCGCTATATCCCGGTTAACCTTTCACAGCCTCCCTGTTTTGCGGGTTTTTTTGTGTGTGCAATTTTGCATGCTTTTTTTTGTAACAGTGCATTGTGTTCTGCGTCCTGATTGGCTGTAGACCATTGTCAATTAATCTCCATGTCTGTGTCTCCTGTACAGTACAGAATACGTTCAGCTTGTCAAATTTACATAAATCTTCTATGGCTAGTAGTGTGACTCTGAAGTGCTGTACTGTATGGTTGTATGTTTTCTCCCAAACAAACACAACAATGTCAACAAAACATTTTGCACCGTCAAAGGCGCCTGCAGTAGCACCCAAAAAGGCAGAGGAAGATGCTAACCATCCCACAAAAAGTTGGACTTCTGGACATGCTAAAGGAAGGTAGAAGTTAGCGTACCAGATTATGAGGCGCATTAAGCGAAACAAAACAGTCAGACATTTCAAACTTTACTCAACTCATTCTTCTTCCTTTCTCTACTTAATTTCCCTTAAGGATCAATAAAGTATTCTGATTCTGATTCCGTACTATTGATTCATTAATGCTGAATTCTCTCACAGCTGCTCTATTCCCATGTTCTGGACCAGAAAACAATTTTTGATCTTTGGTTTCATTCTATAATACTGGATAGGGCTGGGCCATATTATACCGTTTACGGTAATACCGGTACAATGTCAGGCAGCGATAAGAAAATGAAATATCACGATAGAATATGGGTAAAACGCGCATGCGCAGTGCCTTTGTTTTCATACGCACATGGCCGAAAAAGCATGGCGGCAACGGAGAATGAGAAGGGAGAAAGCGGATCGTTGAGTGAAATGGATGAACCAGAATTAGTTTGTAAAAATGGTGCCACTGCAGTGATGCGGAACTAGTTTGGTGTTTGTCCGTCAGTTTCCGCGCAGAAACAATAGGTAGGATGGTTTGTCAGGTAGGATGGATTCCCAGAACACCGTATTTGTTGGACTAAGGTGCTTGTAAATCTGGGAGTAATCTGGGTCCTAAACTCTGTCCGTTTCATGTCCCAAAGTCAAACGAACACTGCAGCATCACTGAGAGAAAAACTGTCTAGATTCTTTCATCTTTAATAAAACGTTCCGCTTTGCTGCTTTACCAGATGTAACTAACATCCAGGCATCCATGAAAACAGAATTTATTACACTTAACGGAGTTAGAAGCAAGCAGGAAGTTAGCTCGCTAGTTTCGCTAGTTACCTAAGCATGACATAGCATGTTCTAACTAAGATTTCTGAAAAAATTCAAACATAAAGCTCTGCTATCACTTCCAACATAAATGAAGACAGGAAACTAAACAGCAGTGACGTTTGTTGTGTTACTGAAGTTGGGCTAGCTGGTATATAATGATGTGCTACGTGATCGCTAGCGACACAGCTATGTTAGCATAACATAAACAGTGAAGCTGGAGGACGAACACTAACACTTTTCCACTTATAAAAGTTAACGTTAAGGTTCCTGATGGTTAGAGACAAATGCAATCGCATGGCAGGATGCTGTAAACGGACCAAACTTCAGTCAGGAGAACAACTGAGATAATCCATCCACAATACGAGGTTAGTCATTAATATACTGCAACAACATGGGAATAGAGCAGCTGTTATAGAATACAGCATTAATGAATCAATGGTACAGAAGTGGAGGAAGCAAGAAGAATGAGTTGAATAAAGTTTGATTTATCTGAGTGCTTTGTTTCGCTTAACGTGCCTTATGATCCCGTGCACCTTATGGTCTGAAAATTACATATTTGACTTTTTTATTTGACACACCGCAGTATAATGTTGCAAAGCACCTCTTTTTAACTTCAGTGGATATTATACATGGTTATACTCAGGATATGTCAGCCCATTTCTACTTGAAATGCCTTTTGGTTAAACTTTCAAAATAACTCCCGCCATAAATGAGGGGCCGCTGTATTCCAGATGTTACAGGGAGTAAGATAGATGACGTGTCCAGGGTGTACACCATTTATCACAGGGCTAACACAAAGAGACAAACAACCGTTCACGTTCACATTCACACCAATGGCCAATGTAGAATGAACAGTTAACCCAAACTCGTGTCTTTGGACTGAGATGTGGGGAGAACATGCAAAAGCCTGGATTTTTTGCCAGGGCCTTCTTGCTATGACGCAATTGTGCCACAATACCACAGTGCCCTCCCAGTCTAAATGTACCAAATGCTGCAGTGCATTGTAAATGTACAGACAGGTGTCCTTGTTGTTTGATGTTTGACAGTAATACTGAAGTGTGTGGTGCTCTTTGTCTGTTGGCAGCATTTTTAAATATTTGTTGTTGTTTCTGGTCTTCAGTCACTCCGTACGGCCCCCTCAGAAACAACTTGTTTTTGTGTTTTTATTTTTATGTATAACCTTTAGTATCTTCATGTATGACATTTTTCCAAGATGTAACCTTTAAAGGACACAGGATGGTTTCAAATATGACACTTGAAAAAAAGCAAGTTAAAAAGTGTCAAAGTTTAATCCACCTTATTGTACTTAGAGTGCCACAGACAAGCTAAAACACCTTTTAAAGCCTCAAAGTATCACTTTGCGGCAGCAGTGATAATGAGGTGTCTTTGTTGTTGTTATTAGAGAAACCTAAAAGCCTCAAGCTGACCTTTCCACATATGCTGAGAGGTCTGTGGGTGGGTGCAGGGCCCTCTGTTTGTTAGCAGCTTGATATTCACAAACATAAGCCACTGAGAGTCATCATGTATGCAGTTACAACACAAGCCTATGGGTGTCTGCATGCGTGTCCCTTGCCTGTCTCTGACAATAGAACACACAATGCATGTGCTTTGTGTCTGTGGACACTATGGCTGAACCCCATGACCTCTTTAGAAAAAAGTGAAATTCGTGTTCTTTATGGTCGCATGAGAGGCCCGTTTTTTTAAAAGGAGCAGCTAATAACTGCCAAAACAAATCACACACATTCACTTTGTTTCAAAGATCAATACATGAAGTCAGCTGCAGGCACGTGGCTCCAATTGGCAGCAGTCGGTGGTTCATTATACATACATCCTGTACACACACACACGCACGCACACATGTGCTCGCTTTCACTGATGCATGCACACATACACATTAGTCTGGTCTGAATGTACAAAGGGTGTGAGCAGCAGGCACAACAAGAAGTTCAAGATGAGCAAGGCATCACATGACCCAGCAGTGTGAAGGCACAGAGCTGAGGAGTAAGAACTACTGTCACACTCAAGGCCAACTTTAAAGCAGCTTTCAGACACAGTGCGTTAGGTCTGTAGCTGACTTTTCAACTGAATTTACATTTTCTTACCAGTAAACTGTACCCACAGTTTGGAGCAGCTGCAGCTCATTTGGTGTATTTGAGAAAGACACTAAACCCGTTTCTTGACGAGATAATCATCTACAAACAACACTGTGTCTGCAGCTTTTGACTGATTGGCTGTCGTTCTATTGGGCAACAAGGCTGTGGCTCTACAGCAACGGTAACAGACAACTATTATTTGACCTTTGACCCAAAAATGACGACACTTTGTTTAGGCTTATCTGTGACTTCCGATAAACCGGTCCCTTTGGTCAGCTCTGCAGACTTTTAGACCCTTTACCCCCTCCACAGTAAATCAATTACCTATGCTCCAAAACATCATCATTGTCACACTGCTGATGATAATTAACAAGGGTGGTGCTGAATATTATCTCCAGTGTGACTGAGATTAGGATGAGCTGGATTGAATTTGAAGTGAATTAAACACGAGCAAATGTTTTAACTGTTCATTTTCTTGCTAAGGAACTCATGGGAGCTGGGAGAAGAGATTAGCAGCTTTGCTTTTCTTTGTCTGCAACAGAGAAACTGTGATATTTTTACATTTTTTTAGAAATCCTGTAAAGACTTTGATGACTCATCCAACTTTCCCTGCAGTCAACCATCTGATTATGCCATGTCTTTGCCTCCTGCTTGGTATATTGTTGCATAGATTTATCCAGACATAAGCCATCAAGGGAACAACTATTCAGCAGGACCTGGTCTAATGTTTAAGGATTAATATTTTTCCGACCAAACACTTTCAAAGAACTCATCACTAAGCTCTGTTATTGATTATCCTAGATAAACAACTTGTTCCCCTAACACACCTCCAAGTGAGTAAGCCAATCCTCACACACCACAGGCCGACACGCCTACAGTCCACCTTCAAAGCCCTGACAGATCCTGGTCAAAGGCCTCTTTAAGGAGGAGTCTAATCGTCAAGCAAAGACAAGCCAGCACATCACTTCAAGGAGCATGCACACATGCTGCATGCATTAGTACTCCTCCTACTGTGGTGAATACACAGTAAAATACTCTGGGACATGCCTCCGGGCATGAGCAATCTCTCAAGTGGAAATACAAACAAAATCCACAGGTCACTGAGTCACTAATTCACCCACTCTCTAACATGCATCCATGATAGCAAAATAAATGCGCAAACACACACACAATGTCATCGAGTGCTCACTTTCAGTCTTGTGTGATGTTGGCTTATCACAAATCCTGGAGGGGTAAAAGCAGCAAAGTTTAGATGGCAAATTATCCTGATGTGTTCCTTCAGTCATAAAGACATGAAATTATATTTGTGTCATGAGTGCCAGCAAATAACTTCATTATCCAGTATCAACTATCAGGTCAAACGACATTTTTCAGCAGGTAACAGAACAGCTGTCAAACAGGAAGAGTCACAGTAAGGTGAAACTGTTTCCAGGAACTCCTTAGAATAGTAGAATAGTTTGGGAATATGTAAATCTGTTACAATAAATGAAGACTGCTACAGTGTCTAAACTCTTACTTCAAAATGGTCTCTTTTTTTAGTTTTCATACAAAAAATGGTCTTAACGAATTCAGTTTTCATGCTTAGTGTCATTTTCTTTTCAAAATAAAAGCATCGAAAATACAGTGAAGGGGTGACTGTTGCCCGCGCGTTTATCGTAACCTAAACAGCAAGCAAAACACTTTTAAAACAAAAGAAGTTAGAATAAAGCAGACACACATTTAAATCGCAGAAACACTAGAAAGCCGCGATAACCCACCTTCGTATGACTCCCAGTAAAAGGCACGACATCTTTGGTTTAAAAGTTAAACTAGCTTATATTTAAAAAAAAAAAATCACAGTGTAAAAAGGCACATAAAAGCTAGCTGAGAGGGAGACACGAGGAGCAGCAGTCGCTAGAGTCGGTCAGAGCTCATATCTGTACGTGCACTGAGGGGACCTTGCACTTTGCTCAACGTGTACATTTACACGGAGACACCTCCACACCGGCAAACTGGATGTCCCCGCGAGTCCTCCGCCCGTCTGCCGCTTTGTACACTCAACTGTGACCGGCCGACTCACATCTGGGGGAGGCGCTTCCTCTGGAACAATTAAATATCCTATAGGTTACTTCTGTCGTGCCCATTTATGTTCGGCTGCTGTTTTGTCCCCCCTCCTGGATGATGCAAGTTTTCACAGTGCTTGAGTACAAACAGGCACGGAGTACCAGCGTGGAGGGGAGTAACCGGAAGTTCGAGCGAGGGCGCGGAAATACATTCTCACCGATTCTCACTTCGTTTAGATGGGAGCGCAAGACTTATGGAAAGGATGTAAACCACGGGTGGCAAACATACGGACCGCGAGCCAGAATCGGCCCGGTCAAGACTCCAATCCGGCCAATTGGAGGAGTTTGGAAAATTTGATGCAGAACATACATTTTTGAATTTTAACTGTATTTTCACAAGTTTAACAGTTTTCCCCACTGATAAATACCTCCACCATGTCCATTCATACTACAAAAGTAATTACTAATAGATTTATTACATATTTATTTCACAAAGAGTGATGCTGGCATATTTCATTCATTTAATAAAGCAGTATTTGTTTATCACAAATCAAATCAAATCACTTTTTATTGTCACATCACATGTGCAGGCACACTGGCACAGCACATGCAAGTGAAATTCTTGTGTGCGAGCCCCACAAGCAACAGAGATGTGCAAAACACAACAACACAAACGAGCAAAATACAAGAATGGCCAACCTGAAACTAATAAATATATGTACAATATATAATAGTGTATGCATTTCTGGATGTGTATACTAAATGTTTTTCTACGTGTGTGTGTGTGTGTGTGTGTGTGTGTGTGTGTGTGTGTGTATACACATTTTTACAAATTAAATAGTAAACAATAATAAAATAAAATATATAAAAATATACAGAGTTGAATATGTGCAAAACAGCGGCATTACTGTACGGTATGTAGTGCATAATGTTGAAGTTCCAGTAGTGAAGCTGAGGTGTCTATGAAGTGTTCAGCAGTCTGATGGCCTGATGGAAGAAGCTGTCTCTCAGTCTGCTGGTACGGGACCCGATGCTGCAGAACCTCCTTCCTGATGGAAGCAGTCTGAACAGTTTATGGCTGGGGTGACTGGAGTCCTTGATGATCCTCCCCGCTTTCCTCAGGCACCGCTTCCTGTAGATGTCTTGGAGGGAGGGAAGCTCACCTCCAATTATCCGTTCAGAGCACCGCACTACTCGCTGGAGAGCTTTGCAGTTGTAGGCGGTGCTGTTGCCATACCAGGTGGTGATGCATCCAGTGAGGATGCTCTCAATGGCACAGTGATAGAAGGTCCTGAGGATGCGGGGGCTCATGCCGAATCTTTTCAGTCTCCTGAGAAAGAAGAGGCGCTGCTGCGCCTTCTTCACTGTTTTGTTTGTGTGTACTGACCACGTAAGATCCTCAGCCAGGTGTACGCCAAGGAACCGGAAGCTGCTCACTCTCTCCACAGCAGCGCCGTTGATGGTGATGGGGGTGTGTACTTCTCTGCACCTCTATCTATCACGTAGATAAACTGAGATGTACTATTGAAATTGTGCTTCTTCTTGTTATATTAACGTAATTGATTTGGTTTGTATCCAAATTTCTGTACACTGACAGAACATAAGATCAGCATGAGCTGTATGTGGCCCACCATGTAAAATGAGTTTCACATTCCTGGTGTAAACCTGTGGAAGTAGCCTACACAAAACTGAGAATGAAAACTGAAAACAACATAAAGAAAAACAACTGCAGAACGCCCTAAAGGTAAACTGCTGATGCTGGAAATAGGTTTCAAGTGACAGCTCATTTCTCACGAGGCCAGGCTTTAGTTTTCCTACATATACAGTGGGGCAAAAAAGTATTTAGTCAGCCACCGATTGTGCAAGTTCCCCCACTTAAAATGATGACAGAGGTCAGTAATTTGCACCAGAGGTACACTTCAACTGTGAGAGACAGAATGTGAAAAAAAAAACCATGAATTCACATGGTAGGATTTGTAAAGAATTTATTCATAAATTAGGGTGGAAAATAAGTATTTGGTCACCTCAAACAGGGAAAATCTCTGGCTCTCACAGACCTGTAACGTCTTCTGTAAGAAGCTTTTCTGTCCCCCACTCGTTACCTGTATGAATGGCACCTGTTTGAACTCATCATCTGTATAAAAGACACCTGTCCACAGCCTCAAACAGTCAGACTCCAAACTCCGCCATGGCCAAGACCAAAGAGCTTTCGAAGGACACCAGGAAAAGTATTGTAGACCTGCACCAGACTGGGAAGAATGAATCTACAATAGGCAAGCAGCTTGGTGTGAAAAAATCAACTGTGGGAGCAATCATCAGAAAATGGAAGACATACAAGACCACTGATAATCTCCCTCGATCTGGGGCTCCACGCAAGATCTCATCCCGTGGGGTCAAAATGATCATGAGAACGGTGAGCAAAGATCCCAGAACCACACGGGGGGACCTGGTGAATGACCTGCAGAGAGCTGGGACCAAAGTAACAAAGGTCACCATCAGTAACACACTACAACGGCAGGGAATCAAATCCCGCAGTGCCAGACGTGTTCCGCTGCTGAAGCCAGTGCATGTCCAGGCCCGTCTGAAGTTTGCCAGAGAGCACATGGATGATACAGCAGAGGATTGGGAGAATGTCATGTGGTCAGATGAAACCAAAGTAGAACTTTTTGGTATAAACTCAACTCGTCGTGTTTGGAGGAAGAAGAATACTGAGTTGCATCCCAAGAACACCATACCTACTGTGAAGCATGGGGGTGGAAACATCATGCTATGGGGCTGTTTTTCTGCCAAGGGGACAGGACGACTGATCCGTGTTAAGGACAGAATGAATGGGGCCATGTATCGTGAGATTTTGAGCCAAAACCTCCTTCCATCAGTGAGAACTTTGAAGATGAAACGAGGCTGGGTCTTCCAACATGACAATGATCCAAAACACACCGCCCGGGCAACAAAGGAGTGGCTCCGTAAGAAGCATTTGAAAGTCCTGGAGTGGCCTAGCCAGTCTCCAGACCTCAACCCCATAGAAAATCTGTGGCGGGAGTTGAAAGTCCGTGTTGCTCGGCGACAGCCCCAAAACATCACTGCTCTCGAGAAGATCTGCATGGAGGAATGGGCCAAAATACCAGCTACTGTGTGTGCAAACCTGGTAAAGACCTATAGTAAACGTTTGACCTCTGTTATTGCCAACAAAGGTTATGTTACAAAGTATTGAGTTGTATTTTTGTTATTGACCAAATACTTATTTTCCACCCTGATTTACGAATAAATTCTTTACAAATCCTACCATGTGGATTCATGGATTTTTTTTTCACATTCTGTCTCTCACAGTTGAAGTGTACCTCTGGTGCAAATTACTGACCTCTGTCATCATTTTAGGTGGGGGAACTTGCACAATCGGTGGCTGACTAAATACTTTTTTGCCCCACTGTATAAGGCTTTCCACGGGTCCGCTCGATCGATTATAAATGGAGAATGGGTGGAATCTTCTCCACCTCTTGGGTGTCTGGGCACCCATATCTCCACTGATCTCACTTGGACCCACAACACCAACGGCCACTCACCTGACTAATCAGAGCCATGGTTAGAGAAACCCCATAACTCAGGCCACTCACACTCGTTGTACATGTACAATGACAATAAAGGGCTATTCTATTTTATTCTAATCACATTTTTGGAAACATGAGTTCAGCTTCATGAGCCACACCCAGGCCTAATTACTGCCAGGCTGGTTGAATCAAGATAAAAATAAAAAAAAAACTAGAAAGGTGAAGTAGGCTAAAAGATCTCAAAACGCAACACATCACACCAGGATCTAAAGAAACAGCCAATAAACAAAGTCACTGGCATCTGCCAGTCTGGAAAGGGTTACAAAGCCATTTCTAAGGCTCTGGGACTCCAGTGAACCACACTGAGCTGGACTGAAAAACAACACAAAGGCACTAACCATGCCAGCACAGGAACAAGGTATAAGCACAAGATTGATAGACATTAAAGATTCTTCTGAGACAATCCAGCAAATAACAGCAGGGTGCAAGATGCTAGCAGGCAGGACCAACCAAGTCATAATATGCAGGAACATCTGTACTGAGTGTGGCCTGGAAGTCCCGAGGTCAAAATGGGAGACCTTTTGACTTTTGGTGATTTTGAATAACTGAGCTAAGATCCTGTGGGACTTCCAGATACAGATGGACAAAATAATGATGGCTAACCAACCGGACATATTAGTGGTGGACAAGCAGAGGAAGACGGCTGTAGTGATAGGGTTAGAAATGTAGCAATACGAAAAGACAGCAACATCAGGAAGAAGAAACATAAGAAGCTTGAGAAACACCAAGGGCTCAGAGGAGAGCTCAAGAAGATGTGGAGGGTGAAGGCAACAGTGGTTCCAGTAGTATGGTGGTGTAATGACCCCCCAGAACTGGCCAAGTGGCTCCAACAGATCCCTGGAACATCCAAGATTTCCGTCCAGAAGAGCACAGTCCTAGGAAACAGATACTGGGCAGCACCCTCAAGCTCCCAGGCCTCTGGTAGAAGCCTTTTTTTGAAGGATAAAGACCTCCCACAATGGTCCATGTTAAAGTAAAGAACCATTGTAGGAAATAAAGAAAAGCCATAACCTTTCAGGCTGAAAACCTGACACTCGGTAATTAACTTTCTGTCAGCATTGGTGAATACAAAGAGCAGTTAGCAGGTTTGAGATTCAACACCCTGAAACAGGGCACAAAATTGGATTTCATTCAAACCAAGAAGTGAAAATCATCACATCATTTGTCTCTGAAAGAAATGTAAATGAAAGATTTGCAGATATGACTTTATAATAAATGTTATTTGAGTGGTGCGACAAATTCAAAGCTGCTAAGTTTTTAGGTTTTATTTATAATGTTTAATGGAATATGGCTGTAATTATCACTTTTCACTACACCGATCATATTTATAAGACACGGCACAGCTGTAGATGTTATCCTGTTACGTTTCCCTCTCTCTGGGAACTTACACACACACAAATGAAACTGTGAGACAGGGGCAAGTAAAAGGGTGGGGTTAGACACTGGGAGATAAAGAGAGACACAGCAATCCAATATATCTGGTTAAACTTCACCCTTCATGTCTCATGTTGTCTGATAGGGCTTGCAGAGTCAGCAGACAACTGATATAACACACACACACCTTTCCTGTGGATTACAGGTATGCTCTCCCCATGCAAACACAAAACCATTTCAAGTTGTGACATCTGTAACATGCTAGAAGCACGGCATCTCAGAGCTGCAGCATCAATTATATGTGTACACGAGTGTGTTGTAACTTCTGTCAGGCACATTTTGTCCTGCTAAGGTGTTTTCATCATGTTGTTGTGGCGTGGCCCAAAAGCCTCACCAGTAAACTCAAAGTCCAAAAAAACAAGGACAGGCTGGGATGATGGCGTGGTTTCTTTTTTAGGGTTGTGAGGGGATGGCAAAGTAAATTAAGAAAATTACAATGATTTATTTGAAATCTCTGAAACCATAATCCTTTACTCTTCTCAGTCTGCATAAATAATGGCTTGCAAGAACTTCAAAGGCTCAGCGCTGCATGCTTTCTTTCTGACACACATACACCATTAGTGTTAATATGACAGGTCTGTAAATAAAGTCGTTTACATCACGCCAGCCACTCATGAAGCCACCTCTCTCTTTCTACACTCCTGTTCAGTCGCATGAACTTTGTCTGGATCATTTCTCAACGTCCTCCCCAAACTGAATAACACAGTGCAGACCTTTAATCGCTCACCCAGTCAAAATCAAAGCTGCAATAGCTAATGGAGTTCAGTCGAGTGCAGCCGCCCTTTGCTCTGAACTGTCACCTCGTGTCTGCTGAGTGATTGTTTTTCTAGTGTTACATTTTATGGTGCCATATACTACAGGTGAAAAGAAAACAACTACATAGTTATGTACGCTCCAACACTACAACAGTGGGCAGGAAATAAGAGAAGGATTTAACAAAGTAGTTAAAGCTGTGTGGTGTTTTTACTGTCTTTTTGTCATTAGACGTGATAGGTTTACCTGATAATGTCCCAACTCAGACTGTGCTGGCACAGGATGACCTGTAGTTGGACGGTATCCTGTTTACAGTGGGAGGCTCTGACGTGTCGTCACTTCACTCAGGTATCTTTATTTGCTTTACTCTTTACAGCAGCCCATGCCTCTGTCCACACAGCTCCTGATGAAAGAGCTATTGTAACAGCTGAATATTGGTGTAGCAGCAGGGACGCTCACCTATCAATAATGAGTAGTGCTCTTTTTCTTTCTTTCTTTTCAAAAGTTTGTCACTTTTCCTTTTATTCCTGTAGTTTAATCCAGCAAAGATTTAAAACATAAAATCAAATCTTAGAAGCATCTTTCAGGTTCATTTGAGCTTTATTTAATGATTTGATGTAGATTTTTCATGGCTCTAGGAACTTTTAGAAGGCCAGAATCCTAAGATCAGAGAGCACGGGGTGGAACATAAAGGTGCAAAAGGTCAGAGAGTTATGAAGGTGCCAATCCATTTAAGACCTTGTAGGTGAGCAGCAGGACCTTAAAATCTGTTGAACCTGACAAGGTAGCATATGAAGAGGTCTCAGTACAGGGGTAATGTGCTCAAATTTCCCCAGTTTTCATTAAAATGCGAGCAGCTGCATTTTGCACCATCTGTAAACCTCTAAAACTTTTCTTTGGTAGCCCAGAAAGAAGAGCGTTACAATAATCGATACATGAAGACACAAATGCATGGACAAGAACCTCTGCAGTGTCGCTTGACAAAACGTCTTTAAATGATAAAAGGCGGTCTTTGTTGTCTCTTTTACATGAGACTCGAGGAGAGCACCCTGTCAAACCACACGCCCAAGTTTTCAACCTTGTCCCTGCAATTTCAAGTTGAAATTTTGGGATAAGTACTGAAATTTTTGTGGTCCAATGACCATTAACTCTGGCTTATCAGTATTAAGGAGCAGGAAATTATCCAATAACCAGTCCCTAATTGCATATAGACAAGACTGTAGTTTAGACACTTTACACAATTTCCAATGGTTAGAGGAACATAAAGCTGTCGTTTGTCTTCATAATCCTTTTTCTTTACTCCACACTGAACAACAGCACCCACCAGTGGAAGCACCCATAACTCACAGACTGATACAGAATTTGTTCACACATCTAACATCTAACACACATAACTGAGAGGACGGGAATATGTCTTAGGGTCAATCTGAGCATTAAACTTGATTTAAGATTGATTTTTTTATAAATTATTTTTCAGATATTGCTCTGATTTTTAGGTTAGGTTAATGGGTGCAATGTCATGGTCCTGGGTCGTTGACCCAGTGTTTTGTGTTTTGTGATTATTTCCCTCTGTTCTAGTTATTCTGTGTCCTCCCCCCTTGTGTCCGGTTCGGGTTCTAGATTTCCTGTTTTGTTCTGAAAGTCTGTCTGTTGTCATTGTGTTCAGCTTGTGTCCTCCAGTCATCATGTGTATTCAGATCAGCTGTTCTTCCCTCCTGTGTGCGATTACCCGATTACCTTGTGTGTGTGTATATATAGTGGGTGTCGGTCTGTGTTCGTTGTCGGCTCGTCTGTGTTTCTAGGTATCCTGGTCTGCGTCTCTCTGCTTTGTAAGAGTTCAGGTTTGCTCTTTAGTTTCTCCCAGTTTAGGTTTGTCATTACTCATGCTTCATTGCCTGTTTTTGCCACTGCCACCGTGTAAATAAACTTCACTCGTATCATCAGTTTGCTGCATTTTGGGTCCTCCTTTTCCTCCACTCCACACGGCTCACTCCGCCAGCCGTGACATGCAAAGATTTTTGCTTTTACAAAAACATAAAGAAGAGGAAATAAAATAAACCGAGTATTAAATATTACAATATATATAATAGTTATGGACAAAAAATTGATATATAGTACTATGCAAAAGTCTTGAGCCATTTCTTCATATGTTTCTTCATAAATACAGAATATATCAGAATATGAGACAAAAACAGAGTTTGTGCAATCTAACGAGCTTTAGTCAGCATTTGTAAGATCCACACAGCCTGAATTGGGGTGGGGTGGGCTGCTTTTAACCATGTAAAGAACTTTGTGCTACTTTTTTTTTTTGTATGAAAAGTGCTTTATAAATAAAGTTTGATTGATTGAATTCTATTTGACAGCTTTCTTCTGTAGTCTTCAGGAATAGTTGTCCAGGTGCTTTGAAGGACATCACTGTGATTTAATTTTTGTGTAATCTCAGCTTTTCCTCGTTCTTCCCCCTTCTTTAAGAAAGGCTTACTGATGTTGCTGTTCTGGGCCCCGGTCCGGATGAGCCTGGGCCCCCTTTCCCTGGCAGGTTGCGGAGTATGGGGGTTCCTACTGGGGTCAGCGGGGAAGCTGGCCCCAGGGAGGGGTCACTTGCCCCTCCCTTCCTTCCCTCCCCATCTCCAGCTGCCTCCCTCTTCCCGCTCCACCACAATCACCCACACATGCAGGGCCTTGGGGTAAAGGTGTGTCACCAGGGTGCAGGGGAGGCATCCCCCTCTGTCCCCTTCTGGCTTCTTGTGCCTCAATTTTATCTCACAGCTTAGACATTTACATTACTCACACTCTCATAACACATACATATAGCATCTTGGGGGTGGGCACGCTACACGGACTCCAAAAGACCATCAGGGTGTACACCTCACCCCTGGCGTTGTTGCCCACCTCTCAATTCTAAATACACGTAGACACTGAGTTTTAAATGCACCTTAGAACACACATGCATCAACACTACATATGAGTGGGCGGAGGGAGGTTTGGAGTCTTCTCACCCCCCCGTTCTCTGCGACCTGCTGGAGCGGGGGGGCTAGGAGGAGGAGTTGGCCGTCCAACTGGGGTCTGGAGTGTGGGGCCTCCCTGCTGCTGCGGAGTCGGGGCGGTCTGCTTCTCCCCACCGCAGGGAAAAGGGTAACACCACCTGGGTCTGGGTGCAGTTCCCCCCTCCAGGGGCAAGGGTACCTAGACCCGGTTCCTAGAGTACGCTTGGGGAGTGTGATCGTGTGTACAGCGTCTCTTTATGTCTGTCTCCACGTTGGTTGAGTGTTGAGTAAGTGCATATGAGAGCATGAGGGGGGGAATGGATGTTTGTATCTGTGTGTGCCTGTATGTCTGTGTCTATATGTCAGGTTGGGTATCAGACGCCACCTCTCTGGGGACATCTCAGGCCCTCCAAGGTATGGAGGCCTATCTCCCCCCATCACTCCCCCTGCCGGTGGCAGACGCCCTCAGACATCAGTGCGTTGGTGCGCCCGGGGATGGGCGTCCAGGTACACACCGGCTCACTCCTTGGTGGCCGCTTATCGGGGCCTGGAGCCTGGGGCTCGCTCGGGCCACTTTGGGGGTGGGGTGTCCTCGGCCTCTCGGCCTGGGGCTCGGTCACTCAGGCACAGCTGGCTGCCGGCGGAGCTCACGGGCACGTCACTGCAACTCCCCCTGGCTTCTGCTCCGCGGCTGCTGAGTGAGCCCTCATCTGGGACTCTCCTCAGCTCTTTCTGGGACAGTGGCACGGCTGCCCCTCTGTTGGTCTTTCTTGGTCTCTTGAGTTCTGGGGGCCTCTGGATGTCTGGAGTTTTGATCTCCTCCATACCTGCTTCATGCCCTGGAGGACGGGGCTGTGGCTCCTCACACCCTCTAGCAGATCATTACATGAAGGAACCTTTTAAATACAAGCGCGCTCATGCTCACAGGTGTACACACGGGGACTCACACACACAAACTACACCCTTTTGGGCTCCTTCCTCAAAGCACACTGTGCGCTGTCGATCTTACGTGCTGCACAATAATGTTTATTATTTTGTATTTACTGTTATATTCCCATAGATCATCGTGATGTTGTTTATTGTATTGCTCTCGTATTCTTCTGCTTGTTTTCTTTTTTCTTTTTCAACAGATGATCCAGGTGATTGATATGTATTTTTTTTGTCTGCTTATTTAGTTGGTTTTTGTTTTTTGCCCTTTATCCCCGTCCCTCTTCTCCGCTGTTTTTCCCCCTCTTCCTTTCTCCCCTTTCTTTTCCTCATTCAAGTCTGTCCCGTATCTTGCAAGTGAAAATAAAAAAATAAAATAAACAATAAAAGGTGAATCAAATAGACCATTACGGCAAGGCTGGGATGGTCCATTTGGTAAAGTAAATCCGTTGGGCATCTTTCCTCGCCTTTAGACAATAATTCTGATGGCAAAAGAACCAAACGGGACAGGCAATAGATGAATAAAAGGTCAGATGCGTCTCTCAGGTCCTGTGTCAGGTTTTTGATGTATTGTTTTTCCTGCTTCTAAGGACATGACTTTCAGATACTGTTCTTCTGCTGTAGACAGTTTTTAGGTCTATCTATTTTTAGGTTTATCATCCTGTTTTTGAGGATAGGTTCCTCAATTCTTTAAGGACATACTGCAAAATTCTCAGATAAATGTCAGGTTTTCAACTAATAGCTTTTTAGGAATCAACTTGTTAGTCCAAAAATATAATTTTATGCCTGTCAAATTTATATTTGGTATTTTTGCAGATTTAACGATGAGGGGGCGAAATATGTTTTTGTGATAGGCTGCTCGTACTAAAGTGCCTTAAGAATTGGTTTTTGAGGCTAAATTGTGAATGTTTAGACTCAACATTGGTTCATCCCTTGAGTTAGGTGACTTTTTTTTTTATTCTTGAATGAGGGTTAGCCCTTCGAAGACAAAGAAATAACTACTGCCACACAGAAACGCATTTCTCTGAGTGGTTTTTTTTGCTTGTAGACTTCCCCACTCTGTTCCCATCACAGCCCCATTTTCTGGGAAATGAGAAGTCGACTGCTCCTTATAAAATAAAGTCAAGTAAAACTACACGGCCCACAATGCAACACGTCCATTCGCTATTATTGCAGGAAAGTACGGAACTGTCTAAAACACTCTTTACTTTCATTTTCGCTTTTTATGCTGAGTAACTGTGAGTATTTGTCCGTGTCGTGCACGGAATTGAATTACACAGAAAGAGAGCATATTCTTATTTCTAACCGCCTCCTGTGAAGTCAAAGCCTTTACTAAACTCTAATAAACAACTTCTGCTCTCCAAAGACGACATGGCTGCTGTGGATATTCGCCTCAAGTCGAAGAAACAGGTGAGTCCGCTAGCACAAAGTGTTATGTAGCAGCAAGCTAACTCTCCTTTCCCTTCACTTACATGGTTAGTGTGTCAGTGATGCTAGCAGGCGAGCTAGTGTCCACATAAGTGTTTATTTTCATGGGGTTTGTCTACGGACAGCAGGGGTCACGGGAGGTGAGCAGCAGCAGGGGCTAAATAAAACGGTCATTTATAAGCAAGCCTAAAATCTGTGACTTTATTCTAGGTGGACGACTTCTGCCAAAAGCTCACCAAGGAGGTAACTCAAACGAAAATCAGAAATCTTTCCCAGCTCTGCTTCACAAGTTTGAATTGTTAATGTGGATTTTGTTACTTGGTTTTAACAGGCGGAGGTGCTGGTGTCAACATATTTCCCACAGAAGCTTGAAGAGCTGCAGGAGCTGCTGAAGGTATCCACCTGTGTGACTGTGGGCACATACCACTGGGCTCTTGATTCTCACATTGGGTGACTTGTGTTTGTGCGTCAGTCTTTCAGATGCAACGATCTGCCTTCTTTGAAGGCTCCACTCGACATCCCGATACCCGATCCGGCGAAAGAGGAGGCCAAGCGCAAGAAAAAAGAGCAGGTGGGGACTCCATCCCAGAAGACTGTTCTTTAAAACTGTGATATAAATCCAATAAAGGAGCATTCGGGGTGATTTATGAAGGACGGCTGTTTTTCCATTACCCAGATGTAATGGCTTTCATATCGAGGAGCCTCACATCTGTGTTTTATTTGTCTAACCTTTGAATTTCTTCATAGAGCCTCCTCTCAACTGGGGTCCTCGGCTCAGGGTTTATATTTAGTGTTTCATTATATAAAGACACAATGCTGAGTCCCCAGTTACCATGACAACCAATCACAGTGCAATTTCCAAGGGCTGTTTTACAAACTGGCAGCGAGCGGGTCTTTTATGTTACTTCAGTCGGCTGTGAATTTCAGATTTTTATAAACCGTACAAAGGCTGTGTGTCTTGAACTAATACTCATGCAGGGATTTAGAGGAGGGCAGAGAGCTGTGTAGCTAATGCCACTGGGTTTTTTAACGAGGGTTAGGAGAATATTTGGGGTGGTTGCACAACTTTCGGGAGCTGCTGGAGTCTCCTTAGAATATCAAGGGGCACAGATTGCTGCAACTGGGTTACATGTCTTAAGCAAAGAAAAAGAATCCAACAGAGATCCCAAGGTTGAAAAGCCAGAAGAGAAAAAGGCGTGCAGCCTAGCTGTCTTGGAGATTAATCATCAGCAAAAACTCTGACCCGATGCCTTCTATTCTTATTTTACAGAAGGAGGCTAAGGAGAGGAAGAAAGACAAGGACAGTGATAAAGAGGATGAAGACGCAGGTAAATGGGGGGAAAATAGAAAGAAAGATGCATTCGTTTAGCAGTAACCGTATTCCTGTAAATAAGGACAATAAATACTGCAGGAAGAAAGGCTCCAAACCCATGTATGAAACACATCACTGCTTTTCTGGCTCCTTTGTAACAAACTGATGAGTCTACTGTGGCTCATGAGCTGACGATACAAAGTTTAAACACCGTTTACACACGGATTAGCTAACTGGAAGAAAGCAAGGGCATAAGGAACTTTTTCTATATTAGAAAAGCAAATCTGCAGCTCACTAAGTGAAGGAGTGCTATCCTCTGTCCTCCAGGCCCTCCATGTGGTCCCATCTGCACCAATGAGAAGGTGGAGAGCCTCCTGCCGAAGGTCAAAACTGAGATCCAGACACTGAAGGAGAAGCTCAACACGGTCAGTCTCAGAACTTTATGTGGAGAAAAATTTGTCGGGTTTTATGTGCAGAAAATATTAATGTGATAAAAAGTCTTGTATATTGTACTAGTGGGTTTTTTTTCTTTTTATTTTCCTGGAAGGTGTCAATGTGGGTGCAACTCCAGATTCCTAAAATTGAGGATGGGAACAATTTCGGAGTGGCTGTCCAGGTTAGTAAACAATCGCATGTGGAGTCTATCTTTAGGGTGAAATTTATCCAGCTGCATTTTAAATCTTCCTTCGTGTCCACCAGGAGAAAGTGTTTGAGCTGCTGACCAACACACGCACCAAGATCGAAGGATTCCAGACTCAGATTTCAAAGTAAGAGCCTGCACTGACGTAGCCAGGAAAACAGACCTGACATTACTCCATCAAAAGTATTTGGCAGAGAAAACCACAAAACCTGCTGCGCTCAGTATCATAAGAATATCCACAATTACTGAGAAATCTATACATATAAACAGCAATTCAGGCTTTCAGAGGGTCTCATCCATCTTTATTTAGTGAAGTCAAACAGGAAAAAAGTCATATAGATATAAGCAGAATCAGAAAGGCTTCAATTCCACATTTAAAAGTGAGAAAATCTTAACAGAGATAATGAGAGGCAGTCTTCTGCTTTGTCTTTTTATTAAAAACCAGACTGATGTGTTGAATATGGCATTGGATGTGACATTTAGCGAAACGCTGGGGGCTATTTTAAAACAGGTGGGTGGTACTGTAACTCCTCTCTTCTCCTTGTTTTGGCAGGTATTACAACGAGAGGGGTGACGCTGTGGCCAAAGCCTCCAAGTCGCCCCACGTGGTCAGTGTCTCCCGCTGTGCATCCTAATAAGCATATTAATGTGTGAATGAGAAAAATGTGTGCCGGTGCGCTGAAAAAAAAACTTATGAGGACATTCTCTCCCGCATAAATTAGTTGCTGTTGTGTCATGTGCTTATCATACTACACATTGTTTTGCTAATACGCTCGCTGTTTGTGGTGTGGGTTTTCTGCTGCAGGGAGACTACAGACAGCTGGTCCACGAGCTGGACCAATATCAATACTGCGAGCTCCGCCTTGTGGTCTTGGACATCCGCAATACATACGTAAGACACCCACTGCCTCTTGCTTACAGTTGGCCCTCTCTGACTGCGTGTATCCTGAATCTCATGATCCACACTCCGTGTACCATCTGCTGTTTTCATGCTCTGTATTTTAAATTGAGCGGCTTGGGTGTAAAATATGCCTGTCGTGTCCACCGGCGGGAGCGGCAGCTTAAATGGAATCCATTCCTTCTTAATAGGAGGGTAATTAAACTAATTGCAGTGCTTGTGTTAAATTGATTGGCGCTCCGTCTCCCGTCCATTAATCAGCTCGTCTCTTTCCTTCGGCCATTGTCCTCCCGTGTTTGATGCCGCTAATGAACAAGGCGTTGCGGGCGATGATGAAAGGAGCTGTTTGACGTGATTACAGCTCCATATCTGGACGTCCCTCTCTTTTATGACTCCCTGTAAACTGTCTGTCTTCCCTATATCATCCTGCTTCTGCATCACACTCTGTGTCTTTATTTCTCTCTCCAGGCTGTGTTGTTTGACATCATTAACAAGAACTTTGACAAGATTAAGAGACCCAGAGGAGATGGGAAAGCGCTCATCTACTGAGGCAGACTCCAGGCTCGTTTTTTTTTTTTTTTAATAAGCAACAACCAGTGTAGAATGACACTCTTCATCAAGTAATGATACACCTGCTCCCAGAAATCTTTTTCTAACTGTGCCTGCATTTTGGTTCAGATTACACAATAAAGCAGCAGTTTTTCTCACTTACTTTGTCTGAATGAGATTTCTAAGCTTCTTTTTGGACTAATTTTGACCTCTAAAGAAAGCAAACTATTAACGTGATGTCACATTTACAGCATGCAGTCTTAAAAGAGGGTTTGGAAGTTTGTTCCTGAGCTTTGAAGGACATTTCAGTGCCAAAATCTAACCATTTTCATTAAGGGTGCCACACTACTAAGGCTGTTTGTTGGTGTGCACCGTGGTAGAAAGTCCCTCTCTGGGCAAACCAGGACAACCCCATCTCGATCCGAGTCTATACAATCCGTGATAGAGTCCTCTCCACCCCAGGTAGCCCAGAGCTCCACCCAGCTGCTGGGAGGGAAACTTTGGGAAGTATGCAAGCAAACACAGCAGCAGAAACATCCAAACAAGGAGGAGAAGAACACACAGGAGGAAGACGACTCTCAGCGGGGTTCCGGGTGACCTCTGCAGAGGCTTTTGTCGCTCCAAGTGATGACCAAAGACACACATTTCCTCAACAAGCAGCAGACAGCAGAAGCAGAGGATGAGGACGTCCTGGGAGACTTCGTAGCCTCGCCACAGCATGTGGGCTTTCAGGCAGGAGGCCTTGTTCTGGTCTTCATGCAGGAGCAGCAGAGGCTGTACTGGGGAGGCCGGGCTCTGGCCGTCCTGGCCTGGGGTCATGGGCTCGTAACAGGTCCCCGCTGCATCCTCCAGCAGGGTCAGGAGGCGCTGACAGCTCCACCAGAGCAAACCCGTGAGGCCTACTCGAGAGAGGTGGCGGAGGGAAAGAGAGGTGGAGTGACGGACTGAGAGGGAGAGAAGGATGATGAAAGCGCTCGTAAAGATGCAGGTCCAACCCCAAGTGGACCTCAGGAACTTCCTGTGAGAGCGTGATGAATAAGGATATCAGTACACACCATATATATGAGCAAAACACACGCAGTAATGAAATATGTGTAGAATTACTTTTTCCTCACAGTCAC